>NC_138753.1:36687878-37975378 GCF_965113315.1 Podarcis vaucheri
TGAGGAAGTTAAGGAATTCAGATAGTTTGGGAGCCTTAAGAGTGGTAATAAACCAAGATTTAGAGGTGAGCAGGTACCATTGCCCAAAATCATTTTCTGCTGTAAGTCCATCTCCTCTAGCTTACAGGTTACTGTTCTTTTAGCTGGGACTATATCCTGCTCTAGTAATTTGGATGGGGAGATTCCCATTCCTGGAAAATGGATGTTATGGTCCAGGTACAGCTTAGAAGATCAGCATTAACTTGAAGACCCACGAGCAGCTTTTAAAAACCTTAACTTGAATTAAACACTTGTGATAGAGTGTGGCTAGCTTTGAGTGGCCATGTGCCCTATGTTACAAAGGGCTGTTCTCTATTTGAAAGGCTGTCAAATCCAAGAACTGTCGAAGAAGAATCATAAACAGGCATAATAGCAGGGATGTGAAGTTACCCACCCACAGTTAACACCCGGACAGCAGACTGAGCAGGCACAGAAGTCACTTGGTCACAGACTTCCCCATTATGGTGACATGCATTGCATTCCATTTAAAATATAGTTATTACTTCTATATTTGTATCTAGACATATAAATGAGCTCAGGGGCAGCCAATGTAGAGCCTTCCAGATGTTGTTAATGGGCAAGTGCGGTGGGAGTTGTAGCCCAACATCTGGTGAGCAACGCATTGGATCCCCCTGAATTAGTTGATGCAAATTGTTTTCTTCTTTTGTCCTCTCTTTGGCAAAAGAAAGTGCATGATTATGAGACAGAAGACCCTGTCTTGAGGTGCTTATGAACTAATTTTTTACATGAGGAGACAAAGGAGGAAGAATGTTGGGTAAACAGGGAAAGAAGATGCATTTATTTCAGTTACATGAATTTAGGATGATCAAAGTAGGGCAGGCTTTCCCAACACGACTTCCAAATAGATTACAACCCCAGCCAATGGCTTGGAGTGATAGCAGTTGTAGTCCGAAACATATGGCGGACTCCACATTGTGGAAGTAAGGTGTGGGGCTAAAGGACTGTACCCAAGATTTCATGGGAAATGGATTTCATCAGGAGAGACTTGAAAGCACCAAGAGAGATAGCAAAACCTAACAGGGCAGGAACACCATATCAATTGTGGGACAGAGTTGCCTTTTTACTCCCCCCCCAATTCTTAGAAATATTTTTTAAATGAGCATTAAAAATATAGGGGGGGGGGACATAAAATACAGAGAAAACAATGACATTGACAAAACACCCCTGGAACGGACACCTCTGAAAAATAAATAAACCAGAGGAGCAAAGGACATAGAAATAAAACATTGTAAGTATGACAGAGTTACCTTATTGAATTATGGGCTATCTGAATGTTGTATTGTTCCCTAGTAAAACATATACCTCATCTTTAAAAAGCAGATCTGGAGAGAAGCTTACTAGCTACAAAGACCACTGGGTGGAGAAGAGCTCTAACCTACTTGGGTCATTGCAGCAAAATACCATTCACATGTGGAGAAGGTTAAGGAAAGCTAAACATTGGTTTGATGTGCTAAATGTTTGTGATTAGACCACAAGGCAAAAAGAGTCACCTCTAGGATTGGAAATTGACATAGATTTGGTGGGAATCATAGGTTGATTTTGCACATTTTACTGTGGTAACCTGTCTCTCTTTTTGTAACCAAACCATCTAGTTTTTATCAGTGCCATCTGGTTTCAAATAGATTCTGCCTTGATCGCCAGGATAAGATGCTAGTACCTTGTGCTGAAACATCATGTTAATTTCCCCCCTTGATTAAACCCATATTTTGCTTGGCCATACGTCAAACATGGAGGTGCTGCACTCGGATGAGCTAATCTCAGCTCGCATGCCAGCAGGTAATTTGAGAGTCAATTTGGCATATGCCCATTTGAGAAATAAGCAAACCTGAGCAATAAAGAGCAATAAAGAGGTGGGAAAACAATTCCCCAAAGCTGCAATGAAACGTTTTATTTGGTTCAATAGGGGCTCAGTCAGCCTTCATTTCCTCAGGAAGCATTGCCCTCACTCTGAACTGGACTTGTGACATCACCACAGAACCGTATCTGATTGGCTTTATAGCATTGCGATTTCATCATAGTCACTGCATGATCCCTGACTGAGTTGGGAACACATAGCAAAAAAGAAGAATATCTCAAACATGGCTTCCAAAGAGAAGTATAGTTACCTATGGCAGCAAATAGAACAGAAATCAGGGTTCGGGATTGGAGGATACATGTGGGTTAGGCATTTTCTGCATCCCCTCCCCCAAGTGCTACTTTCACATTGGAAATATTTGTATGCGAAGTTAAACTCTGTCAAAAGTAACCTCTGTCAGTGGACGATGATGGGCTGCTTGGAAAGTGATAAGCCCCAGGAGACTGCAAACATTAGGAGAGAAATAGGCAAAGCTTTAAGTTATTAGGGCTGAATAGAGACTCCTTCAACTGGATTGTACCTGAACACTTTCTTATGGGGATTGGAAAGTTTTCCAGTGTATTGACATCATATATTATTTTGTATAGTGGTTTTTGGTGGGAGTTTTTTTAGAAAAGGTTTGTATTCAATATACCCTCAGTGTGTCCACCTCTATGCTTCTTTTACCATTGCTCATTTGTTTGCCCTTTCCACTTTGGGGCCAAATATCATTTTATACAGAGTGATTCAGAATGTGAGGCACAAAATGAAGTGGAGAGGGCACAAAGCAACATAAAAACAGGTTGGGATTTTAGAAAATGATGCAAGGTGAATTTTGGGAGCTATGCATACCTTCAGTTATACTAAAGACACATTTCCTTACCCAATAATTCTCTCCCCCAGCCCAATTTCATACATCCTAGAAGGAGGCTAGAGAAACAAGCTGTAATGTATTGCTAAATAAAGATCTGCATCAGAACTGACAAGGAGCATTTCTCGCAATAGCACCTTTCATTCTGAAGACTAGCTTGAAAATTCCCCCGCCATGTTTATTTATTTTAACTGCTGTCACTCAGTTTCAGGGATGAACTTCAGTTACATGCAGACACATGGAACAGAAACCCATAACTGGGCACACCTGGGAGAGGAGGTCATGTCACTGCCAAGTTCTCAAGAACTTTGTGCTGGAACTTGAGACACCAGGTAGAGGTGAACCAACTTGGGTCTGCAGCCCTGGAGGCTCATGAGATGGAACAGTTGGGAATAAAGGATTGGGTTCCTGGTTGTAGCCCCAGTGGCACCTGACATCATCTAACATGGAACCTTTGGAGCTCCAGATGTTGCTGAACTACAAGTCCCATCAGCCATAGCAAGCATGGCCAATGGTAAGGTATGATGGGAGTTGTAGTTCAGCAATATCTGGAGGGTCAAAGGTTCCAAATACAGTATCTGCTATAACATGTGCAAATTGTCTGTCAGAATTCTTGACACCCAATTTATGTTAGAGATATTTGGGAGGAGGAATCAGTTCACCAAATTCCTTAATGGGGAGGATAAATTCTTCAACAGGTGTGTGTGTGTGTGTGTGTGTGTGTGTGTGAATGGGTGTGTGTGAATGGGTGCTTGTGCCATATTGGTGTTGCACAGCTTCTTTGTCTTTTCTCCCCTGCTCCTTTTGCTGCTGAAAGTGGCAACTGGAGCATCATTTCTCATCCTTCACAATGTCCTGAACCTCATTTTGGGAAACTCTGTGTGGGTAAATGGTGGCTGCTGCACACAAAATTTTCCTAGATGATATGTGTATGTAGAGGGGTGAGAATAAGAAAAATCTCAGAAATTTTCTAAAGAAAAGCAATCTTCTGATACGTTTTGGCTCAGCCATGGATCTCCCACCACGGTTTTGGCTGGCACGAGGCTGCCTGTCACACACCAGGCTTTGCCCTCGTTCCTCACCGCAATGCCACTAAGTATTGCTGGAATTAATCATGCCGCTAGGTAAGCATCATGGCACTTTTATGGCAGCTCTGAAGCTAATCTGTCACTAATGCCTTTTGGATTATCATGATTTCTTACAGTTGTGATTCATTAACTCAGATGCCTAATAGAATTAGTATTAAACATCTCCCGTAGATTTCTGCCTCAACACGTTGGGGTTTCAAAGCCCTTTTCAATATTTCATTGTGTTGCATTAAATGGTGTGTCGAGCACATTGTGTGGTCTCAGAAGGGGTCAAGGCGCTGCTGGCTGAATTGAGCTGCCAGATGGTCAGGTCTGCTTCTGTGTTGGGGTGCAGGCTCTTGGCTTCTCAAGGAGCATCCAGACCCCACTGGGTTTTGCAGACCAAGTTCAGGCCAGCATTATACTGGGGGTAGTGTTAGAAGGGAACTGGGAAGCTTTGGGACCACCTTTCCCAACAGATCATGAAGCAACCTGCACCTCTGGCCTAGAGAAGAGGGTTGTCTTGGTGAAAGGAGCATAGCTGTCAACTTTTCCCTTTTCTTGCGAGGAATCCTATTCGGAATAAGGGAATTTCCCTTAGAAAAAGCGAAACGTTGACAGCTATGGAAAGGAGGCAAAAAAAGGGGGCAGGGACACAACAAACAAAGAAGTCTGAACTGTTTCATTTTGAGCACAGTTCTTTGGTGCCATCATCTAGTTGGCTGCAACTTTCCTGTTTCCTTGCCCTATTAAATCAACTGTTATTTCCTTGCCCTATTAAATCAACTGTTATTTGTTAAAATAAAAAAATTCCTTCCTGTAGCACCTTAAAGACCAACTAAGTTAGTTCTTGGTATAAGCTTTCGTGTGCATGCACACTTCTTCAGATACACTGAAACAGAAGTTGCCAGATCCTTCTATATATAGAGAAGGTGGGGAGGGGTATTACTCCTCCCCACCTTCTAATACCCCTCCCCACCTTCTCTATATATAGAAGGATCTGGCAACTTCTGTTTCAGTGTATCTGAAGAAGTGTGCATGCACACGAAAGCTTATACCAAGAACTAACTTAGTTGGTCTTTAAGGTGCTACAGGAAGGAATTTTTTTATTTTGACTATGGCAGACCAACACGGCTACCCATCTGTAACTGTTATTTGTTAAACGCATTTCAATCCATCTGCTGAACCTCATCAAGGTCAGTACAGAGACTACTAGCACCAAAGTGCTTTCAGGACTTGCCTCAAGCCCTGATGATACATGCATGCTACTGATTTGTAAAACCACCAGGCTGCTTAAAATTCAGGAGTTCAGTTTTGTGGGAACAGCTGGGCAGATTGACATGGTCAATCTCTATATGAGCACCAGGCCATACACCATAGGTGGGGTCTCTTCCCTGAATAGAAAACTAGATGTTAGGTGGAAGGGTTCCAATTTAGCCTTCTACCTGACCTGCTAGCTTTCTTTGTACATGGATTACTATTTTTCTGGATCAGACCAGGGGTCTATCTAGCCATGCTAGGTCCATGCTACCAGGAAGCTCACAAGCAGGACATGAAGGTAATGGCTCCCCCCTCATAGTTTGCCCACAGTAAGTTTTACAAGGGCAACAGAAGAGTTGAGGAGGAAGTTGACAGCAGCGACACCCCCTGGACTACTTGTAAGTAAGAAGTCTGACAGCAGACTGTAGTTAGAGACAAGGAGAGGCAACAGGATCCACAGGGGCAGCAGATGTAGATCTTTATCCCCTCCTGGTTCCTTCAACTCCACCCTTTCCTGGCAGAGAAGAAGGCACCATTTTGTGGTTTGCTTCAGGTGCCATAATGGACTAGCCATCCTCCCATGCCATCCCCCCCATCATTTCACCTGTCTTTTTAAAAAAAATAAATCTTATTTTTGCTTTTTCTATTTTACATAAACAAATGAATTAAATACATAAACATATAATCCTTCCTGACTTCTCTCTCCCCCCCCAATCGTGGATCTTAATGTAATGATTTTCCCTTCTGCATCTCTGTCATAACTCTATTTTTATAAATCCTTTGTCAATCTAAATTTTTACTAAAGATTTCTGTCAGTCCTGCTATTGTATTTAGTTGTTTACAATAGTTTTTCAAATAATGAACTTTTCCCATTCTTTATTAAAGACCTCCTCTTCCTGATTTCTAATTCTTCCTGTAAATTTTGTTATCTTGGCATAGTTCATAAATTTTGTCTGCCACTCTTCTTTGGTCAGAGTTGTACCATCTTTCCATTTCTGGACTAAGAGAGTCCACGCAGCTGTGGTCGCGTACACAAATAGTTTCATCTGGTCCTTTGTGATTTCTGGTCCTGTAATACCTAAAATAAAAGCTTCTGGTTTCTTAGGAAAAGTTATTTTCAACACTTTCCCCAGTTCATTATATATCTTTTCCCAGAAGTTTCACCTGCCTTCTGGTTGTTTCACCTATGGACCACACAGCTTATCCTGTGCTCTTTAAGCTAGCCCGCTGCACTCTGGGGCATATAGGGATGCTGTCTCCTTGTCAGTCCAGTCAGCCTCTGTATGGAATGGAGGGAAGGGGCTGCCATCTTGTCCTTTGCCTCAGGCAACAAAATGTCTTGGGCTGATCCTAGCAGGCAAGTAGAGAGGTGCTGGCTATGACTATGTCCACTGAACTAAAAAAGTGACCAGACATTTCACCAATTAGCGCAAATGAAGTACTAAATACGAGACGTAACATTACCAGCTTTGTCCAAAGCTATTACCTTCCTTGCCATCCTTCCTAATGATCAATATCCATTTTCACTAGTGTCTCATGAGCTCAGAGAAATCCTATCTGGGAGTGGGGTGTGTGGGGAGGACTTCTGAACCTTCAGGCAGAAATTGGTATTCTCATTATGAATTTCTTATAATAATTATTGTCATTGTCACAATTTGATTTATTTATTTAATAGGCTTATACACTGCACAATAAACCAATTATCTAGGTGGCAAACATCACATACTGTATTCATAAAGCAGAACGAAAGTACTGAACATCTGGACAGTGGTGCACAATAACTGATGGATTGAACTATATTTTTTAAAAAAACCTGTGTGGACAGCAGGCTCTTCAACAACTGATGGTACTTGCTTCATATTAATGGGCAAGGGGTTGCACAAACAAGGTGCAGACATGATAAGCACCCTTTTTCTTGTAGGGACAAGGCAAGCACTGTTAATTCAAAGCAATTCAGATAGTCGGACCTGGTATAAAGCGGCTTTTTATGGATGGGTCCCCTTCTCCATCTAGGATAGCTACCTTACCTTACCCATTTAGAAAATGACCATGTGTCTTACTTTATAGAGGGCAGTACTCAGATTAAAAGACTTCCTGGTCCAAGTCCAGTTTAAAGATAAAGAACCAGAAGAGGTGAGAGTAAGATGGGCCTTGTAGTAGCTCATCAACAGCAGACTGAGCAGGAACACAGGTCCCCCCCCCAATGGTGATATATATATTGTATTTAAATCACAAGAATGTTAAGTAAACAAATAATTTAGTATAAAAACATGTTATGTGCATCTGTGGTTTCTTTTGCTGCCTTTTTAGCTGATGTGTACACAACTTAAGGGACACAACTTAAATTTGAATTGCTCTGAATTGCAACCAGGTTCCCCTTTGTTCACAAGAGTTTGATAGGAGAAGCTGCCCGGGTGAAACTTCTCAGGACTTTGTAAAAGACAGAACACCTTCAGCATTGGCAGCATGGACACTCTAGTTATTCCTTTTCTCCTGATGTTGCCTCACCACCTCTGCCAGTGGAGAAAATAAGTAGCCATTTCACATTTTGCAAATGTCACTTTTAATGTGCACATATTTAAAATGGTGCACTGGGTAGTACTGAGGCTTCATGTATGTATCTCTTTTTTTTAAAAAAAGCAAGCTAGCAAAAGAGAAATTGGACTGAATTAAAAGCAGTCAGGTGTTCCCCCTATTGCAGAGCCTCCTTCCATGTGTTGTGTTTTGTGACCCAACTCATGCTAGGAAAACTGGTGATTTCCCATGAGTTTGCTCTCTGGACTTAAAAATGGAGCAACTTGTGAACTTCTGACCACTTCTCTGAACCTGACTTCCCAAGCTTTTGAAGTTCACCCATCCCGACCTCAGAAACCATGCGGAGAAGCCATCAGCTAGGAAAACAGAGATGGAGAACATCAAAGCGGTGATTGGAAGCAGCTGTGTAAATTGTCGGGAAATAGTAGGGAGAGACACATACCTTTGTGTTTATCTACTTAAACCCATAGCCTGCCGGGTGCATCTTGGGGTCTCTCTGGAACCCTTTCTAATGAAGTTGGCATTCTCTGTGGCTTTTCCTTCTTGGCACAAGCCAATGAGCCTTGAAAAAGTCTGCAATGTCTCCTGGCCAGTATTAATAAAATTCCTCTTGCGGGGTTTTTTTGGAAAGAAAATGGTGCAGCTATAGACAGGCTCTTCTATGGAGAAAGGTCAGCCTCAGGGCAAGTGTTTGACGGATGGCCTGTAAACCGGGAAGGAGGAAGAGGTCATGCAGAGGCTGTGAAAGGTGGTTTGTGCTAGTGCCAGCATCAAAGCAGAAGGCATGAGCGTATGACTGAAGGCTGCGTCTCTCCTGGCCCTCATTCATTACCATCAATCACACCTAGTAGTGACAGCTCAACAATTTGTAAGCCTCCAAGCTGACCTGTGCCCCATTCAAGTGCTTAGCCTGTGTGACTGCTCTAGCTCTGACCCCTTTCCCAGTGACAGATGACCCCTTTTGCCAGCCTCCAGATCATGGTGCATGGGAACAACTGGAGTCCTCGGAGGAGAACCAAGTTCAATAGTGGTGAAGAGCAAGGGAATAACAAACACAGTGATGATAGGAGTAAAAGTCTGAAGGCCAATCCTCAGCAGGGATTTCCTTGTGGCTAAGAAGAACCCAGCAAGTGGTCTGGGGTCTGGGCTGGATTAAGATGACCCTAACCCTTTAGTGTTCGATGAAAGGGAAACAGTCACAGTTGGCTTACATTAAGCGAATAAGGGGTCCATAGTGAGCTCAGGGAGCCAGCCGAAAGAGCACAGGGGCATGGGGTCTGATCCAAACTCTGCTGCCCCCCCGATCCTGATGTAATAATTATCTGAGAGCCTTTCCCTTGGGAGAATATGTTGGGTCCTTTCAAATTCTGGTCCACAAATCGGGTCTTCCCTCAAAGAGGGCACATATCGCGGTGAGACCTGGAAAACTGACACCCTGTGTTGTGGGTGGGTACGATTGGTCAGCCACAACACCCGATTGGTAGGTCCCTCATAGCTGGGTGCAATCTGGTCAATGGGACACAGTCCAAATGGTTCAAGAGACCTATTTATGCCCATGCACGTGACCCAGAGCTTCCTCTTTCGACGTGTGCATTCGGAACACCCGCCCACCTCTCCCTACTTTTAGGGCTTGCGCTTGACCTTGCTATGCCGCCATGTGTCATCTGTCATTGGGACAGGGGCACGGCAGGAATTTTCCCCACTTGGCTGATTGGCTGTTGCCATTTGGGTTTGGTTCAGGCTCTGGTTCAGGTGATAGGGATGGGGGATTGCTCTCGCCATCCCTATGTGAAGGGTATTCCATTAAAGGAATCCAGGGACTCGATGGTTTGCTCAACCCCTGAGAGGGGGTTGTGCCCGTGCCTGAGTCCAGGGGGACATTTAGGTGGTGGAGAAAGCCTGTTCCCGGCTTTCTGCTTATCCAGGTGTTCACCCTTGGCTCACCTTTGATGGAACCCTGGGTCAGCGCTACCTGCAAGGGTGCAGGGAGCTAGTTGAACCAGAGCCTATGCAACCAGTCACGTTCTGTAATAAAGTTGTGGCCTAAATTCTGCCAAAAACCAAACCAAAAATTTGAGTTGTGTGAATTTATTTAGGGGGGAGGTTTTTGGGTCTGAACATGCAAATTCTGGTTTGATTCCATCAAAATTTGGGTTAAAAATATAAACATGGAAGCTATTTCTTGATTATTTAAGAGAGAAAAAAGGCCGTTATAGAGAGCATTCAAGTGGTTCTATCAATAGAAGTAGACTTGTATTTTCCTTTTTTTTAAATAGAAAAATCATATTCTTTTTAGCTATGCCCAAAAGAAAGGGAGAGAGAGAGAAAGAAAGAGAGAAAATAGGGAGATCTTAGTAAGACTGTCCTTTCTTTGCATATAGAGGGAAGATCTCACTGAAGTGTAGATACTGAAGACCAAACTATACATGATATAGGAGATCTGGGACCGGATTTCTCCCAAAATTGAACTGGGGAAAGGGCATTACACATTTCTCCTGGCACTCCTCTCCCTATCCCAGAGGCAGGGAACTTCAGCCCACACTTTCCCCCAGCCTGGCAGCACACCTTCCTTGAACTATTATTGAATTGTGAGAATGCCTCTCGGCTGCGTAGAAGCAGGATGATGAAGTGTATCCCTGTAAAAGCCGCTGAATTTTGCACAGCTGAAATGTGGCCTAGTTCTAAGTCGCATCCATTGCTTTGCCAACTTTTGCCTACAGCTCTATCCATCATAAGTTTCCCCTGGAGGGTTGTCCGTGAGGGAATGTGTGGCCCTTGTGTTGGAAACGTCCCTGCTCCAGCCCTATCAAATTCAGGGGCCCTTGCAGCTGCTCTTCATAGAACAGGCACTTGAAGATCTGATTACAGATTCCCTGCATCAAGTTATTATATGAGGTACCAGGGCCATATCCTCCCATATATGCCTTCATTATTAAGTTATTAAGATCTACTAGGGATCTGAGTTGCATTGTGACATGGACAAAGACCTGTAACAAAATGTTGTGGTACATCCTCTCTCCTAAAAGGACTGCTCATTGTCTGCTGATTGTGAGGGGTTCCCCGTTGATTTTTGAAATGTTTTCTGTACTTCTGCAAACCTGGAACATAGTGATACCTCATTCATGCTTCTCAGTTGCCTCATTTTAGCTACAACCCTGTCAGCCCAGAATCATAGGATCACTTAGTCCATGGGTAGGCAAACTAAGGCCCGGGGGCTGGATCCGGCCCAATCGCCTTCTAAATCCGGCCCATGGATGGTCCAGGAATCAGCATGTTTTTACATGACTAGAATGTATGATTTATTTTAAATGCATCTCTGGGTTACTTGTGGGACATAGGAATTCGTTCACCCCCCAAAAAAAATAGTCTGGCCCCCCACAAGGTCTGAGGGACAGTGGACCGGCCTCCTGCTGAAAAAGTTTGCTGACCCCTGAGACTAGTCCAGCTCCCTGCAATTTAAGAATAGGCAGCTATTCCATATGGGGATCAAACTTGGAACCTTGGTGTTATCAGCACCAAGATCTAACCAACTGAGCTAGCTATCCTGAATGTACCATGTGAGTTTGCTAATGGGAGGAACAACATCCAGCCTACATTACTTAACAAGTTGGGTAGGCCAGGAATCCAGTGTCAAATACCAACACAATGGCAACCTGGACCCTTTTTATATCTTATGCTGAAGCTCTTTGCCAACAAAGATGTATAGCTCCTAAATACAAATGTGTATATTTCTAATCTGCTAGGGTTTACATAATTTACACGTTCCTTTTTTCTACTCAGTTTGCACACTTAATTGACAATATTTAAATGCAACCATTGTATTTGTTTGTGCTGTACTATTTAGATGTATATTTTAATAGTTTGTTTTCTTCTAATCTGTAACTTATTGCCATCTTTGGAAAAAGAAAATATGTTTAATAGAGTTTATGCTTTACACACACACACACACACACACACACACACACACACACTATATCAAACCCCAAATTAAAGGCACTTCCTGATCAGAACAATTTTCAGAGTTCCATGGGAGGAGGGATTGATCTAGCTTTAAATGTATTAGGGTGCATTTGGGGCCTAGTACACAGGTAACACACACATGTGACTCCTACCCATGTTGAATGGCACATGTGTGGCTGAAATAGGCCATTTCTCTCTTGAGAACACGGGAAAGTAAGATCCTTTATCATCCATGTATTTTGCTGAGGTTGATGGCTCTTAATGCTTTCATGTTGCCATTCTGATGGCAAAGAGGCCCTTTCTGAGCCAAAATACTTATTTTGAACTTTCTGCACCTGAGTACTAAAGGTATTCTGCTAGGAAGCCACCCTCAGAAACCAGGAAATCCATCTGATGGGGTTTGCAGCACTTTTGGGGGATGAAATCGAACCAAGTAAAAGGGCTCAGGCTGAGGTGTGCTGTGTCTCTGACTCCTCTGGAAGCTCAGATTGATTTTTCCCTCCTCAAAACTCTTAGGCATCCTTTGTTTGAGGAGAGACGAAGGAGAGGGAAATGGAGGTGGTCATGGGACAGTGGTCAGCTTAGAAGAAAGTCTGTATGTGTTTGTTGGGGGAAGGAAACTTTAATTAGGGTGGCTTGAAGGCTGGCTTTAACCAAAAGTCAGTGGGAGTCCTGTTTGATCTCCTTGTGGGTCAGGCAGTTTGATTCATCATAGGCCTGTTGAGGGGGATGGACACCTGCCCGTCACATGCTTTGATTCCCTGACGAGGGCTTTGATCTCTCCGGGCTGTGTGGGAGAGGGGTCACAGAAGTGTGTGTTTCAAAGTTGCATTCATGCTTTGCTAGCAGGGGTGGAGGGGGGGGGGATATTCCTAGCTTCACAACCAACTCCTCTGGATCAGATGTGCTCAGGAGATGCCAGAGCTAACAGGAGTTCATGGAGAGGGGAAAGTTCACCCATAATCTAGTGGGAGGGGAAGCCTCACATTCCTTGAGAGACTGAATGGATGGGAGGAAGTTGGTGGCTACAGCTACATGGCTGGGTCACTGAAACTTTCTCTCTCACACAAGTATAGGACTTATTCTTTCACTGGGCAACCAGGATGCCAGTGTGTACTAAGATTGTACTGAATGTTGCCACTCACTTCCCTGCTCTTCCTATTTATTTGGGTAATAGGATGCATAAATTGGGAACCCCATTCACAACATTGCCAATATGTACTGCAGGAAAAGGAGTGGGGCAAGGGGAAAACCACGTGGATTCGTACCTAGAAAGCTCAGGTCAAGTGGGAAACTGCCCAGTCCCATGTTTTCTGGGCACGGGGCAATCAGAAGTGTGGACAAGCCCACAGTTAAAGCACATGACTGCCCCCAAAGAATTCTGGGGACTGTAGTTTGTTAAGGGTGCTTCAGATTGTAGATTTCTGAGGGGAAAGCAATGGTTCCCATATTTATTTATTTTTTTGGGGGGAAGTCATGTGCTTTATATGTGCATTGGATGTTCTTTAAATGTATGGTGTTGATACAGTACATTTTTGTCACTGGGTGGTGTTGCCAGTATGGACTGAATTTTTACTTAACATGCGACTTTCCTTGCCGATGGTAGCTTTTTAGCTAGCGTTATTTTGGAACTGGATCTCTCAGCTATGTTAATGCACTCCGAATGCTGCTAATTTTGCATTTTGTTACTTGTGGGAATCTTTTGAATTGTTTATTTGATTTTGTACAGTGCTTTGACTCAGACAGATGTGTTGTTAAAACTACTTCAGTTTGTTCCCTATAATGGACTATAGATCAATCCATTACTACTCTTGAACCCTGAATACTTTCAAAAAACATGTTCATGGCATTCCTTTTACTTCCCAATCTATGTTCATGCGGTTAACCAACAAATTAGATATTAATTCCCCGAGCTTGTTTTTTCTTAATTAATTTAAAGAATTATTGTGTCCTGGTAGGAAGCTTTGGTTTGATCTAATTTCTCGCCACACAATGCTTATCGTATTCCTTACAATTACCTACTGTATGTATTGTTTTGGATACTCCCATCATATATAGCCAAGTGTTTTGTAGCACTCTAGATAGATGAAAAGTCTGAAATCAAGGCAATCTTGATAAATTTCAAAAGCAGTAGAGAATTAGTCGTAGCACCAGCAGTCTACTGTCCCAAAAGGATGACAGATTTGCATAGATAAAATAATTTGTACATGTTAAATGAACAATGGTCTTCTATCCTGTTTGGGGTAATTGTGAAGTGGAACCTAGATGGCAAGAGACAAACCTAGATGGTTTGTGAGACAACCTGTCCTGTTTTTTTAGCATTTATCCCAATTTGCTTGCACAAAGCTTATGTGGTGGTTAGACTATTGAAATATACTCGGAGTCCTGTAGCGATTTTATGTTCTTTATTGCAGCTTGAAAAACAGTGATTTTATTGCCCCCCCCAAACCTCAGGCTTTTTATATACATTATTTACACAATGAGTCCCATCTGATTGGCTGATTCTGCTTCCCTCCTGGAGCCTGATTGGTCTTTCCTGCAGGCCAATCAGTTGTTGCATTCTAGGATCCTACTTGCCTACAGTGGTGCCTTGCAAGACGAAATTAATTCGTTCCGCGAGTCTTTTCGTCTTGCGATGTTTTTCGTCTTGCGAAGCATGGTCCGTCGCAACTGCGCCTCTTCAAGCGGCTTTAAGAAAAAAGCGAACAAACTCGCAAGACGTTTTCATCTTGCAAAGCAAGCCCATAGGGAAATTGGTCTAGTGAAGCAACGCAAAAACCAAAAAACCCTTTCGTCTAGCGAGTTTTTCGTCTTGTGAGGCATTCGTCTTGCGGGGCACCACTGTATTGTTCTAGGATCCAAGCTTAGTACATAACACCTATGCCCAGTCTTTATTGAACCTTTGTTCTGCTTTATTTTCAGGGAGACTGTCAGATAATGAGCATTCACCTTGATTTATTTTCAGGGTGTTTATAAATCTTCATTCATCCGCCCCACCCTTTTAAAGGCATTCCTTGTCACTTTCCTAACTGCAAAAGCCCTGTTTCTTTTTTCTTTCTTTAAAAAAAGTGGCTTTGTTTTATTAGGGTGACAGAGCACTTTAATCCAAGTTAATTATGCAAATCTAAATCTCTGGTATGCGCTTGAATCCTTCCTGCAAAATAGTGACAGTCCGGGGGCACTGCATGCTGCTCCTCTTGTGTTCCTATAAATGTGTTTTGGTTGGTGGTCATCGTGCACATTTTCCTTAGCTGTGCCTGCTCAGTGAATGTTGAATCACCCCATGACTATCACCCATGTGCTTGCATGGGGTTGTGTTCCAAATTTATTCTCAGCCTTGACATTTGTGTGCCAAGTGGGCAGAACATGCTGCATTTACAAGCAAGCTGAGGAGGCTATCTGAAGGGGCATGAAAGAAGATCCAGGTATCTCCCGTTTCATTATGACCTTGAAACCAGAGTCTGGAATGTAGAGCCCCTGCCTCCCCCAGTATATAACCAGAGAACTAGATAAAAGTCAGCTCTTCTGGAGGCCAGCTACTATCTCTGGAGGCTGCAGTCAGAAGTAGGGGTTTGTTTTGTTTTGTTTGGTCATGTGGAATCATAGAGTTGGAAGAGACCACAAGGGCCATCGAGTCCAACCCCCTGCCAAGCAGGAAACACTATCAGAGCACTCCTGACATATGGTTGTCAAGCCTCTGCTTAAAGACCTCCAAAGAAGGAGACTCCACCACACTCCTTGGCAGCAAATTCCACTGTCAAACAGCTCTTACTGTCAGGAAGTTCTTCCTAATGTTTAGGTGGAATCTTCTTTCTTGTAGTTTGGATCCATTGCTCCGTGTCCGCTTCTCTGGAGCAGCAGAAAACAACCTTTCTCCCTCCTCTATATGACATCCTTTTATATATTTGAGCATGGCTATCATATCACCCCTTAACCTCCTCTTCTCCAGGCTAAACATGCCCAGCTCCCTTAGCCGTTCCTCATAAAAATCAGTAATACAGTCACTCTGTGCTGGCTGAAAGTGTTGCTGGAACAGTGTCTATGTCTCAGGTTTGGGCTCTGCCTGCTTTTGGATCCCCTGCTAAACCTGACCATGGATTGCTGTGACCCTGCCTCTCTCAAGGCCCTTGTTGCAAATCATTCTGGCATGGACTCTGACTTTGGACTGCTGCAATTTTGCCTCTTGCCTGACCCTTCGTTGTACACCCTGCTGCCTGGACACAGGCTCTGGACAATGCTCTATTTGCTGCCCACATTGGTGTTGCTGCTGCTGTCCCCTGGTTACTCAGGTGCCCAGTGAGAACAGGACACCAGGCCAGGCCCCCACCTCAGGCTGCACCCCTCAGGGACCTTGAGTTGTGCTCTGGATGTTTTTGTCTGGCTGGAATGTGTCCTTGAACTCTGATAATGCCTTTTGCTTGCCTGCATGAAGAATTGAGAAAGCTGTGTGTGTGTGTGTGTGTGCTTGTAAACTAGCCTACTATTGCATTTGTTTTTCTGCTCACATTGGCCTCTGGCCACTGGCATGTGGCCCCTGGGAAGTTACAGCAAATGGAATGTGGCCCTTGAGCTGAAAAAGGTCCCCAACCCCTGCTTTTGAGTACTTGGTTGGGAATGGAAAACCCACGGTTTCTTTATGCTGCTTCACTTGCAAAGCAGACCACACTTAACCATTTCCTCTCTCATCATGCTTGGCACCTCCTGCTGGAAGAACCGGGCCCCTCTGTTTTGGCCGAGGTTGATTTGCGTGTTATGACATGAGCAACAAATGTTGATAGGTAGGGGTGTGCGCACGTGTGTGTGTGTGTGTGTACATGGATGAGGGAAGGACTTGTCCAATTAAGCCAGAGGAGAGAAACGGGAAGCCCTGCAGGCCATCGAGGACTGTAACAAAAACAAGTTTCCCAAAGACCAAGACAAGCCTGGTAAATCTGTAATGTGGTGTCCTGTTTCCTAATCTTTCCAGTGAGGAAGCAGCGCGTTGAATTTAAAGTATCCCTCTGGTAAAAGCTAACTATTTAAAGAGTTCTGGGGTCCCAGCAATGCAAAACAAAGATTTGTTGATTAAAAACACATGGTTTGCTCATGAGACTTGAGTAGCCAGAAAAAATCAGACCTGACAGTATTTTGGCTTTTCTTCTACCGCAAGACAAGATGGTGATTTATTACAGTGATGTCAGCAGGGCTTGAAAATGTTCCCTGAATTGTCTTAATAAATATAAAAAAGCTTTACCTTGAAATCATTAGGCCCTTGGCCTGTTTATGTGAAGAAAACTAAGAATGAAATGGTCCATTCAAACGCCTCCAACTCTTTAATGATCATATATCCATCATGCGTGAACTGATGGTAGTGTAAGTCTAGGATATAGGCCTGTAGTTCCCAACATGGGGCACATGTCTAGAGATGTAAAAGTTCTGGAAATTTTGAAGCCATGAGAAAACATTTTTTCTTCTGGGGAAAATGGAAATTTTGGAAAAATTGAAAAAAGTTCAGTGTGGAGTAGTTTTACGAATTGGGTGAAACACAGCGTAGATAAAAGTATTGTGCTTGCAATAAAACAGGTAATCACCCCCCTTTCCCTCAAAAGAAAAAAAGCAAGAAACCATCAACATAAAAAATAATCAGATTTGCCCCTTAGCACCAACAGCAAATAAAGTTAAGGTCCACCTCAGTATTTAAGCTCCATAGAAGGTCTACCCTTTGAGTAGTGTTTTTTTTAAAAAAACAAAACAAAACCAGAAGACACAACATATACATGCAATTTATTCTATCTCATTTTCTGAACTACTGTACTGCTATCATTTTCCATTTCTTCTTGCTCTTCCTCTTTGTCATTTTTCTCATGGACCTAAAAAACGGCTTTGGAAAAAACCTGTTTTTTTCTGTCCCCCCCCCCCAGGCCTTTCCATCTCTACTTGAGGACAGACGGGGCAAAGCATAAGGTTTTTGTGTTTTTTTCGTATGCCAGACATGCCCCACGGGGGGCAATTTGATTTTTAAGGGGGACAATTTGGAAGTTTGTTTAGACCAAGTTAATGGCCTTTTAGGCTTCCTCCACATGAATAGGAGCTCACTTTTCGAATAATAAGAATTATATGTCACGGGGGCAGGCATCAGGATTTTAGAGATGCTTAGGTGGGTATGGCAAAAAAAGAGAAAGGTTGGGAACCACTGATAATAGGCATTTGCCTGATACCAAGTTGGTCCATAGCGGGCCGGGGTGGGGGGACTTGAGTCCAGGAGCCACAGGCATCCCTCCAAGCCTCTCTCTCTGGCCTTTGAGGTTCTTCCCACCCAGATCACACACTCATAACCCTCAGTCACCCTGATAAAATCAGGACATTCTGCATTTTTGCACGAGATTATGAAGCCTCAAAAAAAAGCACGTCTTCTGAGACCATGATCTTGTGCGGATCTTGTGACTTGTGCAGGAGTGTGGCCCCTGGAGATGCGTGGCCTGTTTTTTTGCCTTGACATGTTGGAGGGTATGCACACTTTCTCCAGCCACCCCTTCTTTTACTTCGCACCCCTCTTTTTGCCTGGCTGAAATGTACCAGTGAACTCTGATAATGCCTCTTGCTGGAAGGAGGATGGGGGAGGCTTTGGTTACTTGATCACTATAGTTTATTCATTCATTACTCCACCGACCATTGCCTCTGGCCCCACCGACCAGTGGCGTGTGGCCCCTGGAAGGCTGCCTATGAGGGAATATGGCCTTCGGACTGAAACAGCTTCCCTACCATTGTCTACTTTCCCAGTAGTGATGTATGGAAGTGAGAGCTGGACCATAAAGAAGGCTGATCACCAAAGAATTGATGCTTTTGAATTCTGTGCTGGAGGAGGCTCTTGAGAGTCCCATGGACTGCAAGAAGATCAAACCTCTCCATTCTTAAGGAAATCAGCCCTGAGTGCTCACTGGAAGGACAGAGCCTGAAGCTGAGGCTCCAATACTTTGGCCACCTCATGAGAGGAGAAGACTCCTTGGGAAAGACCCTCATGTTGGGAAAGATGGAGGGCACAAGGAGAAGGGGACGACAGAGGACGAGATGGTTGGACAGTGTTCTCGAAGCTACAAACATGAGTCTGACCAAACTGTGGGAGGCAGTGGAAGACAGGAGTGCCTGGAATTCTCTGGTACATTGGGGTCACGAAGAGCCGGACACAACTAAATGACTAAACAACAACAACAACCCTTGTCTACACTGAGATGGCAGAAAATATCCAAGATTTCAGATGGGACTCTTCCCTGCCAGCCTTTCCTGGACGGGTTGAACCTGGGACCTTTGGCGTGTACAAGGAACTTGCTGTACTATTGTGCTGCAGCCCTTACTTACAGATTCACTCTCTAGCATCCACACTTAAAATGACCAGGTAGCAGGGTGTGAGACCTGGAAGATATGCTGCCAGTCAGAGTAGACAAATGGTTCTCCCTGGACAGATAGTCTGATCTGCTACGAGGCAGCTCCATGTAACAGACCAGAGCTGGACTCCACAACAGCAGATTGTTTTTGAGAAAGGCATGGGAGGCCCTAATCGAGAAGAACCACCTCCAAGATAGATGAGATAGGACAGAGAGAAGCTCTACCCGCATGCCTCCTTTCTCATCTATCGCAATGGCCTGCCCTTTCAAAGCCAGCTAAGCTCTGTTTCTTGGCAAGCAGAATAATCCTTGATGGTCTGGCTTTTTGAGGCACATCAAAGCCGGACGGGGGATTCCCAAAAGTTTGACAAATGTGGCTCAGGCCTGTTGAGCTTCCCACCCACCGAGCAGGATGCAAGCCCTCTGCTGTGTTGCTGTGGGTGTAGCCTCTGTTTCTGAAGTCTTGGGTAGGCATGGAAATGGGTTTGTGATGCCATTCCAGGCTGCCAGAGATTGTGTAAGCTGTGCAGGCCTGCTGTGTTCTGGAACTGTGCCAACCTTATGCAACTCACTTTGTTGTAGTAGTTGCCATTGTCTTGTGCTCCTCCTCCTCCTTCATGATGATCCTGTGTAATCCATGGTGTATATGTCACCCTTTCAGATAAATCCCCAGCATCTCTAGGGTTGGGAATATTCCCAGTCTGAAACCATTGAAAAGTCACTGTCAGTCATTGTAGGCAATACTGAACAAGAAGGACCAGTGGTCTGACTTAATATACCCTTAATATACCCGAATACTCAGACATACAGCTGCTGCACCCAAACTAACAATTCTTTAATATTATGACCATGAAGCATAACTTTGCAGCAAGTTGAATCACCACTGGCCAGACTGCCATGTTGGGAATGTGGTCAGATTTGTCCTGCAATTTCTTCACTGTGCATACAGTTCACCATTCAATATACATTTACTGCTCATCCCACTATTTCCTGTATATCTCTATATGGACCAATAACTGGGTTGAACACTAGACAAAGCCATACAGTTCATGTCAATTTTGGATGGTTGTCAACTCAGTGTGATCCATCTTCCATAAAGAAAATGTCTAGGACAACTTTTCTGAAAGGAGAGTCAGTATCAGAGTCAGCAAGATTTTGTTCTGTTGCTGGGTGGTCCTGAAAAAAAAATAGTTCAAGCCTGACTGCTGTCATGGGATTTGTGTGTGTGTGTGTGTGTGTGTGTGTGTGCCCGTGCATGCTTACAGCTGCAATCTTATGAGCACTTACCTGGGAGCAAGCCCCATTGAACACAGTGAAGCTTATGTCTGAGTGAACATGTGTAGAATTGCACAGGACATAAACATGTTTCCGATTCATTGTTATTCTTTCTTAAGAAGACAGATTGCTCATTTTATGAATTGTTTTCAACACTGGTCATGCTAACTGGCTGGCAGGAGAGGGGTCTAGGCTCAAAATGCAGGATATGAATATATGAAAATAAAATCTATTAAATAATACAATGCATGCCCCTTGCCACCCATTTCAACTATAAAATGTGAATAAGGGTTTCTTCAAATATCATGCGTATTGAACATTCATGATGATTTGTGCTTTTGATGATCTTGAGGTACATGCACCCAATCCTACTCTCAACGCTGTTTGCACTTGCAAACGTTTGGGAATGGCCACACTGTTTAGTTTTCGGTCATAGCACCCTGGTGTATTTTTGTCCTGCATTTGTTGTGCAATGTGTCAGCAAGAGTCACAGAACAATCTGAAGCAGAGCAAATCCGCCACTACTCCACTAATGCAGTAACAAGAGTTCAAGAAGCAAGACCTCAGGTAATTCATGGGATTTCAAATATTCATCCAAACCGTGCTTTAGACAGGGTTGCCATATTTCAAACAGTGAAAATCCGGACAGAAAAGTTGTTGAGTTGTGTTTTTTGGCCAAAGTTATTGAGCTGCTGCCGACTGCAGTATTCCAGATATATCTGGGAAATTCTGGATGTATGGCAACTCTAGTTTAGGTCATGGGTAGCCAACACCAGAAGCTTTGGGGTTGCAACTCTCATCATCCTTGACCATCAGCCCTGCTGGCTGGGAATAACAGGAGTGCAGAACATCTCAAGGGCAATACAATAGCTACTCCTGATTGACCTTTCCAGTCTGCCTGGCCCAAAGCTAAGGGATGATGGGAGTCAGGCACCATATGGACTAAAATGGTACCCCTGACTACTAGGTCCAGTCGTGGCCGACTCTGGGGTTGCGGCGCTCATCTCGCTTTATCAGCTTCCGGGTCATGTGGCCAGCATGACTAAGCCGCTTCTGGCGAACCAGAGCAGCGCACGGAAACACCGTTTACCTTCCCGCCACTTTGACGTTCTTTCGAACTGCTAGGTTGACAGGAGCAGGGACCAAGCAACAGGAGGTCACTCCGTTGCGGGTATTTGAACAGCCAACCTTCTGATCGGCAAGTCCTAGGCTCTGCAGTTTAACCCACAGCGCCCGCATCCCTTACTGTGCTAATAGGAATCTTTAGGCCCCAGCTCCTGCTATGTTTGGTTCTTGACCTTTAAACCACAATTGGACCAGGCAGTACTTCAAACAGAGGATTGTCTTCTGACCAGCCTCCAAATAGATGACATCCTTCTGTAAAACAGGAGGCATGGCCACCCTAGGAAGCCAGGCCCTGTTGTGTAGTCAGAGTTTGAAATAAGCACTATTTACTCTTGGATAAACTGTGCTATAATCTTCCTAAGCAGAGTTTAGCTTTGAAAAATGGGTTAAATCCTTCTGGGATAATCTCCAGGCCTTGTGCTTTTTCTGAGCATGAGTCACTAGGAGGTCTTTTGACAGAAAGGATTGTGGGGGGGGGGGGAGTGGGTTCAGGCCAGCAGAAATGTTCAGATGGTGCTACAGGCCAAATCAATCTTGGACAAAAAATTCATGGACTTCACTGGTCCCCCATTCTGCCTGTGGACATGTGAGGAAGCTCAGTAGGCAGGAAAATGCCTGGGAAATCAAACAGGCTTGTCAGTTTTGAAATTCTTTTTTTAAAAAAATATAAATTAAAACAAAAGCATGGGGGAGGGGGAAGCCAGCCTCTGCACTGAGTCATTGCAGAAAAGCAATGTGGTTTCCATCTCAGTGAAATATGGAAGAGGCATGTCTCTCCTGGTCCCCTTTCGAAGCCATGAAAGTCCAGCTACAACCACAGAGCAAAAAGTCCCAGAGCTGGAGGACTCATTGAACAAACAATACGATTACAAGTAACATACCCAGCAATAGCATGTGTCTCAAAACACTGACCCAGGAGAGCATAGCGTCATGAAATAACAGAACTGTGCTCTGTTCCCTCTACCTTGACTAGTAAGTGCAGGCTGCCAACTCAGTACAGTAGAGGCTAAGCAGGACTTCAGATGGTCCTTGAGCAGCTTGCACTCAGGAAACAGGCCAGTGTGAGCAATTATATGAGGGCAGATGGCACCCTATTGGTTCCTTAGGTCACGTGAGCCCTGCTGAAAGCAGCTGTATACTTTTGGGGCACTTTTACTGCAGCCTTTGAATTGTTGGTCAAAGTTCAAGACATTTTGCACTAAATACACATGATTATTTTGGCTATTTTAGGGTTTCTTCTTCTTCTTCTTCTTCTTCTTCTTCTTCTTCTTCTTCTTCTTCCTCCTCCTCCTCCTCCATATTTGCCATTGGCTTCTTATTCATTTTTCATTTTCATGATCATAAAAGCAACTCCTCCAGCCAATATGTGGTGCTGTTCTATATCCTTAGTGCTTTGCCATATACACACATTTTCCATATAATGCATTTTATTTCCAGTAATATTTGCATTTTGTGCACACTTAACCCTAGTATATGCATTTTTGTACAAATTACTTGGCTGGAGAACTGCATTTCAAAATAAGGAGAAATGCAAATTTCAAAGGACGGCTGTGTTTCAGTCCCCGTACCACGTCGGAAAGTGCAAATTAGGCAGATTCACCTTTAAATGTGAACTGGATTGAAATTCTCCCCCATCCTTACTTGCAAGCAGTAATGAAGTTTGTTTCTCTAATGGAAGTATTACAGCATACCCAAAAATCCACCATGGAATAAGCAGGTGGAGGGAGGAGTTTTTGAGTGGGAAAACAGCTGGTGGGGAAACAGTTAAAAAACATGAGTTGTATCCAGCTAAATTCTGTGGTGTAAACCACTGAGCCTCTTGGGCTTGCTGATCAGAAGGTCGGCGGTTCAAATCCCCGCGACGGGGTGAGCTCCCGTTGCTCTGTCCCAGCTCCTTCCAACCTAGCAGTTCGAAAGCATGTCAGTGCAAGTAGATAAATAGGTACTGCTGTGGCGGGAAGGCAAACGGTCTTTCTGTGCACTCTGGTTTCTATCACTGTGCTCCATTATGTCAGAAGTGGTTTAGTCCTGCTGGCCACATGACCCAGAAAGCTGTCTGTGGACAAACACTGCCTCCCTTGGCCTGAAAGCGAGATGAGCGCCGCAACCCCATAGTCGCCTTTGACTGGACTTAACCGTCCAGGGGTCCTTTACCTTACCTTTACCTTTGTAGCCTGCATTTCACATATCTTTTGTCCACTGCTCCCTCTGGTTTGCTATTCCATAAAGGTAAAGGTACCCCTGCCCGAACGGGCCAGTCTTGACAGACTCTGGGGTTTGTGCGCCCATCTCACTCAAGAGGCCGGGGGCCAGCACTGTCCGGAGACACTTCCGGGTCACGTGGCCAGCGTGACAAAGCTGCATCTGGCGAGCCAGCGCAGCACACGGAACGCCGTTTACCTTCCCGCTGGTAAGCGGTACCTATTTATCTACTTGCACCCGGGGGTGCTTTCGAACTGCTAGGTTGGCAGGCGCTGGGACCGAGCAGCGGGAGCGCACCCCGCCGCGGGGATTCGAACCGCCGACCCCATCAAAATGCCACACATTTAAGAATCGAAGGCTCCAATTCAGTTATCGGATAACATGCATACATCAAAGCTGTTTCTTCTTTTGCCTTACATACATTGTTTAACCAAGGCAGAGTAGGATGATCACACATAGAAAGGGAGCGGTGGGAGGAGGAGGAAAGGAACTGGCATGTTCTTGGCAGATAGGATTGGAGTGGAAAGAGCAAACACTCGTGCCTCCCCTGTCATGAAAGGCAACGGGCAAGTTACAACTGAACCAGCTGTCATAAATAATCATCTCAGCAATTCCTTGCTGTTATGAGACATACCTGAAGACATCCTCAGTGCTGCAGCCAGGGATGAGGCCATTTTGTGCTACGCATCAACCACAGGAGAAAACAACAAATGGGATTCTCAGATCTCTTTAGCCGAAATAGAAGCAGCGCAAGTCTCATTTTAGGAGTGGGAAAACTGTGACCCTCCAGACGGTCGTGTGATGGGGGGGTGGGGTGGCACTCACCTGGCACGGCAAGGAGGGCAGCAATGTGCAAATGCTCAGGCAGGAGTGCCGGATTGGCTTTGCTGGTGTCACTGACCTCCCCTCCGCTTCCCCCCTTCTTCCTAGTAAAAGCAGCACTGACTCAGCTGCTGGGAGGTCAGCTGAGTGCTGCTGCTCCACCATTCTGTTTCTGCAACCAAATGCTGCTGGATGATCGCTCCTATTATCCCTGGCCAATGGCCATCACATGTTTGTCAATTCTCATCATATGCTTGCCAGTCAAATGGAGACCCCCTGCTGGCCAAACCGCATCTGAATATGTCACAAATACATTGGCACATCTCTGGAGGACCAGAGGTTTCCCATCCCTATCTTAGTGGTAAAAAAACCACTCTGAAGTAGAACACTGCAGAAGAGGAAAGGTCTTTGTTTACAGTTATATATCCCATAATGCACCACACATTTCTATATATACTTACCACACAGAATTTGTAGGATATGGTCCTTGGGACACATATATCAGAAGCTCACCTTTGCGTGCAGATTCTTCACCTCTGATACGTTACAAAAGCAATCACACAGCAAAGGTTTTTTGTTGTACTAAGATGCTTATATGAACATGTTCACTCAGACCTAAGAAACCATGCTGCCTTCTTATGCTATGTATATTTTGGTAAGTGGGACTTCATGATCAACAGCTTAATGTTCTGTTTGCAGTAAAAGTCCCTACCACATCTTTCAAAGGAGAGAAAGTTCAGCAAAATTGCATCTTTCTCTCTTTCTTTCATGGTTGCATGAGTCATAAGTAGCCAAAATGGAGTTCAAAGAGCCCCCGGGTAATTAGGATCTTTGAACTGTTTCTGAGTCACCTTGGGATAACTGTGACTGCACAATAGATAATGTGATGAGACGTGTAGACAGAGTTTGCATCAACAGTCAGCATCATTGGGCATCTGCTCTGGCTTAACCACTGCTAGGGAGTGCATTACTAATACCCTCAGCCTTACTACGCCTCATCCCTTTCTTTGTTGCCTGTTCACCTGCCCTCCCAAACTGTGTGATGGGACTAAGGAAAAGGAGCAACAGTTTCCACTCAGTTTATGGGGCAGGGCCATAGCTCAGGGGTACAGTATCTGCTTTGCATGCAGAGGATCCCAGGTTCAACCAGGTAGGGCTGAGGAGACCCTTGCCTGAAATCCTGGGGAGCCACTGCCAGACACTGAATACTGAGCTAGATGGGCAAAGTTCAAGGCAGCTTCCTATGTCCTCTGCTTCTGGGTGGTGGCATGAATTGGGACCAAAGGGACTGGGCAGGTGAATGGGCAGCAGAAACAGAAGCAGCAATAAGGAGAAAGTGAGGCTTATCAAGGAGGGGAAAGGCCCTGAAGTCACCATGTCCAAGAGTCCCTGAGCATAAACAAACTCCCTCAAAGCAGACAATGACCTAGGGTGGAGCTACATTTGGATCCCCTATCTGTGTAGACCCTGAAGGAATAAGAAGATTATTAATCTATTCATTTCAGCCTTTGGGAACCTGGTGCCCTCTAGGTGCTTTGCACTACAACTCCCATCAGCCCCAGCTGGCTCATGTGCTGGCTAGGCCTGATGGGAATTGTAGTGCAAAGCAACTGGAGGATATCAGATTGCTGGAGGCTAATTTATTGGATGTTTCTGGGTTGTATAAAGAGAACCTTTTCTCCTAACAGTGAGAACATTGCAGAAACACCTGGCTCATGCAATATGTCTCTTGTGAGCTTCGGGAGAAATGAACACTGTTGCACTGGATCTTTGAGGGTGCGTCTGGAGGGGGTTGGAAGCTTTTAGTTAACACGCACTAAGGCTCTCCCTCCGATTCCAGGACTGTTGTGATCCATTGCTGCCTCTGATGTTTCTCTGAATGTCACAGCTGTCTCAGCCCTGCACCGTTGATGTGGTGGAGCTCTTAATTAAGCACGCAAATGGGACAGCTGAATTTGCTGGAATGTCTTCACTGTTTGAAGTTAAGCCTGCGCTTCAGGGCTTAGTGGATCCAGACCTAGATAAGCTCCAATCTCTTAATGGGCTGGAGAGCACAGAGCAACAAAAACGTCTTCCCTCTGCACACATGCTCAGACACCCACATGAACACACAAACAAACTCTTAGCAAATGAGGAATTAAGTAAATACATAAATGTGTTAGTTTACAAACAGAACTGTTACTTGTTACTCAGAGTATTAAACATCGCTTTTCCTTTCCCCCCTTCTACCTCACTGGCTGGCTTGCTCTCTCTCTCTCTCTCTCTCTCTGTGCGCATGTATGTGTATGTTTTTTGCTAAGCTGTGAAAGACGTTTGTTTCAGTTGCCAACATCTCTGCAGAACTAATGTGGGTGGATTGTGACAGATATAATTTCTCCATCCCACAGTTTCATCAACTTGAGTTCTGTTAAACTATACCCGCTGGGCTTAGCTCCTTTTAAAGTTTCCGCTTTGACAGGTAGATTTATTAGTCTTGAAATTTGTACAAATCAGATGTCACTTGTGGCAACTTGTCAAAATGTCAGTCTGGCGAGGGAGGCATGAAAGGATTTTCTGGAGAGAGAGTGAGAGAGAGAGACTGAGCCAGACGGGAAGCAAGCTTTAAAGAACTCGAGTAACAGCAGAAGAAAGGAGGTTATGGTTCCTCCCTGTTCCTTGATCCTAGGTTTTGCTTTATTAAATACATAGCGCCAGAAAGTGGGAGATGCCATTGGAAACCAGTCTTCTGCTTGTCAAGGCTGACAGCCTGCAGAGATAGCCTCTGCCTCTTATTGAATGAAGCTTCTCAGCTTGCGATGGGGATACTCAGTGGGCAAGCCAGAGAGACAAAATTTTAGCCCAACATCATCGCCTTTCAGTATTTCAACCATTCAGTTTGATCTCTTGACAAGCATGATCAATGTGGCAGAATGAGTTTCAGAGGATTCTGTTTTGAACATTTTTTTTGGGTGGTGGTGGGGAGCTCAGCATACGCTGAGGGTGCATAGAAGGTTTTTGTTTTGTTTTTTAAAGGAAAATGCTAAAATGCTGCAAAAGAAGGCAGGAAAAGCCAGGTTAAAAAGTGGGATTTTCTGCAGTTTTCCTCAGGTTCCACATCAGAATAACTCTCTTTTACTTTGGTGAAAAAGGTGCTCAGCATGGCTTATCTTTTATCCATTGGCATAAAGTTAGCAAGAATATTGTCAAGCTCCTCCTGATGGTGGGTTATGAATAGGGATGTTGGACGATTCCATTGGAAGCAGAATCTAGGACTGTGCACAAGACTCCCCCTTATCTGGGCCAGTGATACAGTTGGTGAATGGACGATACAATCCTGATGGGGTCTGTTTCCCCAGCATGTTCCCTGCAGCCTTCCCATTGACAGCCCCAGATCACTCTGGGATTATTATTTTTACCAGTCTCGGCCTGTGTCTGGATCCTCCTGAATTAGCTTGATTCAGTTCAAAATTCAGCCAAATCTGGAGTCTACTCCTAGCAGAAACGAGATCAGAAATCACCACAGTTCACATGTTCGCCCAAGGTCAGGGATGGTATTCACCATTATTTCATTTTTAGTCTGCAAACATTACCTAAATAATTATATTATTTTCTGCATTGTTTTTGCTGCTTCCTATCCATTGAAATGCATCAAAGTTATAGTGAGTCACATAACTGATGGCGTTCGTTTTGGCCCTACAGAACAATGAGAGGAACACAGTAGGTTTTAGCAGAAGTCAAACTGTATCTGAACAGAAGGAGCACAGTTTGTGACAGACACTGGATTGAACAGAAATCACTGCCTTCTTGCATTCTTAGTTATGAAAGAGAATATAGAACAGATATGAAGCACCTCAAACCAGGCCCAAATGTGGCCCTCCAGGCCTCTCTGTCTGGTCATTTGGTCACACCTCCTTCTCAGTGACACGCTCCCCCCCCCCCCGGCCGTACACCCCACTGGCCTTGCTTTGCTCCCACCTTGAGTGTTTCTTCCTGGATGGAGTGCATCTGTGGACTCTGTTCATGACTCCTGCTTTGATCTGGATGCATGATAGAGAGGTTTGTGTGGAAACTAGCCTATTGTGCACAGATAAAAGTTGCATTCTTTATTCCGCCCACTTTCCCCAGCTAGCCCTGCCCCCAGCATTGTGTACAGGCAACTCCCCATTTGTGCATGTTGGACACACCATTTTTGGTGCTGGAAGGGGGTGGGGCAAGCTTACGCACACCAAACTGACATGTGTGGTGCCTCGGAACACAACCTCCACACAAATGGGGAGTTGCCTGTACTTTCATTAGCACCCCCTTAGTATCTATGGATTCAATGTTGGGCATGTGGGAGCACACCTTGCTCCAGCAGAGAAACAATCAAGCACTCACTTGAACCTCCTGATTGGCCCTTTGAAGCCCCACCCTCACCAACCTCATACCTGATGTCATTTATTATGCCAAGTGTAGGGTAGGTGGGCGTGGCTTTTCCAAAATGACCTGGTGAGCCAAATGGGAAGGCCTAATGGGCCAAGTTTGGTCCATAGCCTAGAGGTCTATGCTACAGATCTTCATGCTGCATTTGCAGATGCCTCTGGGCCAGGATAAGATGAGCATATGGAACTGGAGTAGTGCTAGCTGACATGGCCACACTCCTGCATTCCTTCAGCTCAGTGGTTCACAATTCCCCCCCTGTGCCACACTTTCAGAATAAAATTTTGCCCACACCACACTGCATCTTTTTATTGGTAGCAAATACATCGGAAAACAAAAAGAAACGACTCCTAGCAGGGCTTGATTTATAACATAGAACACAACTACTTTGTAATATGATCAAGGGATATTCAGAAAATATAATGCAATGCAGCCATGTAAGAATATGAATCATATCCATAATATAATTATAAATGAGCCTCTTGCAGGTATGTATGTATACAAATTCAATGAGAGGTGTGAGCTTGCTTTTGCCAGGTGATCTCATTTCTATTAGGTCTAATTTGAGACAAACAGTCTCTTATCTCCTCATCAACACAAATTCCTGTTCACAACAATATGTCATAGAGAGCTGTAGAAGAACAGCCAATGCTCTTGAAAAGAAGCATGGATTATGACTGTATATCGGGAAAAAAGTTATTTTGATATTATATTATATTACACTGAAATGTTTAAATGTTTATTTGATCATCCTTGAATCTTCCTGCCACACTTGCCATCCTCTCCTGCCACACCAGTGTGGTGCACCACACCCTTGGAGAACCACTGGTTCATCTCAGTGACTTGAACCATCAGAATGTGGTTCCAGAGATGTTCGGAACAAGCCTAAATCACACTTGTACTTTAATTTTTTTTAAAAAATAATGTCAACAGCAGGTCTTGGGGCATGTTGAGTATAATAAGGATCATATCAGATGCTGGATCGTGACTGTCTCTGTTCCCCTTTTATAGGGGTCAGCAAACCTTTTCAGCAGGGGGCCAGTCCACTGTCCCCCAGACCTTGTGGGGTGCCAGACTATATTTTGGGGGAAAAATAAAAATGAACGAATTCCTATGCCTCACAAATAACCCAGAAATACATTTTAAATAAAAGGACACATTCCACTCATGTAAAAACATGCTGATTCCCAGACCATCTGCAGGCTCAGTTTACAAGGTGATTGGGCTGGATCTGGCCTCTGGGCCTTAGTTTGCCTACCCATGCCCTTTTAGATAGGATAGTATTGATTTGTGAGCCCTCCCTCAATGCACAGGGTTCGATTACGTGATTTCTATATCTCCTTCCAGCCTTTCAGTTCTATGGTTATAATTAGGAAGGCCCTGGAAGCCATGTGTGCACATATGCACTAATTAGTCATACCCAGAACAACCTGTCATCAAATTGCCACCATAGTTGCTTCTGCTGAGTTTTTCTTTCCAACATGAGCAAGGAGTTCTGTGGTGATGCAATGAGAATGAAGCAACATTGTGAATCTTCCCACCTCGGCCACAATTTCTGAGTGCAAGTGGCTTTATAGCCAATAAGGAACAGAAAAAGTTGCCTTATAAGAAGTCAGTCCAATGGTTGGTCTAGCTCAGGAGTAGCTCTCCAGATCCCTCTCAGTCTTGGAGGATGGCCTAAAAATATATGATTGGGCACTAGCAGAAATTCATATTTTTATATCAGCTTTATGTTTACCATGCATGCACACATACTAAACATATGGATATAGTTGGCAGGGGTTCCTACATACACCTGCAACAACCTCTTCTATATATAGATCAGTCAAGTGGCTACCTTTGGGTGCCAAATTGAATCCTACAAATTCCTTGACCACTGAGGAAGACATCTTGGGAGTCAAAACACATTTGATATCCAGGTTTGCTTGTCACATCAGTTCGATGTATAGGTGTCATTTTTGAGAGATGCTATCTAGATCATTATAGATCTCACTGACTGGCAGTGGCTGTCCCAGGGTTCAGTCTGGGGTCTGTCTGAGCCCCGCCTGGAAAAGTCAGGCATTGAGCCTGCATGCAAAACAGGTACTCCCCCCAGGCTGCAGAAGGGAAGAGAAGTGTGTTTGCACGTGTGCAAGCAAAAGGTTATGTTTGCTTTTGCCCCAGCTCCTTCCTATTTCAGCTTCACGTTCAGGGATTACACAAGTGTACCTTTGCATACACCTCAAGGAAGCAACATACTTCAGCTACAGATTCAGGGACTGCACAAATTTACCTCTGCATACATCTCAGCGAAGCAACAGATGCAAATGAATTATTGTTCCCCCTTTCTCTCGGAGAGGTGTTAACTAACCTAAGTCTTCAGGAGCTGCCTGTATCTCTTTTACATGTGCCTCTGTCACCAACCCATTCCATGGCTTTGCACAAGTCAAGATTTCATGGCTTGGAACATCCCAGCTACAATACAGGAAGTGGAATATCCTGTCTCACAGGGCTGTTGCTAGAGGGGTAAACAAGAGGGGGACAGTAAAGTAGGAGCAGATGGCTTGGTGGAGTGCCACACTCACCTGACCTCCCGTCAGCTGCATTGCTGCTGCTTACTGGGAGGGAGACGGGGGGGGGTAGGGTGGTGCAGTGCCAGGGCACCAGCAGGAGCACACAACTGCAGTAAGATGTGTTGCACAGAAGGACTCAATGCATTTCCACACCCTGAAATGCCACAGAGCAGGCAAATGGTGAAAGGATTAAAGCTGCAATCCTAACCCCACTTTCCTGGGAATAAGGCCCATTGAATTCAGTATAACTTACTTCTTAGTAGACATGGTTAAGACTGTGCTGTGAGTGCATGTAACTAAATACAGCCCTACAATGCTTTAACTACTACTACTACTACAATGTACGCGGGTGGTGCTGTGGGCTAAAGCCTCAGCGCCTAGGGCTTGCCGATCGAAACGTCGGCGGTTCGAATCCCCAAGGCGGGGTGCGCTCCCGCTGCTCGGTCCCAGCGCCTGCCAACCTAGCAGTTCGAAAGCACCCCCGGGTGCAAGTAGATAAATAGGTACCGCTTACCAGCGGGAAGGTAAACGGCGTTCCGTGTGCTGCGCTGGCTCGCCAGATGCAGCTTTGTCACGCTGGCCACGTGACCCGGAAGTGTCTCCGGACAGCGCTGGCCCCCGGCCAATAGATGTGAGATGGGCGCACAAACCCCAGAGTCTGCCAAGACTGGCCCGTTCGGGCAGGGGTACCTTTACCTTTACCTTTACTACTACAATGTAGTATGTTCTAAACTTGCTTTATTTAAAATATGTTTACAGCACCAAATGGTTGGAGGTATGCTGTTGTCCATGAGATGTTGCTGTACTCCAGATCCCATCACTCCTACCTACATGACCATTGGGCAGGGACTATGGGAGTTGTAGTCCAAGAATAGGGTTGCTATACATCTGGTTTTTCCAAGACATATCCAGAATACTGCAGTTGGGTTAGTGCATGTCGGCAGTTCCATTTTTGCCATTTATCCTTAAAAATAGCTCAAAACTTGAAAGGCAAAAACTTTTCTGTCCGGATTTTCTGTCCAAATGTTTGAAATATGGCAACCCTGTCCCAGAACCTCTGGAGGGTCTGTCTTTCACTGTTCTTTTTGTAAACAGAGATCTGTGCTGAAATGGGACAGGATGGACTTGCACACGTGAAAGTATCATGAACCAGAAATAGACTGATTTGTCCGTCCCTAGCTATTGTGCAGATTTAAAGTGGCAAGCCCACAATGTAGGGAATGGGACATTTTTCAGCTTGAGGGACACCTTCCCTTCTGAGAAATATTTGGGGTGTGTGTGTGCACATGCTACCAGTGGGTGCAGCCAGAGGCAAAAGTGGGCTGAGCAATACACACACACACACACACACACACACACACACACACACACACACACAACCTTTGCATATTAGATTAGTTTCCAAGCAGTCACAAACCCCACACTCTCCTCCATTCAGGTAAACAAGAAGCATTTTCAGAGTTGAAGGACACATTCCAGCAAGGCAAAAACACTCAAGGATGGTATGAATCAAGGACAGTGAGGGGTGTAGTCTGGGGAGAGGGTGTGTGGCCAGGAGAGTCCTGTGGTCCAGATACAGTGGCCTCGATGACCACATTCAGTCCTGGGTTTGAGATTCCCCTACCCTTCGCCTACAGGCGGTTTGGTTTAATTGACAGCTCCCATTGCAACTCAGATTGCCTTGCCGTGCTGTGCCTTGCCATCAAAAGAGAGAGACGGAGGAGGGGGAGGAACGCTTCACACAGAAAGATTTCCTTTAAAAGCCCATCATTTGATGTCACTGTGTAGCTTCAGTTACTTCAATGCGGCAAGCGCATTATAATGGCTCATGCCGTGCTTTAAATACCATTACGGCAGGTACGCCAACCCCTTTCCTGCTTTCTAGGCCACGGTGATATGCCTTGAACATACTGTGGTCACTTTCAATGTGTTTTCCTTTTAAAAACGATTCTAACAAGAGAGGGAAAGAAATCAATTTGGGTTGCTAAAGTATGATGTGGATTTCCTCGTATGAGAGTACAGAGTGTAGTCTACTTAGCGAGATCAGCTCCGCCAGCAGGAAGGAGCAAGCAGTGGAGAAGGAAGGGGGGGGGGAAATGTCTGGCAGGAGTTCAGAAAGCTCTCCAGCTCACACATCTGGTTCTTATATTTCAAAGTTAATTAGTCATATTGAGGCTGTCTGAAGATAAATTTATCATCCAGAAAAAACACAAACAGTTTGAAAAATGAAAGGAAGTGAGGTGACACGTCTTGACGTTTAAATAAATCATTTTAACATGATTAAAAAACTTGTCCTCTGTGACACCCGGAGCTTGGATACTTTGTAAAGACTTTTCTGACAAAGACACGTCCCTCTTTGGTATACAAAGCCCCTGCCATTCAATTATACAGAATAATCTTTGGCCAATTACTTTCCTGACTGACTACTGGCGAATACAATGCACAGCTGCCACATATTTTTTTTTGTTCATTGAGCCTAAAGCTGAACTGTACAGAAACTTGGAGAAGGAAGAGTTCAAGAAGACCTTTACATTTATTTTTAATTTTTTAGTGCAGTGGGTATAGACTACAAAAGGGAGGTTGAATGACTGTGTGTGTTCTCCTATTGCAACTTGAAGTTAAAGAGCATTAAAGGGTCTAGAGATTACATCAAGCGCTATGGCCTGCTTCTGATGTAATGACCTTTGTCCAATAAACTGTAGCTTCTTGGATCAGGAGCAAACTGGGCACCTGGATGCTTTCTCATTCCCTCTCACTCAGATCTTAACTCAGTGCTTCCTAGTTTATTACACCACAGTTACCTATGGCATCTGAACTGGGAAACTGTGGTTTGCTCCTACAAAGCAGGATAGTACGGTAAATTGGAATCAAAATCAAGATTAGTATTCTGGTTTTTAGAGAGCACACAAACCAGTTTCCTAATCTGGATATTACAGGAAACTGTGGTTTAACAAACTACAAAGCTAAGCTATGGTTTGTTGCACCAGGATTGCTACATCTGAACTAGGGCTCTTATCCTTTAAGCTGGTCACAAAAGCCATTCACTTGCCTTAGGGCTAGTTCACACAACCCAGTTGACATGTTAGGAATGTGAGCAAGATGAATGAGTGCAGAGTTTGCCATGCATTGAAAGTGATCATGTAATTTTTCATGTGAACTTATGTCAATGTTTACATCCTTGAAAGGGTTCTGCATCCTTCAAAGAACACCTGCTTGATTTTGCTCAACCAAAAGGGCTACACAAGGAAGGGGAACCCGTGATGCTCCAGGTGTTGCTGTACTCTAATTTCTATCCTGCCTCAGCCAGCATAGTCAATGGTCAGGGATGACTGGAGTTGTAGTTCATCAACATCTGGTGGGCTGAGGGCTGAGTTATCCATCACTGTTCTACACATAAGAATGATCTTCTGGAGCTTTTGCCAGAACATCATGACATCTACTGGTGGCTGCTCTCTCTAGGTGTGGAACTTGCATCATCCGTATGTCTGACAAAACCCAAGCTTGAAACAAAATGAAAAAATTCCTTCCAGTAGCACCTTAGAGACCAACTAAATTACCGTAGTTATTGGTATTGGTAAGTTAGTTATACCAATAACTAACTTAGTTGGTCTCTAAGGTGCTACTGGAAGGAATTTTTTTATTTTGTTTTGACTATGACAGACCAACATGGCTACCTACCTGTCACTAAAACCCGAGCTTGTCTTTTGAGGGTGTTGAATGGTCAGGGAGCAGCTAGCAGATTCTCTTAATGGTGGTTTTATTTAAATATGATCTCTACCCCTCTATCATCTGCAGAGCAGAAATGCAGAGCAGAGGAACACTGTGGAGATAGCCACAGGCCATTTCCCACAGTCACACTTTCCAGAATGCCTTAGGGAACAGAACTGTGTGTCATGATGAAGCATCTCTCCCAAAGTGCAGTTTGTAGGAAGCAGCAGAATTTAATAGAATTTTTATTGGTTTTACAAAAATTTTAAGAACAAACAAACACTTAAAAAGACATACAAACACGTATAATTTCATAACATTTTTTCATAAACCTCTTTTCTGGGACTCCCCCATACCCCCCCTTTCTGCATCCCAATGTCCAAAATTTTTATAGCAACTCCCAATTGTTCCTTTCCAGCCTCTGTCATCTTAGTCTTTTCTTTATTCTAACCTTATATCACTGTATCCCTTTATTCCTGAAAACCACAACATTCTAACATTCATCAAGTTTATAATGGTCCTTAAGATAGCTTTTAAATTTTCTCCAGTCTTCTTCCGCCGTCTCTTTTCCCTGGTCACGGATTCTGCCTGTCATCTCAGCCAATGTCATATAGTCCATCACTTTCGTCTGCCATTCTTCCAGAGTGGGTAGATCTTGTGTCTTCCAATACTTTGCGATGAGTATTCTTGCTGCTGTTGTAGCATACATAAAAAAAGTTCTATCCCTTTTTGACACCAAATGGCCGGCAATGCCCAAGAGAAAGGCCTCTGGTTTTTTCAAGAAAGTACATTTAAGTACCTTTTTCATTTCATTATAAATCATTTCCCAGAAGGCCTTAATCCTCGGGCATGTCCACCAAAGGTGATAAAAAGTACCTTCAGTCTCTTTACATTTCCAACACTTATTATCAGGCAAATGATAAATTTTTGCCAGCTTGACTGGGGTCATGTACCACCTGTAAACCATTTTCATAATGTTTTCCTTTAAGGCATTACATGCCGTAAATTTGATACCAGTGTTCCATAACCATTCCCAATCAGCAGACATAATGTTATGACCAATGTCCTGTGCCCATTTAATCATAGCCGATTTAACTGTTTCATCTTGTGTATTCCATTTCAGCAGCAAGTTATACATTCTTGATAAGTTCTTAGTATTGGGTTCTAACAATTCAGTCTCTAATTTTGATTTTTCCACCTGAAAGCCAATTTTCCTATCCTGTTTGAAGGAAGCAGCAGAATTTAATATGTACAGAAAGAAAATGGAAAACTTGTGGCCACTCTGTAAAGTTAAATAAAGTAGGTAAAAATCCCCTCTTGAACCTCTTGGAGACATTTCATTCACCAAAAGACTTTGTAGGGATGTTTTATTTCATCCTCACCTGCTCAAGAAACGGCTTGAAAACAAATGCTGGGAAATTTCAGCATAGCTCTAATACATATATTTATTACAGTGACTAACAAAGCAGATATGAAATTATTAGGGCAAAATGTTTTGATTTCTGCCTTCTTCCACTGCTCTGATGATGATGTGTTTGTACCATAGACCACTCTGGCTTTGAGGTTAGGACAGATATTTAAACTAACAAAGGAACAATGCATACTACTCTTCTAGACAAATAGGCAACATGACATGCTTGCACATGAACCACCTCCTCAACAAGTCAATTTGGTTGCATGAGCCTCTGTGAGCCTGGCTTAAATTGTATCTACTCAGAATCAAGAGTGGAGGAGAAATTCAGCTTACTGAATTAGCACTTCACAAAACTGACACGTGAACAGAAACAAAAAGTCCAATAACATGTATAAAAATATGTATATTAGGGGAATTGCTTGCAAAAGTGTGTGTATTAATCAAGACTGCATACACAAAAGTGTATACAGTGGTACCTCGGGTTAAGTACTTAATTCGTTCCGGAGGTCTGTTCTTAACCTGAAACTGTTCTTAACCTGAAGCACTCCCTTTAGCTAATGGGGCCTCCTGCTGCTGCCGCGCCGCTGGAGCACGATTTCTGTTCTCATCCTGAAGCAAAGCTCTTAACCTGAAGCACTATTTCTGGGTTAGCAGAGTTTGTAACCTGAAGCGTCTGTAACCTGAAGCGTATGTAACCCGAGGTACCACTGTACTAGGAAAAACAAATGTTAAAATGCTGATTAAGTTACATGAAGATTTTATTTTGTTTCTTGCCCCCTAAAAATGCTAATTTCTCTGGAAATGTGGAGAGTTGAATTTAAGATGGGCAATATGAGAAACTGAGCGAAACTGAAATGGACAGATTCATCTCTTCAGGGGGATCCCATCCCTATTGAAGTCAATGGGGCTTACTTCTGGGATTAGGATACTTCTGAGGTTAGGATTGTTGCCTTTGTCCCGGTTCAGCTGTCTGTTTCTTAAAATTCACAGCTGCTGTTCTCTTTCCCACAAAAAGAGAGAGAGAGAAAGAGAGATACGCTGTTTGTTCATTTGCATCTGTTGGCCTTTGCAAAATGTACCATATTATCCAAGGACAGGGTGGGTGGGGAAAACCAAGCCAAAAGCCCCTATTCTCCAATTCCCCAGGAAGTGACCTGGTGGCGCCAGAATTAAAACAGGACGTCCCCCCACCCAGCACACACACACACACACAGGGCACAAGGAGTTCATGGTAAACTAGTGAGAACACCAAATGACTAAGCCATTTCCATGTGGTTTGCTGCCATGCCCTGACAGAAAGCACATTTCGATACCATAAATTTTGGTTGTCACAGAACATTCCTCTTTCCAAATGGTAACATATGCAGACTTCCAGAATTCCCTGCAGACCAGCAATGTTTTGAGATCCGTTTCCCAACTATGAGAAATTCTTGTTTAAAACCGGGGGAGAGGGAGAGAAAGAGGCAGAGCTGACTGGCAAACACCTCTGTTTGTCTGCTTTGGATTTTACAGGTTCAGTAGGGAATGGTGTCCCTGCCACCAACTCCTGGCTCCTGTGCATTGTTTGCTGGGATCTGCCATCGTGTTTGTTTACTGGTCAGTGGTCATTTGAATGTATCATCTCTGTATGTGTCCACACTAATAGCATATTTGTAGTGATAGGTCTGCTGTGCTTCAACATGCATGGAGAAGGTAGATCTAGGTTCCATATCCTTGCTTTTCCTCCTCATCCTGTGGGGAGAAGAACATCTGAAGAAGGCTTAGATGTTGCTGAGATCTCCAAACAGCCTTCTCTTGATAGTGTTGGAGCTTCATGCTGCGGCACCGGGGGGCAGAGAGCAGGCAGAGGTGGGGCTTGCATGCATCCCAGGGGCATGGCGCGCTGCCTGCAGTAGTGTGACGTGCGTCCTGGGGGCGTGGCACACCACCTGCAGGGGTGTGGCACCCAGCGCGGGCCGGGGGGGACAGCCACGATGGTACCCCACCGGGATCGCACTGCTGGGGGCGGTGCGCTCCCCCCCCCACTCCTCTTCCTCCGCCAGTGTCTCTTGGTCTATATGTCAGAGGGGCTGGGCAGCAGCAGGGCAGGCAGAAATCCAACCAGTAAAATGTTACCTGTCTAGGGGATGCCATAGTGGGCAAAGTGGTAAATTCTCCTTTGTTAGAAGTTATTAAACAGAGGCTGGCTGCTTCTGCTAGATGTAGATGCTATAGCAGTGAATTTCTTCCATCAGGAGAGGGGATGGCATGGAAGACCTTTGAGGTCTCTTCCAACTCTATGAGTTGGATCCAAAGTAGTGCTACGTGAGCATTGCATCAGCACAGGGATTTCTGCTTGTGCAATGGAACGTTCTCCCCATCTCCTCACCTGGAGTGCCCTTTAAATATGTTATAGGATGTGGGGAGATGTGGGGAGGGTGTGGGGCCCACAGAAGTGGGTAGGAGAAAGGGAAAATTCTGATGTTCAAATATAAATCCTTGGGCTAATGGAACAAGTGGACTGGACACCGCAACATCAACTTCGTTGGACTGATCATGTTGTGCGGATGCCTGATTATCGTCTTCCAAAGCAACTACTCTACTCCAAACTTAAAAATGGAAAGCGTAATGCTGGTGGTCAGCAAAAGAGGTTTGAAGACTGTCTCGAGGCAAATCTAAAAAAATGTAGTATAAACACCAACAACTGGGAAACACTGGCCTGCGAGCGCTCCAGTTGGAGAACAGCCTTTACCAAAGGTGTCATGGACTTTGAATACACTCGAACTTAGAATGCAAGGGAGAAACGTGCTAAGAGGAAGGCACACTTGGCAAATCCACACCGTGATAAGCCCCCGCCCGGGAACCAATGTCCCCACTGTGGAAGGACGTGTGGGTCCAGAATTGGCCTCCACAGTCACTTACGACTCATTGTTAAAACCGTGTTTATGGAAGACAATCTTACTTGGCTACGAGTGATCGCCAAAGAAGAAGAAACTGTTAAAGGCACAGGACCTCTGCTAGGATAATAATGGCAGCTCTACTGTTGTGCCCTTTTGGTCATGTGGGAAGACTCTGGATCTCAATCAAGAGCCAGTATTGCTGGGAACAGTTGAAAGGATGGCTTGGTGGCAGCTAAGCCTTTGTCCCCAGTGAGAACTGGAATTCTCACACATATTCGTTGGAGAGGATTTAGCAGGACTAGAATAAATTCTTTGCTTATGCAATGTTTCTTGGACAGAGGGTGATAATTCATCATCACAGAAAAGCAATGACTTCAGCTTTCAGTGGTTTGGAAGCCTTTTCTTCTCCCTAAAGCCTGCAACACAACTGAGTTCAAGCTGAGATTCAGGAAATTACCATATAAGGGGCTGCTTGCCTATGTATGCCAAATCTTGCAGGGAAGGAATCCGGGACATTGCATTGGGGCTGCACAGTCTTATGAGCACCTTGAGAGGGATGTTGCTGAACCAGCACCTGCAATGGTACAAGCAACAAAATAAGCACATGAAACACAAAGTGCAAAATAAGGAGTGATGGGATATGCCCCAATGAGCCTTGTTTCCAGGTACACCCCTTATTTTCTGTCCCTATTCTAGGATGCCTTAAAAAGATGCTGTTAACATGTGTGTTCCTTTGCAGTACACAACAACACAAGAGTCTGTTGGATCAGGCCAATGGCCCACATAGACCAGCATTCTGTTCTCTGAGTCATCAACCGGATTCCTATAGGAAGCCCACAGGGACCTGAGCACAACACACTCTCCACACTTGTGCTATTGGCCATCACAGGTCCTGCTTGTAGGCAGCTGGTTATTGACCGTGAAGACTGGCTGCTGGAGGAGGTGGACCTTTGGCTTGGTCCAGTGTCAGCAGCTCCCGACTGGTTGCCCAGGAAAGTATAAAGTTTCTTACCGTCCTTTTTTATTTCAATCTTTACAGAGAGAGGCTATAGAACCCAGCCTATTGGATAATGGTGTTGTCCCAAGTGAATCTCTACCCCAGTCTCTCCCACTTCCTCATTTGTCATTCTCATCATCTCCTCTAAAGAGGCAGCGTGGTGTAGTGGTTAAGAGCGGCAGACTTGTAATCTGGTGAATCAGGTTCGCATCCCCGCTCCTCCACATGCAGCTGCTGGGTGACCTTGGGCTAGTCACACTTCTCTGAAGTCTCTCAGCCTCACTCACGGCACAAAGTGTTTGTTGTGGGGAGGAAGGGAAAGGAGGTTGTGAGCCACTTTAAGACTCCTTAGGGTAGTGATAAAGCAGGATATCAAATCCAAACTCCTCCCCTTCTTCTTCTTCTCCTTCTCCTCCACCTCCTCCTCTACGGGTGCTGCTATGCGCTCTCTGTCTTTGAGCTCTTTGCTCTCCTACTTTTAATGCTCACCGGGTTCTGGAAGATGGAGGGTCTGGAATGCTTTCTAAAGACACTGTGTCAGCCAGCTGCTGCTCCGCTTCTGCCTCCTCCTCCTTTCCCATGATTTCCCAACTTCCCCCCTCCTCTGCTTCTGAGCTGTGACCTCCTGCAAACCACTGTTGTAAATCTATACTGTCTTCCTCTTCCTCCTCCATGGGAGGGTCAGTCCCTGACATCCAGCAGCACTCTCCTTATGTTATTTAATATATTGTTAATGTACTTTTGGGTGGGGATGGGGACAAAACATATGTGTAGAATTTCTAGGCTGCACTCGCTTGCCCTTCCTTCTGCCACTGATGCACCCTGAGCCCACACACCCTGCTGGTCATGTCTTTGGTGGCCAGGCCAAGCAGCCCACCAAGCGGTTCCCATTCACAGGCCATGGCAAGCGTGCGCACCATTGTCCAGGGTAAGTTGCAACACGTGATCCTGCCACCCATGCTTTCAACACATGATGGTGTTTGTGAGAATGCCCTAGCTGTAGGCTTGGAGGTGGGTTTTAATGGTAAGCTCCTTTGGCAGCCAGCCTTGTCTGAAAGGCAGGGTAGAGATTCATTAACCAATTAATTAAACAGTAACAGCCCTTAGTCTATGTTCGTTGCTTTGGAACTGAAACATGATGTCAGCTTCTCTTGGATGATAGGCTTGGCCATCATGTTTTTTTTATCATATTGCTTTCCTTTCTTTCGTTCCATTACTGATGCTATACAGGAGTGATATAATCCAACCTGAAAGTTTTCTCCTATTAGCAATTTTGTCTCATCAGTTTTGTTAATGGGATAACATGAGGTGCTGGTTAGGGTGCAAGAGTCTCATCATGTCGGTAATTTTCACTGTTACATGTTAGCAATCTGTCAGTATTTGTTCCCACTAATTCCGCACAAAAGTCTTATTAGATCAGTGGCTTTGATTTTTACATCCTTATTATCCAATCCCTCCCTCAACGGCACGAGGCTGGTGATAAAACGAAACACTCCCTGGGCACATCAACCAGGAGAAATTCTTGCATGTCAAGTTGACAGCATGTCTATGGGTCGAACATCAATCAATGTGAGGGACAATCAGCATAGCTGATGACCCAAAGGATGTGCTCAGCTGGTTTTCATTCCTGTCTCTTGTTCAGTCCCAGATTCTGCATTTCCCTTAAAGTAGCTATGATTGCCGCTATTGACACAAGCAATTGCACAGCAATAGAGATCTCTGTAGTTGCGTTCACACAACCTCATGAAATCGCTGTGAATGTTAAATTCACTGCCTGGGGCCAGATGGATATATGCAGCTCTCCAGTGCACATAACTCTGCCACAGTACATTCCCTGAAGAGTTTGTGTAGGGAGCCACTTGCACAAGAGGTAACTGGTGCACAAGAATGTTCAGAGTAGTATCAGTTGCAGGAGCAGATGGGAAGATAGCAGAGCCGTCTTAAACATATCTGGCGCCAGGGTGCAAAGCTCCCTCCAGCACCGCCCCCCCCCCATTTCCCAGAGTTTTTTAGGGAGGACAGTGCTGCCTGCGGGGCTGAAGGAGGCGGGCAGCAGCTGGAGGGCGGCTCCTCTGGCAGGGAAGAGGCGGGGGCTGGATACAGCACCTCCCGGCTCAGCTGGCCACTTCGTGCCGTGGTGGCCATGGCAGACGGAGGCTCCGGGCGTGGCGCTGCTTCGGCATGACATGGCGGAGGTGGGCGAGGGCAGTCAGCTGATGCCGGGAGGCGCGCATCCAGCCTCCGCCTCTTCCCTGGTGCCCTCAGAACTTGGTGCCCTGGCGGCCCGAACCACTATCCTCTATGGGTAAGACGCCCCTGGAAGATAGGTGGCACACTGAGTGAATAGTTAGGACAGGGATCAGAGAACCAGTGACTGCTCAGCTGACCCCTGGCAATGCAGCTGGGGCTGATGGGAGTTGAATCCCAACTGCGTTGCCATCTAGAGCACCATGGCTTCCCCATCCCTGAGCCAGGCATTCAATGGAAATCACTAGCCCTATTCACACATTCTCCCCTTGAATGATAAGAACACGGAAAGCTGCCTTCTGAATCAAACTTCCTGTCCATCTAGCACAGCATTGTCTCCACTGGCTGGCTGCAGCTCTCCAGGGTTTGGGGTTGCGGCACTCATCTTGCTTTACTGGCCGAGAGAGCCGACGTTTGTCCGCAGACAGCTTCCGGGTCATGTGGCCAGCATGACTAAGCCGCTTCTGGCGAAACTGGAGCAGCGCACAGAAATGCCATTTACCTTCCTGCTGGAGTGGTACCTACTTATCTTCTTGCACTTTGACGTGCTTTCGAACTGCTAGGTTGGCAGGAGCTGGGACTGAGCAACGGGAGCTCACCCCGTCGCGGGGATTCAAACTGCCGACCTTCCGATCGGCAAGCCCTAGGCTCAGTGGTTTAGACCACAGCACCACCTGCATCCCCATTGAGCAGACTACAAAGCCTCAGAAGAATTGGGGCTTTAAATATTATTTATGAACTGCAAGAGCCCTCTTTGTTCCAGCTCTGTGAAGCACCCTCTCAAAGATGTGGATCTATTACCCTCTCTGGAATCATGGCAGATCCAGGAGAAATGTGTCTGAGAGGGTGAGCTCCACCAGTTCTTTTCCTATATCCTATCATTTCTGAAGACTGATTCATCAAACTGCTCCTGCCACAGCATGCGTGCCCCCCAGCCATAGTTTGCCACACCTTGCCCAGCCCAGAGAAGTAGGAGCTTTGATATTAACTTGATCCTGCCCCAAAGCAGCAGGGGTTGCACTGAATACCAACTTTTAAACAGTGTCAATTGCCCCCAGTTGTTCCTCCATAGCTGTGACTTGCCTTTGGGGCTGTTTTCAATGCAAACCCCTTTGCTTTTGGCAGGGAGCTGATCTACCCAGGAGCTGATTTGCTTGACATGCAAGTTCAAAGTCCAATGGATGAATCTTGAGAAAGGGAGATCAGGGTAGGGCTGGCTTTGCCTTGCATGGGGCCAGTGGGCTGTGCCAGGCATGTTCTGCCGATTGCATCCCTCAGTTGTGGGTCTTTGGTAGCAGGTGTGCTCCTCTGAGATGAGCCCCCCCCCCAGTGTTCTTGGTGATGGTTGCTGGTTTCTTTGACATATGGCAGTATAAGGTCTGCATTACTGAGACCTGGGTGGGTGAGCAGGGTGGCGTTGGTCTCACACTGCTGTGCCCTTTACCACAGCATCAGGGGAAGTGGTGTTTGCTGCGCAGCATGGCTGAAGCCCAGTCCCGGAGGCCATCTTCTTCCTGCGTAGGGGGACACTCAGCGCCTTCTCCTCCAGCTCCACTGGCCTGGTGGGAAGACCCTTTGAAGGGGCCAATCTGGTCATGGGTGGAGGGGGATTAACCAGCTCCACCTCTGCTGTGTTTAAGAGGGTGGCCTTGGGTAGCTTATCTTCTTGGGAGAATGCTGTGGGACCACACGTCACCAAGGCTGTAAGTGGCTTGCCCTAAGGTGAGTGAGTAGGTCAGGGTGAGGGACTTGCTATGGTTTATTCAGTTGCCTTATTTGGGGCCAGGGGAGATTGTTTCCTGCAGATGAATTGGCCGGTCTGCAGGTTTTTGCCTACCTCATAGCCACAACATGGGTGGGTAGGACATTGGGTTGGATCCTTAGCTGATTAGGCAGTCTGTTAAAGGGGTTCAGGAAGGGTGTCTCTGTCCAGGAGTTCACACTCGGGGGGAGACATAGCACCTCTCCAAATGGTGGCCTGAGTGTGATCGCAACACCTGGTGTATGTCAGAGACGATTCCCCAACTCACGGTTGACTCTACCCTACTTATCAATACATGCCCAATGCCTTGTTCATTTAATCAATGAAAAGTTGTGACCTAAAGGTAAAGGGACCACTGACCTCGTGACCGACTCTGGGGTTGTGGTGCTCATTTTACTTTATTGGCCGAGGGAGCTGGCGTACAGCTTCCAGGTCATGACTAAGCCGCTTCTGGCAAACCAGAGCAGCACACGGAAACGCCATTTACCTTCCCACCGGAGCGGTACCTATTTATCTACTTGCACTTTGACGTGCTTTTGAACTGCTAGGTGGGCAGGAGCAGGGACTGAGCAACGGGAGCTCACCCCATCGCGTGGATTCATACCGCCGACCTTCTGATCGGCAAGTCCTAGGCTCTGTGGTTTAACCCACAGCGCCACCTGCGTCTCTATTGTGACCTACTTCAACACAAATACAAATCTCCTGCATTTATTTCTATGGTTCAACCCCTCATAGAACTGTGACAATCATGTTACTGTATCGGCAATTCCGTCATTTTGTTTGGTTATGTTCTCATGGACTTCAAAGTGGAAAACTCGTAGAAATTCAGCTGAAGCCATTTACATCAGCTGAAACCGTCAGATTGAAACGATACTGCAGATATGGTCAGATAGCAATGGAAATGTGTAGCCGTACATTCTATCTCATTCCAGAGCTCTATAGCAGCTCAGAGAACCTTATCAGGAGGTGTTTACTGTGATTGCAACTCAGTGTTATCTTTGTCTACCCACATAGGGTGTGACTGCATTCTTCAGACAGTGGATGACTTAGAGTTATCTCTGGGAGATTCTTCCATGGAACATTCCAAGCCTAGATAACAATAAATTAAACACAAAACAAAAATGAAGCCCTATCTTGCTGGGGAATCTACTGTAACTCAAGGCAGGTGGTCTTATAGCGCAGTCAGAGACTGGGTCATTGAATCCGATCAACAACCCATGTAGTAAAGGGCTGAATGAAAGTGGCCTCAAATTTCCCACTCAATTTGCAGCCAATGAAATCGGGGGAGCAATTTTGCCAAATTTTCTCCAGGGGGTGGTGAGAAATTAAAATGGAAGATTTCTGCAGAGCTACAGGAATTGTAAGAGGAGCAAAGGGGGAGGGAAGACAACAGCTTCATATTATACAGATAAATATAAGCTTTCTTGAGCTTGCAGGGAGAAGACACATGAAGCATTAAAAAAGAGGAGGGGGGGGAATGAAACCCTGATGGATTACATGAATATTCAAGTTGTTTTCAGCAAAGATTCTTTGACTTTGGTGCTACTTTACAGTTACAAGGTTTGTGCGTTTTCTTGCTGTCAAACCCTTTGCCGTAATTGTCCAAAAGTTTCTTGATTATCCCTAACAAAACTGTCAGCTGGCTTTGAAGTATCAGAAGAGTCTCATCATGCTTTATGAAATAATAAACATCATTTGCAAATGCATCGGTGATATAGACAACATGCCAGCAGGAACGTCAAATAAGAGGGGAGAAGTTTTCGCAAAGAGATACTCTACGGCGAAGATGCTGTTCTGCCACTGAAATCTCTGAGTTGTGAGGAAAAGGGTTGCTTTTGAGGCCGCCAGAAGTTTTCACTATTACTGTACTCAGTGATGGGGGGTATGCAATGCGTATGAAGAGCTTCCTGCTTATCAGCTGGTCACACTGGGCTTGGGTGGGTGGCTCCTCAATCCTAGTAAAGTGTAGTGGTTAGAGCACAGAGGCTTCAGATGATATCCCCACTCCCTACTGCAATTCTGGGCACAGGAAGGGCAACAGAAAAAGGTTGGGAAACACTAGTCTAGGTTGCAAATATTGATACCCATATTGTGCCTATCTCAGAAGCTGTTGACGTCTGTGTGCACACAGCTGCTCCATAGAGCATTGGAACTGCAAATGACAGCTTCTTGGTGAAATGCCTTCAGGCCCTGGGGTGATTTTGCCCATCAAGGCTGGTCACTGGTTCCTCCTGGACAGGAAGGAACATAAAATGGCTTTCTGAATCAGTTAAAGCCTTGCTTAAACAACAATGTCCTTCCTGGGCTGTAAAGCCTTCTCCTCTACTTTTTATTGTTCAACACTTTTTACAAAGTGCCTGAAACCGACTTCCAAAATATTGAGACACACAACAATGTATTGAACATTCAAAATCCACAACAGAATAAAAGAATAATAAGTGTTCATTCATCAACAAGAATAAAAAGTAGAAATTCCACCCCACTCCACTAAAAGGTGGCACACCAAAACAGGTCAGATTCATACTATATTAATATCAAATTATGATCCCATGATTTGCCCGGCACCTAAATGCTGACAATATATAAACAGTGACGAAGAATGATAGCATTGGCTTTGTGCTTTGCTGCTTTCCTGTGGCAAAGTGACGAAGAGAGATAAATAACTTTTGCATTGGGGTGGGGAACCACCAGGTCTTTTGGGTTTCCTCTATTCCCCCCACCCCACCCTGCGGCCAGCATGACCAATGATAAAGGATGATTGTAGCCTAACAAATATCTGGAGAAATATTCTTTTTCTTTCTACACACCCACACACCCATCATTGATTGGGCTGTTATTTTAGTTGCGATGTTGACACTTCCATTTTGAATATTAGCAGCAAACATCTCCCCATCATAATTGAGCGCATATTTCCCCCCAGAAACAGCAGACAAAATTGCTTAATCACCAGCCAATAAAATATTCAAAGCAAGTCAAATGTTTTTGTGCCATTTCCAGTAGTGAGAAACTTTTACTGAAGCCTGAAGTGCCATTCAAGTGCTGGAGCTTCCACAGAAGAGCAATTAGCTCTGAATTAGTAAAGTCTCCTAATTGCTTCCAGGTGTGACACATTTTGTACTTAAAACCAGGGATGAGAATCACATCTCTTCCTCCATACGCCCCCTTCTATATTTGTGCTCAGAGCGGGGATTCACAGGGTCTTCTTGACAGCTTCATGTGAACATTTGCTTACTATTGTTTGGTTCTTCAAAATAATACTAATACTAATATGTCAGGGACTGGCTGGATACTGAGGAATGGTGGCTAGATTCTGATGGGTGGGCACCTGGAGAAAGTGGGGTTGGGGGTTGACTTTGATGAAGGGACCCGTGATCTGGGGGAGCTAATAATAATAATAATAATAATAATAATAATAATAATAATAATAATAATAATTTATTTGTACCCCGCCCATCTGGCTGGGTTTCCCCAGCCACTCTGGGCAGCTTCCAACAAAGATTAAAAATACATTAAAATGTCACACATTAAAAACTTCCCTGAACAGGGCTGCCTTCAGATGTCTTCTAAATGTCAGGTAGTTGTTTTTCTCTTTGACATCTGACGGGAGGGTGTTCCACAGGGCGGGCGCCACTACCGAGAAGGCCCTCTGCCTGGTTCCCTGTAGCTTTGCTTCTCACAGTGAGGGAACCGCCAGAAGGCCCTTGGCGCTGGACCTCAGCATCCAGGGAGAACAATGGAGGTGGAGACGCTCCTTCAGGTATACTGGGCTGAGGCTGTTTAGGGCTTTAAAGGTCAACACCAACACTTTGAATTGTGCTGTAACAGCCAGGAGACCAGAGTCAGAGTCAGGAAAAGCCGCAGAATTGGTGGAGGAGGAATGAGAGATAGGACAGTCTGGTGTAGAGTCAAGAGTTTCCACACTCCTCCTCCTGCCCCCATCTCTCCTAGCTCCACTGACTCCTAAGACCATAAGAGGATGGAAATGGGAGAAGCAGAAAGTTACAGACAGGCAGTGTCTGCGCCTGCTTGCTTGCAGCTCAGGTGGGGAAGATACATAAGCCGAGGTTGGGGGCAGAACTAGCTGATCTGGCACTCAGAGTGGCGGGGGCCATGGGGGCGGGGTGAGTGTCCCAGAGGGCGGTGTGGAGGGAGCCGCACCGCTTTGCCAACAGCCTTCCTCCCTTCCACCTTTCTTTTGACAGCTCGGGAGAGGTCCCCTCCCCCAGGAAGCAGCCCAGGAGTGGGGGGTGGTGGTGGTAATGGCGCCACCTGCCCGCATCTCCCAAGCTTCCCCTGAGCTGTGAAAATGAAGGGGGAAGGGGGGGAGGCCTCCGGCAAGGCGGTGTAGCTCTTCTCCTTCCCCCAACAGCTCGGGGTAGGCTTTGGAGTCGCGGGCAGGTGGCGCGCCGAAAATCACCCCCCTCAGTGATGACACCTGGGCCGGACCGCCCCCACCCCCCTCTTCGCCCCTGTTTGGGGGTGGGGCCTGTCTGTTGCTGCAACTGCCTCATTGGATGCTCACCTAAGAGTAGCACAGTTGGTAGATCATGAGATTCTTAATCTCATGGGTTGTGGGTTCAAGTCTCTTGTTGGGCAAGAGATTCCTGAATTGCAGGAGGTTGGACTAGATGACCCTCGTAGTCCCATCTAACTCTACGATTTTTTGACGTAGGACTGAGAGACATGATTTTCCTAACTTGAAAGTGTACTGTTGACAACAACAACAGCAATAATAAATTTTATTTATACCCCGCCCTCCCCGGCCAGAGCCGGGCTCAGGGCAGCTAACACCAATAAAATCACAGTAAAAACATAATAGGGGAAAAAAGAGGAAGAAAAAAACCCACCCAATTTAAAATACAAGTTAAAATGCATTTTAAAATGCAGCCTCATTTTAAAAGTAGCTCATAGATCAAAACCATAAGGGGAGGGAAACATAAGGGTCAGACTGAGTCCAAACCAAAGGCCAGGCAGAACAGCTCTGTCTTGCAGGCCCTGTGGAAAGATGTCAAGTCCCTAGTCTCTTGTGACAGAGCATTCCACCAAGTCGGGGCCAGTACTGAAAAGGCCCTGGCCCTAGTTGAGATCAATAGAGAGTTAATTCCTCATTCTGGACATTCCTCGCCTGTCATGGCCATGACGTCATCATCTTCATCATGGTCCAGTCTAAGTGAAAACAGACCAATGTGAACCACATTGAAAAATCTTATTTGTGCATATAGCGGAGGAAGGGAAATAAATTTAATATTTATTTGGTAGTAAGTCCCACTTCTCTCAATGGGACGTACAATATTCTGACAAATATTAGCAGCTTTGGGTTTGATAGGACACTAGAAAGTTATAAGTATTGCAAACATCTACACACCTATATAGACACACCCTTGACATTTCCCCCGAGGTCGTTTCTTAATATCTAACGGCTTCTCTAAGTTCCCAATTACTCTTTGATGAATGTCACACCAGAAGTGGAAGCTCTAGACGTCTGCCAGTTTGGTTCATGATTCATTAGCAGACCGAACAGCAAAAGATCTTCCAAAAGATAGCCAGCCTTAATTCCGTATCAAAGATGTCTGGAGATCCTGTAAAAAAGATTTTAAATGCTTATCTGAAAGAGCAACACCAAAACGTTTGAAGTACCGTCATCCGTCACCGCTAGTCAAAGATCTCTTTTCAAATGGCAAAGCAGAACCCTTTACAGAAGAAATGGATTATTCTGAGTTGCTAAGCAGCTGCCTTTAAGATAATAATCTTTTCCTATGTGGTTGACATAGGAAGCTGCCTTAAACAAAGTTACTATGTTTGTTCACCTAGCCTAGTAGTGTCTTCTCTGACTGGCAGTACCTCTCCAGGGGTTCCAGTGCAGGTCTTTCCCCTCATGGTCTACCCAGTGATACCATACCAAGAATTGAAACGGAGGTCTTCTGCATGGAAAGCATGTGCTCTTAGCATGTAGGCTGCACACACATGACCATTTACTCTGTGCACTCCCAATGCTTATACGTGAATCCACATACAGATGTTACCCATGAAGAAGAAGAAGAGTTTGGATTTGATATCCCGCTTTATCACTCCCTTTAAGGAGTCTCAAAGCGGCTAACAATCTCCTTTCCCTTCCTCCCCCACAACAAACACTCTTTGAGGTGAGTGAGGCTGAGAGACTTCAGAGAAGTGTGACTGGCCCAAGGTCACCCAGCAGCTGCATGAGGAGGAGCGGGGAATCGAACCCAGTTCACCAGATTACGAGACTACCGCTCTTAACCACTACACCACACTGGCTCATGATGCAGAGCTAGCCTGTAGTTTCTTGAAAAACGCTGCAGTTTGATGTGGTTTTCCTCAAACCAGCTTCAGTCTGAAAGGAAAATGTAAGCCACATTCACTTTAAGATGAGGTGTGTATGCATATGTGAGACAGCTCTGTGCATGCTGTTGTTATTTCATTATTCACTGAGTATTTGGAACAATAATAATAATAATAATAATAATAATAATAATAATAATAATAATAATTTATAACTTATACTCCACCCATCTGGCTGGGCTCCCCCTGCCACTCTGGGCGGCTTCCAACAAGAGATTAAAAATACATTAAACAGTTCTTATTTCTCCACCCCCTCACACAATTTTCAAGGCAGGGGTTCCTCTTTCTTGATACCTGATGAAAAACTTCTGGAACTGTCAGAGGAGGAGGAGGTGGAGCACGTTGCAAAAGCTTTGGGGGTTAAACTGTCTCAGAAATCTCCTCAGCAAAGAATCCCCCAGTCCTAAAAGCTGCTCCTCAAAGAGCAACCATGGCCATAGCTCAGCTTCTAGGTATCTCACCAGAGCTTACACCACACAGGTAGGGCAATGAGGTGGAAAAGAGAAGGGGGATCCTGCACCTTCAATAAGTTGTGTAGAATAGTTGCCATGTGAGCTAAACCAATGGACATTCCCTCTTCCTTGCAACTATTAAAGGTGTAGTAACCCTCCCCTCTTTTTCACCTGACTGCCCCATGTTGTTGTTGTTTAGTTGTTTAGTCGTGTCCGACTCTTCGTGACCCCATGGACCAGAGCATGCCAGGCACTCTTGTCTTCCACTGCCTCCCGCAGTTTGGTCAAACTCATGTTTGCAGCTTTGAGAACAGTGTCCAACCATCTCGTCCTTTGTCATTCCCTTCTCCTTGTGCCCTCAATCTTTCCCAACATCAGGGTCTTTTCCACGGAGTCTTCTCTTCTCATGAGGTGGCCAAAGTATTGGAGCCTCGGCTTCAGGATCTGTCCTTCCAGTGAGCACTCAGGGCTGATTTCCTTAAGAATGGATAGGCTTGATCTTCTTGCAGTCCATGGGACTCTCAAGAGTCTCCTCCAGCACCATAATTCAAAAGCATCAATTCTTCAGCAATCAGCCTTCTTTATGGTCCAGCTCTCACTCCCATACATCACTACTGGGAAAACCATAGCTTTAACTATATGGACCTTTGTCAGCAAGGTGATGTCTCTGCTTTTTAAGATTCTGTCTAGGTTTGTCATCGCTTTTCTCCCAAGAAGCAGATGTCTTTTAATTTCATGACTGCTGTCACTGTCTGCAGTGATCATGGAACCCAGGAAAGTAAAATCTCTCACTATCTCCATTTCTTCCCCTTCTATTTGCTAGGAAGTGATGGGACCAGTGGCCATGATCTTAGTTTTTTTATGTTGAGTTTCAGACCATGTTTTGCGCTCTCCTCTTTCACCCTCATTAAAAGGTTCTTTAATTCCTCCTCACTTTCTGCCATCAACGTTGTGTCATCTGCATATCTGAGGTTGTTGATATTTCCTCCGGCAATCTTAATTCTGGTTTGGGATTCCTCCAGTCCAGCCTTTCACATGATGAATTCTGCATATAAGGTTCATGGATCACTGCCCTGTCATGGCAAAGGAGCTAGAATAACCCAGAGAAGCTATGAACTATGCTGTGCAGGGCTACCCAAGACTGACAGGTCATAGTGGAGAATTTTGACTAAAAGTGATCCACCTGGAGCAGGAACCAGCAAGCCACTCCAGTATCCCTGCCAAGAAAACTCCATAGACAAAGACAACAGACTGCCCCATACACAAGGTCACAATTTGCTTTCCCTGGTTCTTTGTTTTCAAATCACACTGCTTGGTATTTCTGTTTAACTGCTCTTGCTAATATTTTTATGGGAATTTAATTTTGATATTATGTGTTTCTGCTTAGAAATTTGGTTATATTAAGCAGCAAAAAAGTGGTATGCTCCCAAGGGTGCCCTCGGGGACTGGGCCCCAATTCTAGGAAGGTATAAGCAGTGAAGGGACACGGGTGGCGCTGTGAGTTAAACCACAAGGCCTAGGACTTGCTGATCAGAAGGTCGCGGTTCGAATCCCCACGATGGGGTGAGCTCCCATTGCTCGTCCCTGCTCCTGCCAACCTAGCAGTTCGAAAGCACGTCAAAGTGCAAGTAGATAAATAGGCACTGCTCCGGCGGGAAGGTAAACGGCGTTTCCATGCGCTGCTCTGGTTCGCCAGAAGCGGCTTAGTCATGCTGGTCACATGACCTGGAAGCTGTACGCCGGCTCCCTTGGCCAAGAAAGCGAGATGAGCGCTGCAACCCCAGAGTGGGTCACGACTGGACCTAATGGTCAGGGGTCCCTTTACCTTTATAAGCAGCGAAGGCAAATGGGACAGTGCTACACCAGCCTAATTCTGACTTCAGAAACATGCCACCTGTTTGCCTTTTTTCTTACAAGCAACTCTTGCTGTTTGCTTCTTCCTCCTAAGTCCCAGTTTTGCACCCTTGCAGAACTCAGTGGGGAGGAGGAGGAGGAGGAGGAGGAGGAGAAGAAGAAGAAGAAGAAGAAGAAAGCCAGAATTAGTTGACTCTGCCTGTCATTAGCTCTGCCTGCCATGTACTTTGAGTTTACCTACCAGTAGCTTCCTAGCCTTCCACCCTACTAACCCTAATGGGCACCAGACACCACTTGGTACAAGCCTCCAACTCAAGAAGGAAAGCAGGGGTGATGAAGTGGCACAGACCAAGACAAACGAGGGCTACAAACAGGGAATTGGTCCAAAATATGATCCAAATGCAAGTTCAGGCAGAAAGTCAAGGTCATCACAAAGCAGCCATGGGAGCCAAGGTTCAGGATCAAGGAGCCAGAAATATGTGTCCCCACCAACTGGGAGGCTCAAAAAGAAGAGTTGATGCACTCTAGCCTCCCAGGACACACCCTAACCAGAGCTGCTGGTAATGATGGTGTTTCACTGATTCCTTGATCTCAAGGAGACTGCTGCTTGAGGAGCCCTTTAGTGCCAAGGTGCATGAGTATTCGGGGTCTGCAAGCAGGTACTATGTTGACCCAGGGCTGGACTTTTTGATGCTGGCATCCTTGAGGGCACCAGCCTTTGTCTCCGGTAGGGCTAGGATTTATTCAGCAGGTCTCTCCCCTGAGGGCCTCTCAAGGGGTTCCTCAAGGCCCTTAGTCTGCAGGTTGTGCAGTTTGTCCTCTGAGGACTCTGTTTGGTAGTGGGTCAGGGAGAGACTAGAGCTAGCCTGGCTCAGTCTTTATGACAATTATAAAGATACATGAACAGAATAAAACAAGAACTTTGAAGACTCCCCCTCACTACAGCCAAGTTTTGTTGTTAGATGACGTATGTCTGTGTCACAGCAGGGATCAATATTTAGGAGAGACATTCCTTCTTTAGTGAGAGCAATGGGGAGGCTTCTTACTCGATGGGCCCCGCAATGTACAGTGGTGCCCCGCAAGACGAATGCCTTGCAAGACGGAAAACTCGCTAGACGAAAGAGTTTTCCATTTTGGAGGTGCTTCGCAAAACGAATTTCCTATGGGCTTGCTTCGCAAGACAACAATGTCTTGCGAGTTCCTGCTGGTTTTTTCCCCTCCCCCTTTTTTCTAAGCCGCTAAGCCGCTTATCAGCTGATCCGATCAGCAGATAAGCCGCTAAAAGCCGCTAATAGCGCTAATCCGCTAATCCGTCAATGGGCTTGCTTCGCAAGATGAAAAAACCGCTAGACGAAGAGAATCACAGAACGGATTCTTTTCATCTTGCGAGGCACCACTGTACAGCTTTTTTCCAAGAACATATATTTCAAATGAGTTAAAGGGTTCTTGTTATTTTAAAAGGCATGTTGCTCAATAAATCGAGGGGAACCAGTTTAGTTGATCCAAAGATTTGAAATGGTTAATCGAAAAGTTTTGTTTGTTCTGTTGTTAACATCTCTTTTTCGTGTTTCTGGGTTTTTAGATTTGCAGTCAACATCCTTGCCAATTTGGTTTTTTTAAAACTAAACAAATCTCAATAACCCAAACATAGACAGAAATTCCCCTGAAAGCCTCTTATGAGAAAGATGGCAAGGGAGGAGAGAGAGGATTCAACTGAGGCTCTTGGGGGGGGGGGAGGAGTGTTTTGATTTGTAGCAATGAATAGGCCTTTTCCATGCTTCTGTGACCCAGAGAAGATGCTGATCTTCCAGAGGTGAGGTCTCTTTTATTGCACCATGTGCACCATCATCCTGAATTGTAGCCCTTGTTGTTGTTCTTGCTTTGTGAAATCATGATGACTAGGCAAAGCCTTTCTCACCTCTTCCTCCCCTGGGTCAAGGCAAGAATGTGGTGCTGCAAACACCAGCTAAACAGCCCAACGCTGACATTTTATAATGTGTACAAAAATGTGTATATTAGGGGAACGTGTGCATGTAAATACATACATTTTAAGTGATGATACCATACAAAAACGCATTATATTATGGAAATTTGCTTATAATAATGTGTATATTAAGAGAAATGTTTCCTAAAATGCAGACAAATTTGTGTGACTCGTCTTCCTTTAAAAATCATAATTTGATGTGAATAACTTAATTTAAGATTAGAAAAATAAGAAACCGAGGAAACCCAAAAATAACAGATTAGTCCATCTCTACTAGTGAAGGGCAAGATTTTTTTAAAAAGAAAAGTCCACATTTAAAGGAAAATTTGCCTAATTTCCACTGTCTGAAACAAAATATCATTCCAAATCTGCCTGTTTCTGAATTTTGCAATGGAGTTCTCCTTCCAACTAATATGTACAAAAATGCATAAACTATAAATGCATATATTAGTAAAAAAATATGCCGTATAGTTGGACAAATTGTTTTGCAAAAATGTGCATGCAAGCATGTGTTTATTGGGAGAGATTAGAACTGAAATTCTTATGAATTTTCATGCAAAGTTTTTTGTTTTTTGTTTTTTTTAAATTGCAGCCTGATGTGGAAGTGTGGAGAGGCAAATTTAAGACTGAAAAAGTGAGAAGACGAGAGAAATCAAAACTGACATATTCTCCACCAATCCCATGGGGCATGTCTGCCATTTTTGCACCACTATGTTTTCTTCTCCCTTGCTAGGTTATACTTCTATCGGTTTACATTGGTGTAGCACCAACAGCAACAGCAACACCCCACCTTCCCCTTATCCAGCAAAACTGGAGTTCAGATTGTAATCACATCTAGGTGTGTACGCAATCGTGCTGTTAACATATGCAGCTTTGATCTGGCATTATTTCATTTTGGACTGTATGTCTCCTTACAGACATTTTAAATAAAAATAAATAAAAAGAATATAAGCTAGTAAAACACACACACAATATTATCTAGAACTAAGTCTGCAAGCCTTCAGAATTGCAGAGCAATTCTAAACTCCCTTTGGGTGAGGTTGGGGACGAGTTGGATGGGGCAGAGGTGTCTCTTTGCCAAGCACTGTCAACCTCCACCAGTCTCTGCTTATGGAGTGATGCCAGCACAGTGCCCTGCCCCCCGACCTTCCATTTCCTTAGGGTAGTGTAATGTGTATGGGTTGCTCGTGCGTAAGTTGCCGCCTCTCCAGGCCTTGTTGCCTTGCTAAACCTTTCAGTCTGGGCAGCCCTTCACTTCGTGGCTGCCTCAGTCGCTAGCAGAATCCATCAGTGGGCGTTTCTTAAATCTTTTCCAACATAAAAGTTGTTTGACACCCAGTCTCCTCCTACTCTCTCTGTGCGGAAGTTTTCTGCGCAGGGAGGGCGTGGGTAGCGGAGGACCCGTGCTCTCCCCGCTGGTGTCCGGTGAAGAGTCCTGGAGCCCTCTCGCCGATTCCCCCATCAGCCCCTCTATATCCCTGGTGTTGCGCTGATTTGCTTCCCCATCTGCGGAGCTGCCTCTCTCCCTGCTGGGCCCTTCTCCAGCATCATTTGAGAGCCTTCCCTCCGCCTCTAGCTCCGATGTCAGTTCCCTGACAGGTAGTTGGGTAGGTGGAAGCTGTGCCACTGAGTTACCCACTTGAAGCAATCAGCAGAAAGCCATGAAATGAAGTGTTCTGGAGAGGGAGGGGCTGAGATGGCCTGAAATCCATTGGTTCCTTGGGTGTTATGTGACATCATCAGGCCTGATGGCTGTGCAACTGCCTCCACCCTGGCTGGAAATTTGAGCAGAGCTGCAGATGCAGCCACTCCATTAGATCCTGCCAGGCAGTGGCTGGGGCCAGGATTGTACCCCAAATCTCATTTAACTTAGTGGGACTTGGAGTCAATATACACAGGCTGGTTCTGCACATCGTGCAATAGGATGAAGGCTGCCACATTACATTTTAAAATAGTAAAATATCCCTAAAGGTCTTCATTTTCCATTGAAAAAAGCAATCAATTTAAACAAACTCACTTCTGCAGTGTCTAACGTAATAGGTGGGGTTTGGTAGTGAGTTTGTCAGCAGCATAAAAGCCACAAAGGAAAGGGACTTAAGGACATGAAGAACTGCTTAGCAATCTTCAGTGAAGTATAAGAAGCAGCTGAATAAGTAACAACAGCCGAGACAACTAGGAAATTGCAGCCAGAAGATCAGATTTAATAAGGCCTGGTCTACACATGCAGAGGAATGAAGGGGTAGAGCCCATACCCTCACACCTTGCACAGATGGAAATGAGGTCAAACTTGTGACACCACTATTTTTCATACCAAGGATCACTGCCCAGACACCCTTTCCTCCAACCCCCTCCATACCTTATGTGTTGCTGGAGGATATTCCAGCTGCTGTGTGCTGTATTCTTACTGTTCTATGAGCCAAGACATTTGGTGTTCTTTAGATTAAGAAACATGAAAACTGAAATTGTTATTGGGGAAGCTTCTACCACCACCACTGTTTCCCTGACTTTGACGTTGTCGTCCTGTGAGATTCCTTGTGAGCAGGAACGTTCTCTCCTTAAGTCGGGGATGGAGAGGCGTTTTCAGCTCAATGGCCACATTCCCTTTTGGACCATCTTCCAGGGACCACATGTTAGTTGTGGGTGGAACCAGCAGATGGATGAATACAAATGTTATCTTTTGTGCAGTGGGCCAGTTTCTTCACTCTTGCACCCTGCTCTCCATTATCCACCCAGGCACGCATGAAGCATGATTAGCATTAAAGGACACATTCTAGCCAGGCAAAAACACTCAAGGATGGTGCAAAGCAGAGCCAGTGATGAGTGTGGTTTGGAGGAAGGGGCTGGGAGGAGCCGTGAGGGTCACAGAGAGATTCCTGGAGGGTTGCCTCCTGGGTCTGAAGTTCCTTATGCTTGCTTTAAGTCCACAAGTCACCATCAGCTGGACTTCACCCTGTCTTTATTGTGAACCTTGCCTTAGAAATCTATAGCATGGACCTCAGCTGGTTAGAAGGGTGAGTGAGAAAACTTCAGAGCAAAAGTTATATCACTCCAAAGATCTGATCTAAGAAAAAGACAGGTTACAAAAAATAAAGAAATATTGTTTGCCTAATTCATATCTACTTGAATTAAATCATAAAGATGTGAAAGTGAAGTGCATTTCTACAGGTCAAGGGCCTGGGGTCCATCTTGTGGCCTTCGCACAAGTTTTCCCAAGCGACAGTGATGAATGCATCTTTGAAATTATCCATTTTTATGTTGATTCCCAGGAGGGAAAGTAGCAGAAACCAACAAATGAGAAGGAAGTTGTGGAGGTTGATCTCTTAGGGCAACTGCAACATCACCTCACCTGTCTTGATCTGCCCTCACCCAGACTTTGTTCTTACAACCAAGTCCAGCGTGTTGCAGCAATACCTGCCAACTTCCTTTCCCTTAGCCTCAGTGTTGTTATTGTAGAACTCAGCAGAGAGGAGGATAGGGGACAAAAGCAGAATTAATTGGCTCACTTAAGATATCACTGAGGAAATGACTCCATGGCAAAAAAATGGATTTTTCCCCCCAAGGGAGGAAAAGATATGGGTTTCGCTCTGTTACAGTCCCATAATTAGGGATGGATGAATCTCCCATTTCCAGTTTCCAGTTTTTCCAGCCTTATGTACAGTTTGCTACATTTCCACACCAGCTCTATTTAAAAGTTGGCAAAAAATATTTCTCTTTTAATGCACAGCTTTCCTAATACCTACATTTTGTATATAATTTTTGCCCAACGTAATGAACTTTTATACGTTATTTGCAGTAATATACACATTTTTGTGAGCGTTTACCCATGTATACTTTTTATACAGCTGTAGCTGGGTTTTCGAACAGCTTAGTTGTCGAACAAATCGGCTCCCGAACACCACATACCCGGAAGTAAAGTGAACGTCTGACGCAGCTTCTGCTTGAGTTCCGGAAGCTCCTGCAGCCAATCGGAAGCTGTGCCTTGGTTTTCGAATTGTTTTGGGAGTTGAACGGACTCCTGTAATGGATTAGGTTCAAGAACCAAGGTGCCACTGTAAGTGAATTGTAAAAAAATTGGAGGGGTAGATTTTAAAGGATAGTCATGTTTCAGAGTGTGTGTATTGGTTTGGGAAGTGTAAATTGGGTCAGTTTGCATTCAGCTATAAGCCACACAAATTTCTCCTCCACATTTCCACAACTCATTGAGAACTCTTCAAAATAAACCTCCCTAGGACTGGGTAGTAAATGAATTTAAGTAAATCTTAAATTTAATTTTGGAGAAGAGATGGAATCGCTGTTTGAATATTTTCAGGTCCAGTATTATTATTTTTTTATCAGACTTGTTAAGACCACCAGGATCAGTATGCCGAGATCTTTCACAGTTTGAAATTAGAAAGTTAGAGGGGGAAAATGAGACATCTATTACCACCAGCGGGATAGCAGGCATTTTTACACAGAGGAAGGAAGCTGGCCTAGGATATATATTAAAATGAGAAAAGAGCGTGGGTGTTGTTTTCTGTAACACTTGCTTGGAGAAACAAACTTTATGAATGGCTTGCAGGTTATCCAAGCGGCCCAGAGGTGTTGCTTACATAATCGTTACCCATACTTATGAAATATGGCAGCATATTGGGAGAAAATAAAATGTAGAAAGCCACACAGAAGGGGTGTTTCAATAACCTCCTTCATTCACTGAAAAAGTGTGTAGAGCTTCACTTGCTGGCTTTGCTTTTGATCCATGGGGACAAAAATTTTTTTGATCAGAATACTAACAAGTCATGGAGAAAACTGCAGTTATTTTCACGAATATATGCATTTTATGCATACTTTACCCTAGCATATACATTTATGTATACATTGTGTAACCCGGCGGCGACAGCCCCAGCACCCAGGGATCATAAGGAATAAAGACTTTGACAACATTATATTTCCATTAAAATTAGGCCACAACTTTATTAAACTTCCGAATGTAGGAAGACCTTGGCTTAGGCCTTGGGCATATATCCCTCCCAGCCCCCCAGCCAGGGGGAACTGGGGCTCCTCAGGGTAAATGGGATATGGGGGTGCTCTGCAAGACGTAAGTGTAGCAGGCAGCCAAGCCCATATCCCCACATGCAGGGTAGTTCACTGACGAACTTTCAGCGTATGCAGTGGCGTAGTGTGGGTTGTCAGCACCCGGGGCAAGGCAAGTAATTTGCGCCCCCTAACCTGTGGATTTGCGCCCCCTAACCCCCAGATGTTGCGCCCGGTGCGGCCGCCCCCCCTGCACCCCCCACGCTACGCCCCTGAGCGTATGGCCAGTGACACCCATATATATAACCCCTTTAAGAGGGGGACCCTGGAATCACGCCGCAGGTGGGTGAGTCACCACTTCATGCCCCCCCCACCATATAGGGGAGAAAAGACTAAAGGATTCCACCCAAGGCCATAACGGTCAAAGTTGTGACGAATTGCTACGGGGAAGACAAAACCTGCCAATGCAGGAAAATTTCTTCCCAGTCCTTCAACAGCAACCAGTCAAAGACCGTAGCAGCGCCCGCTAAACAGGAAGAAAAAGTTAACCTGCAAACAACAAACATTAGGAGGGTGTTGTTGTTTAGTCGTGTCTGACTCTTCGTGACCCCATAGAGCAGGCACTCCTGTCTTCCACTGCCTCCCGCAGTTTGGTCAAACTCATGCTGGTAGCTTCGAGAACACTGTCCAACCATCTCATCCTCAAAAGGGAGGGTAGGGAAGGTGAATCTCCAGAGCCGACTGCCTGGCTATTGTCAGCTCCACCCCCTATTTATAAATGGGGCCGGCCCCAATGACTGGCAGAATCCATGACCAGGGAGAAGAGTCGGCAGAAGAAGACTGGCAAAAATTTAAGGACTATCTACAAAAATATTGTAAAGTTAAGGAATGTTGAATGATGCTGGATTGAAATTAAGGGGTTTCAAGCTGTAACTATGATAAAATGACTTTCTTTTTGTAAGTAAGAATTTAAAGCTACAATAATTTAAGATGTTGAGATAAGGATTTGCTGTATAATTAATTTAAACTGGGTATACAAGAAGGGGAGGTACGAGGAGGTCGGGGAAATAAGTCACAAGAAAATAAGTTGTGAAATTTATGTGTTTTTAATATTTTTATGTTTGTTTTTTCTTTTTGTTTGTAAAAAATTGGAAACTCTAATAAATATCTTTTTTAAAATATATATATAAATGGGGCCAGCCCCACCTCCGAGCAAGAAACTTGATTACTGAGGCTGGGCATGAACCTCCAAAAATCCACCCTGAGAGGAAAGCCACCCCCTCTTTGCCAGTGAGCTCCCTGGGAACTGTAGCACCACCCGCTATCCTGCAAAGGGCACCCACAATGTAAAGTGTGAGTGCTCATTACATGGCTGGACAACTGCATTGTGAAATACAGAGAAGTGTGAATGTCAAAGGATGGCTGTGTTTTAGTTTGCACACAGTTTCAGAAAGTGCAAATTTGGTAGGTTCGCCTTTAATGTGAAATAAATGGAATCCCTCCCCTCCATCTCTAGCTACAACATTCTGTTGCAGTTCCCACATATTTCTATAGCTGCCAAAGCATCCAGTTCACTGGAGTGAAATGAACTAAGTTCAGCAAGGACGCCTACATCAAGATTAAGAGGCACTAGTTACAATGATTGATTGCCTGAATGAATGGTCAGGTAATAAAATAAAAAAGTGCTTTAAAGAAATTAATGGATACTCTTTAAAACAAGCACACCAGGCAGAGACTTAGATAATGCTCTAACAGCACTATTTGACAAAAAAAAATATATGTATGCCACAAAGTAAAGAAAAATATATGGACGCTACAAATTTTTGAGAAAGGCAGAAAGAGATCTAAAAAGCAAACCCACCCAGCTAAATTGCAGCATTACGGAAGCTATTAAATGAAGGGGGGAAAGGACATAATTTACAAAGTGAATTGCAAATCCAAATGTGGAAAAACCAAAAAAACAGCATAAATTATGGCAGCTTAAATGTAAGAAGAGAATGGAATTTGTGGAGGAACTGCAAGAATTTTGGAAAACACAGAGAGACATAAAAGCCACCGCAGAGAAAGACGTTCATTAAAATGTCACAAGTGATTGAGTCAAACAACGGATTTGTTGTATCTGTTTTCACTGAAGAGGGTGTTAGCAACAAGCTTCCTGCACCTGTATATAATCAATTTGTGATAGATCTCCATATTTACAAAACCATAGGAGAGGTTCCAGGGTAAATTGATAGTTTAAGCAGCAACATGTCACCAAAAACAGATGGCATCTCGCAAGGACTTTTGAAGAAACTCTGATATGAAGTTGCCATCTACTAGTGCCAATAAGCAGCCATGATCAGTAACTTTCATTTTCATTATTACTTCCCCCCCTTCCATCCATTTACTGCTACTGAAGGAAAATGAACATAATGGTCACAAATTAAATACATTCAGGACTGGCACAGTTCATCAGAAATCCAGTTGCAGCAGACTTAACTTAAACTTAACAATAACTTAAAATAAGACTAAACTTAACACTATATACAGAACAGAACACCACACCCAAACAAAGATATAGAAAAAGAACGTAAGTGAATCCCAGGTTCCTTCTGGCCTGACTATTATAGTCAGCATGACCTTGACAGAAGGGTAACAGAACCAATTTAAACCAGCATTACTTAGCTTCTCAGAAGGAATAACCCAAAGAGCCTTCTTCCACACAGAGAAGAAACCTTCCAGAACCCTCTTGAACTAAGCAGAACAGGAAAGATCTCTACACATCAGATCAATACTTTCTGCCTTGGTCGCACTGGTTGATGATCTCCGGCGGGCTAGGGACAAAGGTGAGAGCTGTTTCCTAGTTCTGCTGGATCTCTCAGCGGCGTTTGATACCATCGACCATAACATCCTTCTGGACCGTCTTGAGGAGCTGGGAGCTGGGGGCACTGTCATACAATGGTCCCGCTCCTTCCTCCTGGGCCGTGTTCAGAAAGTGGTGGTGGGGGATGAGTGTTCAGACCCCTGGGCTCTCACTTGTGGGGTGCCTCAGGGTTCTGTCCTCTCCCCCATGCTTTTCAACATTTACATGCAGCCGCCGGGAGAGATCATCAGGAGGTTTGGGCTGGGTGTTCATCAGTATGCGGATGATACCCAGCTCTACCTCTCTTTTAAATCAGAAACAGTGAAGTTGGTGAAGATTGAGGTTGAATCCTGACAAGACAGAAGTACTGTTTTGGGGGGACAGGAGGCGGGCAGGTGTGGAGGGTTCCCTGGTCCTGAATGGGGTAACTGTGCCCCTGAAGGACCAAGTGCGCAGCCTGGGAGTCATTTTGGACTCACAGCTGTCCATGGAGGCACAGGCCAAATTGTGTCCAGGGCAGCTGTTTACCAGCTCCATCTGGTACGTAGGCTGAGACCCTATCTGCCTGCGGACTGTCTCGCTAGAGTGGTGCATGCTCTGGTTATCTCCCGCTTGGACTACTGCAATGCGCTCTACCTTTGAAGGTGACTCGGAAACTACAACTAATCCAGAATGCGGCAGCTAGACTGGTGACTGGGAGCAGCCGCCGAGACCATGTAACACTGGTCTTGAAAGACCTACATTGGCTCCCAGTATGTTTCCGAGCACAATTCAAAGTGATGGTGCTGACCTTTAAAGCCCTAAACGGCCTCGGTCCAGTATACCTGAAGGAGCGTCTCCACCCCCATCGTTCTGCCCGGACGCTGAGGTCCAGCGCCGAGGGCCTTCTGGTGGTTCCCTCATTGCGAGAAGCAAAGCTACAGGGAACCAGGCAGAGGGCCTTCTCGGTAGTGGCGCCCGCCCTGTGGAACGCCCTTCCAGCAGATGTCAAAGCGATAAACAACTACCTGACATTCAGAAGACATCTTAAGGCAGCCCTGTTCAGGGAAGTTTTTAACGTGTGATATTTTAGTGTAGTTTTGGTTTCTATGGAAGCCGCCCAGAGTGTACTAAGAAATGCTAACTGACAGTAATGGCACCAGGTGTGCGCAGGTAAAAAGATAGGTGCTTTAAAGTCGCCCCAAACAGCTGGTCTTTCTGCTTTAGAATGTTGTGTCACCTGACGTCATTGTGACATCAGGTGGATTGCTATTTGTCAAATTTGGGCCCAGAGGTGGGAGTAGGGGAAATAAGAATCTTTCAGGTCCCCATCCCTGATCTATCTAGTAATTACCAAAAACTAAACTCCTAACTAAAACTAAACTCATTATTACATTTATATCCAGGGAACTCCGGGTGGTGTACATGGTTCCCCCCCAAAAAAACCCCCGATTTTATACTTAGAATCATAGATTGCAGAGATGAAAATGACTCCAAGAGTCACCTGGTCCAGCCAGCTGCAATGTGGGATTAGCCTGCCTGTGAGGCTAGGTTAGGCCAAGGTCCCCCTGTGAACTTAATGCCTGTGGGGGCTTATTTTCCTAAATTATAGTCCAACACTAACCACTCCATCACACTGGTTCTTTAATATTGACCCTTATTTCCGAGTAGTGTTAACTCTAATTCTTAGAGGCTCCAGAAATGAGCACAAATAAAAGCAACCAACATGGCTCCAAAAATATGTATTAAATCCACGTTAATTCCATTACACCTCCAGCAATGCAGACCATGTTTTGGCAAAATAAAAATAAAAACCATTCTGGGTGGAGTTAAGTAGGATTGGAAAATTGTCTTAAGATAATTCTCTTTCAAGTTCACACTAGTAAATGTTCCGGGAATATTTTTGAATGCCCACATCCATTCTGATTCAAAGATTATTAACTCACTATTTGTTTAGTCCCATTTCCTTTTATATGAAGAATGGAGAAATTCTTTTGCACATATTGAGAGTATTAAAGAGATCTTTGTTATTAATTTAATCATTTTGCTCAAAAAGACGTTCATATGAAGTTCTTCCACATGGTAACCCCCAGTTAACTTTGAGTTGTTCTACTATATGTCTCAGTTGAAAAAAATAATAATGAAATAATGGTGAGCGTCTATGATTATTATTGCTGCCTGTTCATATGAAATGATTTGATCCTGCCCAAACCAGCTACTACAGTATAATTGCTTGTCTATGAAACAGTTTCTTAAAACTGGAGATAATGTTGAAAATATATTTTTTTTGAATATTTTTTTGAATATTTTATATTTTTCCTTTTAGTCTATTCAATGTACTTTAGAGGGTCCCGTCTTATGTTGCCCCTTTCCTCCTTCATGTGTCATTTTTCTTTTTTCTTTCCCCTTTCTACTTCACTTGTTTTCTTTTTTCTTGACAAGCAGGTTTGTTTGCTATATAATGGTCTTGGCTACAAAGTGTAATAATATGATATTAAACAAATATTTAACAAACTTGGGGATAAGGTAGCGTCAGAGCAGGGCAAGGCAACCTTTCACTAACTGCAGAGTGATATTTCAAGCCTTGTTCCAAGACTGGCTCAAATGTAATTTACTGTCGCATTCAGTAATGGTTAAGCACGCTCTATAAATCAAATGCCTTTATGTGTAGAACATTTTAGAAACCCATTGTATATGTTTCTGTTCCAACATATCTCTGCCTGATCCACAGCTAAACAATGCAGGAGCTCATGTTATTGACAAGGAGGGAACCAAAGATGACCAGATTCCATGATGACCTGTATACACCAATTGCCCTGTTTTCTAGGGATAAGTCCCTATTTCTGTATTTTCGGAAGATTTTATGGGCATCCTTTGCCAATCTGGTACTCTCCAGTTGCTGTGCCAGTTGAGAGCCAGTGTGGTGTAGTGGTTAAGAGCGATAGACTCGTAATCTGGGGAACCGGGTTCGCGTCTCCACTCCTCCACATGCAGCTGCTGGGTGACCTTGGACCAGTCACACTTCTTTGAAGTCTTTCAGCCCCACTCACCTCACAGAGTGTTTGTTGTGGGGGAGGAAGGGAAAGGAGAATGTTAGCCACTTTGAGACTCCTTCGGGTAGTGATAAAGCGGGATATCAAATCCAAACTCTTCTTCTGTGGCACAAAGAGTGCTGGAAACTCACTACTTGTGGGTAGGGATGATGGGAATCAGTTAAATTTGCATTCAAAGGTGAACCTGCCCAGTTTTCACTTTCTGAAACAGTACATGAACTGAAACTCAGCCATCCTTTGAAATTTGCGCATCTCCGGATTTTGCCATGCAGTTCTCCAGACAAATCCAACTGTGTTTTTGTTTTTAATGGTGGGATGGACATAAAATGCATATACTGGTGAATCTGCCTCACATCAGGGAATACAGTGGTACCTCGGGTTAAGTACTTAATCTGTTTCAGAGGTCCATTCTTAACCTGAAACTGTTCTTAACCTGAAGCACCACTTTAGCTATTGGGGCCTCCCGCTGCTGCCATGCTGCCACTGCGCAATTTCTGTTCTCATCCTGAAGCAAAGTTCTTAACCCAAGGTACTATTTCTGGGTTAGTGGAGTCTGTAACCTGAAGCGTATGCAACCTGAAGTGTATGTAACCCGAGGTACCACTGTATTGCTCTGCAAAAAACGTGTGCTAAATAATTTTCATGGGGACTTTAAAAAACAACCCAATAAGTGATGTGGAAATGTATACAATGGAACTTAAGACAGGAAAAATGGGAAATAGAGATACGTAAACTGAAATTCCCTACTTGCAAGCCGGCTTGGGGAAGAAGACACAGAGCATTGCTTTCTGATTTAGATATATATTGGTTACTGAGAGTGACATGTGGAAAATCCTGGTGTCTGCCCACTCTCCTGTGTGTTTTGGATAAGAATGGAAAGGATCTGTTTGCGTCTCAAAGGCTACCTCTCTCAGATTTGGACATGGCAGGCTGAGCATTGACACTCCATGCCTGATTGGATCAAAACAAATGCAACCCAAATGGTGATGTGAAATGGTGATTGGCTTTGGACATCTTAGACTAGCTGATGTTGTGCACATCTCTTGGAAACAACTGCATATTTTCACAGAAGGGCTCCTCAGCTAGATGCGCCTATCTTTACCCATTTGAGTGATTTTATTTTGCTATTTTTTTAAAAAAAAGATCTTAGCAAATTCATATTTCCAAGAATTCCTCGGAGAAGGATGAGTTCTCACTCATTAGGGCTGCTGATGAGTGGGATCTTTGTTCCCGTCCTCTGCATGTTTTCATGCTTTTAAAAGGAAATGTCATATATGTCAGGCACTGTGCTGGCCAAAGAGAATGTAGGCATTTGGTTGCACTCCTAGCCTTGGGAGATACAAAAGATGAAGGGTGTGTGGAATTGCTGCCCCAGCCAACCTCCCAGTTTCTCCATGAGCATGAATGCAATGCTCTTATTTTCACTGCTAGAGGGGAAATGTCATGTGGAAATCAAAAGATTGCACATTCTTTGAGCATGATGTGTACAAGACTCTCTGAAGCTATGTGACTGACGCGCAGCCGATCAGCCGGGCTCCCTCAGCCCCGCTGGCTGTTTTGCAGTTGGTGGCTTTGTCACTTTTGATCGATTCGCAGTGCTTTTTCCAATAGTCGGCTGAGTTCCAGAGTCCAAAAGCAAATGGGAGATTGCGCCTGCTTTTTAAAGTGCTAAATGCATTTTATGAGCTAGGAACTCTCCTCTCATTTCCCACTTGCCACCTCTTTCGCCACTTCCCCTTTCTGCAGTCCCCATTTTTCTTCTCCAGCCTGCTCACCTCCTTGGGCTACGGCATGGGTAGGCTAACTAAGGCCCAGGAGCCAGATTCAGCCCAATCACCTTCTAAATCCGGCCTGCAGACGGTCCAGAAATCAGTATGTTTTTACATGAGTAGAATGTGTCCTTTTATTTAAAATGCATCTCTGGGTTATTTGTGGGGCATAGGAATTCATTCATTCATTTTCTCTCTCCAAAATATAGTCCGGCCCCCCACAAGGTCTGAGGGGCAGTGGACTGGCCCCTGGCTGAAAACGTTTGCTGACCCCTGGGCTACAGGGCTGTTCTGCCATGAGAGGCAGATGCTGAAGGGGTAGGGGTAGGTCAGCAATTCCCCCCTCCATCTCCCTTGAGACACCTAAACAAGCTAGCCTGCTGCCCTGAAATGAAGCGAAGTCTGCTGCCCCATTGCCGGTGTTGAGGTAAGATTTACCTGAATCCTGAACTGGACAAGGCCGATTTGGGGGATCCAAGCTTGGGCAGAGTCAGGTAGAGCCAGCCCTGTTTTGCTGTGGGTTGCGCCTCCTAAAGCAATCTGGGACTGTCAGAGGCAGCAAGAAGGTGAAGCAGGCGGCCCCACCACAGGGAATAAACTACAGAAGCAAAGCCCGGCAAGATTGAATCCTGGTGAGCAGAGAATTTGATTTTGCAGGCCTATGTGCTTTGCAAATGCATTCTCTGTGGGGAAGGCGCTTGTGAAGCAACACCCTGCAGGCTCAAACCCTCCTGCTTTTGGTGACACAGTGTCTCTAGCCCCCTTCCAACTGTATTTTTTACTCAGTGCTTAAAAAATTCTAGTGAAACATTAGCCCCACCCCTGAACTGATTTGGGGGCAGATCTGGGGGCAGGGGATAGGTGGTCCCTGGGTTGTGGGGAAGCTTAGCCATAATTGCATAGCCATAATTGATAGATCCTCCATACAGCTGAGAGATCCTTGACTGGCACCTTTTCCTCTGTTACTTGGATCTTGGCTGCTACTCAGGATGGGACAATGATACCCCGACAATTGAGGGTTGTATTCTTGCGCTGCATCAATTTTTTTGTGATGGGGCCGAGAAAACCTTTTTTAAAAAATCTCAACCTGTTGGATAGGCTTTGCCGCAACACGGGGTCTGACTCTTGCTAATAGCAAATGCCAGAAGGCAGCCTCTCTTAACGTCCAGATACAGCGTTAATTACAATGATTCTGCCAACCTGGAAATGTGGCTCTATGAGTTGGTGGGAGAAGAGACACAACAGATGGCAAATCCCCCTTGCAGCTCTCGGGTGGTTGCAGCATTAATTAATTAATTGCAGAGGCCCTAAATGAGCAACACATGCCACAGTTAAAAACGGGATCTGCAAAGCAGAATTCTTTTGCCATTATTTGCTAGGGATGGGATTTATGCCTTTTGGATTACGATAACTAGCGAACACTAGGATATGTTAGTTTTCTCACCAAACCACTACCTCCCTGTGGTCAGCTCCCACATTGCATTAGTAGTATGCCTGAGACCACTCAGTAATCACATGGTTCCCTTGGAATGAAGGGGACTTAGCTTTGCTTTAGACCTTCCCTTTGAAGAGCTATATATGCTCCTTTATTACATTTCTGCAACAACGTTCAATCATTAATTAGAATAAACTGCATCACCTTGGGGAAAGCCGAGGTGCAACAGGTAAACACGTCTTTATTCATGTACTTACACACCAAACCCTCCCCATCATTGCATAACTACAACACAAAAATGTGGGAGAGGGTGGGTTTGTTATAAGCTTACCTGTTAGGTTAGGGAGGCCAGAACATGGAAGAGTCAACAATCCTTTTATGACACATAGTTCCCCTCCCATTTGTCCCTCCCGGCCGGACGTCTCCTGAAGAAAAAGAAAGTCTGTTGATGCAATATGATTGCCTATGTATTTACCAAGTCAAATTTGGGAAGCTAGATTCAAATGTTGAGGATCTGGGGACCTATGGGTGTTGATTCACCTTGCTCAATGCATCATTGAACTGTTGCACCAGGGCTGGGCAGGAGATCAGAATCTATTGCTTTAGTGGGGAGTGGCCAGCCCACCAGGCTTCCCCATTTGACCTGCAAGGCTGCTTGGCCCAAGGCACATCCACAAGGCTGTTTGGTCCAAGCCATGACCACGTGCTCTACAACTGACATCATATACAGGATGAATGGAATTAGATCAGCAAGGGGTTCCCCACCTGCCATTACAGGCAGCTCCCCATTTTCATGGGGTTTTGTTCTAAGGCACCATGTGTGTTGGCAGGATAATAATAATAATAATAATAATAATAATAATAATAATAATAATAAATTTTATTTATATCCCGCCCTCCCCAGCCGAAGCCGGGCTCAGGGCGGCTAACAACAATCAAATAATCAGTCAAATAATCACACAATCTAAAAATATTTCATTATAAAAATTAATTAAATCAAATTGATGGCAACCAATTAAGCAAAATTCTGTGCAGGTTGCCAGAGGAGGGAGTCAGGCTGCGCCCTGACCAAAGGCCTGGCGGAACAACTCTGTCTTGAATGTGCACAAATGGGTGGCAGAAATGACTGGCAGAATCCGAGACCAGGGAGAAGAGTCGGTGGAAGAAGATTGGAAGAAATTTAAAGACTATTTACAGAAATATTGCAAAATTAATGAATGTTAGAATGATGTCAGAATGAAGTTAAGTGCTTTAAGCAGCAATGTTATAAAGGTGTATGTAAAAATGGATTGTTAACAGGTGAGAATCCAAAGTTATAATATATTATGTTAAAGGACTAAGATAAAAACAAAGAGGGAAAGAAATTGCTGAATTAACTAACTGAATTGTAATACAAAAAAGGGAGGCGTGAGGAGGTCAGGGAAACAAGGAAATGAATGTAAGGTATGGAAAGACTGATTTTTTAAAAAAGTGTTTTTTATCTTTTTTGTGTATTCTGTATTTTTTTCTTCAATTTTTATTTCTGTTTTTCTTTTTCTTCTTTTTTTAATTCATGTAATTCTTTTCTTTGAAACCTTAATAAATATCATTAAAAAAAATATGAATGTGCACAAATGAGGAGTTGCCTGTATTTTAACAGGAGGAAGAACCGTCCCCCCATATCAAAGATAGAATTTCGGAATCTTGATTGAGAAGTAGGTTTGCACTTGGATATGCAGGACATTGCAGTGTATGGCTTGTGGTCTACAGTAGGCAACTGCCTCAGTTTCCCCATTTAGGTTTTTGCTCCAGCGGCTGAGATCTTTCAAACCGGAGCCTCACTCTGCTTGTGTGATGCACTGAATATTACAGAGACCTGGTCCTCCTCCCTCCTCCATGTACACACAGAGAAGGAATGAAGGAGTCTTGACTGTGCATAATCTAGAAAGCAATGGGAGGTGAATTGTAAATTTCTAACTTATCAGTGTTGCTCTGGAAAAATAATAACAAGAAGAACAGGCCATTGTGAGCCTCCAAATCCAGAGGAACATTTAATTGGGAATAATTTCCTCAGAGCAACCACCAGCAACCTGAAAAAAGCAGGCACTGCTCCTGTTCAAACCAGGCACTGTTGAACGGCATGTAATATGTTCAGTCCTGTCAGTGCAACAACCAAAGTACTTGTCATGCTGCTTACCCTTAGTATCAGTCCCTCTCTCCCTCTCTCTCCACCCGCCTCTCTTTCTGCTTTGCTCTGTGCTGCTCTTCCTCTGAAACTCTGTGTGTTAACAGCTTGCTGACAGGCTGTTGCTTGCTAATTGGGAATCTCAGAATGGAATTACAACAACCAAATTTTCTCAGGCTGGACTCCGATGGCAGCCTGTGTGTTCAAACCTGAATGATCTTCCTTGCACTCTTAATAAGGGCCTCGTGCCGTACCTGTCAGCGCTCCTCCTCAGTGAGTGGTGAGTTTTAAGGGCTCACTGAGAGAACATTTAGAGATCCTTTTGTGTTGGGGAGAGGAACACCCAAGTGGATTGTAATTGGTCTGTCAAGGTTTTTTTGCTTGTCACTGGAGGTGTAAACATAAAACAGCACTGACTGGGGAAGGAGAGCTGGGAGTTCATTTGATCCAGAACGGGGAAGAGCAAGTGAATCTTCCTGGGCTGACCTTGAGAGGTCCGACTCTGAATTAACTTGCTTCCAACCTATGAATGATGCTGCTGTCAACATCACCTGCAGAATTTGCACCCCTAAGTGCAAGTTTACTCTTCGTGGCTGCATTCATAGGGCAGTTTATTCCATTTCCCCAACTGTTAATTTCACAATATACTTCCAGAAATATAGAGGAATATAGAGCAAGGTTGCATTCACACAACAGTTTATTCTCCTTCCCAAAAATTTCCTTAACTGTTAATTTTCACATTATATTTGAGCCTTTGCATGGAATGTAGCAGAAAAAGTGCAAGTTTAGTGCGCATTTCAATGTCATTTGCTTCCAGGAGGAAAAAGAATCTGCTTGCAAATAACACAGAAATTAGTGCTAAACTTTTTGTTTTTTTTAAAAAAAAGGCAAGGAAGGACAGATAGAGGTGTCTAGGATTATGGAAAAAGTTTATAGGGATATGTTTTTCTCCCTTCCTCAGAATACTACAACCTGGGTTCATTGAATGAATGTAACTGAATGCTGGAAGAATCAAGACAGACACAAGAAAATACTTATTCACGCATCACCTAAATAGTTAACTTAGAGCCATCTTCATTGTTACATGTATTTTTGTTCCTGGCCCCATGATATCTGCCTGTGACATGGGTATTAAAAAGCAGTGAATATTTTTAAGAGATTTTTACTTTATTTTAAAAAATGGTATGCATGCCTATGTTTGGGTTCTTGATTAAAGACAACTGACTGGTTCCAAATTGGGAAAGGAGTACGGCAAGGCTGTATATTGTCTCCCTGCTTATTTAACTTATATGCAGAATTCATCATGCGAAAGGCTGGGCTGGATGAATCCCAAGCCGGAATTAAGATTGCCGGAAGAAATATCAACAACCTCAGATATGCAGATGACACAACCTTGATGGCAGAAAGTGAAGAGGAATTAAAGAACCTTTTAATGAGGGTGAAAGAGGAGAGCGCAAAATATGGTCTGAAGCTCAACATCAAAAAAACAAAGATCATGGCCACTGGGCCCATCACCTCCTGGCAAATAGAAGGGGAAGAAATGGAGGCAGTGAGAGATTTTACTTTCTTGGGCTCCATGATCAGTGCAGATGGTGACAGCAGTCACGAAATTAAAAGACGCCTGCTCCTTGGGAGAAAGGCGATGGCAAACCTAGACAACATCTTAAAAAGCAGAGACATCACCTTGCCAACAAAGGTCCGTATAGTAAAAGCCATGGTTTTCCCACTAGTGATGTACGAAGAGTCGGACACGACTAAACAACTAAGCAACAACAACAACTAGTCAGTGTGGACAGACACTGTAGTTACTTTTGTCCTACAGCCTGAAAATGAAGGGCAAATTAGGCCAATCCTCTGCCAACTTCTCAGGATATAAGAACAACATTTCCCCCCCCCCTGGAGAACATACCTAACGTTACATTGGACCTCAAGATAAAGCTATATCCACCATTAAGGCAGAGAATTCCTTGATGACAAAGGAAAGGTTTAAAGTCATTTGAGGAAAAATAGCTGTCTCCAGTACCTGCTTCTCAGTGGATGAAGGGGTTATAAGGGTCAGGAAGCCTTTAAAGACTTTGCTTGTGCCAGCAAACCTTGTTTCCCATTGTGCTTGATCAAAACTTTAGAGTCAACCTAAGTGACCCCCTTGTGGTTCCAGAAGAACTGAACCCATATCCTGGAAGGCAAGAAACAATGTTCTTCCTCCCCGCTAGCCTGTCAGCCCAAGCCAGATTTGCAGAATCACTGTGATCAAAGGAATCTCACGTGGAATGCAGACTCATAGTGGCTCCAGTGGAAATCTACCAGGAATGAAATTTGAGGGGTGCGAAGGTGGGGAGGGTTGCCCAGGGAGATACGGTTGCTTATGAAAGCCAATGATGGATGCCCCATTTGAATGTTGTGGGCTGGCTTTGAAGAGCAACACCCGGGAGGTCAGATCCTTATCAGGTTTTCTTGCACCAGCAGACTGAGAGGCTTGATAATATCTCTGAAGAGCTGACTTTGTTGTCACATGCGTTTCTGTCTCTGGTCCCATGATATCAGACTCCCCCGCCCCCCATCCATGTGAATTGCTTGTATTCTTACATTCTGACCCTTGCCAGAAACCCAACAAGCAAATTTGCATTTTCAAGCATGATATTTCCTCCCAAACTGCATAGTTTGGGGGACTAGAAAAGAGGTTTTTTTTGGCAAGCTGTTTCATTATGATCAAGGGCAGAGCAAGAATTCTTTTGGACTGGCTAGGAGACTAGCCATATGATTTTTTGGCAAAACATTTGACAGGGTGGGGACCTGAAAACTGGTATTTTTTAAAAAAATGTGGAATGCCCTTCTCTTTGTCAACCATGAAGTAGAACCATCGGTTGTACCAGATGTCATGTGGAGACTTACCTATTTGCCCAGGTTTTGTGTTTGTATCTTTTGAATTTCTGTTTATTCCACTTTTATTTGCTTTTTATCGCTGTTTTCTAATTTTATACTGTGTTTTTGACATATATATAGAGAGAGTTAGAGAGATGTGTGAAATAGCAAGCAGTATATAAATACTTTAAAATATAATAAATAGCAAGACTTCTACTGGATCAGATCAAAAATTAATCTTGTTCAGAATAAAGCTATGTACTAAAGGGCTCTGAAATTTCTCTAACCTACCAGGAATTGCTGAAGAATTGAAGCTGAGACCTTCTGCACGTGCTCTGCCGCTGCTCTCTCCCCACACAGCTGCTTTCTCAAAAAAGACCTTGGACACTGAGAAAGTAGGCAACTGGTTCCATGCACAATGTCAGGAGCTGCTGATATCTGTGCACAGCTGCCCAGTGTATTGAGCCACTAAAAGCAGGTGACAGCTTTTGGGTGAAGTAGCTTTGTGCCCTGCATGGAATCTGCTCATTGAATCCTCCCGGACAGGGAGCCCTATAAGAGAGCTTCCTGCGCATGTTAAGCCATACCTGGGCAACAAAGTCTTACTGAGCTCCTGTGGGTTCCTGTATTCTTGGTTTATTTATTATTGCATTCAGATCCCACCTATCCCCCAGGGAGGTCAAGGTGACATACATAGCTCCCCCAGATTGCATTCTCACAACAAACCTGTGAGTTGGGTTAGGCTGAGAGACAGCGAGTGCCTAAACGTCGCCCAGTGAGCTTCATGGCTGAGTGGGGATTTGAACCCTGGTCGCCCAGTTCCTCCAATGACTCTCCTGTCCTGACTTCTTACTTCCTCTTCAGTCTTATCTCCTGGCTTATGCTTTGGTTCTTACTTGCTGTTCAGATGATTGGCTTTGTCTTTTGGCCTCCTCATTTCCAGCTCCTAGCCCACCTCAGATTGCTGCCCATGGCCTAGTCCTGTTGCACCCACCTCCATCTCTTCCCCATTATATTGAAACTACATTTCTCCTTTCTACCCTTTCCAGCCTTCCCTCTTTCTGTCTGCCCACATCCAGTCTGCCCTTTGGGTCTCACTCTAGCTCAGGGATGGCCAATGTGGTGATAAGGAGCACTAGGGAGCCCACCAGTGCCTTGTATGTCACTTGTAAAAGTCTCAGTAAGCATCCCCTCAAAAATCCAGAATACATGAGAGACTGTTATTTGATGATATTATTATTATTATTATTATTATGCCTAGGACCCTCGTACCTACGGGACCGCCTCTCCCGGTATGCCCCACGGAGAGCCTCAAGGTCCATAAACAGCCCCCTGCCCTAAGGAAGTTAGATTGCCTTCAACCAGAGCCAGGGCCTTTTCAACACTGGCCCCGGTCTGGTGGAACGCTCTGTCTCATGAGACCAGGGCCCTGCAGGATCTGATTTCTTTCCTCAGGGCCTATAAGACAGAGTTGTTCCGCCTGGCCTTTGGCTTGGAGCCAGTTTGATTCCCTCCCCCTCTTTCTTTTTTCTTTTTCCTTTCTCCTCCTGTGATGAGGCTGCATTTTAATATTTTAATGTTTCAATATTTTAATTGTTGTATTTTAATCTTGTTTTTAAGTTGTATTCATTCAACTTGTTTTTATTATTGCTTGTTAGCCGCCCTGCGACCGGCCTTGGCTGGGGAGGGCGGGGTATAAATAATAATAATAATAATAATAATAATAATAATAATAATAATATGCTGCTGAATATGAAAAGAGGCACCATTTTGTGGCCTTGTCTCTATTTTTCTGCTATTCAGATGTGTCAGCCATTTTGTATTAATGCCACTCCTCCATGGCAACCATTTTCTGACTGCCAACCGCGACACTTTCTCAAATTCCAATTGTGACCGCATGCCAAAGGAGGTTGGCGACTCTGCTCTAGCTGCATCAGTAAGACATCAATATGAAAATTAAACTATTTCATGAAGTTTTACTGTTGCAGTTTATATCACTATGTAGTGTGAGTAGGTGCTAAAAAGAAATTCTATCCTATCTTTCCTTTTTTTTGGATGCCACCCCCTCCCGGAAGTATATTTAGTATTTGATCAGCCAGTTTCTAGCATCATTGTCCTATTGACAAAGGCCTTAATCACTTCTGCCCATGGGGACTGTTGGGAAAGTTGAGCAAATGTTGTTAGTGCTGAGAATTCTGATCACTGCCAAGATGGGAGTTTTCTTCCCCCTCTGCTGATGGATTTTCCTACTTGGTAAGATTTGTCTGCTAAGCATGACTTCTACATCCCTAGAATTAGTCAGTGTTCTCCCCAAGACAGCTTCAGTATTATTACCTCCAAAGTCCGGCACAGAGGGAGGGAGAGAGATAAAAACCTTGGCATCAACTGCATCAGGAAGTCTAGAGATTGCTCCATAAATACAGAACCGTTGACACTTCTTTAAACTCACAGCATTAGCACACAGCTTGGTGTCTCCATCTTTATCAGAAATCTGTTGACAAGGATTGCCCAAAAGCCTACAAATAATGTCACACGGGACACGTTGAAAATGTATTTGTGGAACATTTTGGTAAAGGACGTCACAATTTCTAGTGGATGAACTCATCTCCTGTCAATGTATGTTCTTAGTAGCCTTATTCTAGAATTGCTTTGGTTTATATTTTGCAATGTTTTGATCCACAATCCAACTGTGGGCATGCCCAGTTGGGTGCATATAACAAGTTGAGGTGCCTAATCAAAGAGGGCATCCTTAGCATCATCAAATGATGCATCCAGAGGGGCCTGCATATAGACTGCCACAAGACTGGAGTTGATCAATCTTTAGTTCTGGTGGGAATATGCTTGATGAGTTGACTGCTCATACTGAAATAGAAGAATGAACTCCACTTCTGCCCTTAAACTTCTCAGACTACTTCTCATTTCCTTTGAGGCACCTGAAAGCAGGAGGTTTTATCCAATGTAAAGTACTTAGCAGTAGATGTATTCCACTGGAAAAATGATACGGCACAAGATAATGCACAAGCAGGTTGCTGTGAACTTTGCTGCAGAACAGACTGCAACAGGCTGCGCAGTCTGTTGTGCAATGAGTTTCTGCTAGCACAACTGTTGCATCTGATTCCTCTGTTGCCCAGTATTTGAAACCCACACATCAAATGTTGGCTATAGCGCATGGACAGAGAATCTGTAAATATTAGTTTCTCATTTTTCCAGCCTTAACTGCAGTTTCCCATGTATATATATATGTGTAATAGGTATGAGTTACTCGTGCGTAAACTGGTGCCTTTCTCGGTTAATTTGGCTTGTTAAACCTTTCTGACTGCACAGCCCCTTCTCATTGTGGCTGCCTCAGTCACTGGCAGAATCCGTCAGTGGGCGTTTCTTGAACCTCTTCCAACATAAAAGTTGCTTGACACCCAGTCTCCTCCTCCTCTCACTGAGCGGGAGTCTTCTGCGCAGGGAAGGCGTGGGTAGAGGAGGATCTGGGCTCTCCTCACTGATGTCCAGTGAAGAGTCCCTGAGCCCTCCCTCCAATTCCCCCGTCTGCCCCCCTTTATCCCTGGTGTTGCGCTGATTGGCTTCCCCCTCTCCTGAGCTGTTTCTCCCCCTGCTGCTGGGTCCTTCGCCAGCATCATCTGTGAGCCTCCCCTTCGCCTCTCGCTCCGATGTCAGTTCCCTGACAATATGTCTTCATGAAAATTAATCAACATTTAAGTGTTAATTTCTCCTAATGCTTGCATGTAAGTTTGCCTAGCAGATGTATCACTGCTAAGCAATTTCCCCAAAAGTAATTGCATTTGTATATGTTATTTTAACTAATATATGCATTTATATATACGCTTAATTCCAGTATGCATTTGTGTATGCATTACTTTGCTGGAGAGCTGCATTGTGAATTTCAAAGGAAGGTTGTGCTTTGGTTCATATGTTGTTTCAGAAATTGCAAATTAGTTAGGTTTGCCTTTAATTGTGAACAGCATTGAACTTCTCCTGCACTCCTACCTGCTACAGCTAAGCACAGAGTAATGTTGTACGCATAATTTTTAATTTTGTTTGATTATTCCCAAAGGCATAGGCCATGCAACAGTTGTCTGTACAGGAGATTATATGGTGAATTTAGTGTTTGAGAGTTCCCTGCCCTGAGAAGCTTACAATTTAAAATTACACATGGGCAAACAACTGAGGAAGTAGAGAAAAATTTAGGCTGGGGCAACCATAGAAGGAATACAGTTGCTGGAATCTTTTCTGATATTTGCTTTTATCACTATCCTGTGAATAAGATGTGTTCATCCAGTAAGCCTAGCCTCTTACAGAATGCATGCTTTAGAGTTAGGGTTTGAGTACACTCATTGAAGTTAGATTTCCACACTGAGACAGTGACTACTCTACTTGCAGATCTCCATAATTTATTGCTTTTAAAAAAAAATAAAATTGATGGTTTGCACTGCATCCTTGATTCTGAGATGTTTTGTCTCACATAGCGGGTTTCCATCTGTTCTTTTAGTTTTCAGGGGCTGAGTGAGATGCTCCAACTTGAGATCTTGAGATCAATTGCTTATGGCATTTTCGTAAGTGATGCTAAGAACACCCTCCTTCATTTCCTCATGTTAATTCAGATGCATTATCTACGTAGGGGTTGTTAGGGGAGGGTTGGTACCTCCGGTGGGAGACACATCTTTATCCTTCTGGGTTGTTTGTCCACCTTTGGTTTGTCCACCCTGCACTCAGCTCTCACCTGTTGCTCCTAGAAGCTGTTAGCATGCAAAAACAGCCACACCTTGGGAATAGCTTCAACTGGCTAGCTAAACCAGGTGAGAGTGGCCGATGGGTGTCAAACCCAAATAGTGGGTCCAATAGTGAAGAAGGTAGATTCCACAGGTGCTGCAGACCTGGTGAGTGGCAGATGGGGCTCTTCAACCTAGGAAGCTAGCCCATCTAAGAGAAGGAATCATAGAATCATAGAATCATAGAGTTGGAAGAGACCACAAGGGCCATCGAGTCCAACCCCCTGCCAAGCAGGGAACACCATCAGAGCACTCCTGACATATGGTTGTCAAGCCTCTGCTTAAAGACCTCCAAAGAAGGAGACCCCACCACACTCCTCGGCAGCAAATTCCACTGCCGAACAGCTTTTACTGTCAGGAAGTTCTTCCTAATGTTTAGGTGGAATCTTCTTTCTTGTAGTTTGGATCCATTGCTCCGTGTCCGCTTCTCTGGAGCAGCAGAAAACAACCTTTCTCCCTCCTCTATGTGACATCCTTTTATATATTTGAACATGGCTATCATATCACCCCTTAACCTCCTCTTCTCCAGGCTAAACATGCCCAGCTCCCTTAGCCGTTCCTCATAAGGCATCGTTTCCAGGCCTTTGACCATTTTGGTTGCCCTCCTCTGGACACGTTCCAATTTGTCAGTGTCCTTCTTGAACTGTGGTGCCCAGAAAGGCCCAGGAAGGCTCTGATTCTTAACCTCTGCTGCCCTGCGGGATATCTTTGGGAGAAGAAAAAGCTAAGGAGTAAACAATACACAAATCCTTAGTGGAATCTCTAAGATGGTTGGATGGCACCTAGTACACCATTTCCTTTGGACCACATCAGTGAGGCTGAGAGGGGGGTCTTGTTGTCTGGGCAGCCCAGCACTTCCATACACACTGGCCAGGTTTGGGCCCTGGGGAGGTCACTTCAGTGCTGTCAATGCAGCAGTTTGACAATGCACCCCATTGTCTTGAAAGACTGATGGATTCCAACTATCTATGTGGGATGAAGCCATGGCTACTGTTTTTTTAAACAACTCTGTATCTTTTCTCCCCATAATTTATCCCTCTTATCTTGTATAGAAGCATTCACATGTAACACCATCTTAATTACTTAGGAACAGATTTATAACACCACTTTTCAGAGAAAATGTCCTTCCAAGATGGCTAGAGAGCTTAGATGCACTTGTAGATCCATTCACATGCAGTTCCAAACCCTGGTTTGATGTTAGATGAAAAAGCCTTGTTTTCATATGTCCCCCTCATTTATTCTCCTTCATCCACTCATAGACTGCACAAATTGAAGATGGGGGGAAGGGAGACACATGGCTTGCCAGTAGTACATGTGAAAAGGTTTCAGGAGTCTTAGACCACAAGTTATCATGAGCATACAGGGTGATGCAACAGCAGAAAAGGCTAATGCTAGTCTAGGCTGTACAGTGTCCTGATCAATGGAAGTCATAGTACCACTCTCTTCTGCCTTGGTCAGAGTACAGCTGGAGTATTGTGTCCAGTTCTGGGGGCCACAATTTGAGAAGGTTATTGACAAGGTAGTACATGTGCAGAAGGGATGCGGGTGGTGCTGTGGGTTAAACCACTGAGCCTAGGACTTGCCGATCAGAAGGTCGGTGGTTCGAATCCCTGCTACGGGGTGAGCTCCCGTTGCTCGGCCCCTGCTCCTGCCAACCTAGCAGTTCGAAAGCATGTCAAAGTACAAGTAGATAAATAGGTATCGCTCCGGCGGGAAGGTAAACGGTGTTTCCGTGCGCTGCTCTTGTTCGCCAGAAGTGGCTTAGTCATGCTGGCCACATGACCCGGAAGCTGTACGCTGGCTCCCTTGGCCAATAAAGCGAGATGAGCGCCGCAACCCCAGAGTCAGCCACGACTGGACCTAATGGTCAGGGGTCCTTTTACCCTTTACCCTACATGTGCAGAGGAGGGCAACAAAGATGATAAAGGGTCTGGAAACCAAGATATATAAGGAATGGTTGAGGGAATTGGGTATGTTTAGCCTGAAGAAGAAGGAGCAGACTGAGAGGAGATATGAAAGCCATCTTCAAATATCTGAAGGGCTGTCACATGGAAGATGGAGCAAGCTGGTTTTCTCCTGCTCTGGAGGGTAGGACTTGAACCAATGGCTTCAAGTTACAAGAAAGGAGAGCCTGACTAAACATCAGGAAGAACATTCTGATGGTAAGAGCTGTTTGACAGTGGAATGGACTCCCTTGGAAAATGGCAGACTCTCGTTCCTTGGAGCCAAGGTTGGATGGCCGTGTGTCAGGGATGCTTTAGTTGAAATTAATGCCTTGCAAGGAGGCTAAACTAGATGACTCTTGGGGAACCTTCCGACTCTACGATTCTAGGAATCCTGCCATGAAATGAATGAGTGAAAGACCTGTTTGAGGAAAGTGCCATAGCTTAGTAGAAGAGCTGTTGTTCCTGCAGAAGGTACCAGGTTTAATCCTTTGCACTTTCCAGGTAGGGCTGGGAAATACTATGTTGCTTGAAACCCCAGAGTGCTGCTGCCAGCCGGTTTAATAATAATAATAATAATAATAATAATAATAATAATAATAATAATAATAATTTATACCCCGCCCATCTGGCTGGGTTTCCCCAGCCACTCTGGGTGGCTTCCAACATAATATTAAATTATGAAACCAATTAAACATTAAAAGCTTCCCAAAACTGGGCTGCCTTCAGATGTCTTCTAAAAGTCTGGTAGTTGTTTGTCTCTTTGACATCTGATGGGAGGGCGTTCCACAGGGCGGGTGCCACTACCGAGAAGGCCCTCTGCCAATACTGAGATAGATGGAACAATGGTCTGATCAATGCCGGATTTGTGTATAAGCTAAACAAGCTATAGCTTAGGGCCCCACTCTTTTGCGGGGCCCCTAAAAAGTTAAAGAAAAAAACCCCTGGATGTACATTTCCAAAATAAAAGATAAAATACAAATAAAATAAAACCTACATACAGCAACAGTGTTTTGTGTTGTGTAGGCTTCTATGATGTAAATAATGGGCCCCGTCTGCTAGCCTGCTCCCTAAAATATCACATATAAAGGGCCCCAAAACCTTCAGTAGCTTAGGTCCTCATCGAACCTAAATCCAGCCCTGCGTCTGACTCAGTATATGACAGCTTCCTATGTTCCTAAAACCACACTTTCTAGGAAATATATATTTGTCCTTTAATTTATGAGCATTTGGTTTCCAAATGCGGTTTTAAAGTGTCACTTGTGAATATGCCCCGAGTTTCTCATAATCCGGCATCTGCTGCACTTTGCGTGCTGTGCTTGTTGATGATCCCCTTTCCTCCTGTAACGTGTCATTTCCTCCCTTGGTAAATAGCACAGTATGTGGGGTCCAATGAAACTTTTCACCAGCATCCCTCCTGTTTCTGAAGAAACCTTTGGCTTGTTACAGTGCAGGAAGGGAGTCGATTCCCAAGAACAAGGCTGCTTTCTGCCCAATCCACCACACCGCCACCTCCTCCTCCTCCTTCCTCTGGCCATTCTGCTGTGATTCCAGCTTGCGCAAGAGAAGTGATGATAAATTTCCAACAGTGGCATTACAGACAGTCATAAATAATGCCTTGCTCTGTGGTGCCGGCAGTTTCCATTAGGGCTGTCTGGATTGGGCTGTTGATACCCTGGTCTATGCTGGGACTAGCAGTAAAATTTATCAGCCTGCTTTCTTCACCTCATAAATCATCCCAACTAGGAGCCATATGGCAGAGAAGCCCTTAGAAACACATGACCGCCAGCAGCAGCGGGCAGGCGGAACAGACCCTCCTGGAAAGAAGATAAGAGAGAGAAAGGGCAGGACGTGGGCAGAATCACCTTCCCAGACGCCTCTTTTCAGCCCCCCCCCCCGCTGTACTGCTGTTGTCATTATTTAATGGTATTAGCATTATTAGCATTCTCTTTTTAAAAAAGAAAATCTGTTGCAAGCATTATTATCATATGATTTCTTGCCTGTATTACAGTGCTCATCCAGCAGTGGGGTGGTTCGGAATAACCCTTTTTATAGTCATGGAGGGGCAAGCATGTCCAGGCATTTTGCTGTTGTTTTTAATGATTCGTACACTACAGTGTAAGACGCGGGTGGCACTACAGTGGGACGCGGGTGGCGCTGTGGGTAAAAGCCTCAGCGCCTAGGGCTTGCCGATCGAAAGGTCGGCGGTTCGAATCCCCGCGGCGGGGTGCGCTCCCGCTGCTCGGTCCCAGCGCCTGCCAACCTAGCAGTTCGAAAGCACCCCCGGGTGCAAGTAGGTAAATAGGTACCGCTTACCAGCGGGAAGGTAAACGGCGTTCCGTGTGCTGCGCTGGCTCGCCAGATGCAGCTTTGTCACGCTGGCCACGTGACCCGGAAGTGTCTCCGGACAGCGCTGGCCCCCGGCCTCTTGAGTGAGATGGGCGCACAAACCCCAGAGTCTGTCAAGACTGGCCCGTTCGGGCAGGGGTACCTTTACCTTTACCTTTTACACTACAGTGGTACCTCGGGTTAAGGACTTCATTCGTTCCGGAGGTCCGTTCTTAACCTGAAACTGTTCTTAACCTGAAGCATCACTTTAGCTAATGGGGCCTCCTGCTGCCGCCGTGCCACCGGAGCACGATTTCTGTTCTCATCCTGAAGCGAAGTTCTTAACTCGCGGTAATATTTCTGGGTTAGCGGAGTCTGAAACCTGAAGCGTCTGTAATCTGAAGTGTATGTAACCCGAGGTACCACTGTATTTGTATTTTATGGCTTTGTATGTCACTTTGAGACAACTGTTAGTGTGAAGGATAATAATAATAATAATAATAATAATAATAATAATAATAATCACCCCAAAGTCAACAAAATGTATTAAAGTGAATATGGTTGGTAAATACACAAGTGCATGTTGAATCAAATGGCCTTTTTTTCAGGGGGCAACTAAATAAATAAATAATAAAAACGACTTTTGCGTTTCGTTCCAATAATGTCAGGAGCCACAGGGGCTAAAAACTGGAGCCCCCTCCTCAGCTCTCTCCCCCTTCCTCTCTGCACAGCTGCTCCATGTTGGTGAGCTGCTGGAACCGCAGTTTGGATCGTATTCCTAGCAGTGATCTCAACTTGGGGCTTGCCATTCCTCTTTCTGTGTTAGTCAGGACTGGGGAACCTTTTTAGTCAGAGGAGCAACCTTTCATGGGCCACCTCTGGTGATGGGAGAGGCCAGAGACAAAAGTGGGTAGAGCGATTGTACAAATTTTAGCTTTGTACAATAGGTTAATTTGTACACGCATACACTTCTTCCATTCAGACAAGCAAGAACCCTATTCATACTTCAAGGACACATTCCAGCCAGGCAAAAAAACACACAGGTTATAAAATGGGGTCCAGCCTGTGGAGAGTTCTGTGGACCAGAGTACTGAGGATTCCCATTCCTGGTATTAGTGAATGTGGGAATGAGTGAAATATCTCTGCTCCACAGCAGCATCCCTACCATCCTCCATAACGTAGAGGGCAAAGTTGTGAATGCAGGAGGCTCCTCACTTCACAAGTTCATCCTCCGATTCATGGAGTGTGAAAGGCAACAGGGGCAGAACCAGCTTATTGACTGTGATGTCCTCTAACCTCCCATGATATCACCTGGCATGAATAGGGAGCAGCCACTACAGATGCAAATAAGTTAACTGCCCTAACCCAATAAAAGCTTTGCTACATTCTCAGTCACTGGTTCTCCAGTCTTGGTGGCCATGTGTTCTTCTAACAACACAAGAAGGAGCCCTGCTAAATAGGACCAATGGTCTATCTAGCCCAGCAGTGCTTTGTGAGTCGTACCTTGGCCAGCCAGAAGCTTCTGAGAAGCCTACCAGCTGAGCATGAAGGTAATAGCCCACCGTTTTGTTGCCTCCTCCTAGCAGCTGATACTCAGAGGTTTACCATCTTTGAACCTGGAGGATCCCCAGAGCTTTCTGGGTTAATAGCAATGGAAAGACTCACTCTGTCCATGGCTGCTAGCCCTAATGGCTATGTTCTACCTCCACTATCAGAGGCAGTATTCCTTTGAAAACCAGTTTCTGGGGATCACAGGTAGGCAGCATGCTGTTGCACTCAAGTTCTGTTTACAGGCTTCCCATGAACATCTGGTTGGCCACTGTGAGGACAGGATGCTGGCCTTTGGGATAATCTGGCAGGGCTTTCCTTATCTCATTTTCCTCCATAGACTTGGCTAAGTCCCATCTTGTTGCAGTAAATTAGGGAAAACTTCCTGACTGTGGCCGTGGGAGGTGGTGGATTCTTCTTTGTTAGAGGATTTCAACAAAACATGGAATGGACACCAAGGGTGATCACAGAATCATAGAACTGTAGAGTTAGGAGGTACCACGAAGCTCATCTAGTCCAATCCCCTGCAATGCAAGAATCTTTTGCCCAACATGATGTAGAAGAGGAATTCCAGCATCACTAAGAGGCTGGACTAGGTTGGACCTTTGAGATCCCTTCTAACACTATGATTCTATGATATCTATGAATTTCATACAATCACTCATCTTATTTCTGATAATACTTTGGGTGCTGCTGGGTTCTGCAAAATCCACTGGTTATTAACAAAGCATGAATGTCAAAAAGGCATGCTGCTTAGGCGATGCCCTGCAAGGATTCCCCGTAGCAGATCTTAGGAAAAACGCTCCATCAAGTGTCCCCCATTTTTGCCTAGCTACAGAATATAAATTCCCTGGAAAGTCTCCATGTAATAGCTGCATTTCTGTGTAATGGAGGAGTGCCTACAATTAATATGTTGACTATTAGGGACATGTGTATGGGAAGCTTAGCAACTGTGCAAAATATTACTGCATAATTGCTCAGCTTCTAAAGTGTGTTTTCATAATTAGCGGCTGGTTAGTTAAAATAAATATCATGCTTATTAAATATGAAATACTTTTCTACGTGCCACAGTTGTTTGCAGTGGAAAAGCCACCGAGGAGGACATCTTCCTCAGTTTTTGCTTTTTAAAAACAACAAGAGTTCTGTAGTCATCCCAGAGGTGTCCTCACAGCAACTAGACAGTCACCCTCAGTTTCCTGGAATAGATGGGCCAGTTCAGCCTCACCCATGAGAGCACATGTGCCCTCACTCAGTCTACTTTCCTTCCTACTTGGAACCAGTTCAGGGGATAGCCTGGCAGTCAGCTTCCTTTGTCTCAATGTTGCCCTTGTAGAACTCAGCAGGGAGCAGTGGGGAGACAAATCCAGAATGAGTTGGCTCTGCCTGTCATTGGCTCTGGCTCCACCTATTGTTGGGCTCTCTACCTTCGTAGAATCATAGAGCTGTACAGCTGGATGGGACCACAAAGGTAATCTTGTCCAATTCCATGCAATGGAGGAATAGTTTGCCCAACATGGGACATGTACCCACAGCCCTGATATTAAGAGTCCCATGCTCTACTGACTAAGCTACTCTCCTTCCACCCCACCAGGCCCAATGGGCACTGGGCTGCACTGGGATGGTCAGGGGATATATTTCTGCCCCTCAGTGGTGGATTATGGAACATGGTGGCTGGGTTGACTGGTTGCTTACATGATGTTTGTGTGTGTGTGGGGGGGGTGTCTTAGAAATCTGATAGGAGAGTTGTCAGTGTGCATGCCATTCCACAATTATAATTTTGAAGCAGGATATGGCATTCTGGAAGATGTGTGACAACACCAGAACATATTCACATACATATTTGGTGGCCATGCCAATCCAGGTCAACAGCTCTTAGTTATACATACATACAATCACCTTGAACCCAAATACCATTCTACTGGGGTACTTAGAAGAAAATAATATCCCTTGTACACAGCTGGAATTAGTATTTTTTTAAATAAAAGCTGCCCAATTCCAACTGCTCCGCAATGGAAATGCCTCCATGTGCCACTTCTTGAGGCAGGAATGGGGAAACTGTTGCCTTCTAGGAGTTGTTGTATTCCCAACTCACAACAACCCAAGACTGGCATGCTCAATGGTCAGGGGTGATGGGAACTGTAGTCCAACCGCATCTGGAAGGTCACAAGTATGCCATTCATATAATAATAATAAGCATTTTGAAAGAAGCATGGAAATTGTTTACAATGGGCAAAAATGTTTATCCAAATTAGAGCTGCTGGTCTTCTTTGCACCCTCGTGTTAAGCATGATTTCTCGATGAAAGAAAGGTTCCTATTTTTGGTATGTGTTGAGTCTAAAAACTGGATGTGTGAAAGTCCTGCAAAACCCAGTCCCATATATCAGGGCTGGGGAACCTTTGGTCTTCCGGAAGTTGTTGGACTACAACTCCCATCTTCCCTGATCACTCCCCATTCTGACTGGGGCTGATGAGATTTGGAGTCTGACAATATCTGAAGCGCAACTATCTTTCCATTGGATATTCATGTGATTAATTTGATCTCTGAAAAGAGAATATGTATATGAAAATGGGTGGCTCTGTTTGAAATTAAAGATGGGTAAAAGTAATGCTGGCTAGTGCATTGGTCTATTGTAGTGGAAAAAAGTTTTTAAAAAAGGTCTCCTTCCTTCTGGTCAGCTAGTGTCAATAATAAGATTCAAATGTTGTGGTTTTGTGCCAACATATATCTTTCCAGAGCATACAAGTCTGTGTGTATCGTTGCCGGAACAGAATTCCAGAATGCTAAATCTTGGTGAACGACCGCTCTTGCAATTCACACTAACAAAATGTAGTGGTGGCATCTGGGTAAGACTTTGGGGCAGATGTCCAGGGCCCACTAAGCAGAAAGAGCAGGAGGCCACCCCAAAGCAGCAGGGCTGGCTTGCCACATTTTAAAGTAACACATATTGCCATCTAAATGGTCTGGGTGGGTATCTGTAAGACCACTTGAAATGAGTCAGGTAATGCACTTTTCTATCTAAGAAGACAATCAGGGTGTGTTTGGCCCATTGAGTCCAGAAGTTCCACCATAAGACATTTAAGCCTGGAGTCTAAAGTCATGTAAATATTCCACTAGCAAAATGTTAGCCTGTTAACACTGAAAGGCAAAACACAGGGGCGTGATGAGGAGTCACTGGATTTTCCAGAGATTGGGACCAGAAATACAGACTTTCTAATAAATAGCAGGCTGAAACGGTATCCCACTCTACTCCTGCCATATTCTGCTGCATGCTTAGAAGGACAACGGGACACGGGTGGCACTGTGGGTTAAACCACAGAGCCTAGGACTTGCTGATCATAAGGTCGGCGGTTCGAATCCCCGCGACGGGGTGAGCTCCCGTTGCTCGGTCCCTGCTCCTGCCAACCTAGCAGTTCGAAAGCACGTCAGAGTGCAAGTAGATAAATAGGTACCACTCCAGCAGGAAGGTAAACGGTGTTTCCGTGCGCTGCTCTGGTTCGCCAGAAGCGGCTCATTATTTGAAGTGCATATGCAGAACAAGGGCACAGGGTGATCAGTACGCAACCTGTACACAGTAGTCAGGGTGCGCCCCTTTATATAGATTTGCAAAATAGAATACCACCTGATCTCTTGTAGGTCACCTGATTTCTTGTAAGTCACCTGATTTCTGGGAAATCAAAACTTATAATAAGTTCCTATATTACCATATAAGGTCTTGGTCTTCTCTCCCTCCTTCCTGCAACCTCCCTCATCCTGGTGTGACAATAAATCCTTGTTCTTTATCTTTATCTGCCCAGGCTAGACATTCTGAGGGGCCCATTTGCAATGTAACATTTAATAATAATAATAATAATAATAATAATAATAATAATAATAATAATTTATTTGTACCCCGCCCATCTGGCGGGACTTCCAACAAAGATGAAAAATACACTAAAATGTCACATATTAAAAACTTCCCTGAACAGGGCTGCCTTCAGATGTATTCTGAATGTCAGGTAGTTGTTTATCGCTTTGACATCTGACGGAAGGGCGTTCCACAGGGCGGGTGCCACTACCGAGAAGGCCCTCTGCCTGGTTCCCTGTAACCTCACTTCTCACAGTGAGGGGACCGCCAGAAGGCCCTCGACGCTGGATCTCAGCATCCGGGCAGAATGATGGGGGGTGGAGATGCTCCTTCAGGTATACTGGACTGAGGCCGTTTAGGGCTTTAAAGGTCAGCACCAACACTTTGAATTGTGCTCGGAAACGTACTGGGAGCCAATGTGGGAGCATGTCCTTCAATAATAGAACAATTATATTGTAATATGCTCCTTCAAAATGACTGTGCAATCCCAGCACTTCCCAGCCTGCTTTGCTGCTTCTGCTCTCATGTGTCTTTGACACATGACAGGGCTAGCCTTGCCTTATGGGTATAAGGCAAGGTGAACCGATCACCTTGAGCTGCAGGATTCACAGAGGCAGCAGATCTGGCCTCCAAGAAATGCACTGTCTGCTGCTGCTGCGCTAGCAGAAATGGCTGTGGCACACTCCTTGGAGGCTGGATGTGCCACCTCCTTGCAGTGGCGTAGCGTGGGTTGTCAGCACCCGGGGCAAGGCAAGTAATTTGCACCCCCTAACCCGTGGATTTGCGCCCCCTAACCCTAACCCCCAGATGTTGCGCCCGGTGCGGCCGGCCCCCCCTGCACCCCCCACGCTACGCTACTGCCTCCTTGGCACATCCCCCTCACTGCTGCCTCTACAATGGCCTGTGGGCAAATAGGAGGTGCTGCTGGTATCCCCACACCCTAATAATAATAATAATAATAATAATAATAATAATAATAATAATTTATTTATACCCCACCCATCTGGCTGGGCTTCCCCAGCCACTCTGGGCGGCTTCCAAAAAATATTAAAATACTGTAATATATCTGCCCTCTGCAGACTCCTGGCTGTGCTCCTGCCTGGTGTGATTCAGAGTGGGACCCTTCCCTCCCTGTAGCAGCCTCAGAATCTCACTTCAGCTGCCGAATACGGTTGATTTGACACCCCCTTGTTCCTGATGCAGATTTCGCTCACCCCTCCTTCCCTGGCAGGGGAGAAGAGCGCCATTTTGTGGTTTGCCCCCGGTGCAAAACTGTCTTGATTCAAACAGAGGACTGTCCTCCAGCAGCCCATCAAATGAAGGGCTGCCCAGTGCCTATGTTAGCCTTTCTCAGAGTAGGCCCAGGGAGATTCATTGAGCATGACTAACTTAAGCCCCTTTTATTCAATAGGTTTACTTTGAGTATTACTTGGGCACAGCCCCCTCTCTGAACTTTATCTTAGGAATAGGAAGGATTTATAGGCCATAACCAGCACTTTGAATTGTGCCTGGAAATGGATCAGTTGTTTTATCAGGGGTGTAACATAATCCCTGTAACTGACCTCAGTCAGCAGTCCGGTGGGAGCATTCTGGACCAGTTGAAGCTTCTGAACACTTTTCCAAGGCAGCTCCACGTAGAGTGTATTGCAGTAGTCCAACTAGGATGTAACTAAGGCATGCATCCCAGCTCTAGGTCTGGGAAAGACTCCTGCCTGAAACCCTGGAGAGCTGCTGCCAGCCAGTGCAGGCAGTATTGAACTAGATGGACAACATGGTTGGCATAAGGCAGTTTCTTCTGTTTTGCCCTTTGTCTCCCTTGCTTGCCTTGCAGAGGAAGGCTGCTAGAAACTCATCAGCTGAGTGGATAGCTGTCTGATGTTTTCTAAAGCTTCAGCAAATATATGTGTGTGCGTTTTGTGTTTAAACCAGAAAGATATGTTTTTTAAAAAAGCGAGAGCCCAACACACAACCTTTCTGATGGCAGCATGTTTAATACCTCCAAGGAGGAAGCTTGATAGGAACACAAAAGCAAGCTTGCTTCCAAAGTGTAACCAATATTTGCACATTGCAGTGACTAATTCCCTACCCCGCACCGCAGAACAATAGGCATAATAGCAAAGTACATTAATGCAAAGCGGGCTCGTCTGGTGCCTTGGTTATTTGACACATAAATAAGGAGAGAAGGTGGGGGGAGATTTTTTTATCTACCTGTATAACTATTCTCTAAACAGCAGGCTGCGAATGCAGCTCAGAAAATGCTGACCCAGACCTACTTGTACCCCTCCTGCGCTGGGTTGGCACATGATTTGCAGAACTGCAGGAGTTCTATCACTGACCTCATTAGCAGTGCATTTCCTGCCTTGTTAGCATCATATTTGTATAATTTACAGCACCTTGGTTTTTATGGAATGTGTTCCTTGTAGAGTGTAATGGCAGTAATATATTTAACCTCTTCTATTTAGGAATGCTGCTGCTGCTGCTGAAGGCAGCCTCGCAGATATAAAAGGGACTTTCTCCCCTCCCTTTCTCTCTCCTTCCCCGCATGCACTCTCTGTCCTCCCCCTCCATTTAGATGCTATATATCCAAATATATGTGCAACCTGTAAAATGTGCATAAAAGGAGACGCAGAAGCGGTGCTGGGGGAAGGAGGGTTGCTGCTGAAGCCTTCCCAAGGTCAAGCCATTAAATCCAGACCATGTCAGGGTTGGAAAGCCATCCTTCGACTGCATAAGAGAAAGACTGCATGGGACCATACGAAGCAGCCTCATGAAAGGATTGGACCTTTTGCCCATCTGACACAGGAACATAGAATGCTGCCTTGCACCAAGTCAGATCATTGGCCTATCTAGCTTTGTATAGTCTACTCCAGTGTTTTTCAACCACTGTTCCGCGGCACACTAGTGTGCCGCGAGATGTTGCCTGGTGTGCCATGGGAAAAATTGAAAAATGCGAAAGATTTTTTTTTTTTTAAAAAAAGCCAAATTTTTGCCCACTAGGCAGGCGCCGGACTGTGTCCACCCTATTTTCCATCCATCCTGGGTGGGGATCAGATCGGATGGGATCGGATGAGAGCGGACAGGCGGTCCACTCTCATCCGATTCCCCATAGAGAGCAGCGGGGCTCTGACATCTCCCTCTCCGCACACAGTGGTGGTGTGCCTCGTGTTTTTTTTCATGAAACAAGTGTGCCTTTGCCCAAAAAAGGTTGAAAAACACTGGTCTACTCTGACTGGCAGCAGCTCCCTAGGATTCCAGAAGGGATTCTACCAGCTCTGCGGAGAGATGTCAGGGATGAAACGTGGGATCTTCTATATGCAAAGTAGATGCTCCACCACTTAGTTATGGGCCTTCCTCCCTGCTGGGAGTTCTAGATGAAATATGGATATAAAATTTACAGCATTCTATGGTTTAAGACAGGCTTCTTCAACCTCGGCCCTCCAGATGTTTTGAGACTACAATTCCCTGACCACTGGTCCTGCTAGCTAGGGATCATGGGAGTTGTAGGCCAAAAACATCTGGAGGGCTGAGGTTGAGGAAGCCTGGATTTAAGATTAGAAAATACGGCCTCGGCCCAGTATACCTGAAGGAGCATCTCCACCCCCATCGTTCTGCCCGGACGCTGAGGTCCAGCGCCGAGGGCCTTCTGGCGGTTCCCTCATTGTGAGAAGCAAAGCTACAGGGAACCAGGCAGAGGGCCTTCTCGGTAGTGGCGCCCTCCCTGTGGAACGCTCTCCCATCATATGTCAAAGCGATAAACAACTACCTGACATTCAGAAGACGTCTTAAGGCAGCCCTGTTCAGGGAAGTTTTTAATGTGTGACATTTTAGTGTATTTTTGGTCTCTGTGGAAGCCGCCCAGAGTGGCTGGGGAAACCCAGCCAGATGGGTGGGGTACAAATAATAAATTATTATTATTATTATTATTATTATTATTATTATTATTATTATTATTATATTATTATTATTATTATTATTATTATTATTATTATTATTATTAAAATCAAGAACCAGCAAAGTACCCCAACCTTTTAAAGGTATTTAGGGAATCTGAAGGGATGATTCATATGACATGTAGATGGTAGCATTATTAATGAGTGTTATTTATTTGTTTCATATATTTATCACTTGATATCTAAACAGTCACTCCCGCCCTCCTTCTCTCTCTCTCTCTCTCTCTCTCTCTCTCCCTCCAATGAAACAAAAATAAAACAATACCATATAAAAAAATACTATAAAAATCTAAAAAGGCAAAAATAAAACATACAAAGCACCATGTTGTTGTTGTTTTAAAAAAACCCATAATATCCTTAATATTTTTTATTATAAAGACATCCAAAGCAGGCTGTTTCAGGGGATATTGGCCTTGTTGCCTGATCTTCCTAATGCTCTTTCAAACTTTCCAACAAAAGTCATTTGTTGGAACTGATGAGTTTCTACCTCTTTGCCAGTTCTGAAAGGCCTTCCTTTTCTTGTCAATTATGCACTCAATCTCGCTGTCATTCTCATCAAACCAGTCCTGGTGTTTCTTGGTTTGGTATCCAATAGTTTGTTCACAGGCTGTAATAATGGATGTTTTTAGCTTGGTCCAGTGTTCCTCAATGTTATCAGGGAATTCTGAAAGCAGGTGGGCCTTAAGAGTCGTTTGGAAGCAATCTTGCTTAATGGGATCTTGAAGGGCTTGAGTGTTCATTTTGCACCTTGGTTTCCTTCCTTGAAGTCTGCGTTGAGGTATAATCTTGATAGCCATCGTGGCGCTTATTAGTTGGTGATCTGTCCAGCAGTCGTTGGCACTCGTCATAGCTCTGGGAAGGAACACAGGATGGTGATCTTTAGCACAGACAATAACATAGTCTAAGAGGTGCCAGTGGTTTGACCGGGGATGCCTCCATGAAGTTTTAAATTTATTTTTTTGTTGAAAGAGTGTCTGGTTGTGTGCTGCACATATCGTTAAAAGTAAGATTCCATTCCAGTTGCTGTTGCCATTTCCTTCTTCCCCAATAATCCCAGGCAACAGATTGAAATCTCGCCCAACTCTTGCATTAAAATCACCCAGGAGGATAATTTTATCTTCCTTAGCCTTCTCAATGGCTTTCTGCAGCGTGAGGTCTGGCTTGGCGAGGAGATACCATTGCAGACGGATGTCCCAAACCCCGCAGACGATTCGATCTATCAGGGCACCATTGAGAAGCTGCTGATCCGCAAGGCCCACGTCTTGCTAGGAAGCCAGTCCCAGTGCATCATGAAGAGGCCAGCAGTGATGAGGCATCCTCCAGTGAAGACGATGATGTGCACCAGACAAAGCGGGAGTTCCAAAAGACGTCCAAGGGCCAATCGGAATGTGCCGGCTGCGGAGGCAACTATTCAGTGTCGATTCAGAGACGCCATCTGTCGGAAGTGTTCCAGAAGGGGCCACATTGTTAAGGTCTGCCGATTGGCTCCGTCTGACACCCCCCCTTCACCGACTCGCAAGTCCAAGTCTTCACTCCAGTCCGCCAAGGAAAGCTGTTTCGCTCTCACCAACTGCCACTGCCCGCCTGGAACCACAATTGGCCAAACTGACTCGCCTATGCGACGCAAGCTGAACGTCACTGTGCTCATTGAAGGAGCTCCATGTGACATGGAGATCGACACTGCATCTGCCCTGTCCATCGTGTCTTGGAGCCCCATTAAAAGTCTGGTACCCAGAGTGTCCAAAAGGCAACTCGACTCTCACCGCATACACGTGGTAGGCGTTGGCCGGTTCTGGATCGTCTTCAAGGATTTTTCGGGCCTGCTCTGACTGGTGGTGGTCGAAGGTCAGCGGCCAAGCCTCCTAGGGCTAGACTGGTCTGATGCCCTCGGCCTGGAAGTCACTGGCATCAACTGCGTCTCTAACGCAGAGACTGAGGGTCTGGTCAAAGACTTTGCCAAGGTTTTTGACGGCACTTTGGGTCAATATACAGGTACGCCCATCTCCTTTAGCTTTGATCCACAAGTCGCCCCCATCAAGCTAAAGCCACGCCGGGTTCCCTTTGTTCTCAAGGCTAAGGTGGACGAACAACTGGACAAGCTGATCGATCACCCAAGGAGTTTTGGAGCCAGTTGACCACGCCAAGTGGGAAACCCCACCAGGTTCCCTGGTGGTGTGGGCCCCCGCAGATTTCCACCATTGTTTGTTAATCGGGTTAAAACGTTAGCAGGGTGATTGTAAATTCAATAGTGTAAAGTATGCTAGATATAGTGGGAAGGGAGGAATGGGAATATATGGGGAAATTAAAACAGGCAATCTTAATGGAGAAAGATATAGAACCATGGAAGGGGGAAGGGAAGTCAAGGAAAGAATGTATGGTTGTATTCAATGTAAAAGACTCAAATGAAGGCCTAAAAGATACCTTGTCATCATGTCCTTGCAGGTGTTCCCAAGGCGGAGTGATGGCTCTGTGGATTTTGACCAGGACTGGGATTCTTGGAAGAGAGCTTTTGGAAGCCAGCTGATGGAATTCTGGCTGGGAAATGACCACCTTCACCTGCTGAGCTCCTTGGGTAATTGGCTCTCCTTCTTCATTCAAGTCCTTCTGCTCCGACCACCGCTTTCTATTTCACTGCCATCTCCCAGGTCCTCTCCTTGGGAAGGTGGGAGAGGCAGTGTGGTGTGGGACAGTTAGAGTGTTGGACTAGACACAGAGGGGCCTGGGTTCAAATGTCATAGCAAGACAGTGGTGCAAGAGTCACCTAGTGCACATGTGAGAAGCTTCCTGCCGGACTGGGACTGTGTCTCGGTCTCCTTCCATAGCCATCCTCCGCCCCCCTTTAGGGAGGAAGGGTGGCTGTGGCATGGAATCGCAGGGCTGGGGAGAAGCAGCAGGCAGCGTGACTCCCCCCCCCCAGACTTGTGAAAATGTTACGGCCAGCTGAAGTAGGCAAGGATGGTGAGGCCCTTCAGGGGTGGGGCGCATGGTTTTTTGTGTGACACCCTTTAAAGACCATTTTAACCTTCTTTGTCACACTTTGCGGGGGGGGGGGGTATTGCAGCTGCTGCTGCTGCTTTGGAATCTGCAACCCAAGGTGTTGCTACAAGCCTCCCCCCCTTTTTTTTTACTACAAAGGGTAATAGACTTTGGGTGACTCAGTTACACCCCCTGGTGATGTCATTGGGAGTGCAACATGGTCCAGCTTCCCCCTCCCTCCCTACATCATATATACATCAGGGGAAAAGGAGGAATAAAGACCTACATCAGGAACATGGGTGGATCCTGCTGCTTAAGGCAGACACCTTGTCTTGCTTCATGGGTGGGCTGGTCCCTCCTGAGAAGGGGCAGATGGATCAAAAGTCATTGGTGACCCATCAATTCCTTAATCCAAGTTGTTTATAAATAATTGAACAACAACAGGCCCATGACAGAACCCTGTGCCACACCACACTTGTATCACGTTTTTCCAGGATGATGAGGAACCATTAGTCAGCACTCTTTGGGTTCTGTCAGTCACCCAGCTGCAAAGCCACCTTACAGTTACCTCATCCAGCCCACATTTTACCAGCTTCTCTGCAAGAATATCATGGGGGACTTATTGAAATCAAGATACTTTACATCCACAGCATTACCCTGATCTACCAAGGTTGTAACTCCATCAAAAGGGAAGGGAAGGGAAGGGAAGGGAAGGGAAGGGAAGGGTAGGAAGGAAGGTGAGATTCAGCTAGCATGACTTGTTTTTGAGAAACCTATGCTGGGTCTTAGTAATCACAGCATCTTTTTCTAAGTACTCACAGGCCAACTGTTTACTTATCTGTTTTAGGACCTTTCCTGGTGTCAAGGTCAAGGTCACCAGTCCATATTTATAAATGTCTTGGATGAAGGATCAAAATGGGTAGCTAATGCTTCAGAAGTGAACATCAGGATTCAATATGAGCTTAACAGAGTGGAGAACTAGGCCAAAACTAACCAAGTGAATTTCAGCAGGGACAAATGTAAGGTTCTCCATTTAGGCTTAGGTTTTTAAGTCGAAGTTGGATGGTCATCTGCCATGGATGCTTTAGGTACGATTCCTGCATTTATGGGGGTTGGACTAGATGACCCTCAGGGTCCCTTCCAGGTCTACAATTCTATGATTCCATGTAGCACCCCTTCTCATACTTTCCAAATTCATAACGAGTGGAAGCATGGGTGGGTTTGCCAATATGTGGGATGGGATTGACAGAAGCAACTCCACTCTTCCTTCTCAAGGCCAAAGAGATGTTCCTATTGGAAGCAAGGCAGCCCTTCATAAATACTAAAGCCCAGCTGCAACATTCTCTAAGATTTTAGAGCTTTACTAGTCGAGCAGCAGTGGGATTCCCCATTCCAGCTCAAGGGCTATCTGAGAAACCATACACTAATGGATACTGCATAAACATGGATTCTGAACGCTGCTGGGCAAACCCCTTGATTTCCCTGAGCTACACCTGTAAAAGAGCAGCTGCCTTCTCCTGCCTTTCGAAAGGTTCTTCTGTGTGTGCATGTGTTTGTGTGTGTGTGTACATCTCCTTGGGAGCTGTTAAGAAACACTGAGGCAATGCAGCGTGTTATACCTGCAGATCATAGAGCTGTTTCTAGCTTGCATCAGCACAAACGCGAGACGTGCAAAACAGCGATCTCATATTTGCTGACAGTTCTATATTCAGAAGGCTCCACCCCATAAACTGGAAGATGGTCTCCTGTCTCCCACTGGCAACAACAAAGCCAGTGTAAGGTGTGTAATGTTGATGTCTGAATTCATTTGAATCAAATTTTGAATGTCTACACACAAAAAAGGGGGGGGGGGACTTCGTAATGATACATTTAAAAGCACAAGGACCCTGCAGTCTGTTTTTCGTTTTTTGTTTTTCACAGGTGTATTCTGCAAAATGCCATGAATGCAATAATAGAATATTAGTGGTGGATTTATACTGGACTGTCCACACGTCAGTCCGGGATGCTTCCTGATGTTATTGCATTTTTGTCATTTGGAGGGGCACTTTTGCAGTATAACACAGCAAGCGTGGACTACCCCCTCCCCCCCAAAAAAGAGGTATAAAAAGCAGGAGATGCATTGGTTGGAAATGTCCAAAAAACGCTGCAGGGGCCAACTGTGTTGAAAGCAGGTTTTTATATAACCACCCTGACACCATCATGGGCACAAATCATGATGAATACACTGTGAAAACCATCTGGGGTTGGGCAAGAATGCCCTGTTAACAAGTTGGAATCATAGTTGATTAGAATCATAAAATTGGAAGCTCACCTCTTGGGGGTAATCTTACTGATTATCTTAACTTGCAGAAGAGGTCTTGCACAGAGGGTTCACCAAGATCAGCTCATGCAATATTATCTAGGGCTGCACACCAGATTTGGCTGAAGCCCGAGGAGAACTGCATATACAGTGGTACCTCGGGTTACAGACGCTTAAGGTTACAGACACTTCAGGTTACAGACTCCACTAACCCAGAAATAGTACCTCGGGTTAAGAACTTTGCTTCAGGGTGAGAACAGAAATGGTGCGGTGGTGGTGCGGTGGCAGCGGGAGGCCCCATTAGCTAAAGTGGTACCTCAGGTTAAGAACAGTTTCAGGTTAAGAACGGACCTCCAGAATGAATTAAGTTCTTAATCTGAGGTACCACTGTATTCAGAGGACCCCAGGTCTCAGATGAGTCACGTGCACACAGCCCCAGATTGCTGCGAGTTGGGTTGTATTGGTCAAAAGCTACCTGTGGCTCCCAGGGGTGTGGCATCAAGCAGGAAAGAGAAGCAGGCAGCATGTGATAAAGGTCAAGACTTGCCTCACTGGTAACTGTGCCTTCCCACGTCTCTCCTTTTTGCTTGACACCTCACCCTGCAGGATCAGGCATCTCTCCTGTGGAGTGTAAAGCAGCACCTGCACAGGATTGGACCATCTCACTTAACAATAGCTAAGCAGGAGGATCCAGTCCTGCCAGGTGCTGTGCATCCCTGCCTTTTAAAATGGTTTTGATGGGTGAAAAGAAAAATATTAAAAAAAAAAACCTTTAGTTTTGCCCTCTGAATTGATTCAGGGATGGATCCAGGTCGGTTGGGCTCTGGGGTGTTACAGGTCAAATTCCCACAGGGCATCACTGGGTGGAACAGGGTAATCTACACACAGCCATCATATTATATTGTCAACAATATTATTTTGGTGGCATCAGTGAAGAAATCAAGATTTGTATCCAGTGCCAGTTATGCTCAGTGTAGACCCTTTGAAAGTATGGGGCATGACTAACGTAGGCCCTCCACTCTGCATAGAGATTACCTGGTGATGTGGTCCCCTCAACAAAGCAAATTAAGGTTGTTTCCACATGGGGACCCTTGAATGCTGCTAAGGAGTTATTTTCTGCAACCAAGGCCCTTCTCAGGGGCCCCTCCCAGACTCTGGAACTCCCACCCTGGGGAAGCTAGACTGGTTCCCTCCTTGTTGTCCTTCCACTAGCACATGAAGACCTTCTTGTTCCAAGGGGCTTTGAGAAACTGACTCCTTTTAATGAAAGGGCTGGCTCACTGGTGTTGTTGTAATAATTTGTAATTAGCAGTTTTAGGCATGCTGGCCACATGACCCAGAAAGCTGTCTGTGGACAAACACCGGCTCCCTCGGCCTGAAGCGAGGTGAGTGTTGCGCACCATAGTCACCTTTCACCTGCCTTAACTGTCCAGGGGTCCTTTACCTTCCTTCATTATTGGTATGTTTTAAACATATTTTATATATGTATATAATTTTAATTCTATCAGTGTTGGTTGTTATTTAATGATTGTTTTCTCTAGGTTTTCAGAGATTCTCATTTTTATCTGTAAGCTGTCTTTCAGTTCTATCGGGGGGAAAGGTCGGACATAAATAAATATATAAGAATAATAAGTGGAAGCAGAATTGGTTTCACACAGCACTTAATATCACCGACAACACAATCTTGCAATTAGTATACTTACAGGTAAGACCCTACTACATGATTGTTGTTAGCCGCCCTGAGCCCAGCTTCGGCTGGGGAGGGCGGGATATAAATAAAATTTATTATTATTATTATTATTATTATTATTATTATTACTCAATAGTAAACCCTGTTTATCAACATACCTCCCTTTTCTGGCCATCTAACAATGTTTCAGATTCTCCCTACAACAACTTGTTTAATTAGTAGTTTCCTCCTTACCACTTCCTTTTAAAACTGCTTCTGCTTCTTAAATTAATTGCTTCCTGTCCATTCATGTGGTTCTGGCATTCCTGAAGTGGTCATTAAATAGCCACTTACTGTTCCTTCTGGGGCAGAGTTTGTATTATTGGATTCCCTTTTGAACCCAGAGCATTTGCCCATTCTTTTGTTTCTGCTTTGGGAGGCATCCCAATCTGTTTCAAAGCTGATCTGTGCCTTTTCAGTGCAACTCATTATTCAGGACTAAAAATGAAGCTCTGTGCTTCCCTGCCCATTCACTAAAATGGGGAATCTAAAAACAGCTGTAGCTTTTCCTTCCCTCTTTCACAGAAGTGGATGGAATTTGAGGGCATTGGAGCCCCTCAGAGCCCATGACTGCTGACGCCACCACTTCAGGCAATCTTTCCCAGTTTTTCCATGAACCTCAGTATTTGCTGTTTCAGTTGTCCACAATGTCCTAGAATTGTGCCTCAAAATTGTCCACAAGTCCTCTATACCATTCCAGGGCAGTGTGGACTATTAGAAAGGTGGTAATCTGGTCCTGATTTGAGGAAAGTTACTATTCCACCTTACACCCCAGTAAGCCTGCCCACTCCCCTGTGTAGGCTTGATGAGAGGCGCCATCCACCACCATGGGGGCTGTGCCAAACACCTCTTCTTCAGTTCACAGCTGAGTAGGGGTTGAATCTAGGTTTCCTCCCATGCTAGTCTAGTCACTGCACCACACTGACACCACCTCAGGAGACCTCCTCTACTTTGGCACAGGTGGTGTGGGTTACACTCTAGAACACTCCATCTACCCCCTGTCAATGCCCACCTTGTCATGGCTGATCATGAGCCAAGCCTAGGCTCAGGCACAGTCAGATCTATTCTTCCTCCCAGCCGCCTGCTGTGGAGTTCTTTCTCTCCCCCCCCTTTTATAAATGGCTTTGCAGCAGCTTGCTCTAGGGATGAAAGGCAGCCCCTGTAATATCTCCATGGCTTCTTGTTAGCTGCACTCTAAGCAGGAAAGTGACTGGCCCTGACAATATAATTTACATTGCTGTATAAAACTATCTGTGGAAGCCAAGCTAATTTCTGCCAGATTAGGCTATTTGTCTCAGCCACTGTCTAACGGCGCAATCTATCAGAGGGCTGTTTTCAAATATCGCTTTTCAAGCGTGCCCTTGAGAGGCAGGAATTGATTGGGATCTTAGAAAGCAAAATTACAGCAATAACTTAAAAGAAACAATAATTACTGAATCATACCAGTGTCAGCACTCTGCAAAACACGAAATAGCCATCAAACCCCAATCCAATATATTCTGAAGCAAATTTATTGAATGGAAAAAGCAGTTGAGTAAGAGTTTTTCCCCCTCTCCCTTCACTCTCTCTCCCTCTTCCCCCCGCCTTCCCTCTTGGTACATATGGTTATCTCCAAACCACAAGTGAATGAGTCGATAATTCTTGTCATTGACTGCTCCATTTTCAGAGAGTCCAGAAAAGATCCATTAGCTCCCTCCTAGCACAGTTTGCCTCTCCCCTTCCCCTCCAGTTGTTTGCTAGTCTGTGTTCCTCCGGCAAACAAACATATATAACTAATCATCTGTTAAAACGCTGAGTCCCCTAATAAATCTCTGCAACTGAAATACTTTAATGGGTAATTAATTGATCCTGTTCCAGAGGAGTAATAAGATAATAAATTAGACAATATTTCACTCAGTTGTGTCACTGTACTGTTAATGGTACTGTGGGGCTAAGCTGAAGGATAATAAATTACCCAGAAATTAACTGCTAAGAGCTTTCTGCAGAGAAACTGGCTGACAGGCAGGGCTCAGTGATTTAAAATCCCAGTGCCATCCTGATGTTCTCAATACCCGCACCCCCCCCTCTGCTGCATACAAATATTAACTCTCTCTCTTTTTGAACCACAAGATAATCACATGCAAAGGCTAGTAGGGGCAGCATCCATTATCTAGATGCACTATAGCAGTGCTCCCCAAACTGGTGCCCCCCTGCCAATGCGACCAGTAACCAGGGGTGATAGGAGCTGTGTTCCAAATTACCTGCAGGGCACCAGCTTGGGGAAGCCTGCACTGCAGCCATCACTGCAGTTTCCAGTGCTGGTTCCAGATTTTTGGAAGGAGATGTTCAAAGTGGGACCCCTACCCCTTGAATGTGGCTACTGCCATGTCACTGCTGCTGCCACCCATTCACTCCCATCTTCCTCTGGGGCCTGATCCACACTACTTCCCAGAGGAGAGACTAAAGTGTGTGCAAGTTATTGTGCCTGCTCACTCCTCTCATTGCTAACCTTGCTTCAAGAAGATAGGTGAACACACACGAAGAACACCACAGGAGGAACTGGCCCAGGAGGACCAAAGGATTGGGAGTTTTACCAAATTCATTTGTAGAATAGTTCCTGCAGAGGAGATCTACAAAAGAAGTCAGCTGTCACAAACTGATCCTGTCATAGTGATTCTTCCCCCCGCTTTTGCCGGGAGGGGGCTATTATCTGAGGGATGTTTCATTTCTTTCTCTCTTTTTAAAAATATTTTTTCTTAGGGATTTCAACGTAACAATTTATCAAAAACATGTCATCCTAATTCCCCCCCCCATTTTCCCTCCCCCCTCCCCAAAAAGAAAGAAAATATCCACCCTCCCACCCCCCAAACTTCCCTCAGCTCCCCTATCTGTTTTTTCAGCACATGTTATTCTCTGCATATTATAAAATTGTAAAGATCCTTAATTTATCTATCTGTATGTTTCCAATAATAAATTTGTGTATGTTTATTCAAAACCTGCCAAGGAGTCCAGTTCATTTTGTTGTTTCTTTAGGTACTTTGTAAAGGGTTCCCATTCTTCTTTAAAGTCACAGTTGCCCTCATCACGCAGTTTGTGTGTCAATTTCGCCAGTTCCACATAGTCCATCAGTTTCTCTTGCCACAGTTCTTTGGTCGGGATTTCTTCATTCTTCCATCCTTGTGCTATTAAGACTCTTGCTGCCATTGAGGCAATGTTGGAAATGTAAGGAAAAAGAAGGGACTTTATATCATATGTGGTGGGATTGTAGTAAAATTAAAAAGTTATGGGAAATGATATACAATGAGTTGAAGAAAATGTTCCAATTAACATTTGTAAAAAAGCCTGAAGCATTTTTGTTAGGGATTGTAGGAAACTGAAGAACATTTTCCTGTACGCGACAAGGGAATGTTTCATTTCTGATCTATTCCTGTTAAGATGCCCAAATCCTACGAGGATAATTTGGAAGAATTTGATATATTCAACCTGGAGAGCAATGATAACTATTTAAAGGGCTGTCTAATGGATGATAGGGATGTGGGTGGCACTGTGGGTTAAACCACAGAGCCTAGGACTTGCCGATCAGAAGGTCAGGGGTTGGAATCACCGTGGTGGGGTGAGCTCCCGTTGCTCGGTCCCTGCTCCTGCCAACTTAGCAGTTTGAAAGCATGTCAAAGTGCAAGTAGATAAATAGGTACCGCTCTGGCGGGAAGGTAAATGGTGTTTCTGTGCGCTGCTCTGGTTCGCCAGAAGCGGCTTAGTCATGCTGGCCACATGACCCAGAAGCTGTACACCGGCTCCCTCGGCCAATAAAGCAAGATGAGTGCCGCAACCCCAGAGTCGGTCACGACTGGACCTAATGGTCTCGGGTCCCTTTACCTTTTACCTTTAATGGATGATGGAACAAATCTGCTTTCTGTTGCTCTAGAACGGGGACAACCAACTTGGCGCCCTTTAGATGTTCTTGGACTCCCAACAGCCTCAGCCAACATCGCCAATGATCAGGAATGATAGGAGTTGGAGTCCAACAACAGCTGGTGGGTTTCACATTGACTATCCTGGCTCCAGAATTCTAGGAGTCAAGCCAATGGGTTCAAATTACAAGAAACAGGATTTTGAATGTCCTCATGGGAAGAACTGTTCAATATGGGAAGAGACTGTCTTGGAAGGTGGCAGACTGTGCTTAGCTTTTAAAGAGAGGTTGGATGTCTACCTATTAGAGATTTTCTGCGTTGGCAGTGGACTGGACTAAATGACCTTTGAGATCCTGTTCAGCTCTGATTCCAAATGGAAAGTGATGACCACTGACTGGAAACAAAAAAAGGAGTTGAAGTGGCTCTCGTTTCATAGATATGAATGAAAGGAATGTGTAGGGTAAACATGGCAATGGGGGACAGATCCTAAATTTTAAGCTAAGCTGAGACTAGGGTGGCCATATGTCCAACTTTACAGAGAACAGTCCTTTTGTCTGAAGGCTACCTCTCTTCAAATGTTTGCCAGTCCAAGTCTGGTTTAAAGATAAAGTACCATCAGAGGCCTCAAGTTTGCCCTTTCACAGCACCCAGAAGGGGACTGAGCAGGCACACGTCATCTGGTCACAGTCTTGTTCCCCATTCTAGGAAGCCACATTTCTATTTAAATTATAGTCATTATTTTTAAATTTGCTAGGTGAATTGTATAAATGGCAGTAAAGAATATGGTTCACAATGCCTTCAGTTGGTCTGACCCACACACACAAAGATCTGGCCATTGGTCAGATATGTACTGGTCAGATATTATGTGGTCATCATTTGTAATATGAGCTGAGTAAACACATGTCTAACAGGAGAAAATGTTAATTCCTGTAGATGAACAGCCTTTTGAATATCTAGTCCATGGCTAAAGATGGGGGTGGGTGGGAATCAAATATATGTAAATTGTTATCTTCTCAGGCTGCAAATCTGTACCTGGTAGTAAATGCAACTATACTAAATGATAATAATAATAATTTATTTTTTGTACCCCGCCCATCTGGCTGGGCCTCCGCAGCCACTCTGGGCAGCTTCCATAGAAACCAAAAATATAGTAAAATATCACACGTTAAAAACTTCCCTGAACAGGGCTGCCTTAAGATGTCTTCTGAATGTCAGGTAGTTGTTTATCGCTTTGACATCTGCTGGAAGGGCATTCCACAGGGCGGGCGCCACTACCGAGAAGGCCCTCTGTCTGGTTCCCTGTAGCCTCACTTCTCGCAATGAGGGAACCGCCAGAAGGCCCTCAGCGCTGGACCTCAGCGTCCGGGCAGAATGATGGGGGAGGAGACGCTCCTTCAGGTATACTGGATCGAGGCCGTTTAGGGCTTTAAAGGTCAGCACCAACACTTTGAATTGTGCTCGGAAACATACTGGGAGCCAATGTAGGTCTTTCAAGACCGGTGTTATATGGTCTCGGCGGCCGCCACCAGTCTAGCTGCCGCATTCTGGATTAGTTGTAGTTTCCGAGTCACCTTCAAAGGTAGCCCCACGTAGAGTGCATTGCAGTAGTCCAAGCGGGAGATAACCAGAGCATGCACCACTCTGGTGAGACAGTCCGCAGGCAGATAGGGTCTCAGCCTACGTACCAGATGGAGCTGGTAAACAGCTGCCCTGGACACAGATTTGGCCTGTGCCTCCATGGACAGCTGTGAGTCCAAAATGACTCCCAGGCTGCGCACCTGGTCCTTCAGGGGCACAGTTACCCCATTCAGGACCAGGGAATCCTCCACACCTGCCCGCCTCCTGTCCCCCAAAAACAGTACTTCTGTCTTGTCAGGATTCAACCTCAATCTGTTAGCCGCCATCCATCCTCCAACCGCCTCCAGACACTCACGCAGGACCTTCACCGCCTTCACTGGTTCTGATTTAAAAGAGAGGTAGAGGCTTACTTTCTGGGTAGAAGTATACAATATTTAATGATATTCTGGATTTGTTGTGAAAGTCTGCACAATATAGTTTTGTTGATCTGGATCCATGTCAAAGCTACTTTTAAGTTGACTTCTGGAACATGATGAACCCATTTGCAAATCCTCAAACCAGAATTGAAACATCTTGACACAGACTGAAGCATTCACAAGGGCACATCACACATGGTATTCTACTAATCCATCACATCTTCACCAGTTAAGTACCAAAGTAAAAATAAATAAATAAAATTGATTGAAGCTGGTGAAGAAAGGAAGGGAGAAAAGGAGAACCAAATGGATGTAAAAGGCAAGTTTGCCTCTAGTAGCAGTCTAGCTTGGCCTTTCGTTAAGACAGGGATGGGTAACATGCTGCCCTCAAGATGTTGTGGGAGTCCAAATTCCATCAGTTCCATCCAAAGTGGTCAGCGGTTGGGGATGATGGGACATCTGGTGGGACTCACATTTCCCACCCCTGGATCAAACCAATGTACCAACAAACACACACTTTTACTCCTAAACATTCAAGCAGCCAATGAAATATTACTCAGGCTGATATTTTGCAAGTAAAGTGCTCACTTTGATGCTAGGCCAATGGTGGAGCTTTGTCACTTCATACTGCTGGCAGAGACTCACATTACTGAATGCTTTCCTCCATACCCCATACTCAAAAAATCATTGCACATAGAAAACTAGATGTAAGGGAGAATAACAACTGGGAAGGGTGCTGTGGTGCTCTAGTTCTGCTTGTGAGCTTCCCAAATGGTGAGAACAGGATGCTAGACTAGATGAGCTTTTGATCTGATTCAGAAGGTCTTCACATGTTCTTAAGGTATAGTATATAGTATAATATAACTGTTGTTGTTTAGTTGTTTAGTCATGTCTGACTCTTTGTGACCCCCTGGACCAGAGCACGCCAGGCCCTCCTGTCTTCCACTGCCTCCCACAGCTTGGTCAAACTCATGTTAGTAGCTTCGAGAACACTGTCCAACCATCTCGTCCTCTGTCGTCCCCTTCTCCTTGTGCCCTCAATCTTTCCCAACATCAGGGTCTCTTCCAGGGAGTCTTCTCTTCTCATGAGGTGGCCAAAGTATTGGAGCCTCAGCTTCAGGATCTGGCCTTCCAGTGAGCACTCGGGGCTGATTTCCTTCAGAATGGATAGGTTTGATCTTCTTGCAGTCCATGGGACTCTCAAGAGTCTCCTCCAGCACCATAATTCAAAAGCATCAATTCTTTGGTGATCAGCCTTCTTTATGGTCCAGCTCTCACTCCCATACATCACTACTGAGAAAACCATAGCTTTAACTATATAGACCTTTGTGTAGGTATAACTGGAATGGGTCATTTGTGCCCAGTTTCAGCAGACCAGACAAATGTGTTTGTGTTGGTAGCTTCATCCATGAGGTGGGCAATTATGACCGTTGTTTGACATAATGGTGGTGACTGACTACAGCAGGGATGGGGAACCTGCCACCCTCCAGCTGTTGATGGACTACAGCTCCCATAAGCCCCAGCATGCATGGCTGACAGTCAGGGAAGTTGTAGTTCAACAACAATTGGAGATCCACTGGTGCCCCATCACTGGGCTACAGAAATGCCCTTCTATGAGTGGCAGTCCTTGGAGGAAAGACTGCTTCAGGCCTCAGCATTCCCTACCACATCAGCACCATAGGACTGGATTCAGAACTGAATGTCAAAATTATACATTGTTGTATATGTGTGCTCTCCCAGGGGAGCCAGAGCAGACCTTACTCCTCTTGTCCAATGTTCCCTTGACTCTAGTCTACCTTGAGGCGAAGGTCACTTGGCAGTTGGAAGCCATTAGTGATATAAATGGGGGAAAGTGCTAGACAGCCAGTTAAGTTTGCCAAGCAGTTCTGAGTGTCTCCTTGCTTCTGTCCTCTCTCTCTCTGCGTGTCTCTCTCTCTCCTGCTCTCCCCCTGCTGCCTTTGAAGGGAGTAATAATCAAGTCGGGCACTGGCAGAACTTGCAGATGAGATTAAAAGCAAATCAAAGAAGAAAAATCATGGCACGGTTTATGTCTCCCTAATTAAAACCCCGCCAGTCTTCCTTTTCTCTCCCCCACCCCTTTCCCCAGCTAATGTTACACTAACGAGCTGAGTTTAGTGGCATTTATGTAGATAAAAGTCCCGATGATTGATCTCAATGGCTTGTTAAAATTAGTTTCAGTCCACCATATTGATTTAATTCCATTGCTTGAAAGTGCTAATTAATAATGATAATAAAAGTGTCTGGGCTCATTATTATCAGTAAGCAGGTTGGGGAAAGGAAGCACATGTGGGGGGAGACAGGGGGCCACAGGTTTTTTTTAAGCCCCCTCACTTTCTCTAGAGTAAGATTTGAGGAGCCTTTCAGAGAACTGGGAGTGGGCAAGAAGCCGATTGGCCCTCATGGAACATCAGGGAAACCTTCAAGTTTCCTGGATATGTATGTGTGAAGGGGCAGTTGTGGTGAGATGGTTTGCCAGTCAAAAGCACTGGCTGTTGCTATGATACAAAGGTAGGGATGTAATAAGGCTTGGATTTCCATTTTGCCCTACAAGTTTCTTGTAGCACTGTTTCCACTCCACTGCAGTTCATCTCCCGCCAAGGGTTCATCCTTTTTATTTTTATTGGTAGACAGACACTTTTTTATTCTTTTGTTTTACTCTGTGTTGTGGGTTTTAAAAGTGTTTCTGCATTTTAATTCTTTTTGTCATCTGCTTTGATTCATTTTGCGAAAAGTGATCAACAAATATAATAACGGGTTGTTCCTACCTAAGCTCGACTCAGAGAAGACCCAGTGAAATTAAAAGATCCAAGTTAGCTATGTCTATTAATTTCAGTGGGTCTACCCTGAGTATGGCAAGAATTGGACACATGTAATAATTTAACCTCCTCTCAATAATATTTGGTGGAAAACCCTCCTCTCCAATTTCGCTACTCATGAACAGCATGAATTAGAATTTCTGAATTTGATCATATTGTCTTCACTACATATCAGTCACAACTCAGCTTGTGAGTTTTCTATCACTATGGCTGCATGCAGATAGCAATTTATTCTGTCTTCCTGACATTTCCTTACCTGTTAATTTTCACATTTCTGCTGTCTTTCACATGATACCAAAGCCACTCCTGGAAATCTGGTGGAACCTCATGGTGGTTTAATACACATTTCCATGTTAACTGTTTCCAGAACAATTGTTTCTAGAAAAATTACACTGCCTGAGTTTTATGATATAATTTTCCTGTGGCTTTCATGATCATGCCACTGATACTCATGTGATGAAAAGTGGGGTGGTATCACAGCATATAGTTCTTTCCAGCCATTTAAAATTTAGCTTGTTCTTGTTGGCATCTGTCTTTCTTGAGAGACAATGGAGTGTGCCTTCAGGAATGAAATCAAACCTTGTAGTGACCTCTCCAGGGCACAAGTCTGGGCAGTATGGATGGAGGTTCTGGGCTCCTCAGATGACAAAACTCCCCTTCTCAGCCTCACTGATGTGGTCCAAAGGAAAGCAGAGCAATATGTTGGGCACCAGCAGCAGTTGCTAGAAGAACAAGACACAATCCAACAGTCTTTGGGACTCCACTCCACATTTGTGTAGGGTTTAGTCCTTAGCCTTTTTTCTCCTGAAGATGCTCCACAAGGGAGTGGGTACAGATTTTCCCTCAGGGTTTACAAATGAGTATAGCATGGCAGCAGAGGTTTAGTGTGACATGGCAGTATATTGATCAAAAAGTGAAAGAAACACAATAAAACAAGCATCTGAATGCAGCCTATATTTGACCGGCAACAAAAGTGTTCCTATCTTCCATCACATGACTAGTCAATATTTCATGCACACCGAGCATGATCCTCGTTGCTACAGGGTGATTTTTCTCCCAGTTGGGTTCCACTGCCAAATTTTTTGGGGGGCTTCTCTAAGCTTGCTGATATCCCCATCTAGCATGGATGAGGTCATGCCATTTGGCATTCTGACATTCAGAAGGGCTAGAAACAAGCACCATCATCCGGTGCGAGGCAAGCTCTAAAGGCAGCAGTGTAGGAAGGGCAACAGGCCCTCAGCCAGGCTGGTCCTCTGCAGTGAGGCAAGTTGCTCAGACTGAAGACCATACAGTGATTATGTGATTTTTGAAAGCTTAGTGTGAGTGGCTGAGGTCAAGTGGCTGACTAAAAGGTCAAAAGTAAAGTGACTGTGTTGACCCAGCTTGCACTGCAACTTAGATTTCGTCAAGAAACACTTTCCAGCCTGCAAGGCTTGAGGTAGAATTTTGACTCTGTCAAGGTGCTGAGATCTTGTGGTGCAGGAAACTCCCTATGACTCCCTGGTGCTAGAAACTTCCCACTTCTGAACAACCTCTCCTATTTAGTCCACAATATTTATAAATGATTAAATGCTTTGCATGACTTTGAGACTGCTCATGTAGTTGGGTTATGCACCGCCCAAGGAGGACAGGGATTTGCATAAAATGTGCATGTGGTGAAAGAGAGCAGCCCCTTGGCTGCACTGTGGTTTAAATCACCCGCGGCCATGCCCCCGCTGGCAATGATTGGCCGGCGGGGACGTGACACAGATGGCGTCGGCGTGAGGGGGGGTGACACCCATCTGCCCCCAGCCAGATCACTGCGAGGACCCGGATGCCCAGCCGCAACACTGCCCACCGGGGAAGATTGGCGGACTTCTATGAAGAGCTGAAAAATTATATAGAATTACTGCAGTTGCAGCAGAAACACATCTCACCATGGCACTGGGGGACAAGACTCTTGCCAGATGACCTGTGTGCCTGCGAGGGAAGGAGAAGGAGTCAGGTCTGACCCAACTGAGCTTTGACCAACCTCTTGTGTTGAGCACCCTCTTATGTCTGAGCTGCTTGTGTTTTCTTTATCTTTTTTAAAAGCCTTACTAATACTATGCAAAATTATACACTTACAAAAACATTTTTTGCTTATATGTTGAGCTGAGCCCCATGCAGTTCTATATTTCTTCAGTATAATTTTATAAGTATATTAATACATATACATTCTTATACTGTTTTATGCATTGCTGCATGCATTTGTTTATGTGCTCGTTACATTAGGAAACCTGGAGTGAATATGTGCATAATATTATAGGTATAATAACCTGTATGATAATAGATATAATTGGTGAGAATTGTTCATATTTTCAGTGGAACCAAGCCTCAGCAAGCATGACCGGAGATGATGGGAATTGTAGTTCAGTAATATCCAATCATCAAAGGTTCTCCACACCTTCTCTGGTGCCTTCTCTCCAGGTGCCGAGGCCTCTGTTCCCCCATTGGATGGTTCTTCAACTTTAAACCAGACTTCAATGAGAAGCCTTTCAGACAGAGGACTGTCCTTGTAAAGTAAGACACTTGACTAACCTATCATAGAGTGAGGCCAATAAAACAAAGTTTTCCATTTTCAATTTTTACATGGTGATTTTTCCCTCTACCACGTTCTTCCACATTACTGGGTCTTGCTTGTGATTGGACTGTAGCATGAGTTACACTTACTTGTTTGTTGTCTTGACCCCAGTTATTTGTCCATCACTTTTCAAAGTTACATGCAGAGAGAAAGAAAAACCACAGAACCTCAGGCAGAATATGGGAACACGGAGGTGATCAAGACAAATAGATGCATGGCAGTGACCAAATGTTGAGATTGCAAATATGTGCTCCATTAGGGCTCTCATCTTCAGAAGTGGTGCTTGGTTCTAGGTGACAAGACTGCAACCTTCTGTTCAGTTGCTGCCGCATCCTGTTCAGCCTCCTCCCCTCAGTTGACCAACCCCCAACCTCAGCCTTCAGGTCAGAGGGAAAAGAGCCAGCATCCCTGATTTGCCTTCAAAAGTGGCTGAAGTTGGACGGAAAGGGGAGGTCCCCCACCTTCAACCCAGGTTCCCACCATTCATCCCCCGGTCTGGATTTTCTTCTCCTCCCGCATCCCTGGCATAGGGAGAGCTTTCTTTATTTTATGTGAGGATGCCGGATCTTTAAAATTAAGGCCAAATGGCTGCTCATCCTGCACACTCATCAATAAACAGTTTATTGCTAAAGTACCTTATAGCTCTTGCAGTTTCTCCTTCCAAAGAAAGTAACCCTGTAAAAGCTGCTCCATGTTTCCTGCAACTCTGAAAAGCATCTACCTTGGAGAGGGGTGAGTACAGCAAAGCTAGATTTGCAGGCAGCTGAAATGCTGGACCATTATGACAACGATTTGCCAGAACAAAACATCACCTGCGTGTTCTGACAGGAGAGTTCCACTGGCAGAAATAAATTGGATCAGGGTATCTCCCCCCCCCTACTCTTCTTTCATTCTGTCTTCTCCCTTTCTAATTTTCTCTCTGTCTCTCTCTCTCATTCATCATTTTCTCATTCCCTCTGTCTCACACACATATAGCAAGTCAGCTAATGGAGTCGGGCAATAATTCAGACTTGCTTGACAGCAGCAGTAATTTCAATAAATAATTATGAGACGTCATTTTGCCTCTTTCTTGTGGTCTCGTCACCGGGCTTTCATGGCTTATTAGAATAAAGAAATCTCCAACATCTACAAGGCAGGTCCACCAATATGGGTGGTGCAAGATACAGACAGATAGGTAGATAGATTATTTGTTTCTCCGTTTGCTTCTCTCTCTCTTTTTTAAAATCATTCGTTTCATTATCCATTCATTAAAATCACATTTGTTTCATTACTCATTCATTAAGATCACATTCATTTTCATTAGTCACATTAGTGGGGGTGGCAGATCTCTCTGTATTTCTTCTCCTAGATGTTGCCAAATTTTTGTGGTCATCATCACCCCACACCTGATTCTGCAATATGATGCCCTATCTAGGACAGGGATGAGCGATGTTGCCCATGTGGTCGGGTGGCGTGGGGTGATGGGACATATGCCAATAAGCATGACCAGAGTTCCCATTTATATGGCTATCGACAGTTATGGACACAGAGTCTCTCTTTCACAGACACACAACATCTGCACTGTGCATTTAAAGTAGAATCCTACCAGTCTTTAAAAAGTCATGGCTTCCCCCAAATGATCCTGGAAACTAGTTAAGGGTGCTGAGAATTGTTAGGAGACCCTTATTGCCTTCAAGGAGCTACAATTCCCAGAATTCCCTGGGAAGAGGTATTGATTGTTGAGCCATTCTAGAAACTGTAGCTCTGTGAGGAGAAAAGGGCAATTACTCAGCTGCAAACTTTCCTCATTCACCTCAGGCGATGCTCTTTCCTCTTTTTTCTGTTTCAATCAATGTCCCATGTTTCTCGTACAGTGGTACCTCGGGTTAGGAACTTCATTTGTTCTGGAGCTCCGTTCTTAACCTGAAACTGTTCTTAACCTGAGGTACCACTTTAGCTAATGGGGCCTCCTGCGCTGCCACCACACGATTTCTGTTCTCATCCTGAAGCAAAGTTCTTAACCTGAAGCACTATTTCTGGGTTAGCGGAGTCTGTAACCTGAAGTGTCTGTAACCTGAAGTGTCTGTAACCCGAGGTACCACTGTCCTCACATATTCATGCTTGCTTTCTATGCTCCATTCCAGTCCCCGTTTCTCATTCGCTCATCTTCACTCTATCCTTCATGCCTAGTTGGGACCCACACTCAGTGGCTCTCTTGCCCCGCCTTGTCCACCAGTCAGGCTGAGTGGCGCTGCATCCTCGCTCTTCCCGCAATATCCCTCACCTTCTGGCCAGACCACCAGCACCTTGATGCATCAGTGAGGTTGCCTTCCTGACCATGACAGACAAAATTCCTTGCAAAGTTCCTTGCAAAAAAATGTGCACTGCATTTTATTATCATTTCTTATTTATTAAATTTGTATACTGCCCTTCATCCATAGATTTTGGGGCTGTTCACAACACAAAATGCTGTATATTAGGCAAAGCTGAATGCAGATTGTGTATATTTGGAGGAACATGGGGAAATGCTGATGAATGCTCATGAAGATTTCTTCTTTTTTTTTAAAAAAAAAGAAACATTGCAAATGGATGCAGAAATATGAAGAACTGAACTTAAGAAGAATGAGAAACTGAAATTAACTGATTCAGCCATCCCCTTACTCAACTACCATATTTTTCGCTCTATAACACGTACCAGACCATAACACGCACGTAGTTTTTAGAGGAGGAAAACAAGAAAAAAATATATTCTAAACGAAATAGTGGATATATGATTTTTGTGGTTCATTCTGTGGCCACAGACATGTGATCTGACAGTGAGTTTGGAGTAGCCCAATGCAAAAATCCTGAGGATCCATGTGGATCCATGCTTTGTAACCACAGAGGAGGGAAGGAAAGGGAACCATGGATCCCCTGCTCACGACTGCAGCAGATCCCCCCTGCCACCTGCAGGCATTCGCTCCATAACACGCACAGATATTTCCCCTTACTTTCTAGGAGGAAAAAAGTGAGTGTTATGGTGCAAAAAATACGGTACCTTTTTGCTTTCTACTGCCATTGTCCTCTATGGAGCACAGGGAATCACAGGAATCAGGAATATGACACAAACAGTCTGGTATTTGTTTGCACATGGAGCATGTGGGGCCTGGCTGGGTCCAGAAAATTGTGAGAAATGATTTAGTAGCTCAGGAGGCTTTCCAACTACACCCCATGAATGCCAGGATAGCAGCTGCCCACCCAGTTTGCTATTCCCCTCAGTTTACATGTACCATCATGAAGTCACACTAGTAGTAACGGTTGTGTCCCCTCTACCCCACCAACCTCATATTCCAAGCAGATCCACACATGTTACGGCACGTTTGGTTGAATGACTCATGGATGTTTTATTAGATGGGTCTCTCAACACCTGCCCACTAGAGACCCAGCGCCAAGCCAAGGCTGCCTCACACCCCAGGCTCATTGGAGGAGAATGCGGAAAAGCTTTTTGTCTGGCTCAGCTGTTCCTCCAAATGGGCCAGCTAATTGAATTGTCTTTTTCCCTTCTTCTGGGGTCTGCTCCAGAATATTCATCATTCAGTCACGGGCATTACGAGCCAATTAGCTCTGCCCTGTTCAGTTGGGAAGCAATTGTGACAGTGGGAAGGCAACCCCCTCCCTTCCATTATCTTTGGTGGTCCGTAATATTTCTATTCAAAGAAGGGGACTGACCTTCGACAAGAGTACCCATGTTACGTAAGAGATCAGGGTCTTTTCTTCTCCATCGTGCTTTATACAAGGGTCACTTCCAGATGACCTGTTTATTGAGCATTCATTCTGGCTTGTTTACAGGGAGGTTTGACAGTGTGGCGTCACACGGTGTTATCCCATCCTTTCCAATGAATTTTCTTTACAGCGAAAAGTCAGTGGGGAGTGGGCAACGGATCTGTGGTGCAAAAGTTCTGAGTCAACTTTATTTCATTTTTTTAATATAATTTATTAAAGTTTCACAAACAACAAAAAGTTTCAAAATTTATACGTAAGAAAAACTTCAAGAATAAAAACATACAAGACCAAAACATATAAAAAATACACAGTAAGAAACAATTAGCAAAAGAAAAAAAAGGAAAAAAGAAAGGAAGAAAAGAACAACCAAAAAACAAAACAGAAAATAGGTTAATATTTTCATCTCTTATACTTCATTCGCTGGTTTCTTGACGTCCTCACACCTCCCATTTTGTATTCCAGTTCAAATATTAAATTCAGCAAATCCTTGCCCTCTAGCATTTATCCTTTATCAATCCCCATTTACATTTTCTTAAAAATCTTTTTACCAGTACCACTTCTTTTCAATCAGACATCATTTTAACATTCAAAAGTTCTGAGTCAACTTTAATTGCTTCACCTTCCAGCCTCCCATCCCAGTCCTTGTCACAGCCTAGATCTAGACCTAGATCTAGACTCACTGCTGGAAAACAGGGTTTGCTCCTCCCCCACCTCTTCAGTCAAGCTTGCTTGAAAACAGTTGAAACCATCAAGAAAAAAGTATTCCGTGAATCTGGACATGTTGAAACATGTGGAGCTGCCTGTCTCTTTTGGCCCTGGCAGTTGGTGATGCAATCCCAGTATCTGGCTCTGCTCTTCAGAAGGAAGGGACAGAAGGAGCTGCCCCAGGGTTTGGCTGATGGTAAAGATGTGGTCATCCTGTATTCCTGTATTTGGTATTCCTCCTCACTCTAGTCTAGCTATGTTTTGTAGAACCACAAGATAGCCTTTCAGCTTTCCAAATCTAGCTCTGTAGCATACCCTCACTTGGAGTATCGCTCCCTCTTTAGCAAACGGGTGAGTGCAGGATTAGGCCTGGAAGCATCTATCACTTTTGGTTCTCTCCAGTTCTTTTTCTTTTCTAATCTTAAATTCAGTTATCTGCATTCCTGCAGCAATTTGTGAGACATATATATATATATATATATATATATATATATATATCCATCCTTTTTTTAAAAAAAGATCCTCGTGAAATTCCTTCAGCATTTTGTGTGAATTTGTCTTAATAAACTCAGTTTTGTATGCAGTTTCGACTTTTGTACACATTTCTGCAAGTGATTCCTCCAGATGCATTTCTTTATTTCTTTATTAAATTCATATGTCGCCCTTCATGCATAGATATCAGGGCATTTCACGACATAAAAATACAAGATAAAGAACACAGACTGCATAATAAAAACAAGAACAAGAACAAAACAATAACCCCCTCCCCCACCCTTTCCCACAACATGTTTTAAAGTGTATAGGATGTTAATCAGCTAAAGGCCTGGTTGAAGAGGAATGTTATTGCCTGGCACCTAAATATTTTTTTAATGAAAGCACCCGTGAAACCTCCCTGGGAAGAGCATTCCAGAAATAGGGGGCCACTGCAGAAAAGGCCCCTTTTTGTGTTACAACCCTCCAGACCTCACACCATTCTGGAGCCCATGACATCTTTTTTCTCTCTGGACTTTGGGCTCACTGACATCCACTTCAGAATCTGGAGAGGGTCTCCCCAAAAGCCATGAGGACTTTCCAGCTCTCTCCCACCATTTCAAGTTAGAACTTATTTATTTATTTCCCGACACCACGTGGATATGTAGTCATGGGTGAGTTGATCACACACAAGTGGGGGCATGCTTGTACAGCACCCCCCAAATACTAATAAGGAACCATAAACCTAAGAAATATAAGGCATGTGCATGTACAGAGTTTACCTCCCTTGTCAATGAGGAACTATTTTATTTAATAACATGATTTCACAATACAACAGGTATTCTCAGACCATGCTGCTTTATCGTTTAAAAAAAAATGTATACGGGTGCAGAGTTTCACTTTTTAAACAATTATTTTTTACAGTGTCAAAAGAATAATTCTAACATCTCCCTTTCCTCCAAAGATTCAAAGATATACATTAAAAGGGAAAATTTCAAGGAGCATTTCAATTTCAAGGAGCTTTGTGGAAAATTTCAAGGAGCATTTCAACAGATGTTGGAACCAGCCTTCAGAGCTGTACTTCACCACCACACCTACAAACACACAGACTTCTTGAGAGCTGAGGTCACTGACAACTTTATAAGCTCATCAAAGAGCTCAGGAGTTCTGGAAACCCTGTCTTACTCCCATCTCAGTTCTCAGCCACACTTGTGTGAATTTTTAATCCCAGCCAAACAGACAACCTTCTCTTCCCACACAGAAGCTGGACATCAAACTGCTCCATTTTGTACTGAAGCCATTTCATTGGCTCAGCCAATCAGCATCACGGGTTTCACCACCAGAAACACAAGGCAGCATAGGTTTCCCTTGCTGGTTGTTTTGGTCTTGGCGAAGAAGAGAGTAAAGGTCCCAGAGTCCTCTTATAAATGGTAATGATAACACAATTATCAGGCAAAACAAAAATTAAGTTTAATGGTGCAAAGCCAGGGTATAGTTTGAAGGTAATTCATATTAATTATGTTTGGATTAAAAGCTTATTTCTTTTGTTAGCATCTACAAGTAGGAAGGTAGCAGTAAAAAATGCATATAATTACTGTGTCTTATGGAGGAGCCGTGTTGAACTTAATGGAGCATTCCCCTTCTCTCTGGGCACACAATGAGCAGTAATATTTCACATTTTGGAAAATGCAGAGGAAATAAATTACACGTTTAATGATAAGAATTACTTAGACTGATAATGGAATTGGATTGGCTACTTAATGTGGTGCGACACTCAGACCAGAGCAGCACGGAAATGAGAGAACATCACTTAAAATAAAATAAAACAAATGGTGAGTACTCAGAAGAAGAAACTAAATTCCTCCAGGTAGGGAGAGTGTGATGAGATTGTTTCCTCCCTTATTACATGAGCTTCCAGACTGATGCAGCCCAGTCACAGAGAACATGCTCTGTGATTTGACAATCACTAGATTAGATTACGCTCACTGGAAGGACAGATCCTGAAGCTGAGGCTCCAATACTTTGGCCACCTCATGAGAAGAGAAGTCTCCCTGGAAAAGACCCTGATGTTGGGAAAGATGGAGGGCACAAGGAGAAGGGGATGACAGAGGACGAGATGGTTGGACAGTGTTCTCGAAGCTACCAGCATGAGTCTGACCAAACTGTGGGAGGCAGTGGAGGACAGGAGTGCCTGGCGTGCTCTGGTCCAGGGGGTCACGAAGAGTTGGACACGACTAAACAACTAAACAACAACAACAGATTAGACTACTGTAATGCATTGTTATGAGACTGTCTTTGAAGACCTCTCTGAAACTTTGGTTAGTACAAAATGCAAGTGGTAGTTTACTGAGGCTGGTTATATGGAGCATCTCTCTCAGATGTCCTTAGGTAAAACAGCTTAGGCAATCCATAGGTAGCTCAAGACATTCTGGCATATACCTGGCTCAACAATGGTCTCTGTTTTGCTTAGTTTTACTGATCTGTTTTGAAAGCTGTCCTGCAAAGCTTTAAGATGTGTTTTAAAGGGTAGAGGGAATCCCGATAAAGGAATGGAATGAGTGACATCTCACCTCATTCCTAAATTTCATAAAATATAAATTGGCACCCAGAACCCTGATATGTCATGAAGTAGCAGTGGGCAGAAAGTAGATGGGGATCTACTGGGAGATTTCAGGTTGATTTTAGGTACCTAGTTTGGCATGAATTTCTGTTTCCCAATTGTTAACAATAAATGGGGGGCGGGGGGAAGCTGTGAGCATGTGAACCAGATGCATTTTTCTTTTCTTTTTTGAAGGAAGGATTGTAATCTCAGTTCAGTTCTGGATTTCAGAACAAATTCATGTGCTCAGAATTTTTAAATTATGGGTAGAGATGGAAAATTCAATTCAGTTCATGTTTAAAGGCAGAGCTAGCTAATTCACACTTTCCAAAGCAATATGTGAACTGAAACACAGCCCTTGAAATGCGCACTGTTAAGTTGTGGACGAACATATCAGACGACACAGCGATTCTTCAAACAGCTCTTGTTTATTCAAAGGCCAGAACTGAACTGAACTGAGGAGCTCAGTCAGCCTGTTTATATAGAGTTCCAGAACAATGTAACTGTTGCAACTTTCTAAAACTATCCAATCACTGAACGTCACTTTCGATCCTTCATCTGCATACAAACTATCCAATCACTGAACGTCACTTTCGATCCTTCATTTGCATAACTATCTAGAGTATTCCCCTGCAGGCCCAGGGTGAGAACTTCAGTATATAACACACACTTCACCCAGCTGTGCAATGCTGTTTTTCAGCCAAGTAATGTGTACAAAAAAATGCACATTCTCCAAATCAGCAACAGTCTAGAAATACCCTGAGTCAATTCTCTTGCTTATTGCAAAAGTTTGATATGGTTGCTGCCCCCTGTCCAGATCTTAAAACTTATCTAGAGCCCAGGTATGTTTAGAGTAGCTGAACATCAAGATGACTCTCTGCCATGACTGGTGCTAAGAACTACAATCCCAAGAGGACAATAGGATGACCATGTTCATCAATATGCATGCAACAGCATTACAAGATAGGATAAAAATAATATATTTATTTACTGATGGTATTGCCATCATGCTTCAAGACCTAAAAGCTGCTCTTTCAGAGGTAATTAAAACTATAAATTATTTTGGGGCAGTGTCTGGTCTCTGCATAAACTATGACAAATCAGAGTTCTTATTTTCAAATGTAAACTCCCAGACCCAACTAGCTATCAGATGGTCCACTGGCATCAAGACTTGTTCTACCTCCTTGCGATAATTGGGGGTTCAGATTCCTAGGAATTCTTAGGAATCTGAACAAACAGTTTCATTTGAATTACCCCCAGTCCTCAAACGTAGTGATATGAGTTTGTGATAATAATAGACCTCTATACTCTGTGGATTGGGCTCGTGTTAGGATTAATCAATGCTTGGAGTGTTGAGACTGGGTGCCAGAATGTGTGCTTTTTGCCAGATCTGTGTATATTAAGTCGGTGCATATTAAGCCAGATCTGTGGGTATTAAGATGTGTGCTAGATACTTTTAATTGCCTGGAATCAGCAAGTGTTAAAAGCTAATTAAGCTAGGCTAAGCTTCCTGTGTTGAGGTGATACCCTGGGGTGATGTGTGATTAAGTAGAGCATATGATCAAGTGACTCTGTCTGAGACTACAAATGGATGTGCCCCCCCTCTCCCTCAACAGATAAAGCTAGAGCTTTCAGAAGATAGAGTTAGAGTTGCTGTGATGTGGACTAGAGAGAAAGAAGTATGAGAAATATATTGGCAAATGTGGTGAGTAGGTTACTATGTACACAAGTTCTGGAAGCAGGTTGCAATGGAGACTGGTATTATTGTTGGCAAACAGGTCATCTTGGACACTAAACTATGTCTCTTATCCATTTTTGATGCTGACCTTTCTTCTTGATAATTAATTTTATATCTGTTGGTTACCACTCATCTAGTGATATATCAAAGGTGGAAGGATGCATCTCATTATCCTATGGCTGTATGGTTTAAGAAGTCATGTTCATTGCCATTTCCCCCCAAAAACTGACTCAAAATACATGCTGCCAAGGGTGATATGGAATCCTCTGACTTTGCTTCTGCTTGGGCACCGTTTGTGATTTATATGACCAAACAATCTCATAGCTGGCACATTCCCATTAATATGAGTTTATTTGGCAACATTCATGGATGTTTGGTGTTTTTGGTACAAATATGAACATTGCATTCCACTATACAATATACTGTAATCTTTTTAAAGCGTTCTATGATTATTATGATTATTATTGTATTTGGTGATGATGATGATGATGGTGATGGTAATAAAAGGTAAAGGGACCCCTGACCATTAGGTCCAGTCGTGACCAACTCTGGGGTTGTGGCGCTCATCTCGCTTTATTGGCTGAGGGAGCCGGCGTACAGCTTCCAGGTCATGTGGCCAGCATGACTAAGCCGCTTCTGGCGAACCAGAGGAGCGCACGGAAATGCAGTTTACCTTCCCGCTGCAGTGGTACCTATTTATCTACTTGCACTTAACATGCTTTCGAACTGCTAGGTTGGCAGGAGCAGGGACCGAGCAACGGGAGCTCACTCTGTTGCGGGGATTCGAACCGCCGACCTTCTGATCGGCAAGTCCTAGGCTTTGTGGTTTAAGCCACAGCGCCACCTACGTCCCTTGATGATGGTAATAATAATGGAATGCAGATGAGTTCCCCCTACCATTAACAGGGATGTTGCAGGATTCTGAGAAGAGCATAACTCGTCAGGGCTTGCTTATTCATCCCATGTCTGGAAATAAATCAATGTAGCAACTATGACTGGTATTCACTGTAGCTGTGGTTTTCAGTTTTCAAATGATTGCTCCCCTACTCTTTTGCATTGTGTTTCTTTTGCCTTGAAATGAACGGGGCCAAATAATGTAATATATGTGATTTGCATAATTAATCAATTAAATTGTGAAAAGTACATAATTTCATCACAGCGGACACTGAGATGAATAGAATAGTTTTGGGCAGCATATGAATTGCAGTGGAATGGAAACAGTGCTGCGCATGATTAATGCAGAGCAATGCGGAAAACGATACCTTCATACATCCCTACTAAACACTCACCAAAATAGCTTATACATACTGAGCCTGTCCTCATTTGAGTTGATGGGAATTTTCTATAACTAGTTACCACTGTTTGCTCAAGAGGTCATCCACCTGGTACTTCAGTGATAATAAAAACTGCACAGAAACTTTGTGTAGCAACATTCAAAGAGAAGATTGTCCTAATAGGACTTACTGATGGACACTCCATCCTTATACTTGGGAAGCAAAGATTAAAAATAATATTAAATTAAAGTGGCCCATAACAAGGACCTCTGCTTAAAGTTCAGCAAAAGAACTATTGATTCACGCTGGTATAACTAGACTGAAGTCATCTCTTTTGTCTGTACATCTGCACATGTTCTCCTCAGCCTCCTTGCCAAAGTGAGACACAAAGGGAACAGAACTACTTTGCCCAGGCGGGAGATTACATTCTTGTCTGTGACAAAATAGTCTGTGTTCTTTAGTTATGGTCCAAGCAGCTGAACAGTTTGATCAATGCCTTTCAGCTGAGGCTGACAAGAAAAGAAAGATGTACCAAAAACGACCTTTGTTAAATAGGAGAAAAAACTGATTTTTGAACAGAGAGCGGGTCCTCTCATGATTGGAGACCTGATTGGTCTTCATAATGAAGGCATACGCAGAATCAAATCTTCTGGATTTCATCTTCTGAAAGTCTGAAAAGTCAGAAACTGTGTGCACATGTGTGGATGTGTGTAGATCCCTCATTATACTTGCGGGTGCCCAGAGCAGCTTCCATTCGTTGCTTGTCCAAACTGGACAAGTTCAGAGATGAATCAGCGCATCAGGGAGACCAATCCCACACTTCTTCGGCTGCATTCACATTGCAGTTTGTTCCATTTTCCTGATGCTTCCCTGTTATTTTGCGCATTATATTTGAGCTTTCACGCAATGTAAAAGCCACTTCTGTAAAACTAATGGAATGGAATATAGCGCAAGGTTATCGCTCACTTTCATGTTTTATGATTCCAGAAATAATCTGTTTGTGGCTCCCTTAACTCGGGAAATTGCAGGAGTTCTGTGCTTAGTTTCTGCATGCCTTTCTCTTCAGCTCAATATTTTGTCAAACTTGAAACAACCTCATAAAAGTCTGTCTACCCCAAAGTGAACAAGCACCCTGACCAAGCTACCCTTTGTTGAAGCCCAGACTCCATATTTTAAGAACAAATTTGTATTTTGTACACACAAAGCGGGATAGTGAAAGGTTCAGTAACCTATATTCCCCATGCTTCTGCATATACTGCATATACTGTAAGGTAAAGGTAAAGGGACCCATGACCATTTGGCCCAGTCGTGGCCGACTCTGGGGTTGCGGCTCTCATCTCGCTTTACTGGCCGAGGGAGCCGGCGTACAGCTTCCGGGTCATGTGGCCAGCATGACTAAGCCGCTTCTGGCGAACCAGAGCAGTGCATGGAAACACCATTTACCTTCCCGCCGGAGCGGTACCTATTTATCTACTTGCACTTTGACGTGCTTTTGAACTGCTAGGTTGGCAGGAGCAGGGACCGAGCAAGTCTGATCGGCAAGTCCTAGGCTCTGTGGTTTAACCCACAGTGCCACCCGCGTATACTGTAGTTGTGCTTTAATACTCTGCTGGGGGTTCTTTTGGCTGGAGAGTGAGTCAAGCACCACATATGGGACTTAAGGATTGAATATACTTCCCTAATTTATTCCCAACTAAACAACTGTTGAGCAGAGGAGCTTCTGTCCTGATTTTTAGTGTTCTGTTCATGCTGCGGTAACTATTGGTGTGGCTGAAACTTAGTGCAACATAGCGGTATATTGGTACAGTGGTACCTCGGGTTACAGACGCTTCAGGTTACAGACTCTGCTAACCCAGAAATAGTGCTTCAGGTTAAGAAGTTTGCTTCAGGATGAGAACAGAAATCGTGCGGTGGCAGCAGGAGGCCCCATTAGCTAAAGTGGTGCTTCAGGTTAAGAACAGTTTCAGGTTATAAACAGACCTCCGGAATGAATTAAGTTCGTAACCAGAGGTACCACAGTACTGCAGTCAGTGGCGGAGGAAGCCTCTAGGGCTCCCGGGGAGGTTCACACTGAGGGGCCTCATCCTCCCTACAACTGGGGGGGGGGGAGCCAGAGGACAGCGTGGAGCCTGTGGCCAGGATCCATTGGGTGAGATCGGTGTGGTGATCAGCGCCCAGAGGACCGATCGGCGTCCAGGGAGATGGCACAGCGATCCACCCAGGGGGGATTTTGTCACCCCCCTCAGAGATGACACTTGGGGTTGACCGCCCCCACCGCCCCCCTTGCTGCTCCCTTGACTGCAGTGTGAAAGGAACATGAGAAAATGGGACAAAAGCACTTGCTTTGTATTCAGTAAAAGTAACACAATTAACCTCATGTGTGAATGCAGACTCAGTGCTGCCTGCCTGCATAAATGCACAGATGATGTGGCAATAGCAGACACTCCTCAGCTGTGTATATTTACATATCCTTTAACATTACAAAACGGAAATAGGAACAACTTGTTCTCTTACCAAAAATCACTTATATTCTACGGCCGCGGATCTAAACAATGTTATTAGGGAGTAGGGATGGGCGAAACTCCCAATTTCCGTTTCTCCGTGTTTCTAATTTTTCTAGTTCTAAGTTTAGTTCTCAGCACTGGTTTTTCTTTTGAAAGTCCTCATGAAAACCCACCAGCATTTTTGGGCAATTTTCTCCCAATAGACATATTTTTTTCCATTGTATTTTCCCTAATACACTTTTGTAAAACAATTTCCTCGAATACAATGCTGTTTTCATTGACCTTCGCCTGACCAACAGCCAAAGGGAGACCAGCAAATAATAATAATAATAATAATAATAATAATAATAATAATAATCCATGAGTTGTATCCAATGCTGAGCCTAAGCACCATGTCCCATCAGCATAAGGATTTACACTTGTACAATGGACCTTCTCTTCCATCCTGTCTCCCTAACTCTGTTTTGGGGTTTTCCCCATCCCTCCAAACCAGATTTGGGAGGGGGCATGGAGGGGGGAAGTTCCATTATGCAAGCAGATATCCTTGCACTGATGGAATACTTTAATTTGGACACCAGCCCCATAACAAATCCGACAAACCAATGGGGAGCAACATCTCCAAGCTCATCCCCCTGTTTTCTGTCCCATGTACAGTTCCTTTCCTGATGCTATCAATTCAGAGTCCTGATTGCATCCTCTCTTTCTCTCTCTCTCTTCCCCGCCATCCCCCTGTGCTCTGCCCCACCCCTAGAACAGCACAGATTAAGATAAAGTGATAGTTCTGTGTCAAAGACTGCTTTACTGCCACACTTGGGATAAAGGAGGAGAGGTTAATTTATCATCGCTGGGGAGAACTGACAGAAGAGAGATATACTACCGAAGGGGGATTTAGCACAGGGCCAAGAAACTTCACACTATTTTTACCATCTGTCACATGCTCTAATAAAGCAGGACAAAATATGAAGAAAGGAAAAATGAACTATCAAACACTGATGTAATGCAGCCCATAAATCTAATTTAATTACTTTGCATGGAGACAGGTCCTCGAGTCCGCGTGAATATACTGGATTTTTTCTTGGCAACTTAACAACTAAGTGTTTTAATAACATCATTCTATAATTTATTCTGCCTGAAACACAAAATCTCTTTTGTGTAAGTTTCATTCCTTTCTTTTAAAAAAATAATACATTTTTTTGTTTTGTTTTGCGAGAACTGTTAATTCTCTTTGCTAATGTCAAAACTGGCATAAATTCACATACAAACTTGAAGTCTGACTGTGAAAAAAGGCGGAGGTTACCGAATGCCTTTTCATTGTTCAATGTCTTTTGTGTGTGTGAGTGCATATGTGCTGTTTTGTTGTATACATATTTTCCCCTTTCGCTCCCTCCCTCTTGTTATTTTTTTTGTTAATTTTCTTTGCGTGCATGCATTAGAAATAATTGGGCCCGATGATGACTTAAAATGAAGAGAGTTGTCTTGGTAATTAGATTTTAACAGAATGACAAAGAGTTGGGGTGGGAGTCTTGGAACAATTACATACTTTCTGTTGAAAAACACACACCACAGTGGCCCAGCATTTTCTCTTATGTGCTTCTGAGGAACTGCGCCCACTGCAAGAGCCATGTGGGATGGCTTGGAAGAAAACGCAGTGCGGATGGATAGAGCACATGGGGCGGTACACCCTCTCTATCATTTCACGGATGAAATCAAGAAACGGCCTCATATTAGAGAACGTTCAGAAGTAATCAGTACGCGAGTAAAGGATATGGGGCCACACTGAATTGAATGTCATGGAAATTTTACTCAATATTGATCCAGAGTAGATTCCAATGTATAGTTAGCAGAGTAGCAACTTAAACATGTTGCAGGATTCCCAGAAAATAGACCACAGGCAATTATATTTCACCCAGCAGAGCTTTACTGCTACTGAAGGCAAATGAGCATAATGGTCACAAACCCAGTACCTTCTAGATTGGCACTGTCCATAAGAAATCCAGTTGCAGCAGACTTACCTTAAACTTACAATAACTTATAATAAGTCTGAAGCCTTAACACTACATATAGAACACCACACCAGAAAGAAAGAGAGAAACCCGGGCTCCTTCTGGCCCTACTTTTATAGTCAGCATGACCTTGACAGAAAGAGATAAGAGAACAAGTTTAAACCAGCTGTACTCTGCTTCTCTGAAGGAATAACCCAAAAATCAGGAACCTTCTGCTTGTTTCTTTCACACAGAGAAGCTTCCAGAATCCTCTTGAATCAATTAGAATAGGAAAGATCCCTACACATCAGATCAATACTTTCTGCACTAAGAAATGCAAACTGACACTGAACAGGGACTAGTATATGGCAGCATTCCCGGTTCTGAGGAAGCTTCTATTTTATTAATTTATTTAAACAATTTATATACCGCTTAATCACTGTTGGCTCTAAGCGGTGTACATCAAATTCAGCAATAAAGACAAACCTATAAAAACAGATTAAAAAATAATAATTCAAAAGATGTCTGTCTTGTACTTCACATACTGTTTTGCAAAGTCCAAATTAGGTTCTGACCGACCATTGACATCATGCCTATATGGCTGCTTTGAGTACTACTGTCGATGTTCAAAGGTGAATTGCAAGTATGAATGTAAGCGGTGATGAGATGTCCTTATGATGCACAGCAGAGCATGTAGAGCAACAGCTCTCTCACAAAGGCCAAAGCACCTGAACGAAAGGCAATCTGTTACAAAACGAAACGTCAGCCCTGGCTCACAAGAGAACCTGGAGTGAACTGCAAGTAATTTGGGAATGAGCATTAATATTCTCAGTGCATCTGCCTGTCTATTTCCTCTAGTTGTGGTTACAGAAATTATAGTTAATAATGTAAGCCATATATCAACACTTACAAAATTCCTCTGTGTCAGGATGCTATTTTCCTAGTCTTTGTTCTGAACCGTTGCAGATGCCGTCTGAGTTACTTGCTCTCTCTGAATAATGAGACCCATTTAAGCCTGGTCTGCACTTAAACCGTCATTTGACTTCTGACTTTTAAAACCTCCATTGCAATGTCATTTGCTTGGGAGGCAGAAGCCATCAAATGTTGGAAGAAAGAGAGTAAGAAAGAGATTTGTTCACTAGATTGTTGAGTTATTTATGTATCTTCGAAAAGTTCTAACAGAAACAGAAGATCTTTTAAAAATTAAAAAATAAAGAAAGCTGAAGAAATAATTTCCTGTGGAAGCATACACATTTTTGCCTGAGCTGTTATGTTTTGTATCTTGAGGTTGCAGGAATTAAACCTAGAAACTTCTAAGCCTGAAAATCATATTTATGTTCTTTATTTATTGCTTTCTTTAACCCACCTGGACATTTGGTTGATTTCCACCCAGACACTACTGATGAATGTGGTATTCTGGATATGTCTGGGAAAACCCAGATGTATGGCAGCCCTAGATTTGAACCCTGGTTTCTCAGGTTGTGGTCTAACATTCTAACCATTACACCATACTGACTCTTAACCTTCTCTTCAGCCTTTGAGCAATGGTCCTTTCCCAAAGCTTCCCCTACTTTGTCCATAAAAACAGCTGAAACAGCAACAGCACCCCCCCCCAAAAAAAATTAGTGAATAAGGCAGAAGCTGTGCAAATGGTGAACCCCAGTCCCCCAAAACTTTTGGAGAATTTCTTTTCCTCCAGGAGTGATGCTCCCCACTTTGTCCTTAACTCACAAATAAGGCGGAGAATTTCAAGAGTGTGTTTCCTTCCAGTTCTAATTACAAACCTTACAGGACTGGTAAACCCCTGCAGGCAGAAGACACCATCTAAGAAAAGACAGTCCCCTTCTCTTGCAGACCGTTTACATGTGCGTGCATTGGCTAAAAAATAGCATTTCCACCCTTTCTTTGGTCCTGGTTTATTAATATGCAAAATTAAGCAGATTAAATGGATTGATTCAGTCACTAATTGACTAAAATGCACGTGATTAATTGGCAGAGATTTTCGTTAACGTGGTGAGGGATCTAATTATATATCCTTTGAGGCCACGTGTCTGCATGAAGCACAGGCTCCAAGCCTTGGACCTGCCTGGGGACAGCTCCATATTACATTTCTTCCGCAAGTGGAAAAGACCCATAACTCACGAACCTCACAGGTGGGAAGCCTCTCTTTAGTGGTAGAGGAAATTCAAGTGCATGGGTGTGACATGTTTCTATTTATTCTCTGTGGATTCATTTCAGTATATTTATATGTCTTTCAATTTTAGGTGTCTCCTAGTGTTACCGCACGGAAAGTGGATGACAGGTAGCTATTGGCTAAGGTTACCAGAACGTCTGTTAAAAAGAGTCCCAGCCTCATCACACAAATCGTCCAGGACATTTGACTTCTTAGGCTATTTCCAGCCTCGAAGATGGCAACGTGTATCCACACCACGCCTGAGCCAAAGCCTACTGACGCCAGAGGCAGTCTTGCCATTGACTTCAATAGTTACTGGAGGATAACAAGCAACCTTGTTTACTGGCATGATGAAGCTGAGTTGGCAATGCCAAAATGTCACTTTTAGTCAACCAGTACGAACTGCACCAGCAATAATAAACACCCACAGCTAGGAAAGTCTTCAAAATCTGGACCTCTTAATCCGAGTCTCTTTACCAAACCTGCTGTTCTTTGTTACAAAAAGGCTTCTTTTTAAAATGACTTCTCCTGGAGACTGCTGTGAAAATCCTTTGCTGCAGATCCTATGACCCACCCTGATACTATATAGCTTTGGGTATCCCGGGCCTTTGGGTACATGTAAAATAGGAGACTGACTTGTACCACTGCAACCAGAGGCATTGCTGAGGTGGTATCCTGGTAGCAGGGGCAAGCCCTGGATCTTTGGTGGTGGAGCCAAGATCTCCTGCTCCTTCACCTTTTATTTAAATTTGACTTCTTTGTTTTTGCTTTGGTTATAGGTGCAAAAGACAATAGGCTTGATCCAACTAACATCTATGCAGAGCAGACCCATTGCAGGCAGGCATAGACAACATAGGGCCTGTTCCTCTTGGACTGCCCCCTTTCTCTTGGCAAGGCTAATGGACACCATTTGCCCTGTAAGGAAACAAGGAAACAGAAGAATAAGAGGGAGGGAGGCACAGACACTGTCAGGGCCTGCTCCAGGCAGACTGCTCCACTCCTATTTTACATGCTATATCATTTGCTTAGTATTCTAAAATTGTAAACTGCCTTGGGTGCCTTGGCAGAATATATAAACACAATGAATATATACCGTATTTTTTGCACCATAACACTCACTTTTTTCCTCCTAAAAAGTAAGGGGAAATGTCTGTGCGTGTTATGGAGGGAATGCCTACGGGTGGCATGCCTACAGATTTTCTTCCTCTAAAAACTATGTGCGTGTTATGGTCTGGTGCGTGTTATAGAGCGAAAAATACGGTATATATTAATAGACATATGTTAGGCATGCTTAATAATTTCAACAGGTCTACTCATGACTAATGTTGGATACAAACCAGTGGTGGTGAGATCCTATGCATCAACCTTGTCAATTTCCCCAAGGCCTTTTTGCATATAAATTAGCATGGGATGGCACAGAGGCTGAATGAGACCCTACAGACCTCTCTATCTGGCCTCTAGGATTCTCATAGGCCACAACCCCTACCACACTCCCACCCACCCACCCAATTGGCCCTGCTTTGCACCCTTGAATGTTCCCACCAGATTGAAATGTACCCTTGAATTCTGACAATGGCAGTTGCTTTCTTGGAAGGCACCCCTCAGGTGGGCGCCATTGCCATTATAAGAGAACAAGGGAGGCGTTCATGGTGGGTTCTGGCACCTCATTTTCTATAAAAATAGCACTGGAGAGACAACTGTGACTCTTCACCAGTTTGACTCATCTCTGCCTCTTGGTCTCCCTTCTTCCACTCTCCTGCTTTAGCTTCTGCCTCTGTTTCTGGACTTCTCTCTGCCACAGACTCCTCCGCTCACAAAGCCCTGTTACCTCTTCAACTTCAGACACCTCACTGTTGTCCCACCACCACCTCCCAGACTCTGAACCTTCTTCCCTTGGTGGGTCCTCACACCATTCCTCTGTGTCCAGCCAGTCCATGACTGCTAATTATTTCAAAATTTGTGTGTGTGTGTGTGTGCGCGCGCGCGCGCACACACACACACACACCAGAACTCAGAGTCCTCTTTTCCCCTCTGGTCTGTTGATGCATTTCTTCATCTTCTTGATAAGGCACAAATCCCTAAGGATTACAAATCAGAAAAAAACCACATATTTTGGTGTACATCATGAATGGGTTGGGGGGGGTGGCTTTTTCAGGCCCAGGGCCACCTTCCATTCTGGGCAATCTTCTAATGTCCACATGCCAGTGGTAAGCAGGGCTACAGGCTAAAATGTGAACAGGGCAATAAGGAATACTTTTACCCTTGTGCAGTAGGCTAGCTTTACACACAAATCCCTTTCCCTCTGTCTACCATCCAGGCAAGCAAAAGGCATTGTCCGAGTTCAAGGACAAAGTCCAGCCAGGCAAAGACACTCAAAAGGAGTGCAAAGCCAAGCTGGCAAGAAATGTGGTCTAGGAATATGGAGCGAGGCTAAGGAGGAAGTGTAGTATGAGGAGAGTCACAAAGGCCTGGAAGGCCACATTCAGCTTCTGAGATTCCCCCGAAAGATGCACAATGGCCATGCACTGTTTACTTATTAATTAGATTTCTCACCCACCCTTCGCCACAAGGGCCCACCATGATAAAACAGCCAAACCCATAAGAGGTACAAAAACAATTCCCTGCTCCAGTGAGCAGTCGAGTGGCCACATTGTATTGCTCTAGCACAATCTACAGCTTCTGGGCCAACCTCAAGGGCAGCAGCCCACAGAGCACTTTGCAGGAATGATTGGGAATAGTGGGGCCCATCACAGCACAGTTGACATCATGCCCATTTGTGCAAGTAGCTGAGAATTGCTTTGGGTGAGTGTAGAGCACACATATTGACAGGTGGTACAGTGGTGCCTCACAAGACGAAAAGAATCCGTTCTGTGATTCTCTTCGTCTAGCGGTTTTTTCATCTTGCTAAGCAAGTCCATTGACGGATTAGCGGATTAGCACTATTAGCGCTATTAGTGGCTTTTAGCGGCTTATCTGCTGATCGGATCAGCTGATAAGCGGCTTAGCGGCTTAGAAAAAAGGAGGGGGGAGGGGAAAAAAACCAGCAGGAACTCGCAAGACATTGTCGTCTTGCGAAGCAAGCCCATAGGAAATTCGTTTTGCGAAGCACCTCCAAAATGGAAAACTCTTTCATCTAGCGAGTTTTCCGTCTTGCGAGGCATTCGTCTTGCGGGGCACCACTGTACACAATACCTGCGCTGCATCTATGAAAACTCGGTCGTTTAGTGTGGCAGCACTGACACTTTGGAACTCACTGTACAGTGGTACCTCGGGTTACATACGCTTCAGGTTACATACGCTTCAGGTTACAGACTCCACTAACCCAGAAATAGTACCTCAGGTTAAGAACTTTGCGGCGGCACGGCGGCAGCAGGAGGCCCCATTAGCTAAAGTGGTGCTTCAGGTTAAGAACAGTTCCAGGTTAAGAACAGATCTCCGGAACGAATTAAGTACTTAACCTGAGGTACCACTGTATTCTTTTTGGCACTTGCTGAAGACAATCTTATGTCTACCCAAATATTTAGAAAGCTTGCATGAGTAGTAATTGCGTTTTTTTCTATTCTATTGTGGTTTTAACTTTCTGTATGTTTTATATTATGGTTGTCAATTTGTTACTGATAATTTTCTTGTTTTATCTTTTTCATAAACCGCTTTGAGGTTTTTCCTACAAGCTAGCGGTATATACGTTTTATGAAATAAATACAGTATTGGCCTGAATATAAGCCTCATTCCCCCCCCCCCCAATTCTGACTGTGAAAAGTTAAAGTGCGGCTTTACAAATTCGCAACCTTACAAAAAATGGCTTTTACGATATCGCTACTGAAACAGACATACGGTAAAACGGAATGGGTGTGAGTGCATGTGGAATTTTAAGGGAGAGGTTTACTGTATATTCGGGTGTGGCTTATATTTGGGCCAATATGGTACTTACTTAGCATGCATGTCTTAGGTTCTATTTCTAGCATCTTCTGGTATTGCTGGGAAAGACCTGGGGAGCTACTGAGTTAGATGGGTAACTTGCTAAAATTTGGCAGCTTTCTGTGTTCCTATGAAGACTTAGTAGAACACCAATGACAAACCCCTCCAAGTGCCCAGAAGGGAAGGATCTTTCCCAATACTCCATTATTAAAATAACTTTGAAAAATGAGCTGATGCAATGGGGGAGACAATGGAAATGGTATCATAACATACTTTCTGCATCTATTCCATTTCTGCTGAAATAAGATTGGTGAAACAGACCAGACATTACGAAGCTAGAGAATGTATGTGAGCATATATAAACACACACAACAACAAGTATATTGCTCAATAGATTGGAATTTATTTTACTGTATTTCCAACCTTGTTTTGCCTCACTCTCTTTCTACTCTCCTGTACCTGGAGATAATGAAAATGCCGGTATTTAAATTCAGTTGCGACTCATCCACTAGATAGATTGATTGCTTAAGGGGGAAGAAACATAACAAAACAGAAAGGGGGAGAAACCACTCTGAGCATGTATGCATAAACTGGATGGTAGATTAGGTTACTGCGAAAGGAAATGTACAAATGTATCTGAAGTGTACCTTTTGCGGCAAGATTAACTGATGGCGGTGGCAAGTTGCTGATGAAGGCAGTTTGTGTAAGAGCAGCCCCTAACTGTGGAGACTCATCAGTCATCACTGTCACCTGGTTGCTTTGCTGTGTCCCAGAGCTCAGTGGAAGCTTGTGGTAAGGAATGGACACAGAAGTGCACACCTGAGCATGTGACGGTTATTTGGTGCATGATTAAGCCTCTGATGCTGAGCACATTTACTTGGAAATAACCCCCACTGAGAAACCAAATGAGTACGCTCTGGTATGCCTCTTTAATGTGACCCGAATATTTCATATGTTTATGCCTCTCTCATTGGAGCCAATGAAACTTCAAGATGCCTTTACTTTGCTCTGTAAAGTGGAATACGTTCGTCTGTTTCTAGAAACAGTTTCCCCTTTGGGGTGAGTGTGATCTGGAATGGCCAAAAGCTTTATATACCATGAGTTTTAGGGTTGTTGTTGTTTTTTTAAACAACAATAACCAATTTTTCTAGAGGTTATTATAACATCCTGTGGCAATGAGTTCCAAAGGTTGATTATGCAGTGTATGAATTGGGGGGGGGGGTCCCTCTCTCCCAATCTGACATTTGCTGCCTATCATTGCTAGTGGATGGTGGCAATTGATCAAACGGTGCCTTCTTTTTCTAAAAAAAAAAAATCCTTCCACCCATTTCACTATGGACTTATTAAAAAAGCTTTTTTTAAAAATGTTATGTTTCATATTTTTCCAGCTATATGCAAAATATTGTTTTTCTTACAGCCAGGCAATTTCCTTGTGCATGCCTTAAAAGCCTCGCACACATATACGCAAGTTACCATACTACTTTGCTGAGTTCAAGGATAAAGTCCCAAACTGCCAAGCTCCCAGTTCTTTGCCATGTCACACTAATAGCTTCCAGATCCCATCACATATTAAATTCATGTGGTTTCAGCGAAGCCATCTATTTAATGCAATTCACTAAATGCCTGTGTAGCCCCGCTGACAGTGACATATTAGTTTTGCAGTCTTTTGCAATCTGATATCTCTGAATTTGCCACTGTACTAAAGATTTGATTAATGTGGTTCCATTTTGGTGCAGTAATTGGCTACGACTGTTGTAGAAAATAATCAGGCTTTCATTCCTTACAACTGCACGGACATGCTAATGAGCGAGTGGGTTAATTAAGCCCCAGGCAGGAGGTGACAGTTACTGATGACTGTTATGACAAACCACCGATATGGCATTTGGGAGCCGGACAGCCCATTTGCACTTTATGAAATTACAGGGAAACTGGGACATGCAGCATAAAATACAGTTGCATCTGCATGGTGAAGGGATTTCTCCCTTCCCTCTTTCTGTCTCACTGCTTCTCTCTCTCTCTCTCTCTCTCTCTCTCTCTCTCTCTGTGTGTGTGTGTGTGTGTGTGTGTGTGTGAAAGAAAGCGAGCGAGCGAGCAATAGAGGTCAAAAAGTATAATAAAGTTAAGAATCTGCTGAATAGGGGAGGGGAACTTATTTCCATTTCCCATCCCTTGCCCCATGCACGCTTCAGTTTCCCAGGACAATTAATATGTCGGCAGAATGTGAAATATGGACACCTCTCGCGTAAGGGATTTGCATTATTGCAATGTAGCAAAAAATGGCAACGAGGCAACTCTATTCGTCTGGTATTCGGAGGGTGGCAGGACAGCCAGGAATAAATCACAGGGCTACGAGATGATAAATAAAAGCTCTTCTGGAAAGTTCTCCAAGGCTGGCTCACCTGGAATCGCTGCAGGGAGCCCTGAGACTTGCTGCGGCTGCCTTTTCCCCTCTGTCGCCAAGGCTTCCAGGGCTTTAACTGGAAAACAGGGCTGCCTGGAGAACTCAGAGTCATTATAGTTTCATTAGCTGAAGTGGGGTCTGGACCTTTCGTGTGATTATTCTCTGCCATTCCAGCTCCTTGAAAGTAACATGGACTTGCAGACGGCTCTGGAGGGAAGTTTTTGCTTCACTGTGAGTTGTGTTGTGCAGCTCAAGCAAAGAGAGGAAACTGATCTAAACACTTCTCTCAAGCTGTAACTATGTTGTTATTAATAAATATTTCTATAGGCCTCTGAGCTGGAAAAGAGTGTGCAAGGACTGAGACAGCTGCTGAGAGTGTTCTGTGTTGGAAGTGCAGCAGCAGCAACAATAATTCCATGCATAACCAAAAGGTTAAACTGTCAGTTAGTCGCAGACCCTCCAAGTGTCCCTATTTTTCAGGGACATCCCTGATTTAGAGAAGCCATCCCGGTTTCTGATTTGATCCCGGAATGTCCCACTTTTCCTTAGGGTGTCCCTATTTTCATCAGATAAATGTTGGAGGGTATGCAGTTATCCAACCCCAGAGCCATCTGAAGGCAATCCTGTATAGGGAAGGTTTTTTAAAAAAATGTTTAATGTTTTATTATGTTTTTATACTATGTTGGAAGCTGCCCAGAGTAGCTGGGGCAACCCAGTCACATGGGTGGAGTATAAATAGTAAAATTATCATTATGGAATGGAACGTCCCTATTTTCATCGGAGAAATGTTGGAGAGTATGTCATTGATCTTAGCCACATCAGCTAACCAAGAGTGCAGAGGTGTTGCTTTAGCAAACAGGCAGAGTAGAATGATATCTGGAGAGGAAACGTGTGTTGTGATTGGTTGTGTGCTTCTGAGGGGTTTTTTCTTGGTATGTTTGGTTGTGTATCTAACTCTCTCTTTTTCTTTTCTCCTCAGATTGTGCATGAGTTCTGTTCAGTCTTGTTCAGTGTTGCCAGGATTTCTTTTCTCCCTGGACTCTCGCTGCTTTATTTAATGCCATAGGCGCCGACTCCATGGGGCCTGAGGGGGCCCGAGCCCCCTCAAAAATTCGATTGGGGGGGCGGAGCCCCCCAATAATTTAAGAAAATTATTAGTGCGCGAACCCTTGTGTAAAGTCTGTCGGGCCAGCGCTACGGCCGCGGCGACATCAAAAGGACTGGAGAGTCCCGAGGAGATTGCACGGCGGGGGGAGAGAGAGAGGGAGAGAGAGGCAGGAGGTGCACTCGCTCGCCGCGCGCACGCACACGCAAATACAAACACACCGAGGGAGAGGGAAAAGTGTTTTGCAGGAGGAGCTGCTGCCGCTGCTGCTGCCAGGACGCGCCAGAGGAGCCGTCGGGTGGGAGGGGGAATCCGAACGGAACAACAACAAGAGAGAGAGAGAGAGAGAGAGAGAGAGAAGCAGCAGCGTCTCTGAATGGGCTGGATATTCCTCCTCAGGCGGCGCTGGCTCTGTGGCTCCCGGGGCCTGGGCGGCAGCAAGCAAAGCAAAGGAGCCGCTGACCGAAGAGCAGCAGCAGCCGCCTGCCTGCCTGCCTGCCTTCTATACCAAGCTCCAGGTTCTTACCCGGTCTACCTGGAAGAAGGCAGGCAGGCAGGCAGGCAGGCATGGGACGTCCACGCACCCTGGCCTGCCTGCCTGCCTGCCTGCCTGCGGCCGCCTGGCGCTCCTATACAAAGGGCCAGGTTCTTACCCGGTCTACCTGGGGGGAGGGAGGGAGGCAGGCAGGCAGGCAGGCAGGGGATGGCCATGCTCCCTGCCTGCCCGCCTGCCTGCCTGCCTGCCGCCCGCCTGTCGCTTCTATACGAAGGGCCAGGTTCCTACCCGGTCTACCTGGAGGGAGGCGGGCAGGCACGGGGGTCCTGCTCAAGCAAGGAACCGACGCCTACCCGGCCAACCCGCTGCCTTGAGGCAGGAGCAGCAGCTGCGCGGGGTCTCGCGTTCTCCCTCCCCCAGGACCCCGGTATGGGCCCCCCCAATATTTTTTATAAGTCGGCGCCCCTGTTTAATGCTATATGCTAACATTAAGAATGCCTTTCCCATATCATCAAGAAGCCACAAGGACGGTCAGACATACAGTATCTTGGATTAAGGGAAAGGGTTTGCAGGTCAGAGAGTCTGACTTGAATCCCAGTATTACTGTTTGTTAGAGCGTGGTGCTGGTAATGCCAAGGTTGCAGGTTCGATCCCCCTGTATGGGACAGCTGTATATTCCTGAATTGCAAGGGGTTGGATTAGTTGATCCTCAGAGTCCCTTCCAACTCTACAATTCTAAGATAGTTGGAACCTTTTTTTAGTCTGAGTACCCCACTCCCTCATAGGCAACCTTCCAAGGTCTATGTGCTGGTGGTTCCCAGCTCAACCCCAAATGACCTTGATCAGGTCTACGGCCCCATGTGCACTACACATTTAAAGCAGTATCATATCATGTTAGACAGTGATGGCTTCCATAAAGAACTCTGAGAACCGTAGTTTGTTAAAAGTTCTGCAAGTTATTAGGAGTCGCTGTCCACTTCATAGCACTACAATTCCCAGATTTCTCAGGGAAGTGGAATGGACTGTTAAACCACATTGAGAACATGTACCTCTGTAAGGAGAACAGAGGTCTCCTAACAACTCTCAGCGTCCTTAGCCAACTCCACTTCCCAGTGTTCTTTGGGGGAAGTTATGGGCCAAATACCTGTGGAAATAGGGCTGCTATTATTGAGCCCAATTACCTATTGAAACTCTTTAGTCAGCAGAGTAAACAGTGTATGTCTTAGGAATTTGGGTTAGAGAGTAGAGTTTGCCAGTTGCTGTCACACACAGAGAGATGCTTGTAGGCAGGATCATAATAAAGTTGTTTATTGTAGGAAATACATAACTTAGATAGAAAAAGGCTTCTAGTTCTTGTTGAACCAACTAGTCTGGAGAAGATCAAGGCAGTCTCTTAGTTCGAAGGTACCTTCTCTTCTTGATGTCTGAGAGAGAAGTGTGAGCACTGGCGGAGGAATGGGAGTGCGGAGGGAGCGGACCACTATTCCAGTAGGGTGCCATTGCGGTGGCCCCCCTGTGTGCCAGATGCCACACCCCCACAGGTGGCATGCCACACCCTCGCGGGCATCATGCCACGCCCCTGGGATGTGCGTCATGCCCCCGGGATACGCACCATGCCCCCCAGGGCACGTGCCACACCCCCTGGGGGGACGCCAGCCCCACTCCCGCCTGCTCTCCACCCCCGGTAGTGGAGCACGCAGCTTCGCCACTGAGTGTGAGTGTGAGGAAGTTGTAAACAGGATGCAACCTAAGATTTGACAGTCTAAGCTACAAAGAGATACAGAAGTCAACTGACAGTTTAAAGATCTAGGAACAGTCTGGGAATCTGGAAGTCCCTCATTCTACCTGCCTTAACACCTCTTCCCCACGCAAACCCATCTTCTGCAAGCTGAGTTGCACCCAAACATCCAACGAAAACCCCAATCATTCTGCTGAAAGTTGTAAGTGGAATAGCAAGTCAGTCCTATACCCCAAAAGTCAATGGAAACAGCCCTTGTTTTTCTGGTTATGCTTTATTTTCACAATGTTTTGAACTCAACGTACGTCATTTCTTTATGTTGTTCCTCTGTTGCATCAGAACTGCACACACAGAACTGACAAACTGGGTGGGCCAAAGTACAGAATATATGGATAATGACTACTATCACTCCAGAAGTATCCATGAGCTTCTGGGAATGGAGCTTTTCTGGATAGTTTTTGAAGGAATGAACCAGTGCTGACAAATCTCATGATTTCACTCAGATGTTCGCATTATTTGGCTCAAAAGTTTCCATGCTCAAGTGTGCTGACAGAAAAGCCAAGGATTTTAGCTTCAAAACAGAGCTCTTTTCTTGCTTGGGGCTGGGTGGGGGAAGAACAGAAATACTCCCAGAAATTTTCAACTGAAGATGCTGACAGGAAAAAATGAAGGGGAGATTAAAGCCAGGCTTTTGGTTGACAATATTGCTTTCAGATTTCAATCTGTTTTCTGTGCATCTTTCTACGCCATTGTCAAGTTATATAATTAAGTTGTTGGGTTTTTAAAACTGTATTCCTTGTTATAAAAACAAAAATTGCTTGGGGAAGTTCCTGGGGGAAAGGGGTATAGAAATATTTCAATAAAATAAATGAATAAATCATCATGCTCTCAACATGGGAAACTTAAGGGACTATCATTCTGTGAAGGGAGCTATGGAACTCTCTAGGCACCAGCAGCAAATGGCAATTTTTAGGATTCATGGGGAACAGGCCTGGTACTGGCAGTCAGCCACATCTCACACCGGCTGAGGGCCCCAGGAGCTTGGAAGGGTCCTTCACCAGCCTGACCCAGGTGCGTTGCAATTCACTAACCCTCCCAGGCCCCCAAATGTTTTTTCCCCCAATAGCAAGTCAAGCTCAGTTTGCATTCACAGTGGCCACCAGCCATTTTAATGCAATGCCCTGACACATATCTCTATGAGGTTTTATTGCCTGGAGGCCTGATGAAAGGCAATGAGTGGCGCTGCTGGTGCCACCAAAACAGCAGTGGAGACAGAGGAAGCATGGGGCAGTTACCAACATGGCTGCCTCAAGCAGAGCTGAGTGTTGTATGTATGTGGATGTTAGAGGCTTCATTGGCAGAGTCACCCCCCACCCAGAAGCAAGAGCCAGCCCTCATGGGGAATCCGTAACAGTTAACTTAGTAACAACCCAATATCTATTTGTGTTCAGACCCAATATCTATTTGTGTTCAGACCCAGAAACCTCCCCCCCCCCCCGAAACAAATTCATACTTGACTCAAATTTTGGTTTTGGCTTTTGGCAGAATTTAGGCCACAACTTTATTGATTACATAGGCTCTGGTTCGACTAGTTCCCTGCCATGCAGGTAGCGCTGACCCAGGGTTCCAGCATAGGTCAGCCGAGGGTGAACACCTGGATAAGTGGAAAGCCAGGAATGGTCTACCTCCACCACCTTAATGTCCCCCTGGACTCAGGCACGGGCACAACCCCCTCTCAGGGGTTGACCAAACCATCGAGTCCTTGGATTCCTTTAATGGAATACCCTTCACATAGGGATGGCGAGAGCGTTCTCCCAGCCCTATCCCCTGAACCAGAGCCTATCCACAACCTTACAAGTTGTGATGATTTGCTACGCGGCAGGCGAAACCCAAATGGCAACAGCCAATCAGCCAAGTGCGGAAAATTCCTGCTGTCCCAATGACAGACAACACACGACGGCATAGCAGAGTCAAGCGCAAAGCCCTAAAAGTAGGGAGATGTGGGCGGGTGTTCCAAATGCACACGCTGAAAGAGGAAGCTCTGGGTCATGTGTGTGGGCATAAATATGTCTCTCGAACCATTTGGACTGCATCCCATTGGCCAGATCGTACCCAGCTTTGAGGGACCTACCAATTGGGTGTTGTGATTGACCAATCGTACCCACCCACAACACAGGGGGTCAATTGTCCAGGTCTCACCGCAATACGTGCCCTCTTTAAGGGAGGACCCAATTTGTGGTGTAGATATGCCCAGGGAGCACCTTCATTGCTGGCTAAACTTCCACCAGGGCCTACAGCAGCATCTGGAATCCAGGGCCCCAGCTTCCTGGCAGGAGCTACTGCCAAGGCCTGCCCCTAATAATAATAATAATAATAATAGCACCTGGCCTGTCAGTCCAAGCAGCTCTAGATGACTTGGTTTTGTTGCCACTTTCATTTCATTCAATGGCTCTAATCTAGCATTGCTTGGGAGTATTGTGGGAAATTTAAACAGTGGGGCACATTGCCTAGAACCTGGGTGTTAGGACAGTTTGCTATGCCCTTTTGATGCTAGTTTTTGTTTTTTTCTTGGAAGAGGTGCACCCCACAAGGTGTGCCTAGTGTAATCTCCCGATCTCTAGTTGTTAGAGGCATGTTTCGGGGGGGGGGGAGGCAAATTCTTCTATTCAGAATTTTGATTTAAGACTAGACGGAAATCTTTGGTTTCAGATTCTGAACATCAGTGAAATTTTGACTTTAAAGCATCCATCTGAAATACAATCTCTCATTACCATTTCAATTGAACTTTCGACTCTGAGATAAAGAATAACGGAAGCTTACATGTCAAGTAGTGAAAAAGTCTAGCAGGAACAACACACCGCTTGATGACATGATTTTGAAGAACTGAAAAGTTTTGATCACTCCAACCCTGTGCATATGTTACTTGTGTATAGGGTATAATTGGGAACAGACTAGAGCACAGCCAGGATTTTACCCTGTCTCCAACATCAAGTCTTCTTTCTTTCTTTCTTTTTTTAAAAAATAAGTGTTGTGCAAAGGTGTCTGTACAAAAAACTCAATGTGTGGGTTTCTGTTCATGTGTAGGGGGCTCTGATTTTCTCACCTAAATTAGGTTGCTGAAATGAAGAAAGTTAATCAGGAGTGGGCTTTTGTGTGAAAGGACTGCTAACATAAGAACAGCCCTGCTGGATCGAGCCCATGGCGCAGCTAGTTCAGCACTCTGTTCTCCCAGTGGATCAGAAGAGGATCAGATGTTATCCAGAGTGGGTTGTTGCCGATGCTTGTCCTATTCAGAGCAGAACAACCTGTAAGGCATAAGGGTGACAAAAGCTACTCAAAAGCACAGTATAAATCAGGCATAGGCAAACCCGGCCCTCCAGATGTTTTGGGACTACAATTCCCATCATCCCTGACCACTGGTCCTGTTAGCTATGGATCATGGGAGCTGTAGTCCCAAAACATCTGGAGGGCCAAGTTTTATACGCCTGGTATAAATGCTATGTATAGACCACAAATAGGGATGGAGGAGAGATTCAATTCAGCTCGCATTTAAAGGTGAACCTACCAAATCCATACTTTCCCAAACAAAATGGTTACCTGCCACCCCAGTCACCAAGTGGTGAGAGTCTCTAGGGGTGCTAGCACTCACTCAGGGTTCAGTTTCCTTGGAATGAAGGTCACCGTAGACTGTTGTTTTATTTACACGGCATTAACGCTCCCATAGTTCTTGCTTCCCTTTTAGGTTTCTAGAGAGGCCTCGCAAATCCATCTTAGGACAAGCAAAACACATCTCTCTCCCCCCAACTTCCAGTCTGCTTCTCTCTCACACACCTCTCTATTGTTCTCCTATGTAGCAGTGTGAAAGGGATGCATAATATTCAGTAAAACTGATATGCAAACATATGTATAATAGGCAAAATTGCATTCAGAATAGATTTATTAAAGAAACACTAAAATGCTGACAATTCGTCACAATATCTTTTTATTTTATTTTTTTAAAATGCAAATTGTTGCAGAAATCAGAGAACTGTTTTTTTGTGGGAATGTTCAGGGAGGCTGGAGAGGATATATTGTTTATAAATATGCTTCCTAACTTGCGCTAACAAGCTCCTTTACTTAGCAGAGTTTTACATTCCTCTTTTAAGCTCACAGCAGATAGCTGGTTGCAGGCTTGCTTAAGCCTCTCAATATTAGATTCCTTTTAAGTTCCCTTATATCCCTCTTAAAAGAATAAACACCCCTCAACCTTGTGTAAAGTATATAAAAGAAGTTTACTCACATCATCAGCTCACAGCTGGATCCCTGAAGGCAGACTTAGTTACAAAGTATATGCATGTGGATCTACCCCATATGGGGGAATAATCCCAGTGACTGCAGCCTAGCAGTCACTGCAGCTCACACGACGAAGGGAAGATGAAGAAGAGGGAGTGTGCTGCGTGCCTTGTCCTTTTGTTACCTGGACAGGTAAGGTCATGCCTACCTCTATTGACATGCAAAGAAAATATGCCCCAGCCAGGAGGAAACAGGAAGTTTTCGACTGGCTGGACCAAACATTCCCCCACATGTCCACTCTAGGAAAACAAGGAATGTTGTACTTGACTGCTACTTATATATCACATCCCACAATTTTTAGACTGGAAAAAAATGAGAAACTGAAAGAATTGAAACTGATTGTTGGATCTATCCCATACCTCAACACATTCCCGCCCCACAGGCTGCTTCTTGAAGGAGGGCTTAATTGATGGGCTTGTCTTCTGCTATTGAGTTTGACTGAATTTTAGTAATCTTGGGTTAGTTGCTTGTTTATAAGGTTTTTGTTTGTTAACTACTTTAATTATGAGTAGTTTGTACTGCTTTTCTCTGTTTTGTTGGCTTTATATATTATTCTTGCATGTTCTTCACCTTGTTATGTTCTTCAATATTACTGTTTGCTGCTTTCTGAGAAATGTTCCCAAAGGCAGGATATAGATTATTTAGTAAATAAATACATGTAAAGATCATCATAGCATATTTCCAATGGAAGAATAAGATTCACAGCCTTTTTTAAAAAAGCTCTTCTTAGCGCTTCACCCATCTTTTGTGATGTGGAAATGAAGATTATTTATTTATTACGTTTTTCAGATGCCCAATAAGTAACGAGGTTGTCTGGATATTGAACGAAACAGAGTAATAAAAATTATGGTTCCATTAAAACCTGTTAATACAGCACACAGAGGAGGGGGGGAGAAACTAAGGAAACAAAATCAAAGTAGAGAGAGAATACGAATTTAGCAGCCAGCACTCAACACAGCAGACCATAAAGCTCTCCTCAAGATAAAACCACCAGCATAAAAACGCAGAGGTTAAGATGTTAAAATACATTTATTTAAAAGGCTTGGGAAAGTTTACAAAGGTCTTTGCCTGATGTAGGAAATACATTAAAGTGGGCTCAGGGTTTGCCTTCCACAACTAAGGGGTGACTGCTGAAAGGACACTGTTCATAGCCACTAGAAATGGAATTTTCTGCATTCAAAAACCATATTGTCAGAAGAGCATTGTTTAATGTTTGGACAAGATATAAAGACTTACTTGAAAACAAAACCCCAAGGTGGCTATCACTAATGGAGGTGAAGGCTCAGAAAAAACTTAATATGGAGGCTAAATGGCCAAAATATTGGGAAATTTGGAACAAGAAGGAGACAAATTGAAATTGCAGAGTTTTGAGAAATTAAAAGATAAAGTGCGAGACTGGCTACATTACTATCAGATAATGGAGGCATATAACTTGGACAAGAAAATTGGCTTCCAGGTGGAAAAATCAAAACTAGAAACAGAACTGTTAGAACCTAAAACTCTGGTTTCTCTTCAGATCGTATAAATCTTTCGCCTTTTACTAAAACTAAGATTTTGTCAAAGATGTATAACTTGCTGTTGAAATGGAATACTCAGGATGAAACGGTTAAATCTGCTATGATTAAATGGGCACAAGATGTTGGACATAACATTATGTTTGCTGACTGGGAACAGTTGTGGACCACAGGTATGAAATTTATGGCATGTAATGCCCTAAGAGAGAATATTATGAAAACGATATACAGGTGGTACATGACACCAGGCAAGCTTGCAAAAATCTATCATCTGCCCGATAATAAATGTTGGAAATGTAAAGAAACTGAAGGTACATTCTTTCACATTTGGTGGACGTGCCCAAGGATTAAGGCTTTCTGGGAGATGATATATAATGAACTGAAAAAGGTATTTAAATATACCTTCTTGAAGAAACCAGAGGCCTTTCTCCTGGGCATAGTTGGCCAATTGGTGCCAAAGAAAGACAGAACTTTTTTTATGTATGCCACAACAGGAGCAAGAATACTTATTGCAAAGTAGTGGAAGACACAAGATCTACCCACCTTGGAAGAATGGCAGATGAAGGTGATAGACTATATGGAACTGGCGGAAATGACTGGCAGAATCCGAGACCAGGGAGAAGAGTCAGTGGAAGAAGATTGGAAGAAATTTAAAGACTATCTTCAGAAATATTGTAAAATTAATGAATGTTAGAATGATGCTGGATAGAAATTAAGTGGTCTTTAGCTGTAATGTTATAACAGAATACGAGAAAATGGTTATTAACAGGTAAAAACTTAATGTTATAATATTTTAAAATTGAAGATTAAGATGATTGAAGAGGGGAGGGATTTGCTGAATTAAAAATTTGAATTGGAATACAGAAAAGGGAGGCGTGAGGAGGTCCGGGAAATAAGCAAATGAAAATATGTGATGGAAAGACTGGATTGTTTTTAACTATTTTTATTTTGTATTTTCCCCTTTTTTTCTTTTTTCATTTATATTTGGCAACTTTTTTGAAAATCTCAATAAATATCTTTTTTTAAAAAAAAATAGAAATGGAATTTTCTGAAAAACTTCTGGTGGGGCTCATTTATAATAGCTGTGCACAACTTCCACCCTTCCTAACCAGCCTCAACCTGAGCTGACCCAGGAACACCTGATCTGGTCTGGATCTGGAACTGCATCAATTCTGGAGTGGGACTAGTATTTATTTATTTAATTTTTAAAAAGAAAAACCAGATTAAACATATGGTTGGGAGGGAAAGGGAAAGAGGAGACAGGAGGATCCACTCCTGCTGAGGTTCTGCTTTGCAAATGGCTGAATTTCGCAGGATTGAATCTACTGATGATCAGCAGAGGAGCGGAGAAGTGAATTCTACTGGGGTTTGTTTCACAAGCACCTTCCTTGGATCATTCTGGGTTGGTTCAGGATTTGGGCTTTGGCCTGATCTGATTTGGCCTGATCTTGGGCCCGGTCTTATTCAACATCTTTATCAACGACTTGGATGATGGACTCAAGGGCATCCTGATCAAATTTGCAGATGACACCAAACTGGGAGGGGTGGCTAACACCCCAGAGGACAGGATCACACTTCAAAACGACCTTGACAGATTAGAGAACTGGGCCAAAACAAACAAGATGAACTTTAACAGGGAGAAATGTAAAGTACTGCACTTGGGCAAAAAAATGAGAGGCACAAATACAAGATGGGTGACACCTGGCTTGAGAGCAGTACATGTGAAAAGGATCTAGGGGTCTTGGTTGACCACAAACTTGACATGAGCCAACAGTGTGACGCGGCAGCTAAAAAAGCCAATGCAATTCTGGGCTGCATCAATAGGAGTATAGCATCTAAATCAAGGGAAGTAATAGTGCCACTGTATTCTGCTCTGGTCAGACCTCACCTGGAGTACTGTGTCCAGTTCTGGGCACCACAATTCAAGAAGGACTCTGACAAACTGGAACGTGTCCAGAGGAGGGCAACCAAAATGGTCAAAGGCCTGGAAACGATGCCTTATGAGGAACGGCTAAGGGAGCTGGGCATGTTTAGCCTGGAGAGGAGGTTAAGGGGTGATATGATAGCCATGTTCAAATATATAAAAGGATGTCATATAGAGGAGGGAGAAAGGTTGTTTTCTGCTGCTCCAGAGAAGCGGACACGGAGCAATGGATCCAAACTACAAGAAAGAAGATTCCACCTAAACATTAGGAAGAACTTCCTGACAGTAAGAGCTGTTCGACAGTGGAATTTGCTGCCAAGGAGTGTGGTGGAGTCTCCTACTTTGGAGGTCTTTAAGCAGAGGCTTGACAACCATATGTCAGGAGTGCTCTGATGGTGTTTCCTGCTTGGCAGGGGGTTGGACTCGATGGCCCTTGTGGTCTATTCCAACTCCATGATTCTATGATTCTATGATGCCTAGCCCTATCATACAAACATTTTTTTTTCTAAATCCAGTCTTCTCAACTTGAAGACTAGCCGTTTTCAAAACTGGCGTAGAGAAAATGCAAACAATTCATGTATTATATGAATTATTATTATATCGTATTATTTTACACATTATGTTAAGTACAATATATGTGCGGCAAATGCATATTTCCCCCCCAAAATAGCCAGCACATAAACAAATACATACAGTGAAAAATATTAATGTTCTAATACTTATAAAGCTATGCTGCAGAAATGTATTGCCACATGGAACCTGATTCTTTCATATGAATCATATGCATATAACATATTTTGGTTATGGTTTTGCATATAATTAATTGGGCTTATTTTAAAAGGGGTGTAGACTAGCACACAGTCCATTTATTTAAGTGGATCTGCTCTGGGGGCTTAGCCACACTTTCTCTTGCCCTGCTGATTTCCTCCAGGGAAAACTGCTCTTTAGCACTCAGTCGAGACAAACGACAATTTCAGTTTTCTCCGGATTTATGCTCTGAAGAGTGGGGCAATGGCAAAACTGCTCAGACCTGTGCCTAGAAAGCATGGAGCAAATGGAAAATTTATCTGACCCACACTCTCTAGGCAGAAGTGTGGGCAAACCCTTGAGTGAAACCTAGTTTGGTGCAAACCTCGCAATGCACAAGTAACTTGTACTTGCGTGCACCTGATGCAAGAGGCAGCCCAATGGGGGAAAGGGTTGGAACTGTCAGATTTAGTTTATGAATGTATTTAAACCATTAGCAGATGGCATGGTAGGGTGGTGACGTTTACCTGACCTTCTCAACAGCTGCTTCTTACCAGGAAAAAGAGGAGGGACAGAGCAAAGCCCTTCCATCTTTGCAATTCTATTCTTATTCTCCTTCCCCTAACATACTTGATAAGTATAGTAAGCATAGCAGTACAAATGACCAACCCAAGGAATACTGGTGAGCACCATCAATGTCTTGCCCCAGGATTCTGCTTGAAGTGGAATGTGGTGCCATCAATTCCCATGGACTTCGGCATGCAAGAGAGAGTTGTAGAGATTGGCACTTCTAACAATAAGGTCCTGCTTTAATTCTGTCCCTCCATTAAACAGCTTCCAATGTCACAGCTGGCTTCCTGGAGAGCGTCAAATGATCCTGCTGCTGGATCTAACTCCAAGAAATGCCATATTCCTGCTGGCTGCCAGGGGGTCCTGCTTGCTTTATACCTGACAGGATCCCGCAAAGGAGGGTCCCTGGGGGGGAGAAAGCCATAAAAATGTTTTATGTAGGAACTGGTCGGTTTCTTTGCAATAAAACCTGAAGCCATTGAAAAGCCAGCTCCTGTGTAATTACAAAGAGAAAGGAGATGGCTTCCATATGTTTGAGTGGGTGTGAGAGGCTCAGGGCTGGCATCTGTTCCCTTTGTTCTGTCGGGGGGGGGGGAGGTGGAGAGAAGGAAAGGGGAAAAGGAAGAGAAAATGTGAGTCTAATGAGAAAACGGAGCCGTTATGAAATGGCCATTGGCTTGAAGCATCAAACTTAAGAGAGCATCTGGCTTTGGCCATGGAACGGAGAGTTCCCGCGATCCAGTCCTGGATCAATAAATTACTCTACCAGGCATGGAATCAGGGCAATCTGAGAGCCATTCATTAACAAGCTCGTTAAGTGATTGATAGGCTTAATTTTCCTGTCAAAGGTGCACTTCCCTTGTAAACATGTCAGCTGGGAAAAGTTCAAGCTTGTCAATGGGATTTATGGCAGGAATAATATGTAGGTGGAAAAGAGCGACACGTCCCTTGTGAACCATGCTGCCTCCTCGTTCAGTGTGAGGCCAAGGAATCCAGGTGGCTGAATGCCGCCATCCTTCTCCTCCTCCATCCTTCCTTCCAACAGCTGAGATAACAACACCAGATCTACAAACCAGAAACAGACCAGAACTTGGCCCCAGTTAACAATTAGCCTATTAAATTGGTTCATCTAGATAAAGGAAGAGACATCTTAGCTGCGGAATGCCTTTGATGTGTTTTCTTGAAACCCCAGAGGCCATCTCTCTCTCCCAACTTCTCCTTGATTCTGCCTTTAATATTAAAAGGAGCTGGGAAGGTTCCAATCACACCTGATGTGTATTAAGGTATAGCTCTTAATTGGGCTTTCCCTCATCCTCCAAAATTAATCAACAGGTGGGAAGTTGCCCCCGCCCCAGCCTAGCTTACATCTAGGTTACAGCCAACTAAATTCTTCGCAGAGTAAACCAACTGAGATTAAGACATGAATAACTGAGGTCCAGTGGGCGCATTTTGAGTAGAACCAGGGCCCCATCTGGAACAAGGCGTATAAAGCAGTATCATGCCCCTTTAAACAGCCATGGCTTCCCCCAAAGAATTCTGGGAAATGTAGTTTGTTAAGAGTGTTGAGAATTGGTAGCAGGTCCCCCCGTTCCCCTCCTGGAGCCACAATTCTCAGGGTGGTTTAACAGTTACTTCTTCCTGGGGAGCTCTGTTTGAAGTGTTATGATACTGCTTGAAATATACAACGAACACAGGGCCTTAGTTGGTGTCAAAGAGCAAGCCAGCAGTAAATCACACTGTTCAAAGTTGGAGATAACTCTTTATTAGCAAAACACAATTTTCACAGACTTGTCTGAATATCAGGCCTAATGAGCACAGCAGCTCACCCCCAGTAGGTCTTACCCCATGAAAGTCCCTGCCTTTCCACATCTGTTTAAGTCCCCTCCTCTCCAGGGCTTTCCCCAAGCGATCAGAGATTGCACCTACATGAAGCCTGTCACTGCTCCACCTGTTTCAGCCCTCTTCTGGTTCGGGGAGAAAGCAGAGGGAAGCTTGTTGCAGCAAGAGGGAGAGACACCCATGACTCTTCACCAGCCTGACTCATCTCCTCCCACCTTTCTCCTCCCACCCTTGTGCTTCAGCTACTGCCTCTGATTCCGGACTTCTCTCTGCTACAGACTTTCCTAGCTTACGAAGGCCAGTTACCTCCTCAGCTTCTGACACCTCCTCTTCCCAGTCTTCTCTCTCTGACCATTCACCATTGTTCCATCACCACTCTGTGCTTTCTTCCCATGGTGGTTCCCAGCTGGTTCCCCCAGTCTATATCCAACCAGTCCATGACAGTTGGACACAACCCCCTGCCAGTTTTTTTTTTAAATATGTATTTTAAATCTCCATTTAGCTCTTATGCTCCTGGCCGTCTCAACAACAGTTGGAGGTTATGGTTAGATTTCTAAGATAAACACACTTTTCTGGGGTTGTAGTCAGTGTTAGCCCTACTCAGAGAAGACCTGTTGCAAATAATGAACATTACTAACTTAGCCATTTGAACAATCCTTCTCTGAATATAACTCAAATGGATGCAAACCTTTTGTGTTTAGAGATGCTGAAGATTAATGTTGTAGCAGGTGCCAGAAGAGGCATTCCCTCCTGCATTAGAGTGGAAGTGTGCATAATGCTTTTTCTGAGGTCTAAAAAACTGCAGATGGCAGGCACTAAGTGCTTGTTTTGAAACAAGTAACTTATTATCAAGTTGTGCAATTATCCAGGTGTTGAACTGATCAGTCCAATAGATGATTCAGTTAAAGTTTGTAGCTCTAGAACATGCTTCCTCAAACTCAGCCCTCCAGATGTTTTGAAACTACAATTCCCATCATCCCTGACACTGGTCCTGCTAGCTAGGGATCATGGGAGTTGTAGGCCAAAAACATCTGGAGGGCTGAGGTTGTGGAAGCCTGCTGTAGAATAAAGCTGATGCCACAATCCATTGAAGGTTTTCTAAGTTTCCTCAGCAACATTCCTGTTCAACATCCGAAATTCGCTGGAAAACCCATTCACCAAAGCCTAAAAAGCAGCCCAAGGAGTCAGCACAGTAGAGGCTGGTGCATTAGGTCAACTCAACTGGGGTACCCAACCTCAGCTATCTCCCACCAACTTGCCTTCTTTCTTACAATCAGCTCACTGTTTGCTTTCCCCTCCTTAGACTAAGTGAAGCCTTGTAGAAGAGGATGGTGACAAAAGCAGAATTAGTCGACTTCACCTGCTATTGAATCTGACTCTCCCTTCTGTTGGCCACCCTGCCTTTTGCCCTGTTGCTCCCAATGGTTGCTGGCCACCACTAGCTATACATATCAACTGCTGAAAATGAAATGGATATATATATATATTCACCATATCATAGCAATCACTGGTCCCAGCCATTTGTGACTTCCAACCCATCCAACCTATTAGATTTAAATTCCTCCCTTCTTTCCTTTTATCCACCCATCATATTAAGGTTGCCCAAAGTCCAAGGAATCTTTTTTTCCTGGTTGCCAGGTCAGGCCTGCTAGCAAAACTAATACCAGGCTGAGGTTGCAATCCTAACCGCCTCCACTCAGAAGTCTCACTGAATTCAATGGGGTTTGTGTACAAAATTTGTAGCCCGAGTTTTACAATGGGAATAGAAGCTAAATATGAAAAGTACACCAGAATTGCATTGGGCAATTGGGGAAGCAGTTTGAGTGGAGGGCTTTTTTCCCCGGCCAGAACTCAGTTCTGGCACCTCTCAAGTGGGCGTCATTGCCATTCTAAGAGAACAAGGGAGGTGTTCGTGGTGAGTTCCAGCACCTCTTTTTCCAGAAAAATAGCAGTGGATAAGAGAAGATGTGTTAGGCCAACACAAGAAAAGCTTGCTGGATCATGTCAGTGGTGTGTCCAGTTCAGTGTCCTTCTCTCATAGCTGCCTTCCACATGCCTATGGCAAGCCCACAAACGGGACCTGAGTGCAACAGTACTCTTCCCTCGCTTGGTTTCTAGCCACTGGTATTCAGAAGCATATTGCCTCCAACAGTGGCAAGTCCTTGGAAATTATTTTGCATAATTATTTTGATCATGATACACTGTGCAATTTCTTTCCAGGACATTTTGCTTTGAGACTGAAATAATGTAAAAGTCTCTCTCTCTCTCTCTCTCTCTCTCTCTCTCTCTCTCTCTCTCTCTCTCTCTCTCTCTGTGTGTGTGTGTGTGTGAGAGAGAGAGATTGTGATCCTGTCTCCCCCTTGTGGTAAGCACCAGAGTCTACACAACCTATAATCAGGAGGGAACTGAGATTTGCTTTGCTTTCAACATAAGCATTTGAATCCTGCAATTGACAGTTTCAGTCTCAAGAACTGCAGTTTAATCCACAACACTGTGATTTTCATGTACAGCAACATTACATTATGGCAAGGCTTTATTATTATTTTTGTATTAGTGGTACACATTCTAGTTCAATACTATAATTCATTTCAGATTACAGTCTGGAATACCTTTCCCCACCCTGTAATTAATATACAAAATTAGGATTTCACTCTGGAATGTATTCCTGTCTGCAATAGCTTTTCCAGTCCTGTAATTAATACCCTATTTTCAAATGTTCATGGATATATATATAGATAGATATATGCAATATGGTTTCCCTCCTCTCTGCTGCAGTGAAACCACTGATAGCCTCAATAGCTAGGGTGACATCTTCTTCTCTTTGCCACCACCCTTATCCTGCAAAAAATGAAGATTTTTTTTTTTTTTTTTGCCTAACACCCGATTCCCTGTGGAACTCTATTGCACAACAGAATGGTGGAAAAACCAATTTGTCAGTCCTCTCTCAAAAATGTGAATAGGCTTTTAGGTTAAGGCTTTAGGCATAATACAAGACCTACAGTAGACTTGGAAATGATGACCCCCCATATTATGCTGGACTACAACTCCCATCATCTCTGACAATTGGTCATAACCAGCTGAGTCTCATGGAAGCTGGAGCCACACATAATATGCCTGTGAGTACCAGGAAGAGGAAAATAAAAATGGGTGCCAGCTCTTCTGTAACATTACCTAATAACGTTACATAATGGCCAGATGTAGTGGTCATTGAAGGAAACGGCTATTGGAGGTATGTAACCAAAGTGAAAATTGGCGCTGGTGATGGGTGATAGCCTCATTTTCTCACTTCTCCCTCTGATGGAGCCAAGCAGAGTGACTGAATGGAGACAGTTCTTGGAGGGGAGGATCCATTTGGAAGGCTCATTTCTGTCTAATTTCTCTCTTCCCTGCAGAAGAAGCCAAGAGGAATGGCCATTGGTGGTGGCAGTTCTGGAAGGGGAGAAGCTAAGTGGCAGTTAGCTCCAGCTGAGACAGCAGGTCAGGCCTTTCTCACTTCTTCATATGTTGGCCACCTTCCCAGAATTCCATGGGAAGAAAGATTCATTCTTAAACGACTTTGGCAAACTGTGGCTCCGTGAAGGGAGCAGGGCTATCCTAACAATTCTCAGCATCCTTAACATACTACAGTTCCAATGATTTATTTTTTTTTTGGGGGGGGGGAGAAGCTACAACTGTTAAAGTGGTATAATAGGTTTTTAAATGTATGGTGTGGATGTGGCCATTGACAATGCACCTTTGAGCTGAAATCTGAAGCAGCAAGAACCTAGTGGAGGTGCACAAAGGACATTCCACCTAAGCAGGTAGACCCTGTGCTCTGGTGGCAGGGCGGTGATAAAGATTAATTTTCTTAGGTACAACATTACTCTCAGTGTTATGTACTGAAGTTCTCACCCTGGGCCAGCAGGGGGACACTGTAGATAGTTCAGGTCCACATATGCAAATAAGGGATCGAAAGTGACGTTCAGTGATTGGATAGTTACAGAAAATGATTACTGTTGCGTTGTAGTGGATCTCTATATAAGCAGGCTGGCTGAACCCTTCAGTTCAGTTCTGTTCTGGCCTGTGAATAAACAAGAGCTGTTTGAAGAATCGCTGTGTCGTCTGATATGTTCAGCTTAACACTCAGGGACCTGCCTGAAATTATAAAATGTGCCATGAAGAGAAAGCCACATGGAGGATGCATAAACCACTTTGATGTAAAATGACTTGGAGGTGGGGAGCAACGCAGTAGGTTGCTGCTTGTAACGGAGGACTGAAACTAAAAACACAGTGCCTGAGAACTGGCTGTGCTGAATTTGCGGGCTCATGAGAAGTTAAGAGCCCCAGTAGGAAACAACCCTCTTCCCCCCTCCCAAAGTGAGCCCTTTCATCCATGCAGTGATCTCTAGAGAGGAAGAAAGTTGACTAGATGAAAGATGGGCTTACAAATCTAGAGATAAGTCATAAAATAAATATATGGGGGATGCCTTCCCCCTTCCCGGAACATCATTGTCCTTAGCATGCCTGCCAGTTACGTGAGAAAACTGACACAGCAGCAGAGTAATCTTGGCAGATTGCTGTACCCCTGTTCACAAGAAGCTCGTGTCACCAGGGCTCATCCTTGCTTTTCCATGGGAGTCCTTCCAAGCTTCAGTTAACAGATCTGAAACCCCATAAAGAACCTCAGAGAGAAGGGCCATAGCTCCTGCCTCGCACGCAGAAGGTCCCAGGTTCAGTCCCCAGAATCTGCAGGTAGGGCTGTGGAAAGACCTTTGCCTGAAAACCTAGAGAGCCAGTATCTACAGTACTGAGATAGATAGACTGATGGTCTAATTCAGTGTGAAGTAGCTTGCTATGTTCCAGGGGAGATGATTTCTGTATTTCGGAGTTACGCTGTTGCATGGAACACATGCTTGCAAGACTTCATTGTGTTCCATTCAGTTAATCTCTTGTGCTTGAAATAGGCTGCATGCGGAAACTCAGCAGTCACGACTACTTCTATTAATATATATGCTTAAACCAGTGCTGTTTTCTAGAAAAGCGGTGCCGGAACTCACCATGAACGTCTCCTTTATTCTCTTAGAATGGCAATGGCTCCCACCTGAGAGGTGCTGGAACTGAGTTCTGGCAAGTTGTATGTGTGTGTGTGTGTGGGGGGGGGAATACCTTCTCATCACTGCTTGTGAATGGTCTACGGTGCTGTTCAACAGCATGGAATCATCACGTTTCTACAGTAGCTAAGGCTGCATGCTTGTAGCCTTGTTCAGAATATTTACTTAGTTACTTGGAATATTTACAGCCCACATTTCTGACAACATACCCTCTATCACTGACAATAAGCTGACAACAAGTGAAAACAGATATAGGACAACCCAACAATAAGATTCCTTTAAAGGCCATGGTGACTTATCAATGCTCTGGGAGGGGGGCAGTGCCAGAAAATGTTCTCTCTCCAGGCCTTAGCTGTGGCTCAGCTGTTGATTGATAGCACTAATCAGCTGTTTTGGGGAAAGAAGAAACAGGAGGGACTAACTCCAGCCTCTACTCCCTGTCCTGAACATCTGTTCAGTGTTTTTGCTGATTTCCAGCTGATCCACAATCATTTCCTCACCCAGCTAGTGGTGTGCACATGGAAATCTGCTGCCATGCTCATATGCACCCCCTTTCCTCAACCCTGTTAGGGTGACAAAATTATACTCATTATTAGGACAAGAGTCCTCTCTATGGTAACTGATATTAAATATCTAATTCCAAAAATATTATGTTTACTTTAAAAATTACTTACCTCTGTTACTCAGTTTCTAGTTACAGTGGTGCCTCGCAAGACGAAAAGAATCTGTTCTGTGATTCTCTTCGTCTAGCAGTTTTTTCGCCTTGCGAAGCAAGCCCATTGACGGCTTAGCGGCTTAGCGCTATTAGCGGCTTTTAGCGGCTTATCGGCTTATCGGATCAGCTGATAAGCGGCTTAGCGGTTTAGAAAAAGGGGGGGGGGGAGGAAAAAAAACAGCAGGAACTCGCAAGACATTTTCGTCTTGCGAAGCAAGCCCATAGGAAATTCGTTTTGCGAAGCACCTCCAAAACGGAAAACTCTTTCGTCTTGCGAGTTTTCCGTCTTGCGAGGCATTCGTCTTGCGGGGCACCACTGTACTCAGTCTTAAGTGTCAGGTCCTGCTTGCAGGATTGCGATAGGTATCTGGTTGAGCAGTGTGAGAACAGGATGCTGGCTAGATGGGCCTTTCGCCTGATCCAACAGGTCTCTTCCTCAGTCCAGCATTGTCGTTGACCAGGGATATAACAGCAACAACAACAACCTAGGGTACTGTGTCCAGTTCTGGACACCACAATTTAAGAAGTATATTGACAAGCTGGAATGTGTGCAGAGGAGGATGACCAAGATTATCAAGGGTCTGAAATCCAAGCCTTATGAGGAATGGTTGAAGAAGCTGGGTATGTTTAGCCAGCAAAAGAGGAGACTGAGAGGAGATATGGTAGCCATTTTCAAATATCTTAAGAGCTGTCAAATGAAACATGGAGCAAGCTTGTTTTCTCCCGTTCCGGAAGGTAGGATCTGAACAAATGGCCTTAAGTTGCAAGGAAGGAGATTCTGACTAAACATCAGGAAGAACTTTTTGGAAGTAAGAGCTGTTTGACAGTGGAACAGACTCCTTCAGAAGGTGGTAACTCTCCTTCCTTTGAGGTTCTTAAGCAGAGGTTGGGTGGCCACCTGTAAAGGATGCTTTAGTTGAGATTCTTGCTTTGTAGGAGCAAGAATCCAACTCTATAATTCTACAATTCTATGCTTGACTGCTGGCTCCAATACCTGTAACCTCAAGATCGTCCCTTCCAAGTTAGCTACCAAGTTAGCAGCTGGTCTGCCATTCTCTTCATGTTTCAGCATGGATTCAGTTCCTATATCTTAGGACCCCTGTGTAATGAGGCCCACTGCAAAAGCCTCTGCCTTCCCACACCAACTGATAACGTGGCCCAACTGCCAACATGTTGAGACATAACCTCTGAGCCACTCCATTCTTACCTTCCAAATCTACCCCACAACAGAAGGAGAGCATAATTTGACATAGCTTGGATAAATTGAAGAACTGTCTTTCGAGAGAGAGAAAGAGACAACGTTAACTGTTCTGGGAGAACTGTACTTGCCTCGATGCAGCTCCTTTCCACAAAGAGAAACTGCTTGGCTTGACAGAGAGGCAGAGGTTAAGGTTATTATTTTTCAGGAGGAAAAGAAAGGAGGCAAAACACTGCCATCTCCTCAGCTTTTGCTCTTCCAGTTGAGGGAAGCAAGGATTTGAAAGGTGATGTAGGGTGTTTGAGAGCCAATCAGCACTGGGTGCTCAGTTGCACATCTGATCTTCTTAGGGGTTCTGGGGTAAAATATGTTTTTAATTAAAGGCCAAGAGAGTGCTTACACTGCAGCATTATTTTCATTATCTTTTGCCATTTGAAAAGAAAAGTGTGCACTTTGGAATTTGGGGGAAATCATGAAGATGACACCAGCGCCTCCTTTTCATAGCAGAACAAGATCACAGAATAGGCTCCCTGTGGTCTCAGGAGCTCTACTTAGCCCCACAGTCTACAAATGTGTTTTAAATCCACAGAGCAAAAGCTCATTCTCATAACTTTTCAGTATGCTATAATATATTCCTGCTTTTAATGATAATCTGTGGACACTTTTGCTCGAGAACAAATGTCTTGCTGGATCAGATCAGGAGCCACTTGATTCAGAATCCTTTGAAAGAATTTCAGTGACTTCTAGGTCACGGTGGCCCTCCAGATGGACACCAATTCCCATCATCTCTGACTGCTGGCCTTGATGGCAGCAGCCATGTGACAAGCCGGAGGTTAGATAAGCAGCACCTACCACTATGCTGTCCACTACTGTTACCCGTGCCAACAAGGGTGAAGATGGATAGCTTGGGATAGCAGAGAAAAAGGAGAAGAGAGGAGCGGGCAGATATGTTGCTCTGGAGTTGGCACAACCAGCGAGGGACTTTAAGGGAGGATTTTGCCAGCCAATGAGGGAATGCTACTAGAGAACATTACAAGTGGCGGCCTTTGGGCTTTAAAATTCCAGCAGTACCTTCTGTGATGCCAAAACATGGCAACCCTGCCTCTCAGAGCCAGTGTGGTGTAGTGGTTAAGAGCAATAGACTCGTAATCTGGGGAACCGGGTTCGCGTCTCCGCTCCTCCACATGCAGCTGCTGGGTGACTTTGGGCTAGTCACACTTCTCTGAAGTCTCTCAGCCCCACTCACCTCACAGAGTGTTTGTTGTGGGGGAGGAAGGGAAAGGAGATTGTTGGCCGCTTTGAGACTCCTTAGGGGAGTGATAAAGCGGGATATCAAATCCAAACTCTTCTTCTTCTTCTTCTCCTCACCTTCCATTGTTCATCATTGTTGTGGCACCCTCTTGGCTTGGAGCCCAGTGTGGGTGAACTGGTTGTGCTTCCTTAATTCTGCCTCTGACAATACTGGTAGTATTCAGCTCACTTGAGTTTCCCAAGATGGCGGACAGGAGGGCAAGGAACAATCTTAAAGGGGAGGGTGGTTAACTACTGCAGTTCAGTTGCAACGAGCAAGCTTGCTGCCTTGACACATATATCTGCAAGTTTCAGGGAGCCCTGGGCAAACCACCCTTGTTCACCCCCCAAATGCTTGTTGCCCCTGTCCCTATTGTTGCACCTCATGCTGCCCTCACTCCTACTGGTGTGCACCATAATGTCCTAGCCCCAGCTTTATACCCCATGCCAGCCCTTTCACAATGGAGGATAATGTCTGAAGCAGGGAGCCTGCTCTGTGTGCAAAGGCTTCCCATGAATTTAAGCTCTCTGCTTCAGACCTTCTCCAACCCATGTAGAATGGAAGATAAAGCCAGCATGGGATGTTCTGGTGGTCAGAGCCATAAATTGTGGCCTGGATCTCCCCCTTCCATGATGACTAGAAGGGGATGTTGGGGATTACATCTGCTAGTCTGGCCATTCCCGTTCCTATTGCCGATACTTGGTCTAGCACTTTGCTTTCAGTTCTTAGATACTTCCCCCACTAAATGGCCCTTTGGATCTGAAACTTTAAGACGCGATGGCAGAACTTGGGAATAATAATGAACAATTATTGCACAGGAGAAGGTTCCAGCTGGTGTTATATCTGGTGGTTGAGCATATATCTAACTAAGGATTGTTATTTAAGCAATAACCCTTGAGAAATTGGTCGTTACCAGCATTAAACGACTCAGCCCATTGCCAAGGATGGTTAACGCTCTAATAAACTGGTCATTAACTGCAGTAACAATGAATTTCGAGGGGATTATTGCTATTATAAACCTTAATCAATGGTTTATAACAGCAGTAATGTGGTCCTTTCTTTCGGCAGTAAGTAGGGCGAGCAGGAGCAGACTGGCTGGAACGGTTTCCACTTGGGCTGATAAGGCAGACTCAGGAAGTAAAAGCATCAACTACCAAAACCACAGCCAAAAATAGCACCCCTTGCCCAGAGATTTGGACCACTAATAAGGGGATTCTGTGTTTTTAGAACATACTTGGGAAAACCTTCTGTCTCTGCAAGTTAGACCTGGTTATAGGCAATATCTTGAGTAGCCCAGTTCAAACTCTCTTGGAATGTTTCAGTGAATAGATTTTGCTCATATTTTGGATCACAGCTTTCAGTATAGCGGTGACCAGGAAGTAATTTTCCACTAGTCCAAATGGGCAAGTGGTCTTGGGGACTTTTTCAAGCCCTGAAGCATTAGCCCACTTGCATGAATTCTCTATAGCCATTTGCTCCATACATACAGTAATGTCAAGAGAGGCTATGTTGTCAAGTGTTTGGACTGTGATCTGTAGTTGAGTCCCCAGTCTACTATGAGTGTCTCTGGGTGAATCCAGGCAGTCTCTGTTTCTCATACCCTAACCTACCTTACAGTGTTGTTGTAATGGTAAAGGGGAGGGCCCTTGAGTTCTCTGGAGGAAAAATTGGATAAAATACATATAAAAAAATTCTCCAGCACACCTGTTTTCTGCCTCTTGGTCTTGGGTTGTACAGGTTGATCAGGAGTAGGGGTTTGTACACACACAGGATTTGGTCTCAGAGTTTTATGCCTTCCAACTCTTTGATTTTTAGAGAGGAACCTCAGCTTGGTGGCAGAGCACATGACTTGCCTGCTGAAGGTTCCTGTCTCAATCCCTTGCATTTCCAGGCTCCTGGGAGCAAAGCTGGGGAAGATCTCTGCCTAAGACCCATAGAAGACAATGCTAAGCTAGATGGCCCAATAGTCTGGGTGATGAAGTAAAGATATGGCACACCTTTACTGGATTTAGTTAGATAAATATGTGCCTTAAGTTTATTAAATGAATGTTGCGAGACAACACAGACAAAAGAGATACCTCAATGTCCCACCAATGTTCCTCTCAGTTTAAAGTAGAAACGGTAAGTGATTAGGAATATTTTCAGGAAATCTGATCTTTTTCTCCAGATTTGAGAAATGGCTTTATTACTTCATTTGCATTCCACCTTTCCTCCATGGTGCTTAAGGTGGCTTACATGTGGGCTGGGGCTGATGACCATGTTGGCTGGGGACTAACCACTTCTGGAGGGCCAGAGATTTCCTATACCTGAATTATGTGGTCAGAGTAGGGCATGGCTCAGTTCTCTTATAATAATTTAATAATAATAATAATAATTTATAATTTCTACCCCGCCCATCTGGCTGGGTTTCCCCAGCCACTCTGGGCGGCTTCCAACAAAATATTAAAATACAATAGTCTATTAAACATTAAAAGCTTCCCTAAAGAGGGCTGCTTTCAGATGTCTTCTAAAAGTCTGGTAATTGTTCTTCTCTTTGATGTCTGGTGGGAGGGCGTTCCACAGGGCGGGTGCTACTACCGAGAAGGCCCTCTGCCTGGTTCCCTGTAACTTGGCTTCTCACAGGGAGGGAACAGCCAGAAGGCCCTCGGCGCTGGACCTCAGTGTCCGGGCAGAATGATGGGGGTGGAGACGCTCCTTCAGGTATACTGGACTGAGGCTGTTTAGAGCTTTAAAGGTCAGCACCAACACTCTGAATTGTGCTCGGAAACATACTGGGAGCCAATGTAGGTCTTTCAAGACCGGTGTTATGTGGTCTCGGCGACCGCTCCCTTATGTGACAGTATAACTCCAGAATGCATGTGTGAAACACACACACAATCAGAACCTCACAGCTTGTGGAAAGCTGGTGTTTACAAATCAAGGGTAGGATAAGCTTCACTCCAGGGTGAAATTGACCCTGGAGTGAAGTCAGATAAATGAATGTTAGCCTTCTGATGCGGTACAATCATTGCCACACATCCTCTTTAATTCTTGAATTGATTTTAAGGCTTAGGAAGGGGTGTTCCATCAAACTGCTCAGATGTTCCAACTACTGCTTTGGCCCCATGTCACAAATAACGATTTTGTCCCAGCATTGTGAAAGCCTGATACTAGTGCTTTGAATGAGATCTTTAGGCCTGAGGGAGATTTGTATGCACTCTAGATTCCAAGGCTACTTAATACTGAAAATATGGTGCTGAGATAGTTCCAAATCTGAGGAGACCTTTGACAGAGTGAAGTCCACTCAGGTCCCCTCCTAAGATCTGAGGTAACTCAAGATAGTGTCTGCCACCTCACAATGCCTCAGGAGTTGAATAGTCTTCTGTGGCATAGTTGAAAACTAAGTTTAGGGCTTTTCATTTTTATTTACCGTAAATAAGGGATATGGTCTGCATTAGCAGCGAGGCTTGCTTGGGTTCTGAGCCCCAGCTTCTGTCTGAAGGTGGCACCTAGCCTGGAGGGCCTTATGACTTCAAACTTTATGTGGGACTCACATGATTGAGTGATCCTCAGTGCAAAAAGTAAAATAAAATCCAGCACAGAAAGGAGGATCTTTCAACTACACAAACCCCATGTCAAGCCTGAAAATAAGGCCCCCTCCAGACATAATTTTTATTCATGGTGATTTGTGCTCATGGTGCTATTGGAGTAGTCATATGTAATCCCACTTTCAATATCGCTTGTGCCCACAACTTCCAATTGAAATCCCTCAGCATTTAATGTCACAAATGTACTTTTGTTGTGCCCCTCCAGACAGCGGTAAAGTGGTAGCATTGGGGGAACATAGCAGAGCAGAACAAACAAGTATTCTGATGGCACTTTATTTCATCTTATTGACATTTCCTTACCTGTTAACTTCCATGTTTCGTGTGATCTTTCACATGATGTAAAACCCACTTCTTGAAATCTAGTGGAATCCAGTGAAAGTTTAGTGCTCATTCTGTGCTAATTGTTTTCGGCGGGGGGAGGGCGGTCCATTTGTGACTCTGGAATTCTGAAATATCATGAGAGTTTTGTCTTGTAAGTTTTCCATGGTTTTCATAGCTCAGTCCCCCACCACTCAGGTATCAAAATTTGGGGTGGCATTTTAGCATACTACATGGTGAATCACAAAGGAAGAGAAGGGTGCGAAAGCAGAAAGGGTGGGGGGTGGCGATATGCCCTTTGACATTTGTTACGTCATAGCATGACCATTGGCGTGACTGAAATTTAGTGCAACATCATCAATCAAACCAAAGTATATCAGTCAAAAAGCCACTGTTCCATAATGCAACAGGGACAGCAGCATAAAAGGAAGGATAGAAACTGGGATGTTATGTACTGAGTTGAATAGGATCCAAACTGCAGCAGTCTGATTGGTCCTAGAACAATAGGATCCAAATTGCAGCAGTCTGATTGGTCCTAGAACAATAGGATTCAGAATGCAGCAGTCTGATTGGTCCTAGAACAATGCAGCAGTATGATTGGTTGGCAGGAACCACCCAATCATGCTCCAGATATAAGTGAATCCACAACCTGATTGGCTTACAGTAGAATTCCAGAATTAGCCAATCATGTGCAGCCCATTGTGTAAATAATGTATATAAAGCAGATACTTTGAGGGGACTTTCATTCATTCCTCCTCACCACTATGAGCTGAATAAAGAGCATGAAATCACTTTGCGACTCTGAGTATATTTCATGGGACAAAAGTTATAGCCAAGAAAATTTACACAAGACTCCCCATATCTGAATGGAGGCTAAAACAGAATAAACCCACCACTAATGTGTGCGTCAAGAACACATTACAAAATACAGCTGCAATAAAAGACCAGTCTCTGGAGGAGCTAAAGGTGAGTGACCACCTCAGTGTGAGCTTAAGAAGATCAACACAAATGTCACTTTTTCTTTCCTTTTTATCCTAACAAAGGGGAGCACCAGGTACCGAACAAAATGTTCTGGGGAACAGAGACAGACAAATTTTCATTGACAGGTCCTAACTGGGGAACTCTGTAGCCATACGTGTTTGCATTGAGATTTAACATCACTAGGCTAAATGTGTAGTCAGAAAGCATTATTTATTTTTCAGGCAAGTGGTCCCTTCTGTCTCTAAATGCAACATTTTAAAAGGGAACACATTTTCAACTGCCTTTTAAAACCCAGAGCTGCCTAATATAACAGTTAAGAAAAATAACTACATGCCACAGAAATACACAGTGAGCTACAACCCAGGGGAAAGCAAAGTTCTGGGCATATGCCATAGAAAACAGACTGGTTGATGAATGTCTCGAGTCCAGTACACGATGGAGAAACATACACATATACACACAACTTATTATCTCTTTTTTAAGTGTCAGAGAAATATTCTTGCTAGAGTTACATTCTCTCTCTCTCTCTCTTGCTTTTATTTTTTAAATGAAGTGTTTATAACATTAGGCCGTATCCAGCCAACTTTGGCCTAGAGTATATCCACTGAAATTAATAGATCCAAGTTATCCACGTCAAATAACTTTGAGTAGGACTAACACTGGATACAACCCATTATCATCAAAAGATGGCCCTGTCATCCTTATTCTTAAGAACACTGCAATGGCCAAATATTGTAATGTAGGGACAGCCCCATGTTCAATGGATGCAATAGGATAGAAGGATGTTTAGCTACAGAATAAAAGGGTTTGACTTCCCAGCCATTAAAGCAGCCTTCCCAACCTAGTGTTCGCCATGTTTTGGACTCCAATTCTGATCAATCCTAGCCAACACGGACAATGATCAGGGATCATTGGGAACTGTAGCTTTGTGAGGAGAGCAAGGGTCTCCTAACAACTCAAAGCATTCTCACCAAACTACAGCTCCCAAAATTCTTTGGGGAAAGTGTGTTCTCATAAAAGGAGAGCACGTGTTGCGGCTGGGGCCAGGCAAAGCACCCTGTAGTTGCCAGGCAAAATTGATGAAAAAGGGTCTGGCAAGGATTGGTGATGGTGTTGCTGGGGCAAATTGTATGTTGCCATTTTGGGGGTGGAGATCAGAGGATATTTAAGCAGGGCCCACAGAGAGTTGCTTTCTCTTTTGCTGTGGGCACCGGATCACCCGCCTGCCCTCCTTTGTTTGGGCTTGCGCTTTGACCTTGCTATGCCTGTCATGGGGTCGTCCGCCTTGGTGCGGGGGCCTGGTAGGAATTTTTCCATTTGGCTGATTAGTGTGTGCCATTTGGTTTTTGCCTACTGCGTAGCAAATCGTCACAACTTGTAAGGTTGGCGGTTAGGCATTGGTTTAAATTGGTTGGTGGAGGGGTATGGATTGGCTGTGCCTACCCCTCCAATGCTGCTGCTGCATGGGAATTCCGTTAAAGGAATTCTGGGGCTTACCATCCCCTTGTCCAAACCCCTGGAATCGGGTTTGGGCCGTGTAAGCCCCTGGGAGCATGTGGGGAGGAACTGACGGGTCTGTGTCGCAGCTCCAGTTATCCCTGATCTTGTTCATCCACACTGGCTTTCGCTGGAATCCGGAAGTCAGTGCTGTCCCCAAGGCGGGGGGACAGCTAGTCTTAACCAATGCCTAAGCAACCACTCACAATTTTGTATGATAATAAAGTTGTGGCCAAAATCATGCCAAAAACCTTAAACAAAAATTATGTGTGAAGTGTGAGTTATTTGGGATAAGGGTGTTTTGGGGGACCTCAGCACGCAAAGCCTTGGCTGTTTAAAGTGGCATTGTGGGCAAGACAAAGAAATCCAAACACATTGGCAGCCCTGAGAAAAGGCTACTGGGGGTGTTGCAGAATTTCAAAAGTAGCTGCAGTTTAGATAAAGGGTGTGGAAACAGCATGTGCCTTAAGAAAGAAAAGCTAAATTGTAACTTTACAAAGGAGGAGAAGGTTGCATTGGCATAAACTGAAAAGTTTACTTCATGCAGCATGGAAATAAAAAAACCTCATTCTGAAAGTTAATGATTTATTTTATAGTTTCATTATCAGGGTCACATTACTCAATAGCATTTCAAACATGTCATTTGTACAAACTATGGTAATTAAAATTTATAACGTACTTCATCAGCAGCATATGAATCTTTTAGCCAGCACTCTGCTGTCATATAAACAGTGTAATTTCAGCTGCAATTCACCCTTTATTGGCTCTCATTTGTGATTTAACAGCCATCAATGGCTGGGCTATAAAGAATAAATTAACCATCCGTAAACCTGATGATGACAGGGACAGTCAAACAGACTTAAAGTGCTTGGGTTCTGGTTACCCAAATAGGATCAAATAACAGGGAGGTATGGGTGGAGGGGGGGGGGAAGGTGTCTGTGTGGCTGCCAGCCCCAAAGGTTAAACCAATAACCACTGCCCAGGTTCAGAAATGACTCAGAACGCCATCTTAAAGGACAGGAGGCCTCCCTTGCCCTATGGAACATTGGGAACTGCTTTATACCAGGATATTTGTCCATCTAGCCTCATATTGTCTACTCTGAGTGATGGAGGTTCCCAGGGTTTCAGGAAGAGAAAGGTCTTTTCCATCACCTGCCAAAAAATTGACATGCCAAGGGTTGAATCTGGGACCTTCTGTTGGCCATAGCTCAGTGGCGGAGCACCAGTTTTCTATGCAATAGGTTCATACCCTCCAAGTGTCCTGATTTTCCAGGGACAGTCCTGGAATTATGAAAGTCCTCCTGGCTTCTGATTCCTGGAATGTCCCTATTTCCCCTGCCAGAGCTGCCACCACTGAGTTTGGGGAGGAGGATGAGCCAACGTTTGTTCTGAGCAGCAAGGGAGCATCCTGTTGCCTCTCCATGGCCTCCCCATGGCTGTTGCTGCCAGCCTTCTTCCTTGGACAGCTTGTAGCGACTGCTGGAGAGCGGGCAAGGAGGAGGAAGAGAGGCTGCCACTAACAACTTTCAGGTTTTCCTTTAAAAAAAGCTGAACAACCTTTGGGGTGCCCTGGTTTTGACTTTTTGAGATCTGGAAACCCTATGCCCTAGAATCCCTTCCATAAAATACTGGCAATCTGGAGGCCCCTCTCTTATGTTGAGTCCTTGACGTCACCAGCAATATCGTCATTAGAGACACCAAGGATATCCTTTGCGGGATTATGGATGGTGAGATAAATTTGGACTGCATTAAGGGGATGGCTTGTAGCTCAGTGGCAAAGCATCTGTCTTGAATGAATGAATTTATTAATACAGTCACAGACCAGCATCAACACACACAATATCACAGATCATAAAAAAATTTAAAAAATATATTCAGAAATACAGAGGACAATATGTATATAACAAGGATTTAAATATTAAAAAATTAAAATTAATTATTAGCGTGCCCCCTGTAATTAACATTTAGGGGTTTGGTCATTATGGGATACCACTTGCTTCCTGCGATTAATTGCAGACACACAGAATTTGGCTACATTTAATGTAGTCTTAGGATTCTTGTCCTCTAGCAGTAGTTTTAAACTATGGTGTTCCGATTCTTTCCTGGATTTTTGCAAAACAGGTGTAATAAAAGTCAAACGTATATCCTCATAAAGACGACAATGTAATAGTACATGTAAAGCAGTTTCAACTTCCAACGAGCCACAAGGGCAGACCCGTGCTGTGTATGGTTTACCCTCAAATCTGCCCTGAAGTAAGGCAGAAGGGAGAACGTTGAATCTGGCGAGGGTAAAAGACCGTCTGTATTTGGGTACCTGAAGACCTGACAAAGCATCTGTCTTGTATCCTGAAGGTCCAAGTTTCAATCCCCATCATCAGGGCTGGGAATGTTTGCAGTCTGGAATCTGCTGTTGCCAATCAGTGTGGACGATGCTGACCTAGATGGACCAATGATCTGATTTAGTCTAAGGCAGCTTCCCATGTTCACTTGGCAATGCAGCCGAGCAAGCTAGGCATGTGCCAGACAAGACTAGGACAATTAATCCAGGAAGCTCTAGGAAAGCATTCAGGGTATGAAGCAGAAACAAGCAGAAACAAAGGTCCAAAAACAGGAAGACAAGGCAGGGGAGAGAGAGAGAGTGCACCTCCTGCTTCCAGGCAAGTCCTTTATCTGCAGGCTGAGCTGAGCTGTAAGTATCACAACACAGCATAGGCCAAGGAGGAATCTCTGTAGCTTGTTATTGATATCATCACTTACCCAACCACATTTCAGACAACAAGGGAAAGAGTCACATATTGCCAGAAGCAGTAAAGCACATATTTGTTTGTTTATAGGATTTCTTAAGCTGTCCTTCACCATAGGTCCCTGAGCAGGTTGCACAAAACAATGCTATGATGTAAAGTAAAATAAAATCCATACTTAATACCACACCAAAAGTACAGTTTAAAACCAGGTCCAATTCACATTCTTAGTACTTGCGTACAAACCCCTAAATGACCTGGGGTTGTAGCCAATGATTTGACTTCACTCCCAAAGGCTCTCTCCTCCGTTGACTCTCGAGACAGATTGATGCCAAAGAAGTATCCAACTAAGTCCATTTCAGAGTAGACCCACTGGAATGAATCAACGCAATATATTTGTGTTCATTGACTTCAATAGGTCTGCACTGAGTAGGACTAATATTGGATGCAACCCTTGGGACCCGATTACCTAAAAGAGTGCCTCCCTCAGTATGAACCATTTTGTGCCTTATGGCTCGCAGGAGAGGCCCTGCTGCTGTGTGTGTTCTGTTCAGTTGGTACTGCCCCATGACAGGGCCTTCTTTGCAGTGGCTCCTCATTTAATGGAATGCCCTCCTTGTACGTGCATCTGTCTCATTATTAACATTCATGGAGAATTTAAAAGCATCACCCAGGCATTTGATGGCGAAAAGGTACTGTTCCTAGCAACCTTGACATTATTTATCTGTGAAAATGTTTGATAGTTTTAAAATGTTATTAATTTTGTTGCATTGCTTTGCTCCTTTATTGTTCTCTGTCCTGGGCTTCTTTAGGAGGAATGTCAGCATAGAAATCAATTATATCAGAGTTGTAGCCAGTGCTACTCAGAGTAGATCCATTGAAATTAATAGACATGGCAAACTATGTTAGTAGGTAAAGGTAAAGGACCCCTGGATGGTTAAGTCCAGTCATAGGCGACTATGGGGTTGCGGCGCTCATCTCGTTTTCAGGCCAAGGAAGCTGGCGTTTGTCCACAGACAGCTTTCCGAGTCATGTGGCCAGCGTGACTAAACCATTACTGGCACAACGGGACACCATGATGGAATCCAGGGCACACGGAAATGCCATTTACCTTCCCACTGCAGCAGTACCTATTTATCTACTTGCACTGGCGTGCTTCCAAACTGCTAGTTTGGCAGGAGCTGGGACAGAGCAATGGGAGCTCCCCCCGTCGCAGGGATTCAAACCGCCAACCTTCTGATCAGCAAGCCCAAGAGGCTCAGTGTTTTAGACAACAGTGCTACAACCCTAAATAAATAGATATAATGTTCCTTGCCTGCTCTACCAGAAACTCATCCTTGGGAGGATACGGGGGGGGGGGCAGGTAAAAGAAAGGTTATTTGTAGTCCAGGGATGCTGGAGAGTTTTGTTCCGTCTGTATTTTTAGGAGAATACAGTACTTGTACTTCCCAGAATGGATCAGAATGCAATGATTCTGTATAGGGGAGCTTTTCAAGGTTTACTGTTTTATGTATCACAGTATTTTAATATTCTTTTGGAAGCCACCCAGAGTGGCTGGGGAAACCCAGCCAGATGGGCGGGGTATAAATAATAAATTATTATTATTATTATTATTATTATTATTATTATTATTATTATTATTACTTATATATGTTGGAAGCCACCCAGAGTGGCTGGGGTAACCCAGTCAAGTAGGCAGTGTACAATTATTATTATTATTATTATTTTGCATTTTTCTGAATTTTGCAATGCAGTTCAAAAACACCTGTGAATTTTAGGAGAAAATTTGTATAGAATTGTATATTTTAGGGTGAATGTTTTGTTCCTCCTTGCCATAACCCACAGAAAATGAGGAAGAACACTTGCAAAACTGTCATTGACCAGAAATAGATAAATCCATCCATTCCTATTGTAGGTAGGAATGAACCTTACCAGTATCCCTCCTTGTGTATATTAAGCAACTAAAGTTAATCCAATATTTGTTAAATATTTGACACCAGCCTGTTACCAGCTCTGTGTCCCATCAGCCGTTTTAGGCATCCGATGGGCTAGGAGAGCGGCTTCTTAATCAGATGACAATTATCCAAGGCTTTGTTTGTGTCTATCCTTTGGAAAGGGAACAATGTGGTTGAATGGAATCCCTCCCCCTACAGTCAAGGCTGACACTTTTAAAAGCTCACACATGATGTGGATGGGATTTGTTACCAAGACATCTCTGAGGAGTGCAGGTCACACAGGCCAATAAAATTGGCCTCATAAATTTACCCTGACGCATGGGATTACACCAGCATTGCTGAGGTCACCTTCTCAAACTGATTTATCACCAGCCTATGGGTTTACAAACCCAGCCTATGGGTTTACAATATAAGGGCTGCTGTTTTCCCTACATGAACTAGATAGTAATCAGAGCATCCTGGATTCCGTGTGGATCAGTGGAAATGGAAGAGAGAGGATGGGGATGGGCTAGGGTAGGATACAAGAAGGAGCAGTCAGTTGCTGATGGATTGATTTTCAGCCCCAAGTTTCCTGTGCTTTGAAGAATGCTATTCAAAGGCCTGCAGAATCTTCAGGCTGCTGTTTGCTCCAATTTAGTGCTAAAGAGCAGGTTTTCCAGGGGAAAGTGTAGGGGGAAAGGCAAAAATGCTTGGACCTACGCTTTCTAGGCATGAGACAAGCAGAAGTATGGAAAAGTCTGCTGTCTTCACAGAACTACATCTAGATCAAGGTTCAGAATTTGGAGACTCTTCATCCATCCGATGCTCTGCTTTCTTCTCTGATGTAAGGCAAGAGCAACACTCAGCCATCATTCTTCTCCCCCTTTTTAAAAAACAAGCTATTCAGACACGGGGGTGGGGGACGGGACGACAACTTAATTTAGGATGCCAAAGCAGCAAGAAAACTGGGCATGCAATTAAAAGCCATTATTTACCATTAGAAAGGAGAAAGAACAGAGATCTTCCGAGCGAAAGTGGTTGGCATAAATTGCTAGAGAATATGCAGAAGAAACACCAGGATATGAAATATGGTGTATTAGTTCTCATCTATTCACAGCACAAAGCATAACATCTTGTTCCCCCCCAAAAAAGCATATTATATTAGTTTCTAAGTTTGCAAAATATTCTATCACTTTTACCAAGCAGCACTAGAACCAGCAACCCAGCATGAAAGTGCAGGACAATAAATCATACTCTGATCAATCTCCTATATTTTGCTGTGGTAGAAGGTGGCTGGAGGAAGTGAAGAGAGTCACTAAGTGTCAGCCTTGTTGCTAAATCTGTTGTCTCCCTTATCACCTTACAGAGTGACCTTTTGTCAGGTGGGGCCTTTAAACAGGGTGGGTTATATCAGGTCAGACTATTGACCTTTCCTTACATGATAATGTTTGTGTGTGTGCAATCTCTCACATAACATAAAAGCAACTTCTGGAAATGTAGCAGAATCTAGCAGAAGTTAACCCCCCCTTCCCCATATTTATTGCTTTGGGGGGGGGGATCTATTTGCAAACCTTTTAACCCAGAAAACTGTAGGAGTTTCCCTGCATTTTCCATGGACACACCACTGTTGCTCACATGAGAAAACCATCACACTTCTGCTTTAAGCAACAGTTAGGATGCCATAGACAAGGCAACCTTTGTAGCTTGTTATTGATACCATTGATGCCTGAAACCTTGGAGAGCAGCTGCCAGTCAGTGCAGAAAGCACTGTGCTTGATAGACCAATAGTCTAACTCCATAAGAGGCACTTTTCTATGAAGAGCCGTCTGGTGAAAGTCCCTTTTGAAGATAAGGAGCAGTAGCTGAGGCCTTGGAGTTGCTTATCCACCTGGACAACGGACTGAGCAGGCACACAGGTCACCTTCTAGATCCTCACTATGTGAGATGTACTGAATTTCTATTTAAAGTACACTTATTACTGCTAAATTTGCATCTCGGTGCATAAATTAGCATATGCAAATTCAAGACACTTCGGTGTCCTCTTTAGTCGTCTTCTTCTCCGGTGATGTGTTAAGTGATCACCTTGCTCCTTCCCACCACACTTCTCTTTTATAGAAGATCTTCGGCTCTGCTTGTTCCTTCAATCTGATCTTAAGTGGCGACGGTATCCCCTGTTTACATCCAGCAGACAGGCTGTTGGGTAGTTTGCCTTGCTTCTGCCACCTCCCATTATTCCCCCTGCTGCCATAATGCAAGGGGACAGGTGAGATGTGCTTCAAAACACTGTAATCATATTTTAAATGGAAATGAAATGTGCGAATTAAATGTAAATTACAGCAGAATGGAAGGACAATCACTATTAGTTAAGGTCTGACACCTATTTTTGCAGACCTTTCCTAAATGCCACAACTTGTTTCTTCGCACTCGTGACGAGGGCTGGTAATTAGGTGGCAGCTGCTTGCAAAGGCAGGCCAGAGGGGGGAGGGCCTGTCTGCCGCCCCACACACCGGCACAGCTGAAATGGATGTGGACGGTGGGCTGGTTCTGCAAAATTATGAAATGGGAATCATATTTTTTATTCAGGAGCCATTAAAATAAACCTTAGTGGTTTTTTGCCCAGAAAAGATAAGGGAGTAATAGGAAGGGACATATTCGCAGAGTCAATTCATTTAAAGGCTTCCCCGGTTTGCCTCTATATTGGAAAAATATGTAGCTTGCCAACGTACTGCAATTTCTCCGTTAGCTTCAATCTCCACCTGCTTTTGACTCACACACCAAAGGTTTTTGCAGGCTCGTCTTTTTATTGCAAAAGCAAAGTGTGCTTTTGTTCTCTCTCTGTGTGTGAAGAATCAAGTCTGAGATGAATACCCATAGGCTTAGGGGCTTCACTGTAGTTAGGGCTCCCAACACATTCCTACTTCAATGGAATATTCCAACTGGAATATTCCAAGATTGTTGTCAGATTTACTGAAATCTAGATTACTCCCATCAGATCTGTACCTACTCCTGGAAAGGGTATTGTTTATAATACTAGTGTAATGTCCATTATACTGTATGTTGTTACAATACCATGTACGGAGTATTAGGGGAGGGATAGTATCTCTGATGGGAACATGTTGTGCTTCTTCTGGGGTTCACCTATGGTCCACACACTGCACTCATCTCTCACCTGTGGCTCCTAGAAGCTGTCAGCATGCAAGAACGGCCATACCCTGGGAACAGCTTTGACTGGCTAGCTAAACCAGGTGAGGGTAGCCTATGTGTCTCAAATCCTCAGTGAATTAGGAACTTCCCCTGCATGCAAAGACAGACTCCAGCAGATTGAGCGGACAAGACCAAGAGTGGGTCCAATGGTCAAGAAGGCGGTTTCTGCATGTGCTGCAGAGGGAAGTGAGGGGCAGATGGGGCTCGACAACCTGGGAAGGCAGCCCATCTAGGAGAAGGAAAACTCTGATCCCAAACCTCTGCTGCCTTGTGGTATATCTTTGGGAGAAGAAAAAGCTCAGGAGTAGGCCCTACACAAATCTGGAGTGGAGTCCCTAAAATGGCTGGATGGCACCTTGTACGCCTCCTTCTGACCACTACTGCAAGCAAGCTGGTGCAAAAACATATTGCTCTGCTATCCTCTGAACCACATTGGCAAAGCCAGTCTTGTTGTCTGGGCAGCCCAGGACTGTCCAAGATCATGCACTGTGGAGGTCAGTTCGGAGCTGCTAATCTGGTTGGACTTCACCCCTTAGGTAAAATGGGTCATCCCCTATTGGGATCAGAAACCAATGGAGCTTCTGTCAATCTGGGACATCTTGCTTAAAATGAGACACTTGGAGGGTATGTAACTACGTTTTATAGCACTGGAGGTGGGTTCTAGCTAATGGTCTTATGGAGTCAACTCACAGCCCGGATAACCTTAAAGAATTCTACGCTCTCCAGCTGTCAGAACAACACAGCCTGTTGAGGTTGCTACAGTGTGAAGTTCAGAGAACTTAAGAAGCAAGCCAGGAGACTGGGACTGCATTCAGATGTGGGGTTTATTGCATCAGTTCTAGTGTTTATGCTGCTAGTTCTTCTGCCCCAATTACTAATGTTCCTTTCACACTGCATTACCTGTTCGATTATGGAACTGTGGCGTTTTCATTGATCTACCATCATGTCACACTACATTTTAAATGATAAGAAAGAACCGTATGCCCAGGATACCACCCCAAATTTCTTCACTTGAAAGGCAGTGGTGTAATCATGAAAACTGTCAGAAAATCACAATGCAAAACTTCTGTGATTTTCTGAGTTAACAGGGTTGCAAATGGATTTTTGTTTTCTGGACAAATTAAACAATTACAGTCGTACCTCGTTTTGCGGCTGGGATCCGTTCTGGAGCCCCGGTCGCTAGCTGAAAAGGACGCAGGGCAAAGCGCCACGTCTGCGTCTGCGCAGGGCGTTTGTGCTTCTGCGCATGTGCGAAGCACGATTTAGCGCTTCTGCACATGCACGCGCGGCAAAACCGGAAGTAACCCGTTCCGGTACTTCTGGGTTTGCTGCATACGTTCGCTGGAATGGACACTATACAAGGCGGATGTTTGCGGAGGTATTACTGTAATACTGAAAAAAGTGCTAAATTTCTACTTCTACTAAACTTTTAGATTCCACTGGATTTCCAGAAATGGATTTTACCTTGTGCAAAAGATCACATAAAACACAAAAGCCAATGGGTAAGGGGATGTTGGGAACACAGAATAAAGAGCTGCCTGAATGTAGCCTAATTGTGGACTGATCCTGCAATATGAGGAAATATTCAGTGAAAAACGAGCATACATCTTTTAAGAGTTGAATGACAGAAATACAGCAGATGCCTATGGTTTGCGGAATGGAGATTGCGATGGGACAAGGTGTACCTGTTAAATTTCTGACTGTTTCTGTCTGCGCTAAAGGTAAGGGAGGAGAAACAGTATCTCTACGTGAGAAGCCTGAGTGTTCTCAGCTTCCTTTTGGCCTATGTCAACCTTGTAGGAAGTGTGAAATTCTGATGGGGGAAAGAGGAGGGAGAATAATTAAAAGAGGAATATGATGTCTGAAAATAAGATGAGAAGCTCAAAAGAAGATTGTGGATGGAAATTTGTAAAGAGATGTCCTTTGAAGATCTGAAATATCAAGTTCCCTGCTAGATCAGAAAACAGGCCCATTTAGTCTAGGCAGAACTGGCATCTGCACAAATCTAAGGATGGATGGATCCATCCAGTTCAGTTTCTTAGTTTTATTTGTAATATTTGATATTATTATTATTATTTTTAAAAAAACCTGATGAAAAATTGACAACATTTTAGTGCACATTTCTCCTAATATAGACATTTTTGTATGCAATCTTCCCAAATATCATGCATTGTTGAATGCTATTTTCACAAACATATGCATTTTTATCCACATTTCTCTCGCACATGCACAGTTTTGTAGACCTTAGATCACAAATTTCAGAGAAGTGTGAATTTCAGAGAAGTGTGAAATGCGGGGGTTGCATTCTGAGGCACCACGTTCTTAAGTGAAACAGGTTGTTGCATTTAGCTACCATGGCTAATAATCATTGATAGTACTGGCACCATCTCCAGGAGGCCTTTAGGGCTCGGACACCCACAATTTTTTTTTTGCTGTGGGTGCCCAGCCTCCACCCCTCACCATCCCCACATGCTGCCTCTTTGCCTGTGGTGCTCTGGCACCATGGCAGTGACTGAGCTGGGACCTGCAACTCTACCACGGGGCCCCTGTTGGGCCCTGCTGTGGCCATGGATGTCACATCACTCTGCAACGTCATGACACTGAGGTGCGGCTCTCAGGCACGGGGCAGCCACAGTCTGGGGCCCAAGTCGGCACTGCTGATTGATAGATCTGGTACACAGGGTCAACCCAAAACATTCTGCTGATGTGAAGGGCCCCCGGCTCCGTTAATTCCCTGTATAAAAGCAAATCTGATGGGCTGTTGAATCATATTTCCATGCTGTCCATGGGGCAACACCCTCAACTCCACCTCAGAACAATGGGATAACTTAGGGGGTGCAGCGATCCCCGCAGAGGCTTGGGAAAAGGTTGACAACTCTGGGAAATGGGGAGTGGGGCGCCGGAGGGATCTTTGCACCACAGTGCTGGATATGCTTAAGGTGGCCCTGAACCTCAGCATTTATCACTTGAGGCAGCTGCCTTACTTTGCCTCATGGCAGAGTCTGCACTGATATCATATATTTGAACTGGTTTCTGTATACCTAGAACCTTGAGCTTCGGAGAAAATTCTGCGAAATGGATACATGTCTCATACTCTGGAAGCATGTCTGTAAAGGTGAAGGAGTAGGAACATTGCAGGGCTGGCGTGTCTCAGCACCTCAACTCTAAAAACCTTAATTCTGTTAAAGCTATGGTTTTCCCAGTAGTGATGTATGGAAGTGAGAGCTGGACCATACAGAAGGCTGATCACCGAAGAATTGATGCTTTTGAATTATGGTGCTGGAGGAGACTCTTGAGAGTCCCATGGACTTCAAGAAGATCAAACCTATCCATTCTTAAGGAAATCAGCCCTAAGTGCTCACTGGAAGGACAGATCCAGAAGCTGAGGCTCCAATACTTTGGCTACCTCATGAGAAGAGAAGACTCCCTGGAAAAGACCCTGATGTTGGGAAAGATGGAGGGCACAAGGAGAAGGGGACGATAGAGGACGAGATGGTTGGATAGTGTTCTCGAAGCTACCAGCATGAGTTTGACCAAACTGCAGGAGGCAATGGAAGACAGGAGTGCCTGGTGTGCTCTGGTCCAGGGGGTCACAGACTCGGACACAACTAAACAACAACAACAAACTACGAGAGCCTTCCCTCTAGCTATCAACTGCCATTGCTGATGTCATCAGCTGGAACAAAAGCAGCACCCTAGCCCTCCTGCATCGTGCCTATAGACAGCTACAGCTGAGAGCTATGCATGCAAAGCTAAATTATCCTGTATTTGTGAGCCATCTTACAGAGACTTTACACTCAAAGTTGACATACGGTATACATTTTTAGGATGGCATATAATTTCCCAGAGAAGACTGAACTGTTTGGCTTGATGGAAGGTTGCCATCATTCCCCTCCCCCCCCACATCTGTGAAACATTCAGAAGATGAAGCATTTCCCAGCACTGTGTTCACACATCTGATCCCCTTGCCCAATATGACAATGCAGATGAACAGGGCCAAAGCCTTTTGATGAATTGTAGCATCACTGTTGGCCATTGGGCCCCAATAAACAAGGGAGACCCAGCTGGGACTTGTCTCTTCTGAAGGAACATCTGCAGATGTATCTCGTTTCTTTAACAAGGAATATCTCAAACAACTTATAAATCTCTGACGAGGTGAGCCTCCCCCTCCCCAGCATGCTTCATGCTGCTCTAATGTGCTCTTGGAAAGTTTGAACTTCCAGATCTGCCACATGAATTTCTGCATGGGGTGTAGTGAGGCCTTCACCCCACTGGCTCAAGAAGACTCTCCTGCCATGATACCCAGCAGCTGTTGACTCCTTTTCTCTCTCTCAGGCAATTCACTGCACTTGCCCAAGCCTTTCCCTGTTGCTTCCTTCCTTCCCACACTGAATCAAAACAGCCACGTGTCAAGGATCTGGTGTTCTCCTCCCATATTTTTTCACAAAGCTCCTCCAGTTGTCAGATGGGGAAAGGGTACCATCTGGCTAGCCCTTGTTTACTGCACACCCTGCCAGTTTCAGCTTATTAATCATATTTATCCAAGTATCTTAATTACTCCCTGTCTAGAGACTCGCCTTGCACTCAGCTGTTGACCCCCCCCTTTCTTCTTTTTCCCTGTTTTAGTTATTTTCTATCATTAATCACAAGACCAGTGTGGGCAGAAGAGGAATTCCCCAGCTTAGATTTCATTGGCACTGTTTCCACTCCCACGGTGGAGGGAGTGGAGTTCATTGTTGGCTTCTGATAAACTTCCTAATTAATCCATCTGAGATCAGGGGCAGACTAATAGGAGACTATGCCTTTCAGTGTTTGCAAGACAGAAATGAGTCTTGCCTCTGGGTGGGCTTCTGATGCCTGCACAGCTGCTTCCTTTACAGCAGGGATGGGAAGCTGTATGCAGCCTTCCAGGCCTCTTTATTCAGCACTCAAGTTTCTCCCCAGGCTACACCCTTCATTGGTTCCCCTCTGGACCTTCCTTGAGTGCTTGGCCTTGGATGGAATGTGCATTTGAACCAATGGCCACTGGTGCCCATTTGGACTGCTAGTGTGGAATGCAGGAACACCAACAGTTGCAGGAGCCACAGCCAATGACAGGCAGAGCTGCATACCGACTGGCTGAAAGAAAGAAAGCAGACTGAGATTGGTGCGGCAGTGGTTCATTTGCCCAAACAGACCACCCTCCACTAATAATAATAATAATAATAATAATAATAATAATAATAATAATAATTTATTTGTACCCCACCCTCCCCGGCCAGAGCTGGGCTCAGGGCAGCTAACATCATGAAACTCAGACAGTATACAAAGAACATAAGAACATAAAAACAGGCAATCAGTTAGTTAAAATACATTAAGGTAAAGGTAAAGGTACTCCTGCCCGTACGGGCCAGTCGTGTCCGACTCTAGGGTTGTGCGCCCATCTCACTTAAGAGGCCGGGGGCCAGCGCTGTCCGAGGACACTTCCGGGTCACGTGGCCAGCGTGATGAAGCTGCTCTGGCGATCCTGCACCAGCGCAGCACACAGAAACGCCGTTTACCTTCCCGCTATAAAGCGGTACCTATTTATCTACTTGCACTTAGGGGTGCTTTCGAACTGCTAGGTGGGCAGGAGCTGGGACCGAACGGCGGGAGCTCACCCTGCCGCGGGGATTCGAACTGCCGGCCATGTGATTGGCAAGTCCTAGGCGCTGAGGTTTTGCCCACAGCGCCACCCGTGTCCCCTTAAAATACATTATTTCAGAGCAAATTACCGTATTTTCTGCCCTATAGGATGCACTTTTCCCCCTCCGAAAATGAAGGGGAAATGTGTGTGCATCCTATGGGGCGAATGCAGGCTTTCGCTGAAGCCTGGAGAGCGAGAGGGGTCGGTGTGCACTGACCCCTCTCACTCTCCAGGCTTCAGGAAACTATCCGCAAGCCTTGGGAGCCCGCGGGAGTTCCCGCCGGGCTCCCAAGGCTTGCGGACAGCAGCCTGCAGCCCGAAACCCGGGGAGCGCAGCGGAGCGCGCCCCAGGCTTCGGGGTGTTCCCGCCGGGCTCCCAAGGCTTGCGGATAGCTGCCTTTTCTGGGGGCTGGGGTCAGGGGAAGCTCGGGCTTCCCCCGCCCCAGCCCCACACCTGGGGGGGATAATTTTTTTTCTTTATCTCCCCCCCAAAAAAAACTAGGTGCGCCCTATAGGGCGAAAAATATGGTAAAATCTGGACAGATGGCAGTCCACGGGTAAAATTGAGAGTGGTTAATATTCTCCAGGGCCAGCTGTTACCACTGGTCTTATAAAGGACCTGTGAGCAGGCTAGGGCAGTTCACTGAAGGCTGAACTGCGATAATGTCCCTGGAGGGATGTGTGGGTAAGTGTGTAAACCTCTGGGTTTTGTATTTCTGGAATGTCACCTACTGAGAAACACACCCAGGGCTTTTTTCCCAGTCGGAACTCGCCAGAACTCAGTTCTGGCACCTTTCAGGTGGGCACCATTGCCATTATAAGAGAACAAGGTGAGTTCATGGTGAGTTCCGGCAACTCTTTTTCTAGAAAAATAGCACTGGTCACATCCATGTCTACCTTTTGTCCCACCCATTTATTGCCTCTGATTTGCCCTCCTGCTGATTTGCGCCCCCCCCCAGAAGATTGCCTATGATGAGGGTTTGCTGCCCTTGGGGTGAGACAGATTCCCCATCCCTGTTTTACAGCAGTGGCACAGCTGATCTAGACTGGGCATGATATTTAAAAGATCTCTGTTTTGAAACTGTGCTCAACTATGCTCTAGAGATAGGTTTGGAGGAGTCTACTTTGGGAACACCAGTGCTTGAATAGCTCCTCTGGCTTCTGGTCCATTTGTGAGTACCAGTTAAAGCATTTTGAAGGCCCTACATAGCTTGTGTCATGGACAACTGAGTCTTCTCCCATATCAACCTGCCCATAAACTGAGGTCATCTTCAGATGCTCTCCTCCAGATTCGTCCATCATGTCAAGTGGCGTCCTACTTGTGGAATTTTCTCTCCCAAGGAGGCTCACCTGTTGCCTTTCTCAATGTTCTTTAAATGCTAGATCAGATAGGGAACTTTTGGCCCTACAGACATTGCTGAATTACAACTCTATTCAGTTGTCCCATGGACAGCAAGAAGAGCAAACGCATCCATTCTTAAGGAAACCATCCCTGAGTGCTCACTGGAAGGACGGATCGTGAAGCTGAGGCTCCAATACTTTGGCCACCTCATGAGAAGACTCCCTGGAAAAGACCCTGATGTTGGGAAAGATGGAGGGCACAAGGAGAAGGGGACGACAGAGGACGAGATGGTTGGACAGTGTTCTCGAAGCTGCAAACATGAGTCTGACCAAACTGTGGGAGGCAGTGGAAGACAGCAGTGCCTGGTGTGCTCTGGTCCATGGGGTCACGAAGAGTCCGACACGACTAAACAACTAAACAACAACAAATCAGTTGTCAATGTGCAGGGATAATGGGAATTGTAGCTCACCAGCATCTGGATGGTCAAAGGATCCCCACACCTGTGTTTGATAAAGAAGTTTTTATTTCCCCAGGTAATTTGTCTCTGATATACTTTTTGGTTCTGCATTACTGTCATAAACTGTTGTTTTATTGATCATTAGGTTTGATTTCATTCTGCCACGAACTGCATTCTGCCATCAATTGCCCTAGTCAGCATGGACCTCATCCTTGATGGACAATCTTCTACATCAGAGGAGGCCCACCAGAGGTCACTGGACCACAGCTCCCATAATTCCTCATCATTGGACCATGCTGGCTTGGAGGGACTAAGAGAAGCTGATATCTAACAAACATCTGGAGAGCCACAAGTTCCCTATCCTTGGCTCAGAGGAACTGAAAGCTGTGGTGAACCATAGGAACCCTCCATCTCATTTGTTCTGTTTTATATTTCTGATTTTTGTACAGAGTTCATGCAGTGCTCTGAAAAACATAAAACAGTGGAGGATGCACAATGTATTGGGTCCATTTTGAAAACAAGACCAGATAAACTAGAACCATAAAACCCAGACAGAAATTAGGATGATGTGGATTAATTTCAGGAGCATCCCCAGTGGATACCAAATGTACCTTGTAGCATTTTGATAGTCACTCGCTGCTCACAGGGATGGGTAACCCAGGATATGCACTTGCCAGGAAGAGATGCCATTAAGGACTGTAATTTGTTGATCCAGCCTCCGCTGGCATTTCAGTAGTGAGAGTGGCACTGTTTTCTTTATGACCTCATAAAGTCACAGCCGAGAGGCCGATTTAGAAAACAAACTGCCTCAGGTTGACAGATAATTAGATACAGGGGACATATTATATGCCTTTGCATATAAATGCTCTCCGAAGCCCGTTGGTTCATCAGAAGTTTAGGTTAAAGGAGAAGCAGGTATTCCAGACGCATCAGGGTGTATTTTCTGATGCACTTTAAGACGATGGCTTATATAGCACCTTCATCTTAATGTTGTCTGTGGAGCATTGTCAGCACAACTGCACTTTGTGAATGGTCCTGGCTTGTTTTATTTCCGCTTTGGTATTTACCCATCAGCCTTCTTTGCTAGTGAGAGAAGAAGAAGAAAGGAGGGGAGTTAACATCCCTGGAAATGGTCAATGTCTCTCCCCAGCCCCATGTCTTTAAGCATGAATTCGAATGGGCAAAGATGGTGGAAGACAACAACCCCAGTATTGCTGGCCATCTTTTTTTTTTGCCTGCTGATTATCTGGTTTAATAAGCAGCTATAGTCTTCTTTCTTCACCAAACCTTTATCAAGGCATTACAAGTATAGGCCATCATAAAACATCCATATCTTTTTTCTATTTTGTTCTATTGATTTCTATTTGATTTTTGTTCTGTTTTGACATAGTTGTTAGTCACCTTGGTGGGCGTGAAAAGCAGAGTAAAAATATCTGAAGTGTCAGTTTATTTATTTATTACCCCCGCCACCATATCAGAAGCTGTAGCTTGGCTGACTAAGAAAGGTGTTGAGAAGATGGGACACACTGTGCCTAGAAGTTCTTCTAGTAGTTAAAATTTCCATGGGGTTTTACAGGCTTTAGCCTAACACACCCTAAAGGTGTATAATGAAGATGTCAGCTAAACCTCCCTGGTTCTAAAGAAGTATGGAGGGTGGTGATCAGACAGCTGGCATTCTCTTTAATCATTCACCATCTTTGAAACACTCTCCCCAAGGAGGCATACTTGGTACCAACTTTGCCATCATTTTGGATCCAGGTCAATATATTTTAGGAGCTAGTGATTGTACAGGGTTTTCAAATGTTCATCTTGACATGCATGATCTAGTTGGAATCCTTCCAATGAGGTGGGCCAACTTTACTTTGTTTTTATTAACCATCCATGCTTAAATCTTATAAGAGGGCCTGGTCTGATTTCAATGCTTTTCCGTGCAAAAACCCTCTCCATTGGGCCACCCCAGCCACCTACCAAGGATCAGGTCCTGCAATACCTGGTGCACCTCTGTAGGCGTGGGTGTGTGGCTAAAGCATTATCCATACAAACTGCCGCTATTGCCTTCTTCAGCAAATGTGTCTACTCTGTCGATCGCTGTTCAGCATTCACGGTGTGCAGGGTTATCGAAGGCTGGCATAGACTCCAACCCTTGAACACAGAGGGTAGGAAACCGATCACATTCGACCTCCTTTGCTGTATCCGCAGGGTCTTAAGAACCAGTCAAAATGTGCATCAGAAATTACACCCTGATGCGCCTGGAATACCTGCTTCTCCTTTAACCTAAGAACGCTGGTCAAAATATGACTGCCCTCTGTTCTCTGCTGCCTACTCCATTGCATTATTTGGGGCCCTCAGGGTGGGTGAAAGTGTTAATGAGGGTGAACCTGACACCCTATCAAGAGGGCTATTATTATTAAACCTCAGCCCCTCTGAATTGGTAATTTGTATTTGTCACTCTAAAACAGACCAGTCAGGTAAAGGCGCGCTGACCAGGCTCACAGCTTCAGAATACAAGGCTCTTTGGCTGGTAAAAAGACACCAGAAGACACCTGGACTTCAGGCCTCCTTGCTCAGCCCCCCTCCTTATTCACCAAGATTGTTCCCACCTGGCTATACACCAATTTACATGCATTATGCGCAAGGCCATGTAGGCCTCTGTCTCATGGAAGCAATTCATATATGAAATGAGAATAGTGCAAAACTTTGGTTCAGGCAGGTAGGCATATGTAAATGCTGTTGTTTAGATTTCTTAACAACCCTTCACCATAAGGTCCCAGGGTGATTACAACCGTATAATAATACCTATTTAGAACTATAGAATTGTAGAGTTGGAAGGATGCCTCAGGATCATCGATTCCAACCCCTTGCAATGCAGGAATCTCAAGTTCATTCATGACAGATGGCCCTCCAACCTCTGTGAATGAGCCATTCACAGTTTCACTGCAACACTCATGTGTACCTAGACATGCATGACGTAATCTTTAGGGCAAGCATTAATTTACAACCAGAAGAATATATCTCTCAGGTATCAAAGACCAGTGTGAAGAAGCACATTTTCAGGATACGGCGAAAGCTATGCAATGCGCTCTATTGCATGTTGCAATAAACCCATTTGAATTTGGATTGTGGAAAGGGTTAAGTTCCTTTTGGCCGCTTCATCTAAAGCTAGGGAAATACAACCCCAATCCTGGATTTCTCACTCCCCACCATCCATTTAAAAGAGAACAATGTCCTCCCATTTTCATGGGAGATGAATACTTCCCCCTTCTCCTCTGCAAAGAAAGAACGAAAGAACGAGAGAGAGAGAGAGAGAGAGAGAGAAGTGGCTTGTTTTTGTTCAAACTAGCTTGGAGACAGAAAAGGTATTTAATTTTACAATATTGTTACACCTCCCAAATCATTGGAATGGGACCAACTATAAATCCTACTATAAATCCTACACAAAGGCCCGTGGTTAAATCCTTTGTTAATTAGAGGATATAAGTTTGAAGACTGCCCATTCAGACAGTCTTCTCTTAACTGAAGCACATTGAAAAGATGGTATGTTGAAAAGGTGCCTATCACATCTATGTCATGTGTGTACTCTTTTCCTTTTAAGGCTATGGACATTTTAGGGTTCTTTTGCCCTAAGGTGTTCAAGGTACATGGTGTTTTTAGGTTAATAATAATAATAAATTTTATTTATATCCCGCCCTCCCCAGCCGAAGCCGGGCTCAGGGCAGCTAAAGGTTAGCTATAGTGTTCTGTGGTTTGGGACAATGACATAGAATATGAAACGGTAGTGTGAGCTTTAAGAAGACGGTGGGTGATAAGATCAGATCTCCTGACCTTTTTTTTTTTTTTAAGGAAAGATTAAAATCATTGGTGGGATGGCGCTCTGATTTTGGATGGAAAGCACTGCTAGGGCTGAGATGTGCAATGCTTCTTGCCCTATGGCACTTCATTCATCTAAATTTCCCCTTCCCAAAGCTATTAGCCTTCCAGAGGAAAGATCCTTCCAAGGATCCTTCCAAGGATCCTTCGGAGAAAATCATGACAGGTAATGGTGGTATAAGGCTGCCTTAAATGGAAGATGTGCATGTATTCTACTCCCCCAGCTTTCAACTGCTAAAGCCAGGGAAGGGAACCTCCAGCCTGCAGGCCTCCTTAGACCTCCCAGGTTGTCTGCTTGGCCCTTTGGGCCATTTTAGCCAAGCCACATCCACCTGCCCTGCACCTGGTGTTCATATGATGTCACATACAGGGCAGGTAAATATCGGGTCACCTGATGTCATTGTGATTGTCGCCTGTCAAACGTGATCCATGAGGGTGGGTTGGGGAGATCCGGAGCCAGTTCCCCGCCCCTGTGCCAGGAAGCAGGGAGGTGATGAATCCCAACTCTAGCAATCCCAAGTAGCAATTTGTGAGCAAAAGGCAAAGCAAAAACTGGGACAAAAGAGGAGCGGTGATTTATGGCGCATGGACAGATTTGAGAACACAGAGACAATGAGAGCATCTTGCCTCCCAGTCCCTTTCCCGCACCAAAGATGTGACTTGGGCTGGGTCCTCACATGATTCGATGAGCCCGGGGCCCAATCTTCCGCCCGGTCCTCCCAGTTGCAGAGAAGGCCCTGGGGTCCTTTTCTGCCACTCGCACCCCCTAAGACGAGTCCTGGCTTTGAGGGGAGGAGCGGAGAAGGAGCGCCGAGAACCAAAAGTGCTGCGCTGTGTGGATTATTGTGTGTTTGTCATCCAGAATGGTATAAGCTGTAGGTACAGCATCTCTTGGCGGTGATTTATGGTCCCTGTCAGCCAGCACCAGCGCTTTGTCTGCCGTAGCGTGGAGGATGAATGCAGCGCTGTCAGCCCAGGCAGGGCAGTCTTTTTCCTCTCTCTGCTCCGCACACTCGCTCCCATTTCATGCCACTGAACATAAACAATCTTTTGTAAACCTGACAGTCACACTTACTTCTTTGGGAACATAAAGCAGAAATGTATGACTCGGTTTTCATTACCCAATTTCCGCGGCTGTATAGCAAACGCACTTGGGGAGCCAGCAGCCAAAAGGAGGGGAAAGGAGTATTCACAGTGAGTAAGGAGGGGAAGGGAGGAAGGAGTCACCCCCCCTTCTTCTTATGCATACCTACATGCACAAACAATTGATCTTCTTGCCCGCACTGCTTTGTGTATGTTCACAGTGAACAAAAGTGCATTTAAAATTAGTGGCTTCATTGTGCGGGTGTAATGTTTTTGCCTCCGGCGGCTGCTCTTTCCTACTTGTGTTTTCTGCACAGCCTGGTGTGTCAGGAACCTTTTTCTGCCCAAGAGGCATGTTCCCTCCTGGGCAGCCTTTTGGGGAATGCAGACCAGTAGTGGGTGGGGCCAGGTGCAAAAGTAGGTGGAGCAATGGTGCTCATACCTTTGTACAGTAAACTGCATCCCGCCTATGCTAAAGGTCTGAGGTTTCCATATGCACACACCTTCCTCTGTATCCCATCTAAACAAGCCAAATGAATTCTCACATTTCAAGGACACTTTCCAGCCACACAAAAACATTTGAGGACGGCCTGCAAGGTGTGACTAGAGGGAAGTGGGGTGTCCAAGGGAGATTCCCAATGGCCAGGCAGAGAGGCCTGGAGGGCTGCATTTGAATGCACATGGCTGTTTGAGGAATTTGATCCTTGTGAATTCCAGTATGAACTGATACGGTCTGTACCTCCAGACAGATGAACTGATTGGAACTTATGTATCAAATGACTTCTGAATTTCACAGATGTTCCAGTGTAGTTTTCAGCTAAAGAGGTCTCAATGTGCTTTCAGAAATGTGTGTGTTTTGAGAGAAGTTTATTTGGGATACAGATGTTTAGGAATATGTATTTGAGTGCATATGTTTGTGCAAATTTCCCTGCTTTTTTAAATTAAAAAACCCACAGATCAGTGCAGAATTGGGGTGGAATTGATTCATAACCTGAGGCTGCAATCCAAGCCCCCACTTATGCCATTTTTTAGGGGGGGGCGCACTAGATTGACCAGCCTCCTGCCAGGTGGTAACTTGAAGGTATTCTGGGCCCAAGTCATGTATTTATTTAATATTTATTTCAACACTATAAATACCACTTGATTGCAAGTGTCTCTAAGTGGTGTGCAGTAATTTATAGTATCATCTAGTCCAACCCCTGCAATGGAGGAATCACAGCTAACACAATACTGTAGAAATCAGTTAGACCTATCAAATCAAAAGTTAGTTAAAATGCAGGGTTTCAAACAAACAGGTGAACCCCTTGAATTGGGCTTGGAACAGGCATCCAGTGCAGCTGCTTCAGGACAGGCTTGGTGCTTCCACTGGTGGAGGAAGAGAGGTGAGGGGGGAGTACACCGCCCCCAGCAGCGCAATCCCGGTGGGGTGCCATCGTGGCTGACCCCCACCCGCGCTGGGCGCCAAGGCTCTGCAGGCGGCATCTCACCCAACACCTGGTGAGTGGCATTCTGCACTCGTTGTAGTCTCCGAAGCATCTTCAAAAGCAGCATCAATTGTATTGCAATAGTCCAGGCACATCCAACTCACAAGACACTGTGATCTCCTCACAGATCAACCAGAGGCACCCAGTGATGACCAGTAGATTGCGACCAACCTGTTGGACATGTCTGCAGGTTGTCAGAACATGGACTACAGTATTCAGAAAGGGCTGTTGCTGACTTTATAGCCAGTGTTGGAAATTTATTTCTAAAGCTGGAATTAAGGGATAACCATCCAACAACTATGGCACAATGGTATGCTGCTTACAAATAAAACAGAAAACAAGGAACTGATTGGATCATCCTTCTACTCCTGCCCTTAATTTATTGGTAAATAGTCAAATATGAAAGTTGAAGTATACAAACTTAAGTTCTCCCAGTCTTCCTTTCCCCATGATTCTTTTCTTCTCCAGCGCATTGATATTCTCCTGGAAGGTTCTTGAATGTTGATTAAGAGTTAATGAACTGAGAAGGAAAATGAATAAATAAACAACTAAATGAAAAGAACTCTGAATATACAGTGTAATATATTAATGCATAGAAGCAATATATAATAATGATACACTAAAAAAAGCAAACATAAAATAAAATACGCCCGAAAAATCAAAGTGTTTTAAACTCTGTTTTTATTGTTGTTTTTTTTAAATGAATAGTTTATACCATTTTATGTAAACTGCTTAGAGGTTTTTTATTATTTTTATTAAGTGGTATATAAATCTTATTAAAGGAATAAAATAAATAAAATTATACAATTACTTGGCAGGGATATAAGCAAACGGTTGGATCAAGGTTTTCTCACTAAGCCTACAGGAAGAGAGAGGAGGAGAATGGTCTTTACGGGGTCAATGCACATATAATTTACATTGCCTGGGTACGTCATAATCCTAATGCTTTTTCAGATGACAAATGTTTCCCTTCCTTGTTGGCAGTCTGTGTTAGCAGCAGTTAGGCATCCACATACAGAGAGTCAGGCCCCCAGCTTCACAATACATTTAAATAGAGCCGGCTCACCCATGGGGCAAGGTGAGGCAGTTTCTCAGGGCAGCAAGCTCAGGAAAGCCAGGAGGCGTAACAGATCCATCCTCTGTGAGCCTGATATTTTCCATCCACGCTCTAACCCATCACCCTCAACAAACTACAATTCCCAGGGGTGCCGCTTTTTGGTTCGCCTCAGGCAGCAAATTGTCTTGGGCTGACCCTGCATTTAAAACTATATCATATCATTCTAGACAGTCATGGCTTTCCATAAACAATCCTGGGAACTGTGGCTTGTTTTTGGTGCTGTGAATGGCTAGGAGACCCTTATTCCTCCCATAGAGCTGCAATTCTCAGAATGGTTTCATTCAATTTTCCAATCATTTGATTTGCATATTTCCACATTGGTTTGTGATTTTTTAAAAACATTAAAAAGTTCCTGATGAAAATTTTATGAAAATGGCGTACCAATGGTACTTAACTCCGGTAAAACTGGCTAAAATTTACAAATTAAAATCGAATACCTGTTGGAGATGTAAAAAAGAAATAGGAACAATGTTTCACATGTGGTGGGAATGCCGACCTATCAAACAATTCTGGAACAAAATTTATGAAGAACTCAAAAAGATGTTTAAAATATCTTTCAGTAAAAAACTGGAGGCATTCCTTTTAGGTTTAATTACAAATGATATCCCCGACAATCAAAGGAAAGTATTCCTTTATGCAACAACAGCTGCCAGTATGCTTATAGCAAAAAACTGGAAAGGGAGAAAAATTCCATCAATGAAAGATTGGCAAATTAAATTTTGTGAATACATAAATCTGGCAAGACTCACAGCATTCATAAGGGGACAATCGGACCAGAAATTATTAAAAGAATGGGGTTGTGCTAAAGAGTATATGAAAAAACATTGTTCTGGAGTAAGTATATTGGTATGTAATGAATGATGCTTTACAGGGTTAAAGGGGGGAAAATGGTGTTAAAAAAAAGGTACAAAGATGGATGCAATCTAACCAGACACAACAATATAGTAAGAGTAAAATTTCTGAGGTCTTAGAGCAAAGGAAGGAAGTCAATATGTGTATATGTACGTAATGATATGGTTTTTTTCTGTAGATGTGTGCTTTTTCGTTTTTGTTTAGTGTTGTTTTGTTTCCTTTGCTTTCCCCCCTTTTTCCCTTTTTTTTTGTATATTCCGTTCTTTTTTGTTTGTATAGTATTATTTTGGATTCAATGTTTGTAATTTTTGTTATGATTATGCATTGAAAATAAAAAAAATGATCAGCTTCTTAATGCATTTCCCCCCAATATACACCTGCTTCTATTTAGCTTAATATACACCCCCCTTTTTTTGCAAAGCCATGTTCCTTACTATAATGCACTATGTATGCTATTTTCAGTAATATATGCATTTTAACGCACACTTTAGGCTGCTATATGCATTCTTTCATGCTTGTGCAGAGCTTGTCTTAAGCTGGGGTTAAGGTTTTGTTGTAATAAAGTTATAAACTCAAACAAAAAAGTAGCCGTCCTCTTGGACTGGCTTAGCTCTCCAAGGGTCGGGGCAAATGTACCCAGCTGCCCCCTTCCTGCACAGCCCTGTGTTCATGTACACATTACTTGACTGGAAAATTGTGTTGCAAACTTTGGAGACGTGTGAATTTCAAGGAGTGGCTGTGTTTTGGTTCATGTATTATTTCAGAAGATGTGAATTAGGCAGATCTGCCTTGAAATGTGAACTGAAGTGAATTTATCCCCCATCCCTAGCAGAATGGAATCAGCTTTTATCTTTGGCTGCTCTTTCTATCTTTGGAAAGTTACAGCTCTTGCCGCACCTGCAAGAACAGCATTATCCTCAGCCTTCGATGGTGAGGTCTCCTATATACACATGGACTAAGTAATGATTCCTTTCTATCTTTCATATCTGGATTTAAGAGCACCCTGGAGCTACAAAGTTTATTAGAGCTCATAAGAAGAATTGTACCATAAATGGGACAACCACAGCTATAAACCCGCACCTTAGAGTTTGCAACAAATCTTGAAACACTGAACCAGGACACTCTCTTGTTGCTGTCAGCAAAAAGAAGAAGGAAAGATGGCAGGGAGGAAGAATAGCAAAGCAATACCCGGTGGGAATCAATAACAACAGCTACTGCTACTAATAAAAATAACTGGACTATTCAGACATTCCCTGTGAAGAATATACACAAAATGGGGCTAGCTCAGATATTGCCCTTCATGTAATATGAGCGTGTTCATAGTGATGTTTACATTAGGGCTGGGGTGAAAGTGAAAGGGCCCGGAGAGTGCAGATTGCAAGCAGGGCAAACTTTTGCTGTTCTGACAAGTACCGTATTTTTTCACTCTATAGGACACACCCGACCATAGGACGCACCTTGTTTTAGAAGGGGAGAACAAGGAAAAAAAAATTCTCCCCTTCTCTGCTCAGCGCCCCTTCAACGAAGCGGCAGGAGAAACGAAGCCCCTTCCATTTCTCCTCTCGCTTCGCTGAAGGGGTGCTGTGCACTCGCCCTCTCTGCTGAAGCCAGGAGAGTCTTGCTTTCCTGGCTTCAGCAAAAGGAACACGAAGCCTTCGGAGCACAGCGTGTGTTCCCACTGCACTCCAAAGGCTTCAGGCGGCTATCCCTGAAGCCTGGAGAGTGAGAGGGGTCAGTGCACACTGACCCCTCTTGCTCTCCAGGCTTCAGTGAAAGCAACACGTAGCCTCCGGAGCGCAGAGGGAGCGCTCCCTCTGCACTTTGGAGGCTTCGCGTTGCTATCGCTGAAGCCAATGAGCCTGCATTCGCTCCATAGGACACACACACATTTCCCCTTCATTTTTGGAGGGGGAAAAGTGCGTCCTATAGAGCAAAAAATACGGTAATTAGCAGAGTGTGGGATGTGGAGCTGCAGGGAGGCAAGCATCTATATTAGACTGTGTCCTCAGATGTTGTTTCACTGCAATTCCCATCAGCCCCACGCAGCATGGCCAACTGCTTAATGGTCAAAGATGATGGGAGCATATGGTCAAAGATGATGGGAGATGCAGTCCAAGAACATCTGGTGTCCCACATGTTCCCTGTCTCTGACCTACATCTTTGCAGATGGTAGGAACTGGACCTCTGCTCCAAACTACAATACAAACTGACTTGATCCTCCCAGATGAATACCCACTGGAATTTTCACCTTCTAAATATTCTGACACAATTCTCAGTTTAAAAGACCTCAAATCTTAAAGCTGGACCCACAATTGCAGCCAAAATTCATGGATGTTAAAGTTGGGGAGACAATGTTGTCCTCTACCTGGACTGAGTCTATGACATCATCATGTAATAGGGTTGTTACCTTTGTTGCAAAATATAGGGCAAGGCAGGGCAGTGAGGTTGGTGGACAATTTCTTTTTTCATTTGGTGCTGAAGTGACTTCAAAGCAACCCAGTGCAATCTATTGCAGCCTAACAGGAGGTCCCCTCTGGAATTCCTCTCTGTCTCTCTCTCTCTCTTTTTAAATGATATTTATTGAAATTTTACAGACAATAAAAAGTTACAAAATTAAAAATAGGAAATAAAAAAGAATAACAATAATAAAAGAGAAAAAAATACAAAAATACAAAGACAAAATACATAAAAAGTAGAAAAAAGGTTAAAAAGAAATCAGTATTTTCATGCCTTATATTTCATTTACTTGTTTCCTGACCTCCTCACACACCCCTTTTTTGTATTCCAGTTCACATGGTTAATTCAGCAAATCCTTACCCTCAATCATTTATCTTTACTTAATATCTTAACCTATTATAACTATATATTTCCAACCATTGTCAATCCGTATTTACATATTCTTGTTAATCTTTTTACCAATACCGCTTATTTTCAATCCAACATCCCTTTAACATTCATTAATTTTACAGTATTTCTGCAGGTAGTCTTTAAATGGAATTCCTCTCTGTCTCTGTCTGCACATGGCTACTCAGAGCTTAAATACATGACCTTTCACACACCCTTTTGAACACATGCATTGGAAGAGGATTCCTAACCTGGCACACACACACAGAGAGAGATCTGAAATACAGGACAAAATTGCATCCATACAGGACATTGTATTTTATGTTGGAATACGAGGCAAACCTGAATTATACGGAACAGGTGAAAACCCTAGTCTCCACTGACTGACAGCAGCTCTCTGGGGTTTCAGGGCTCTCTCCCACCTCTACCTAGAGATTCCTGGGACTACGCTTGAGACTTTCTGCATGCAAAACGGGTTCTCCACCACTGAGCTATAGGCCTTCCCTATGTTTGTTATTGAATTTGAAATATTTTATATTGATTTCCTACGATGTATCCTCAGGATGGGGGTAGGAGGGATAAGATTGAAGACAAGGGGGCGAGAGGGGATTACTTTCTTTTTTATTATATATGACCCACTGTTAATTCTTAATTAGGAGTGACAGATGCTTCCCTGTAATCCTGTTCCCAACATGTTCTGTTTGCTTTGTTTGGCACTGCAAGATATATGGTGACATCATAATGACCTTTCAAGGCTCCTCCGGAAAGTGTTATTGGCATTCCAATGATTTATTGCATGTTCCAGTTGATTACCAAGCCATTTGTCAACATTTTATTTTGCTCTCCATAAACCTGTCTCCTGCATCACAGATGTTCGTGGGCATGAAAGTTTAAACAAATACAATATATTGTTCCTGGTTGACTCCTGCCTTCAGCTTCAAGGCCCCAAAGCAAATTTGCTTGTGCCTTTGCAGGGACCTTGCTTGCACCACTAACTGGGGGAAAGTACAGGTGCTATTCCACACACTTGACAAAGCCTTCAGGGGAAGTTTTGATGTTCCAACTATAAAGTAAGGAAACCCATTGAAGTTCCCCAGTGATTGATAGTAGCTTATCTGTGAGAATCAGAAACGTGCAGGCTATGAATTTCAACACAAACATTATTACTATTTATAAAATTTGTATCCCATCCTTTCTCTCAATGGAGCCCAGGTGGCAAACACACAAGTGATTAAAAAAATCAAAACACAATTCCAGTACCGATGCAAACTGAGAAAGATCTCATCTTAAAAGGCTTGTTGAAAGATTAAGATCTTCACTAGGAATTGGAATGACAACAGAGATACACTAGTTTCTGACTAATATATAATGGAAGGGAATTCAGATGGTACGTGTCAAAATGCTAAATGCTTAATTCCTATATTGTGTGGAATTGCCCTCGTGAGAAGCTGATATCTACAGGAGGCCCATAGCTGCAGACTCTGGTGATCAGTTTTGTATATAAGAGGTTCACGGCCAAGTTTTATAGCAGAGATGAAATTTCATAGCCTGCTCTACTGAACAAGTTTTTTTTAAAAAATGCATCATCATCATCATCATCACCATCATATTATTGTACCCCACCCATCTGACTGGATTGCCCCAGCCACTCTGGGAGGCTTCCAGCAAAGGATAAAGGAATGCACCAAAACATCAAAGGTTGGAAACCTTTTCAGCCAAAAGGCCACATTTCCTTCTAGATAACATTCTGAGGATAATTTGCAAGTGGTGGGTGGAGCCAGAGGCAAAATCTGAGGGAAAACTCAGGTATGAAAGAACTGATGGCATATGAAGGAAAGCCAGTGAGGGCCTGGGGAGGGGTCCAAGGGCCAGATTGATGGGTCTGTAGGGAACTGGGGTTCCTCACAGGGGATACATGAATTCAGACTCAATAAAGGACCACCTTGGATAACCTTTTCACTTACTGTTCCAGTCCAAGGTATTGGATGTCTGGGGACCAAGATATCTGATGGAACACCTCCTGCCATATTGTCCTGCCCACGCATAAAAAAATTCAGTAGAGCCCTTCCTGAAGAGTGCTATGTATACTTGCATGACTTTTTCTGTGGTGGTGCCCTTGTTAGAATTCCCGATCTATGATTGCAGTCATGGGATCGTTGTCTTTTACATGACTGTATATGTTTTGACTCCACAGAGTGGGAAGTGACGGAGACAGGATGTTTGTGTTACTGTGTTCTGTGAAGTGGGACTATTGTCCTTTGTTCTTTTTCTCTTTGCTGTCTGATGCTAGAGAGAGAGGGAGCCATGTTGCAGTGCTTCATGTGTGTTTATATGTAAATAAAGTAGATTAGCCAAAATGCTGAGTTGCTGAGGTCTGTCATGCGCATGACAGCCCTACCTTGGAACACCCTACCTAGAGAAGCTTGACTGGTCTTGGCATTCCAATTTTCCTGTGTCAGGTTCAGACTTTATTTGCCAAGGCATTTCGAAGGGCTACATTCTCCTTTGAGGGCATTTCCTTCTTTGCTTGAGCTGCTGGTTTTCATATCTGAATGCCTCCAGATAACCCTTTTGCTGAACATTTATCCCGATTCGCTTTAACAAACCTTGCACAGTGGTTTACACAATGTCCACTCTTGGTTAAGCATTCATCCTGGTTTGCTTTGCATGAAACATATGCAGGGATTATATGATGTCCATTCCTTTACTGAGCATTTATTTTGATTTCTTTGCAGGGAGGTTTATATGTCTTCCCTTCAATCAATCGTTATCCCACCCTTTCTAGTGGATTCCCCTCCACTTTCCTTATCACCAGAGATTTTTTTGCACCAGAGGCATAACACTTTAATTCATTTTAATTGTGCAAATCTAAATTTACTGTGTGCAGTTAAATCCCTCCTACTAAATATTGGCAGTGTTGTTTTATGATTCCTAGGTATTGCACATAGAAGACCAGAGCTGGCTTTTCCTACCAATTTACAACCCAAAACTAATTTCCTAATTCAGCTGGTGGTGGTAAGGGCCTGTTGTTGTTTTTGTTGTTTGGTATGGTGATATAATCCTATCAGCATGGCTTCAGCCTACACAGATCTGTTAATAATAATAATAATAATAATAATAATAATAATAATAATAATTTATGATTTATACCCCACCCATCTGGCTGGATTTCCCCAGCCACTCTGGGCGCCTTCCAACAGAATATGAAAATACAATAATCTAGTAAACATTAAAAGCGTCCCTAAACAGGGCTGCCTTCAGATGTCTTCTAAAAGTCTGGCAGTTGTTTTTGGCATCCAGTGGGAGGGTGTTCCACAGGGTGGATGCCACTACTGAGAAGGCCCTCTGCCTGGTTCCCTGTAACTTGGCTTCTTGCAGCGAGGGAACTGCCAGAAGGCCCTCAGCACTGGACCTCAGTGTCCGGGGAGAACGATGCACAGTCAGAAATTGGGAGTAAGGGCTGCAGTCAAGATCCAGCTTCTCCCTGTCCATTCTCAGCTCACATTCACACAATGCAATAGGGAGAAGGGCACAGCATTTCTTTGCATGCGGAAGGTCCAAGGTACAATTCCCTGCATCTCCAAGTAAAGTTGGGAGAGACCCTTGTCTGAAACCCTGGAGAGCCACTGCAAGTCACTGCAGGCAATACCACACTAGATGGACCAATGGTCTGACTCAGTATATTTCAGTTTCCCCCAATCCTAATGCAGATGCATTGCCTAAATGGCCTTTCTGAGAAGCTTAGGTATGGAGCATCCTGGGCATGCTTGCTGTTATGGTGTCCTTAAGCATGCGTGATGCACTTCAAATGAGCTTCTCCCAGGCAGGAGCATGAATTGTTGTTCTTTGGCGCTACAGTAAAGCAAGTGCATTGTTCCACTGCTGTGACATCAGTGCAGGGCACATAAATATATTTTTTATTAAGTGTGCAGTGCCCTTTAAAAAACACACAGACGCGCCACCTGAGACAACGGTTGAGTAAATGCTGAAACATCGCTGGAAGGAAACTCAAGCGGCCCTTTGTGCTGGAGAGAGGGCAAGGCTGCCAGGGAACAGCTCCAAGGGTGCAATGACCCTTCCAGCATCCTCAGTCTGCATGTAATGTACATCTTAATTTCCTCTCAAATTAGACACTTGATAAAAAAAAATGTTATTATATCTGTCAAGCTGCCAGGGCTTTTTATGGGAGTGATAAACTAAGAACCATGGCTTTACAAACCTTGATATGATGTTTCAGTACCTGGAAAACTATTTTATTGCAGCCCAGACTACTAACAAATTGCAAATACCGATTAAGCTATAAAGTTACAACAACATTAAAAAATAATGAGTGGTTATTGCATATGGAAAGAGTCTTAGACGGCAGATTTTGCCACCCAGAATCTGAAGGCCAGGAGTACAAGCCAGCTGCACAGGGCCATCTGTGAGTGTCCTTATACCTCTGGCACTTCTCAAACAGGCCTAATCTGTAAGAGCAACACAGGGATCCGTTGTGCAAAAGAGTAACAAACACCAAGGCTGGTATCAGGGTTGACATTGTAAGGCACCTGCCCTGGCCCATGTCTTAGAAGGGGCTCCACTGTCTATCCTTGTGAAATCCTGGACCCACTGCATTTCTCTTGATTTAACAACCTGTTCACCTGCTGTCTCTGAGCACATAAGCCATGAAGGCCGATCCATTCGGATGCCTGGGGCACTGTGCCAGCAACCTCTGTCATCCCTCAGCCAGCCCCCCCCACCTGCGTGTCCCTGGCTGTCAGCTTCCTCCTCCTAAGTACCAGTGTTGCCTTTGAAGAACTCTTCCGGGAAGAAGTTGGGGGACAACATTAGATTTAGTGGGCTCTGCCAATCAGTGGATCTGGCTCCACCTAGCCTTGGCCTCCCCTGCTTTCTACCTGATCTGCCCCAATGGGCACCAGGAATAAGGAAAGGAGCAAAACGTTCTGGGCACCTTGGTTGAGAGATGGTGCAGACTGGATTCAGAGAGAAAGGGAACATGCACAGGCACTGGCAGCGGTGTTAAGGAGGAAGCCAGCCTACTCAGCGCTGACAGCAATGGGCCATTTGGGAGGGAGAGCATGCAAGAGAGAAAGAGCAATGTTTGTTGGCTAAAGACAACTTGGAGGTTCAGAGGCCTTTTCCTAGAGTCTGATGAGGAGTGGGAGGTGTGTCACCTTGCAGGGGTGCTTGCTACATTTACCTCTTTGTAAATTGTGCATGTATATTTGCAAATTAAGGGGACGTGGGTGGTGCTGTGGTCTAAACCACAGAGCCTAGGGCTTGCCGATCGGAAGGCCGGTGGTTGGAATCCCCGCGACGGGGTGAGCTCCCGTTGCTCGTTCCCTGCTCCTGCCCACCTAGCAGTTCAAAAGCACGTCAAGTGCAAGTAGATAAATAGGTACTGCTCTGGCAGGAAGGTAAACGGTGTTTCCGTGAGCTGCTCTGGTTCACCAGAAGTGGCTTAGTCATGCTGGCCACATGAGCTGGAAGCTGTCTGCAGACAAACGCCGGCTCCCTTGGCCTATAGGGTAAGATGAGCGCTGCAAGCCCAGAATCGTCCACGACTGGACCTAACAGTCAGGGGTACCTTTACCTTTACCTTTATATTTGAAAATTAATACATTGTATAGATGCTTTAATTGTGCAATGGAACTTACAGGGATGTGTGCACAGGCATGGAATCTTTAGGGTTGTAGCCAACTAATTTTGACTCCAAGTAGACTCAATTAAATTAATGAACCTAAGTTAGTCATGTCCATTGACTTCAGCAGAACTACTCTGAGTAGAACTAGCATTGCATACAGCCTTGGTCTCCCAATTTTTCTTGTCCAAATGAAACTAAATCACAGTAGGTCTACCCCTGGTGCTTATTATAGGGGAGGGATGGGGGGGTGTCATCATACTACTGAGTTCCTTCTGCAATGTTTTGGGGACTTTGTTAGGGAGAGATCTCTCATATGTTCTGATCAAGCCTACAAAATATTTCCTGGCAAAGCTGGGAAATAAAATATAGGGAGTGGCTCCTTCCATCCAGCACAGTGACACTCTGGGTTTCTGTCAACAGGAGATACATTTCTCCCCTTCTCCTTTGCCACAGCATCTATTTATTACAGGAGAAATCAAAAGACAGGTGTGTGATTTACCTAGAGCCCTGCTTAGCTAGAGGGTAATATTTGTACTGTCACACGGAGCAATAATGGAAAATGTCACCCTTTTCTATTTCTGGGCAAAAGTCATCTGCGATATGTTTTCATTCTGATATTGGGGCTTTGCTGTCTAAGCCAGGGCTCCGGTCCTCCCTGATCCTTCCCCATAAAATGAAAATTGTGCTGAGCAGTCAGAGTTGTCAGAGCGAGCTTCTGTGGCAAAGATGCTGACTCCTTATGCTCATATCTGAGTCCTTGGAACATTTTGCAGGGTCAGGCCATATCCCATGACCATAAAGGGCTAGCACCATTGGTTCACCAAAGGGATCAGTTCATAACATCATCATTCACCCTGGCAGATGTTTTAGATTCACTCTGCATGGGCTAGAGCCAGGCCAGGCTAGGGATGGGTGAATCTGTCAGTTTCTGTTTCTCTCCATTTCTCATTTTTCCAGTCTTAAGTTCTCATATTCCTAAACCAGTTTGCATCTTTTCCTCATTTTTTAAATAAAAAATAAAAAAATTATCCTAATATACTGTACACATTTTACAAAGTAATTTTCCCTAATGCAATTATTATTATTATTATTATTATTATTATTATTATTATCATTATTATTATTATTATTATTATTATTATTATTACCCCACTCATCTGGCTGGGCTTTCCCAGCCACTCTGGGTGGCTTCCAACAATGCATTTTTATATATTATTTTCATTAATATATGCATGAAATGGGGGCTTCCTCCTCACTCACTTCCTCAGTTGGGGATGGTTTCATCAAGCTGTGAGAATGTGAGAAGCCACAGCAGTTTGAGTCAGGTGGAATTGTAGAATTGAGTTTGGGGTTCCAAAAATCTAACAGAATTTTGGGGAGCTGGCGGTGGCTCTGGAAATCAGAGATAGGGGCAGTAGATTCTGTCTCTCTGCTAGGATATTTAAACTGTGCCTCCATCTACAATCAGCCTGTGAATCTTTGACTAATATACCAAATAGTACAAAATGCCAATAAGCCACCAGTGACCTCATTCTAAAGGGAACCAAATCTGGGTGAACGTTGTGGGTTGTATCCAACACTAGTCATATTGAGTAAGCCCACTGAAATTAGCATGGCTAATGTAATTCATTTCATTGGGTCTACTCTGAGTAGTCATTGGATGTCTCCCAGAGCTCCCATTCTGCCCCCAAGTCTTACTTCCCCGAAAACTGGGCTGCAATGTAAATCTTCTTGTGTTGTAGCAACACTTAAGAATCCTATCCTGTGAGTTGCTTTTCACTTCCCACCCTGAGCTTTCCAGGACATAGTGAGACATATTCTTTGTTAATCTGCTAACAAATCTTCCAAACCCAGTGCTGGTTGCATCGATCTGTTTTTTTATATATTGCAGCAATGACATTGTAAGTGATAGATAATTTGGTCCAGGATTTCTAGCACCAGTTGGAGAGATTAGGAAATCTCATCCTGATTAAAAATTAATCTGGGCCCAAAGGCAGCAACGGGATATTTCAGCCATATTTCAGGACCATCATATCACCATAAAGGTATTATTAGAATGATGCCACAATCAAATTCCTCATTTAGGTATGGGGTGGGGAAGTGATTTGCCTTGTTACATTAGCTCAGGATGCACACACACATACTTTTAAATGGTACTCACGGTCATTTTTAATCTCCCAGTGAGACCAGATTCCTGTCACCTTCACAATGCATTTGACAGATACACTTATTGGTGACTTAGACGCTGATTCAGTCATTCCTTTTGCCCCCTCTACCCATTCCTCCAGCAAACTGTCTGACTTTCTTTCTTTAAATGTACTGACTCATTATTATTTACTTTAATGTTCACCCATTGCTTTATTTTTTAAAAAAGAGAAGGCAAATGATAAGAATTTGTAACACTGCTCCAGGAAGGTGGAGGGGACAAACAGACTTGTGACATTACAGGCACTAGCCAATCAGTACGTGCAAATCCAGTTTCTGCTGTAAGCGGGCCAAATCGATCTTGAAGAGAAAACTAGTCATCTGTACATGACATGGGGAGCATGCTTCGGAAGAAGTTCAATTGCTCAAATCATGTACCCTTTGAAAACTCATTTATTTCAGACAGTTACTAATATAAGGCACAGTTGGGAACCTCACCCCGGAAAAGCCAAATGTTGCCCTTCAGGCCTTGTGGCTCCTTCCACACACCCTCTAACCTCAACAAACTGGGACAAAAGCTTGAATGCTTTTGCCTAGTTGGAACATGTCCTTAAACTGTAGCAATGCCTGGAGGATGGAGATATGTGTTTGTGCAGAAACCACTGGCTTTTGTGTCACCAAACTGTATCCTTGTGTCCGCCACTAGCATGTGGCTGCTGGAAGGCTGCCCATGAGGGAATGTGGGCCTCAGAATGAAAAAAGCAGGTTCCTTGCTGTGGCGATCACACACAGGGCCCCCGGACGTTTGACGGTCTCTATTGACCCTGTGCCGCCACTGCGATTGCTTTTTCTGCTGCCACCCCCCCGTATCTCACGGGGACACACGGAGTCCAGTCAGTTGTTAACGTAAACAAATAATCAAGTTTATTTTTAAATGCAGGAACAAGCTTATGGTTTCAGTTAGTTTTTCTTGACAGTTTCTTATTCTTATTTCCTAACAACTCCAAACAGATTATTCCCAACTATCTATCTGACTCCACCTCACAATTCCTCTCATTCTCTCACAATACAACTCTACCAACCCACACCTAAACCTCCCTCTTCCTTCTTCAACTCCCAAGCCTCAACTCTCAACTCAACTGAACTCAACCTCCAACTGACTTTCAAAACCTCCCACTCTAACTTTTATTCCCACCTTGCATTTTCACTGGCCAATCACACCACACCTGCTTTAACCCTTTCCTTATGACCCATCCTAGGAGGCAAATGGCACACTCGCCTCTTATTTAGGGGGGTGGAAGGGTTTTGGAAGAGTAGTTTGGTTGCCAAAACATTTATTAAAATACTCAGGAAATACTTTCATAGCATATCAATGGAAACTTTGAAACAAATGCTGTATGTTGCAAGGGAAGGGACCTTTCTTCCACACACCAGCCCCAGTTACTACCTCAGTCCAACTACAATGGGAACTAGCAAATATGTGGCAAGCCCCTGAGATGCCACCACCAGTCAGCTACCTGAACCAGTGAGAGGTAATAGACAGAATGTAACCGATTCCATCTCCGATTCCTTCTTGAGTACCTGCAGATTGCTTTTTCTCTCAAGCTTTACTTCCTTCCTGCTTCTTCTTCAGTATTAGTGTTGGAAGTTTTCTTAAGCTCATGACTTCCCGGCAGCCACATGTAAATTTGTACTTAGAATGGCTTTGTTTGTCGGGATAATCTTCTATTTGTGCACTGTGCTGCAATGTGTATGCCAAACTTCAAAAGTAATACCCTCAGCAAAAGAGAAGCTGCACTACCAAATGGAAAGCAAACAAACTGATTCATGTTGCACTGAACATGATTCGAACGAATGCTTCTGAAATCCTACTCATCTCTGAATTTGAAGTTTCTGATGACCTGTTCTTGTTTTCAAAAAATTGTCAATTTTTTATTATTATTTCTGTTTGGTTCAGGGTGCTATGCACATTCAGTTTCCTGCAGCTTGCAGTTCCTTTGGTTAAAACAAATGCATGATTGCTGTTCATGAGGTTTCCTGTTATCTTCTGGCAAGCTCTATAAACACATAATACAGGGTTTCTTTCTGCAGCATTAGGCCATTCCTCCATTCTACATAGTGGTCCTCATGGCTCTTGTTAGCTATATATATTAAAGGTAAAGGTAAAGGGACCCCTGACCATTAGGTCCAGTCGCGGCCGACTCTGGGGTTGAGGCGCTCTTCTCGCTTTATTGGCATGACTAAGCCACTTCTGACAAACCAGAGCAGTGCACGGAAACACCGTTTACCTTCCTGCTGGAGCGGTACCTATTTATCTACTTGCACTTTGACGTGCTTTCGAACTGCTAGGTTGGCAGGAGCAGGGACCGAGCCACGGGAACTCACCCTGTTGCTGGGATTCGAACTGCTGACCTTCTGATCGGCAAGTCCTAGGCTCTGTGGTTTAACCCACAGCGCCACCTGTGTCCCCAGCTATATATATTACTCAGCTATATATATTACACCAGTCTATTCTGATGAACCATTTCACCTTGTGCTTTTTTTTTTTTAATAAAAAAGGGTTACCTCCCTCCCCTCCCTTTACTGTCTCTATTCCTGCTCTGCAAATCTCCTTCCATGGCAAGATACATTTGGTTATTATTGGGCCATAGCATAAAGTGATTCCTCCTGTCATAGTGAAGCCATAGTGAAGCTGTCGGGTGGGAACCAGGAGCCAGAAGTCACAGGGTGATGAATGGGAGCTGGGAGCCGGGACTCAAGACTTCAGAGATGCTGCCTAGGAATCAGAAACCAGGAATCATATGCTATGGAGCAGGAGTGAGAATCATGGCTCAGACTAACTCAACCAGCACAGGAATATTTTTCAAGTTCTTCTTCGAGAAATGAATGATTGGCCAGTGTCAATAGGCAGAGCCAGTTTGGAGACCAGGAACACTTTATTGCCCAAGGAATACTTTATCCTTGAGGATTAACTGCAAAGGGCTTTGATTAACCCCAACAGATTTTTGGTTTTTTGCTCTGTAGATTATTGGTTCTAGCCCTGGCAGATCTTAACTGAGAGTCTGTCTGATTCACCCCCGTTGTCTGGTTTTCTGGCTGTAACTCAGATGCAGTAGCTTTGTATGCCCTTTGGCAGTGATCCTGCCATTACTACCCATGCCAGCAAGGATCAATACCAGCAACATGGCATCTGGCCCCAGAGCAGCCTCCATGTTTGCATTTGGGAGGTCTTGCCAGCGCCTTCTCTTTCATTCATTTCCATCAAATTTGCATCAGTCTCACATGCGTACACCCCATTTAATGCTATCTGCTAAATTGCTGTGTTACAGTGTAGCTGAACTAATGATGCAGCAATTAAAAGCATTTTGGAGTTATTGCTAATAAAGCTGATCCATAAAGTTGATTAAAAACTTGCATTAGCTAAAATCACATAATTAAAGAAATGTAATAAACAAACAGGTGTAAACATTAAAACAACCAAGCATTGGAATCTTAGTAAATGCAATGGATCCTCCTTTGGTTTGTGGAAGGAAAGTGGGATGCTGGACAGAGAACTCGGTTTGCTCTCCTTCAGTGCTAGCTGATCCTGCAGGGATAATTCTGGTTACAGGAGAGGAAGGGACAATCATGTTTATAAGCCTGAATTTAGCAAAGAGAAAGGAAGCTTTCTAAGAAGCACATGAAGAAAAAGAATCCAAGGCTGAAAAAATGAGAATATTCTTTCAGAAATCCAGTGTGTACATATTGGAAACTATGACATAGGAATGGGGAACAAATTCTATTCAGTTCACAATCAAAGGCAAATCTACCTGATTTGCTCTTTCTGAAACAACACACAAACTGAAACATGGCTGTCACCCAAAATTCACAATTCTCTGAATTTTGCAATGCAGTTCTCCAGCCAAGTAATGTGTACGAAGATACAGAAGCTAGGGTAAAGTGCACATAAAATGCATATATTAGTGAGACTAGCATACAGAAATCTGTTATATCAGGGAAAATTGCTTTGCAGAAATGTGTACATTAAACAAAATTGCATTCAAAAATGTGTGTATCAGGACCAATTTGCATTAAAATGCTGATGTGTTTTCATTCACAGACTGATGTAGAGATGTGTAGAACTGAACTTAAGGAAGGAAAAATGAACAACTGAGATAAACCAACATCGAAAAATCTGTTCTTCCAACTCCTCTAGATGGGCATGTTCTTGCAGAATGAGCAGATTGCAATGTAGGCACGAATGACTGGGAGATACCCCTATGGATCACAAGCTTCTGTATGGAAAGTACAATGGGTCTCAGCACACAGTATAGATGAGGGAGTAGTCAATGTTGCATCCCCCAGAAGTTCTGGACTACAGCCCCTATCATCCCTGATTACTGGCCATGCTTACTGGGGCTGGTGGAAGTTGTAGTCCACAACATCTGCAGGGTAGTACGTTGGCTGCTCCCACTATAGGCACTTTGTGGTCATCTAGGCACTGTGTTTGGTTTGGTTTTGGTGGCTGTCAGCCATTGAAAATGCTGGAAGTCAACTGGAAGATAATAATTTGAACCCAAATGGCTAAGACTTGGGTTCAATATGAGTGGATGTTTGGATGGGAAGCCTTATTATTTGGTTGGTAGACAATCCCTGGGAGTTGCCAATGGCAAAGCTATCGGAGTTCCACTAGAAGATGTAGGAGCTCCATTGTTAGAAAAGGTTTGACTCATCTGCACTTCTGGCCAAGTCCCCCATGTCTCTTGGATGAGAAACTCTATTATCTGCTTGGTAGACAGTCACAGGAGTTTGCCATTCGTCAGACATGGTAGGGAAAGACAGAACCTATGAATCATTGACAATGTAACACTTCTCCGTGCCTGACCTGAACCTCCTTGAAAGGTTAATTTTGTTCTGACCCAAATTTGAAATGCTTACTCATGTGATCTGAAGCACATTTTCTCCTGCGCACACATAGCTGGCATTTTGTTAGATTTTGGGAAGCATGTGAGAATTATTTGCTAGTGGAGGCTTTGCACCTTAGGCAATTACCGCTACAGTCTGGAAAACAAGAGCAGCAGGGAGGTGGGGGAAAAATCCTATCATGTCAGAATAATGAGATCTGTGATTTCAGCACTTACTGGGTCAAAGACACACACAGTGTGTTATCTGTAATGCTTTCCTTCTGACATTTGGGGAAATTGCATTTATGCAGAGGACACAAAGCAATGAAGCACAGTACTTCACTAGGGCACCGTGACAGAAGACAATCTCTCCTGGATGTGCCAGTCTCCCCTTGCTGCCCAGATGCCAGCCTTCTGCTTTTCATGAGTATGATGAAACAGAAGGAAGAGCAATCTGCAGTGAACAAAGGGATAGGTATCCAGAGCATGAAAAACAGTTGAGTAGGGACATAGGAAATGGCCTTATAATGGGTCCGACTATTTGTACATCTAGTCCAATCTATTCTGGCAGTGGTTCACCAGCAGGAGTCTTTTCCAGGCTATCCTACCTGTTCCTGTTAACTGGAGGTGCCCAGGACTGATGCTGAGACCTTCCACATGCAAAACATGTCTGTTACTACTGAGTCATTATCCCCTCTATCATAGCATGTCCTCTGCTGCAGATCTATGTGTATTCATAATGCTATTGTTTTCATAGGTAAAATCATAAGTTTCCACTTATATGTTAATATTTACCAGGGGGCAATGTTCGCTTTCTGATTCCTGAGTAAATCAACCATCTCCATTTTTTGTCCCCCCCTTTTTTTGCTTTTCGACACTGTCTTAGTGTGCGTTGCTAGAATTGTCATTCTTTAAGACTCAACCCTTATTTATTGATTATTTCATTATTGGCTCATTTCATGAGTTCATTGGCCTAATTGTCTTTCATGAACTGCCTGAAGTAGGAAAGGGTGTAACTCTGTGGTAAAGAACATGCTTTGCATGCAAAAGGTCTCAGGTTCAATCTCTGGGACCTCTGGGCAATGCTGGAAAACAGCCCTGTCTGAAATCCTGGAAAACTGCTACCAGTCAGGGTAGTTCAGAGATGGGAAAACTGCAGCCACCTGGGAGCGTTAGATTGATTTCCAATGCCTTCTATAAGAGCTCAGTTCAGTTGTTGATCAAGAAGGAAAAGGGGGAGAGAGAAGGGATGGCAGAGGAAAGAGCCCCCTTCCATTATTATTATTATTATTATTACTATTATTAATATTATTACTACAGTGGTACCTCTGGATGCAAACAGGATCCTTTCCAGAGCCCTGTTCACATCCTGAGTAGAACATAACATGCATCTGTGCATCTGTGCATGCGTAGCTCGCATTTCGCAGCTTCTGCGCATGCACATGATGTCATTTTGAGCCTCTGCACATGCGTGAGCAGCGAAACCCAGAAGTAACGCGGTCCGTTACTTCCGAGTGGCCGCGGGGTGTAACCTGAAAATGCTCATCCTGAAGCATATTTAACCCGAGGTATGACTGTATTATTATTATTATTATTATTATTATTATTATTATTATTATTACCAAGGCTGACTTCAGCTTCACCCACAGTTAGGGATGGGTGAATGTGTCAGTTTCAGTTTCTCTTAGTTTCCCCATTTTTCTAGTCTTAAACTCAGTTGCATATTAATCCCACCAGCATTTTAGTGTGCAATTCTGCTAAAATACACAGGTTTGATACAGTTTTTCATAATGTACACTTTTATTGCAAAGCACCCCCCCCCCAATTTAATGCATGCTTGAAATTTTCACTAATATATGCATGTTTTTGCATACTGTATCCTAGTAGATGCATTTTTGTACATATTACGTGGCTGGAGACCTGCACTGAAAGATTCAGAGAAGCGCACGTTTTAAAGGATGTGTTTAAAATTTAATCAGTTAACACATTGCTTGAGAATGTGCCAGTTAGGTAAGTTTGCCTTTAAATAGGAACTGATTTCTCCATCATCCTTATCCACAGCTGTCTTGCAGACCCTGAGGGAATGTGGCCCCCAACAGTAACTGAAAAGTTCACCACTCCTGGTGTACTAAATGGACTGAACTAAATGAACTAATGGACTAATCGCCTTACTTGACACAAAGCTATTTCCAATGTTCATTAGCTACAGAAAGGTAAAATCGGGCTTAGTTCACACTTGTGCAAACTGATAGATGGTACAAAATGCAGCTGCCCTTCAAAACCCACAGTTCTCTAAATTTTGCTAGGAGGCTCTCTAGGTAAAGGTACCCCTGCCCGTATGGGCCAGTCTTGCCAGACTCTAGGGTTGTGCGCTCATCTCACTCTATAGGCTGGGAGCCAGCGCTGTCCGCAGACACTTCCGGGTCATGTGGCCAGCATGACAAAGCTGCTCTGGCGAGTCAGCACCAGCGCAGCACACGGAAACGCCGTTTACCTTCCCGCTGGTAAGCGGTCCCTATTTATCTACTTGCACCCGGGGGTGCTTTCGAACTGCTAGGTTGGCAGGCGCTGGGACCAAACGACAGGAGCATACCCCGCCGCGGGGATTCGAACCACCGACCATGAGATCGGCAAGTCCTAGGCGCTGAGGTTTTACCCACAGCACCACCCGCGTCCCTCAGGAGGCTCTCTACCCCCACCCCAAAAAATGTATACAGAAAATGCATATATTCAGGGAAAGTATGCATAAATATGCATGGATTTGTGAAAATAGCATACCAAAAACGCATTACATTTGCAGAGGTGGACACTCCCCTAAATTTATATCAAGATCTCATCATGCTCAGGTTAGTGCCCTTGCTTCCATTTTCTTCTTGGGTCTTCACCCAAAGGCAAACACATGGAATGTCTCACACTTGATAATCTATTAGAACAGGTGGCTGGAGCTTTGATCTCGGCTGTCTTGTCCTCTTCTCCCCCCACCCTCACTTTGCCTCCCTGATATGCCCTGGCAGTGATGAAGTGATTGATTATCCTGCCTGAAGCATCTTACAAGGTTTGATATTTAATCCTGCCACAAAAGTGGCAACTCATGAGGGAGCTCAGGCAGGGAAGAGGTGGAAATTCAGGCTGACACGCTCAATCTCTCCACCCTCTGAACATCCACAGGCAGAGATGGTTAAGTACAAACGAATTGGGAGATTGCATAGCTTGCGGGGGGGGGGGAGAAGTGGAAGAGGTTATATGGGTGTATTGGTGTACAGTGTAAGACAGAGAGATGTGGATTTGAATCCTTAAGCTGCCATGTGTGGGAGCCAGTGTGGTGTAGTGGTTAAGAGCAGTAGACTCGTAATCTGGGGAACCGGGTTCGCGTCCCCGCTCCTCCACATGCAACTGCTGGGTGACCTTGGGCCAGTCACACTTCTTTGAAGTCTCTCAGCCCCACTCACCTCACAGAGTGTTTGTTGTGGGGGAGGAAGGGAAAGGAGAATGTTAGCCACTTTGAGACTCCTTAAAGGGGATGATAAAGTGGGATATCAAATCCAAACTCCTCCTCCTCCTCCTCCTCTTCTTCTTCTTCTTCATGTGAGGGTTTATTTGGGGGGAGAGGGGCTCACTAGCAACACCCCTATGGGGAAAAGTACATGTTTCCCTAAGGTGATTTCACCTGAGTTGCATGCACACCACTTCACAAAATAGCAAACATTGCAGGCCAGTATCTGTCTTCCTGGCAAATTCATTCATAACTTTTGAACTGGGATTGTCTTCTAGGTGAAGTAATGCAAGTGTGCAGTCTTCTGTATTGATTGCAAAGTTGGTTTTCACTGCACCACACTGCTACTTCAGCATTGTAAGAGCCTGACAGGCACACCATGACTCCATTGGCCAATGTACCCCCCTGATGTGTTTTTCAGGCCAAAGGGCACCTGCCAGCACCTGCAAGACATGCCTAACAGTGACTAAGGGATGGCCACAACCTGTCAGGATGCTGTCAGTGGCTCCCGGCTGGTTGCCCAGGAAAGTATAAAGACAAAGAAAAGTTTCTTACAGTCCTTTTTTATTTCTATAGAGAGGCTATAGAACCCAGCCTCTTGGATAATGGTGTTGTCCCAAGTGAATCTCAACCTTCCTGTCTCTCCCACTTCCTCATTCGTCATTCTCATCATCTCCTCTATGGGTGTTGCTATGTGCCTTCTGTCTTTGAGCTCTTTGCTCTCCTACTTTTAAGGCTCGCCGGGTTCTGGGAGATGGAGGGTCTGGAATGCTTTCTAATGGCAACGTGTCAGCCTGGTGTTGCTCTGGCTCTCCCATGATTTCCTAACTTTCCCCTCCTCTGCCTCTGAGCTGTGACCTCCCTCAAACCCCTATTTGTAAATCTATACTGTCTTTTTCTTCCTCCTCCCTGGGAGGGTCAGGAGGGGGAGGTGGTCTCCACCATTCCTTCTTTGCCTAGTCCCTGGCACAACCCAACACTGCCTTAGGTATGTCTTGCATTCTTTCTGAAATCTTCTCACCTGCCCAAGCTACATGCCAATTAGCCAAATTGAAGGTACACTACTCGTATAGACAAACACCACACAGCAGTGTGGAGTAGGTGAAAAAGAGAAAACCCAGAGCCCATTAAGTCCCCCCCCAAAAAAAAAAATCCTACTATGCATCTGGAAAACAGACAACTAGCCTGTAGGCCCACACAACAAAGGGGTAGGGGAGTGGGTGTCAAATAAGGGAAACAAGGAGTTGGGTGGAGCAAGCATAAATAGCCTGTCACCACCTCTCCCCATTGGACAAAATTGCCCTCGGGCATAATGTTCTCCCTTAGGGAAGTACTAGCTCTCCTTTTCTCCCAGGGGAGGAGGGGTGTGGCAAATTCATCGCCCCAATAAAAGAGGGTAATGGCATAGTCTTTAAGCTGTCACAAGACCTTTTGTTGTTTTTATCGAAAAGCATGGGGCTGAATTCAATGTTAGTCATACTCTGAGTAAACACACCAGAGTTAATGGACTTTGATTAACATAGGCGCATTAATTCAAATGGGTCTACTTTGTGTAAATCTTAGTTGGAGACAACCTATGATGTTGCAATGTATGACTGCAACCAATCAAAATGATAAATATCAGGGTGTAAAATGATCACCCTAACGACACCATCCGCTCTCTTGTCTTCACCAGTGACATAAAACTGCTAGCTCACCAACACTACCAAAGCTCCCTCTCCCTCTGGTTCTTTTGCAGAGATGAAATTGACTAACAGTGATATAAAGTGTTCTTGCCTGTCTGGCTGCTGATCTTTTAGGCAATTATTTGGGAGTAATGAACACGAATGCATGACATTTAAAAACAGAAACTCTGCTGTCAGCAGGAAACTGGTGCAATTCACTGGCCCCTTAGAGAATAAGCTTAGCTTGAAATAATGTTCATTTTAGCACAGTTGTAAATTACAAGTGTGTTAGGGTCCTGAGGGGAATTATTACCATTTGGAGGGAGGTTATAGGCCTTGAGCTGTTGCTGCTGCATCTGGTGAACTCTACAAAGTGGCCGCACAGCAAAGTTTGAAAGGAAAGGAAAGGGACCTTTATAGGGTGTCTCTGGTGGCTTATATTGCTGATGTTCCACAGACACAGACAAATAACCTTCAGTGGAGAAGTGGTGAGGTTTTAAAATCTGCTCTCCCCACTCACTTTCGGTGGTTGATTCAATTTGGTTAATGAGCAGTGACAAAGTCTTGTAAGTAGGGATAAGGGGATTTCCTCTGTTTCGTTGCCTCACTGCTCTGTGAGTTCACTCTGCCTGTTGCTGCACTTCCCCCAAATTCCAGTTGAACAAGGGGAATTTCTAAGTTAATTTTGGAATTGGAGCATGTGTGGTTTTCTGATGCTTTGGGGTCCTCTCAGTTTATTTGCTTCTTTTCCTCATCCGATGCACACCAAGGCCATTTATAAAACGCCGGCTATAGCTAAAGGTGTAAGGCATCATTTTTTCGTCACATGCAGCGACGTTTCCTTCCACTGCAGTTCATCTTCTTCCAAAATCTACATCATTCACCTTGCTGTCTGCTGTGGCAAAATGACACAACTGATGTACAGGCAGCCCTGTTTAGGGAAGCTTTTAATGTTAGATGTATCACAGTATTTTAATATTCTTTTGGAAGCCACCCAGAGTGGCTGGGGAAACCCAGCCAGATGGGCGGGGTATAAATAATTTATTATTATTATTATTATTATTATTATTATTATTATTATTATTATTATTATTATTATTTAGGAGATTTGGAAATGAATGGGATGGAACAACGCTATTTACATATATTACATTATTACACCCCATTCATTTTAATGCAGAGAAAAATGAAAATGGTGGATGAGGCATAATCAATTGGGTATCATTTGTGGACTGAAAGCAGCTTCAGCAAATAGTATTTGCTGGATGAATTTCCTTTCTGGACATGGGACAAATAAGCAAATAATGACAATTTCCGCTCCCATTTCTGTTTTTATTTGGACTTCTCTGACATTCCTAGTCATAACACGGTGTCATTCTGCTACCAGTTCCCATCTTCTCTGACCATTGGCCATGCTGACTGGGGAAGATGGGACCTTGAGTTTGAAAACATCCAAAGGGCCACTGGTTCCCCAACCCTGGGGTAAAGTTAGGAAACAAATACTTAAGGAGGCATTGCAGTTAATTCATAGCAATCAGGGCAAATATGTGTCACAGACACACAAAGATTTCTGTTCGCACAATAATTTATAATAATAATAATAATTTATTATTTATACCCCGCCCATCTGGCTGGGTTTCCCCAGCCACTCTGGGCGGCTTCCAAAAGAATATTAAAATACTGTGATACATCAAACATTAAAAGCTTCCCTAAACAGGGCTGCCTTCAGATGTCTTCTAAAAGTCTGGTAGTTGTTGTTCTCTTTGACATCTGGTGGGAGGGCATTCCACAGGGAGGGTGCCACTACCGAGAAGGCCCTCTGCCTGGTTCCCTGTAACTTGGCTTCTCGCAGTGAGGGAACCGCCAGAAGGCCCTCGGTGCTGGACCTCAGTGTCCAGGCAGACTGATGGGGGTGGAGACGCTCCTTCAGGTATACTGAACCGAGGCCGTTTAGGGCTTTAAAGGTCAGCACCAACACTTTGAATTGTGCTCGGAAACGTACTCGGAAACTACCCCCAGCTTTTCACAGGTAAAAATGAGAACAAACTTCACTACCCGATGGACTCTCCACCCCTGCTTTACACACTTACATTGGAGTAAGCCCCATTGAACTCAGCAAGGCCTTCTTTTGACTAGACATGCATGGGAATGTACTGGGAAGTGTTCAAGCAAAAGGATTTACATGCATGTGCTCCAAAGATATCCAGTCTCCATAGATTTAACATCTAGAGAGTCTGGGGAGGGAGATCAACCCTGAAGACTGGCAACTTTTGAGAAACTGAGAAACCATGGTTGTTATAGAGCTCTTGCTTTGTATGCAGATGATGTCCCCTTCTGCCCCTATCATCTCTGGTTAAAAAGGATCAGGGAACTGGTGACTATAAAGACCACTGCAAATACTGGGCTGGACAGATCAGTAGTAGAGCATGGTATAACAGGAGCTGGGAAATTTTGTCCTTCCAGATGATGGCGAACTATAACACCCATCAGCCCTAGCAAGCATGGGATGGTAGGAATTGTAGTTTAACAATGCCTGGAGGGACAATGGTTCCCCACAACTGTGGTATAAAGCAGCTTCTTATTTTCTAACTCAAACAAGTCCCAAGTAGAAGCAAAAGAAAAGGAAAGGGGGAGAAATGGAAAACAAAGGTCAAAAATAGGAACATTGATTTCTGAGAATGTTCAACAGAAAATAATAGAATTATAAATTTGCAAGGAATCTTGAAGGTCATCTCATCCATTCTCTTGCTCTATGCAGGATCTACAATGTAGAAGACAACTGTTGTATCCCTGACAGATGGTTGCCCTGTCTCTGCTTAAATATTTCCAGTAAAGGACAGGCTACCACCTCTGAGGGCATTTCATTTCATTGTCAAACAGCTGTTACTACTGGAAGTTTGGCTGAAATCTGCTTCCTGTATCTTCCATCCATTCATTCTGGTCCCACACTCTAGTGCAGGGTTCAGCAAACTTTTTCAGCAGGGGCCAGTCCACTGTCCCTCAGACCTCATGGTGGACCGGACTATATTTTGGAAAAAAATAAAAATGAATGAATTCCTATGCCCCACAAATAACCCAAAGATACATATTAAATAAAAGCACATATTCTACTCATGTAAAAACACCAGGCAGGCCCCTCAAATGACCCAGAGATGCATTTTAAATAAAAGGACACATTCTATGCATGTAAAAACACGCTGATTCCTGGACCATCTGTGGGCCAGATTTAGAAGGTGATTGCGCCGGATCTGGGCCCCGGGCCTTAGTTTGCCTACCCATGCTCTAGTGAAATAGCACAAATCTGTCCCAACTTCTGTGTGACAACCTTCTAGATACTTGAAGAATGTTGTCATGGGTCTCTTTAATTTTCTATTCCTAGCCTAAATATATCCATCTCTTCCAACCATTCCTCATAGGATTTGGCTTCAGGCCCCTCCTCATCTTGGCTAGTCTCCTCTGGATAGGCTCCAGTTTGTCAACATTAAAATGTTACACTCAGAATTGCACTCCAGTTGTGGCCTAAGCAGTATGGGCCTATTATGGGTACATAGAGTTGAATGATATGTAACTTCCTTATCATGAATGAGAGTTTTTTTTTTAAAAAAAAAGTTGTATGCAAAACACAGGAACATGGGAATGTTGCTTATACCAAGTTGGACCAATGATCAATTTAGCTCAGTATTTTCTATAATAGGAATGGGGAATCTGTGGCCCTCCAGATGTGGTTGGATTCCAGCTCCCATTGGATTCCAGCTCCTATTATTCCCCACCATTGGCCATTCCAGCTGGAGCTTACTGCAGTTCAAGTCAAACAACATCTAGAGGGCAACAGATAAACCATCCCTGGTCTACACTGACTGGCAGCAGCTCTGAATGGATTCAGGTGGGAGACATTCTCAGCAATACCTGGGGATGTTAGCGATTGAATGTGGGACCTTCTACATGCAAAGCAGAGACTCCACCACTGAGCTGTGGCCTTTCCCCCAAACATTGGGCAGCACTACCACGTGTATGCTCCTGCCAACCTAGCAGTTCGAAAGCACGTCAAAGTGCAAGTAGATAAATAGGTACCGCTCTGACGGGAAGGTAAACAGCATTTCTGTGCGCTGCTCTGGTTCGCCAGAAGCGGCTTAGTTATGCTGGCCACATGACCTGGAAGCTGTACGCTGGCTCCCTCGGCCTATGGAGCGAGATGAGCGCCGCAACCCCAGAGTTGGCCACGAATGGACCGAATGGTCAGGAGTCCCTTTACCTTTACCTTACCACATGTATGAACCAGCCTCAGCACTGTGCTAGGTCTCTTCAATGATCTTCAGAGGAGACCGAAATAACCAAGTCACACGCCTCCTGCTTTCCTTTGTCATTGAAGTTCTTCTGCCAAGGTGCTTCTCTCCTCTTGTTTCCCAGTAACATCCAGGGCCCTGCATCTGGTGCCAAATTGAGTTGTAGATGTGAATTATTTAGAGGCATCAGTACAATATTGTTGTATCACTAGCAGAGACTATCAACTTGCAGCCTTGGGGGCTGCCTCGGCTGCATACTCCATCACTATTCTCGCTCATGAATAATGTACGAGCAGAATTACTCGGCATGTAGAGAATTCATACCCTGAGAAAACAAGGTTGCCCCAAAATTAATTTTCCATACTAAAAGAGCGACAGAAAATCAATTAATCGCGTATTATTCTATACTGAGACAGAGTAAGGGAAACAGTGGGAATGGCTGTAGCTATACATCAGCAAATGCTGTATTGGCAGAGTGCTTTGTGGGGCTGTGAGTTAGAGCCAGCTACAAAGGAGGTAAATATATTCCAGCCAAGGCTCAGACTGTGGAGTTCACAGCACAGCCAGCTGAGCTTTCATTCTCCCTCTTGGCTATTTGTCTGTGTACAACAACCGTCTGCTGAGGCCAGAAGGGTTTCTTATTTTCATCTTCTTTTACCACTAGTGGGCTCACACTGCTTCCTTGGAGTGAGGGTGCTACGAGAGGCATACTGAGTTTTGTTGGATGCCACCATCACTCAATTCCTAGAGAAGCCCTCCGTAAGAATTAAAAACAAAAACTGTCGGCGGCACAAGGGCAGAGCTCATGCGCTGTGCAACAGAATAAATGGGCGTAAATCGGACACCAGAGACAGTAATACAGAAAAGCCAGTGGGGGAACCTGTCAGGGTAGAACAGCGATGAGGGACCTCCACCTGAAGCCCTAATTAGGCCCACAAGTCCTGCCAGCCCATTCTAGCCGAGTCATTCCCCCCTGTCAATCAGATGAAACGGTGGCCAGGCTGGGCCAAGAGAGGCTGATTGCTGGGGATTCAAATCACCGCATCACCTGATATGTCTACCTGACAAATTTTGCCTGCATAGGGTAGGGGAGATACACTGAGGGAGAAAAGTATTTGATCCCCTGCTAACTTTGCCCATTTGCCCTCTGATGTAGAAATGACCATAATTTTAATGGTAGGTTTATTGTAGCTGTGAGAGACAGAATAACAACAGGAGAACCCCCAGAAACCCAGAAGACAAAAGTCAGAGATTGATGTGCATTATAATGAGTGAAAGAAATGTTTGATCTTAATCCCTTCGAAAATCTGTGGAGGGAGCTGAAGGTTCAAGTAGCTACACATCAGCCTCAAAATCTTACTGACTTGGAGAGGCTCTGCAAAGAGGAGTGGGACAAAATACCTCCTGAGATGTGTGCAAACCTGGTGGCCACCTACAAGAAACGTCTGACCTCTGTAATTGCCAACAAGGGTTTTGCCACCAAGTACTAAGTCATCTTTTGCAAAGGGGTTTTCCGGTTGTTATTCTGTCTCTCACAGCTACAATAAACCTACCATTAAAATTATGGACTGGTTATTTCTTCGTCAGAGAGCAAACGGGCAAAGTTAGCAAGGGATCAAATACTCCCCCCCCCCACTGTAAGGATCTGGCCCTGTGGCCGGATCCCCTTCCCTATCCTGTGTGTAGACAGTACTGAGCTAGATAGATCAATGGTCTGACTCAAGGAGCAGGGCTGGCTCCAGGTTTGGGAGGGCCCTCAACATAGTGCCCTCTGTTAGGCCCCTTACTAAATTTGTGGTCCCTCAGTGGGTTGGGCTTACCTGTCGGCAGGTGGCAGCAGTGGTGTGCAGCATCCCTACAATTAGTGTAGGCTGACCACCCTTTTCATTTGCCACAATGAGCATAATAAGAGCTCGCTGGGTCAGCCCCATGGCCCATCTAGGCTAGCAGCTTGTTCCAACAGTGGCCAACTAGATGCCCGTGGGATGCCAAAAAGCAGCACCTGGTTGAAACACCACACTCCTCATTTGAGATTCTCATTAAATGGCATTCAAAGGCATACTGCCTCCGTCAGTGGAGGTGGAAAATAGCCACTGCGGCTAGGAGCCCTCAATGTAGCATTGCTTTGGATGCATTATGGATAATCCATTCAGCATTGTCAGGGCATTGAGGGCCCAGCAGCTGCTAAACGATGCACTGAGCTGTTGCCAGGGCTAGCCAGAACTTTCACACCTATGCAGCATCCTGCTACCATCTGTTGCATTAACAAGAAAAATGTTCAGGGTGATGTTTATGACGGCAGCATCACAAAAGCAAAGCAAAACTGCAGCAGTGAATCAGAGCTGGAAGGGCTGGTCTGCATCCTGGAAGGGCTTCTACAGGCCTTATGTCAGGCACCTCCAAACTCGGCCCTCCAGCAGTTTTGGGACTACAATTCCCATCATGCCTGACCACTGGTCCTGTTAGCTAGGGATGGTGGGAGTTGTGGTCCAACATAAGCTGGAGGGCAGAGTTTGGGGATGCCTGCCTTATGTGGACAAGCAAGGGATTTATTAATCTATATAATTTAGTCACCCATATTCATTGTTTTACCTATTTTATCTGCGTTACAATGATAATTATTTTTACGTGTAATTTTTAAATAGTTTTGTGGGTTTTAGCTATGCTTTACAAGAATTATTTAAGTGGTTTATCCATCTTTCTAGATAGATGTATAAAAAATATTGGAGTCAACGGGGAAGATTGACATCACAAAGCACTCTTGATATCAGTGGGATGTGAGGAACAGCTTTGCAGTATCACAATTGCTGCCTTTGCACCACATTGCGCTGTTAGCTCAAACCCCGGATTACAAATTGGTCAGGCCCATAGCCCAAACAGACCATAGGATACTAACTATCTGGCAAAGGTCTCTTTGTATGTACAGCAGCAGCAGCAGCAGCAGCAGTAATGTGTGGCTGGAACTCATCCGATAATGTCTCACCACTAAGGAACAGCAGTTCTTTTGCAGGCAGATTGTGAGAGCAGATTCGGCGAAGCAGCATTCTCCTTGCCAAAGTGACTCAAAAGAGGCCCTTTCCTCCTTTGCAACGCACCAAGTGAATTGTTTGCCATCTGCAGGGCGATGGAAGCAGAGTTCTCTGCTTTGGAGCCAAGGCAGCCTGCTCAAGCTGAGGTAAGGCAGTATCCAGGCAAGTATGGAAGTGCTTAAGGAGTGTCAGCTGAATCCTCCAGCTCAGCAGACATGAAAGAGAAGACACTGTGAATGATTTATGGCGCGCCGGGCAACTTGACAGTCGTACTGTTTGAAACCAGTGTCCTTTGGCTTCAGCACTGACAAGGGGATCGCTCAGATTAATGGTCTGAGGGAGGAGCAGATTTATAGCCCAGCAATGCCAAGTCTCTCTCGCTCTACATGCTTGCTCCTCTACTCCTCCCTCTGCTTCCTTGCATTGCCAAACCACCAGATGTGGATCAAGGAGGAACTTTTGCTTTTAGAAGGTGCTGCTGAGATGCTAAACCTTCAAAAAGTATTATTAGATAGCAAATCTTTAGCAAGCCATTAGAAACAGGCTGGAAGAGGGGTTTGTCAGTGTGGTGCCTTCCAGGTTGGACTACAGCTCCCATCAGCCACAGTCAGCATGGCCAGTGGTCAGAGAGGATGACAGCTGGAGTCCAACAACATCTGGAGGCACCACATTGGCTTAGGGGCAGGAGAGTATCTCTGTTTCTCATTTTACCAATCTTAAATTCATTTCTTCACATTTCCATATCAGGTTGTGATTTATTATTATTTCAAAGCCCTAGTTATGCAATTTTGCCTTATATACATATTTTTGCAAATCAGTTTCCCCCATGCTATTTTGCAAATCGATTTTTTCATGCTATTTTTGCTAGCAGATGCATTTTTGTGCACACTGTACCCTAGCATTTGCATTTTTGGACACATCATTTGGCTGGAGAAGCACGCTGCAAAATCTGGAAATGTGCAAATGAGGGATGGCTGTGTTTTGGTTCACATATTGTTTGACAAAGTGCAAATTAAGAAAGTGTGCCTTTAAATGTGAACTGGCTCTTCCCCATCCTCATGTTGGCTAGAGCCAGACCTGCTCATGTCTCCCGTAAGGCTCTTGCCTGCCTTCCATTAAAGTCACCAAATTATGTATTTCTTCCTACCTGGCTTGCCTTTGGCTTACTCATTCTCTCATCATATTTCATGGCAATGGACAATCATAATATTTGCACAGATTTACAATAGGGCTTCATTAGAATTAATGTGTGGAATGAATTAATTTCTGGAAGTTGCCAAGTTGTAGCGATGGCCTCTGCTTTTGAAGACTTTAAGTAAGGGATTGGACAAAACCATTATTTATATAATTTATAGAGTGCTTAATATATAAAGGAAACTCTTGAGTAGTTTATATGAACTATATTCAGGAAAAAATATAAATTCCTTATAAAAGTACAACAATGAAATAAAACTTTTAAAAGGCTGGGGCATTCTGCATATCAAACACAGACACTTCCTCTGTGCCAGACTTTCCATTCTTATTTAAGGTATTTATAGTATACTGGTTTTCAGGCGTACCATGCAAAGTCTTTTACATAAAAGAATTAAAAGCATCAGTTTTTAAAATATACAGTTATATTGAGGAGAAGGCTTTTGTCTCACCACAAGGAAGACAGGGACAGCTATCTATTGTGAATAGGCTTTTGTAACTACTTGGGCCTAATACCATTTAGTTCAACCACTGCTTTCTACTTTATTTAAACATCTACTTATCTCCTATGGGTTTCATGTCTGGATGCTGGAGTGTGAATGTCCAGGTTTGGTTGTCATGCGTTAATTTCATTTCTTCCTCAGGTGCTTTCATCCATTTATTGGCTTTCCCTTCTGGCATTTGTGAAATGCCTTCCTGTGATGGCGATTCAAATGACCTGATGGTGCGAACTTTGTAGAAAAAACAAACAGGTGGTTTGCTTTTGTTTTCTGGGAGTGCTCTTGATCTTGCGTTTCACTTGGTTGCATGCTGATTCCGGTTACATGTCCTCCACTGTCAGTTCAGAGTGTCAGTAGCTTCTGCTGAATTTTTTTTGCTTGTCACAGCCACATAATTTTTCATCCTTTCTTTCCATGACATACTTGACTGTGTATCTTGGGTAGTCATCTATAAAAGTCATCATGTATCTGTTGCCTCCTGGCAGGACTTTCTTAAGCATATGTGGTGCCAGGGTGCAAAGATCTGCCTGGTGATGCCCCCCCCAGGTTGCCCAGTCCCAGGCATGCAGGAGGGCGGAGCTGGCTAGCCGCCTCAGTGTCTTGCTGGCTCGGTCACCCCTGAACTTGCGGCGCAGAGCTGCCCGTAGTAGAAGAGTCCGCCACGGTGTTCTGACCGACGGGCGGGCTCTTCCCCAGACTCGACTCTCAGGCCCCGGACTCTCAGCCTGGTGCCATTAAGAGCCCGGCACCCGGGTGCCCCACACCCCTATGGGTAAGACGGCCCTGCCTCCTGATGTGGATACCTTCACAGAATGGCACACATCACTGTGCATGAGCTCAAGTGGTTCTGAGACTCTGGTCTGGCTTGGCTTGAGTAGTGATGCTCTTTCAGTTTTGGCTGTGATACAGCAATCACATCGCATGGTCATGGGACATGAAGATCCCTTAAGATCATTTGTCAGCTGTTGTCTCGGTAGTTGTTTCATGCCTTCTGGGTGTCTGTTGCCCAAGCGTCAGTGCAACAGGTGAATGAAACTATCATGTTGCTCTTGCTTTGACTGTACTTAGGCAATACAGGTGCTCATCTGAAATTGCTCCGCAAGTTCCATTACACTGGAACTTGATGGTGAGCATCCTAATGCCAAGTGCTTAACTAATGGGATCCCTTCTTCCAAGTTGGGAACATATAACATAAGAGATGTGTTTCCGGAGCATAGAACTGGATCATGACACAGAGAAATACGAACAGCTTAAGAACAGCACAGCATGCCATGGTACATGCAATGTTAGGAGTATCATTAAAAGATAAGTGAATACAATCAAAAGTTCTAGATGCAGTGGAAAAGGCTGCAAAGTTAAAACAGACAATATGCAAGGCATGTAGTATATGGTCACTTGTGGTGTGTAGATGATCTAAAACAGCAGAGTTTATGTGGATGCTGCAAGTAAACAACCGAGAATGCTGTCGAAATAAAAAAAATAAAATAAAATTAAAAAATTGTCCAGTAGCACCTTAGAGACCAACAGAGAATGCTGGTGAGAACTTGGGAGATGTATATCTAAAGATGGATGTGAAAAGCTGTAGGAGAAGAAGATGAAGAAGAACATCCACTGTCACACCTGCAGATGTAAAGCAGTAGAGCTATGTGTCATGAGCATATGGCTGACAATGTACTCCAAAGCTCCAGATGACCCAACTCAGCGGTTTCATGTAGATGTTAAACAGCATGGGGGATAACATTGAACCTGAGCAACCCCACACTGAAGGCTGCATGAGACTGAAAAGCATGCATCACCCACCTGAAACAACCATCCAACTAGAACTGGAATCGCCGCAAAGCGATACCACCCACCCGTAACTCAGACAGCCACTCCAAAAGGATGCCGTGGTCAATGGTGTCGAAAGCCAGTGAGAGGCTGAGGAGAATTAACAAGGACACATTTCCCCTGTTTCTCTCCTGGCAGAGGTAATAACACAGGGCAACCACAGCAGTTTCTGTGCCAAAACCAGGCCCGAACCCCAACTGAAATGGATTTAGAAAATACTCCATGCAGCTTGTCGCGGTTCAAAAGACCTTGTCTGGTTTCGTATGTTTGTTTTGTTTCTTTGCAGTGATGCTAGTTAGATGTTTGCTTCATTTTTCATGTCTGTCTTTGTAAAGAAGTTTCTACCGCTGGTCACGTGACTTCCTGCTCCAGAATTTATACACCAGCCATGGGATGAGTTTCCTTGTGTCCCTTCAAAGCATCTACTCCACTTTTTCGTAATAGTGGTTTCACTCCTTGTGACTTCGGCCCTTTGCCTTGGTGTCTGGTCAGAGCATTTTTGCTCTTCTGCTTTCCATATGGAGCTGGTGTCCTTTCATGCACCTGAAGCATGCCTTCCTTTCTTTCTCCTGCATCTTAAGGCCGGAGCTTTTTAGTGCAGTTTCCCTAACCTGGGTGGAATCTACACACATATAAAAATGCTGTGAAAATACTTTTTTTAAAAAAAGTTTTGAAAAAAATATATATTGAATTTGCCATAGCTCACCATCGCCCTCTTGTGTCACATTTGTATATTGCACTTTACAACACACTTAAAATGTTTTATTTGCAGCTGTATAGCTGAGTCCCTGTTACCGGCTGTCCTGCATAATCTTCTTCCTGCTTTCACCCATCAGTCTGCCTTTCACAAATGGCAGTGCATGGTCTGCTTCAGGTCTTGTTTCTAAGGCGTTTATAAAGACACCTTATGATTCAGGCAGGCTACAAAGTAGAAAGGCTGCTACATGGCTGTCCTTTATGCTTTCCCCCATACCATGCAATGCATCAATACTTCCAACACTGTGTTTATGTGGTCTTGCATTTTCGATCCTTAACCAAGTCTCATTTGACATAGTTTTATTAGGATGAGGAGCTTAGTGTTCAAAACCACCTTACTCGTTCTTTCACATGGTCTTTGAAATGCATCCTACATGTTCTTTGCTGTGGCCTCATTCCTTATGTGGATTAGCAATCTTCCACTGGTAAGCTCACTGTTGCCCTTGCCTGTCTACTTTTCTTGTCCCCTTTCTGGGGGTCTGTTACTGGCCTCCCTGTGTTATTTGCCTCCCATAAGTCAACCTTGTAAAGCAGTGGTTCAGCTTTAAACTTCCATATTTGATCATTCCCCCTTTTTCCAGCTTAGTCACTAAAAACTCCAAGCTGCTGGCCATGTTTTCCCCTTCCCTTTACTTCACCCCAATTCCTTTTTAAGAGAGATGGCTAAGCCATTTCTTTTTCTCCCCTCCCTTTCCTAGATCCTATAAAAGGATCTAGGAGTCTTGGTTGACCACAAACTTGACATGAGCCAACAGTGTGACGCGGCAGCTAAAAAAGCCAATGCAATTCTGGGCTGCATCAATAGAAGTATAGCATCTAGATCAAGGGAAGTAATAGTGCCACTGTATTCTGCTCTGGTCAGACCTCACCTGGAGTACTGTGTTCAGTTCTGGGCACCACAATTCAAGAAGGACACTGACAAACTGGAACGTGTCCAGAGGAGGGCAACCAAAATGGACAAAGAGGAGGGAGAAAGGTTGTTTTCTGCTGCTCCAGAGAAGTGGACACGGAGCAATGGATCCAAACTACAAGAAAGAAGATTCCACCTAGACATTAGGAAGAACTTCCTGACAGTAAGAGCTGTTCGTCAGTGGAATTTGCTGCCAAGGAGTGTGGTGGAGACTCCTTCTTTGGAGGTCTTTAAGCAGAGGCTTGACAACCATATGTCAGGAGTGCTCTGATGGTGTTTCCTGCTTGGCAGGGGGTTGGACTCGATGGCCCTTGTGGTCTCTTCCAACTCTATGATTCTATGATTCTTTCTCTAATCTCAAGATGGTTCTCCAGAAGCTCCTGTGATGGCAAGCTGGGGAGGAAGCAGATGCCAATGGAAAGCATTTTTCCTGCTGCTTTTTCTCCCCCCTCCCATTCTCTCAGGGCAAGATGCTGTTTGCTCTGTCCATCCACTCCACAGATTTTAAGATGGGGTTGTTTGGACAGCTTGTCCTGGAATCTGGAGCTGGGTTAGATAACTAAAAACTCTTCTTCACCTGCTTGTGTGTTCCAAAATGGTTTTAAAAGCACACCAAAGCAATGAGCGCCTCAGGCCAGCTCTGGTCAGAACGATTTCTTGTGATTCCCATAATTGAATTCTATTAAGGGTGACAGAAAGAAAGCTAAGGTTTAAATCCATGCATCTGTATTTGGTGCCCTATCGTTACAATGGCTCCTTTCTCTGGTCTCCCCAGCAGAGCTACACATGATGATTCCAGAAAAGGAGTGGGAGGAGACTAAATTTGGCTGAAGTATGGACCAGGATCTTAAAAACACAAAAACCTTGGGCAGGCTGCTGTAATCCATCCTCTCCATTTTCAACAACCGTAAAGGGTATCTTAAACTAAAGGTCAAGCGTCACATTCAGAAATATTACCCTGGTTGGGCTACACCACTTCAGATAGAGAAGGCACATCTATCCTAAATACTCTGCATGCAAAGCAAATGCTCTACTAGTGATCCACTCTTGGGTTATGGAATAGGAAGGAAGATATCAGATGCTATGTCTACCTAACCACCCAAGATTCAGTGATACAGTTAGGGAATCTTAGACTTTGGACTTCATCATTTTATGCCCCCATCCAGCTCTTTACATGGCAACGTGTTTTACTTCAAAATGCACACAGGGACCATAGGGTACTCCTTTTTACTGAGCCAAGCCGTTGGTTCATTGAGTTCATTGTCTGCATTGACAACCAGCAGCTCTGCTGTTTAATATTAGGGTCTCTCCCAGCCCTATGCAGATATGTCGAAAATAAAACCTGGGACCTTCTATGTTTAATATGATACTTTAATTTCCTATTAATTTTGTGGCTTTCATAGTAAATTTTGTATTCGAGCTTCTTTTGCAATGTTTTGTTTGGTGTCTTAATGTAGGTTGTAAACTGCTTTCTTAAAAATTATAAAGGGGTATATAAATGAAAGGAATAAATGTGACGAAATGAATAAATTTTGCATGCAATGCAGATGTTCTGCCATTGAGCTCCAGAAGCTCCCTGCTTCATTTGGAGGCCTTCGGGCTCATTCAACTGACCAGGGGTGCCATCTTGAATAAAATATTGTGGGGGCCCACGCAAGCCCTGCCACGCATATCCAATCACATGTTGCTGTGCACACATACCATTTGAATGGGAATGCCCATCAACTTTGTGGAGGCCCAGCCCCCTCAAATGCTTTATTGTGGGGGTTGAAGCCCCCACGACCCCTAGGAGTTGGCTCCTACGTAACTGACTGAGGCCTCCGACTTCGGTGCCGAAGTCCTGCCTAGAGTGCACCACTGCCAGTACTGTCTACTCTGACTACAACTACCCCTAAAATCCAATTCAAAATCGGAACCACAAAAAGAACAAGAACAATGATTGATCAAAAGTCTGGGGAAATAATTGACAGCAAAAAGATGGCCAATAGTCAGGGATGACGGGCGTTGGAGCCCAACAACAAGTGGAGAGACACAGTTTCTCCATCCTTGGTTCAGATAAAACAACCTGCCCTCCCCAAGCAGTATACTATACATTACATGTTTTCTGTTACACCAAGTAAGATGTTGATTTGGTTAATTTCTTTAGCCTTGAGGAAAGTCTATTTATGGGCAATTCTGGGAAATGTGCTGTGTTTGGGTTATGCGGATAAACCCGAGGAATGTTTTGATGCATGCATTCTATACCTCTATAAATATACAGAAAGGAGCCCCCTATACGATATCTGTTGATATACTGTGTGATATTTTTCGATGCATATAAATAAGTAGGGCTGTGTTTAGAGTAGAAGTGCCTCAAAGTGAGAGGAACGCTGGCGGGTTTGGCAAAGGAGATAGTGCTGGAATCAGAAATGTAAACTGTTTAGGAAAAGAAAATGGTTCTGTCAAATGCAAGGAAAAGGTGGCTTTAGAGAATAAACATCCTCCAGAGAACTAATCACTTTTGTAACTTTGGACTGGTTCACAATACAGAGATATATATATGTACCCCAAGAGCAGCAACCACAAGCGTCTCTAGGAATAACATGTGAACCAGGCAATCAGGGATGGATAGCAATGGCAGCAATTCTTGTGATTGCTGTCCCTAGGGGGCAAGCGGTGTGTGTGTGGGGGGGGGGAGACAGTGATCACAGGGATTGCTGCAAGCTATTGTCTGGTTCCCACATTAAAATTGTGACAGCTACACATTGCATTCCCTATTTATCAGGAACAAACCTGATTTTATGCTAAGCGCCCCTATTTTCTGCTTCTAGGTCAAAATGAAAATTTCACCATCATCCTGAAAAGGGCTTAATGTTTTCCTCTCTACTCCATGTGAGGACACAAAGCACACCACCCATTCCCTTGCTCTTCAAGATCAATTCTACTGCCCTCAGAAATTCAGGGTGTTGGTGGCCCAGGAGAAAGCATTCTTTGTGGCAGCCCCTAAGTTGCTGAATTCCCTCCCCACAGATGTGTGTATGACACCTTCCCTATCCAGCTTTCGGGGAATGCTGATGATGCATTTCTCTTCTCTAGTCCTTGACTCTTGAAATGTGTGTTTTCAGGACCCAACCTATTCCTGTGCCTGTTATTTGTTTGCACCTGGTCTATCTAGTCAATTACTCTCTTTCTTATAGTGGCCATTCAGATCTCTACTGGAAACCCACAAACTGGAGCTGAGTGCAATACTACGCTTCCACTTGGGTCCCCCAGCAGTTGGTATCCAAAGATATGCTCTGTTCCTGAAGGTAATACTTGGCCATTGTAGCCTTATCCTTTGGTTTAACCCATTTTAAAGCCATCCAAGTTGATGGCCGTCACTATGTCTTGTGGGAACAAAATCCTTAGCTTAACTATGAGCCATGAATAATTACTTTCGTTTGCCTTTCTTGAAATGTTCACTTCATTTTGTGTCCCCCATTCTAGTATTATGGGTGAAGGGGAAAAATCTTCTCCCTCTTCTCTTTTGCTGCACCGTGCATAATTTTACATCATGCTTTCTAACTCACCAATTTCCTGCAAGAATACAGGCATGTGTGTGTGATTACTCTGTTGTAAATTGCCTTGGGACATTTCTTAAGAATGGTATAAAAATATTTAAAATAAATAAACATGGATGTGTGAATGAAAACCCTGCTTGATTCAAAATCCTTTGAGCATACGCACCACAATAAAGGAATGAGACTATGGCTAGATATCCTGCTCACTCGAAATCCAGCCAACAGTTAAGATTCTCATTAGGATTTAGGAGTTTATGGAGTTCCTTCATTCTATCCTCACATTGTGGGAAAGAGGACAGAGGTTATACTAAATTAGAAACCAAAATGTCCCCTGAGGATGCAGCAAAACTACTCACATAATAGTTTGTTCAGTAAATACTGAGAGGCTTCTGATTTAAAATGACAGCAGGAAAATAATGAGCGAAATTAGCAAAGAGGTCTTTCCTGAAAAATGAAGAAGAAACCAAAGCAAAATAGAGTTCTGTCCCAAAGCCATATGGCAGTGATGGGGAACATGAAGCTCTCCAGATGTTGTTGAACTAAGCCCCCATCATCCCTGACCATTGGTCATGTTGGATGCAAATGATGGGAACTGAAGTCCAGTAGAAATATAGGAAGCTGTCTTATAACAGCTTATAGACATTGGTCAATCTAGCTCAGTACTGTCTAGACTGACTGGCAGTGGACCTCCAGGAATTCAGGCAGGGTTCCCTCCTCCTACCTGGAGATGCCAGGGATTGAAAGTGGGATCTTCTGCGTGTAACACAGGTGCTCTACTTACTGGATGACAGCCCTGAGAGATGTTGGGCCACAATTCCTCCTATTTCCCCCATGGATGGGGGTAGGGGGGAGAACAGACTTGAGTGTTGAAACAAACAATGGCGAAAAGTGGCCACTTTTTAATCACTGTCTACTCCAATTTTACTGTTCTCTCCCAATTAAGGATTCAAAAGGGTGAAGAGGTGAGAAATCAAATGTGCTGAGAATGGTAGGCAACTGGCCCACCCAGAAGAGGTGAAACCCTGGAACTTACTAGTTGGAATTCTCAGAGGCAGCTAACTGGACAAAAGTGATTCATTTTATAATCCCCACGGCAGTGAGAAACTATCGGGCAATTTAAAACATTTTTACACCCCCCCAACCTCCCCAAAGTTCAGGGAAACTTTCAACATTTCAGTGCAAAGAGGCATTAAGATCACTGCAATGACCCAGTATCTTCCAGAGTTCTCCACACCCTGATGTACCTTTACCAGGAATGTCTGAATACATTTTTTGCTTCGCTCAGTTTCTCATTATTGCAAACAGTAGTTCACTTCTTATCCCCACATTGGTTTGTGGGTATATTTAGATGTTTAGAAAGTCCTTATGAAGATTTGCCAGCATTTCAGTGGGCTCCCCCAGTCATTCCTTTTGCTGAATATTCACAATGATTTGTACTATTGGGGTGGTCACATGTGACCCTGCTTTTAATCCTGTTTGCAGCTGCTAAAATTTTGGGCGGCCACACTGCTTCACTTCCAATAAGTGCATGTCCTATAACTTGAAATATTATCTCGCCCCTTATATGCGCAACTGGTCACTGCATTCTGCAGGTACATTTTATCAGGCGATCCATTCTGCACAATGCAGGTACCGTATCTTTAGCATTGTAAAACCTGCCCTTTGCAATTCCCCCTCCCTTGCATATTAGACCGGTGCCACCTCTTATGTCTTTGTGGCACCTACTGAAGACAGTCCTTTTACAACAAGCCTTTTAAGTTGAGAACTTTCCCAGTCTTTATCTGTATTGGAATTGCTTTAAAGCTGTTGTAAAGATGATGATGATGATGCTACTTGATTTTGCCACTCTGATTTCCTTGGGAGGAAGGGTAGGATATAAAATTAACAAACAAATAATCAAACTCCCTGCATAATCCCTGTAACTTCTTCTACTATAAATGTTCCAGGTTATTTTTGCCCACTTTTATTGAGTCCCTCGCCACCCCTTAGAATCACAGAACTGTAGACTTGGAAGGTCATTCAGTTCAACCCCCTGCAATCACAGCTAAAGAATCACAGACAGATGGCTATCCAACCTCTGTTCCTAGGCAGGAATGACATAGTAGCACTGGGGAAGAATCACAGAACAAACCAAAGCATGAATTCACCACTAATGCACTATTACTGTGATAGAAGCATGCTGAATGAATGAATACACCAGGCACAGGCAAACTCCACCCTCCAGATGTTTTGGGACTACAACTCCCATCATCCCTAGCTAACAGGACCAGTGGTCAGGGATGATGGGAATTGTAGTCCCAAACATCTGGAGGGCCGGAGTTTGCCTATGCCTGGAATACACACACTATAAAACCCCACTCTGATGGTACCCAGTGTGTATTTCTTCTAATATAAACATTTTGCAGATCCCTACCCCCCAATATAACGCAGCAGCTTTAATCTTACAACAATATCCTCCATATTTGGGCCAAGTAAAGCACTCCCAGCTTACTCCCTTCAGTCAGAGTTGGAAGCATCCACGGCAAATGTTGTTTGTAGCCCATAGATCGGTTAGTGGGTCTTTTTACTCAGAGATCTATAGCTTCACTCAAACCAGCCTCCTCCCACCCTGGACATCTCCCACCCGCGCTCTTTAGTGCTTTGATTTGTGCACTTCTTCAGTGAATCTCCATTGCAGCATGTTGACTTATCACTCATCCCAGTGTGCTCCTCGTTCCCTCTCTTCTCCTGACAGCTCCTCCTAATGTACTTATTCATTCAATTTAAATAAATTGAACGCTGGCCTATGACAGCCGATAAGTGACTCACACGAGAACAAACAGAACGGCAGCTTTGCAAATAGTCAAATGCCAAGCTGGAATGGAAAATGGGTCTCCCAGCATCAGCCAACCTTAGATGTCTAATATTTATGGCCAATTGATGTCATTAGAAAGTAAATAAGCCCTCTTATGCTGCATTACAAAAGATTAACGGCAAGCAATGGAGTTTAAATAGCACAGATAAGTGCAGATGGAAATAAACCTGTTTCAGGGCTGGAAATATTTGCTGGACCTCCTCACAGCTTTTAAGATAATGGATCTCTGTATATCTATATTGAATCTGGCCATAAAAGCTTTAAGGCATCTTCTGGCAGAACCAAGCTCAGAGGTGACCCTTTGTTATCTCAGAAAAAAGATTTCGCAGGACTCCTGCAATTCCCCAAATATCAGAAGATGTGTGGGTGAAAGGGTGTTAGGTGAAGGGGTTATCTTAATTTCTTGTATTAATTTTCTCAGTTCCAAGATGCACAGCGTCCTCAAAGGCTGGGGCTTGATAGGTTACAGTGGTTAGGTCATGCAGAGGTTTAATTGATGCTACATCTGTATGGAAGAGGCTTTCATAATAGTGAATCCCATTGCTTCTTCCAAAGAACATTCCCCCAATTGTCTTGAAATACTTTTTTACTTTGTTCCTGATATATATATATCGCACAGATGTTGACTGAGTAAACACCACACCTTTAAAGCATTTCCCCATCCCCAAAGAATTCTGAGAACTGTAGTTTGCTCCTTCCGGAGCTACAATTCCCAAGACCCTTAAGAAACCACAGCTTTGATGATTCTTTGTTGGGGTCGTGTGCTTTAAGTGTTATGGTGTGTATGCAGAGATGCATTAAATAAGGTTAACTTCAATATTTATGCCACACTTTCCCATTAAAATAACACTCAAAGCTGCTTAGAATGAAAAACAACAGAAATACAACATACAGTACTAAAATAATATATTCAATATATGCCCTGGGCTTCTTTATGAGAAAGAGTGTGATAAAAAATTTGATTAAAAAAGAGTAAAATAATTTTTAAAATAATAATATCAAGAACAATAATATATACAGTACCCACTGCTCCTCCTCTTGCTTCCTCCTATAAAGTATGGCTATTGGGGATCTGACTCATTTTCCCTAAAGGATTCCCTTGAAGTGCTTCTTTCCCTTTGACAGCCTCCCGAAGACAGTCATTTTCTAGCCAGCAACATTTCATAACTGCTTTTTTTCCTGGACATCAGCTGCAACTTTCTCTCTGATTGTTCTAACTGCTATCTGTCTGATCTTTTCCTTAATTTTTTTGTGAGGAAGGGGTAGAACAATGAAAGGGGTGAGGCTCTCTGGCAGTAGGAGTAACATTGTAGGCCACAATCCCAAGATGTGGATGGCATGATCAGGAGTATCATTTCCTGCTGGTAAACATGGGGGTTGTTGTTGTTGTTTAGTCATGTCTGACTCTTCGTGACCCCATGGACCAGAGCACGCCAGGCACTCCTGTCTTCCACTGCCTCCCGCAGTTTGGTCAGACTCATGCTGGTAGCTTCGAGAACAGTGTCCAGCCATCTCATCCTCTGTCGTCCCCTTCTCCTTGTGCCCTCAATCTTTCCCAGCATCAGGGTCTTTTCCAGGGAGACTTCTCTTCTCATGAGGTGGCCAAAGTATTGGAGCCTCAGCTTCAGGATCACTCCTTCCAGTGAGCACTCAGGGCTTATTTCCTTCAGAATGGATACGTTTGATCTTCTTGCAGTCCATGGGACTCTCAAGAGTCTCCTCCAGCACCAGAATTCAAAAGCATCAATTCTTCGGCGATCAGCCTTCTTTATGGTCCAGCTCTCACTTCCAAAACATGGGGGTTAGAGGGCACCAATTTGTAAAAAAATAATGTGCATATGCTCTTTCTTTGCAGAATATAAAAGGCAAGTGAGTTGCATTACTGAAATAGGAGGAAAGGCTCAGTGGTAGAGCAACTGCTTTACATGTAGAAGGTATCAGGTGGTAACAGGTCCAATTCCTGGCATCTCCATGTGGTGCCTAAATTACCTGAAGCCCTGGAAAACTGCCAGTTAGTGTAGAACAACCTTCACCAACCTGGTGCATGGCCCAGCCTTGAGGGTTTGTGGGCTTCTCAAAAGGCAACTGGTTGGCTACTGGGAACAGCAGGATGCTGAACTAGATAGTCCTTTAAATATTACAGCTAAGCAACCAGAGATGGACCAAAGCAGCACCTTTGCTACCGTCAAGCTCGGGATGGATTTGATGTAACCACCCATTGGCATTGATGTAACCACCCATTGGCATTGATGTAACCACCCATTGGCATTAAAAAAAAAAAAATAGAGGACAACTGCCATGGGCTACCAATTTAAGAAGATTCATAGATTTAGAGTCCAGTCAGAGAATGGTATGCGCCAGTGCTCTACAGCTGAAAATTGTGCTTCAAGTCCCATCTTTACCTGCCACAGGTGGATGTGACTTGGCTGAAATGATGTCAAGGACCAAATGGGAAGGCATAGCAGGCTTGGCTAGGCCTACAGGCTGCAGGTGACCCTTTGTTCATAGTGTTGGGAGTTGGTGTGGGAGGTATGATGAAGTTAGAATTGTCTTACTGTTTGAAAAGTGGCTTATAAATCTAATAAATATATAGTTATAGGTTTTCTTAGACTGATCCTTTTAATATTTAATCCTCATTATTAATAAGAGATTTTTGACAGATGTTGCTTATATGGCAGATGTTGTTGTAAAGCTGCATCTGAGAAAATTCCTTCTTGTACAGCCTCTCTTAATTGATTGTTTGAGCACATTTATATCTCACCTTTACCCCAAGAAGCTTAAGGTGACATTCATGGTTCCTCTCACAACAACCCTGTGGTGGTAAGCTGGGGTAAGTGGAGGATTTGAAATATTCCAGCTTTCCTAACTTACTGCCTAAGAGGTATTGAGCTCAGCGACTGAAGGTGAGGAAAATAACTCCTGGATACAAGTTGCAATGGATGGCTGAGAATAAGGAGTGATGGACTGAAGGAGGGGGTGAGTGAGCTCCAGTTCTATCTCAGCGTTGGCTGTTTCCTTACATCCGCTCTCTTGCCTTTTGAGAAGAAGACCTGACAAGTCAGACTGGCACTCCTCTTCCACTGCAGGAGTCTTTATTGAATCCTCCACAGAGGCTCTCAGGATGATTAATTGGTGCGTGGCTGTGTGTTTAGGCTCCATAAAGGCAGGTGCATGTGTTTCTGCACTGCCGCTGTCAGAGCGGTTAATGCAAGCGTCTGTTTTACAGCCCAATTGACAGCCGCATTGTTCTGGCAGGGTTACAGCTCTGACATGTGGAATCAATCTTTTTAACCTGTCAATTAATCAGTGGGCAGCTGTCAGCCCAGCTGAAAGGCCTGAAGGACAGTGCCCTTTCGATGGATTACACTGGATGCTCGGCGCAGTGAAATTGAACACTTTGGCATGCTGCATTCAGGCTGGTGCTCAACTCCTCTGGAACTGTGGAGAAGAAACAGAGGCACAGATGCTTGGTAACAGGCTTCAAATAAAGGATATCCTGTTCTTTGAGAGCTCAAGGTTCACAGTGGAAGCCTGACAGTGTCCCACCAAGTTACTAGTCTAAGCCGGGAATCTAAGGCAAAAATCTATGGCACCCAGAACACCCGCAGGACCTTGGAGAGCTCCCAAGTTTCTGCCAAGGCAGCTATACAAGCTCTTGTCTCTATAAGCACCCAACTCCAACTTACACCTTTTATATGTTGACTGTACTTGTAGAGTAGTAAGCCCTGCCTTTCTAGAGGAGCTTGCTAGCTGTTAAAGTACCAGATGTACTGCGGGACACTCCTCCTCTGAATTCAAGGATGGTAACAGGGCTATGTCCTCCAGCTGGGAGAGTTCTGAAGGTCCTGATGGTTTTTCTCCCAAGGATGGACCCAGAGTCTCATCTACTTCTGGCTCCTCTATCACATGGTACAGTGGTACCTCAGGTTAAGTACTTGATTCGTTCCGGAGGTCCGTACTTAACCTGAAACTGTTCTTAACCTGAAGCACCACTTTAGCTAATGGGGCCTCCTGCTGCTGCCGTGCCACCAGAGCACGATTTCTGTTCTCATCTTGAAGAAAAGTTCTTAACCTGAAGCACTATTTCTGGGTTAGTGGAGTCTGTAACCTGAAGCGTCTGTAACCTGAAGTGTATGTAACCTGAAGCATATGTAACCCGAGGTACCACTGTACTCAGTCCCCAGATTGTCAGTCATGACACTGGACAACAGAAAAAGGATCCTTCATTTCAGAAATCATCTGGCAAAGCGGCAGACACATTGGTGTATAATAAGCACCACTGTGTTCAATGGGGTTTACAAAGAATTACAGGGATTGGGAACCTTATTGTGTTGCTGGACTCTTAACACCAACCCCCATCCCTGACCATTTCTGACAGGGTCTGATGGAAAAGTTGGAGTTCATCATCTGGAAGGACACTACTTCTCCATCTCTGCTGTAGTGAAAACATCTTTAGCACTGCAGCCTTACAGTGTAATCCTAAGCATGTTAACTTAAAAGTAAGTCCCTCAAAGTTCATTGGAATTTACTCTCTAGCAGGTGCATTCAAGATTGCCTCATTTGGCTCATTCAGACAAATGACATTATGGATAGCTATTTATATTATTTGTCTGCAGCCAATCTGTGATTGTGGGCTCTGCTGTATTACTTCAAAGACAGGAAATACATCACCAAAAGAGAGGAGTGTCTTCTGTAAAGCATCACATATAGCCACCATCGGAAAAGACCATAGAGCTGGGACCAAGTCCTATTCTTTGACATTTCATGGATGCAAATAGGGACATTATTGCACAGTCCCAATCCTCAAGTGAAATTGGTGGTAACAGAGGCAAATTTTAACAAGACTTCTCCAAAAGGCAAGAATAGGGACAAAATGGGGAAAGTGGTTTACCAGGGACAAGTAGTAAAACAAGAACAATAAATAGGGGCAGCCCTGGGTAAATATTGAAGATTAGAACCTGTGTCAAAGCCATTGACAAGAGTTTCAGTGAGTTTATGGGGCTTGTCATTCACATAGTCTCACAGCAATCAAGAAGAATTTCAATGAAAATAAGGAGTTTAACATTAAATAGCAGCTTACGGGGTCTTACAACGCAGCTGGCTTTGGGTGCCTGGCCTGCTTAATACTTCAAGTGCATGTTCAAAATCCCACAGCAATTGACAAGGGTCTCAGTGACAGCAACTGCTTAACATTAAATAACTTGTTTTGCATGCACCCAGCAGACAGCTGACTTTCCAGTTCACATGCAGCCAAACTACACATTATATTAACAACATTTTCAGCTAAAGTGCTTTAGACCTGGCCACGTCTTTCTCTTTAGAAAAAGCATCCACAACCTCAAAATCCAGGCTGAAAACAATGCACTGGTGAGGGTGGGATTTTCCATCTATCCCATATGCTGTTTTCTCACTCCAAATTGCTACCCACCCTTGCTATTTGCACTGGAAAGGTATGGAGAAATATTCAGCCAGTAAGATAATAAAATGGCTAGGAAATAAATTTCTGGATCTCAGTAGCGGACCTCATGCTTTGCATGCAGAAGGTCCCAGGTTCAAACATTGGCATCCCAGTATGTATCTAAGCACAATGCAAAGTGTTGCTGCTGACCTTTAAAGCCCTGAAAGGCTACAGTCCAGTATACCTGAAGGAGCGTCTTCACCCCCATCATTCTGCCCAGACACTGAGGTCCAGCGCCGAGGGCCTTCTGGCGGTTCCCTCACTGCGAGAAGCCAAGTTACAGGGAACCAGGCAGAGGGCCTTCTTGGTAGTGGCACCCACCTGGTGGAACGCCTCTCACCAGATGTCAAAGAGAAGAACAACTACCTGACTTTTAGAAGACATCTGAAGGCAGCTCTGTTTAGGGAAACTTTTAATGTTTAACGGACCACTGTATTTTAATACTTTGTTGGAAGCCGCCCAGAGTGGCTGGGGAAACCCAGCCAGATGGATGGGGTGTAGTTTAATAATAATAATAATAATAATAATAATAATAATAATAATAATAATCCTAGTTGAAAGGCCAGTCAATTTAGACAATAGTAATGTTCTAAATTCTTATCTCCAGCAAATATTCCCTGGAAAAGAGGTGTACTTTTTGTACTTTTTTGCTTCTCTTTCTGGATTTATTTTTAGGGGCTGAGGTGAGTGTGTTCCTTCTCTTACATCACAAATAGAAAGGTGACTGGGGGATGTCTACCACCTCCCCTACTTAAAACAAGTTTTGGAAATCCAGCACCATAGGATTTCACCTTGCCAACTGAACATTCTCCCTCTCTCCTCCCCCTGCCCACCCAGATCTGTTCTGGTTTCCCCCTCCCCAACCCTTCAGAGCAGATTTGGGGAGGAAAGAGGAGAAATCCCCTTGCGCGAGTGCTACTTTTTGTGCTAGAACAAAAACATTGTTGAATACCTTCCAACATGATTTTTTTTATAAGATATTTATTAAGATTTTCAAAATATTACAAAATAAAAAAAGAAAAAAGAAAAATACAAAATAAAAATAATTAAAAACAACTCAATCTTTCCATTACTTATTTTTCATTAGCTTGTTTCCCGGACCTCCTCACGCCTCCCTTTTTTGTATTCCAGTTCAGTTTGTTGGTTCAGCAAATCCTTCCCCTCTTTGTTTATCCTAATCTTTAATCTTAAAATATTATAACATTAAATCTTTACCTATTAATAATCCATTTTTCATATTCCCTTATAGTATTGCAGCTAAAACCCCCTTAGTTTCTATCCAACATCGTTCTAACATTCATTAATTTTACAATATTTCTGTAAATAGTCTTTAAATTTCTTCCAATCTTCTTCCACCGACACCGGTCTCGGATTCTGCCAGTCATTTCCACCAGTTCCATAAAGTCAATCACCTTCATCTGCCATTCTTCCAGAGTGGGTAGATCTTGTGTCTTCCAATACTTTGCAATGAGTATTCTTGCTGCTGTTGTGGCATACATAAAAAAAATTCTGTCCTTCTTTGGTACCAATTGGCCGACTATGCCCAGGAGAAAGGCCTCTGGTTTCTTCAAGAAGGTATATTTAAATACCTTTTTCAATTCATTATAGATCATCTCTCAGAAAGCTTTAATCCTTGGGCACGTCCACCAAAGGTGAAAGAATGTACCTTCAGTTTCTTTACATTTCCAACATTTATTATCGGGCAAATGATAGATTTTTGCAAGCTTCACTGGGGTCATGTATCACCTGTATATCATTTTCATAATATTCTCTCTTAAGGCATTACATGCCGTAAACTTCATACCTGTGGTCCATAACTGTTCCCAGTCAGCCATCATTATGTTATGTCCAACATCTTGTGCCCATTTAATCATAACAGATTTCACTGTTTCATCCTGAGTATTCCATTTCAACAGCAGGTTGTACATCCTTGACAAAATCTTAGTTTTGGGTTCTAACAGTTCTGTTTCTAATTTTGATTTTTCCACCTGGAAACCAATTTTCTTGTCCGAATTATATGCCTCCATTATCTGATAATAATGAAGCCAATCTCGCACTTTGTTTTTTAGTTTCTCAAAACTCTGCAATTTCAGTCTATCTCCCTCTTGTTCCAGAATTTCCCAATATTTCGGCCATTTGGCCTCCATATTGAGCTTTTTCTGTGCTTTGGCTTCCATCGGTGACAGCCACCTTGGGGTTTTGTTTTCCAATAAATCCTTATATCTTATCCAGACATTAAACAATGCTTTCCTGACAATATGATTCTTAAATGCTTTATGTGCTTTGACCTTATCATACCACAGATATGCATGCCATCCAAATACATTGTTAAAACCTTCTAAATCCCAAATGTCTGTGTTTTCAAGAAGCAGCCATTCTTTCAACCAGCAGAAAGTTGCTGATTCATAGTAAAGTTTAAAGTCTGGCAGGGCAAATCCACCTCTTTCGTTTGCATCTGTTAGTATTTTAAATTTTATTCTAGGCTTCTTGCCCTGCTAGACAAATCTAGAAATATCTCTCTGCCACTTCTTGAAACAGTCCATTTTGTCCACAATTTGCAATGTTTGAAACAAGAACAACATTCTAGGCAATACATTCATTTTTATCGCAGCAATACGACCCAGCAGTGAAAGCTTCACCTTCCAACATGATTAATCTGACTAGAACTTAGTTGGATGCAACCCAGAAACGTGGTGTGTGGGGCAGGGGGGGCATTGCTTCAGGTGCACATTTTTGAGGGGGCACATTCAGGCACCCCCATGACAGGCGCAGAACCCTGGCAGCTGAGGTGCGGTGGCAGTTGAGTTGATCTAGTGGGCAGGCAGATGGAGGCATCAGTCAAGGAGATTGTTGGAGGCAGGCTCTGTCCACCTTCTGTGTGGGCTCTGTGTGTGCCCCCCGGTGCATGCCCTCACCCAAACTATCCAGTCCACTAGGGGGGCATAACACTTGCCCCGTCATGGGCGCTGGCAACCCACGTTATGCCACTGATACAACCCCAAGGGACCTGCCCTTTTCTGAAGCATCTTTGCTTCATTGCCACTGCTCCCAGAATGGTCAGAACAAATATCACTCAAAGGTTTGGCACAGCCCTAGTGGATGCTGCTGGACTAGATGGAAGAATAGCCTGAAGTGCTACAAGGCATCTTCCTATGTTTCTAATCTCATTACTCAAGTCAACAATAAATATAATAAAAATGGCTCATATAATAGAAAAGAGCATTGAGTATAAAGAAAGGCTGAGCTTATTTTGGCCAATAAGGAGAAAGTGGCTGTTTTTGTGTTAATCCAATTATATTTAGTGGCTAAGTTTTCTGAAAATCCAGACAGTTACTATGGTCTTCCAACAGCTGAGGGGGAAACTTGTTCACTCCACATGGTTACAGAGCACCTAAACAAATAATACACAGCACTCTGGATATCTCCATTACTGCAGACACACAGTCATAAACAATAAGGAATCTTGTGATATTTCTCTTCATGCCTAGCAGAGGGCATTTGGTTAAATCTAAGAAGAGTGAATACTATTCTCAGCATGAAATTATTCATTCCAGTGAGATAATTCTCCTGTCCATGAAGATATTTAAATATGACACACCAACCGGCCAATTTACCATTAGTTAAAGAGAATGAATCATGTAAACTTTTGCTGCTGATAAATAGATTTTTTTAAACTGTTTTATATTCTATTGGACCTAAGTAGTTTAAAACAGGGTAGCTAACGTGTGACCATTCAGATGTTGCTGGACTTCAGCTTCCATTAGCCTCAGTTAGTATGGCCATGCAGAATGGAAGTTGTAGTCCATGGGTAGGCAAACTAAGACCCGGGGGCCAGATCCGGCGAAATCGCCTTCTCAATTCTGCCCACGGACGGTCTGGGAATCAGCGTGTTTTTACATGAGTAGAATGTGTGCTTTTATTTAAAATGCATCTCTGGGTTATTTGTGGAGCATAGGAATTCGTTCATCTTCCCCCCTTCAAAATATAGTCTGGCCCCCCACAAGGTCTGAGGGACGGTGGGGCGGCCCCCTGCTGAAAAAGTTTGCTGACCCCTGTTGTAGTCCAACAACCACTGGACGAGATGCAAGTTAGTGAGCCCTGGTCCAAAAGCATAACTGATGCACTTAAATTGTTGATGTTGCTGCTATTATTATTATTACTAAAATTGATATACCACCCTATACCCACAGGTCTCAGGGCGGTTCATAAGATAAAATTACAATATAAAAACACATAATCAATATATAAACAGAAACAGCCAGATAATCCTCCTCTCAAAAAACACATATAAAACAGTTTTAAAAAATTTAAAAACACAGTTAAAACGCAGTTTTAAGGATTGTAAAAAGTACTCTCTGCTGGGCAGCAGCCGTCTGTCAAGCCCTGCCCTAGGCGTGGTGGAGAGAGGCAGGATCAGGACCCTCAGCAGGTGTTTAAAGACAATGACTGAAATCATAAGAGAACTTAGCAAAAGGAAGTTCATGGGAGGAAAGTTTCCCATCTCCTCTTCGGTCTGTAGCCACACGCCTCCCCTCAAAAAGCAACTCTGGGAAGTTGTGGAAACCACCTGGGCAACGGCAAACAGGGACTGCTTTGGGATGAAAGAATCGCCCCAAACTGATTGGTAGTCATTTCAGTAAGCCAAAAGGAAATGCTTATTCATGCAATGAATTTTTTTTTTAAAAAAAATAGGATTCACTGCTGTGTCTGTGGTTATAGCCAATGGCTTTCAAGGGGAATTCATCAAATTCATGTAATATGAGGTCTATCCATGGCTGTTATCACGCCAGTGAAACAGAACCTCCAGATATTGCCTCTCACTGAATACTGGGAGACATCAGTGTTAAAGTGCAACAGTGGGGGCATTTACTGCTTTACGTTCTGTTTGTATGAATCCTGAAGGTACCAGGATGGCTACTGTGGGAAAGAGATTCCATAGATCCATGGACCTTGCTATTATGCCCTTAAGGGTTTATATAGGATACATGTTTCACAGTAGATCATTTGCTTCTCCTATGTCTTTTCTCCAGCCATGGCAAATATTTCAATGGAAACATCTCCTTGCACTTTTAGACCAGAGGGGGAAATCTCAGGCCCAGGGTCATGTGTGGCCCTCCAGGCCTCTCTAAATGGCCCCATGGACTCACCTCCTCCGTGCTCACACCCCTCTCTCCAGGCCAAACCCCATGTTGGGCCTGCTTTTAACCCACCATGAGTGTTTTTCTCTGGCTTGAATGTGTCCTGGAACTCTGATAATGCCTCTTGCTTTCCTGGGTGGAGGGTAGAGATTGCGAGTGTGTGTAGAAACTAGCCTACTCTTCTTTGCACGGAAAATGCAGTACTTTTTTTCCTTTAAAAAAATGTTTAGGGGTACTCTCATTTTCCTACTCATATTGAAATACTGCCCCCCCAAACTTAGATTCACAAAATGTTTAGGGGTATGTGTCCCCCCCAGAAAAAAAAGCACCACCAAAATGCATTATTGAAGTGAGAATCGAGATGATGGAGTGTTGTGGTGGGCATCAAGAGATTGTTGAGTGACTGTGTACATGGGAATTGTGTCCGTGTGTAAGACGTCTTGTGGGTTAACAGTGGCCCACAGACCAATGCCTGATGATACCAACCCCTGATGCCAGCCCTGTCCAATCCCTTGCATCCCCAATAAAAACAGCTTCAGAAACACCTCTACCCCCAAGCAATGGAGGCCACAGTAGAAAAGATGACTTGATGGAGCAGAAATGTCACTCAGGGTAATAGCTTCATGTGGCCTAGTTCCCTCTTCCTCTTCAACAGAGTGGCTGCTCGCTGATGGGGTGTGAGAGGAGAAGGTTCCATTTGCTGCTGACCCAGCCAATTAAAGCCTTGTTCCCTCTCGTGTTGTGTAGACAAGGGTGACGGCTCCTGGGCAAGAGACGTCTTAAGTGCCCATAATGCTTCAAAGTGATGTTGCATCATGTGTGATTAAAATGGAACCCCCATTAAAAATATAGGTGACTCACAGACCCAGCCATCCAAAATATAGGGCCAAGAACTAGTGTTCAGGCTATGTCCAGGATGCTATAACTTAGTAGCTGCCTAAGAACACCTTTTCCTGAAGCTGCCCTTGGGCAGAAAGCTATTGCACATCTTCTATCCACTTACCTAGGAGTAAGCCTCGTGGAGTTGAATGGCACTTAAAGGTAAAGGTAACAGTAAAGGTAAAGGTAAAGGACCCCTGACAGTTAAGTCCAGTTGCAGACGATTCTGGGGTTGCGGCACTCATCTCACTTTACAGGCTGAGGGAGCCGGCGTTTGTCTGCAGACAGTTTTTCCGAGTCATGTGGCCAGCATGACTAAGCCACTTCTGGAAACCAGAGCAGTGCACGGAAACACTGTTTACATTCCCACTGGAGCAGTACCTATTTACCTACTTGCACTTTTGGGGCATGCTTTTGGACTGCTAGGTTGGCAGGAGCTGGGACCGAGCAACGGGAGCTCACCCCATCACGGGGATTCGAACCACCAACCTTCTGATCGGCAAGCCCAAGAGGCTCAGTGGTTTAGACCACAGCGCCACCCAGCACTCACTTCTGATTAAACATGCAAAGGATTGTGCTGATGGTTTCTAGTCTGAACAAGTCTTGTCCAAGATCTTCTCTAGAAAAGGCAAGAGAAGCAGAACCTTGAATATGCTTGTATTCTCTTAGACCCTGTGACTTAATGTGTGGTGTTGCTTCCTGAATAGCTACTAATTTGGTTCACAGCAAAGGCCTGATCCTGGACAGTAGCTGCTTCTTTATGTAGCAGATATAGAATCATAGAATAGAATCATAGAATCATAGAGTTGGAATAGACCACAAGGGCCATCGAGTCCAACCCCCTGCCAAGCAGGAAACACCATCAGAGCTCTCCTGACATATGGTTGTCAAGCCTCTGCTTAAATATGATAGGGTTGCCACATTTCAAGAGGCAAAAATCCAGACATGTCCAGGAATTCCCATACATACAGCAACCCTGAGAAATGAAGCATTTTAGGTTTCTATCACTTGTTAGGGACATGGAAGGGTGACAACCAACATTGCAAGACCCTGAAATGATGCTATATTTGAAGTCGAAAACAAATCACCCTGTGGGGCTGCTGTTGTCCCAAGCAGTGGCATAAAAAAATAATAATTGCAACTGCTACTACAGTAAGCATCACAGAGAGTCAGTGCTGGACTAGGACTGGGGCATAGCTGTCAAGCGTCCCTTATTTGGCGGGACAGTCCCTTATCCCAGCGCCATGTCCCGCTGCTGTCCCTTATTGATGATGTCCCTTAAATAAGCTACTGAAGGTAATGGGGCCCTTTCTATGTCCAGCTGTGCTTTGTCAACAACAACAAACAACCAACAACCAATTGTTGCTGGTTTTTTGTGTTGAATATATGCTATGGCATTTTATGGACCTAATAGGTATCTAAAGCCATTTGCATGCAACAAAATATGTATTTTATCAAAGTAATTGTTGATCCCTTATTTTGGCTGCTGATCCCTTATTTTCGAGGCTGCTGGTCCCTTATTTTCAATTCTGTAAGTTGACAGCTATGGACTGGGGTGGGGGTTAGGGTTAAAATCCTCACTCCATTATGATGCTCACTAGGTGACTCTTGGCCAGTCTCTCACTCCCCACCATAATTTACCTCACAGGGTTGTTGTGAGATACAAATGTAACTGTCAGGGAAGTGACATCGGAGCCTGAGTCGGAGGGAAGGCTCTCAAATGATGCTGGAGAAGGGCCAAGCAGGGAGAGAGGCAGTTCAGCAGAGGGGGAAGCAAATCAACATTACACCAGGGATAAAGGGGGGCAGATGGGGTCCTCCGCTACCCACGCCCTCCCTACTCTCCACGCAGAGAGAGTAGGAGGAGACTGGGAGGCAAACAACTTTTATGTTGGAAGAGGTTTAAGAAACGCCCACTGACGGATTCTGCTAGCGACTGAGGCAGCCACGAATTGAAGGGCTGTCCAGACAGAAAGGTTTAACAAGGCAACATAGCCAGGAGAGGCGGCAACTTACGCACGAGCAACCCCATAACCATTACAGTAACACAAGAAAAACACAAGTTTTCCCCCAAACCACTTAAGAAATGTTTCTCTCCCAGCCTCAAATCCCCAGCTGCACTTTCTAATCCAGAGGTCACCAAACTTTTTCGGTCCACTGTCCCTCAGACCTAGTGGGGGGGCTGGCCTATATTTTGAAGGAAAAAAAATGAACAAATTCCTATGCCCCACAAATAACCCAGAGATGCATTTTAAACAAAAGCACACATTCCACTCATGTAAAAATACCAGGCAGGCCTCACAAATAACCCAGAGATGCATTTTAAATAAAAGGGCACATTCTACTCATGTAAATAAATGCTGATTCCCGGACCGTCTGTGGGCCGGATCTGGCCCCCGGGCCTTAGTTTGCCTACCCATGTTCTAATCCAAAAGTTCTCATTTAGAAAGTTCCTCCTCGCTCTGTATCACAAGCTGAGTTCACGCAGCGGGCGGTGATAAACCTGCTGTGTCCTAGCTTTAATATTGCATCTGTCTTCACCCTGTGAATCAAACAGCAATATAGGCCCAGGCCAGCCTTCTGGAGGTGTCCGTCTCTCAGCTCCATCACAATCTCAGCTGGGAAGCAGACAGAGGTCTGGGTGCCAATATACTGCTTGATGAATTTTAAGTGATTGATCTTTGTCGAGTGCTCCCCCTCCCTCCTGCCTGGTTGTGCAGACACAGATAGATTAAGCAATTATGGATTAATTCAGCATCAGATGGCCTAGGACAATTAGTCACGAGCAAAGGAGTGACCAGGTGCCTTTCGATAAAGGGAAGTCATTACAGCAAAGGAAACTTGGCAACTCACGCTTGAGAATCAAGCCGCAACAGTTCAACATTTTGACAGGAGAGGAAATGAAGATTAGCATAAAATGCCACCAATTACTACCAGCAGGGAGCTTTCTGCAGGCTGAATGCCTAGAGGGAAATGCGGCAGGGCACTGGAGGAGATGTGGACTTCAAAGAGAAGGGCTGGCTGCTGGGATGGGTCTTTAAAGCATGCAGAGAAATGCACAGATCAGAGTCGCTACAACTGTTTTTTGCAGGAGAAGAAGAGCTGAGTATCAGCATGCTTAATTCAAAGGAATAAATAATCTGTATGTCCAGAGTGAATCAAAGTTGATTTAGCCTTCCTCTTTTCAACTTGTTTATTCAAATCTTTTTTTTACATTGCATTGCATGCAAGTAATGAAGGATGGTGTACAAAAGTGCATTAAATTACACTAAAACTTTGGCCACATCTGCACCATGAATTTAAAGCGCTATTGTTCCACTGTAACAGTCATGGCTTCCCCCAAAGAATCCTGGGAAGTATGGTTCAGGATGCTGAGAACGACAGTTGCCAGAGCTCCCTGGGAAGAGGGACTGATGGTTAAAGCACTCTTTCAGACTATAGCCCTGGGACAAATTTACATTCATATGTTGCACATCATAGAAGGTAGATTTCCCATTATTCCTGATACCGCTTTCCAGCATCTCGCACACATGACAAGGGGTAGAGGCCACCTATTCCTCAAACTTTTCCATGCTTGGATCCACCTTTAACCCAGGCACTGGGACAGAGGAAGGGGGTAGTGGGGGTGGTCCACTACGGGTGTCATCACTGAGGGGGGTGACATTCAGTGCGCTGCCTGCGACTCCCAAGCCTACCCCGAGCTGTCAGGGGAATGAGTGGAGCTGCACCTTCCCCCTTTGTTTTGACAGCCCGGGGGGGGGGCTTGGGAGTTGCAGGTGGGTGGCGGGCTGTTGCCCCCCCGCTCCTGGGCGTCTTCCGGGGGGGGGGAGCCTCCCCTGAGCTGTCAAAAGGAAGAGGGAAGGGAGGAAGGTTGCTGGCAAAGCGGTGCGGCCCCCTCCCCTGCCCAGGAAGAAGCTCACCATGGGTGGCTCGGTCCACCCCCCATGGGCAGATTGCTCCACCCCCCTGAGTGTCTCACCCCCTGGAATTCTCACCCCGCCCCCTGGAATGCTCCCCCCATGCCCTGGGATGCTTGCCGCACCCCATGGCCCCGCCCCCAGTAGGTGCGCCGCTCTGGGGACCCATTGCTTCATTTCTAAGCATACATTTGTATGGCAGTAGTATGCTGCTGACCCAACACTTGAGGATGAATGGCCCACCCTTTCTAGAAAGAGGACTGCTGGATAATAATAATAATAATAATAATAATAATAATAATAATAATAATATATTACTTATACCCTGCCCATCTGGCTGGGTTTCCCCAGCCTCTCTGGGCAGCTTCCAACAAAGTATTAAAATACAGTACTCTGTTAAAAATTAAAAGCTTCCCTAAACAGGGCTGCCTTCAGATGTCTTCTAAAAGTCTGGTAGTTGTTCTTCTCTTTGACATCTGGTGGGAGCGTGTTCCAGAGGGTGGGTGCCACTACTGAGAAGGCCCTCTGCTTGGTTCCCTGTAACTTGGCTTCTTGCAGTGAGGGAACCGCCAGAAGGCCCTCGACGCTGGACCTCAGTGTCCGGGCAGAACGATAAGGGTAGAGACACTCCTTCAGGTATACAGGACCGAGGCCGTTTAGGGCTTTAAAGGTCAGCACCAACACTTTGAATTGTACTCAGAAACGTACTGGCAGCGAATGTAGGTCTTTCAAGACCGGTGTTATGTGGTCTTGGCGGCCACTCCCAATTTTGGGCTAGCAAGATGCCAGGAAGGCAAGGGTTCCTCTTTTCTGCTCCTACTCCTGCTGCTAATAATAATTTGTATCCAGTGTAGCATTCAGTTATAGTGTTATGCTTGCTCTGCTGGTGAAATGTTTTACACCAACAGAAAATTGTTGTGCAAGAGAATACAGCAGCAGGCTGATGGTATTTCGTTGCACAGTCTGTTGCCCAAGGAGTTTCTGCTGGCAAAACCTCTGTGTTGCATCCCTCTGTTGTATAACATTAATACTCACCCGTTCAGTCGCACACTAGCGGACAGAGAATTTTGGATACAACCCAGTATTTCTTATTCAACCATCTTCCATAAAATGCTTCCTCAAAAGAAGTTGATATAAACTATACAAAAAAGTTAAAGCACAGCAATAGCAAGATAAAAAACTACCATTTCACAGAAGTACTTAAAACATCATCTTCCCAAAAAACCTCAATAGCGGGAAATATGTCATTCATGGCAAAATCAGTTGGGGGGGGCCTTGGGGCCTTGTTGTACTCTAATACTTTTTAAAGGACCCATTCCATGTAGGATGTGCCAATGGTGGGCAGGGAGCCTGTCCATCACTATTTTTTCATGCCAGGGACTTCTGCATGTGTGGATTCTCTTTTAAAGGCAAAGTAAAGAAGAAGAAGAGGAGAAGAAGGAGGAAGAGTTAGGGTAGTGATAAAGCGGGATATCAAATCCAAAGGAGTCCAAAGGAGTGTCTAACAATCTCCTTTTCCTTCCTCCCCCACAACAAACACTCTGTGAGGTGAGTGAGGCTGAGAGACTTCAGAGAAGTGTGACTAGCCCAAGGTCACCCAGTAGCTGCATGTGGAGGAGCGGAGACGCGAACCCAGTTCACCAGATTACGAGTCCACCGCTCTTAACCAGTACACCACACTGGCTCTCAGTCTATTACAACCCATAGACCATGTGCATTCCATCCCTACCCCAAAATCATTCATACAAATGTTATCATACAATTTCGCTTCCCAAATCCTAAATTTTGCACTCTGCAACAGGAACTTGGCTCCCTTCCTTGACAACTGGGGCCTCAAAATGATGTTTTATACAATAATTCCTCATTGCAGCATATGCAATATAAAACAATAGATTACATAGCTGTAGAGCGAGTCTCATAAATCATCCTCAGGGCCCAGCTTCTGTGGCTCTGTCAGCCTTCTGAACACTGTCTCTCATGCTTTATGGTGTCATCAGAGAGCTGCAAGTGAGTAATAGCCTTGCAGTCAATGGGGTGGCCATCTGTTATCCTCCATGTAAACTGGTATTCAAATTGTGGCTTCTCCTCTGCATTTAATCATGTCTGCGTTCTAACTCCATCATTTGCCAAAAGCCTTTGTTCTGCTTCAACTCCCCTCCTCTTCCCCCCATTATCTGGGCTTTGGCAGGTAAGGATGACAGCCACTGGACTCTGTAGTCCAGAGGGTTAGCCTTGCTATTGAAAACCTAGCTTACACAATGTGCTTAAAGAAAATACAAAGATATACCAAGATTTATATTTTTAAACGCCCATTCTTAAATCTTACCTGTCTGCCTGAAAAGCAAGACAACATCTTCAAAAACTACCTTTTCCATCAAACATTTGACACATCTCAGATTGTGGAAAAACTTCCCCAGAGTAGTAAGTGGAATTTGAGCATAAGAAAAGGTAGTCCTGATGGATCAGACCATAGACCAATCTAGTCCAATATCCTATTCTAATAGTGGCCAATATCCTGTGGGAAGTCCACAGATGCACAAGTACAACAGCCCAGCTCCATCATTTCCCCATCTCTGTTCTTTGGTCAGACTGATCTTATGGAGGGAAAGTCCCTTCAGTGTTCAACACTGTATTTCAAAGCAGCTCCTCCTTGGTTTAAAACCTGTGTGGTGTGGGCTTCCCCTCTTTTAGTTGCAGTGCATGTTATGGAATCATCTCAAAGTGACAAGAATCATTTCAATTATTGTTACAGTTGAAGGGGTTGCTGTAGATGATCACAAAAAGTATAACAGCAGACCGGTAATGTATACCATGGAATAAGCCTGGATGAAAGAAAGAGAGAGAGAGATGGCAAGAAGAGCCTTGTTGGATCAGGTCAAAGCACATCTAGTCTAGCATGCTGATCTCAGCAAGGCCAACTAGATGTCTATGGGAAGTCCACAAGCACAAAAGCAGCCTTGTCACTTATGATCCCTAACAACTGGCATTCAGAGGCATATCCTGCCTGATACTCAAGGCATTTAGCCACCACTGAAAGCCTTATCCTCCATCAATATGTTTCATCCCCTTTAACACTGTCCAAGATGGTGGCTCATCACTATGTCTTATGGTAGCCAATATGAAAAACAAGAGTAAAAGAAAACAAGGCAAAACAGATTATTTCTGCACAGGAAGATTATAAAAGCAAAATGAACAGAATTACTGTGCTTGGGAGGCAATGCAGTCCTGTAATGATCATAATGAGCATTCATGTTTATTTCAATTTACCTCACTTCAAAGATGCTCTATAGAACCCTTTTGCAGGATTACAGAGGATCAGCCCACTCCCTGATGATTAAATTAGCACACTGGTTGGGTCTACCAAATGACACATGTGTATTTGGCTCCTGCCTAGCCCTGATCTGAAACACATAGGAGGGGTGCATGTGATTCTCCCCCCCCCCCGCATGAGCAATAATGACTCAATTTGTCATCCCTGGGCTCCTTTCTAAAGATCAGCCAGGAAATTTCTCAATCACCAGCCAGCAAATGGGCAGTAAATCTGTTGAAGAGACACAAGTCTCATTCCCATCAGTTGACTCGGTTTCTCTCACTAAATATTTCATGGGCACTCGATTCACAGCTTCTCCTCTGACGTTTCCATGAAAATAATAATATTTTATTTAAGGGAGCCAAAGAGGAAAGGGTGTGTGTGTGAGAGAGAGAAGGAATAAAGAGCCCTTGCAGTCATATGCATTGTGTTTCTGTGGGCTCCATTGCTAGCTCCGAGCAAGTTCGGTCGACATCCCCCGTTTAATTCAGCAATATCATCAATGTCAATGGGAATCCAGCGGCTGCCAACTATTGGTCATCTGGACCTGACATAAACTCAATAAATACTCCATAACCCTTGACAGCCGCCAGCCGATTAGCCTCAAATGAGTGATTGCACAACCAACACCTGCTGAACCAAATCAGCCTGCTGACGGATGGGCCTGTTCAGAGCTCTGACCACAAGTGAGATCAGTGGAAGAATGATTTTCTGCTCGGAGAAAAGAATTAGGAATGGTGGCTATGGCAATTGGGAACCTTTCACATGCTTTCATTCCACCCCCCTCCTCTCCTTTCCCTCCTGCTGCAAACTTTAGCTGAAACAGTGGTGTAGAATCCATGAAAAATTCAAAGTAAGGAGGGCATTAAGAGGAGGACAATAAAATAAGCAACAATATGGGGTTGATTGAAAATATGGCTGAAACAAGCACTTCATCTGATAATATTTTCAGACACAGGAGTAAAGACAAATGAATAGCGAAGCCTTGCTTGCTGGGGAAGTACATTTACAGATGGATTTTTCTCTCTCCTGAAAATCTCAATATTGCGCTTACCGGTATATTCACAGAATTTTTCTAATTCTGATCTTACCCCGTGATCTTGACAATGAATGATGGTTTTTAAAACATTTTTTTAAAACCAATTTTGCTAAACATACAAATAATTACATACAATATGTTATGGCCATTTTGGTTTTTCAATGGAAGGCAATATTATTTTGTGTGGCTTGATTCCCAGAGTGGTTTAACAATGCCTCTTTACAGGGAACACTGGGAATCGTGGCTCTGGGACAGGAATAGACAACTCCCAGCACCCATAACAAACTACAACTCCCAGGATTCCTTGGGGAAAGCCATTATTATTTAAAATGATATCATAGTGCATTAAATGTATGGGGTGAATGTGGTCTAATTGTACTGGATAATAATAATAATAATAATAATAATAATAATAATAATAATAATAATAATAATAATAATAATTTATTATTTATAACCTTCCCATCTGGCTGAGTTTCCCCAGCCACTCTGGGCAGCTCCCAATCGAGTATTAAAAACAATATAGCATTAAATATTAAAAACTAAACAGGGCTGCCTTCAGATGTCTTTTAAAGATAGGATAGCTGCTTATTTCCTTGACATCTGAAGGGAGGGCGTCCCACAGGGCGGGTGCCACTACCGAGAAGGCCCTCTGTTTGGTTCCCTGTAACCTCACTTCTCACAATGAGGGAACCACCAGAAGGCCCTCAGCGCTGGACCTCAGTGTCCGGGCAGAACGATGGGGGTGGAGACGCTCCTTCAGGTATACAGGACCAAGGCCGTTTAGGGCTTTAAAGGTCAGCACCAAGACTTTGAATTGTGCTCGGAAACATACTTGGAGCCAATGCAGATCTCTCAGGACTGGTGTTATGTGGTCCCGGCCACTCTCAGTCACCAGTCTAGCTGCCGCATTCTGGATTAATTGCAGTTTCTGGGTCACCTTCAAAGGTAGCCCCACGTAGAGCACATTGCAGTAGTCCATGTGGGAGATAACTAGAGCATGCACCACTCTGCGGGCAGTCAGTGGGCAGGTAGGGTCTCAGCTTGCGTACCAGATGGAAAAGTGTGAAAAATGCCATCCCAACTAATCCTTCCTTCGCAAACTAACAAACTAACTAACAAATCAACAAAACAACAACAGCAACAAACCTTTTTGTTTTGTTTTTACACTTTGGCCTAAATGACACCTCTGGGTTTGAAAGTGCTATTTAGATAAGGGGGCTGCCAATGTCTTTGAGGGTAATTTGATTTGCTGAGGAATCAGAGAGATCTGCTGGTATCCAGAAACCTTCGCACAGTCACTGCCAGCTCAAATCAGATACAAGCCTGACCTCAGAATGCTGTGTCTATCCCTAAAATATTTGGTTTCACATTGACTTAAGTGACAGTACTATGTTAGGCAGACTCACGCAAGTTAACACAACACTTCACTGCTACTTAAAAGGCAAGGCCAGCCTTTAAGGCAAGCATCCCCAAACTCGGCCCTCCAGAAGTGTTGGGACTACAACTCCCATCATCCCTAGCTAACAGGACCAGTGGTCAGGGATGATGGGAACTGTAGTCCCAAAACATCTAGAGGGCTGAGTTTAGGGTTACCTGCTTTAAGGCTTCCCATTAGCCATACTCAGAGTAGACCCATTTACATCAAGAGACTTTAGTAACTCGGGTCCATTAATTGCTCTAGGTCTACTCTGAGCAGAATTTAAGTTGTATGCAACCCGGAGTTTTTTGTTTTTTGCCATTTGCTGGAAAGTGAAGGACAGAGTTTGCCTGTGGGGTGGAATATCTGGCTTCAGAAGTTGTCTGTTAGCTGCCTGCTTGCAAACTCATGACTCTGTGTTTGAAGAAAACTCTTCAACCTTCTTAAGGGGACTTTAAAAAATACAAACATACTAGCCAACAGATACTTTTCAGTGCTTGCTGTTGGAATTTTGGTGGTTAGAACGCCATCTGGAGTCAGCACAGTGAAATACAACTGAAGTGAAACACATCAGCGGGTTAAGGGAAACTGTTAAGAAAAGCTCCTTAGCTTTATAACCACAGAAACAGGGATTGAATTTATAGGGCTGCAAAATTGTAATTTAATCTAACTGAATACGTAGCTTTTGTCATTTTCACAGTGGATGATATGCAGAAATTAATTGGCTTGCTTTACAATGGTCAATTTTAAATGCCTCCCATAACCAGAATAGTGCTGCCAGATGATCATTTCAAATGTAGGTAACATTCTGCATCGTGGTGCTCATTATTAAAATAAGGGATACATGGCAGCCTCAAAGAGGAATCCTGTAAGTGTCCTTGTGAATGGCTATATCCACTTTGGGTTGAACATTTTCAGCAGCTCGCTTCTGTCTTGGCAATTTTTCAATGATGGTTTCACCTGCATTGGAAATACTGTTTATTCTTTATTCTTCAATTGATATTGTTAGATAAATGTAGCATCATCATGCCATCCTGGTTACTCTGATTCCCCCAATGACAGCCCACATAGTGATGGGCAAATCTCAATTTCTGTTTCTCATCCCCCCCCCCCCGTTCTTAAACTCAGTTTGGGAGAGATCATCAGGGGGTTTGGACTGGGTGTTCATCAGTATGCGGATGACACCCAGCTCTACCTCTCTTTTAAATCAGAACCAGTGAAGGCGGTGAAGGTCCTGTGCGAGTGCCTGGAGGCTGTTGGAAGATGGATGGCAGCTAACAGATTGAGGTTGAATCCTGACAAGACAGAAGTACTATTCTTGGGGGACAGGGGGCGTGTGGGGGGACTTCCTGGTCCTGAATGGGGTAACTGTGCCCCTGAAGGACCAGGTGCGCAGCCTGGGAATCATTTTGGACTCGCAGCTGTCCATGGAGGTGCAGGTCAGTTCTGTGTCCAGGGCAGCTGTCAACCAGCTCCATCTGGTACGCAGGCTAAGACCCTACCTGCCTGCAGACTGTCTCGCCAGAGTGGTGCATGCTCTAGTTATCTCCCGCATGGACTACTGCAATGTGCTCTACGTGGGGCTACCTTTGAAGGTGACCCAGAAACTGCAATTAATCCAGAATGTGGCAGCTAGACTGGTGACTGGGAGTGGCAGCCGGGACCACATAACACCAGTCCTGAGAGATCTGCATTGGCTCCCAGTACATTTCCGAGCACAATTCAAAGTGTTGGTGCTGACCTTTAAAGCCCAAAATGGCCTCAGTCCTGTATACCTGAAGGAGCGTCTCCACCCCCATCATTCTGCCTAAACACTGAGGTCCAGCGCCGAGGGCCTTCTGGCGGTTCCCTCACTGTGAGAAGTGAGGTTGCAGGGAACCAGACTTCTCAGTAGTGGCACCCGCCCTGCAGACGCCCTCCCACCAGATGTCAAGGAAATAAACCACTATCTGACTTTTCTAAGACATATGAAGGCAGCCCTATTTTAGGGAAATTTTTAATTTTTAAGTTTTATTCTGTTTAATATCCTTGTGGGAGCCACCCAGAGTGGCTGGGGAAACCTAGCCAGATGGGTGGGGTATAAATAATAAATTATATTATTATTATTTTTATTGCAAAAGTTTTGGAAAATAATAATAACAACAAAGTTGCCAGAAAAGTTTGTACACATTTTCATGCTCTCACACACAATTTACCTTAGTATAATGCATTTTCCCCTGCATTTTTCAGTCGGAGCACCCAGTCCCTACTATTGACCATTTGGGCAACAGGGTTTTTGATGTGTGATGTTCCTAATGGGTCTCTTGTGTTTAGGAAACATGTAGTAAAATGCCCAGTCCAACTACTATTACTACTAAACTTTGCAACAGTTCAGTGTTATGGCACTTGTGCTGCTACTTACACAACAAAATCAATTTGTCATGGATATTGGAGAAAAATAGACTGATATTATGTTCCCAGTAGCCTTTGATCCTGCAACATTTAACTCAGTTATAATGAACTTCATAAATTATTGCAATCTAAACAGTTTGCTTATTCATCTTTGCTTCATGATTGGGTTGTTGAATGTTATCTTGTAAGAATATTGAGGACCTCCCTAACTATGTCAGGAAACAGATAGGTAGCCGTGTTGGTCTGCCATAGTCAAAATAAAAAAAATCCTTCCAGTAGCACCTTAAAGACCAACTAAGTTCGTTCTTGGTATGAGCTTTCGTGTGCATGCACACTTCTTCAGATACCTGAAGATACCTGTATCTGAAGAAGTGTGCATGCACACGAAAGCTCATACCAAGAACTAACTTAGTTGGTCTTTAAGGTGCTACTGGAAGGAATTTTTTTATTTTGACTATGTCAAGAAAGATTCTCCTGGCTTCTCCTCTCCTATGTTGGGACAACTCAGAGGGAATCTTTCACGAAAGGTGAACTACAGTGCTGTGGAATCCTAACAAAACAAAAAACCCCACACTTTTTGAAATGTACTGATGCTTATTACAGATACCACTATGGTCTCTCGCTCTCTCTGTGTGTGCGCTCATTGCTCTCATATTGTTTTTGTTATGTAAATATTGTTTCATATTCTGTTTGTTTATTTTCTTAAAATAAAGACCTTTCTTTCAAGTAACTTGATTCATATTGTAATGCCTATACAACCAGGACCCACAGAAAACACAGTGGTGCAGTTTTTGTGGGAAATCCTCATAGTCTGGTTAACACAAGCCATCTAATGCTGTTTACTTTGCTACTGGAGTACGAGAAGATATCTGTAAAAAGCATACCATGTCAAACTCTCAAACTACATGCAGTAATGTTATGTTGAATCTCACCTGTTGTAAACAAAATCTGCCCTTATTCCCTTATGGGGCATACAAGAGCCCTTATAAGTCCTTTGTAGGTTCTCCATCGGCAAGAGAAAATAACAGAGGCCAACCAGAGAATATTGAGAAGCAAAGCAGCTAGTAAGCCTGATCTTTTTTAAACCGTTGCAACAGGGTGCTCCCCTCACATGCAGGAGAGCAGAAGAGGACCCAGAACAAAGGTGTGCCTCCCCTTTTTTGAAATTTTGAAATTCCCTGCCCTGGAGCTCAATACCACCCCCAGAAACATCATACATACATCACAGAAGGGGTGTGGCCCAAGCCCCCCCCCCGATACATCATACCTACATCATAGAAAAGGAGGTCTACAACAGAAATCTGAGTGCTTTGTTTATCTCCTGTCTGCCAGGTTATCTGATAATGCCTTATCTGATTGCCTTTCCTGGTAGTCTGGCCATTCCTTTGAGATGGTAATCACTTAATTCCTGAGACAATGGGAAGGTTCCCTCACCCTCTCCCTCCTTGCAGAGAAACATTTGGTCAGTTTGGGAGTCAAAATGGTTTTAGGGCTGTATTTCTGTGCTGCTCCAGACACGTGGTTTATATATTTATGTATGTGTTTGCTTGGTACATATATGGACATTTATTATATATCTAAGACCTTAAAATTCTTATAACATTACCCATAGTAATCTTATTTTCAAGTGTGCATCAATGTATAAAAAGGTAAAGGGACCCCTGCCCGTACAGGCCAGTCTTGACAGACTCTAGGGTTGTGTGCCCATCTCACTCAAGAGGCCGGGGGCCAGCGCTGTCTGGAGACACTTCTGGGTCACGGGGCCAGTGTGACAAAGCCGCATCTGGCGAGCCAGCGCAACACATGGAAACGCCGTTTACTTTCCCGCCAGTAAGTGGTCCCTATTTATCTACTTGCACCCGGGGGTGCTTTCGAACTGCAAGGTTGGCAGGCGCTGGGACCGAGCAACAGGAGCGCACCCTGCCACGGGGATTCGAACCGCCGACCTTTCGATTATGCAGATTTTATGCACACCTGTGTTCCCTTCTTTCGGTGATACGTAAGTGGGCACCTGACCAGGCACTGCCATTACCCTCTCTATTTGCATCCCAGTTCATGACATTACTGTCCAAATGGCCTCAGAATGAACAATCTCACAGCTTGCAAACGGGACCTTCTTTCCTTCCTGCTGAATTTGCTCTTAGCTACTTTGCATAGCCTCTTGCCAATTAGCCAATTAGCAGCTAATTTAATTTGCTTGACCTGAGTTATGGCAGAGAGTTTATTTGCCTACGGAGCACCACGGAAGATGCACTAAGCAAACATTAGCAATCCTCTCTGCTGGACCAAGTTCTGAGTCCACTCTAGATGAAGGCAAATTGCAAGTAAACACTTTTTTAAAAAAGGGACTTAGGCATCCTTCACCTTCAATCCATTTTGAAATCATCATCATCATCATCAGTGTTCATACGCATATGTTCACTCTTAGGATTCAATCGACTTGCATATGTTCACATTTCAGCTCAATGCTGTATCCGAAGAAATCTGAAATCTAGAGTTTGTCCAAGGCAAAGCCATTATGACTTCATTCCAGGAGCATGTTGTGTTGTGGTGGCAGCTGAAACTCTACTACTGCTGCTTATGGTAGAAGTAAACTAGTATTTTTAAACAAAATTAAAAAGTGGGGCAACATTGCCACCAAGTCCCCCACCCCACAAAATAACAGACTCTTCTTGCCCCTGAAAGTTGTGAGGGATTTTTTTTGGGGGGAAGCAGGCATCATTTCATTAATCCCCCTGAAACCCCAATATTTGCACCAAACACCCCCCCCCCCGGAGAATGTTAATTTCAGCTCCATTATACATCATTCAAGTTATCTAGACGCATCTTGCCCCCACGTGCAGCACTGGTGCATGCAAATCTTAAATGTGCAGTTAGCCCCCCTGACTGAAGTGTTTGGGAAAAATTCCTTCTGTTCATGTTGCTAGTCCCTGTCATTTCACCTACCTTCCATCAAACAAATGGAACTGGAAATGGAGTGTTCTAGAGATCTGACTGTCATATTTCAACGTGCTTAGTGAAAACTACAAATGGATGGATACATTTTCCATCTTCCTGGGCTGCGCCTCCGAAGAGTTTTTCCACTATAATTGCAATTGATGTTTTCCTTCGGCCTTGTAAAATGGCTTAGTGGTTTGGAAATGATTTAAAGGAGGAATAAATATGCAAAACCAGAACGGGTTTCTGTCAAACTCAAAATTTCCTCTCCCCTTGCTGATGAATCCAGAGCACCTTCTTCGCACAGAGCGATAGCTGCAGGGGACAAATAATTTCATCTGGCTCATATGACATCTTCTAAATATACTGTCTAATATTGACCTAGCTAAAATATGCTAAGTGTCTTGGGTGTTTTGCTAGATAAATTGCAAACTATTGTTCTTTCAGAAACAGGAATCAGGGGCCTGTTGAGCTGCTTGGGCTTCTGTGGCAAACTGTTTCCTTGGAAGTGGCATTTTGCTCTTCTGTTCCTCTTTATTTTATTTTTTTTAAATTGCTTAATCCAATGCAAACCTCATCAGCACCTGCTATGATGGAACAGCTGTATAAAGGGTGCTTGTAAGTGCATCTGGCTGAATGCACCTGCAAGCCTTCACAGGATCCGGTACACACAAAGCGCAGGGTTGCTGATCATGGGATGGACCATAAATGCATTCTGCCAAACTTGCTTACAAGCCCCCTTCAGACTTTTAAAGTTTAGGAAGGTTGGGGGTAAGTGGGCATCCTTAAAAGGCTGGGGGTGACTATTCAGTTTAAGTCCCTGCATGTTCTTCTGAATGCATGCACAGGGAGGGATCGGATAGGCCATGGGTAGGCAAACTAAGGCCCGGGGGCCGGATCTGGCCCTATCGCCTTCTAAATCCAGCCCATGGACGTTCCAGGAATCAGCGTGTTTTTACATGAGTAGAACGTGTCCTTTTATTTAAAATGCATCTCTGGGTTATTTGTGGGGCCTGCCTGGTGTTTTTACATGAGTAGAATGAAACTTTTATTTAAAATGCATCTCTGGGCTATGTGTGGGGCATAGGAATTCATTCATACCCCCCCCAAATATAGTCCGGCCCCCCACAAGGTCTGAGGGACAGTGGACCAGCCCCCTGCTGAAAAGGTTTGCTGACCCCTGGGATAGGGACTTGAAAAGCGATGCAGTGTATGGGGGAAGAGGAAGATGAAACTGAAGGAAACCAACAAGAAGTGTGTGTGTGTGTGTGTGTGTGTGTAAAGACTGGACACTGTGCAACAGCCTGGAAGCCTGGAGGCATGGAATGAAGCCATTGGTAAGGGTGAAAGAAACAACTGAGAAGCAGGATGGCGAAACAAGCCAGAAGTCAGGATCAAAGGACAGGCCAAAGAAAGACAAAGACACCCACACACCAGTCAGGCCCCCACTACTCCAGTTGGCTAAATTGGCATGCACTGGTGGTAATTCCCAGAGCCGTCTGAGTCCATTGTCTCATGGCACTATGAAGACTGTAAGAACCTAAGAGGCTGTCTCATCAGACCACGTAGCCCATCATTCTGTTCTCACAGTGAACAACCAGATGCCGATGGGAAGCCTGGAGACTGGACCTGAGTGACACAACACCCTCCCTAATTCTGGTTCCCAGCAATTGGCATTGGTTAATGGGCAAGAAAAGGCCACAACTTTATTGATTACAGCAGTGAAAAGGTATTGGCTTAGGCATTGGATGTCTAAAACAAGGGGGTTTATTCACCAGTAGGTGGAGCCTGTTGATGCTAATCCAACTATAGGCTCTCCCCTGATGTCACCGGGGGTCGTGCCATGGCCTCCCGCCAAGCAGGTATCGGACAGAATACACGACCGCCGGATTCCTTTAACGGAATACCCAAAAATTGAAGGCATAGGCGATGGCCACACCCAGCCCTTCAACACACCACAACATATTATTCCAATGCCTAACCTACCCACCGATACCACAAAAAGTTGTGATGATTGCTACGAGGTAGGCAAAAAAACCAAAAAGCCTAATGCCAAATGGAAAAATTCCTACCAGGCCCCCTAGACAACCAGGGCGACCAACCTAAGGTCCATAGCAAGGCCAAAGAACAAAGACCCTGAGCTAGAAGGGAGTGGAGGGTGGGTGACTTGTGACGAGAGGACGGAGAAGAATGAGGCCGAGGAGAGGCTGGTGCCGCCGCAAAAGGCTGCTGAACACGCCCCCTCGAAGGCACCTGGTTGGATGCCTGCCAAGGGGGCGTGGGCGCCAGCCAGGTGAGAGGAGGAGGCAGGGGGCTAATGCCCCCTGCTAGGGGCGGTGCTCAGGCTCCCGCCCACAACCACTCCCCTCTCTTCCAGGGAGGAGAGTCTTTGTGGCTGGTACTCATTGGTAGGCCACGAATTGGCCTAATCGTCATTTGGAAGCCATTGAAGTTGATGACCTTCATGACAACAGTACAAATGTTCTGTATCCTATTTACAGCAGTGACCCACCAAAATTATTTTAGAGCTGAGAGAAAGGCTCTATTTTCCCCTGAGAAAATTTATGGAGAATTTTATTCTTCTCTATTCACCGCCAACACTTTGTAGAATTTTCTCAGAATTTGGCCACCATATGTGGCAAACCTCTCCCCACCGCCTCCGACACAAAATGCAGTTGCTACATCTGAGAAATGGTTGCAGAATCTCTCCCTACCACACCCAGCACATACACACTGGGGGGGAATTGGGTAATTGTCTATTTATTTTTTCTGCCCATAAATAGCGTGGAGAATTTTGAAAGGTCGTTTACGCACACCTCTAATGAACTATCAGAGAAAGAGAGGAAAGAATTAGTGTACACAGGTCGTTTTCCCAATGTATACGGTAAAAAATGTATCCAGTGTAATTAAATGGAGTCTTGAAAAGCACATAGAGCTGAAAGAGGAAGTGGGAGAGTGTGTCACTTTTCCAACTTCCTCCTTTAGCCTTTTAGTGCTTTTCAAGATAGAAAAACAGGACCACTTTCACCAGATCATGGCTGAGAAGGCAGAGAGTGGGAGAGCTGAGAGCCTTCCTGGGTGTCAGGGGAAGACCACTGAGTTGATAGGCATCATATTGGGTTTAAGGCCTTTGCTCCCTGTGTTCAAGGCTAGCCTTCATCTTGCACTTCTCGCTCTTGTTGTGTAAATGTTTCTTAGAGAGTGCCAGCAGCCCTGTGTCACAGTATTAGTATTATTATAATTTTTAAAAAGTTTCTGCTGTAGACTGCTGTGCTGGTGACATTTCCCTCAAACTGCAATAACTAACCTGTCACAGCCTACAAACGCCAACAATGCAGCGCCGTGTGGGGTTGACTTAATAAACCTCATTTACATTCATTTTGATTCACTCAGGCATTGAAAAACATTTCACGGGGGAAGAGAAGGGGGGGAAATAACTAGGAACCTCTCCAAGCTGACATGATGTTTGCTGATACGATATGAACGGACTTAATAGCAGCGTGGATGCAAACATGTATTCTGTACAATATTTGCAAATCCTTTTTATTTATTTGCAAATTGTTTCTCACACTGGCTGTGTCGCTGGAGTCCTGCTAGTAGGAGATCTCCTCCTACAGCATCACCAACTGGTTTATCGTCTGAGCAAAGGGTGTGCGGGTGGCTGGATGCATGGCCCACAAGGACATACTGCATCTTTATATTAGTACATTGACTGTAGCTACTTTCACCTCCAGCTGACCCCAAAACAGAAGCAAGGAACCTCAGGCTCAGATGCTGGATGCAGCCCTCCAGGACTTTGTATCTGGCCTCTCCCAGGCCACACCCTACTCAAGCACATGCCCTTCACTGGAATATGCCCTTAAACTCTTGCCAAAATAGATGAGAGAGGTGGTGTTTGTAGAAATCTCTGGTTTATGCATGGCTGCAATTTAAGCATGGCTGTGCAAGCATAAGATCACATCTTTTTCTCTATCCACTTTGGGTCTCTTTTCTTATCCATCATCGGTATGCATCTCTCCTCAAGGCTGGCCATGAGGAAATAGGGTCTTCTGGATGAAAAGGGTTCCCCACTCTTGGCCTAAAGTCAGACAGAACTTTATTCATTTTTCACACACACTCTTTGACATTTACAGATCTGTGGAATCACACATGAGCACCAAGGAATCAAATGATTGAAGATACTCCCAGGATTGGGCCAGCTTATGTTATTGATGTTAGCCTGCAGGAGTTTTGAGTTTCATTGAATTTTTCATAAGGCAAATGTTGGACTGAGTCAAAACAGGGAGGGGGGCAGTTCACACACACTGAATCACCCCTTAATGAACCCCTCTCCATTTTGGTAGCAGTTCAAAATTGGGCAAAAATGTTTTCCAATTCGGAGCAAATTCTAGGAAGCATTGCTCTCACTCTGACTTGGCTTTGAGTAGGCATTATACTGCCAAATCTAACTGGTTATATGGTGCTGTGTGACATCATCAAGCTTCTTTGATGATCCCTGATTGGCTGGGTTCTCTTGGCCAGGATGAAAGGATGGAACTCTCTCTCTTTTTTTAAAAAAAATAAAATTAAAAATGCATCAAAGCAATTTCTCTGTTGCTGACAATAACAGCAAACAAGTGTGGACCAGGCCTCTTGAGCTCCTGGTAGGAAAAGGGATATATATGCATTAAATAAATAGATAAACATAGCCTAAAACTAGTCTAGGGAATCTCAGAAGAAAAGGTCAGAGGTAGCAGACCATCTCAAGTGAGGGTGAGCATACTGTGCCTCAGCACAAGGAGGCAAGGAGCGATAACACTGGTTTTTGCTTTTTTTAAACCATAATGTGGAGTGGCCCTTTGAATAAACAAGGTTTTTGCTGACAAGCAAAGCTTTGGACTGCTTGCTGTTTCGTGGCACTGATAGTGCTAACATTGGCAAACCCACCACCTGCAGTAAAAAGTTGTTATCCCCATGGAAGCTCTCCCCCACAGTCTTCGCCAATAGCCTGTTATTCTCTTTTATCAGGCTCAGTTGAGCTGCTTACTCATGTTCAGGATTTCAGTTGTACGAGCTTCATCAGCTATTAGGGAATGACTTTTCCCTCCAAACGCCACCAGTTATTATCTATAAGATCTAGTGATCATACTTGGAAGGGCAAAGAATCCAAAAGCTTCATCACCTAATCTTGCCACCCACTATTAGAGCTTCTCAATGTCTCTATAGCTGTTGATTGCAAGGGGTAGTGTGTGCTGTTTTTACGTGTGTCTACAGATATTTGAGGAACTTGATCTTTGTGAATTTTGATATGGACTGACCTGTTCCATACAACCCAGTTTAATAAGCAGATCAGAATTTAATTACCCTCTGGCTTTCACATGTCCTGAATATTCCAATGCAGTATCAAAGTGCATTTAATTAAAATGCATATTTTTGAGAGAGTTTTTGTTTAAAACTGCATTTTTGCAAAGCATTTCCCCCTAATTGAATATATTTCTGTAAGTTATTGTCCCTAACATATACATTTTATGCACACTTTATCCTAGCATATGCAATTTTGCACAGGTTACTTGGCTTGAGACCTGCATTGCAAATTTGGAGAAGTGAGAATTTTAAAGGATGCCAGTGTTTCAGTTTGCAGATAGTTTCAGAAAGTGACAATTAGATAGATTTGTCTTTAAAAGCGAACTAAATTTAATTTCCCCCATTGCTTTTTTCCAAGGTAAAAATAAATAAATATTGGAAATAAGGCTAAAGTTCTAGTCTATGTTCAAGGTGCATTCGCAACTTGTATTCTTCACTTTTTATGGATATACAAAGTCATGGCCAAATGACTCCCAGCAAGTGTTGATCGGTCCTTAACTCTGTAGAAAATGTCATACTCCCTGCCACACATTTCTACTCAGAATCAACTTCTTGCCTCATTTCTGGCCTCAACTCTTTGACCTTTCAACCTGCCCCAAAGAAATTTGACCCTATGACTCCCCAACCCCCAATTCAACGCATCCCCCATTTCCGGGTGGTCAGAAATTCTCATCCCAGAACCTGATGCCAAGCAGCTTGCCTTAAATGTCCTTGTGGTGAAAGGGTGTCTCTCCTGAGACATCACAGTATGTCTGGCAGAGAACAGCTCCTGTGCTTGTCCTCTTTCCTCCCCATAGGCAGCATGTTGGGTATTCATGTGTGGCTTAATTGTGGCTGGTTGTTTATCTGCCCCCAAGATGTTTAGAGGTTAGCACTCTGAATTCAAAGTCTCTCCTTCTCCTCTTCCAGCTGCAGGGAAATTGACAAAGCCAGAACATGGAAGAAAATTGAGTCATATTATTCTTCCTTGGGGAGTCTCACTTTGCTGCTTGTGTTTGAAAGTGCTCATTTCCAACATCACTCGCTGAGAGCTCCCATCGACCAGTGACCCCAAATGCCTATGCTAGTCAATAGCCCCTGCATCTTATTGACACGTCTATTGACAGCTTTCATTGGGAATCGGAATCAGTGGCTTGTCAGCCAACCACAATCTGTTAAGGGCTTCTAGACGAACAAGGAGGATGCTGTCCTGCTATCGACACCCTAAATGGAGACAGTTTACTTAGCACTCCAGGAAGGCACATTTGAGGAGATTTCATTACTGCTAAAAGAGCAGCTACTTTGGGAAGAAATAGATTTCCTGAGAGTGTTAAGTCTGTTGCAGCAAAAGCCCAAACAAATAAAGGTGCTGCCTGGGACTGATGGGAGATTTGGTACACCTGGAGGAAACTGAGTCGGGGAAAGTTAATTGGATGAGTCCTTGAGGCATAAAGTCCAACATGACTTGGGAGGTAGGCAAATAACAGGTTGTCTATCCATATATCAACCACCCCAAGCTCCAAAATTGTAAGAGGTGGTCATATTGTGCAGGGCTTGCTGATCAGAAGGTTAGCGGTTCGAATCCCTGCAACAGAGTGAGCTCCCGTTGCTCTGTCCCAGCTCCTGCAACTTGAAAGCAACCTAGCAACTTGAAAGCATGCCAGTGCAAGTAGATAAATAAGTACCGCTGCGGCGGGAAGGTAAATGGCGTTTCCATGTGCTCCGGTTTCCGTCACAGTGTTCCATTGTGCCAGAAGCGGTTTAGTCCTGCTGGCCACATGACCCAGAAAGCTGTCTGTGGACAAACGTCGTCTCCCTCAGCCTGAAAGCGAGATGAGTGCTGCAACCCCATAGTTTCCTTTGACTAGACTTAACCGTCCAGGGGACCTTTACCTTTTACCTGCCCATGTGATGATTGCTAGCTGGACCTAAATAAGGGCGTTCTTTCCTACTGCGCTTTCCAGTAATAGGAATTCAGACACTTATTGCCTCTGACAGTGGAAGTAGAACATACTTCCACTGGGAGGGTGCTATGTCATGATGCAGTGTGCTACCTAAGAGCAAGGGATTGCAGAGACCTAGAGCACTGGGGGCAAATCAGGGGAAGCACTCTAAAGCATGGGTGCTGGTCAAAACTCCACTTGGATTGAACTTTAGTGGCGGCTGCTTCAGGTCTGACAAGTGCAAACAACTTCTTGAGCAGGTAGTGGTGGCAGCAACGGATGTGCAAGAGAAACAGTGGGCCCTCACACATCCATGCCACCCCCCCCCCCCAGTTGACCACCTGAGATGGCTCAACTTGCTCCATGGCATGACTGGCCCTTGCCAGACTTATCTATGTGACCCATAGATAAGGCCTCAGCTGTAACCATATTCTCTTTATAAAGGGCCTATCATCTCAGTTTGGGAAGCCCATGGCTAATTTGGACCACAAAGTGATGGAGGAGAGGAAGCAGCAATCCACCAAATGCAGGGAAGTATATTAGTCTACTTGTGTATTATAATTGTCAGCTGATCTCCTCCTCCAAGCAATAGAGTCCCTTAGGATTTATTGCTGTATTAACAATGATCCTCAATTGCACTACTTAATAAATCATGTCTGAGCTAACAATATACCTCTCTCTCTCTCTCTCTCTCTCTCTCTCTCTCTTTCTCTGTATGCACACAAAACTCATTCAATGTAATTATTTGTTTTCTTAATGTAGGCACATGTTACATAAGTTCCACTAGCTTCCTGTGTTTTTTAAAAAAAGCAAAACTAAAGAAATTCCTATTAAATTGTCCTCAACAATGAAGCATCTATTATATTAATGAATACACACACACACACAATTTGTTTTATTTGTGTGTTTTATTTGTGTGTGTATGTGGAATTGTTTTAATTATTTTTGTTTTCAATGTTTTTGCTCCGTGATGCTTCATTGTAAGCAATTCATAAATGGAATGGAATAAATAAATGAATCGCCGCCACCACCATCACCACCATATTGACTAAAAATCAAACCCCACCATCATAGCTGGCTGTTACCACCTACCGCATCTGGGTCCACTCTAAACCCTTGCACAGTGACTTGGATTTTCAAAAATCGGGAGAACCTCAGCTGTGCAAACACAGCAGCCTCTGTTTATTTTGGTGGCCTTGCAAACTATTTATGTAAAATCATTCAAGCAGAAAGGCTGAAGTGGAGATCATTGCATTGTGTCAAATTAAGGAGTGCTTAATACTGCCTAATCTCCTGGTAATTACTGCTGTGGCAATGGATGGCATTTTTGCTGGGTAAGAAAGCCAATGAGCGTCCAGAGCACTGTTCTCTATACAAGTACTTGTCTTGCCTGGTAAAACGATAGAATAACAGCTGAGTCCTGGAAGGAACTTTATCTACTTTACCCTCCATCCTCGACCATCTGGAAGGATGCATATCAACTAGAGGTGCTACTGACTTTCTCGTGATCTAAATTCTGCTCCAGGTTTTGGGTGTCCAAATTACCCGAGCCCAAGTACTGATTTCTGAATGCACAAAGAAGGTATTGGGTCAACGCTGCCCCCTGATTATCACTGCATGTACTGACTGTTAGTATTTCACTCCTCCGATGCTGCAGATGAGGTTGGTGTAAATCACATTACTGTCTGGGAAGAGTGTGGGAACGGAGGACAGTCTTATCTCTTCCGCTGTATGTACTATGTATTGTACTTTTGCTTTTACCTCTGCCTGTTTCTTCTCTTGGAGCTGGAAAGAAACGACACCATGAATCCTTTGTCTGTACATAAAAAGGTAAAGGACCCCTGACAATTAAGTCCAGTCACGGACGACTCTGGGGTTGTGGCGCTCATCTTGCTTTACTGGCCGAGGGAGCTGGCGTTTGTCTGCAGAAGGTTTTTCTGGGTCAAGTGGCCAGCATGACTAAGCCGCTTCTGGCAAAACCAGAGCAGCGCACAGAAAGACCGTTTACCTTTCCGCCAAAGCGGTACCTATTGATCTACTTGCACTTTGATGTGCTTCCGGACTGCTAGGTTGGCAGGAGCTGGGAATGAGTAACGGGAGCTCAGCCCGTCGTGGGGATTCGAACTGCCGACCTTCTGATCGGCAAGCCCAGAGGCTCAGTGGTTTACACCACAGCGCCACCCACGTCCCTTGTCTGTACATAGTGTGTAAATAAATACGTAGATTAGCTCTACAGTATCTCACGCTTCTTGTTGCGTTATGCTAGAAGATTAGTGTGCACATATCATTTGATATATGTCACTGAAGCTCACTGGAGAAGAGAAATGCCTTTTCCAGAGCTGCGCATACCGGAGGATGCTCGCCGTTCCAGGGTTGCAGGGGCACCCCAGGGCATTTCCTAACATCTCCAAACTGTTGTATTGTCAGGTATGCATAGGGTCAGGGTTGCACATCATCACTGAGGCACTAGAACTAGCATTTTTGTTCAACTAGGCACCTTCATGCATTTATTCTCAGGGACACCAGGCACCTGAACAGGAGTCTAGTTTTGCTCTGCAGTGGAACCAATGTGTTAGTGATGCCACAGGACCCCTTTTTGTGTAGTGTTTTCTAAAAAAAAAATGTTTAGGGATGCTCTCATTCCATCTGAGACTCGGGAAACAGCATGACAGGAAATGAGGCTGCCGTCGGGGGTAGCAATGGAACTGACAACTCACCATGCTATTCAACAGAACTGACAATTCACTGTCCTACTTTTTAAAAAATAAATAAATTTCTTCCTCCGTTAGATTCAAAAAATGTTTAGGGGTATGGTACTCCTGCGTCCCCCCCAGTAAAAAGGCACTGTTTTTAACTATCCACATGTATTCTGATGCACTGATAAAGCACCACAAAAAAGCAAGATCAAAATTACTTTGCAGGGTGCATGTGTACATTGGCAGAATACCACAACCAAACACACACAGCTTGATGCAATCCGTGAAGCCTTTGAAGGTGTCTCCCCCCCCCACAGTGCCAGAAATTTACCTGTTAAATCAGAATTCAGGATTAATAGGGAGCAGGACAAAGCTAATCCATGGAACAAAGAAGGATTGGAATGGTGGGATGGGACTCTTTCCTGTCTAATAAAAACAGAAAAGTATCACATATTCTCTAGTTCTGCACCACTTCTAACTAGGGATGAATGAATCAATTTCTGGTCAATTTCACTTTTGCATGTGTTAAATTATATGACTCTCCTGCCCCATTTCCACATGAATCTATGATTTCAAATAAGATCAGATGAATAAAAAAAAATGTATTGCCATACATATTTTTAAATTCATTTTCTCAAAAATTGCACATTTTTAAAACTTCATTCCCCCCCCTCAGAAATATACACTTTAAAACATATTTCTATACATTCTTTTGACCTAAGAACTGCCTCACAGAATTTGGGGAGTGCCAAACCCTGTTAGTGGGTGGGTAGCTACATTCCAATTTGCACATTAGTCGGGTGGGTGGGTGGGTGTGCAGACCAGGGCAATTCACATTGAAATTCTCAGTGGTTGAATTACTTCAACATACTTGCTTCATAAGCTACAGAGCATTCACTTTTCCTTTGCAGGACAGGAGCAAGTAAAAAAACTCTCTTCCTTGGTCAATAGGGTAGACAGGGAGGAGGGAGCCAGGAAGAGATGCTGAAAGGAAGAAGGATGAACTGGTCTGTTCCAGTTATGGAGCTCAGCGAGCAAGAGGTTCATCATTAACTGTCAAACAGTGGTTTTAATCAGCCCTGCTCCTCTGTGCAAGATAGATTTAATATCAAGGCCCATTTTCAGAGCTATTAGTTTAATTATGACAGGTGTCTGCAAACTAGATGGCTCTGCGTTCCTGCTCTGAAGGACAGCCTTTAATTCTCTGGGGCCACGGGGGTACTTTACGAAAATGAGATGCCATTAAAATCTAAGTGTTTCATTCATATATATATATATATATATATATATATATATGCTTTCGTAGATTTTCACGGGTACAGGAATGCAGGTTTTGGTGTCTTCGGGTGTCTTCCCGTGTAAGAGTCGGGGTGTCTGTGCGACGTTTCGACGAGGTCTCACTCGTCATCTTCAGGCTGGTGCTTTCGGCTTCTTGTTACTGGAACAGAGCAGAGTCTGGTGTTTGAGTTCCTATAAATACTGTTGAGGGGTGTGGTGTACTCTGCTCTGCTCTGTTCCAGTAACAAGAAGCCGAAAGCACCAGCCTGAAGATGACGAGTGAGACCTCGTCGAAACGTCGCACAGACACCCCGACTCTTACACGGGAAGACACCCGAAGACACCAAAACCTGCATATATATATATATATATATATCCCTTGCCCTAGATTGCCTCAGATTAGGAGCTGATCAGAAAATTGTCCTTGTAGTTGAAGGCAAAAAGAAAAGAAAGGAAACGAAGACTAGCCAATCAGAACATCAAGTTGTAGTTTTGAAAGCTATACGCTGAGCAACCAAGTTCAAACAAAGGCCTGGCAAGTGATCTTTCAACCTTGCAATCATCCCAGCTCTGTGGAACATTCCCTGTACATAGGAAATAATATGCATGTATTGGTTCACTTCTAGAGCACTACTTCTTTAGCATGCAGAGTACTCTGTGGTCATGAATTCATTTAACCTCATGTTTCTCTTGCTAAGGTACCAACAAAAAAAATGAAGTGGAGCCCGTCCAAACATTACCCACTATGTTTGTGGTTCGAGGTCCATGTCTAAATCTGTTAATTGGCTAATTCCACAGCGATGTAGAACCTGACCATGAACAAAGTCTAAAACTCAAGGTCATGTCTTCCAAGACCACATAATTGACCCATGGAACCCAGAGCAGTACAGTGGATGACTCTTCTGGCTTTGTAACGTTGGCAGGCTGCTGTTCCACAACAAATTTCCATTAGAGCACTGCTGTATTGGGTTCCTCCACTGAGCAACATTAAATGTCATCTGCCTGCTAGAGGACGAAGAAATATTGAGCTAGTGGACAAAAAAATATTGGATACAGCTCAGTTACTATAATATAAATAGAAAACATCTCCGCAAAGTGGGCAACAAGGCTTTGACCAAATGACCTGTGTGCCTTCTCAGTCTTCTGCTCGGGTGCTATATGTTGATGGGATCTCTCTTCTTTTTGTTCCTTATCTTCAAACTGGAGAGCCGTTCAAACAGAGGACTAACTTCTGCAAAGCACAACCTAAGCATGCTGCAGCCTAAATAGGAAGGATTGCACCCCCTCTCCTTTGGATAGTATGTGGGTTACTGCTGCAATGCAGCCCACAGCTTGGTCAGTTCAAGGTGTAGTAGCATAGTATTTGCTCCATTCTCAGGGACTTCAGGAGAAGGAATACAAGCAAAGGATGAAAAACCAGAAGTAAACTATTTTCCATTATTATTGGTGAAGGGGAGAGAATGTCATTTACAATACGGCATCTATTTCATAGGTCAATTTTGACTAGCCAAGGGATCAAATTTGGCCTGCAAGGGCATGTTTGAAAAACCACAATCACCTACCAATCATCAGATGTTGCCCCAGTTGAGAGGGGGTGGGGTAATGCCAGCTGAGGAGCAATTGGTGGGTTTTGACTCTGCATTGGTTGTGTTCACTTTTCACATTTGGCCCTCCAGGGATGGGGAGATAAGGATCTAGCCCACCACCACCACCCTCATTTACAATGTGTGCTTCTGTGTGTACATAGTAGGTGGCATAACCAGTAGGAAAATTTAGCAGTAGCTCATTGTTTAGCCCTTTTAGACACTAGATCGATAATAGATAGGCAGGCAGGAAGTTGGGGGGGGGGAGTTTTTGCATGGAGATAGAGGTGCCACACTCAAGTGGCCATGTGCTCTATTTTACAGAGGACAGTCCTCTATTTGAAGGGATATTTAATCCAAGTCCAGTTTTCTCTTAAAGATAAATAACTATTGGGGGCACTACCCATGAATGGTTAGCACCTGAACTGGCTAGCAGGCACAAAGGATACACTTTCTGTTTAAATTAGAGTAATCAGTCTAAGGCTGAATTGCGACGGGAAGGCGGAAAATGAGGCCGCATAGCTGACGCGGCAGCAAGTTAAGCTGCCAACCACGCCGCCTCCAAGCCGCCCGATTGGGCGCTTACCTGTGGGCGTGGTGCGCCAGCCAGGTGAGTGGGTGGCAGGGGGCATAACGCCCCCTGCATGAGGTGGACATTGGATCCTGTCCACAACCCCTCCCCTCTTTGCAGGAGGAGAGGCTTTGGAGTAATCAGTCTAAGTTATTTCTAAGGCCGACTCTGTGCATATAACTTGCCATGTGCAAACTTCATGCAAATCTGTGTATTCTCGTGTCTTCTTTTAATTATGTCTAAGTGGTCACCCCATGGTATTAATAGACAAGCAATATGCCCCCTGTTGGAGGATATGAGAAAACACCCAACCTATTGAATGGCAGAGACTGTAATGTACAGATATTCAACATAATGTACAGATATTCAACATAGGGCTGTCCAGATGTTGCTGCATGTCAACTTCTGTCATTCCTGATAATTAATTATGCTGGCTGGAGCTGATGGAAGTTGGCATCCAACAACATCTGGAGGGCATAATGTTGGCTCCCCCTACCGTAGTGCCTAAGCAGATGGTAGGTGTTTCAGGGTATGGTAAACAGTCTTATGACTCTGCTGTGGCCTTTGTAATGCTCCTCTGTGGAGTTCAGTAAGGCCACTGCCTCAGAACAAGCTTGCTTTTGTAGGCTGGTGATTGATTTCTTTGGTATTTATAGTAGGGTTCCATTTTCATTTAAATTGAAAAATACGGGAACACGTATTTCTGTTATTATAGCAAACACCATAAGATTTACTAATTGCCATAGGAATTTGCCAACTGGTGTAATTTACTGCCAAGTTCTCTCTTCCAAACCCACCCCCAATTTTGGAAAGGAAATGATTCCTCCTTGCCCCTTACCACTCAGAACCGGAGGAATTGGTTCTTTTCAACATTCATCAGACTAGAGAGGGTAATTTGTTTGGGCCTTTCTGACTTTTAAGTGGAGGCTAAGAAAACATGGGGCTGCCAGCGAGTAGGGTGGGGGAGATAAATGATGATCTTTGAGAAAATAAATGGTTTCTGAAACAGCTTGAGCCCACTCTCCAGAATATATTGAAGGTGGAGCATCAAGGAGTTTGCAAGGCAGAGAGTCAGGAGGAGAGTCGAAAATGGACCACCCAGCAGGAAAGTTCCTCCTGCCCCTCAGATCCATTCTGCAAACCTGGCTGACAGTTCTGCTGTGTGAGGATACCATCTGGGCAATTTTCAGCTGACCCCTAGCCTGCAGTCAGATAGCACTTTATTCCACTTCCTCAGTGTTTCCTTACCTGATCATTATGTGATTTGGGGAAGGTTTCCAATCCCTAATCACATATACTAGCCCTTAATCACAGGCCTACTCTAGATCACACAGATCATTTCAATGATTAGTCTCCCTCTGTGCATATGGCACTGAACCCACAATGAGTCCCTCTAACCTGGAAGAAGCACGCAGACTGAGAATTCACATTAGCTGCATCTGATCTTGTTAGATATCTGATCCAAAGGAGAAATGGTAGCGTTGTAAGGCAGTGGGATGCTTGCTGGTCTCAGGGCCCTGGAAAATGCCTAGCTTTGCTACCTGTGGTATTGGATGTGTGAGAAGTGGGGGAGAAAAGGGAGAAAGAAAAACAGGTGTGTGGCAAGAAATCCTGAATTGATTTTCACCCAATTAACTTTTTTCTTTTTCTTTTTGGGGGATGTATACATGCGCGCGCGCGCACACACACACACACACACACACACACACACACACACACTGCAGACCTCAGAGTTAGTTCCACCAAGCCTGCTTCCAACTTCCTCTTCTGCACAGATAGTCTTCTGGCTACATAAAGGTTCACAATCTGAGAATGAGTTCACTATTAGTAGATAAGATTCTCAGGGTCCCTGACACATCTTCCAGTATGCCCAAGTTTCTGTATGATAAAGGTACAGCAACCTTTGCCAAAGTTTCAACAAGAAGATGTCTTGTCAGAACTACAGGGCTCAGAGTGCAATTATTTTCTGAACACAGAAACAATCCCAGGAAGGTTGAAAGATAAAGGAGAGGGGGAATTACTAAGAGGATATTACTTCACTCCTTTCCCTATCATTCCTCTTGCCCTCAGAATAATGAACATGGCCCAAACAAATCAAATAATATAGAGATGTGTATTGGGGGGGGGGATTGACTTCTGCATTGTATTTCTATTTCCCCCCAAGATAGAGCAGTTTGTTTGGGGCATTAAAAATAGCTGATTGACAATTTGGGCTTGAAAATGTACAGCATGATTCATGGCAGCCAAAATGCAAACTGCAGGAGCTGTTTTTAAGTAACCACTAATATAACCCCATGAAGGGGTGCCAGTTCTAGGGGCTGAGCCCTTTTGCCCCCCCGACTGTGGCACCACTCCAGTGGCTGGCTCCTTCTCCTCCTTCTCCTGCCGCAGAGAGGGTGGCAGCAGGAAGTGGAAGTGGAGGAGCCACCAGCCATTGAAGCTACATGGCCGCCATGTTTAGTACCATCCCGGTTCTTCATGATGTCCTGACATCACACACGTGACGTTGCCCCTCACCCATTGCCCACGCAAGCTGTTGCTTCTAGCCCCATGGAAAATCTTGCCAGCTTCCTCCCCCAATAAGCAAGCCTCATTGGTGCCAAGGAGCCCCTCTCATTCATTCTCAGATCTGCTCAATTCAGAAAATTCAATTCAATTCACATTTAAAGGTGAACTTACATAATTTGCAGCTTCCTAAACAAGATGCGAACTTTATTTAGGTTGACCGTGTAGCATTCCATGGAAAACCACTACAGTGGTACCTCGGGTTAAGTATTGAATTCGTTCCGGAGGTCCATACTTAACCTGAAACTGTTCTTAACCTGAAGCACCACTTTAGCTAATGGGGCCTCCTGCTGCTGCCACGGCGCCGGAACACAATTTCTCTTCTCATCCTGAAGCAAAGTTCTTAACCTGAAGCACTATTTCTGGGTTAGCGGAGTCTGTAACCTGAAGCGTATGTAACCTGAGGTACCACTGTATTTGGTTTCAATTGGGTGGGAGGGGAGCAAGCTCCGTCCCCACCCCTGCCCAACCAGCTGCATATTGGGGTTCCCTGTTATTTGGGAGAGGGAGCTGGGAGATCTCTTGAAACCACAAAAAATGTTAATATCTGAAGGAAAGGATACATTAGAACCCAGGCTGTGCAACTGGCTACTCAGCTTCTCTCCTCCCCTGTGACTCTGAACAAGCCATTTATTGGAGGGCAAGCCTGTCGCACCACATTTTTTTTTTAAAATAAAAAATATCCAGCCAGACTGTCAGCATAAAAATGTTTGGCTCTGTCATCTCTGTGTTTCTGCGCACAGTGAAAGATCTATAATTCTCACACTTAATGTAATTCCAAGGCATCCAGAGTGATTTACCGTCAGTTTACTCAATACTTTCAGCTTTATTTAATGTAACAGTTATGGCACATAAAAAGTTTATTGAAAATCCTTTGGGAGTGTGATTGAGTAAGAAACAGTCATTGCTAATACCATTACAAAAGCAGAGGAGAAGGGTCTTGGCGTGTTCCTGCAGTGACCTTTATGGCTGTCTGATCCAAGGGGTCACGGTCGGATATATTTCCTGCTTTGCCTCTGCATTTCTGATGAACATTTCTCTTAGCGCAGAGAGGGACAAACCTGTCAATTAAAGCTCCTATCAGCTTCTCATTTCCCCCTTCTTAAATTCAGTTCTCCACATTTCTGCTTTAGTTTCCTTTTTTCAAAAAAGGAAGTCCTTACAAAAATTCACCAGCTGGTATACACATTTTCCCACAGAACTACATGTAATATCATAATTATTTGTATATGATGTTTGCCAATATATGCATTTTTATTTTTTGCACATTTCTCCTTAATATGCATTTTGTATACCCATTATTTGGCGGGAGAACTGCTTTACAACATTTGGAGAACTGCAAATTTCATAGGAAAATTTCATAGTTCCCTTGGTTCAGCAAGGGTGAATTAGATCAGTTCACAATAAAATGCAAAGGTAAAGGGACCCCTGACTGTTAGGTCCAGTCGCGGACGACTCTGGGGTTGTGGCTCTCATCTCACTTTACTGGCCAAGGAAGCCGGCATACAGCTTCTGGGTCACGCTTTTCCTCATCCTCTTGGGAGTCCACAAACAACCGCATTTTACCTCCGTTATAATATTATCAGTACACTATTGAAGTTGCTGGTTCAGGTGGAGATTATTTAAAAGGCCAAGCAGTACAGACTATTAGCTAAAGAGTGTTGGGGGGGGGGGTGTCCAGCCTGCAGGCCATTCTTGGCCCACCAGGAGGCCCAATTTGGCCTGCAAGGCCATTTCCCCCAAACCATGTGCACCTGCCAATCAGCTGATGCCACTTAATTCTGTGTTGGCTGTGTGCACCTGTTCCTGCCTGGGAACAGGCATGCACCTCCAACACAGCAGGATTTAACTCCCCACTCATCAGCTGATGAGTGCTGTGTGGCTGGGTATATTTTCAACCCTGCTCAAGTTTCCAGAAGGCACGCTTCTTTGACAGCCTTGCACTTGGCGCTCACAACATCCCTTGTGCTGTGGTTCCCAAGTGCCTGGCAGCCAGCTCAAAAGCCTATCCAACCCTGAGCTTAAACAATCGTTTTAGCCAGGGCTTTTTTTTTGCGGGGGGGGGGGTGATTTGGTGAGAAGGAGTAAATGAAGCAAAGCTGCACAAAAAGTGAGGAGGATTAGATAATTTTAAGTGTAACTTGGGGGTTATTTTGGTAACTGGGTGCTTATCTTAATGCTGTAAAGCAGGCATGGCCAAACTAGGCCCTCCAGCTGTTTTGGAACTACAACTCCCATCACCCCTAGCTAACAGGACCAGTGGTCAGGGAAGATGGGAATTGTAGTCCCAAAACAGCTGGAGGGTCAAGTTTGGCCATGCCTGCTGTAAAGTGACTGAAGGGCACAGGATCTCTTTGTTTACCAATTTTCATGCTGCTCTCTCTACCCTGACTGATGTACATCCAGGAAATGCCATCGGATGGAGGATGTGAGGTCATAATAGAAGATTCATTTAAAAACAACAACCCACACATTCTTGATGTGATCATATTGATGATTCCAAAGATTATTCCTTTGTGGAGTTTTATTTATTGTAATCAGAATAATTTATCTTCCACCAACCAGAGAAGCCCTCAAGGTGGCTAACAATATTCAAAGGACAATAAAATGATAATCAATAACTAAGCCACTGAAACAATTAAAAACAAAAAAAGACAGAAGCATTGATGGATTGATTAAACCAATTTGCATCTCTGCATTCCTCTGTGTGGGGTCTCAAGGCGGCTAGCAACAGAAGAACCACAAGAGCATAATAAATCATGTGTAATGGTATGAATTGATACATTGGGCCTGCTGGCTGCTGGTGGTGAGAGTTGGGAGTCCAGCAACACCAGGAGTGTCACAGATCCTTTATGTCAGCACTGACATAAAGGGTCACTGAGATGACAAAGGAGAGGAAAAGGACTGTGGCTTAGTGGTAGAGCATCGGCTTTACATGAACAAGACTCTGGGTTCAATCCCTGGCTTCTCCAGGTTGGAAATGCCCCCACTTTGAAACCCTTGAGAGCCACTACCAGACAGAGTAGGAAGATAATATTGAGCTAAATCTGTTTCTAGACTGCGCCACTTCATATGGCAAACAGGCGAATCATAACTGTATGCTTTCCCATACAAAAAACCTTGTCCAGCATATGGAAAACTAGAACTATTAGGCAGAAGATTAAGCTAGAACCAGAAGCAGTGGTGAGGAGCCACCATGCTAGCTTTCTGGCAGGTGGGTCCTTGTGGAGTGAGAGTGATAAGGGCAGTCTGGTGCTCCTCCTGGTGTCATAAGCCCCATGGCATCAAACAAGGGGTGGTGTGTTATGTGACAAAGGTATTTGAGAGCAGAAGCAGTAAAGGAGTCCAGAAATGTTGTGAAATGCTGAAAAGCTGCAGAATCATTTAGCATGCTGAATCACTGTGACTCATCTTGAGGATGACTCATTATTTGTATAAGTATTGTATCTGCCTGCAGGCAGACTCAGTGTGTATCTGTGTGTCAGTGTGCTCTGTGAAGCCAGTGCTCAATGGAGACTGTTTGGTGTGTGGTGCCTCTGTGTGACTCAGTAACTCTGTGTATGCTCTGAAGCTAGTTTAATCTTCTGCCTACTATGCTGTTATCTGCAAACAAGTTTATTTTAACGCAGTAAAGCTTTTATTCTTTTACTGAAGAAGACTCTGTTTTATTAATTTACGCTGCGCGTTATGGTGGTCTTGACAAGATTTGTCAAAAGCAAAGAAGAGTGGGAGGTTATTACTAAGACTGGTGGCAAGGAGGGTCTGAGTAGTTTGTTGGAAGGTATCCCTGCCCACCCAGCTTCCGCTGAACATCACATTGGAGAAGAAAGAGTCAAGTGACCTTACTATTGCAATCAAAGAGTTGTATGAGCCTGAGTTGAACAGTGAATTGGCCAATCAGTACAGTGCTACCTCGGGTTACAGATGCTTCAGGTTACAGACTCTGCTAACCCAGAAATAGTACCTCGGATTAAGAACTTTGCTTCAGGATGAGAACAGAAATCACATGGCGGCAGCGGGAGGCTCCATTAGCTAAAGTGGTACCTCAGGTTAAGAACAGTTTCAGGTTAAGAACGGACCTCCAGAACGAATTAAGTTCTTAACCCGAGGTACCACTGTACTGTGTCTTATGTTTGGTTGAAGCCAGGCCAGCCAGAGCATTTTACAGTGGTACCTCGGGTTAAGTACTTAATTTGTTCCAGAGGTCCGTACTTAACCTGAAACTGTTCTTAACCTGAAGCACCACTTTAGCTAATGGGGCCTTCTGCTGCCGCCGCGCTGCTGGAGCATGATTTCTGTTCTCATCCTGAAGCAAAGTTCTTAACCTGAAGCACTATTTCTGGGTTAGTGGAGTCTGTAACCTGAAGCGTATGTAACCTGAAGCGTATGTAACCTGAGGTACCACTGTACATAAGAACATAAGAACAGCCTGCTCAGTCAAGCCACTGACCCATCTAGTCCAATGGTCAACCAGATGATTGTGGGAAATCCACAAGCAGAATTTGCGCATAAGGACACTTTCTCTTCCTGCGGTTTACAATGACTGGCATTCAGAAGCATTACTGTCTGAGACAAGTAGCCATGGAGAGCCCTCTCTTCCATTTCAACTGGGCCAATCTCCCTGCTGCTGCTGCTGTCTACAACCTTTCTTTACCTGGCACCTCCATGTGCAGAATTTTGTTCTGCAGGGAGCCCTGTCTATCCTGTCAGTTCACCCCCTGCCATCTCGAAACAGCAGAGCCCAGACCCAGGTTCACCACCTCAGGGAGAACTAGGCTGAATATAAAGGTGGACAGAACCAAAGCAGCTTTTCAGGCTTGTAATTATCTAACAAGCCTGTTATTGTTAGAGGGAAATTCCTCTGAACGATTGCTGGCAGGGACGACGCTATGTTTCAGAGCCAGTTCTTGGCAGGAGATGGCGGGGGATGGTGTCTGCAGAGAGATGGCTGTATAGCCTATGGATTAACATACTCTTATTACATTACTCTTTAAGCTTCAAAGGTCTGCCAGGAAACCCAAGCTTACAATCTATTGAATGACATTTTAAGAACAAATAATACATTCATATATTAAATTTGAGAATAAACACATACATTATAGGAAGGGATTTTGTCTACGCCTGACCTTTCCATTGTATTCCCACTGCACAGGGATGGAAAGGAACCTCTTCCAAGAACCTTTCAAATTGGCTACAGAGAGGTGGCTTTAGCCTGCTCAAACTGCAGCTGAAACCCTGCTTGGAAATAAGAGCTTAGCAATGATTATCCCTCTGACACTAATCTACAGCTACACTAAATCTTGTTGCCTCAAATTAATCAATTAAGCATCAAACCACAGAATAGGACCAATCGAGGCCTGCATGTATTATCATGGCAGGTGCTTCCTTCACTCTACTGCTTCCTTCAAGCTGCCTCTAATTTCCTCTTCCTCTTCAATACTTATACACGAAATATTTCCTTGCATTGTTAAAAACATCTTCAAAAGGCCATTTCCTCCCCAGCTTTGATACACTCCTGAAATGGTTTGCTATGGGTCAACTGGCCAGAATCAGAAGCCCTGATTTGTAGTGGTTTTGCAAACTATTGTACACGAGGCTAACTATGGTATGGCCATGGGTGACTAATGCTCTGCCAAAAACTGTCCCTGTGTTTCTTGAAAGTTTTCTTTCTCTGAGGAAAAGGCTTACTTTGTGCATGTGCAATTGAGAATTTCTATAGAATTCCACTTGCTTTGGGATTTTGAGCTTACCTTATCATTGTGAGGCAGCAGAGGGGCTCTACATGCTTTTTCTGTTTTTCCTGTATTCCTTTCCCCATAATTTTTCAGCCTGCCTAGTTGCCCACAATTTCTGATGTGGGAAAAAGTCTCTCAGTGTGATGAGCTATCTCATGATGTACTTCCCAGGCGTTAACTGAAGCACAGGGACAAAGGGAGGCTGCAGAATGTAAACATTAGTAAGCTGATTCAAAGAATGAAAGAAAGGGCACATAGAAAACTCCCCACAGACAACTCAAAAGTGAAGCAAGCTTATTAAAAAAAAAAACTAGGCACCATAGTTTATACTATACTAGCTTCACAGCAGGTAGCTCAATGTTGCTTATTGGAAGGAAGAGGGGGTAAGGTGGTGGAGAGGTATGTATGGTGCAAACACGCCAGCAGAGCCAGTCTGCTGCTCCTTATGGTTTGTTTGCACCACAGCAGCATCCCTACCATCTCGGCCCTCGCCAACAGCAACAAATTGAATGTACTGTATTCCCATATATTATGGGAATGTGTGCACACAATGCATAAAAAAAGGTAAAGGACCCCTGACAGTTAGGTCCAGTTGCGAACGACTCTGGGGTTGCGGCGCTCAACTTGCTTTACTGGCCAAGGGAGCTGACGTTTGTCTGCAGACAGTTTTTCTGGGTCATGTGGCCAGCATGACTAAGCCACTTCTGGCGAAACCAGAGCAGCACACTGAAACATCGTTTACCTTACCTATTTATCTACTTGCGCTTTGACGTGCTTTCGAACTGCTAAGTTGGCATGAGCTGGGACTGAGCAACGGGAGCTCACCCCGTCGCAGGGATTCGAACCGCCAACCTTCCAATCGGCAAGCCCTAGGCTCAGTGGTTTAGACCACAGCGCCACCCGCGTCCCAGCACACAATGCATATATTAGCTAAAAGACTGGACAGAAATGCCCGTGTTGGGGAATATTGCAGTGGGAAACTGCATGCAAAAATGCACATATTAGGAGAAACGTGCAGAAATAAGTGTATGGCTGCCTACTATATGCAAGCTATTTGAAACAGCACCATCAGTATGATCTATCCTCACTCCTGCTGTGGAGGTAGGTATACCATGTTGTATTTCCAGGTCATGTAGACCAGGGATGGGGAACCTGTGGCCCTGCAGACTGCAATTACCATAGTCTTTGACCGCTATCCATGCTGGCTAGTGTTGATGGGTACTGGAGCTGAGCAACATAATTGAAGGGCCACAGGTTCCTCACTCATGACGTAAAAAACTCCATGCTGCTAGAAAGTTTTGCATTGTGCTGAAATACAACATGGTGGCCAACTCCACAAGCTGCAGCCGTCATGAGAGTAAGTCATCAGGCGGTGGCTATTTTTCATGCACAGGTGAATGGGAAAATACCGGATAAGTAGATAGGTTCTTCACAATTTCTGTTGCAAAATAAAGCAGTTGGCATGTGGGATTGAGAAGACGAGGCACATAATTTTAGAGGTGACAGAATTACCCACCTTGAGCCTTTGAGACAGAGCAGGACGGCAGCTCAAGCCATGAATCAGCAGTTAAGATGCTTGGAGATTAATTTGTACACAGGATCAGAATGCATCATTTATTCCTAACCTTTGTTTTAGTGAGCTTTCTTAAACTGGGGTGGGGTGGGGGAATGAAAGGGAAAGGTCCAGAGAGCGCTTTATACAAAAGGAAACCCCCACCACTGTGGAAAAGGGGGTTTCTAGTTTCTGCTGATTCCATCCTCCTGCATTCCTGATGTTTTTGTTTGCATTTCTGTTTGCAAGCCTCTTAGAGTGACGCCTTTAGCCCGCCTCACATGTTCACAACTATGTGAATGGAGGCTCCCCAGGGCGCGTCACCAGGCTGTTCTGTTACTTTTCAAACTAGCATACGTTTAGAGATGGCTCACTCTATCCATTTTTGTTTCTCATTCTTCCATTTCCCTCCATTTCCCAATGTTTCATTTTAAGTTCCGTTTGCCATATTTCCACATCAGTCCTCACAAAAATGTGTCAGCCTTTTATTATGTGTCACGCTTTATTATGTGTCAGCCGTTTCTTCTAATGCACCCACTTTTGCATAGTATACACATTTTGCAAGCCATTTTGCCTAATGCAGTAAATTTATATTATTATTATTATTTTCACTGATATATGCATTTTAATGCATATGTTTAGTACGCATTTTGGGGGGGTTTGGGAACTGCATTGGAAAAATTTGGAGAAGTGTGAATTTTGAAAGATATCTGTGTTTTGGTTCTCATATTTTTCACTGACTGTTTACGCATTACCAGCTTAAAACACAGCAAGGCCATTTGCCCACACTGCATTCCAGTTCACACTTGCATGTTATTGCACATATCAGGGCAGTCGACACCAATGAGTGGAGGGTGTGTGTATATGGCTTCATATAGCTTACATTTCCAAATCAGACTGAAGATTGAGAGGTAATGCATAGCGTGACCAGGTGGCGACAACCCCAGCCCCCAGGGATCATGAGGAAGGAATAAAGACTCTGACAACGTTATATGGAATTAAAATTAGGCCACAACTTTATTAAACTTCTGGATGTAGGAAGACCTTGGCTTAGGCCTTGGGCATGTATCCCTCCCAGCCCCCCAGCCAGGGGGAACTGGGGCTCCTCAGGGTAAATGAGATATGGGAGTGCTCTGCGAGACGTAAGTGTAGCAGGCAGCACAGCCCATATCCCTGCACGCAGGGCAGTTCACTGATGACCTTTCAGTGTATGGCCAGTGACACCTATATATATATAACCCCTTTAAGAGGGGGACCCTGGAATCGCGCCACAGGGGGGTGAGTCACCACTTCACGCCCCCCCCCACCATATAGGGAAGAAAAGACTAAAGGTTTCCACCCAAGTCCATAACCGCCAAAGTTGTGACGAATTGCTACGGGGAAGACAAAACCTGCCAATGCAGGAAAATTTCTTCCCGGTCCCTCAACAGCAACCAACAGCAAGACCGTAGCAGAGCCCGCTAAACAGGAAGAAAAAGTTTTGTTTTTGTTTTTTAAAAATGATATTTATTAGAGGTTTAATAGTTACAGAAAAAAGAGGAAAGAAACAATAAAAAGTTAAACAAAACAAAACAATACCTTACAATGTAACATCAATACATCAGAAATAAAAAGAAAAACAAAAAACAATACAGTAAAACAACAAGAAAAAACAAAAACATTTAAAAACACATCCAATATTTCCGTATCTTTACCTTTCATTTACTTGTTTCATCGACCTCCTCACACCTCCCTTTTTTGTATTCTAGTTCAATCCTTTCCATCATTCTCATTTTTTGTTCTATAATTTATCTTAACACAATCTAACCTTAAATTTTCCACTTTGGCCCATTAACAATCTATTTTTACTTAATTCTTTGTAACATTTCTGCTAAAGCCATATAACTTCATTCCCGCATCTAAACAGGAAGAAAAAGTTAACCTGCAAACAAGAAACATTAAACAAAGGGAGGGTAGGGAGGGTGAATCTCCAGAGCCGGCTGCCTGGCTACTGTTGGCTCCAGCCCCTATTTATAAATGGGGCTGGCCCCACCTCCCAGCAAGAAACTTGATTACTGAGGCTGGGTGTGAACCTCCAAAAATCCACCCTGAGAGGCAATCCAGCCCCTGTTTGCCAGTGAGCTCCCTGGGAACTGTAGCACCACCCGCTATCCTGCAAAGGATCCTGCAAAGTGTGAGTGCTCATTAAACTACACCATTTATAAAGGAACTTCAGGAGAGATGTGGACTGTGGCTAGCGTCAAATGTATGGCTTCACAGAAAGCAGTGGGAGCACCCTAGATGCATAGATGTGTGTACCTAAGAGCATAAGCAGAGTCTGCTGGATCAGACCAATGACCCACCTATTCAAGCATCTTGCTATCACAGTGGCCAAGCAGATATCAGTGGGAAAAGATCTGAGCCCCTAAGCACTCTTCTCTCCTGTGGTTTCCAGCAACTGTAAAGCATGAAAGCTAAGCATGTATTCGGTATGCCCACATTAAAAAGTGAACCATGCTGAATTCCTTCCACATCCCTGCATACCTTCCTCCTTCTCTTGCTCCTGCTATGATTGATGCTATGAGAGCAAAGCAAATGGATGTGCTGAGTATCCATTTCTTTGGGGTTACTGCATGAAATGACCGATGCTCGGATAGTTATTGTTACTCTGGGAGCCTATGAAAGCATTCTTTGCGATGACACTGCCATTGCCTGGCACCAAACGATCAGTTAAAAATGTAAATAAAAACACTTACTCCGGGAAAGCTAGCCTGGGTGTGTTGTCAGTGGGGCGGAGGAGGGAAATTGCAACAGTGCAGTTTATTGATCTCCAGTCAAGATTGATGGCACAATAAGAGCAAGAGGCAAAGAGTGATTTTGCTTTTGAAAACGTTGATGAATAAGCACTCGAGGACAACAAATAGCTGGACTCCCCGAATGATGGACGGCAATGGCTGACCAAGATGCATTTTTATAAATGGGAGAAAGGAGAGGCAGACTTATTAAAAAAAATGAATGACCACATGTGGCAGGGATATGCCACTGGGGAGAAGCGGGCCATTGATTTATGTGCACTCCTGGCATTTGAAAATTCAATAACAACATTGACAAATGGGAGGCAAAGCTGGACAGAGGATGGCAAAGGAACTTGGGAGTGGAGAAAGAAAATGCCAAGGTCAGAATGAAGGAATGGGGGGAAAGAAGCATGGTTCTATGGGGGTGAAACTCCTCTCTTTAAAGACATCCACAAGTGTGGCCTTTGGATCATATTTTAACATCACATGCTTATCTGCACTCATGTATCGCCAAAAGTTAATGTCTAAAACAAAGTGGTGATGCTGCTAAAGCTTCAAGAGGCAGAGGCTTGGATTCAAATCCCTGATTCATTGGATTCTCTTTGGAAACCCCTTATCTCATAGGAGGATGAAATGGGATAGCCACATGTTGCTTTGGGAAGGGCCACAGCTCAGTGGTAGAACTCGTGCTTTGGGTGCAACAGGTCCCAGGTTCACTCTCTGGCATCATCAGGTGGGGCTGGGAAGGACTCCTGCCTGAAATGCCAGAGAGCTACTGGCAGTCAATGGTGACAACACTAAGCTGGATGGGTTAGGGTGGACTACAAGCATGTATACATAGAAACAGGGCCAGCCCCAGGTTTTAGGAAGACTTCAGAAGAATGTCCTCTTGTGGGATGCTCCCTACAGCAGTTGGTCCCTGGTGGGCTTACTTGGTGGTGAACAACAGGCATACTCAGGTCCATGTCAGGTGATGAACTGCTGTCAAAATTTCCCATAATGCCATAAACTAGAGAATTGCTTTTTTCTGAGTGAATTCTCCTCTCTTTATGGTTCCATTCACAGGTTGCAGAACTGTTTTTTTAGGGGCTGAGGGATTTGAAGACAGGAGAATTTCATTGACACCCCCTGCCAATTACTTTCTGCCACCGACTGCCATTGTGTGTGTGCTTAGAAACTCACAATGCCCTTGAACACCATAGCATCATTTTGAGGAGCATTCTGTGAGAGAAATGGCAGCCCCCGCTGGCTACCATTTTAATTTTAGAGATATCTGGCAAAGTTTTTGGAAAATGCCACCCAGAATGATGTTACATCATGATGAGGCATCATTGTGGGGCAGTAAAAACAGCAGAAGTAGCACTCTAGAACTGAGGGAGCCCCAGTGACTACCTTCCACTACAACCACTGCCTACGTTCTCTGTGCTCACTGAGAAAATATGAAAGAGGGAAGACTTCTGCTCTGGTGAAATTTCAGCCCAGAATTTTAAAAACAAAACAGGTCCAGACAGTTAGAAATGTCTCCAATCTACCATCAAGTTTTGCAAGCAAGAGATTCTACAAACAGCCTTCATGACCCTGGGCCTCTGGAGTAGGGATGGGTGAGGAACTTGTTTATTTTGTTTTTGGCTATTTGCACTCCCAAATTTGCTTGCAGATTGGAATGCAACTTCCAGTTACACATTTCTTCAGATATTGCAATGCATTTTCTGTGTACGAAAAGGCACATAAAAAGAAGCATATTGTGTACAAAATGTGGGGGGTTTTGTACATAAATGCAATAAATGTGATTCAATAACTATTTCATGGGGAAATGCATGAGAAAATGTGTATATGAGAATCGGGAGAGAATAAAGTCATTTTATATTGAGATTTGCACAAATCTTATTTCTTAAGCTTTACTACTGGTGGTTGACAATGGCGTTCAATATACATGCACACAGCTGTTCAAATGTAAAAGTTTGATGGAAATTGATTAACATCTGTATTGTTTGTTGTATCCCATTATATTTCTTGGTGTTAAATATGATATAGCATTTTTAAACCTCCCTTACTGAAACACTTTCAGGTTTCAGCATTGTTCATTTACCATTTGCAATCATTACCACAGAATAATGGCCTCAATTGCCCATCAACGTCAACAACATTTACACCTTTAGAGCAGCTGGCTTGGGGTATTTGAAGTGAAATGGGTTGGTCCATGAGAATCACTGGGACCCATTAAAATAACACTAAGATGCTTCCAATCATTATTATTCACTTTTATTGCCACATTGTTCACAAATGACTGAATTCGGTTATGAAATATATACATGGGAGAAAAATGTCAAAAAAACGTTGTGGCCATCTGTGCCAGATGGGGGGAAAAGGTTGATATTTCTATTTATTGTTTATGGCAGGAAAGCCCCAGACTTCTATTTGCCATCACATGTGCTACTGTGTGAAAAGAAGAGGGTATCTTTTTTTCCCCATTCTCCATATAGGGTTCCAGCTTTCTCCCACCATCTACATTAAAAATTGGTACCTCTCAAACTCTGAAGTGGCTGACCAGGTGAGGTAGAGCTGCTATGCTAGCTCTTCCTTCATGTTGGTTGCTGTTTCATAGTAGGGCAAGATGAAATGGAGGTCAGCGCAGTGGAAACACACTGATGGAGCCAATCCAGTAATCTGACCAATGTGTTTGCACCATGCTGACCTCCACACCACTTCAACCCTCTCCCTCTCCTTTCCAGTAAGCCAAAGTGATCCATATGCTTGGAAGCTATCACAGCAACTCTACCCCACCTGGTGAGCTATTTCTATTCCAGCTGAGATACAGAAATGGGTTTAAATTACTGGTTACATACCAGGCATGGGTTATGGACAGCAGCCTGAAACAAATCAAGAACCTAGAACTAGGAGGCGGGGCTGAAGAGCAATTAGGGAAGGGGGGAGAAGTCAGGACTAAAAAGCAAGTCAGGAGTCAAAGCCATCAGCATCAGAAGGCAGAACTGAATAGTAAGAATAGAAATGCAAGACATACTGAAGCTCAAGCAAGGTTCTAGTGAGACAGGAAGTCCCCTTACACTCCTTTGTGCACAGGCATAGCCAATTGGTCCTGAGTGGAGTCACAGTGGAAGGTTCTTCACTGAGAAGCTGCACTGACTTAGCTTACCACAAGGAACAGTGCTCAGCAGTTCCTGACATCCCATCTCTTTCATGGTTGCTCACTGGATAGGGATCCTAATTAGTGACTTTGCCTTTCAGAGCTATACAAAAAGATATATTGTTGCTTCAGTCATTCTAATTATGGGCTAGTTGTAAAGACCACCCGATGTGTGATCTGAGTGTGGAGAGTCAGGCTTCAGAGTAAAGAGGAAACCTAGTGAAACATATGGTTCCCACAACACTGTTTTTATTTCTAGAAATGGGAATGCATGGGTGACTATGCTGCTGCTTGAATGGCAAGGGAGTGTTGCTAAGATCTTGATGGCTTCCACATCTATGGTAGCCATTGACTACTACTGACTGGTATTGATGATTCAGTGATGATCCAGGGCAGCCATTGACTCCTCCTGATCTGTAAATGTTCCTAGGCTCTTCATGACTCCCCCAACCAGGTCAGCCATGGACTCCTCCTGATCTGGAAGGACTTTAAAGTACTGTATTTTTTGCTCTATTAGACTCACTTTTCCCCTCCTAAAAAGTAAGGGGAAATGTGTGTGCGTCTTATGGAGCGAATTCAGGCTGCACAGCTATCACAGAAGCCAGAACAGCAAGAGGGATTGCTGCTTTCACTGCACAATGATCCCTCTTGCTGTTCTGGCTTCTGAGATTCAGAATTTTTTTTTCTTGTTTTCCTTCTCCAAAAACTAGGTGCGTCTTGTGGTCTGGTGCGTCTTATAGAACGAAAAATACGGTACACACACACCCAATCTGATTCAGCACTTTGGACAGCTATGATCTGATCTGGGATAGTCTGGGGCTGACGAGACCCAGATCCAGGTGCTGACAAGGTCAAGGGCCTTGCATAGCCCTCAATTGGGGTTGAAACATGCGATCAGGAAGGGGGGGAAGGAGATGAATGAAGTCTGCCTGCCTGCATATCCTTTCCCCCTCTCTCCTTCCCACCTGACCATCTTCCTTTTGACAGCCCCAGATCACTCCAGGAGGACCTATTCTGACCTGAAATAATCTGGGTTACTTCAACACTCCAGCTGAATCACCCCAACTTGGTTTGGGATCTGGGATTCAGCCAGAGCCAGTGCACATACAGTACCTACTATAAAGACTTCTAGGTCGGGATGGAATTATGCCTCCACAACATGCTGTTACAGGAAGATCACAGCCTCAGGAAAAGTGGAGAAAGAACTTTAAAAATTCTGATGACTTTCCTTCCACTTTCTTTCTACCTGCCTTCAACTCACATTCTCTAACCTTCCTTGAGAGAGGGAAAAAGTGCGGTAAACATAAGGAGCATAAATCTGAAGAGGTTATTCTGGCACAATGATATATAAAGCACCGGGGAGGCCTACTTTGATATGTGGCATGCCATCGTGTGCTCTCTATTATGGGATGGACACTGCAGTAAGGAAGAAAGGGCAGTCAGGAACTAAATAAATTGAGTTATGAGGCCAAGCTCGCTCTTTGTATGAGAACGAAATCTCATTTGAGGGGCTATAGATAAGTTTCTGAGAGGACACATTTATAGCCACCTTGTTATCTAAGCACAGAGGAGCTGCATGTCTAAATCTCCCAGGATCTCAGAGGGGCACTGGTCCAAGAGGCTTAACATAATGCAAAACGGGACTAAACATTAACCCTATTCTTCTGGTCCAAATGCCAGCACTTCGTATAGCTCTTGATTTCATTATTGCCCTCCATTACAATATAAATGAAGCTGTATCGTAATAAAACTAGATAGTTGTATTAAAAGTTATTAAAAATCAACTAAGCTATTGCAATATAATTGTTTCCATTCCCACCTACAATTCCATTATATTCCATTCCATTCCGGCCTACACCGCTACATAGCAAGTTTCATTTTGTGACAACACTGGATTTGGTGTATTTAGCATTTGTATTGGGATGACTACCATTTTTTATGCTGCAGCTATTCCAATTTACCAGGGATGAACCCTATTTTCTGATATTTATCCATGTTAAGTCACTTTTTCCATTTAGGTCTTTGGATAATAACTTGCATTTTTAAAAACAAACACACACACACACACACACACACACCGTGAGTTACCAGAGTCAGAACTCTTCAGGGTTTAGCTACGTCCTCTGGGTCTCAAGTAGTCCAATAGCCTGTGTATATTCATGTGAACACCCCAAGAGCTGCAGCTTCAGAACTTCACATCCAATTGGGAGGTTACCAGAACATGGATCCCTGTGTCAAGGCTATCTCTGTCCAGGAATGACTGTAGCTGTTGAATCAGCCATAGCAGAAAGTAGGCAATCATTGCCACAGACTCCATTTGGACTACCAGTGGCAGAGTTGGCTCCAGAAGAACCCCCATACTACATTTGGGGGTTTTTTTGTCTGCCTTTTCTCTGTTTGGTTGCAAGTCACTTTGGGTTTTCCTGGGCAAAACAGTATAAAGTGACTAACAAATTCAATAAAAAAATTATCTGTGTTTTTTTTTGGCTCCAACACCCTGGCATAATTCTTAGTTCCTGGCTCCCTCATTGAATTGCTTACAGTGCATCCCTGACACATTCAAAGAATGCAGTAGCATATTGAAGGAGGAAGTGTAGAGAATGATGGTCCTTTCTATCTTTCTCTAGCCAATGCTGATAACTCTGAGTGCCATTTGTCCATCAGCAGAGGGTGAGAAGTTTCTCTGTGGCTCATAGGGCAGGAAAATGGATTCAGCAGGCAAGTAGAGAGATGAGAGAAAATAAGTGGGTGGAGGGGTTCCTGTGTCTTAAACTTCTCTGCAAAGAACTCAAAGAACTCAAGAACCACTAGGGAAGTCATGTGTCTTACTTTATTGAGAACTGTCCTCTAAATAAAAGGCTGACTGACCCAGTTCAGTTTAAAGATATAGAACTGTAAGAACGGAGGAGAGCAGAAGAGGCTTTGAAGTTGCCCACTAAAATTCAAGACTTAAAGTGGTGCCGTACAGTGAGAATAGATGTTGTTATTGGGTTTTTTTTAAGTATCATTCCACAGTGTCCCATGAGAAGCTGGTGGAGTAATGTATTTCTATGCAAGTTAGAGTATCCATTTTCATCTATGAACAGAAATTAGGATATGCAAATACATGCCTTCATTTTTGGTGTTGCATTCTCTCTCTCTCTCTCTCTCTCTCTCTCTCTCTCTCTCTCTCTCGTTGATGCTTAAATGGCCACCCTAAGAACCACGTGTGGCTTCCAAACCATGATTTGGCCTCCAACACTCCCATATTTTATTGAGCCAGCCTGCACAATGGTGGAAGTAGATTTCTATTCTGCTGGCAAGCGAGTGGTGAGTGGATGCAAGTACGCCAGCAGTAAGGTTGGACACCAGCAGCAATCTCATTGAAACATGAGGCTGGTGTCAGCTGTGACATCAAGGAGATGCAGGAAGGGTAGCTCTTGGGCACTTTGTCATAACCAACGCCAGGGTAGCCACTCAGCATTCATATTTCACTGGCAATAATTTTGAATGAAAAATTCCAAGGAGAGGAGTATGTGAAAATGAATTCCTGGCAAGGAAGGTCGAGGGGGAAGGGGGCGCAAATAAAGTGCCTCTTTTCAAGGCAGCTGGGCTTATTTTAATGGGCAAGGTCAGCAATGAAATGACCAGGATGAGAAATGGCTGCCATTACGAATCAGTCGTGATCTTGTATCAATTATTCCCCGAGCCGTTTCCTTGCCTTGGGCTGAAGCAAACACGGCCTAATCAGTTTTACATCTACGTTTAATTTTATTGGAAAGAAGAGCTGGCAATGCATCATGGGATGCCAGCGTGACATGAAAGGTGACCCCTGCCAACTTAATGACACAATACATAACCCTTAATGAAGTCACTATCTTGTCCTTTTCCCCCCTTTGTGCTGTCTCAGGGCTGTGATTTATGGTGGCATCATTTTGCTTTTGCCCTCTTTTCATTTCAGCTTGACAAAGTGGATGAAACAATTATCTTCGTTATCGGCCACAGCAGTGGAAATGTGATAGTTGAAGATTTCTGCAGGTGGAGGACCTTGGCCATGGATCAAAACCAATGCTGAAACGTGTGTAGGAATTGTGGTTTTCATTCTCCCTCTCTCTCTTTCTCCCTCATTCCCCAGATTCAGCACCCCGCCCTCGCTGACTTTGTATGTCGGAAGATGGATTGCATATCCCAACATGCACTGCAAACGCTATATCACTGTAGCAAGAAGTAATTTCAGAAGAAAGCAATTTCTGGTCCTGTTGCAAGAAGGAAGCTGGGGATTTTTCATTTCCTGCCAGTTCCCTCTTCTTAAGCAGGCATTAGCATTGCACATGCAGTGCTATCATACATATGGTAATGCTACATGCACTTCTTATGAACACACCGAGAAGAATGTTGAACCGGAAAGACATGAAGCAATGTATGGAATGTTTGAAAGTCTCAATTGCAGCTCAATAAAATTGTTTTATTTAAATGTGGTGTTTTTTCTTAAAATATATGTTTACCCCTCCTTTCCAGTAGTTGATTCGAGATGCTTTACAGCAGGGGTCAGCAAAGTTTTTGTGGCTTGGGCCAGTTCACGGTCCTGCAGACATCGTGGTGAGCTGGAGTGTGCGCATGCACAGACACACATGCGCAAATGCTATTTCCGGTGTTCCTTCCAGCATGAAGGAGGCTTGCACAGCTTCCCATTGGCTGCAGGAGCTTCCTGCAGCCAATGGGAAGCTGGTCAGCATCGCAGAAGGCGGTCCCCGCTCTGCTTTGCGTTGGTTTAGCGTGGCTCGTGGGAGCCAACTGAGCAGGCGGCGGGGGTCCCTAAGTGGCCGGCCGGGGTCCATGGGCTGGTTAAATGACCCCCATAGGATGCTTGTGGCTCAATAATAATTCAGCATTCCCCAGCTTTGGATCCCCATATGTTGATAAGACTACAACCACCATCACCCCTCAGCCAACATGGGCAATGGTCAAGGACGATGGGAGTCAAAGTTTATCTAATTCAGCTTCCTGTTTCCTACAGTAACCAATCAGATGTTTTTGGGAAACCCTCAAGCTGGGCATGTGAGCAGCTGTTCTTCGCCAGCAGCTGTGGATTTGAGGCTATATGATCTCTATATAACAAGGGTTTGTTCCATGCAGCCATTTTAGCTAGTAGATAAATCAGTCTTTGTGAATCTCACAAGATCTCACTGGAAGCCACTGCCTCCACCTCTCCTCACTCCTCTGGTGGCAGCAGGCATGGGTGGAATGCCCACGGGGCTCCAGACCTTAGGATTCCACTGCCCAAGGCGGCTACCTGAGTCTGGTTTGTGGGTGGGACAGCGCTGCACTCACACACATTATGAAACAAGTACTATACGTACTTTATGTAGCCATTTTCTATTCAGTGCTATAACTGTTACATGGAGAATGTTTCCAAAATGTACACCTCTTATGCTGGAAATTTTCCGAGTTAACAGTGCGATCCTATAGAGGGCTACTCAGAAGTAAGTCCCCTTGAATTAATTGGCTTTATTCCTGGGTAGTGTAGTGTCATTATTTGGCTCATTATTTGTCATTCTATATACCAAGGTGGGGAACCTGTGGCTCTCCAGAAGCTGGACAACATATCCCATCAGCCGCGGCCAGCATAGCTAATGGTAAGGGTAAATCAAAACAAAACCTCTGGGAAGCTACAGGTTCTCTATCCCTGCTGCATTCATTTCATAGCGCTGGAATCTCATGCAGGACGCCAGTGCAATAGCAAATACCCAAAGGCTGAGCCAAAATTTCCCATAGAATATTTTTTATGACCTTTTTTGGGAAACTTTTCTTTTTCCGGTTCCTCCTAAAGTGGCTGAGAATACCTGGAGAGTATTTTGTGAAATCACCTCTCCACTTGGTCATCTATGAATTTTATGTGCAACTAAGGATCCAGTTGAACAATATTGTTTTAAGATTTAAGCCTACTACTTCCAGTTCTCCTCTCTTCACCAGTTGCTTCCTTTGTCCATCAATAGTTCCATTCAGCACTTAGTCAAAATTTATCATAATTACTTTTCCAGGCGGGGTGTGTGTGTGACCCCCAAATGAAAGCCACATGTTTTCGCAATACATGGCAAAATACCCATTTCACGAAAGGAAAAATGGTGATGCTCAAATGCTCAGTCTGGTAAACTCTGGTTTACTGGGCATTGCATTGCAAAGCTCGCTTTTGCTATGTGCCTTTGAATGCAAAAGACCTGAAACTACTCTCCATCTCTACTGGGGGAGGTTTCCAGGACATATTTCCTTGGAAAAGCCTTTGCATTGCCACTATTGCATTCCAGTATTTATTATTGCTGTTTATTTGTCTTGCATCAGCAGAGACAGGGAAGGAAGGGAGGAATACCCAGCAGCCATCACTCATACTGAGCAATAATGAGAAAAGATAAATAAATAAATGTGAGTTTCAGCCAAAAAAAAAGGGGGAGCTCACATTATCAGCCAATAAACCAATAATCCATTAGTGACCAAGGTTGCTGGATAATATAGCTCTTTTGCCAGTGCCATAATTTATACAGCAGACTAGAGAATAGACACGATTATTAGAGCGAGGGCTATGGGATGACACATGATGCATGACCGTGCGGCATTGATCTCCACACAACAGGAAGGTGTCTAGACTGGGAAATGTATGACCCTGCAATTCAGAGCAGGGAATATTTCATGTGCGGCCTAATGGAGTAGTGTAGCTAGTGATGGATGACCCTCCTACTCTCAGTAGCAGTGCAGTTATAGTTGTGCTAATGCCTGACCTCTCTCACTCCACGCGTCCTTCATTCAATCAAGGTGACCTCACTGAAAGGGGTGGAAAATAGGGGGGGGGGAGGCAGAGAGAGAGAGAGAGAGAGTGCAATGCAGAGAAAGCCAGGAAGAGAGTATGATTTAAATAAGTGTTGATTTGAATAAGTAGTACTCTTTCATCAGCTTCTCCAAACCTTGGGTGTTTACAGAAAGACCTGCCATTTTTTTTTCTGGATTAGGCACAAGGAGACCCTCCTCCACAAGCTTGAAGTGTCTTTTCATCAAAGGCTGAAAAATACATTTTGAAAACTTGTGCATATGGTTTTGGACTGTATAAAGCAGTGAGGGTTGTGTTAAATTCTAATGATAATCCTTAGCGAGCTTGGTATTCAGTGCTGATGAATGTAGACTTTCCTCTTCCGGTGACCAGATGTGGTCTCTAGCACATAGATTATGATCAATTCCTGATGATTATGATTATGATTATTATTATGCACATAATTCAAACTGTTTTCATGAAGGAAAACAGGGCCGTCTTAAGTATATCCGGTGCCGTGGTGCAAAGCTCCCTCTAGCACCCCAACCCCCCCCATTTCCCAGAGATTTTTTAGGGAGGACGGTGCTGCTGGCAGGGCTGGAGGAGGCCGGCAGTGGCTGGAGGGCAGCTCCTCTGGCGGGAAAGAGGCGGAGGCTGGACGTGGCACCTCCCGGCTCAGCTGGCTGCTTTGTGCCATGGTGGCCATGGAAGACGGAGGCTCCGGGACCAGCACTGCTCTGCATGGCGGAGGCGGGCGAGGGCGGTGAGGTGATGCTGGGAGGCGCCAAGTCCAACCTCTGCCTCCTCCATGGTGCCCTCCAAGAATTTGGTGCCCTGGCGTCCCGCACCACTAGCCTCTTTGGGTAAGATGCCCCTGTATTTCCTGCACTAGAAAATGAAGTGGGTGGTATAATTAAGAGTGTGGAAATGTTCATACTTGGTCATACATTTACACCAGACTCCAATAATAATAATAAGAAAAGACACTATATGGGTTTATAAATGGCAATAACTCTTTTATTTGTATCATTTATAAAGGATAGCTACTAGCTATGATGCCTGTGCTCTGCTTCTATGGTCAGAGGTAGTAATGCTTCAGAATACCAGTTGCTGGAACCTGCAGGAAGGGCGAAGGCTCCTGTGCCCACACACTGCTTGTGCGTTTCCCCCAGGCCTCTGGCTGGCAGCGGCGTAGCGTGAGTTGCCAGCACCCGGGGCAACGCAAGTAATTTGCGTCCCCTAACCCGGGGCAAGGCAAGTAATTTGCGCCCCCCGCTGCCGCCCAAACGACGCCGCTTGCCCGGAGGAGGAGGGGGGCAGAGAGGCGAGGAAAATGCAACGGCCCAGCAGCTGCAGCAGCACCGGCGGAGGCGGGGCTGTGAGGAGGGGCTGCCTGGCGCGTCCTCCGCGGCGAGCGCGGAGAGCCGCTGCCTGCCGGGCGCCTTCAGCCCGGACGCGCGCACAGCTCGTCGGTTCCGCGAGACATGCGGCTCCGCTACAGCCTGCGCCCGAGGCTCTTCGGCGACTCCGGAGGCAGCGAGCGCGCCCCCCCAGATGTTGCGCCCGGTGCGGCCGGCACCCCTGGCACCCCCCACGCTACGCCACTGCTGGCTGGCCACTGCGTGAACAGGGTGCTGCATGAGATGGGCTACTGACCTGATCTAGCAGATTCTTCCTATGTTCTTATGACCTGCAATGTCTCAAGAAGCTAATTTCCAGAGGTTCTGTGCAATGCAGCAAAAGGTTATTGTCACTTAGCAGTATACTTGCACCACTGGTGAAATGGTTTGCAGCTGCTGAACATTGTCATACAGGGGAATTGATTATTATTATTATTATTAATAATAATAAATTTTTATTTATACCCTGCCCTTCCCAGTTTAAAAACCGGGCTCAGGGCAGCTAACAGCAAATATAAAACATTGATTAAAATGTGACTTAAAAATAGCATAAAACAGCATAGAATATAACATAAAATGCAGCATCAGTATCAATAAAATTGATATCCAGGGGTCATTTTTGGGAGAGAAAAAACACCCAGTCAGTAGACATTGAATGATCACCAAGTTGGTCCTACTAGGGCCAGCAAGGAGTAAGAATAAGAATTTAAATGTGGAGTCCCAGAAAGGGTTTCTTCATAGAAGAGGAAAGGAAAAAGGGAATAGAGGATCAGGCTAATTCAAATTGAAGGCCAGGCAGAATAGCTCTGTCTTACAGGCCCTGCGGAAGGAGATCAAGTCCTGCAGGGCCCTAGTCTCGTGGGACAGAGCATTCCACCAGGTTGCAGCCATCACTGAAAAAGCCCTGGCCCCGGTGGAGGATAGTCTGGCTTCCTTAGGGCCCAGGACCTTTAAGCTATTATTATTCATGGACCTTAGCGTCCTCTGTGGGGCATACCAGGAGAGGTGGTCCTGTAAGTATGAGGGTCCTAGATAAGAACAATCTATTGTACAATGAGTCCCCACTTGCACAATGCCTGCATAAGTTTCTCCTATTGCACAATATTAAAACTCACCCATCTACTAGTGCAAGAGTCCTTGCATTAGCTGAAAGAGAACATTGGATAAGAGTCAAGAAAGTCTGTTCCATCAGCGTTGGCTTCTATTAGTTTTAAGCATTGAAATCTTTTCCTCATACCCTAATCATTTAGGCAAGCTTCCTTTGCTTCGAGCAGAATATACCTGTCCTTCCTCCTGTTACTTCCTAGCCAGCACTTACTGTCAGAATTCTGAGGCTGGATCATGGAATGAGACAGAGGAATCAGCAAGGTCAGTCCCAGAAGCAGAACTGCAAGATAAGGCCATATTGCCAGTTCCCCTCCAGCCCAACAATGATGCCTTGCGACCCTCTGACTCAGATGACACCATCCCAGAACCCGCAGTGCAACCATTGGAGTAAATATCTTCTGGAGCAGTGTAGGAACTTTCACCGAAGAGGCAACTTTCAGTGAAGGCAGAGCTTGCAATTCAGACAGAACTACTGCTCCTGTGTAAGGTTCTAAGGTTCTAAGGTTGACGATAGCTTCAGCAACACCACTCCCCTGTCAACTCACCTCACCAACTGGGAGGAACCAATTGATGAAATGAAAGTACAGAGAACCTTGTGGGGGAAGCATCTAAAGAATCTGGTTTGGCTGCATAAGGAGCTTACAGATGAGCTGAGATGTAAGAAGGGCATGTATAAGAAATGGAAGAAAATGAGAAATCATGAGGGGATACTTGAGTAGTCAACAGTTTCAGGGAGGAGGTCAGGTGGACCAAAGCTCAGAATAAGCTCAGGTTTGCAAGAGAGGTTAAAAACATTTTTTAAAAAAGTTCCTTTGTCTATGTTTATAGTATGTCCTTTGCATGGAGATGATGGAGCAATGCTATTGGGTGATAAAGAGAAGGCAGAACTACTGAACACCTACTTTGCCTCTGTCTTCACTTAAAAGGAAAGCAGTGCCCAACCTGGTGATAATGGAATAAATGATGCAAAGAGGAAGCTGCAGCCCAAAATAGGAAAAGAGGTGATAAGGGAACAACTAGCTATGTTAAACAAATTCAAATCTCCAGAGCCTGATGAGCTGCACCCAAGGGAGCCTGTGGATGTAATATCAGAGTCTCTGTCTATAATCTTTGGGATTTTTTGGAGAACAGATGAGGACCCTGTGGACTGGAGACGGGCAAATATTCCCATCTTCAGAAAAGGGGAAAAAAGACCCAGGAAACTACCTACCAGTCAGCTTGATGTCAATACCAAGAAAGGTCCTAGAACAGATAATTAAACAATTGGTCTGTGAACACTTAGAAAAGGATGCTGTGATTACTTAAGACTCAACAGTAGTTACAAAAAAAAACAAAAACCCTAGTCATGCCAGATGAACGTATCTTTTTTTGGATTGAGTTACAAGCTTGGTGGATGAAGAGAATGATGTGGACATACAGAAGCGTACAGTGGTGCCCCACAAGACGAATGCCTCGCAAGACGGAAAACTTGCTAGACAAAAGAGTTTTCCGTTTTGGAGGTGCTTCGCAAAACAAATTTCCTATGGGCTTGCTTCGCAAGACGACAATGTCTTGCGAGTTCCTGCTGGGTTTTTTTCCTTCCCCCCCCTTTTTCTAAGCCGCTAAGCCGCTTATCAGCTGATCCGATCAGCAGATAAGCCGCTAAAAGCCGCTAATAGCGCTAATAGCGCTAATCCGCTAATCCGTCAATGGGCTTGCTTCGCAAGAGGAAAAAACCGGTAGACGAAGAGAATCACAGAACAGATTCTTTTCGTCTTGCGAGGCACCACTGTATGTTGATTTCAGTAAGGCTTTTGACAAAGATCCCCATGCTGTTTTTGTGGAGAAGCTGGTAAAATGTGGTCTGGACAAAGTAACTGTTATGTGGATTTGTAGTTGGTTGACTGACCAAACCTAAAGAGTGCATGCTAACAGTTTCTCATCTTCTTGGGGGGGGGGGATGACAAGTGGGATGCTGCAGTGTTCTGTCGTGGGCCCATTGTTGTTCAACATCTTTATAAACCACTTGGATGAATGTACTGAGTTGATGCTCATCAAATATGCAGATGACACCCAACTGGGAGGAGGAGTCAATGCCACAGAAGACAGAATTGGGTTTCATGATGACCTCAACAGATCAGAAAACTCGACCAAAACTAAAAAAACGAAGTGCAAAAAGGAAAAATGTAAGGGGCTAGCAGGAGACGAGTTTGCCTAAGGTCTTGGTTATCCTTGTTTATCATGGGTCCAGACTTTCAGTTGCACAGCAAACAAATTAAAAGCTTGTTCTTGTATAAGCTGTAGCCAGAAAAGGGGGCAGCAGAGATGGTCGGGAAAGGAGCAGAGAGAGGATGTAATATATTCTACATCTTCCTCTCTTTACAGCCAGCAGTCTGCATATATCCTGCCTCGGAACAACCTGTCTGGAAGCTGACACAACTTGTCCATTGTTAACGATGGCAACATTACTGAAGTTTGGCTGGGCTAAAGTACCCTAAATATAACTGACAGTAAATTCAACAGAGGCTCTCTTTTGGTTAAAATATTGATGGCCAAGAATAAGACCAAAGTGTAAGTCAATGCGGCTACTCTTGAGGAAGGTATCTAAATTACTTGCAGATCAGAGCCTGAGGACACTTAATAAATCTAATTGGACACAGTGGAATTCACTTCTAAATAAATAAGTTTTGGTTCAGGCTGATCGGGCTGTAGATATGTTTATGACTGGGTTATTAAGAACCAAAAGAAAAATTCTTTTTTCTTTCTCGCCAGATATACCCAGGAGGAAAGGTTACAGAATTTGGGCCTTGTTTCAAAAACAGATGAGTAATGGGGAACATGGTAAATGTGTTTAATGCTAGAACTTAGGGCCATACACTGAAGCTGAATGTTTGAAGTTTCAGGACAGACCACAGACAGTACTTCTTCACACAGCACATAGTTATGCTATGGAATTCACTGTCACAGAATGTAGTGGTGGTCACCAACTTTGACGGCTTTAAAAGAGGATTAGACAAATTCATAGACAATAAGACAATGCTCTCCCTATATTGTGGGAGGCAGTATGCCTCTGAGTATCAGTTACTGGAAATGACATCTGGGAAGTGTGCTGTTGCACTTGGGTCCTGCTTGCAGGCATCTCAAAAGCATCCAATAGCCAGGAGGAAAACAGGACAATGTACAAGACAGACCTTTTGTCTGATCCATCAAGGATCATCTTGCTATTCCATGGTGAGGCCAGGGCTTTGACAGAATTGTCATCTTTGTCTGTTGGAACATCATCCAAAGCATACAGGAACACATCAATTTCCACCAATTTTCCAGGGCAAGCCATCCAAATATGTTCACCACTCTTAGAAATTGCCGCCATCAGTGCAAAATTCACCAGGTAATGGTCCAACCATAAGAAAGGAGTGCAGCGCATATGCCTTCATATCTTAATGACTCACAGTCTTATCAAACAAGTACTGGAACTCTGAATCTGTTCTGTGACCCTTCAATTGGGGTTGTCTTGGTACGTTGTAACCTTGTCTGGCTCATTATCATCCCACTGGTGCAAAATGAGCAGATATAAAGGAACTTATCATGATACAACAACAACATTTCTATACCACACTTCATCTGAGGATCAGATTATCTTACAACAGGGGTCAGTAAACCTTTCCAGCAGGGGACCGGTCCACTTTCCCTCAGACCTTGTGGGGGGCCGGACTATATTTTGAAGGGAAGAAATGAACGAATTCCTATGCCCCACAAATAACCCAGAGATGCATTTTAAATAAAAGGACGCATTCTACTCATGTAAAAACATGCTGATCCCTGGACCGTCTGTGGGTTGGATTTAGAAGGCGATTGGGCCAGATCTGGTCCCTGGGCCTTAGTTTGCCTACCCATGTCTTACAATATAAAAACAAAAAATGCATATATAGTAACAAACAAAAACATATGCCTCCCACGCACAGCATTCATTAATCATGGGTGTGTGGCCACATCACTTGAATTGCTAAATGCAGAAATGGAAACAGGTTACTAATGTTTAATGGCCACTTAACAACCTCTGATTATCACACACAACTATTTCCATATTCATAGTGGATATGAAAAAATAAATAGCAAGCTGCATCATGTGTCTGCAAACCTACATTTGCTTATCAGCTGGGCCAACACCAAGTGGGCAGCATTGTTGGGCACTGGCCTATGTCCCAGTAAAGGGCCTATTGCCAACCCCCAGTGCCTCTAATTCAGTGATTTTCTTGTGACAGTACCCAATAGTCATATTCTTTCTCTCTCTCTCTCTCTCTGCAAATGTCATCAGTTTTTCGCTGGCACCCACAACACTTTTCATCAGTGCTATTATTCTAGAAAAAGAGGATCAGCAAGGGTGTTGCAGCGGCAGTGGTGGCGGCATAGGCAAAGCCACAATGGGCTTGGCAGCAACACAATGGTAGAGGCAGAGAGGGGGATGGCTCTGCTGCCTGTGGCAAATTGCTTTGCCTCATTGCAGCATTGGCCTTGGGTTCTGGGCTGGATGGGGGCTGATGAACTGAGACTGAATTCTTGAAAGTACATAGTTCAGGTGAGTCGTTCCTTTTTTTAAAATAATAATGTTTATTAATTTTCCAACAAATTGAACACGACGCTACAAAAAACCAAAAAAGAAAAAACATACAATAATACAATACAATAATAATAGGAAAAAACAAAACAAAAAACTGCACAACATTAACATACAACTAACAAAACAAAACAAAAACCATTTAAAACACAGTCCAATTTCAATATTTTATCCTTCTTTCACTAATTTCCATGACCTCCTCACACCTTCCTTTTTGTATTCCACTTCTATTGATTGTTTCAGCAATTCCTTTCTATCTTCCTCTATTTTCTATCCTATAATTGTCTTAACACACTCTAACCTTATTTTTCCCTTTAATGCTCTAATAATCTATTTATACTTAATTCCTTATAACATTTCTACTAAAGCCATATAACTTCATTCCAACATTTTTCTAACATTCATTAATTTTACAGTATTTCTGTAAATAGTCTTTAAACTTTTTCCAGTCTTCTTCCACCAACTCTTCTCCCTGGTCTCGGATTCTGCCAGCCATTTCCGCCAATTCCATGTAGTCCATCAACTTCATCTGCCATTCTTCCCTGGTGGGTAAATCTTGTGTCTTCCAATATTTTGCGATGAGTATTCTTGCTGCTGTTGTTGCACACATAAAAAAAGTTCTATGTATGCAGATGAGTCGTTCCTAGTTCTGGGAGGTCAGTAAGTTGCCTGTCTTGGATGGGGTCACACAATCCATGAAGCAGCTGGAGCATAATTTGCGTATGCTCCTTGATCCAGGTCTGTCAGTTGAGGCACGGGTATCCTCAGTGTCTAGGAGTGGTTTCTGGCAAGTTCAGTTGGTAAGATAGCCGTGGCCATTCCTGGCTCAGTAGAATTTAGACACAGTTGCCCATGCTCACGGTTGAACTACTGAAATCTGCTCTATATGCAACTACCCCTGGGATTGGTCCAGATCCTACAACTGGTGCAGAATGTGGCAGCTTGTGGGGGCAAATTACCAGCAGCAAATAACACCTTGCCTGTGGGATTTGCACTATCTGCCAATTTGCTACTGGGCCAGGTTCAAGGTGTTGGTACTAACATATAAGTTCCCATCCAGCTCAAGACCAAGTGACACGAGAGGTTGTCTTATCCATTATAAACAGAGTAGATCACTACCATCTGTGGGACAGTTTCTCCTGCAAGTCTAAAGATAGGAGAAACCCGCTCTGCAGTAACCTTGAGTGTGGTTGCCCTTATTCCGTGGAACAAGTGCCCATCAGGGGCACTTTCTGGAAATACATTTTTTTGTTCTGACCATCACTCTAGTTCGATAATTAGGTTTTACAATGAGCACCAACTTATTAGGGTTTTCATCTCATTTTAAATGTATTTGTTGCATTTGTGTTTTTTAAACTGTTTTTAGTTACCTTATGTGTTTCTCCTGAGACAGATGGATGCCAGCAACAAATTGCCTTGAGATGGTGGTTTAGAAAGTGATTAATAAATTAATTGCAGTAATCATGATAATGATAATGATAATACACCAGAAAGCAATTAAAAGAAAATTCATATCTGAATGCATTCTTAGTCAAATAAATGAATAAATAAGCAGTTTACATAAAAAGGTGTAAGATGTTTATCAAAAATTGCAGATATTATCATCAAGATTTAAAAACAAGTATATATATTCAGGGGACGCGGATGGCTCTGTGGGTTAACCACAGAGCCTAGGACTTGCCGATCAGAAGGTCGGTGGTTCGAATCCCCGTGACAGGGTGAGCTCCCGTTGCTTGGTCCCTGTTCCTGCCAACCTGGCAGTTTGAAAGCATGTCAAAGTGCAAGAAGATAAATAGGTACCACTCTGGTGGGAAGGTAAAAGGCGTTTCCGTGTGCTGCTCTGGTTCGCGGCTTAGTCGTGCTGGCCACATGACCTGGAAGCTGTATGCTGGCTCCCTCGGCCAGTAAAGCGAGATGAGTGCCGCAACCCCAGAGTTGGCCACGACTGGACCTAATGGTCAGGGGTCCCTTTACCTTTACCCTTATACATATTCAGATTATAAAAATCAAAACAACAAAGCCAGGTACTGTACATATAACAGAATTTCATGCCTGTGTAATTTTGATGAAACAATGACGTTTTAAGGTGGCACTTAAAACAATATAGTGAGGGTGCCTGGCTGATGTTAACAGGCGGCTCCCAATCACAATGAGGATTCTACATGTGTTCACCTAAAATAGCTAGGAAAATAAATAAAACCCTTACAAATAATATTTGGATGACAAAATCGCAACATTTAACAGTGGCTATAAGAAGTCATCTAATGAGGCCACAACCTCTCTGAATGAAAACATCATTGGCTGCTGTCAAAAGGTCATCACAGAAGGCGCCAGATGGGCTTTCCTTGGCAAGGAATTCCAGAGCCTGGGACATTTTCAAAAGCAATTTACCACTGGTCGAGTGTCAGGGTTCCCACCGAGACAAGGAATCCAGGAATCTGAAGGTCTGTGCAGGAGTTGGTGACCACTGTTCCAAAGCACTTGTTAGCATCTTTACAAAACTGCAACTTTTAGTGTATTTTGGAGAAGGAGACATAACAGGCCAGCTTTGTGCTGGCTTGGTTCATTACAGGAACAGAGATCTATCTAGTCCTGGGTCCTTCCCCTCATCACCACTAGCCATTTGGATGTCTGCAGGAAATCCAGAAGCAAGGCATGAAAGCAACAGCCCTCCTTTATCATTAGTCCCCTTCATACTGCCCCCAATCATGTATAATACAAATGTACCCACTGTCTTATTTATTATCGGTTCCATTTGGGTATCTCCTCCCTTCCATGTAATTAGTATCTCTTCTTCCAGCCTAGCATATTGGATTTCCCAAGTCTTCTGGAACAGTGAATGCATGTTTCACGATGTACTCCCTTTCACCATCTGGGCTTATTTTAAAAAAATAAAATCCTGAGCAGCAAATTAAAATAGGTGGAACTGAGATGGGGGAGTGACATAAAGAGCTACAAAAAAACCCTCTGTGTACTTTTTAAAATGCTGGAATTGCCCTATGGCTTGGCCAAGAGGCGTGTTTTATATTTCCACTGGCACATGACTGACATCACTCCCTATTAAGTTCTATTTGAATAAAATGGTAGTAGACATTTAGGTAACATTACAGGGTAATAAAAGGTTTAAAGAGCCTTAGGGGATGCTGTTGAAACACAGGCCAGACCAGGATTCCAAAAATACATCTTACTACATATTAACCTCTTTCAGACTTCAGCTCTCAAACAAATAAGGGAAGCTTTTAAAGAAGAAGAAAACTATTCACACACCAGATAGTTTAGGAATTACTGACCATATTTTCTCTTCTTCACCCCTCCCCCTTTTTTTCACTGAGCTGGGCAAAAGGCTAGTAGTTAAAATTCAAAAAGCTTCCCCTTTATCATTACCATGAATCAACACAATAAATGACCCCTTTCAGAGCGCGGTAATAAGAATTTGATAAATCATCAGCCAAAAATTAACTAGATGTCAAAACAATCTTGGGGAAGTGTGATGGATTAGGGGTGATGGTGGCAATTAATCTCCCAGCGTGAGTTCACCGGAGAGAATGAATGCTGGGAGATGGATAGGGGAGACCGAGGCCTTGCAAGGTCAGGACATTGCAGAGAGAAAAGAGAGAGGGGAAAGACAGGGAGAGAGAGAGAGAGAGAGAGAGAGAGAGAGAGAGAGAGAGAGAGAAGGACCGAGTGAAAGGAACGGGGAAGAGGGTGAAATCTACTGCATCTGCAATACCCTGGCATCCAGCAGCTGATCTGGAGGTCAGTGGCATTGCCTTTGAAAAGCATTCTGCACCCAGCTGTGCTCCATGATGAAGCAAGCAGTTTTCCACTTGGTCTAATAAATGCCACAAGCCAGCTCATCAGGGAACCCGCACATGGCCCAGCCTAGGAAGAGAGATCGTTAATGGCTGTTTGTTTATTCCCCCTATAAAGAACATCATGGGGAGGTGAGAGAAGGGCTGCGGGGAAGCAATGGAAAATTGTCCTCTGACAAGCAGCTCCATCTAGGCTTTGCCTGGGAGTGCCTCTGTTGATGAATGCGTGGAAGTCAACAGAAGGGGGAGCAGCTCTGTAGCCATAAATCCCCACTGAGCAGCCTCTAGTTGCACAATCACCTTCCCCTCATCATCCGGTTCTCCCTGCCCCTCAAAAAGGTGAGGCTTTGCAGTGCACCATCTGCCCTCTGTCCCAGTCTAGCTTCAGTTGTCCTGAGCAGCAGTGTTATGCATCGGTTGAAAACCACAGGCATTGGGAATGGAGTGGAATATTCACCTTTTCCATAGGGGAAAAGAGATCCCTAAAGGTAGGGATAGGGGCAGATTTCAATTCACATTTATGGGTGAACTTTCCTAACCTGCACTTCCAAAACAATATGAGAATTGAAACACAGCTGTCCTTTCAAATTTGAACTATTCTGAATTTTGCAATGTGGCCCTGCAGGCAAGTAATACATACAAACATGCATGCACTGGGTTAAAGGATATAATAGTGAAAGTAACACGCAAAAATGCATTATTTGGGGGAGAAATTGCCTTGTAAAATTGTGTATGTTAGACAAAACTGCACACAGACATCTGTCTCTTAGGAGAAATTTACACTAAAATGCTGGTGAACTTTTTAAATTATTTCTGAGATGGTTAAAATTTATAACCAAGAGAGATTTATTCGTCTGTAGGTAGAAATTTACATTTGATGTGTGAGCTGCTTTCTGGCTTCAAGAAGAAGGGAAGCGAAGTCAACTGTTAAAGGGTTGAAGGCAGAAAAAGCCTGCTTTAATGGTTTGTGTCAAGAAAGTTTTAAACAAGCAAGGGAGTTCTGTGTGCTAAGAATTTTTATTTTCTTTATTTTTTTTCCTCAATGAAAGTGTTGCTTAGAAATCGAAAGTAATTCTGCCACTTGATACTTCCTCTATGGGAAAGAAATGTGTTGATTCTAGCAAGAGACAAGGGTGTGAAAGTCTTAAGGTAGAGATGGGAGGTGTAATGAGACTGAACTGCTAATAAGATCAAAAACATTCAGTATGGCAAGTACATCTTTGGACGTTCCATCAACAGTTGGCATCCTTCAGCAAATGTTTGATGAGCAAATAAATTGATTAGATCAAAGTTTGATCTAATGCAGAATGAAAGTAAACCAGAGATGAATGAAATGAAAAGCGGAATCAAAGATGACACAGAGACTTCAGAGAAGAATATGGATAAAGGACTGGCAGAAGAGGAGGGTGAAATGATGGAGTTGGAGGGAACAGAGGGTGAAATGGAAACAGTCCTTCACACAGGTGTTTGGAGGAATGAAACAGTCAAATGGTGGAGTTGTGATTCTGGAGGAGTGGAATGAAGCCATGAATGGAGAGATGGAGAGACACCTTGAGGCTGGTACCAATAGAACTGAGAGAGAGAGAAAGGCCATGTGCTTTTCTTGGGAAAAGAATGGAAGAAACATAAATGGAAGATTTTTTTTTTATTAGGTAAGGATGGAAAACCACAGCAAACACAATAAATGGGAATGGAAGATACAGAGCTATATGCAAAAATAACAAGAAAAGAAATGCAGAATAATATATCAATATATGATCACACTGAAGAGCCTCTCATATGGACAAAGATTGAAATATTTTTATATTGTTTTATTGTTTTTATTGTCCTGATTTTCACTTTTGGGAACATGGCAACCCTAGGAATGGTAGTTGAAGTTATTGGAGGCAAATTTAAGATGTTTGACTAGAGAAAAATCATTGTTGACATTTAATAATAATAATAATAATAATAATAATAATAATAATAATAATAATAATTAGAGAAACCCTTTTGGACTTCCTGTGTGAAAAGGAAGATGAATGAATTTGAGACATTTGGGTCTGAAGACTGGGAAAATACCACTTAACAGAAAGTAGAACAGTTGGATGTCATCCTAGAGTGAATGTTTTGAATAATTTCTTTTATGTAACTGACAGACAGAAAATCGGAAATCCTTTTTATTTTTCTTTCTTCTTTCTTTTCTTTTCTTTTCTTTTCTTTCATTCTTTCCTTCTTTTTATCTTCTTTTTTCTTTTTCTTCCCCTTTGGTTTCTCTGCTCTGGGCCACCATTGGAGTCCAAGGATCACACACACGAAGGTATTAGATGGTTGGTGGAAGGACCCTGAGTGAGGAGAAGGAAAGATCTCCCAGTGTGAGAGACTGGGGGCAGAAAGGAAAGCTCCCAGGTAAGACCTGGGAGGGTCCAGCACTTTCTGTGCATGACAGGGGGTTAAACACTACCTTTGAGAGAGGACTCTGCATTTTCTTTTCTTTTCTCTGTTTTGGTTTTCTTTTATCTTATTGCATTATGTAAAAGTTTTGATAAATTCTAATGGGGGAAATGGTTTGGGGGGGAATGGTCTCAAACCGATGTGTGAAATGAATTTAAGCTTTGGGGGGGGGGAATGAGAAATGTTGATGGATACACATATGCAGGGATGGTTTTAGGTTTGATGAGGCCCTGAACTACTGAAGGTAATGGGGCCCTTTATAATAAGGTTACCAGTCGTTCCCATTTCCCAGGGACAGTCCCCGGATTTACAAAACAGTTCCCTGACAAAATCCATCTATTTAGTAGGAAGTTGAAAAGTGTCATTGGATTCATTGAAAAGAATCTGGTAACCTTACTTTATAAGTAAGTAAGTAAAATATTTATTATAATTATAATGTTTATAAACGTAAAGGGACCCCTGACCATTAGGTCCAGTCATGCCCGACTCTGGGGTTGCGGTGCTCATCTCGCTTTATTGGCTGAGGGAGCCGGCGTACAGCTTCCGGGTCATGTGGCCAGCATGATTAAGCTGCTTCTGGCGAACCAGAGCAGCGCACGGAAACGCCGTTTACCTTCCTGCCGGAGTGGTACCTATTTATCTACTTGCACTTTGACGTGCTTTCAAACTGCTAGGTTAGCAGGAGCAGGGACCGAGCAACGGGAGCTCACCCTGTCATGGGGATTTGAACCGCCGACCTTCTGATTGGCAAGTGGTTTAACCCACAGCGCCACCTGCGTCCCTCTATAATGTTTATATATAGTATTATAGTAGCATGTGGGGGCAATAGGGAACTGTACTAGTAAATAATAATATAGGCCTACTAAATAATAAAGATGAATATTTTTCTAAAGTACCGTAATTTTATAATGGGATCAAAATAAATGATGTATTACATGAAATCAATCGGTAGGCATAGGACTCATACCCTTAGTCTATGCTGCCTGATCATCAGTCTACAAGCACTCTTTAATATTAGGTAACAGGTACAACAGCTCAACCTACATTCAACTGTGCTGCACTGCAGTCTGCCACTGCATGCTACGTGCTGCCATACAACCAGTCCATGCAGAGTGTAGGCACCCTATATATAGAAATGAGCAAACCAGTGATATTTTAGAGAGCAGGCTAGCAGGTGGGGCCCATTACTTACATCATACAAGCCTACACAACACAACACAAAGCAAAACAAAACAAAACACTGTTGCTGTATGTAGGCTTTATTTTATTTGTTTTTTATCTTATATTTTGGAAACGTACATCCAGGTGTTTTTTCCCCTTTAATTTTTTTGGGGCCCCCCAAGAGAGTGGGGCCCTAAGCTATAGCTTGTTAAGCTTATACGTAAATCTGGCACTGCACATATTTTACACTAACCCTTTCCAACCTAGTGCCCTCCAAATGGTTTGGGACACTATTCCCATCATCCTCCCAGCCAGCATGGTTTATGGGAGTTGTAGTCTAAACTACCTAGGGGCTCCAGGTTGCTGAAGGCTGCGTTGCACGGTATATATTTTGCATTGCAGCTGACTTAAAACATGAAGGCAGGCAGGCATGCAAGCACACACGCCAAACCCCAAAGTGCAAATGATGAGACAGATTTGTTAAAATTATCCCAGTGACAATTTCACTAGCCTTTGCTTATTTGCATACTGTAATTCATTTAAATGTATGTGTGTTTAAAGATGGCCTGTGACAAATTCAGATTGGGGGCAGGAATCCACTAAATAGGTTAGTTTTAAATTGGCCAGAAAACCAGTGGAAAGTGGGTTTCCCTCCATAAAGCTTAAATTGCCTGAGATTTTCTTGCATGTATCTAAGTGTTGGAAGAGAAAAGGGGAAATGACATGCAAATGAATATTCTGAGCTCATTTAAAAACAACAACTTTCTGTCTTCCTTCAAGCACCTTAGGGTAGCATGCATGGTTTCATTTACCCCAATTTTATCAACACAAGAACTCATTCAGGTAGATTAGGCTGAGAGGTAGCAGCTGGTCTGAGGTCACCTGGGGAGTCTCACAACAGGGGTGCAGATTTGGCGCCAGGTCACCCCACCCCAGCCCTGACACCCTCATCCCCCATCATATTGTGCTGAACACTGCTATTAAAATGACTGAAACAAGACCTGCCTTTAGCATAATGGTTCAAAGTGCTCTGCAATAATTATATGTATTTTACTTAAACGTGTTTTCTCCCACTCTGAAATGGAAATTAGCAAATCAGTTCCTAAACAAAGAATGAAACCACAATAAAGCCTTCAGGTGACCTGTTTGTTGAGCATTCAGACTGTTTTTTTTAAAAAAAATAATAATTGCAGGGAGGTTAGATGATGTTGGCTATTTAATGAGCATTCGTGCACAGTCCTGTGATCATTCACAAAGCTTCAATGGCATAATGCTTCCAGGGGCTGTAACAGGGGAAGATGCAGCATTTGTTTCCTTCAGTGCAGTTCTTGGACCCCTTTCCATCTTTGGGCCAATCTGCATTGCAGGTGTGGCATTTTGAGAAAAACTTCACACATGTTTTTAATGATCATTTAGGCTTGAATACTACCTCTTGGGACGCGGGTGGCGCTGTGGGTTAAACCACAGAGCCTAGGACTTGCCGATCAGAAGGTTGGAGGTTCTAATCCCCGCCACGGGGTGAGCTCCTGTTGCTCAGTCTCTGCTCCTGCCAACCTAGCAGTTCGAAAGCACCTCAAAAGTGCAAGTAGATAAATAGGTACCACTCCAGCGGCAAGGCAAAAGGCATTTCCATGTGCTGCTCTGGTTCGCCAGAAGCAGCTTAGTCATGCTGGCCAGATGACCCGGAAGCTGTATGCCGGCTCCCTCGACCAATAAAGCGAGATGAGTGCCGCAACCCCAGAGTCGGTCACGACTGGACCTAATGGTCAGGGCTCCCTTTACCTTTACCTTACTACCTCTTGTGGTGTTTGTGCCCTCACCTGCAACAATTGCCCACTGCATTGGCACCATTTTTCTCCATCTCTCCAACTCTGTCATCTCTTCCAGGAAACAGTGATACCACCTCATAGCCATTTAGACTGGGTTATGTGATGGTATCACTGGAGACAAGTGAAGCTAATTCAAAGCAAGGGCAAGCTTTGAACTCCAACACTGCTTTGAATCCAACATTGTACATTCTGTGCTTTGAGCCCCCTCTTATGCGATTAAGAGGGAATGGGACAGTTGTGCTATTGCCTTAGTACGGGGGTGAGAGCCACCACACAGAGGCCAGGAGAGACAGTATGTAAATAAATGGATAAACAATAACACTCCAATGTTCAGTAAATGGCCTCCATTTATGGAAGGGTTACTTATTTGTAAGCAGGATATGTAAAAGGCATGAATGAAACTTAGGTTTAGTTCACCCTGTTTCCACATCACTTGACTCTTTTATTTTCAATCCACCCAAAAATTTCTATTCACCTTTGTGGATATTTCTTCAAACATATTCAATTTTTCACACTAAATTGTTTAACATGCATTTTCACAAGCAAATCCCCCAAACATAATTCTTTTTTGAGCGTAGATTTTAATTAACACACAAATCTTTCTGTGCACTTTCCCCAAATATATGCTTTTTAAATGCATTTTTTAAAAGGAGGACTGCATTGCAAAACGTGGAGAAATGAATGTTTTAAAGTAATGGTTGGTACACGTATTGCAGATGTGGGTAGATTCACACTAAAATGTAACCCCAAAAAACTGGGATGCCACCCATCCATAATATTTGTGGCATGTTTCTTAAAACATACATGTGTAGTGTTCACAGGTTACATTAAACAAGCGCACAGCCTGTTTACCTATAAACACCACAGATGAACCTGTGAACAAGTTACAATCAATGAGCATAAAACGTGTGAGAGCAGTTGTGCTGTACACATGCACAGTTATCCACATGTAACATGCAGTAAGTGTACAGTCTGTAGGACCTATGTACACAATTGTTTAGCTGTACAAATCTGCAAGTGTATACACTTCCACACAAACACTCATACATGTGTAGAGCGTCTGTGTTCAGAGTAGGAATGGTCAAATATCTCAGTTTTGGTTTTTCTCAGTTTCTAATTTTTCTAGTCTTAAGTTCAGCTCATCACTGCCTCAGTTTCTTTATTTTTAAAGTCAAAACTGAAATTATAGTGAAAATTTCACCAAATTTATGTGTGAAATTTTGCACGCTATGCCTCTGCAAACAATTTTCCTGATATAATGCATTTTATATGCTATTTTCATGGATATGTTCATTTTCATGCACACATTCCCCCTGATGTTCATTTCTGTATGCATTATTTGGCTGGGAAACTGCATCACAATTTTCAGAGAAGTGGCAAAGTTTGAAGGAAATATATTTTTCAGTTTTGGGTTTTTTTTTTGGGGGGGGGGGTTGTTGTTATGTTTTGCAAAATTCAAATCAGGTAAATTTGCATTAAGAGCCAAACTGCATCAAATCCCCTCAATTTCCAGTTCAGTGTAGCATGTGAACAAGCACTTGTACATGGAGACAACTTGTACCTGTCTTCAATGCAAGACATGAGCAACCTCTTGGTATTCTCTTTTTACATAGAGGCAGAGAGAAATGAAGCCCCAAACAGGTCAGAAGCCACCTTCGGCTTTTGCATTCATCTGTTTCAAATGGATCCTGTATGGGAGGCACAAACTTATATGTGAAGTAATGGAGAAACAAGCAGGGTAATCTCTCCAAGCTTTTCACCCTCTTCCCACCCCCCACCTTTTCATCGAGGCACACTGTTTTCTGACATCAGCTATAAGACATAATGAAATGGAGAACTTTTCAGGTCTCCCCTTAATACATCCATCATGTCCAGTCCCATTATTGATATGTTGACTTTCTTGTTTCTGATTTAAACTGTCAGAGTCAGTAAAATCATGCTGACAGGTTGAGTGTTTGTGGCAGAACTCTGACGTGATGTTACTTACAGCTAATTAAAGCTGAGAGCGTAATAAACAATCCTGGGATCCTAGCAACCTAATTTCCTCTGATGTGGAGTTGGCTGGATCATGACCCCAACATTTGCTTTGAAGTGCTAAGTTGTATATTCCATGGTTGGTTCTCCTTTTCGGAGGGCGGCATCTCGGAAGGAAGGGCCAGGAAACGGGCAAGTTGGTTGTGGGTTTTTGTGGTGGTTTCAGCAGAGCAGGGGGTTGTTGCTAGCAAAACCTGCAGAAACAGTGAAGTGGGTTTTTGGAGGAGGAGGAAGAATAATGTCAAGATATGCAGGAATATAAACAATGAAGAAATGAACGGAAGATGGCAAGCAGGGGTTTAGTTGACAGGAAATGTAATTATTAAAGATTTGGTGGCCAAATTCAGAAATAACACTGGACCAGGAATGGGAAACATATGGCGTTCCAGATGTTGCTGGCCTCCAGCTCCCATCAGCACCAGCCAACATGGCCAATGGCCAGGAATGATGGGAGTTGCAATCCAGCAACATTCAAAGGACCACAAGTTTCCCACCTCTGTTCTAGGGGCATTGTTGGGTGGGAAGCAGTAAACTGAGCATCTAGCCCCAAACAATGTCTTATTGTCCTTCCACAGATAACACTGTGCGTAGGAAATAGCCCTGGAGAAAGCTCAGAAAACTGCTGCCATTTGCCACGGGCTCTAAGCTTCCTCCTACACATCTGTTTACCAAGCAAAGAAAATCCTTGCATCCAGACCTGAACTGCTTCTTGTCTTTTGCCCCACGGCACAGTCCCCAGTCTCCTGATGCACTCATGTTACTGAAGATTTGGGGGCTGAATGTAGAAAGCTGCCTTAGACCAAGTCAGCTCACGGGACAGTATTGCCTACACCCACTGGCAGTGGCCATCCAGGGTTTCAGGCAGAAGTCTCTCTCAGCCCTATCTGGTGATGCTGAGGACGGAACCTGTTACCTTCTACATGCAAAGAAGATGCTCTCCTGCTGAGCTAGTGTGGTGTAGTGGTTAAGAGCGGTAGTCTCGTAATCTGGTGAACCGGGTTCACGTCTCCACTCCTCCACATGCAGCTGCTGGGTGACCTTGGGCCAGTCATACTTCTCTGAAGTCTCTCAGCCCCACTCACCTCACAGAGGGTTTGTTGCGGGGGAGGAAGGGAAAGGAGAATGTTAGCAGCTTTGAGACTCCTTAAGGTAGTGATAAAGCAGGATATCAAATCCAAACTCTTCTTCTCTTCTTCTTCTTATTTGTTGAACAGGAGCATCGGAGCATATTTATCTTGCACTGTCAAGTGGCGCTTGTGCTGCCTACAGTGATTGGCAGGGCTTCTCCAGGTTTCAGGCAAGTAACATGGAGATGCTGGGGATTGAGCCGGGAGGCTCCCCCATGCAAAACAGACCCTCTACCACAGAACTACAGCCCTCGTCGATGCCTTAATGGAAAACACTCCAGGGAAACCTACAGCTTGAGTTCTATGATGGAAGAAAAGTGGGATATAAATGTGCTAGAAATGAGATTAAAAAACATTTAGGATCTCATACATCACCAGCTGTGTTCCTACTCATTGCTGCACTTGCCCTGGGGTGGTGGGCTGTGCAAAACGTATGGCTGCATGCCAGCAACTCCCCCGGCTGATCACCAGGAGGTTTGTTTGAAAGAACTCAATTTCCTGATGTGGCGTTTCTGGACTAAGTTCATTCCAGATGCGAGCCCATTTTCCTTGATGGAACCAAGGGTGTGTTACCTTGTAAAACAGCAGGCGCCTCCCTGCTCTCCATATAATATCAGGCAGGAATGGCCAGGCATTTGGCATAATATCTGAGCCAACATATGATATTGACTGAGAAGGAACACATAACACGTGGAGGATTATTGTGTTTTTAAGCATGATGTATCAGTTGCAAGGCCTCTAGTAAAATGCAATCACAGAGCAGCAATATCATTAAACTGGGTGTTTAATGACATTGACCAGCATGCCCTACTGCCTTCAGGAAGGTGGAGATCATAACAGAAGGGACAAGTGAAACCAACTGCTTGGCAATGAGGAGAAGAGAAACTCCAGAAATGGCTCTTTCTTTTCCTCAGAGGAATCCACTCAGTTTTGCAAGAGAAGGTGACACATGAAAAAGGTCCCAAATTCAATCCATAGTTGTCAACTTTTCCCTTTTCTTGCAAGGAATTCTATTTGGAATAATGGAATTTCCCTTTAAAAAAGGAAAACGTTGACAGCTATGGTTCAATCCCTAGGACTTAAAAGCATCTGAAGTCTAAGGGCTGGGAAAAACCTCTTCCTAAGACTCAGGAGAATGATTGCTAATCACAGTAAACATTGTAGAGCTGAGTAACCCCCCTCCCCCCAAAAAAATCCACTTTATACACAGTTTGGAGAAAGAGAATTATCCCCCCGCCATAACACTAGAAATTGAAGACATCTAAAATATGCCTGAATGTAGGAGTATTCAGGAGAGACAAAAGGAAGTACTCCTTCACATGTTGCTGCTGTTGTTTAATCATTTAGTCATGTCCAACTCTTCGTGACCCCATGGACCAGAGCATGCCAGGCACTCCTGTCTTCTACTGCCTCACACAGTTTGGTTAATCTCATGCTGGTAGCTTTGAGAACACTGTCCAACCATCTCAGCCTGATCAGGGAGTCATCTCTTCTCATGAGGTGGCCAAAGTATTGGAGCCTCAGCTTCAGGATCTGTCCTTCCAGTGAGCACTCAGGGCTGATTTCCTCCATAATGGATACGTTTGATCTTCTTGCAGTCCATGGGACTCTCAAGAGTCTCCTCCAGCACCATAATTCAAAAGCATCCATTCTTCGGCGATCAACCTTCTTTATGGTCCTGCTCTCACTTCCATACATCACTACTGGGAAAACCATAGCTTTAACTATACGGACCTTTGTTGGCAAGGTGATGTCTCTGCTTTTAATGATGCTGTCTAGGTTTGTCATTGACTTCTTTACATAACGCATAGTTAAATGATGGAGTTAATTTCCACCAAATGTAGTGATGGCCCCCAGTTTGGTTGACTTTAAAAGACAAATCCATGGAGGATCAATGGCTACTTAACCACACTGGCTGTGTTCTATCTGAACTGTCGGAGGCAGGACGCCCAGGAATATCAGCTGCTGAGAATTGCAAGTGGCCAGAATGCTGTTGCACTCAGGTTCTGCTTTGGGGATTCACTATGAGAACAGGGGGGTGGAATAGATAGGACTCTGTCCTGATTGAAATTCCATGCTGGGAGTTGGAGGCCAATAGTATTTAGAAATAGAACATAGTTGGACAACAAAGACTTTAAAAAAGATTGGAATGTATTTATTTTATATATACAGAAAAATTACGGACGCAGGTAGCACTGTGGGTTAAACCACAGAGCCTAGGACTTGCTGATCTGAAGGTCAGTGGTTCAAATCCCCATGATGGGGTGAGCTCCCATTGCTTGGTCCCTGCTCCTGCCAACCTAGCAGTTCGAAAGCACCTCAAAAGTGCAAGTAGATAAATAGGTACCACTCCAGCGGCAAGGCAAAAGGCATTTCCATGTGCTGCTCTGGTTCGCCAGAAGCAGCTTAGTCATGCTGGCCAGATGACCCGGAAGCTGTATGCCGGCTCCCTCGACCAATAAAGCGAGATGAGTGCCGCAACCCCAGAGTCGGTCACGACTGGACCTAATGGTCAGGGCTCCCTTTACCTTTACCTTACTACCTCTTGTGGTGTTTGTGCCCTCACCTGCAACAATTGCCCACTGCATTGGCACCATTTTTCTCCATCTCTCCAACTCTGTCATCTCTTCCAGGAAACAGTGATACCACCTCATAGCCATTTAGACTGGGTTATGTGATGGTATCACTGGAGACAAGTGAAGCTAATTCAAAGCAAGGGCAAGCTTTGAACTCCAACACTGCTTTGAATCCAACATTGTACATTCTGTGCTTTGAGCCCCCTCTTATGCGATTAAGAGGGAATGGGACAGTTGTGTCCCATGATGGGGTGAGCTCCCATTGCTTGGTCCCTGCTCCTGCCAACCTAGCAGTTCGAAAGCACATCAGAGTGCAAGTAGATAAATAGGTACCACTCCGGCGGGAAGGTAAACGGCGTTTCCGTGCGCTGCTGTGGTTCGCCAGAAGCGGCTTAGTCATGCTGGCCAGATGACCCGGAAGCTGTACGCTGGCTCCCTCGGCCAATAAAGCGAGATGAGCACCGCAACCCCAGAGTCGGTCATGACTGGACCTAATGGTCAGGGGTCCCTTTACCTTTATACAGAAATATTGTAAAGAACTAGACTCACTAGCAGGTTTTGAGTAAACACTTACAATTGACAAAATAGAATGTGGTAGATGTTGAAAAATGATGTGGAAATAAACAAGTAGAATATGGGATTTAAACGGTTTGATAGAAAAATATTTTGGAATAAAACAGTTTTTAGGTAAAGAGGAATGATATTACGATTAGATTAGAATGTGCAGAATGAGAAAATATTAGAAATAACTGGAAGGGGAAGTTGAGGGAAGTCTATGGGTGGGGGGAGGGGTGGGGGAAAGGAGATGTAGTTTATTTTCTTATGTGATTTATGTTAATAGGTCATGCTGATTAAATTGTAAAATTCAATAAAAAATATTTTTTTAAGAGAAATAGAACATAGTTGGTTATAACCCTTGGCTTCTAGAAACCTGGGAGATTGACCCTTGAAGATGATGATGATTTATTTATGAATCACTTCCCAAGAGGCATCTCAAATTGACTTGGGATATAATTATGTCTATAAAACAGTTGCGTATATAAAAACAATTAAACATAATTGCATATGAAAATAATTTTTAAAAGCTATACATATAAGTAGAGTTTAAAATAATAACATATACATAAAATCAACTCAGATCAAGAACAGATGCCATCTGGGATAAAGATATTAGAATGCTTCTTGAAATGAACAATTTAGCAACTCATACTCAAGTTTTGCAAAGTATTTCCCAAGGGCAAAAATTAGGGAGAAGCTAAGGAGAGTGGCTTACTTTCCCTAGTAAATAGTAGCAAATAGGGATGCCACATTTTGACTTTACCTATTCAGGCATGTGGTTGGTACCATGAACCTGGTAGGTCACAGGTATCCAAGGATCTAGGTTTGAGGGGGGGGGAACAAATCATGACTCTTATTGCCACATCACAACATTCGTTTTTCCACCTCTGTTCAGGGGATCTTCTGAAGAAACCACACACAGGTTCCCTTTGGAGTCTCAGAGCCAACCAAATGGGAAAAGGTATGTTGGAGTTGAGAGTTGAGTTCATCCACCTTGCTCTCAGACAGTTTAAGAATATGCACAAAATGAAAGTGATGTGGCTGACGTTTACTTCAATATTTCTTGCAATCACATTCAATATCTGGCTTCTACACATATATTTATGGCAATTAACCCAGAGGTGAAAGCGCATACGCATCTGGATCATTTCTTTCCTTGCCCCCAGTCCAGAGGCAATCCAAATTCAGATATTTTTGACATTTGCATAACTGCAATCACCATATGTCACTTCTGATAGTATCAGTGCTGACTCACCATGAGAGAATCTTGTAATGGATTCGGTTACGTCTAGATCTGGAATGCATCTGGGGGGAAATAAGAAAACCCTGCTATCTCAAACTTGCTGATGTGAATTCAAACTCAGATTTTCCTAAACTGAATTTTCTACACATTCACAGATTAATTAACCTATTTAGTTAGTGGTGGTTGTTTTTTAACCCTCTCTCTTTGTGAGCACCAGGGCCAGGGCAGGCTGCCTTAAATGCCCTGGGAATGGACCTGAGGGAAGCCTACATACTCTGTCAGTCCCTCCCCAAGGAGAGCCCTGTCATTGGCCAATCTGCAGGCAGGCTTGGAGCCAATTCCTGGCCAATGAGGTGAGTATTAAGCCTCCTCGCTGGCCAGGCAGCCCCCTACAATAGATCATGGTGGGGGTGGCAGCCCACAATGTTGCAGATCCGTCTCAGGAGTAAGCAGACTTCTAGATCTGCAATGCATTTAGGTGGAAATAAGTAAATCCTGTCGTCTCAAACTTGCTTATGTGAATTCAAACACAGATATCTTAAAATGAATGTTCTGCACATTCACAGATTGTTTATTTATTTTTTAAACAGCCCTGTCTCCCAATGTCTTTTTTTTCTGGTGCAGTTGGGGTTTGGGGGAGATTTTACAACATACTTAAAGCAACAGTAGGCAAAGACTGCAAAGACCCCTTTGAAGCTTGTATGCTTACTCAAACTTTCCTGGACTCTGACTCTTGATTTTAAATTTTCCATTTAATACACTGCTCAGTTTTATTTATGATAAAAAGCTTTGCTCTGTTTTTATCTAGTTTTAAGGAAATTTTACTGAATGTCATTGTATTCTTAATATTTTTATGTAAACTACTTTACATATTTTTATTATATCAAGTGGTATAGATTTATATTAAGAAATAAACAAATAGTACTGTCAGGGGTTCAGAGACAGAGGCACAGGTGAGGGAGGAGACGGAGAGCGACGAGGAAGAATCCCAGGACAGTGAGGAAGAGGATGACAATGACTCGAGATCTTCCATGAGTCTCTCAAGTGAATCGTAGGATTCTCAGGAGGGGGTGCCCCTAGTCAGGACAAGGGGGGTCACAGGGGGGACCTGCCAGGAGCAGGGAAGCAGCAGGGAAACCCCGAGCGGGAGTGGGAGATCGGGGCCGGCTTCCCAGCAGGAACGAAGGGAAGAGGGGGGGTTCCCAGTGTGACACACGGAGCGGAGCAGGAAAGAGACAGGGGAAGGAGATCTGGGGAGAACGTCCTGCCGGAAGAGGCGGAGAGTAGTACAGGGAGTAGTGTAAGTGTCAAAAGGAAGGTCAGGGGTAGCGAGCGCGCGCCAAGTTCAAATGTGGAGGCGCGCAGAAATGGAGAAAGCCCGGAGGAGGAGCCCAGCCCCAAAGCACGAAGGAGGGGGGAACAGGCATCTCAGGAATCCGCTTCAGGAGAGAGCAGGAGGGAAGGAACCCAGGGGGGCAGAAAGACCCTGCGGAAAAGGAAAGACAGGAAGAGGTGGTCTAGCACAAGCCTCTTAAGTTGGTGCAGGGGCGGGACCGATTCAGAGGGGACTTCAAATGTCTGACGTTAGAGACTCGGGGCTGCGCGCCTCGGTTGTGGAACCAATAATGAACTGCAATAAACATCCTTGTATATAAGAAGAGCTTGGCGTTGGTCTTTTGTGAGCTGAGACCTGAGGCAGCCGCTGACAAGTACGTAGCTGAAAACCCAGAAGGGCTGTAGCTCAGTCGGAGAGCATTGGCCTTGTATGCAGGAGGTTCCCAGGTCAATTCCTGGCACATCCACGTGGGGGGGGGAGAGAGAGAGAGAGAGAGAGAGAGAGAGAGAGAGAGAGAGAGAGAGAGCCTTGTATGAAATACTGGAGAGTTGCTATCAGTCAGTGTAGATTTAACACAAATACGAACAAGTTTACAAGCAGCAGCAGAATAAAGCTATGGGGTTGCAAACCCTTTTAAAAACAACAACAACAACAACAACAACAACACATTTTATTAAAACAAGGATCTAAAGGCCATCAATGAGCTCAAAGTAAACTGACAGGGGACTTGGCTCCACAGCTTAGACATACCTGTTTTGGATAGTGGCTCACCTTATCTTTGATATTCTTAATAGGCGGATTGCTATGGAAGCAGATAGCAAGCTGTTTAGGGCTTTAAAGGGCGAAAGTGGCATTTTGAATTATGTCTGAAAACAAATTTAAGACTGGGAAGACAGAGACCAAAGAAGGATTGAAAAGAAGACACAAATTTAGAGAGAATTCTAGAGCAGAAAACAGCAGGCAGGGACTATGGGTTGTAGTCAACTAAGTTCTACCCATTGAAATGAAAGACCCTAAAGTTAGTCGTGTGTATTAACTTTAATGGGTCTATTCTGAGTCGGCCTAGCATTGAATGCAACTCTCTGTGCCCAAGCCAAGGTCAAGAACATTGGGTTACAGACCAAGGGCAGTCACAGCAGATCTTCTAAAGCTCTTAACAGACTACATGGAAGAGAAAAGTTGATCCAACTGAGCCCTTATATCCCTCTTGGATGTAGCTAGTCCTCCAAGACTCCATCCCAGGAGGAGGGCCTTTATGGCAGGGATATGGCCCACCAGATGTTGCTACATAACACCCCTTATTGTCCTGTGCTGGCTGGGGCTAAGATTCATTTCTGCCTGGGATCCCAGATTGCCGCAGCTGATCAGAGTACATAATACGGGTTACATGGATACATCTGACCTGAAATAAGACAGTTTCCAGTGTTCACATCCTGCATTTTAAATTTGGAATGTCATATTAAAATCTTGGCAATGTGACTGAATTTGAGTGAAACACTTTTGTTCCCTTGCTGACAAACAAGGTCGAACATCGGCTGTTAATGTTGCATGGATCCATTTAAATAAACCCTGTCGGGTCACTGGAATGCTCCTCAAGGGCAAATTTTGGCAAAGCATCATCCAGCCCTGGCAGTTAGCTTGCTTAGAGCCATTTGCTGCCTCCAACCTTTGACCTTGCAGTGGAACCTTTCCCCCCTCTGCTTTCTGCTGCATTAGCTCTGGTGGCCTACCTTGGTGACCTACCCACATGCCACCTATGACCCTAGGATCATTTGTGAATCGCTGATCCAAGTGACATCTGGCAGCTCAACATGGCCCAGACCCCAGATTGCAGGCCCCATTCTCCTTGGTGCCTTTGGGACTGGAGGAATTCAGAGCTGCTTTCGCATTTGTCTGCTAGCCATTCTCCAGGCTTTGATTTCAGACCAGTCCATCATCATTTCAGAGGCTCAGGATCTTGGCACCTTTGAAAAGCAACCCTCTGCCTGCGTAGCACTTCAAGAGGCATCTACCTCTGCATGCTCCGTGAGAGCCTTAATCCAAGGCCTGTTTTGAATTTCAGTGCTTGAGCCAACTTTAACAAACTGCAGTTAGCCAGGCAAACTCAGCCAAAGAGCCCCAACACCACCCCCCACTTGTTCGCAGCACCGTGGCCTATAATAAGATTTTGCACCTGGTGATGGATGTCTGGTGCTCCTGCTGGGGAATGCCCTTGTGCCAAGTATCTGTCATGCTCCTAAGAAAGATACAGATACAGCACAGAACTATAGAAAAAGAATCACAATCAACATGGAAGATATATTTGTAATCAGAGTCCCAGAAGCCTGCTGCCTAGGCTGAGAGGGGAAGGCGTGTGATCCTGGCCTGACATCTTCAGCACGGATGAGCAAGCTCTGTGGTGCAGACAACTGGTAACAATTTTCTAAAATTAGTGGGGGTTTGTTTTTCTTTTTTCTTCCTTTCTTAATGATGCCTCTCTCCTGCCTCTAGCCATCCCACTAATCAGTTTACATCGTATGGGAGCCATCAACGGAGAGAACCCAGGGACATGGGTAAACCTTAATGGTTTCACACTGACCTCTGATAGTCTCCCTAATGCCTTACTTGTGAAGGAAAAAGCAAAGGAAACAAAGGATTGTGCTCAAGAGTCCAGAGGCTGCTCTGAACAGGCTGGAGCCCAAAGCCTCCTATGAATGATCCCCCCCAACTTGTAAAACTGAAAAAAAGGGATGGGGGTCCTGTGGTCCTTCTAAGTATTGCTGGACTACAACTCCCACCATCCCTTAGCATTGACCATGTTGACACAGGCTGATGGGCCTGGAGTTCAACAACATCTGGAGAAGGACTCTGTGATAGAGTTCATCTTCCCTGTTGGCATTAGCTTGAATGCAGAGGTCAAACAAGTTGCATGAGATGGCTATTATTCATAATCATTTAGAGCAGAATTTGGCCAAAGCTGAACACATTAAGGTATACTTATGCATACTTACTCTGGATTAAATCTAGTTGATTTCAGTTGGGAGTTATTTTTGAGAAAACATTTTCTCTTGGTTATCTCAATGGGAAGTTAAGCTAATGTTTTAGACTTCAGCTGCAGGGACACAAGGGTAAAGGAGAGGGAGGGGACATTCTGTTGTGTGCACAGAAGTCATTCTGTTTAAGCAATAAACATGCACTTTACAGGAAAGCTAGTAGGTAGACTCAACAGGGATCTTCACTTTGTTTTGAAGAGGGTAAATTCCACCCCCATCTTTAAGCCTGGCATGATGTTGTTCCAAGCATTCTGAAGAAATCACTATGGTGGCTACCAGCTCAGGAACAGCAGTATGAATTTTATCCCACCCTCAAAATTCACACCCCTGCCGCAAAAACACCCAAGAGTAGTTTCTTTCTACTTTCATTTTGATCCATTCCCCTGCTTCTAAAAAATTGGGGTTGCCTTTTCTTGGCTCATTCAGGATTAGACATCCTACTCACACTGTAGTCCATTAGTTTGGACTGAAGAAACTCTCTGTCCACTGTTCAGTCTCGGAAATAGATTCATGAGGTGACCCTGGGTTTCCCCTCTAATCCTTCATTTCTTACTAGTAAAAATGTGAATAATGCTGACAGATCCCACAGGGTTGTTGTAAAGAAGGGATTGGAAAACTCAGAGCCTCCAAGCCTTTCTATCCTCCCACCCAACCATTTCCTACATCAGCCTTGCTTGGTGCTCCATCCACGTTTGCGTTTGCCCCACCCACCACCATTGGCCCCACACTGCCAAAAGGTTGTCCAGAATGTGACCCTGAGGCTGCCAATGTCTCCCCAGCCCTGTTGTAAAGAACCACCTGTCTTGCTTCTCAGATATACAGCAGAGCAGTAAATAAATGCAACCCATCTTTGTGTCCCAGTTCTCCATCTGTGAGGTGAGGCTGGAAACATTTAATCAAAGTTTCCAGCAATGTGCTTCACATCACACTTCTCTTTGAAAACGTTGTCTGCTTGACTATGCAGCTTGCAGAGTCTGGTTATGCTCAGAATCAACAGGACTGAAAGCAGTGCTCAAAGAAAATATCTTCCTCTATCTCCCTACAGATTTTAGACACCCCTCCAGTAATATAGATGCTGAGCCTTTCTGATTCACCGCTAAGACATTCAGCTACAGAGTCAAAGGGCAAACAGATGAAGAACAACAGCAAGGCAGACAATTACTGGCATGTCTGCTGAGCAAGAGATTGCTTTGCCGGTCAGTTTCTTCCTTGTGACTTTTAGATGCAGTGTTCCAGCCCCCTATTCACTTTTTGCAGCCCTCACAAGGTCCATGCATTTGGTATATTGACTAAAATCCCCAGTAGGGTCAGCCAATGCCCTAAAAGATTTTATTATTATTATTTAAACATTTTTAGGCCACTTTTCTCGATGAATGTCCAAAAGCAGCATACAATAAAAACAACCAACATTAAGAAGGGCCATAATACACAAACTTGAAACTACACTTCAGCAACACTCTAACAGAGCAGGGGGAAAACAGTATTCAACCAGACCATCACCCAGCTAAAAAACATCACATCTGAAAGGCCAATTGAAGCAAGAGGGGAAAGGTGAAGGGGGACTTCCAAGCAGCCTACAGTGCAGGAATTCATTGCAAGTCCAATGGAAAGTAAGTTCCCTGCCATGGCATCACCACTGAGAAAGACCTCTCCCTCTCCTTAGGAAGGACACATTGGGAATGAGGCAGCTACACCTTGTCACCATTAATGTATATAAGGCCCCATCTTTCGAAGTGTTATGGGCTGCTTCCAGATGATTACTTATTGTGGAATCAGTGTTCCTCATGCATGTATCAGATTTTCTGCAGATTGCTGTTTGCTCTGAATGAGCTTTAAAGAGCAGGTTTTCACAGGGAAAGCTCCAGAGCAAAAAACAAAAGGGCCTTGGACATAGAGCTTTAAAATGCAGATTGTTCCTGGAAAGAGCAGAGGAAAGGTAAGTGTGGATAAGCCCTCAGATTAATTTTTTTTTGGGGGGGGTATGTTTAACTTTCTATGCTCTATCTGCACTACATTGCCAACAGTAGCTCTAGTGAAGGGATTTCAGGCAGCGCTGACGGGGAGTAAGCAAGGGTTTTGAGCCCCATCCACATTGTAGCTGTTTTGAACAATAACACCTTTCCCCCAAAGCAGCCTGAATATTTGCAAAATGAAACCAATATAGTTCTACAGTGCTATTAATGTCTGGTCATGATTTTGTGCTGCTTTCCGCAAATACTTTCCTCCCTAGGCATTTGCAGCCACATGCAGCTTTCTGCGGTCTTCCTCACCTGTGCATCTCAAATTTACGTGCTCTTGCTTGCAGTGCTACATCAGACCAACTCCTATTTGAAACCTAAACCCTCCTTCAATAGGTGTACCTACATAAATGCAACTCTAGCTCTTGGTGTTAGTTGCATTGAGGTAGCTTCTGGATACAGTTATCAAATGTCTCTCATGCTAAGACACCATCCACATTTGTTTCGAATTATTGCAGTTCAAGTTGGAACCTTGCTGCTCTTACCACCAAGGCCAAAAAACCACGAGATGTTCTACTGTACTATGGGGTTAGCCCAGTGGTGCAAAAAGCAGCTCCAATTTTGTTTGCAAAAGCTTGGAAGAGGGAGGGAGAGCAAACTTCACCTCCCGCAGCACTGAGGCCATGATCCAGATGGTGGTCCCAGTGGCATTTCTTCTTTTTTTAAAAAAAAATAAGTGGGAAATCCGGTCATTGAATCTCTGCTACCAAATTATTTTATGCAAGCTCAAATGTACTTTGTGGGGCGGGGAAGAAGGAGAAGAAGCAGAGAAGCTGGTACATGTCTGCAGCACTTTCCAATCTATAACCTATTTAATCTGGGGGAATTTGAGTACAGTCTGTGGGTCTACTCTAAATTAAGAGCCCTGTGGTCTAAACCAGCTCGTTTGGGTTCACCAGTTGCTGGAGAGGTCAACCACTAAATCAAAGACTATGTCATTATGGTGTGCATCTGAGCAAAAAGTTCCCGCTTTACAAAAAAGAAGGGGGGAAAACAAGGAAAGAAGGAAAGAAAGAAGAAAGAAATAAAGGAAGCACAAAATTACATCCCACGTACCACAGCAACTAGATCATACCTTTTACAAAAAGTCACTTTGAGGTCACTGTTTTTGTCCAGTCTATCACTACATTAAATGCAATTACTTCATTGTTGATTTACCTGTCATTAAAGGCATGTGTTTGAACAAGATTTATTGAGTGAGTTTTGTGCCAGTTGACTTGCAATAGATTGCACAATATTCAAAAAGGCTCATTTGCCTGGCATTACATTAGAGGCAGGGTGATTGCAACACAAAGCAATGTAAATGAGTTCGGAGAGGCTCCATCACTCATGTTGTCATGTACTGAATCCTATTATTATTTATTACCATAATTGTACTGTGTTTCCTGGGGCGATAAATTAGGACTGATGGGTCCTGCTGACAGCCAAGGACTGGACTCGCTCTATATAATTTAATAGGGATACAGTTGGGTCTCTGCTCAGAGGAGAGTCTGTAAGGAATTAGTAACTGAACAAAATCTTTTTCTTTCTTAAAAAAGAAAAAGAAGTAAAAACTTGGGAAATGTTTTTCTCTCCTCCCCTTTCTTTCTTTCTTTCCTTCCTCCCTCCTGGCGACAATTTAGGACTTGATAAAAACTGCATAAAGTGGGAAGGAAATGGGAATACTTTGTCTTCTCTAACAGCATTGTTAACAGAATTGCTATATTTTGGATTGTTGACTGTTCTGCAGTCTTTTATGGGCTCTGGTGCGGTCAAATGTCAGTGGATATTAGGTACCAAGAGGTGTTGCATTGCTGGTGTTAGGAGGGGGGAAGTTGGCAAGGATGTCCTTTGCTCTCTGGGTGGACCTCGGTCTACTAGCACTGCTTTCAAGGGCTCTCTCATTACCCCAAAGTCCAGCAATGGATATAGAGGTGGAGGACGGAAAATCACCAGCTAAGAAGCCTGATCAGACTGACAGGCAGGAGTCCCCATAAAACCCTCCCATCACACCAGGGCCCATACAGCCCTTCATTGGTACTTACCCCACATCCCACAGTAGCTCACTGGTTCAAGTGGTGCAAAGAGAGCCTCCAGAATACAAATGCATTTGAAGTCACTGAGCATGGTCTAAAGTACATTGGCATGTGTTGTATCATTTATTTCTTTAAGGGTGAGTTCAAGCACTGTTTTCCCAAGAACTGTGGTACCGAGTCAGAAAATGAAGTAAGAAGAACACAGTACAGGAAGTAACTGCTTTCATCTGAGTTGGGAACTCTCAAACTTGTGTTACCTGTGCTAGCTGTCCTAGCTGTTTGGAACTAGTAACAATCAGAACAGGACTCAGCAGTATCCTTGAATGAATGGTGCATGACTGGCACCCAGATCCACCATAACTGGCACTCACAGAAAGTGCCTGAACCGTGGCTAGGTGGAACAGTTCCTTTCCCGAACTGGAGTGTAACAGAGAACCATGGTCAAATAGGCTATCAGTCAATGGAAACCCCCAAAGAACAAGAAATTGGGGGAGGTTCTGTTCATCTGATGTTTTCATCTACATTGTGCTGCATCTTCCTTCCTTCCCCATTGTTTCCACTCCAAAGATGAACTGCAGCTCAAGGGGTGGTGGGGTGGTGGCACAGGATCCCAACTACATCCTTCTTATGAAAGTACTGAAGCCTTGTGGGAGAAAACAAACATGCACTGTTCTAACTGTGCATCTGAATTAATCCTTACACTCAGAAAGTACTCTCACACAGATTTGCAAAAGCTTGGTTTCTTACAAGAAGAAAATAAAATTTCATATGTATCAGCTCGCACAGTTTTAACAGAGATATGCAGGTCAGCACTATAGATAATGCACATATGCACCCATAATCTAAAGTTTAAGAGGAAAATCCTAATCTAAAAAGAGAAACAATGTGGTCGGAGGGACCATAAAGAAGGTTGATCACTGAAGAATTGATGCTTTTGAATTATGGTGCTGGAGGAGACTCTTGAGGGGCCCACGGACTGCAAGAAGATCAAACCTATCCATTCTGAAGGAAATTAGTCCTGAGTGCTCACTGGAAGGACAGATCCTGAAGCTGAGGCTCCAATACTTTGGCCACCTCATGAGAAGAGAAGACTCCCTGGAAAAGACCCTGATGTTGGGAAAGATGGAGGGCACAAGGAGAAGGGGACGACAGAGGATGAGATGCTTGGACAGTGTTCTCAAAGCTACCAGCATGAGTTTGACCAAACTGCGAGAGGCAGTGGAAGACAGGAGTGCCTGGCATTCTCTGGTCCATTGGGTCACGAAGAGTTGGACATGACTAAACAACAACAAAAATGTTGTGATAAGTCAAATAGAAATAGAGACAAAGTTTTACTCAATTCTTGATGATTTGAGGGCAATCGTGATGGAGCTGGTCTTTGAGAATGATGTGAAGGAAGCAGGAAATCATTGGAACTAGGTGAGCAAGCATGGTGGAAACCTTATCTTAAATTGGTTTTCATTTCTATAGTCATTATTGCAACAACGATTCTTATTTTTATGTTGATTCTTATCACATCTGTCCAGCACATAGAGTAAAGTAAATGTCAGGAACAGAAGATTTCTGAGAAGCAGTTACCCCAATGCAATTTTTTGGGTTATGCCAAAACCGTAGTAAACCAAAGTATGGCTCTATCAGGAGCATCCTGGGCACAACATTGACTACTCCTACACTACATGATGGGTTTTGTGCTTAGCTCATCAGTTGAGTATCAGAACTGAAAGAGATTCCTTTCTTCTATGAAGCTGCTTCAGTATCATAGTAAGCAGACTCTTGTGTGAAACCAGTGTGGGGACCAGTCATTGCATGGGAGCTCCCAGATTTGGTACTTCCGTCTTTCGCTGATTATTTTAAAATGTCCCCAGCTAAAGATATTATGGGTTTTTTTCACTCAGAATGAAAGTGGCAGCCATAGTACAAGGTGAGGTAAAGGTAAAGGACCCCTGACAGTTAAGTCCAGTCGTGGACAACTCTGGAATTGTGGCGCTCATCTCGCTTTACTGGCCGAGGGAGCCAGCGTTTGTCCACAGACAGCTACTGGGTCATGTGGCCAGCATGACTAAGCCGTTTCTGGAGAAACCAGAGCAGCACACAGAAATGCCGTTTACCTTCCCACAGGAGCAGTACCTATTTATCTCCTTGCACTTTGACGTGCTTTTGAACTGCTAGGTTGGCAGGAGCTGAGTAGAATGGCACAAAATATTTCAAATTTGGGATTGTGTGGCCAGTACTTGTGGGTGCTCTTTAAAATACTGGTTTGAAGATTATTTGAACCATGGGTTGGATTAAGTGTGGGGAAGCTTGTGTCCTCCAGATGTAGTTGGACTTCAACTCTCATCAGCCCCAGCCTGCATGGCAAATGGTCAGTAATGATGGGAGCAGTAGCCCATCAGAGTCTGTAGGGCCACAGGTATCCAACCCCCTGGGTTAGATGAATACAGATTCCAGAATTTGATTTAGCATACAAAATATGTCCATGCTCAGCAGTGGTTGATGTTTCTGTCTCCTCCCACCCCCCACCGCAATGAATATTTGCTTTGATATGGCTGAATGGGGTTTCTGTCAAAGAACAAATCAGGGGATAAAATGTGAAACTTTGTACTAATGGCATTTTTATGGGGTTAAACAATGAGACCTGACAGCGCATAAGTTATTGTGCAATAAATCACACCAAAGTGTGTTTCTCTGCAGCCTACAGCATGTCTTCACCAGCACCTGCGTGTGAATTATTGAGCTCATAAACATTGATTAATTCAACCATACTATGCCAAGTGTGAAAGGGAACTTATTCAAATGATTTGTTTAAGACAAGGCTGTGTATGCTTGGTTTTTTAAATAAAAATTTGGTACAATGCAAAGCTAAATTTGGTGAGCTGAATCAATCAAGTACATCAATTGTCTGCCCTCATTTCCATGTATTGACATAACTTATTCTGCTTATCAGGACCAGTGCTGGCACTGTTGGGCAGCTTTGGGTCCCAAGTGCCCCTGGAGGGTCCAACCATCACTCTACCCACCCATTCCTTGCCCCCTTGGCTATTGTCTTATCAAGCACTAGTGAATGGCTCTGGAGAGTCCGATTTCTCTTTCCAATAATGCCTTGGGGCATCCAGCTTAGGATCTCTCAAGACCACTGTGGGAAAGGAAAATGTAATGAAGATTTCCAGAGCTATCCACTGCCACCAGATGAGCCTCTGAATAAGAGATACCTTGCCAGTGACCCCTCAAACCAGGAATCTGCTGTGGCAGTATGCCATTTAACCACTTGCTCACTCATGGAGATCATGGGTGAGAAAGTGCTATTGCTCCTGCCTGTTCCTGGGCTCCCCATAGGCAGCTGGTTGTCCACTGCAAGAACAGAATCCTGGCCTAGGTAGGCCTTTAGTCTGTTCTAGCAGGACTCTTTCTACCTTCTTATAGGTAGGGCTGTGCAAACCTTCCCTAGGGTTTTGCTAGTCTCATCAAAACTAGTGATATGTGACCTTTCCTAAGGTTGATTCCAAGTCAACATTAAAACATGTCATTACAAGAATTCTCAATGAGCACTGAGGAGTCAATTTGTTTCTAAAAATTATTTCCTGGCCTGTACTGTTGACACATGCAGTCTGATGGTGTTGCCAGGTGCATACATATTATCACATTGTACTCCCAAGAACCAGAATTCAAGCCCCCCCCATCAAAAACAACACACCTGGGGGAAAAAGGTTTTAGTAGGCTTGCCATACGTCTGGAAATTTCCTGACTTTTACTGGTTTGGGGGTGGAAATTTACCAAATCGGCAAAATGTCAGGTAAAACCCACAAAGCTTAAAACCAGCTCCAAAAATGCTCACCAATTTGGGCTTGTCTCCCAAAAAAACCTCAATAATTTTGGTGGGTTTTTCTTTAAAAAAGCTCAACTTTGTGGGTGAAATATGGCAAGCCTAGTTTTAGATTTGGATGGGGTTTAAAAACAACATAAAATGTTTGCAAGAAAGTGAATTAACCCACATAGGAAAGAAACATACATTGAACCACATGATGTTTGACTGACAGTGATGTTTTGATACAAAAATAATATCCAAATTTATTTAGCATTTTAGAGATATTTCAGTAGTAACAGTAGTTGAGATGGAGGGATAAAAATAATCTAAAATCACTACTCTATTGTAAGTGTACCTGTATGTTCCCTCCTCTCTTACTTTCTGATCTTCCCTGTCATTGACAATACACTTTTTGATTTCTTTTCACAGCCAAAGGACTACAGCAAGGATAACCAATATGAGGCTTTTCAGATATTGTGATTAATCTATAGGGATGGGGAATAAATCCAGCTTGGTTCACATTTTAATATGAACCCACTGAATTCACGCTTCCCAAGCCAATACACGAACTAAAATACAGCTATCATCCGAAATTTGCATTTCTCCACATTTTTCCTCTTTGAATTTTCACACTTCTCTGAATTTTGACATGTAGTTTTCCAACCAATAATGTGTACAAAAATGCATACATTAAGAGAAAGTGCGAGTATTTATTAGTGAAAATGACACACACACACAAGTGTTAAGGAAAATGCTGGAAAATTGATGAGTACAGTAATTTTTATATACAAAAAAATTGTGAACAGATGTGGAGAACTTGAACTTAAGATTGGAAAAAATGAGAAACTGAGAGAAACTTACGTTGACAGAATCATAACATCTGGAAGGCACCTTGTTTGCTTTAGAAATTTACCTTTTTAAATCATCATCATCTCAGAATGTTCAATGCAGGTGTGGAATCATAGAATAAATATTTCTCTGGCTCAAGGAATATGTGTATACCTTTGGTCCTCCAATAAGGATACTAGTGTAGTTGGAAAAGGTGCAGAAAAGTTTGATCCCGTGATCAAGGTGTTGAAACATCTTTTGTATGAAGAAAGGCTAAGTGTTTGGACCATTTTAGTTATGAAAAAGACTACAAAGGGTGCAACCACAACACACAACACTCCCATTCCTGCATAATGTAGGTTATCAACACCACCTCTTGTTTTTCTTTCCTTAGGCTGTTGCTCAATACTGCATTCCTGCCCCTCACACAGACATATGAAACCAGTCACTCAGACTCCCTCCTTCTCCCCCAAGCACCACTGTAGCAGTGACAAATTTTTTGGTCAAGCTTGTCACATTAATAGAACTCCCTGTCAAACCTCAAGCTTTGCAAATAATGAAGGGATTGTGCAGAGCTCAGCTTGGCTGATGGGCAGATTCCCAAGAAAATTGATGCAAGACCTATAAGGTATCAAGGAAGCAAAAGCAGTAGAACTGAGGCTAATCTTGTAAAGAAACTGGAGCCATGTTTCTTTCCAAGATGACCTGCTTCAGAACTGCACTCAGTTTCTGATTCTTAATGTGCACATTTCCTTAAAGGATGCCATGTTTCTACTTTTACACTTTGATTCAAACCTCCATAGTTTGCTCAAGGAAAAATTACAACCCATGCCCTGTTAATGGAGCAACTTTACCCATACTGTATCTCCTGCCCCTGCTAAGAGGAATAGTTTTTAAGTTAATTTCAGCCAGAAACTAAACGATACTTTCATTGTGGAGGGAGGAAGGATCTTGTTACATATTTTGAGTCTGGAACTCTGGAAGAAGGCCACACTAGATGCAACAATGGAGATGTATGGAGGCAGTGCTAGTCTTCTAAAATGTTTGCAGACAGCAGTTTATGAGAGGTGGGGAGCCAGATCAGGAGACCACCTCAAATTACTATTTGCCCTTTTTTAAAATGATTACACTTATATGATTAACTTTCTTCCACCATGGAACCCAAGGTGGTCTATTTCACTGGAGGTTTTTAAACAGAGCTAGGATGGCCATCAGTGAGGAATTCTTTAGCTGTGACACCTGTGTTACAAGCCCTGGTTGGCTGTATTGACAGTATAGAACCCCTGCTCTAGTGCAGATAGCAGCACAACATGATAGCATCTGAATCCGTGATAAAGGACAGGAAGTTCCTAAAATTCTTAGCCAGCAGGATATTAAAATTTGGACCTTTGTGGCATTTGGGCAATTAGATATATCAGGATGAAAAATTATTTGATTATGAGCTACGTTGGATTCAGTGACTTGTGGTATAATGCTATGAAGCACCTTAGATATTAGCTAGTGTCACCATCTCGTAAACAATGACCACAAAATCTACTAACACCTCATCAAAAAACGAATTTGCTGCCAAGGAGTGTGGTGGAGTCTCCTTCTTTGGAGGTCTTTAAGCAGAGGCTTGACAACCATATGTCAGGAGTGCTCTGATGGTGTTTCCTGCTTGGCAGGGCGTTGGACTCGATGGCCCTTGTGGTCTCTTCCAACTCTATGATTCTATGATTCTATGAAAAACTAACAATATTTTGTGGCATGTGGACCTGTTTATTGAAGGTGCATCCTGATTTGCTCGCAGAGAGCTTATGCAGAGCTTAAATGAAATGACCTGTTCTCCTTGTCAGCTCTGTGACACCCTCTCACAAAATGCTGACAGACTGGAGGTGGTCAACCTTCCATGGATTTGTAATGGTTCTTTGTGGCAGGGCTGAATAACACAAATAAAGGAAGCTGCCTTATACTGAATCAGACCAATTATCTGTCTAGCTCAGAATTGTCTGTGTTGACCTGCAGTGGCTCTCCGGGGTTTCAGACAGGCAACTTGCCCAGCCCTAGCTAGAGATGCTAGGGATTGAACCTGGAAGCCTCTGGATGAAAAGCTGATCCCCTGCCACTGAGCTAAGACCCTTCTCCATGGGAAGCTTCCTTATACCACGTCATACCTTTAGTCCATCTAGTTCAGTGTTGTCTAATTTGTCTGGCAACAGCTCTCCAGAGTTTCAGGCAAGAGCTGTTTCAACCCTACCTGGACACATCAGGGATTGAATCTGGTGTCTTCTGAATGTAAAGCAGATGTTCTACCACTGAGCTATGTTCTTAGTTCAATGGCCCTCTAGATAGTATTGACCTATATCTCCCATCATCCCCAACCATTGGCCATGCTAGATGGAACTGATTGGAGTTAGAGCCCAACAAGATATGGAGGGACCCTATGCTCATCACCTCTGCTTCAGGGCCTTTGAATAGGACCATTTGATCAGCATGTGTCAAACACATCTCTAGCAATTTTACAGATGTGCAAAAAGGCAGAGAGATGTATGAAGCAAATGTCTTCCTTGGTTATGGCCCTGATCATTAGCACAGCGTACTAGGTGATATTCCCTATACATTCCTCATGGAACCATTTACAGCTGAACATTTATTTTTATTAGCTCTATGAATATGAATGCAACATTTACAACCATTTATAAATATGAGACTTTGGGGTCCCTACATCTCACCACTGATGCACGACCTGCCACTAAGGGACTGCCACATCAGTGGGAAGGAAGAAGCCCCCAGTTCACTTTGAAAAAAGAAGAAGGATATTATCCATTTCCATTTTCTAAAACAAGCATTCAGAAATCATTCTAACTGTGGTCCCAGCCTATCCTTCTCAGTCACACACCTATTTAGATTCTTCAAAAATAAAAATAAAAAATTCCTTTCATTAATGCTGGGAAAATGCAAGCCGTTATGTCTGTTAGCAGACATAATTTTAGACAAATACAACTTCTTATCAAATAAGTGTGCAATAAATGTTTGATGAACAGAACCCTTTGGTAGGACCTCCAACACTAATTTAATGAGAAGTAGCAAATGATTTTTTTTTAATATTCTGATTGCTCCCCAGAGACAAATGATACTTTGCAACCCTATTTTTAACAAATGAATTATTGACTTAAACTGGCACAATTAATCACAATATAATGGGATCAGGGGATGTTAGATGCTCATTCATCACGGCAGATGATGAGTACTGACTCTTCCAAGAAATGAGGCTCTTTAATCACTCTCCGATGAACAGCTACATGCTTTCAAATTTCAGTCATAGAGCGCTGGCAATACAGGATAAGGAGAAGTCACTTCAGAAGGGATAAAGGAGATGGGAGGGGGAATATTTTTCCTGCTGTAGCAGATCCCTTCTTAATTGTGTGTACGTACATTTGTGTCTGAGCAAAAGAAAACATAAAAGACGTTCCATTGAGAAAACACAAGGAAGATTCTCTGCCACACCACCTTATTTATGAAGTTATATTTTTATTCAGAACACTGAATGAAACTGCTGAGATCTATCCCAATGGGAAAGTTCTTAGAACAGAAGTGGTAGAGTTGAGCTAGATGAGGGGTGTGGAAAGTCAGACCTCTCTGTCATGTGGCCTTTGGGATTCTGCCCAGCCCTCACACCTGGAGTATTTTTGCCCAGTTAAAGTGCATCCTTGAATTTGGGGGATGCTTCTTGCTTGTGGAGGTGGCATATATAGATGTTTGTGCATGTGTAGAAACTAGCTGACTGTACAAAGGTAAAAATCACATTCCTTACTCTGCCACTTTTTGCTCCTGGGTCCTGACCACCACTAGCAAGTGTTCCTACTGTAGAATCTTTATTTGAATCAGCCACTAGCCATAGGAATAAAATAAAATAAAATACAATGTACTGAAGATAGAGGTAAAATTTTAACTATACACAATACTTTCTGGAGGTTCATGTCAATAGATCTTATTCTAATAGCCCCTGCTAAAAATGATGCAGTTTTGTTCCACTGTAGGAGATGCCACCATCAGGCTGAAAAACACTTTCCTCACTCCTAGGTTAGAACAACAGGTCATCTGCCTTTGTGTGTTGCTTACCAACACCTCCCTGTAGTCTTCCAAAAGGTCCAAAGAATGGGATTTTGCATCCTACATGAGCTTTATTAAGGAAAGTGTCATGGCTCAGTGGTAGATCACATTCTATGCATGCAAAATCCCCCAACTTCTCCAGGGCTGGAAGAAAGAATTCTGTCTGAAACCCTGGATAATTGCTTCCAGCCAGTGCAGACACTGCTGAGCTAGAAGGGCATAGGCTCTGGCATGGTCTAAAGCAGCTCTCTGTGATCTCAGATAGAGAGGCCATATGTGAAAACACCCAAATTCAGAATATCTCTGACTGTAGAAGAGACAGAAAGAGGAGAGGACCTTTTCATTAAGGATTGTGCTGTATGTACACAGAGATCCTCTTCAGAAGACAAACGATATTTCACACAGCACACATTTCCCTGCTTTTAAATATGTTTAAACATGGCTGCAGTATTAGGGGGAAATCATTTTGCCCACCATTTCCACCCAGCCCTTCCTCCGTGCGAGTGGCGCCTGATCCCAGTCGGTGATTCTGTGCATTCTTAGCCAAGTGGAAGTCTGGGTGTTTGGAATGGCTCATTTGAAGACTGTAAATTGGTTAGTTTTTTGTTCAAGAAGCACCGGTGTGCCATTCCCTCACCACGCACAAATGCTAGATTTTTTATATTATTATTATTATTCTCTCAACAGCCACTCTCATGCAATTTGCTTTTTCTAAAGGTCACATTTGCATGAAGCATGATGCATACTCTGCCCTTGGGGCACACTTGGGGAGGCCGACCAGATGCAGAAGAGTCTTGTAAGCTCATGATACCCTTCCTTTAAATGGTGAGTGGAAAACAGTTGTGAGCAAAGGAGCTCATCTCAGAAGAGATTCTCACCTTGTAAGCCAGGCAAAGTGAGGTATTCTGCAACTTCAGTGCCTCCTCTTGTAAGGTAATGCATGGAGTGGAAAGGTAATGCATGGGGGAAAGGTAATGCATGGAGTAACTAAGACACAGAGAGATACACAGAGAAAGAGAATTGAGAGCTTGGAAAGGTGACAGATGTACTGGATTTTGTCGGATTTCCCTGACATATGTCATCGCCTGCTAAGCAATAAGGGGGATGTGGGAGGGAATACATATACACAGAGCATGTGTGTTTCAGGCATATTCCAAAGCTTGACCTAACTCTGAAACCCAGGCCATTTCTTATTAGGGATCTGGTAACCAAAAATCTTCCTTCTTTTGTATTTATAGGCCCATCAGAAACCTAGAAGGGATTCCAGGGGGGTGCGGGGAGGGAGAGCCTTGTTTTTGACATATGATGGGAGGAAATCAACTGATATTAACAGCAACTCTGGGCATATTATCATCTGCTAGTTCCCTTTAACAACTTTGCACGGCATATGCAGTTTACATTATGGTATCCTGTACAAGCAGCCCTTGGCTGGCTCTATCCTCCAGAGCTCCAAATTTATGGCCGTGCAAATAAAGTAATAGGCATGCCAGAGAATGCAGTGGGAAAAGCCTGCTTTGTTTCTGCATCAGAGACAAATTAACTCCTTTTTGCTAGACTGCAGAAGGAATTTCCCATCCATCATGTGGGAAAGGCAATTTCTGTGGCTCCATTTGAGCCATGACTCGATGGTGCTCAGATACAGAGATTGGTTTGATCGCCACAGCTTAGTCATGCCTTTGCCCTCCTCCTTAGTAATCACAATCAATACATACACATCTGGGATTAGAGAGCAGAGCTCCTTGGTCAGAGGAAGTGTCCAGGGTGGTTTTGTCAAAAATTCCCTCCTTAACCTAGAAGCTGGGATGCTTCTGAATTTCTCTTCATTTGAATTTCCCCCAAGACTGCTGTAGTTCTGAATTGCTTGGTGTTGTGTCCATTATGATTTATTTATATTCCACTTTGGGGCCCAAAGGCCCCCAAAGCAGTGAACAGCATATTAATGCAAAAGAAAAATACAACACAAGTACAATGAATGCAATAAAACAATCAAAACCAGGGTCGCCAACCATAGAGGGCAGAAGGAATTTCACCCCCCTCAATATATCTAGGCAGGGGGCTGAGGACCCCTCCCCCAATATTGAGGGGAACAACATCCCCCACTGCCCCCGGGCGAGCGCTGGCCTGCTGGGTGAGTGTGGGAGGAATGGAGGGTGATTTTCACCCTCCTGGCTACCTGCTGTGAAGGTGCTCTGGTGATCTTCAAAGACATGCCTGCACATCCTGGAAGGCATGGCCAGACTGGAGGACGGGCACCACATGTGTTGGGCCTGATCAAAACAATACTCAAAAGCAAAATCACCGGACACACTGGATAGGTGTTTGTTCCATGCATAATATCATCACAGATGCAGATCCCCAACCTCACACATCTTGCTAGGAAGTCAGGTGAACTCACATCATGTTTCTCTACCACAGTTGCTCTAAGAGCTCAGTTAGGGGCAAGTGTATTGGCAACCAATCACCCACGAAGCATGCCTTTGCCCTCATCACACCCTGAAGAAGTGACCCAAATGGGATAATCTCATTTGGGACTCTCCCCTTCAGGGCCTTTCCTTTGGGACTGGTCTGCTAGCATTGTCTCACCCCCAACTGGAAAATAGCTGGGGCTGAACTGTGATAAGCAGAGCCAAGGCTGGGATAAGTCCCGGAAAAGGGGTGTTCTAGGTATGTGGAGGGGGCAGGTGGGGGAAGGGGGAGACTTGCCCCTATTCCCAACTATCAGCTCAGTCACATGACCTAGCTACCCAGCAGACATTACACTAGCAAAAAGGGTGTGCAAGGCTTGTGCTTGTTCAACCAGTAGTAGTCCCACTATAGAACAGGGTTTGAAATAGGGGTATATTACACCAGCATAATTTACTTTCACTTCCTATGGTTCTGGTTGCTCTGTAAGGCTGGAGTCCTGTGCACACTCATTTGGAAGTAAACAGCGTTGACTTAATTCTAAATTAATATGCATAGGAATTGTGCTCCACCACTCCCATCCAGTGTTTCTTTTTTAAAAGGATATCTTTATTATGTCATTCTCCTCTTTTTATAAAAATATTGCACAAAAAAACCCATGGGAATAAAAATATAGATTTTTCCCATTTACCAATCCTACTGAGCACATTTTTCTTTTCCACCTAAAACTGAGCCCTACTGATTAATCAGGTAAACATTGCCATTTAAGTAATAACAACATACTACTAAGGTACACAGAGTGACGAGTGATATATCAAAACAACAAATTATACAATGAAATGTACCATAAAAGCCATCAACTATCGGAACAATATGAAACAGCAAAACTTCAACATAGGAAAAGGTAGAATGATAAAGAGTGCTCTCACCAACCAGCAATCCTATATACTTACTGGGGTGTAAGTTCAGTGGGGCATCCATCCATATAGGATTGCACTCTATGTTTACCTTCCTAGGCAAGCTTATTATCATAGAATCATAGAATCATAGAGTTGGAAGAGACCACAAGGGCCATCGAGTCCAACCCCCTGCCAAGCAGGAAACACCATCAGAGCACTCCTGACATATGGTTGTCAAGCCTCTGCTTAAAGACCTCCAAAAGAGGAGACTCCACCACACTCCTTGGCAGCAAATTCCACTGTCAAACAGCTCTTACTGTCAGGAAGTTCTTCCTAATGTTTAGGTGGAATCTTCTTTCTTGTAGTTTGGATCCATTGTTCCGTGTCCGCTTCTCTGGAGCAGCAGAAAACAACCTTTCTCCCTCCTCTATGTGACATCCTTTTATATATTTGAACATGGCTATCATCTCACCCCTTAACCTCCTCTTCTCCAGGCTAAACATGCCCAGCTCCCTTAGCCGTTCCTCATAAGGCATCGTTTCCAGGCCTTTGACCATTTTGGTTGCCCTCCTCTGGACACGTTCCAGTTTGTCAGTGTTCTTCTTGAACCGTGGTGCCCAGAACTGGACACAGTACTCCAGGTGAGGTCTGACCAGAGCAGAATACAGTGGCACTATTACTTCCCTTTATCTAGATGCTATACTCCTATTGATGCAGCCCAGAATTGCATTGGCTTTTTTAGCTGCCGCGTCACACTGTTGGCTCATGTCAAGTTTGTGGTCAACCAAGACTCCTAGATCCTTTTCACATGTACCGCTCTCAAGCCAGGTGTCCCCCATCTTGAATTTGTGCCTCTCATTTTTTTTTGCCCAAGTGCAATACTTTACATTTCTCCCTGTTAAAATTCATCTTGTTTGTTTTGGCCCAGTTCTCTAATCTGTTAAGGTCGTTTTGAAGTGTGATCCTGTCCTCTGGGGTGTTAGCCACCCCTCCCAGTTTGGTGTCATCTGCAAATTTGATCAGGATGCCCTTGAGTCCATCATCCAAGTCGTTGATAAAGATGTTGAATAAGACCGGGCCCAAGACAGAACCCTGTGGCACCCCACTAGTCACTCTTCTCCAGGATGAAGAGGAACCATTGATGAGCACCCTTTGGTTTCGGTCAGTCAGCCAGTTACAAATCCACTGAGTGGTAGCATAGTCAAGACCACATTTTACCAGCTTCTTTACAAGAATATCATGGGGCACCTTGTCAAATGCCTTGCTGAAATCAAGGTAGGCTACATCCACTGCGTTCCCTTCATCTACCAGGCTTGCAATTCTGTAAAAAAACGAGATCAGGTTAGTCTGACATGACTTATTTTTCAGAAATCCATGCTGACTATTGGTGATCACAGCATTCCTTTCTAGGTGCTATTGAGGTTCTGTAAAACTTGGAGCCTAGCAGGTGGACTGGTATAAGCCTTTAATTGATTTATTTTTACTCAGTACCATCTTATTACTCTTATCTTAGTCTGTTTCTTTTAAGGGTTTGTAGTTCCTACTCCTCCACAAAGCTGAGATTACCAGATGTCCTTCATTTTTCTTCTAAAAAAAATTATTTATTTTTTGGAGCTGTTTCTATCTTATTAGCAAGTGACATTTCCTTCTCCAAGTTTTTAGTGCCATGGAGGAATGCCTGGCTTCTCATTAGCCTGAAACACTTTCATTGCTGGCATCAGATCTCAAACATCCTCCTGCATTGAAAGAACAAATAAGGGAGGCAAGAGTTGGGATGGACGATAAAACTGATTTTGGTTTCTCTTAGTTAAATCAGTTTTCTAATCTTAAATTTGGTTCTCCACATTTGCACATCCTTTTAAGATTTATTTATTTCTTAAATGTGCTCATGAAAATTCATTCCAGTGCGAGTTTCTTCTAACAGACACATATTTGTATGCAACTTTGCCTAATGTACTCATTTTTGCAAACCAATCTCCTCTAATATGATGGGTTTTGGTATGCTATGTGCCAAAAATGCATATGTATAAACTTGACTTTGTTGGAGAACTGCAATGTGAAATTATGAGAAGCATGAATACTAGATTTTGGTATAGTTTCCTTGAAATGTGAACTGAACCAAATTTATCTGTCCATCCCTAGTAATGGGGTTGTGCTTTGTAGCCCTGATCCCACTGCCAATTCTCATCCTGGCCACAAATGCTGCCAGCTACACAACCAGTGGCTGTGTGAAGGAGCCTTACACACATAAGCATGTAGGGCTCATCATGCAAGGGGAGGGTTATTGTAAAACCTGTGTCTCTCCTTGCATGAAGAAGCTCTCAGTTAAATTGCTGATACTAATATTGATGGGATTATGATATTTTGTTATCTAGACACATTGAAGCTGATGTGTTTCACTGGACATTTAAAAAATATTTTTATTTATTTCAACTGTGTCAGACCAACACGGCTACCTACCTGAATCCAGAATCTCTGTTTAGGTTACTGCTGATTGTAATTGTTTCAAAATGCTTTTCCCTATTTGTTTTTAACTGTTTTTATTGGTGATTTTAATATTGTAGAACACTTCGAGGTTTTGTTACCATTAAGCAGTATATACAGTTTGTTAAATAAAAAAAAATCAATATTAGTGTTGACATTGTGGGATTTTAATAATGAATAAGAGTAAACTTTGTGATGTTAAATTTAGTTCTGCAATTTTATCTGCTAAGCTCTGTTTGTATATTTACGTTCTTGAATACAAATTGCAGTGGCTGAAGGGCTGATTCACATATCTACAGTATCTATCTCATAGGCAGGCACACAGGGTGTGCTGGGTGTGCCCAGGCACACCCTAATGTTTTAAAAAACTGGAGATCATGGCAAGGAGGAGAGCGTATGGAGTGGCAATGCAGTTCTCTCAGATGCTATGACCCCACGGGAAAATGGCAGCAAGAGAGGGACCAAGGCAGAAGAGAGGAGTAGGGAAGCAAAGACAGATGCAGACTGAATAATAAGGTTGGAATGGACATGGAAGGGACCCGAAATCTCTCTCTCTCTTTTTTTTAATGATATTTATTAGAAGTTTAAAAATTACAGAAAAAAGAAAAAAAAGAAAACAATAAAAAATTTAACAGGACATACATTACAATACATAAAAAGAAAAACATAGAAAAACAATACAACAATACAGCAAAAGGAAACAATAACACTAAAACACATATCCAATATTCCATATCTTTACCTTTCATTTACTTGTTTCAACGACCTCCTCACACCTCCCTTTTTTGTATTCTAGTTCAATTAATTGTTTCAGCAAATTCTTTCCATCTTTCTCAATTTTTGTTCTATAATTTATCTTAATGGTCTAACCTTAAATTTTTCATTTTGGCCCATTATCAATCAGCTTTTACTTAATTCTTTATTACATTTCTGCTAAAACCATATAGCTTCATTCCAGCATCCTTCTAACATGCATTAATTTTGCAATGTTTTTGTAAATATACTTTAAATTTTTTCCAATCTTCTTCCACCGACTCTTCTCCCTGGTCTCGGATTCTGCCAGTCATTTCTGCCAGTTCCATGTAGTCCATCAGCTTCATCTGCCATTCTTCCAAGGTGGGTAGATCTTGTGTCTTCCAATACTTTGCAATGAGTATTCTTGCTGCTGTTGTGGCGTACATAAAAAAAATCCTTTGTTTCCTTAGCACCAATTGGCCGACCATGCCCAGGAGAAAGGCCTCTGGTTTCTTCAGGAAGGTATATTTAAATACATTTTTCATTTCATTATAGATCATCTCCCAGAATGCCTTAATCTTTGGGCATGTCCACCAAAGGTGAAAGAATGTACCTTCAGTTTCATTACATTTCCAACATTTATTATCGGGCAGATGATAGATTTTTGCAAGCTTGACTGGTGTTATGTACCACCTGTAGATCAGGGACCCGAAATCTCTGCCTGTCTTTGCCTCTGGAAGTAGCGGTGGAATGATTGGCTCCAGCAGTGGCTGTCAAGGAGAAGAAGGGAGTCATTCTGTAGGACAGGAAGATGAAGAAACCTTAATGTTTAGTATATAAATATTTTATTAAATGTCCTCTTTTATAACAAATTACAAATAACAATTGTCCAGTTTTTCATGTTTCACATCCCCCCCGCCCCCGTGACTTCCCTCATCTTCCCTTTCTGTTTGTTACAAAAATTGTTACCATATTTTCGCTCTATAACACGCACCCGACCATAACACGCACATAGTTTTTAGAGGAGGAAAACAAGATAAAAAATATTCTAAATGAAACAGTGGATGTATGGTTTTTGTGGTTTATGCTGTGGCCATAGACATGTGATCTGACGGTGAGTTTGGGGTAGCCCAATGCAAAAATCCTGAGGATCCATGTGGATCCATGCTTTGTAACCACGTTTTTGCACCACTGCGGCCCCAGGCAACAGTGGGTGCGTGATTTTTTGGCTGCAAGCTGTAGCCATGGACATACTATGTGATCTGATGGTGAATCTGGGGTGACCCAGTGCAAAAATCCTAAGGATCCATGTGGATCCGTGCTTTGTAACCATGTTTTAAGTGGGGAGGGAAGGAAAAGCACTCAAGGGACAAGGAACACGCGTGGGGTGGGTGGAGAAGGATGCTGTTAATAATGCAGAAGAGGGGTATAAGAGGAGAAGGCTCCTCTCCTTTCCCGCTTTGCTCCTTTAAAGCAAGCAGGCTCTCTGTCCCTCTCTCCTCCCCACTCAGTGGCTCTTCTCCCGCTTTGCTGTTTCAAAGCAAGCCACGGAGGAGGGAAGGAAGGGGAACCATGGATCCTTTTGCTCATGACTGCAGCAGATCCCCCCGCCACCCGTAGGCATTCGCTCCATAACACGCACAGACATTTCCCCTTACTTTCTAGGAGGAAAAAAGTGAGTGTTATGGTGCAAAAAATACGGTATCTTCTGCATGTTAATATACATAAAATATCATTACATTGTCTTCCTCCATGTTTTAATTAAATAAAATTGTGGGTGTTTATTCAAAACCTGCCAATGAGTCCAATTCTTTATGTTGTTTTTGTAAATAAATTGTAAAAGATTCCCATTCATTTTTAAAGTCTCTCTTGTCCTTTTCATGCGATTTATCTGTTAACTTTGCTAATTCTGCATAGTTCATCAATTTTTCTTGCCATTGTTCTTTCATTGGTACTTCTTCTTTCTTCCAACCTTGAGCTAATAAGATTCGTGCCGCTGTACATAAATATTTTCCATTTTTCTTTCAGCAATTCTTGACCTGAAATGCCAAGCAAAAAAAGGCTTCTGGTTGTTGTTTTTTACAAACGTTATTTTAAACATTTTTTTTTCAATTCACTGTATATCATTTCCTAAAAGTTTTTAACAATTTTACATTCCCACCACATATGATAAAATGTGTCTTCCTTAGTTTCTTTAGCTTATTTGACAAATAATGTGCTTTATGGTTTAGTATGAGTATGTATTCAATGAATGTTTGCCTTTTCTATGAAAAAAAATCACTGGGTGTACAACCTAATGAAATGTGCTTCACCGGCCTATGATCTATCTAACTATCCAGTGCTCTTTTTTTTGGGGGGGTACGCATGGGTACGCATACCCCTAAACATTTTGTGAATCTAAGTTTGGCCTCATTGAGGGGCAGTATTTCGATATGAGTAGGAAAATGAGAGTACCCCTAAACACATCTTTTTAAAGAAAAAAACTACTGTAACCTATCCATCTTAATAATACTTCAATGACTTCTGTACCCTGAAAGTTAGGAAACATTGGACAAGACGAAATCACACCACACATAACTGACCATTGTGTGGCGAGTTCCCGCCCCCCCCCAGTGGAAATAATGACACATGACACAATTATTAAGGTTAATGGGCTAAAAAAGGCCACAACTTTATTGGTTACAGGTAATGAGCGGTATTGGCTTAGGCATTGGTCCTAACTGACTATATCCGACTCCAGACCATCTGCTTGAAGTCCGGGAAGGGTTAACCACCAGTAGGGGGAGTCCTGCTGATGCACATCAACTAGGAACTCCCCCAGGGTCACCGATAGGGGGCGTGCCTTAGCCCCCAACCTCCCTAGGCTTCGGACAGGGCCACGCCCCCGGAATCCTTTAGCAGACTACACTTCAATATGTGGGGCAGGTGATGACGCTACCTCCCCTCTTCCATCTTCAGAACTAAACCAATGCCTAACCACCAATACCCAGGAAGTTGTGACGATTTGCTATGAGGTAGGTGAAAACCAAGTGGCTGGTGCCAAGAGGAAAAATTCCTACCAGGACCCTCAACGGCGACCAACGAAGGTCCATAGCAAGGTCAAAAAGAAAACCTTCTAGGGCGGGAGGGTGGGAAATAGCAGGAGCAGCTGGCAGGCTGCAAAGAGGGAGATCCCCGGTCGTGTCCTGCCATATAGGGCAGGTCCCGCCCCCGAGCCAGCCGATTGGCCGGCTAGGGAATGACGCAACCGGGAATTCCCCTAATTGCATGGGGCTGTGAAGCCTGCAACCCTACCTCCTTCCTAGCGCAGAAGTGGCTTTACCAGGAGGCATGGGGAGGCAGGGTGTCCCAGTGGTGATTGGGCTTCGGAGACAAGAGTTGTAACTGTTTCTTTGGCAGTTTGGCCAGAATTGTTTCTTCAGTCAGGGTGCTGTACTGTTGGCAAAGAGGGGACCTGAACCAACGCAGGACTTGACAACTCGGTTGATGGAGATGGCGCTAATGCTGTTTTGATGGGGCTGTGAAACTGCACGCATTAAGAAAAGAAAGGGGGGGGCTGGAAAGCTTTGTTCAAAGACCTCCATTTCACAGGAGGGCACAAACAAAATATACACTGCATTACAGCAATCTGTCAGCTGTCAGGAGAGACCTTGCTGGAAATTAATTTTCAAGTGCAATTTCAATAGCCAGTTGATTTAAAGCAGTGCACCAGTGGATGGGACTGGACTTGAACATTCTTTTGTTATGCGTTGCCCACATACGTAAGATCAACCGCATCTCGGATACATTTTATTTACTTAAAACATGTCTAGAGCACCTTTCAAGGCAACCTCCAAGTGGCTTACAAAATGTAATAACAGCATGTTTGTGTGTGTGTGTTTATACACACATACAAAAATGTCAAAATGAATCACTGTCAGCACCTTTAAAAAGTAGCAGCAATGTCAAATACCAGCAAAGGCAGCCTAGAAGCCTTCAAATAACAGGGGCAAAGCCATAACGTAACTCATCCATCAAACGCCTAGGAGAATATTTATTTTCTTACATTTTTGTCCCACCATTTTCCCCATTATGGAAGCCATGGACATGTATCCCATTCGGGCACTAGCCAGACTCAAACTGGCTGAGCTTCAGAAAAGTGGTGGCCTCCTGCATAGGAGCAAACTCCTAGGGAACAGGGTCCTCCCCCCCTAAAATATTTGAGGGGCATTTTGTGATTGTTTATGCAGGGCAGGGCTTGCTTCTCCCCTCCCTCTCAGTATTATATTCAAGTTGGTACCCCTGGCCTTCTGTAACTTTAAACCGATCCTGGGATTGTTTTCACCTGGAGGCCTAAAAAACAGTAATCAAAGGATGCCAGGTAAAGATGCCTGGGTAGGGGTATTCCATAAACTGGGTACCGCCACAGGAAATGGAACTTTCCCTACTTGCTATCTACCTAACATGTGGAGAAGGGGGCACCTGGAGAAAGGAGATGAAGATCTTAAAACATGGATACATTGAATGGGCTAAAGATTTTGGGCATAAAGCCACTTCCGACCTGGGGAGGAGGTGGTGTTGCGGGCTTCACACCCCCAACAGGGGATCAGGGGAATCCTCGGGCCGTGTCATCTCCTGAGCCAGCCAATCGGCTGGCTCGGGGGTGTGGCTTGTCCCATTTAAGGCAAGCGCAGCCCCGGGATTGCCCTATTTGCACCGCGCAGCTGCTCTTAAAACATGGATACATTAAATGGGCTAAAGATTTTGGGTATAATATACAATTGGAGGATTGGGAAAGGTTATGGGAAAATGGCTTAAAGTTTACAGCTTGTACTGCGTTAAAGGAAAATGATGTATAGATGGTATTTGATGCCAACTAAATTAGCAAAAATGTACAGGATATCTGATAATCTATGCTGGAAATGTAAAGAAAAAGAAGGGAATTTATATCATATGTGGTGGACCTGCCCTAAGGTGAAAGCATTCTGGGATTTGATTTATAATGAACTTAAGAAAGTGCTTAAGAACACTTTTCATAAGAAACCAGAAGCTTTCCTGTTCTAGGAGAAGAGATTCCCAAGAAAAACTATACTTTATTTTTATATGCTACAACAGCGGCAAGGATTCTTTTGGCCCAGAAATGGAAGCAGCAATAAATTCCGACAGTAGAAGAATGGCAAAAAAAAAAGATGATTGAATATGTAGAACTGGCAAAACTGTCTGGGAAAATCCAAAACCAGTGAGACTAACAGCTTGAAAAAGACTGGAGTAACAGGATTGATTTAAAGGTTTGCTAGTCAAAAGCAGAAGCTTATTTACAATTATAAGGAGGGATGGAGGGAACTCGACGACTCGGGAGAGTCAAAATATAGGTGATGATAAGAAATGTAAAAACTATATGGTGGTTTTTTTGAAAATGAACAATAAATATTATAAAAAAACAAACAAAACATGGATATGTTTATGCAATATTAAAACCTTGAGAAGAACCTTCAGAACACAGGTGAGTCCCACCCCCTTTCAACACCTATTGGCATTCCATCAGAATTACACTTATGGTCCTCCATGAGAATATAATAATAGCCCTGCTGGATCAGGCCATTGACCCATCTGGGGGCAGGATCCTGTTCTCACCATAACCAACCAGATGCCTATGGGAAGCCCACAAGCAGGAGCTGAGCTCAACAGTGCTCTTCCCTCCTGAAGGTTCTAGCGACTGGTATTAGCCAGTGTGTTGTATTGGTTAGAGTGTTGGACTAGGACTGGTGATAGAGATATATATTCATATATCTATGAATATTCATCTAACTGACCTTGGACCAGTCCCTCTCAGCCTAACCTATCTCACAGGGATGTCGTCAGGATAAAAGAGGGTGATTTTGTACTCCATCTTGAGTGTTTTGGTGGAAACATCAATAGAAATGTAATAATCAAATAAAATAAATATGTGTGGATGATTCGTATCCAGGACTGGTCTTACCATTAGTAAAGCTGAATTGGTCACCCCAGGATTTTAGGGCTGGGGAGTGGTGGCAAGAGGTTTCAGAGCAGTGGTGTGCCACATGCCACGTCCTACACCACCTAACCTAGCCTTCATCCCGAAAGGGTGGTAGAGGACGTGTCTCATTGCCAGTGTGAGAGTAAGAGTTGACTACCAATCTAGTCAACTTCTCTATGTGGAATGGGAGGGGGTATGTTGTTTGCCTCAGGCAGCAAAATGTGTTGGGCCAAACCCTGTTCCTTGTCCTACTGTACTGATTATGGCATGCTTGCTATCTCACATGTCATAAAAGAAGAAGACCTATATAAATAATATTTGCTCTATTAAGCTTGATATAGATGAGAAGAAAGAGATTCACTGAAACACATCACACTTAAGCAGTCCTTAAAGAGCCAAGGCTTTCCTGTGAATTTCCAGAGGTACAGTGATCAATAACAGTAACAACAGACAATTTGAGAGCATTGTTAACGTGAGTGCCGTATGATGCTGGCAAACAAAGGCTGGCTTGTTCCATCAGGGAGAGGTGACATGGGTATTGTTTGCTACTAATCAATATTAGTAACTAGCATATAGGCTGCAATGTCAGATATACTGCTTGTTCCTCTTGGGGTAGCTGTCCAGAGAGCTGGAGCAGAGAGGGAGGGAGGCAGAGAGAGAATGGAGAGGAGCAGGCAGCCGACAGGATTTGACTTCCTCTTCTAACAGGTGCTAAGTGTACCCCTCTGAAAGGATGAGCTTCATTCCACAGCTGACTTTGGGATAAATTAGCATAAATTCATAAGCCTTAAATCCCAGTGACAGCAGCACAGCATCCCTCCTGTTGTTATTTATTTTGAGATTTTCACTGGGGCAATAGCTCTGCGTTTGACATTTATATAGGTCACGGTGAGCTAATAGCCATCTGCCATCTGGGGACTTTTATAATGAACATTGCAGAAGACTATGAAACAATCTTTGGCATTTCCAAATTGAACACAAGCTGGAATGGGGTTGATCTTTGCAATATGTTCTGCCTTCGACACACAGGTTAGCATGAGTCATTTGTTTGGCCTTGCTCTACTCACCCTCTCAAATACAAACACACACACACACTTGGGTTTATGGGATGTGAGGGGCACCACAGAATGAGGTAATGTCACAATTCAATGGATTATTTTGCGACACCATAAATCATCAGTTACATTGGCACCACAAGTTCCAGGATATTTAAGAATTGTACCCACAACTATCCCTGATCATTTAGAACACAGTCACAGAAATAAACTACTTTGGGGATGATGTGGAATTTGAAATCTGGGCATCTTTGGCATTGACCCATTTTCACTCATGCTCATTCACACACGATGAAGGAAGCTTGAGGAATTCAATGTTTGTGAAATCTGATCGAGAATAAACTGTGGGTGACAATGTAGATTTATCCTCTCAATTTGTCACTTCAATATTGTGATGCAAAATGGCTTCCCAGAATGGATATATTAGGAGAACTCCACTCTAAAATGCTGACAAGGTCTTGTTAGGAGTTTTAAGAAATCACAAAGTGATGCAAAATTGAGGCAAACTGAAATTAACAATGGAAAAATGAGAAATTGAAATTGATTTGCCCATCTGTATTTGTAATGACACATCATTGTATATGTTGGAAAATAATGTGTGAAAGTCTAAAGTGGGTTTGAAGAGAGTAGAGCATCTTGGTTAGTCCCTGTTCTTTGAATCTGTCCAGAGTCTTAGACCATTTTTATTAGGGTCAGTTCTCCGTGAGTTCCCTGAACCTTAGGATAATAAGAATTGCCTATAATTTGTCAGGCTGCAGCTGGATCTTCCCCCTTTTCCAAGATACATCTCATGTCAAAATGCTTCTTTCCAGGTGCTGAGATCTTTGAAAATTACTCTTTCCAGTCTTGCTCCCAAGTGATGTTTTTCAAGCAAAGCAGCTGGAGAAGCCTTTGATTGGAAATGCTTGCTCTCTTCCTGAGAGCAATGCCTCTTCAGTGGGTGCCATTTGTCCTCGTGAGCTTTTATCAAACTATGTGAGGGGAGCGCTTGAAATGCAATCCCCTCCTAGCAGCAGCACTGGCAAAGGTGAAGACATGATTGAACGCTGACCAGGTTTTGACCCAGTTCGACAGGAACTCAGGTTATAAAGGCCAGAGGCTTGCTGTGATAGGCATAAATCTTTCATATTGAGGCATTCAGGAAAGTTCAGAGGGTTCTAGTTTAAATAATTCAGCCTGCTGACATACTGGTTATAAGCACATAAGGGAGAGCTTGCTCCCTGGCATGCAGTCCAACTGTCCCTGATCACCGACACCTGTGCCTACTCAATCAGCTCCCTGTTTTTCATTTCTGATTTTGTCTATTGGAGACTCCTGGGTATATTTTCAAAACATGAGTCCCCAGAGTTGTCATTCTGCATGGATTCACACCATCTAGTATTTAAAACTGATGGAGAATGGATGCAGTAGGGTGGCAATAGTAAAGGTAAATGGACCCCTGACCAGTAGGGCCAGTTGTGACCGACTCTGGGGTTGCGGCACTCATCTGGCTTTAATGGCCGAGGGAGCCGGCGTACAGCTTCTGGGTCATGTGCCCAGAATGACTAAGCAACTTTTGCCGAACCAGAGCAGAGCATGAAAATGCCGTTTACCTTCCCGCCGGAGCAGTACCTATTTATCTACTTGGTAATCAGCTGATCGCTGAAGAATTGATGCTTTTGAATTATGGTGCTGGAGGAGACTCTTGAGAGACTCCATCCCTGCAAGAAGATCAAACCTATCCATTCTGAAGGAAATCAGCCCTGAGTGCTCACTGGAAGGACAGATCATGAAGCTGAGGCTCCAATACTTTGGCTACCTCATGAGAAGAGAAGACTCCCTGGAAAAGACCCTGATGTTGGGAAAGATGGGGGGCACAAGGAGAAAGGGAAGACAGAGGACGAGATGGTTGGATAGCATTCTCGAAGCTACCAGCATGAGTTTGACCAAACTGCAGGATGCAGTGGAAGACAGGAGTGCCTGGTGTGCTCTGGTCCATGGGGTCACACAGAGTCGGACACAACCAAACGACTAAACAACAACAACAACAATCTAGTATTGGATTGTAGATGTATTATAGCCCCACCCACACATTCAAAATGCACAGAGTAATATTGAGATGAACAATGAAATCCAGGAGGCATCCAAAGGAGGAAAGGTAGCAATGGGGGAACTTCAGTTGTCCCACGTAGCCTCTTGTTCCAGACACATGCAGGTTGCAGTCAATACAAACAGACCCTTTAATAAACTCTGCTCTAGAATGGTTTTTCATGGAGCTGACCAGAGGGACAGTGACCCTGGACTTAATCTTTAGCAGCACCCAGGGCCATGCATGAAAGCTGGTGAATCAATTGGGAGCATATGTGAAGCTGGATAGTTTTCACAATGACATTTGTTGTTGTTTTTTAAATGATATTTATTAATATTTCACAAACAATAAAAACAAAATTCAACATTTAAATGTTTAAGCATTTAAACTACAAAAACAAGACAAATAAAAATACACAGTAGAAAAACAGTTAATGGAAGAAAGAGAGAGAGGGGAAAAAAAGAAAAATGGGGAGTAAGAAAAAGAAGAAAAGCCAAAAAAACAAAGCTAAAAATGAATTAATATTTTCAAGTCTTATATTTTCTTCACTAGTTTCTTGACTTCCTCACACCTCCCATTTTGTATTCCAGTTCAAATATTAAATTCAGCAAATCCTTACCCTCTAGCATTTATCCTTACTCCATATATTAACCTATTATTATAAATATCCATTTCCAATTATCATTCCCTATTTATCATTCCAATTATCATTCCCTATTTACATTTTCTTAAGCATCTCTTTACCAGTACCACTTGTTTTCAGTCAAACGTCATTTCAACATTCTCCAAAAGAGAATGAAACTAACTAACTAACTAACTAACTAACTAACTAACTAACTAACTATGGGGTCTAGTAACAAGGAAGTTGAAAGTCAAGATCAGGGATCAGCAAACTTTTTCAGCAGGGGGCTGGTCCACTGTCCCTCAGACCTTGTGGGGGGCTGGACTATATATATATATATTTTGGGGGGGCATGAACAAATTCCTATGCCCCACAAATCACCCAGAGATGCACTTTAAATAAAAGCACACATTCTACTCATGTAAAAACATGCTGATTCCCGGACCGTCTACGGGCCAGATTTAGAAGGTGATTGGGCCAGATCCAGCCCCTGGGCCTTAGTTTGCCTACCCATGGTCAAGATGATCAACTTTCCCCCCAGAATGCTCAGAAGTTATTCAGCAACATAATAATAGAAGCTCAGCTGGAATGTATGCCACAGATCATGAAACATACCACCAAGAACAAGAAGATTCCAGTGTGGTTAATAAGCAGAGGCAAGGAAGTTATTAGAGGCAAAAAGGCTTCCTTCAGAAAACAGGAATAACATTTGCTGGGGAGCACAATGCGGGGAGTTCCCTTGTTCACATGCCCTCCTAACAGGCTTCCCATAAGCCCATGGCTGGCCTTTTGAAAACAGGATACTGGTTGAGATGGGTATTTTGTCTGATCCAGCAGAACATATGTTATGTTCTTATGAGGTGATGGAAGGTTTTACTTTATTTATTTTAATGAAGATTGTCCCTGGTGACTAGGGATGGTAGAGTCTGTTAAATAGAAAATGAGCGTCTGCATAAAGCAGGGATGTGGAAGTGGCGCCCCTCCAGATGTAGTTGGACTGCAACTCCCATCAGCCCCAGCCAGCTTGACCAATGGTCAGGGATGAGGAGAATTGCAGTCCAAGAACATCTGGAGGGCTAGATGTTCTCTGCCCCTGGCCTAGGACATATAAGTCTTTTATTTAGGTATTGACTGCCACAATTTTATGACATGCTCGTGTGCATGTGTGTGTACTTAGTAATGCACTCCTTTGATCAGTGGAATACAAGCAAAACTAATGTTACCAAAACAAAGCCCCCTTCCTACACCAACCTGCCTAGGCCCCAGGCTTATACAACGAAAGCCGCAGCAATATATCATTTTATTTCCTTTATTTCAGCCTCTTAGGCTCTGGTTCTGATTAGTGGGTTTCTGAGAAGGAATGAACCAATTTTAAATGAGAACATTCTGTGTCAGGGGAAGAAAAAGAGCTAATGATTTAGAAGAAAAGGCATTGTTGATGCAAGCCTGCCAGCAGCTGGAAGTTTATGGGAAAGGCTATATTGATTGTACCTGGTGTTGGGGCCCATCCTGCCTTTAGTATTTCTGAAAGCTGGCTGGTTGGAAGAAGTGTTTGCATAGACTTTAGGTGTTAGTTTTTTTAAGAGAAAATTTAAGTTGGGCCTCCTAACCAAACTTACTAGGGACTGATCCATAGTGAAACTACTTTTCCATACCATAGACTGCAAACTTCTGAGGACCACATGTCAGTAGTGGGTGGGTCCAAAAGCAAAAAGTATTTGGGGTAAAGGATGTGACACACATACATTCCACTTATGCAAATGGCAGGTGTTTCTACATCCTGTTACTCACACACATTTCTCCATCCCTCATGTAGTCAAACAAGAACCGCTATCACAATTCAAGTGCACATTCCAGGCAAAATCACTCGAGGATGGCATAGAGCAGGAAGGAGGTATGGTCTGGAGAGAGTCAGAGGTCCATATAGAAATGTCCTGAGGGCTTGCCTTCAGGCCCCATGGCCTTAGCTTCCACACTACTAAGAAAGACAGTCCAGCAGCCTGATTCAGCATAAGTCATCTCTTTATAGGGAGGAGCCCACGTAATGGGACTGGATTTTGCGTTAGCATGGATCGGGTTCCACATGTCCTCAGGGCACATTATATAATGTGTTCTTGAAATGCAGCTATTACATGCCACACTGCCGCCAACTGAAGGCCAAGGATGGATCTACACTGTCCTGTTTAACGTTATTAGAACGATATTAGATAGATCATTCTAAAATGACACAGGGCATACTTGAAAAATAAAGCGTTTCTTACCTCTGCCAAACAGGAAGCTTTCTGAAATATACTCAGAGTTGCAATGTGATTTCATGCTCTTTATTCAGCTCATAGTGGTGAGGAGGAATGAATGAAAGTCCCCTCACAGTATCTGCTTTATATACATTATTTACACAATGGGCTGCACATGATTGGCTAATTCCGGAATTCTACTGTAAGCCAATCAGGTTGTGGATTCACTTCTATCTGGAGCAGGATTGGGTGGTTCCTGCCAACCAATCATACTGCTGCATTGTTCTAGGACCAATCAGACTGCTGCATTCTGAATCCTATTGTTCTAGGACTAATCAGACTGCTGCAATTTGGATCCTATTGTTCTAGGACCAATCAGACTGCTTCAGTTTGGATCCTATTCAACTCAGTACATAACACCCCTCCCCTCTAAGTTCCAGTCCTGCCCGGGAGGTCACATTCATAGTCCTCAATGTATGCCGGCGGCCTACGTGTGCGTTGCGGCCTGGGGTGTTCCCTGGTCCGGGCTCCAGGTTCTGGCTCGTGTTCCAAGGATGCTGGCTGTGATGGGGTTGTTTGGTCTGGTGCAACCGGCTCGCTCAGTCGTGGTTCGGGTTCTGGTGTCCTTTCGGCCTCACAGGTCCTCTCTGTATTTACTGATTCTGCCTCTCCTGCTGGCCCCTCCTGCTCTATGGGCCTCACTGCCCCGCTGTTCCCTTGGGACTCCTCTGACCTGTCCTCCTCCTGGGTTTCTCCCGGGAATCGTCGCCGTATCTGGTCGCAGTGGCGGCGCCAGCATTGCCCCCCATCCGTTAGCACCTCGTACGACACTGGGCCAGTGACCCTGGTGACTGTGGCGGGTACCCATGCTGGGCCTGCCCCAAAATTCTTTGCGTACACTGGGTCCTGGGCCTCGAAGGTCCGGGGGTTCCTGCCTTCCCCCACCACTATCTCATCCTGAGCTCTATCGGGGTGAAGGCGGTCCAATCTGATTGCAAGGCGCCGACCCATTAGTAGTTCAGCGGGGCTCCGGCCCGTCGTTGAGCTGGGGGTGCTGTGCTGTGCTAGAAGGAATGTGGCAAGGCGGTACTCCCAGTCCCCTTGCGTCATGCGGCGAAGGGTGTCCTTGGTGGTCCGCACCATGCGTTCTGCTTGGCCATTGGTGGCAGGGTGGAACGGCGCTGAACGGATGTGGCGGATAGCGTTCTGTGCTGTGAAGGTTTGGAATTCTCCTGACGTAAATGCAGTCCCGTTGTCTGAGACGAGAGTGTCAGGGAGCCTGTGGGTTGCAAACAGCCTGCGTAGTACTCGGATGGCTGCGGACGTGGAAGTGGATGGTACCAGTGCGACTTCCAGCCATTTGGTGTAGGAGTCCACCACTATGAAGAATGTTTTCCCCTGAAAGGGGCCAGCGAAATCCACATGCAGGCGTGACCATGGTGCTCGGGCGGACTCCCAGGACTGGACTGGGGCCCTTGGGGGATCTGGGCGGGATTCTTGGCAGGCCTGGCAGTGTTTGACCCAGGCCTCTATCTCTCCATCGATCCCCGGCCACCACACATAACTCCTGGCAAGGGCCTTCATTCTTACTACCCCTGGATGTGTCTCGTGTAGGGCTGTGAGGACCCTTTTGCGGAGGGGCTGGGGAACAACGACTCTGCTTCCCCATAACAGGCACCCCTTGTGGGCCGACAGTTCATGTTTGCGGGTTGTGTAGCTGGCGAATTCTGGCCCGGGGCTGCTGCTGGGCCATCCCCTCCACACCCAGTCCAGGACCCGGGAGATGACCCTATCTTTCTTGGAATGGTGTGCAACTTCTTGTGCCTGAATGGGGCGGTCGGGAAGCAGCTCCAGGCTCATAACCTCTTGTGCAGGTGCTGGGTCAGGGCCTGTTTCCGGCAGTGGTAGCCTGCTGAGGGCGTCCGCATGGCCCATCGCCTTCCCAGGTCGGTGAATCAGTGCATACTGGTAGCTGGCAAGGAAAATTGACCACCTGAGGACGCGAGGAGACAGCACTTGGGGGGTCTGCTTTTCGGGGGCAAACAAGCCAAGCAACGGCTTGTGGTCAGTCACCACGGTGAAGGGCCGCCCGTACAAGAAATCATGGAATTTTTTTACTCCCTTCACGATTGCCAGACCCTCCTTGTCAATTTGCGAGTAGTTCCGCTCGGTTGCGTTGAGTGTCTGGGAAAAGTACGCCACCGGTACCTCTCTTCCATCCGGGAGTTGGTGCCCCAGGACAGCGCCAATGCCATAGGGTGAGGCGTCGCATGCTAGCACCACCGGCAGCCTCTCGTCGAAGTGTGCCAAGACAGAGTTTGAGACAAGCAAGTCCTTGACTGCCTGGAATGCGGCCTCCTGGCGCTGGCCCCACACCCAAGGGGCCCGCTTGTCCAGGAGTCTGTGTAGGGGCTCCGCTACCGCCGCCTTGTGGGGAAGGAAGGAATGGTAAAAGTTCAATAGTCCCAAGAAGGCCTGAAGTTCAGTCTTGCTCTTGGGCGCTGGGGCATCACAAATGGCCCGTACCTTGTCCCCAGTCGGGTGGACCCCTTCTGCGTCCACCATAAATCCCAGAAAGTCCACCTGAGGCACTCCTAGTAGACATTTTTCCCGCTTCACCTTGAGACCCGCCGTCTGGAAACGGTGCAGAACGGTGCGGAGGCGGTCCTCAAACTCCTCTGGTGTGGGCCCGGCAATCAACACATCATCGAAGAAGGGGGTGACACCAGGAATCCCTTTGAGGAGAGAGTCCATTAGGTTCTGGAATATGCCTGGTGCCACGCTGACCCCGAATTGCAGCCGCTTTACCCTGAACGCTCCTCTGTGCGTCACAATCGTCTGTGCCTCTGCTGTGGCCTCATCTACTGGCAGCTGTTGATATGCTTGGGCCAAGTCCAGCTTGCCAAAAATTTTCGACCCAGCCAGGGTGGCAAGGACATGGCTGACCACTGGCACTGGGTATGCGTGGGCCGTGAGGGCCTTGTTTATGGTACATTTGTAGTCTGCGCAGATGCGGACCGAACCATTAGGCTTGACGGGTGTGACGATTGGAGTTTCCCTGGGGGCATTAGGCACTGGCTCCAGCACTCCTTGCTCCACGAGTCGGTCCAATTCCTCGTCTATACGGGGTTTCAAGGCGAACGGGACCCGGCGGGCCTTGAGCCTGACCGGTCGTACTGCGGGGTCAAGCTGTAGCGCAATGGGGGAGCCCGTATACTGTCCCAATTTCCCGTCGAAAACCCCTGGAAATTCCTTGCATATGGCGTCCACGTCCACTTGTAAGCTAGTGTGGTTCACCCCGGTGACAGCTAGCCCCAGTGGTCCAAACCATGCCAATCCCAGTAAGCTAATGTAGGGGCCCTTGACCACAAGCAAGTCCAGTTGCCGCGTCCGCCCTCGGTATTGCACCCTGAAGGTCCCCACCCCCATTGTGGGGACCTTACGTTTCTGGAAGTCCCGGAGGGTGAATGGGGCCGGCCTGAGTTTGGGACCCCCAGTAGGACACAGTTTCCTTAAGGTCTTTGCCGAGATTATGGATAGAGTTGAACCCGTGTCAAGCTCCATTCGGCATGGGGCCCCCTCTATCTGTACCTCTACATAAATTTTCTCTACGTTGGGGTGGGGCAACTGGTATACCTGGCAGTCCGTGAGCTCCGTTGAGTTGCCTTGGTGCGTTGGGCCCCGGGACCTGGGGCTCTTGGGTTGGTCATCTGATGCCTGGTGTCGGGTGGGCCGAGCCCGACACACCCGGGCGATGTGTCCCGATTTTCTGCACTGCCTGCACTCTGCGTTGCGGAAACGGCAGGTCCTCCTCTCGTGACTCTCCCCGCAGCTTGCACAGTTTCCTCCTTCTCGTCGAGGCAGCTGTGGTCTGTGCGTTGCTTGAGTGCGCTGCTGTACTTGGTGCACCTCCTCCCTGTCGGATCCTGAGTCGTCGGTGAGGTCTTCGTGGTGGACCCTCGGTTGGGATGGCAGGCTCGGCCGTGCCTCTTGCGTCGACCTCTCAGCAGCTTCCATTGCCAGGGCCTCCTCCAGAGCGACCTGGAACGTTAGGTCCTTCTTAGCGTAGAGGCGTCGTTGCAGCTTCTCATCCTTCAGGCCACCGACGAGGCGGTCACGAAGCATGTTCTCCAGCTCTGAGAAGTTGCAGAACCGGGCGGCTTGGCGGAGCGAGGTCACAAACCCAGTTATGGTTTCCCCAGGGGCTTGCCGCTTTGCGTAGAAGGCATTTCGACGAGCCACCACTGAGGGCTGCGGCAAAAAGTGCCCCTTCAGCTGTTCCATTATTGTTTTGTATGGAACAGTAGTGACGTCTTCAGGCGCAAGGAGAGCCCGGGCGATTTCAAACGTCTCCTCTCCGCAGACGCTGAAGAATATTGCCCTCTTCTTGGCGTCTTCTTCGTCGGTGACCCCTTTGGCTTCTAGGAGGAAGGTGAAACGGGAGGCGTACGCTTCCCAGTCTCCAGATGCTGGGTTGAATGGTGAGAAGCTGCTGTTGTCTGCCATTCTGAGTTCCTTGTGTCCCGGAGCTGAAGCCTGGATACACGGTGCGAGGCAGCGGTGCGGCAGGTGGCGGTGCTGCGGTGCTGTGTGTGGCAGTCAGCTCAGCGGGATCCCACCTTCGTCGCCAGTGAAATATACTCAGAGTTGCAAAGTGATTTCATGCTCTTTATTCAGCTCATAGTGGTGAGGAGGAATGAATGAAAGTCCCCTCACAGTATCTGCTTTATATACATTATTTACACAATGGGCTGCACATGATTGGCTAATTCCGGAATTCTACTGTAAGCCAATCAGGTTGTGGATTCACTTCTATCTGGAGCAGGATTGGGTGGTTCCTGCCAACCAATCATACTGCTGCATTGTTCTAGGACCAATCAGACTGCTGCATTCTGAATCCTATTGTTCTAGGACTAATCAGACTGCTGCAATTTGGATCCTATTGTTCTAGGACCAATCAGGCTGCTTCAGTTTGGATCCTATTCAACTCAGTACATAACACTTTCTCTCTTGCTTTCTCCCCACTGTCTCCCTGGTTTCTGGTTGCTCTGCAGCATCCTCTGCTGTCACATTTTAATAATGTTAAGAGCAGAACATCATGTGGCCGCCACATGGTTATCAAAACCATTCCTTAACCTTCTCTTAACAGTAAAAACCATGAGTGCAGATCCACCTCAAGGTAAGAGGTAGAAGCAAAGGGACCCAAGGTAAGGGAAGTTCAAGGGATCAGTGGCAATGGAAAGCAAGGAAATAGAATGGAGTGGTAAACATTGTTCAGGCCAGGGGCTGTATTTGCTGTTGGCCAGCCTTCTGAGGTCTACATCCCAGGGGTGGGTATCCCCAGTGAAAGTGGATGCTGCCACAGTGGGCATTGACATAGCTACTGTACCACACTCTTTCCTGCACACAGTACACATGCATATGCACTCTGTCCCAGAGATACAAAAGCACACATGGCAGTGTGTTGTTCCAGAGCACATGGTCGTGGGGACTGTGCTGGCCAACAGTGAGGGTGTGTGTGATCTGGTAGAGCCTATTTAAAGCAACAGAAGCCTTCTGCCAGGTTTGATTTCTTTCCCTAATGACACAAAGCACAGGTTAACGAAGTCAAAGTGGTCCTGGACCATCCTGGTTAAGGACATTTGATGTGAGCCGTGCTTTTCAGTGTCCCAGCCAGTATTCTGCCTCTTTCCCCATCTTCTACATTGTGCTATGTGTGTTCTCTGGCATAGTCCTCTGCCACCGAGGCCCCTTGCCTGCATTTTGTCTACATAAATTAGACCTTGTGTAGCATATTGGCCTGTCAGGGGACTGGGAAGAAACTATATATTGTTTCTGGCATTCCCGGGCCCTTCTGCTCCTGACATCTGGTGTGTTTGTGACAGGGAATACATTCCTAACTCATTACCCGGGCAAGCGGAATCCCACCCTGACAGCACCATTAATCAGAATCAAGCAGCCTGGCAACTTCAGAAAGAAAGGAAAGGGAGGAGGAGAGAGAACAGAACCACAAAGCAAGAAAGAAATATTAAAAAGGGAGGGGAAAGACACTTTCTAACTTTCACTTGTGTGTCATTTCAGTGTCTGGACAATGAGCAATCTATCTTTCCAAGTGACAGTTGTGATGGATGGCATTATTTATGCTTTTGTGTATTAAAAGACAGCTCAGGCCCTGGCTTGTCACTCCACTGATGATCTGCCAAAAAAAGTAAAAAAAAGTTGAAATTTAATTTGGAATAACAGAGGCCAGAGATCAAGGGAGACTGGACCAGGAAAACCTATCAAGCTGAAGTGGGGAAAGGAACATGCCATCACAATGAAGGAATATGTCACAGTGTTCTTTTTTGTCATTATTGCTGTGCAGTTGTAACTGGGAGTGTCCTTTGAAGAAGGGAAAACAGGCATGGTTGTGTTAGGCCTAAAGCTAAAGTGAATGGTGTAAGGCCACATTTACACCATACATTTAAAGCACTATGATATCACTTTAAATACTCATGGCATTCCCCACAAAGAATTATGGGAACTGTAGTTTGTTAAGGGTGCTGAGAGCTGTTAGGAGACCTCCTCTACTTCTCCCACAGACCTACAATTCCCAGAGTTCCCTGGGAACGGGGGTGGGGGGAGCTTGTTCAGTCACTCTGAGGACAGTAGCTCTGTGAGGGGAACAGCGGGGTCTCCTAACAAATCTCAGCACCTTTAGCAAACCACAGCTCCCATAATCTTTTGGAAGAAGCCATTTCTCGGGATAGCTCAGCTATTTAGAGTGTGATGCTGATAATGCCAAGGTTGTAGATTCAATCCCCATATGGCACAGGTGTATATGCCTTCATTGCCAGGGGTTGGACTAGATGACCCCCAGGATCCCCTTCAACACTACAATTCTATGATTCTATGACTGCTTAAATTGATATCATAGTTTTTATCATGGCATGAATGTGGCTAAAAATGCCCCAGACCGTAGCTAGGGATGGGCAAATCTAGGAATTTTGGCTTCTCTCTGATTCACCTTTTCCCACTCTTAATTTCAGTTCTCCAGATTTCCACATTAGTTTGCATTTTTTAAAAAAAGCATCCTCATGAAAATGCATTAGTATTTTGTTGCATTTGTTTCCTAATAGGCATTTTTCCTCCCAATGCCTGTCTAACAGACATTTTTTTTTTTTTTGCAAAGCATATTTTCTCCAGTATAATGCATTGTGTATGTCATTTTAATGCATACTTAATCCTAGTATATGCATTTTTGTACATTTTACTTGGCTGGAGAATTGCATTGCAAAATTCAGAGTAATGCAAATCTGCTGTATTTCAGTTCATAATTTGTTTTGGGAAATGTGGATTAGGCCTTTAAATGTGAGCAGAATTGAATTGTTTCCCCTAGTTGTTGTAGCATTGTTAAAGTTCTTTAATTAGATAGCAATTAAATTGATTTAAACCGATTTCAAATAGTTTTAAATACACAATGTAGCTGCATCACGTGATTTCTCTTTTCTGGGACATGTTTGTGTAATAACCCCAGTCAACAACTTTGCTGGTGCATTTTGCAGCAGCTGGAGTTTCCAGTTTGAGCCGAAGGGAAGCCCCACGTAGAACATGTCACAGTAAACTAGTCTTGAGGCTGCCAATGCCAGGACCCCAGTGGCCAAGGAAAAAGGTTGAACTGGACAGCCCTTCAGACAGAAGAATGTTCTCTCTAAATAGGAAACATGGCCACCACAATCTTTAAATCCCAATTTGGTCCAGGCACCCCTGTAAACAGAGCGCTGTCCTCTGTAAAGTAATACACATGGCCACATTAAGAACTGACCTCAGGCGGCATGAAAGAAAAGCAATACATATTTTATTACCATCATTACAGATAGATTTCTGCTTTTGAATGAACCTAACCTTGGCTATTTCCCCCCCAAACATCTGCTTCATCTGACCCTAACAGCCAACAATTTGTTTTTCATTAATACAAGCTTGTTTCATCCTCCTCTCCCAGGTGCGCTCCCATGTTCCCTTCTGCAGGGTACGGTATTTCATCACTAGAACAGCTGCAAAATGCAATGCAACCACAGCAATTCTTGTCCATGAGGCTGAAGTGTAATTGCCAAGGAAAACTCCCAGTTGTTTCACTCTAATGCTATCAAAAGCTGAGGATTGTTCCAGCATGAGCAATGAGTGGGGCAGGATTATGCAACAGTTTCAGTATACTCCGATGGTGGGGGATTTCTGTTCCTCTCCCCACCCACCCAAGTAGTGCAATTCTCTATGGTCGAGACTAGAGGGACGTGGGTGGTGCTGTGGGTTTAACCACAGAGCCTAAGGCTTGCCGATCAGAAGGTTGGCGGTTTGAATCCCCGCAATGGGATGAGCTCCCGTTGCTCAGTTCCTGCTCCTGCCAACCTAGCAGTTCGATAACACCTCAAAGTGCAAGTAGATAAATAGGTACTGCTCCTGCGGGAAGGTAAACGGCACTTCCGTGTGCTGCTCTGGTTCACCAGAAAGCGGCTTAGTCATGCTGGCCACATGACCCAGAAGCTGTACGCCGGCTTCCTCGGCCAGTAAAGTGAGATGAGTACTGAAACCCCAGAGTCATCCGTGACTGGACCTAACGGTCAGGGGTCCCTTTACCTTTACCCTTTATGGTCAAGGCTTAGCTGGTTTCTGGTGTGCCTTATTCTTCTGCTCTTATGAACATGTTGGGATGATAGTTGGAGGCTTACTACTGGAGCACATGGACCTTTGGTGCCAGATAATCCTGTGGAGGCCCTCAGACAGTCAAAATCTTGGGTGTGTGTGTGTGTTTTCATGTCCGTGCTCTGATAGGATAACACTGAACTAAGAAAGCTTGATTGCAATTTTCTTTCAAGATCAAATCATTTTTTATTTTGATCCGTTGTTGGGGGACCCCTAAAAGGTATGGGGACCATAGGCTGGTGCCTATTTGGCAATCCGGTACTGTGGACCTTTGTTCTGAACTATCATGATAAAGAATTCATGCATCTGTGTGAGCTCTGTCAACTCAACTGTAATGGGTATGAGTTACTCGTGCGTAAACTGGAGCCTTTCTCGGTTAATTTGCCTTGTTAAAACTTTCTGACTGCGCAACCCCTTCTCATGGTGGCTGCCTCAGTCACTGGCAGAATCCGTCAGTGGGCGTTTCTTGAACCTCTTCCAACATAAAAGTTGTTTGACACCCAGTCTCCTCCTCCTCTCACTGCGCGGGAGTCTTCTGCGCAGGGAAGGCGTGGGTAGCGGAGGACCTGGGCTCTCCTCACTGATGTCCAGTGAAGAGTCCCTGAGCCCTCCCTCCAATTCCCCCGTCTGCCCCCCTTTATCCCTGGTGTTGCGCTGATTTGCTTCCCCCTCTCCTGAGCTGTTTCTCCCCCTGCTGCTGGGTCCTTCGCCAGCATCATCTGGGAGCCTCCCCTTCGCCTCTCGCTCCGATGTCAGTTCCCTGACATCAACATACTGTATGGGCTGGAGGTTCCCCACCTCTGGCTTAGTACTTTCACCCTCTTGGTAGCTAACAAGGAAAGTTCCCGGAACTGTTTGTTCTGTTTGGGGCTGCCCCATCTGGTGTGCTATTAGAAATGTATCACAGAACATCTTCCTGGTAGTGAGGTATTCCCTAGCCCTGGCCTGGCTATACCTACCCAAAATAGCCATTAAGCCCTCTTGGACAGGAATTAGTGTTCTCTGTTTGGGCTGGGAGAAACTTCCCGGAGAAATAGTGTCTGCATAGCTCTGTTTTGTTTCTGAACATCTCCCAGCATGAAATCCCTGGCTGCCTTTGTGCACAGATTTTGTATGTGAACGTCAGTGTATCAGGTGGTCAGAGAGAAAGGGGGGGGGGTTAATTTTCCAGAATGTACAATATTTCAAAATCATGTACAGACTGAATTGTGACACAGCTGTCATTGTTTTGTGACAAAACTGAATTTTTCCACATTTCGGAAGAAAAATATTTTGAGAATGTCAAACCTGAAGCACTTGTTTTGGGGGACTGTATGAATGAGCATGATTTTGAATGTCAAAACATTTCATTTAGGCATGCTTGAAATGCTTTGTTTGGACACCAACAAAATTATAACTAGCTCCAGGTCTTCTTTGGGGCCTTTAAGGAAATGTGCTAACACACAGTCTGAGTCCCTAAGCTTAGAGACAAAACATGGAGGGTGCTCTTCTCAGGTGGGAGGTCACATAAGAACAAGGCCTTATATGTCTTTATTATTGGGGGGGGGGTATTTCAGTCAAAGTCCTAAAGTGAAAAGAAAGGGGGGAATCATTTGGGGAAGGGGAATTCTTGGGTGTGTAAGGGATAATGAGTTTAAATATCATATTTCAGATGTATTTGTTACATTAGAACTTCAGCTTTCCAGAAAAGAAAAGAAAAGAAAAGAAAAGAAAAGAATAGGGTTGAAAGCAGTAAAAGCCACATTTAACCCTCCCCGAAAGAAATCCACATAATCTTGCCTCTTAGCCTTACCCTTGGTTTACCATGTGGGGGTGTGGGGGTGTGGGGGTGCGTGTGTGCATGTGGGTGGGTGGGTGGGTGGGTGTACTCTGAGCTCTGTCTGATTGTCAAACTGCATGTTACATGCCATGCCTCACCACTAGTCTCTCTGGGACTGGTAAGTGTTGAATCACTTCAAAACACTGGATAATGGATCAATGTCCTTCAGCTGCTTGTATGTCTCTTTATTTGAACACCATACATTTTTGACAAAAGGGCATGTGCATTCATTATATGTAGCTGGAAAATGCTCATACATTACTTCACACCTAGCCTCTGATTAAAGGTACCCCTGACCATTAGGTCCAGTTGCAGACGACGCTGGGGTTGCTTCCTCATCTTGCTCTATAGGCCGAGGGAGCCGGCGTTTGTCCGCAGACAGCTTCTGGGTCATGTGGCCAGCAAGACTAAGCCACTTCTGGCGAACCAGAGCAGCGCACGGAAACACCATTTACCTTCCTGCCGGAGTGGTACCTATTTATCTACTTGCACTTTGATGTGCTTTCAAACTGCTAGGTGGGCAGGAACTGGGACCGAATGACAGGAGCTCACCCCATTGTGGGGATTTGAACCGCCGACCTTCTGATCGGAAAGCCCACAGCGCCACCTGTGTCCCTTAACCCCTCATTAAATTAATGCAGAGGTAGCAACATGGTGCTCCCCAGGAGTTGTTGGACTGCAATGCCCATCTTTCCAGACCATGGTCTTGGGTTAATGAGGTGTTGGAGTTCAGAGTATCTGGTGTATTTGTGTAGTAGGAGTGGTAGCATCTTTCCTCTGAAAGTCAGTTCAATACCAAATTGAGCAGACTCTTGTGTGAACCCAGGACAAACTGGGGACCAGTCATAGTATGGGAGCCCCTACATGTGCTACTTGATTCTTGCACTTTTAAAATGATGTCTTTTCACATCAAAGGAGGGCAGTGGTGTACCTTATTATGGCTACCATCTCAATAGTGCATGCATAGGGCTTGCTTAAGCTCAGTGCCGCCAATGAATCATGCCAAAGGATAGAATTACTTGCTTGTCCCTGTGCCCATAGATGCCAGAAACCTTTTGTGGCAATTCTGGCTGAATCATGTACTCCTATTATGGCTCTTGATTGTGTGTGATTGTCGGGTCTCTAATGGGATGGCAACATCTGAATCTGGTTTCTGGGAGGCAGAGAGAAAGGAGAACATTAACATAGCCAGTCAGAGTACATCGTTCAAGATTAGGGTTTGGTTTTGTGAGTGGTTCTGACACCTAAAGCAAGAGCCAGATGGCTTTGTTCTTATCCCATATGAGTAAAAAGAAGAAGAAGAAATGAATTACTTGAGTTCATTTATGTGGAAATCACTGCAGTCCTGCTAGACATGAACTCGGGAAGGCACCAGCCAACACTGGCTGATTTGATTTCAATATTTATTAGAACAGACAAATCTCCTTCCTCCTTTTCTGGTTTGCTATTTTACAAGTTCACATGGATATTTCATGTAGAATACTGGTCATCTAGACTCACTGGGTTTTTTATGAGGGGAGGGCTGTAGTTTAGTATTAGATAACATGTCTTGTGTGCAGGAATTTCCAAATTCAACCCTTAGCATCTCCAGGTAGTGCTGGCAGAGAGTTCCTGGCTGAAACCCTGGAGAGCTGCTGCCAGCCTATAATAATAATAATAATAATAATAATAATAATAATAATAATAATAATAATTTATTATTTGTACCCTGACATCTGGCTGGGTTTCCCCAGCCACTCTGGGCGGCTTCCACAGAGGCCAAAAATACACTAAAATATCACACATTAAAAACTTCCCTGAATAGGGCTGCCTTAAGATGTCTTCTCCCCTTCATGGATCACTGCCTTGCCGTGGCGAAGGGGCTTGAAGAACTCAGAGAAGCTATGAACTACGCCGAGCAGGGCACACAAGATGAACAGGTCATAGTGGAGAGTTTTGACCAAACGTGATCCACCTGGAGTAGGAATCGGCAAGCCACTCCAGTATCCCTGCCAAGAAAACTCCATGGACAAAGACAACAGGCATATAAAAGTTATGACACTGGAAGATGAGCCCCTCAGGTCGGAAGGTGTCCAACATGCTACTGGGGAAGAGCGGAGGACAAGTACAAGTAGATCCAGAGCTGATGAAGCGGCTGGGCCAAAGCCGAAAGGACGCTCAGTTGTGGATATGCATGGAAGAGAAAGGAAAGTCCAATGCTGTAAAGAAAAATATTGCATAGGAACCTGGAATGTAAGAACCATGAACCTGGGTAAGTTGGATGTGGTCAAAAATGAGATGGCAAGAATAAATATTGACATCCTGGGCATCAGTGAGCTAAAATGGACGGGAATGGGCGAATTCAGTTCGGATGACTACCATATCTACTACTGTGGGCAAGAAACCCGTAAGAGAAATGGAGTGGCCCTCATAGTCAACAAAAGAGTGGCGAAAGCTGTACTGGGATGCAGTCTCAAAAATGATAGAATGATCTCGATACGAATCCAAGGCAGACCTTTTAACATCACAGTAATCCAAGTTTATGCACCAACTACTGGTGCTGAAGAAACTGAAATTGACCAGTTCTATGAAGACTTACAAGACCTCATCGAAGTGACACCAAAGAAGGATGTTCTGCTCATTATAGGGGATTGGAATGCTAAAGTAGGGAATCAAGAGATAAAAGGAACAACTGGCAAGTTTGGCCTTGGAGATCAAAACGAAGCAGGGCAAAGGCTAATAGAGTTCTGTCAAGAGAACAAGCTGGTCATCACAAACACGCTTTTCCAACAACACAAGAGACGACTCTACACATGGACATCCCCAGATGGGCAACATCGAAATCAGATTGATTATATTCTCTGCAGCCAAAGATGGAGAAGCTCTATACAGTCAGCAAAAACAAGACCTGGAGCTGTGGCTCAGATCATCAGCTCCTTATAGCAAAATTCAAGCTTAAACTGAAGAAAGTAGGAAAAACCACTGGACAGGTAAGATACAATCTAAACCAAATCCCTTATGAATACACAGTGGAAGTGAGGAACAGGTTTAAGGATTTAGATTTGCTGGACAGAGTGCCTGAAGAACTATGGATGGAGGCTCGCAACATTATACAGGAGGCAGCAACTAAAACCATCCCAATGAAAAAGAAATGCAAGAAAGCAAAGTGGCTGTCCAACGAGGCCTTACAAATAGCGGAGGAGAGAAGGCAAGCAAAATGCGAGGGAGATAGTGAAAGATACAGGAAATTGAATGCAGATTTCCAAAGAACAGCAAGGAGAGACAAGAAGGCCTTCTTAAACGAGCAATGCAAAGAAATAGAGGAAAGCAACAGAATGGGAAGAACCAGAGATCTGTTCAAGAAAATCGGAAATATGAAAGGAACATTTCGTACAAAGATTACCATAATAAAGGACAAAAGTGGTAAAGATCTAACTGAAGCAGAAGACATCAAGAAGAGGTGGCAAGAATACACAGAGGAATTATACCAGAAAGATATGGATGTCTCGTACACCCCAGGTAGTGTGGTTGCTGACCTTGAGCCAGACATCCTGGAGAGTGAAGTCAAATGGGCCTTAGAAAGCACTGCAAATAACAAGGCCAGTGGAAGTGATGGTATTCCAGCTGAACTGTTTAAAATTTTAAAAGATGATGCTGTTAAGGTGCTACACTCAATATGCCAGCAAGTTTGGAAAACTCAGCAGTGGCCAGAGGATTGGAGAAGATCAGTCTACATTCCAATCCCAAAGAAAGGCAGTGCCAAAGAATGCTCCAACTACCGCACAATTTCACTCATTTCACATGCTAGCAAGGTTATGCTTAAAATTCTACAAGGAAGGCTCAAGCAGTATGTGGACCGAGAACTCCCAGAAGTGCAAGCTGGATTTAGAAGAGGCAGAGGAACCAGAGACCAAATTGCAAACATGCGCTGGATTATGGAGAAAGCCAGAGAGTTCCAGAAAGACATCTACTGCTGCTTCATTGACTATGCAAAAGCCTTTGACTGTGTTGACCACAGCAAACTATGGCAAGTTCTTAAAGAAATGGGAGTGCCTGATCACCTCATCTGTCTCCTGCGAAATCTCTATGTGGGACAAGAAGCTACAGTTAGAAATGGACATGGAACAACTGATTGGTTCCAAATTGGGAAAGGAGTACGGCAAGGCTGTATATTGTCTCCCTGCTTATTTAACTTATATGCAGAATTCATCATGCGAAAGGCTGGGCTGGATGAATCCCAAGCCGGAATTAAGATTGCCGGAAGAAATATCAACAACCTCAGATATGCAGATGACACAACCTTGATGGCAGAAAGTGAAGAGGAATTAAAGAACCTTTTAATGAGGGTGAAAGAGGAGAGCGCAAAATATGGTCTGAAGCTCAACATCAAAAAAACGAAGATCATGGCCACTGGGCCCATCACCTCCTGGCAAATAGATGGGGAAGAAATGGAGGCAGTGAGAGATTTTACTTTCTTGGGCTCCATGATCACTGCAGATGGTGACAGCAGTTACGAAATTAAAAGACGCCTGCTCCTTGGGAGAAAGGCGATGGCAAACCTAGACAACATCTTAAAAAGCAGAGACATCACCTTGCCAACAAAGGTCCGTATAGTAAAAGCCATGGTTTTCCCAGTAGTGATGTATGGAAGTGAGAGCTGGACCATAAAGAAGGCTGATCGCCGAAGAATTGATGCTTTTGAATTATGGTGCTGGAGGAGACTCTTGAGAGTCCCATGGACTGCAAGAAGATCAAACCTCTCCATTCTGAAGGAAATCAGCCCTGAGTGCTCACTGGAAGGACAGATCGTGAAGCTGAGGCTCCAATACTTTGGCCACCTCATGAGAAGAGAGGACTCCCTGGAAAAGACCCTGATGTTGGGAAAGATGGAGGGCACAAGGAGAAGGGGACGACAGAGAATGAAATGGTTGGATGGTGTTCTTGAAGCTACTAGCATGAGTTTGATCAAACTGCGGGAGGCAGTGGAGGACAGAAGTGCCTGGCGTGCTCTGGTCCATGGGGTCACGAAGAGTCGGACACGACTAAACGACTAAACAACAACAACAAGATATCTTCTGAATGTCAGGTAGTTGTTTATCGCTTTGACATCTGATGGGAGGGCGTTCCACAGGGCGGGCGCCACTACCAAGAAGGCCCTCTGCCTGGTTCCCTGTAGCTTTGCTTCTCGCAATGAAGGAACCGCCAGAAGGCCCTCAGTGCTGGACCTCAGCGTCTGGGCAGAATGATGGGGGTGGAGACGCTCCTTCAGGAATACTGGGCCGAGGCCATTTAGGGCTTTAAATGTCAACACCAACACCTTGAATTGTGCTCGGAAAAGTACTGGGAGCCAATGTAGGTCTTTCAAGACCGGTGTTATGTGGTCTCGGCTGCCGCCCCCAGTCACCAGTCTAGCTGCCACATTCTACTGCATGGGAGGGATGGGACATAGTGGTGATTGCTTTGGAGTCACTTTGACTCCAATTCCATGTGCTCCGATTTCCCCCGAGATTTCAGGGATCGGATTCACCCCCCCCCCATCCTAGGTTCCTGCATTTCTGTACTGGTCATCTTTCTATCTGCCAGAGACTCACTCTGAATTTGTGTGTTAACCATAGCGGCCCGCTGCTTCCAGTTCTTCTCCATTTGTGGTCTCACCCTGCCCATTTATCAGAACCTGCTGAAATAGGCCAGTTCAGGTAACTAACATTATCTGTCAACAGATGAGCTGCAGCCAGAGGAATTTTGAACACATCTCTTTTTGCAGGGAAGAGCTACCCTCCCCAATCTCAAGCCTTCCCCATAAATGTACAAGTGTTTGTGCTTGAACTGGCACAGCCGTCTTGTGCTGAAACCTTCCTTTCATCACCCCATATTAAGCTGAAAGTGCTGCCTCTTTGGTTATGTACACAGCGCATTCCAGATCCTGTCACCAGGATGACTGATGTGTCAGCCTTCTCAGAGGCCCGGCAGCACCTGAGGGGCACAGCAAAGCCGGCTTTTCAGCTAAGAGCACACACAGCTATTTTTTAAAGCCATCGGGGAACTTTCCCGGCCTCCTTTGGCCCCATTCTTCTCCGCCCCAGAACCTGAATGAGTACTTCTTTCAGTAATGGGTTTTTTCCACCTGGTTGACTTGATGAAAGGTTTATGAGTTGACATTATGCGCAAGCAGAACAAAGCAAACGGAGAAAGGAGTGTGACTGCGTTTGTGTGTTGGGTGGCAGAGGGCGCCGGATGCAGCTGCTGAGAACTTTATTGCAAACTGGGGGCAATAAATCCATTGGATGTTTGCTGCTGACCAAAGGGAGATGCTGTTTCATTTCCCAAGGAACTGGAGAGCTGACATATTTAAGATCTTCATATCAGCAATGTGCACCCAAAGGTCTCGCTAACTCCCAGCTGAGATGAGCCTGGGGAAGAAAGAAAAAAAGTGGACTGCTCATTTGGAACTGCAATGAGATTTGGTGCAATTTTTTAAAGAAACCCAATACCATTATTGTTCATTTGTGTGTGTGTGTTTCTACTGTGATACCCAAATCATTGCATAAGAATGGGAAAACCAAATAATAATTCATGAAACACTAATACAACCATTTAAAAAAATATTTCTGGTCCCCCGTAGTTACCGCTACCAAGCAGAGGAATGCAACAGAGAGAAGTGGCCAAACAGTTCTCACTCTTCTCAGTGGTGAAAATAATAGAGGGAGGAGAAGAACAAAACACTGATACCACCATCAGAAAGGTCCTGCCCAGTGGCGTAGCGTGGGGGGTGCAGGGGGGGCCGACCGCACCGGGCGCAACATCTGGGGGTTAGGGTTAGGGGGCGCAAATCCACGGGTTAGGGGGCGCAAATTACTTGCCTTGCCCCGGGTGCTGACAACCCACGCTACGCCACTGGTCCTGCCCCAGACCTACATTGATCTAATCTTCTAAAAGGATGGAGTCCAAAGCAGAGCCTTTGCAGTTGATCTCACTGACTGGGGAGGAACATGCTGAAGAAGGAATAATAATAATAATAATAATAATAATAATAATAATAATAATTTATTTATACCCCGCCAATCTGGCTGAGTTTCCCCAGCCACTCTGGTAGGCTTCCAATTGAGTGTTAAAAACAATACAGCATTAAATATTAAAAATGTCCCTAAACAGGGCTGCCTTCAGATGTCTTTTAAAGATAAGATAGCAGCTTATTTCCTTCACATCTGAAGGGAGGGTGCCACTACCGAGAAGGCCCTCTGTCTGGTTCCCTGTAACCCCACTTTCAGGTATGTGGTTCCTTGACCAGTTAGGACTTTTAATTTAGGCTGAAACTAATTGAACACCAGCAGGGACCATAGAGAAGGCTGATCGCTGAAGAATTGATGCTTTTGAATTATGGTGCTGGAGGAGACTCTTGAGAGTCCCATGGACTGCAAGAAGATCAAACCTATCCATTCTTAAGGAAATCAGCCCTGAGTGCTCACTGCAAGGACAGATCCTGAAGCTGAGGCTCCAAGACTTTGGCCACCTCATGAGAAGAGAAGACTCCCTGGAAAAGACCCTGATGTTGGGAAAGATGGAGGGCACAAGGAGAAGGGGACAACATAGAACGAGATGGTTGGACAGTGTTCTCGAAGCTACCAGCATGAGTTTGACCAAACTGCGGGAGGCAGTGGAGGACAGAAGTGCCTGGCGTGCTCTGGTCCATGGGGTTACGAAGAGTTGGACACGACTAAATGACTAAACAACAACAACAACAAAGGGATGAGCAAGAGTATTTATTTATTTCATTAAATGTATATACTACTTGATAGTAAAAGGGCCTAAAGGCCCCTAGAAACCTGCATCACTTGCTGCTTCAAAACCAAACATTATTCTAGGGCAGCTTCATGCTGCAATACCCCAGCAGCACCACTGTATAGCTAGCCAAAATGTATATATATAAGACATAGGGTAGCCACATATACATCGCCAAATGAGCGGGGACAAAAGCAGTCACATATTTGCGTAACATTTGCATATGCTAAAGTAAAGTAAAAGTAAAGTAAAAGTAAAGTAAAAGTAAAGTAAAAGTAAAGTAAAAGTAAAGTAAAAGTAAAGTAAAAGTAAAGTAAAAGTAAAGTAAAGTAACATTTGCATATGCTAAAGTAAAGTTACAGGTTTAAAAACAATTACTGTAATATAAATAGAAATGCAACATAGTAGGGAAGAAGACAGTGACCAGGTGACATGTCTGCCAGCTCAGTTTGTTGCCCAGTTGCTAAACACAGATGGACCCTGTCAAGGTTCGCCTTTCTTGTACAGGTAGTTCTTTTTATCTTTAAAGTGGACTAGGAATGGGTGAATCTGTTGATTTTGCTTTCTCTGCTTCTCATTTTCCCCAATCTTAAAACTCAGTTCTCCATGCTTCCGTATCAGTTTACATTTTTTTAAAGCCCTCATGGAAATTCATCAGCATTTTAGTGTGACCCCCCCCAAAAAAAACCCCTCTAGAAATTCTCCCCGTGTGTATTTCTCCTGGGAATGTGGGATAAATGCACTTCACTTCACATGTAAAGATGAACCTACCTAATTGTTATGCAAGAAAAGTTTTATGTTCAGCAAAATCACATACAACCATGTATGTATTAAGATAAATTCACACTAAAATGCTGGTGAGTTTTCATGAGGACTTTTTAAATAAAAAAGTGCACGCATATGTGGAAATGTGGAGAACTGAACTTATAGGTGGAAAAATGAGAAAATGAGGGCAATTGAAACTCACAGATTCACTCAGCCATAGCTGTCAGCTGTCATCCATACTGGGCACCATTCCCACCTTCCTTTGCTTATGGGAAAGCAGAACTGAATATAACATGGGAATTTCAGAAAAGGTGGGCACCCAGGAGGGCTGCATAGTGCAGGTCACCAAAGAGATGATTTGTACAATGAAAGAAACGACACATGCCACACAGGCAGATTATTGTAATTTGCCCTATGCGGGGCTGCCCTTGAAGCTGACCCAGAAACTCCAGTGGGTGCAGAACGCCATGGTGAGGCTTCTTACGAGGTCCTCGCCACGGGGCCACATTCATCCAGTGCTACACCAGCTGCACTGGCTCCCAGTGGAGCACAAGGTCAGGTTTAAAGTGCTGGTTTTAACCTTTAAAGCCCTATACAGCCTAGGAGCCTTGTACTTATGGGATCGCCTCTCCTGGTATGCCCCGCGGAGGACCTTATGGTCCACAAACAATAATACTTTTGAGGTCCCAGGCCTCAAGGAGGTTAGACTGGCCTCGACCAGGGCCAGGGCCTTTTCAGCCCTGGCCCCAGTCTGGTGGAACACTCTGCCACAAGAGACCAGGGCCCTGTGGGATTTGACATCTTTCCGCAGAGCCTGCAAGATGGAGCTTTTCCGTCAGGCCTTTGGCCGGGGTCCAGTCTGACCCCCTTCTCTCTATGGGACACTGTATGTAAGTGGCCTCTTTGGCTATTTCTATCGGCCCATGTGGACCAGCACAAGTGGCCAGGCCTGGTGAAATTTTAATTCCTTACCCCTACGGTTATGATTCGTGGGTTCCCACTTAATTTCATTTTTATTTTAAATGTGATTCGAATTGTATTTTAAACTAATCGTTTGATTTTGCGTTTTTAATGTATTTTATATATTTGGTGTTAGCCGCCCCGTCTTGGTCGGGGAGGGCAGGGTATAAATAAAATTTATTACTATTATCAATTTAGGGCAGCACAACCAGTTCCCCTGCACAGTGTACTGTGCCAAGGGGACACCTTCCTGCCTCCTTCCCAAAGCCTATAAATTGTTTGCTTTGGGAAGGAGATGGGAGGGCTCTGACAGGGTTCTAGCATTCTCCCTCCTCCTTCCTAAAGCCTAGCTAGCAGTTACCCAGCTTTGAAAAGGAGTCAGGAGGGCTCTAGGACCCTACCAGAGCCCTCTTGCCTCCTTCCCAAAGCCTGGTGCCTGGCCTTAGGAAGATGGCGTAAGGGATTGGTGGGGCATCAATTTTTGGCCTTGTACAGGGCACCATATTACCAAAGTTTGCCCCAGCTTACAAACACCCACTGCCCACTGCAAAAGTGAAGCAAGCATGGCAAGACTCTGCACAATACCCACAAATATTTCACCAAAAATTCTCTCTCCTTTGAATGCTATTTTTCCTCATTAATTGATGGAGAGCCCTTGAAATAAAACACAGTACAGATTTTTTATTGGCACAGCACTCATTTGTATGAGCATGCCACACTGCTTGTGTTTTCCATACGTGGGGAAAGACTATTGAGAATGTCCTGCGCGACAGTTATTTCTCCAAAACAATCACGACCGCAAGGATAAAATGCTTCTATTTTAAACTCTAATCCATTACTTCTGCATAACTCTTGCAAAGCAGATGTCCTCGAAATGTCAGAGTGGAGCAACATGCTCAAGGGATTAAGGGAGTTCCACTTTGTAAATGACACTGCTGAGTTGCAACTGATGCCCCGGATGGTTGAAAGCAACAAGGAATGGTGGCAATGTCTCAGGGTGGTTGGACGGATAATTTAGAGAAAGAAGTACTCAGAGGCGCTGGATGCCCTCACCCTCTTCCGTTGATTCTGTGCTCTGGGAACTGAGCCTGCAAATAATGTTCCCAAAATGAAATGAACTTTTGTTTGTTTTTACACTGATTCCACTGTCAACACCACTCTATTTCTCGGGAGCTGTCCTCATTTGCGATTTGGGTATATGATTTTAACAAAGGCTGTACTTGTTCATTAGGGGAAAGGTGCATAATTCCCACTACATCCGCATGTAACTGTGGGTATCCTATATTTGCATGCATCCCTTTGAGCAAAGCTGCCTCTGCTCACAGGAAACTGGGGTATCAAGGAGGAAGGCTCCAAACTGATGTTCTAAGTTTCCTGAAATAAGGGCCTGACAATTTATGTATTTGTTACAAAAATGTGATCGTCTGTTGTTCACCCTGAAGTTTCACAGAGTCTAAGCAATAATAATAGTAATAATAATAACAACAACTCATAATTACTTGCTAACAGTCCTTATGGCAGCAACATTGTAAGAAAAAGTAATGGGTTAACCAAAGGCTGGAGCAAAGGAAAAGATATTAACTGCTGGAAAGCCATCATATTTCATGGAAAGTTACCCTCCTTGGGGAGGGCATTTCAAAACTGCAGAGCTACAATGGAAAAGGCCCGGCCATTGATGACTATCCACCTCACTTTTGATGGTGGAGGGACATTGGCAAATATTGTTAAGGGTTTATGTTAATCCCAACAAAAGAACAATGGCAAGAGAAACTGACGAACTATGCAGAAATGGCAAAACTGACAGACGAGAAAAAGAAAACAGGGACTTTGAAAAAGAGTGGGAACCTTTTACATTATACTTGCAGAAACAAAAAAAAGAGCATTGACTTGATGGGAGGATTCAAATAAGCATCCACACTTTTTTAGATATAGAACATTTAAAACAATAAAGAAATGACATAGTGGACTGGTTGAAACAGCAGTATATGATAAAGGGATAACAAACCAGAAATGGGAGCTGGGAGAAGCCCAGGAGGGATGGGGATGAAGAATTGAAACATGTATGTTACTGATATATTTGTTAAAATAGAAAATAAAGTTTGTTTGTTTTTAAGGGTTTATTCTGATAGGTTCCTGTGTCAATTGATAATCCTTAATTTAGGGGTGGGTATGAGTAAATCTGTCAATTTCAGTTTATCTCACTTTCTTGGTTTTGCAATCTTAAATTCAGTTTTCCACCTTTTCACAACATTGTGCTATGCTTTTTAAAGGCCTAATGAAAAGTCATCAACGACTTTTTCCTAATATAATGCATTTGTGTGTTATTTTCACCACTATATGCATTTTTATGAACAATTTAGCCTAGTAAATGTATGTTTGCACACATTACGTGGGTGTGGAACTGCATTACAAAAATCAGAAAAGTGCAAATTTTGTTTTGTTTTGTTTTGCATACACTTTCAGAAGGTCAAACCAGGTAGGATCACCTTAAAATGCAAAGTGAATTGAATTTCTTGCCCTTCCCTAGTTACAGAGGAGTGAATATTTGTGCTCCGTGCATATTTGTTGTCAATAAAGAAATGTGCATGCCCTTTCGGGTTACATGTATAAAACTCCACAATACCTTTATCGGGCCCAACCAATAGGTCAACAGAATTATGTGGAAGCTGCCACATTCCCTAGTATTCTTTATCTAGCTAGATTTATTTTTTCTATTTAACAAGGTTATTAAACCACTGAATCAACAAAAAAACTTCAAGCAGTTTTCAAAAAAAAGACAAAATATTTATTTTCAAAATACATATAAACAGAAAAGTTAAAAACAAGTTGACATAAAATGTATCAAAATATAATAAAATCAGCCATTTTAGAACAAATATGCATAATAAAATGACATTTTTAAATTGCATGTCTGGATGTGTTGTCGAAACAGAAACAGAAGACGCCAAAAACAATACAGTGAAGGCGCTTGCCTGATATTGATGGGTGCAACATTAATAGATGATAAGTAAATCAAGATAGGGCATTTTCATCTGAGACAATTGTCTTGGGCCTCACATAGGGAGGACACCAAATCAACTTCGGCAAAGGTGCTTTGTTATCAACTCTCCCCACCCCAATCAATTAACCTGAGCCCCATAAAACTAGCGGCTAGAAAAACTCCCACTTTGTTGTGAGTGGCCCTGTCCTTTTTCTCCAATAGCAAACTGATGGCTGCAGCTGCGGGAAGTGCTAATGGCAGCCTCCCAGCTGAACCATAGTCAGACCTGCCCACATGCTTTCCAGGCTTTCTGTTCCCCAAGCCGCCAAATTCTGGTTGGCCAACAGACTCAGAAAAGAGGAAGGAAGGTAGGGAATAGTTCTAAATAGATGCTATGAGCAGAAAGAAGAGGCGGGCCCCTTAGAACTGTTCTCTCTATTTTATCTGCTGCTTGTGTCCAATTGTGAAGGAGAAAGAGCATTTTCCAGAATTATCCATTGCTAAAAATAAATTAAGGTCAATAATGCTGCAGCCCAGACTGTCATCTGTTCTCCACATAATGGGAACTTCGGAAATAAATGTCTTTGTATAATCTCATATTTGCCTCCAATTTGCTGCCAAGAAAAATGGGGGAAAGAACACGGTGTGCCTTTTGCAATAATCTGAGTGTGGTTTTTTGTCATTGTGTGCAAACATTATCTTCAACTTCATTGCTGTTTAGCTGACTTGATGAAACATGGAAAGAGGATCTGATCTACAGAAAGGCTGTGTTCTGACTAGGGCCAGAAGGAGCCTGCACCAGAATGGAAGTTTCCCGGTCTCAGCCAACATTGATCTATCTAGCTCAGTATTACCCATACTGATTTGGTAGTGGCTTACCAGAATTTATGGCGTATGTCTCTTCCAGCCCTGTTGGGACTGATCCTGGAACCTTCTGCATGCTACACCACTGAGCTGCAGTCCTTTTAGTAGTTACCACCTGGTGCAAATTACAGTTTTTTTCTAACATGGCCCTTAATTTCTCCATATTTCATTTAGGATGCCTAAGTTTGGTTCTCATTGCAAGAAGACTGAATCACCGTTCACTCAACTCCAGAAGGGTGGCATTCACTTGGAACCCTTGGACAGAATCGGTGTTCCCCATCTTTGATTTTCCCAAACTTCCTTTTGGTAAGCAGTCTGAACAGCTCACCTGTTGAATGGCAGAAACAAATTAGACCACTTGCTGCTTCCTGACATCACCTTTCAATGGTGAGTTGATGGTGCAAACAAAGCATTTGTTTGCTGTCTGCAAACACTCTGGGGAGCATCTGCCTTTGCTGGAGCTGTCAATCAAAATTGTGTGCATGTTTCTTGGAATGGTTTTCAAAGGAAAGGGATGAGTTCAACCCGCAACTCTATCACTGATGTGTCTATAATGTGATTTCCCCCTCTTTCCTCTCCCTCTCCCTCCACCATGGGGGCCAACTTACAGAACTTAACTTTAGACCTACTTAAAACAAATAAAGTTACATTCACTTAGTTGCATAATTTCTTATACTTGTCCCAACATAAGTATCTTAGATTACAAATATTTTGCATCTTGAGCTAAAAATCCAAGCTCCAACTCATCTCTGTTCCAGCCTCCATTAGACTGAGGTCGTTTACTGGAGAGGAGAGATTCACACATTCATTCTCTTCAATAACTTGAAACATAGACAGTACTCCATCTAAGATGGATGCCTGTAGACTGCACAATCCTTTGCATGTGACTTAGCCACAGATATACAACACCACTTAAGATTAAACCTGTTAGGCTCTCTTCAGCTTCAACGGAGATTTCCTGCCATGCTTCACAGTGCAATACAGGTATATTATATATTTATTTTCCACTTCAATGTACATTAAGCAATTATAATTAACACAAACAGCTCAGTTGACAAAGCCGGCATGCAGATGGTCCCAGTTTCAGTCTCTGCCATTTCCAATGAAAAAGCTCAGGTAGCAGGTGGTATGAAAATATCTTCCTGTAACCAGCAGAGTGTATTATGCCATGCTAGGTGGATAAATTGTCTGACCCATTCAAAACTTCCTGTGTTCATGTGATGTATAGAGGAGCAGTGTGGGCAAGGATATCTGAGCCAAACCCTTTTGTGAGCTGGAGTATATTCTATAAATGTATGACATCTTCACTACCTTGGCTGACATCTTCTTCCCAGTGACTTTGAGGACAAACCTTTTACCAGGGCAGCCATGCATATGAGTAGTTCTCTCATCATTATTTTTTTTAAGATTAAAAATAAAAAGGGAGAGGAAAGCTGGATGACAGCACAGAAATAGAATGTGCAGCAGCGGGAAAAGAAGACAAATCTATCCCCTTTCCATCTCGTTGGCATTGTCATAGGTCCATCCTGTTGTAGAACATTTCTGTCCTGTTTTGCTCTGCCGCACCATCTTGCATGAATTCTGTGTGCACCTTTTGCTGGTAACATGAGCATACTATTCAATGTAAAGGTAAAGGGACCCCTGACTGTTAGGTCCAGTCTCGGACAACTGTGGGGTTGTGGCACTCATTTTGCTTTACTGGCCAAAGGAGCCGGCGTACAGCTTCTGGGTCATGTGGCCAGCATGACTAAGCCACTTCTGGCGAACCAGAGCAGCACATGGAAACACCCTTTACCTTCCCACATGAGTGGTACCTATTTATCTACTTGCACTTTGATGTGCTTTCGAACTGCTAGGTTGGCAGGAGCAGGGACCGAAAAACGGGAGCTCACCCCATTGTGGGGATTTGAACTGCCAACCTTCTGATCAGCAAACCCTAGGCTCTGTGGTTTAGACCACAGAGCCACCTGCGTTCAGTATATGCATCCATAAAATGAATGTATATTTTATGCAAAATGCATATCTTTTATGCACACGGTTTATGCAATGTCAAATCTTGCTGCATAATCTGGCAAGTTTGGGAGCAAGGCTGGGTTAGTTCACTGTGGAATCAGACCAAACAAACCCTTCTCCCACTCAATGGCAGGAGAAAAATGAAAATCTGAGCATTTTCTAAATCATTTCCCTAGGTGCCAGGACTCAACCAAGAGCTAATTGACCCTGTACATGGAACATGTAGCTTGCTGCGTTCCACTGGCAGGGGGTATCGCTTCATTAGCAGGCAACAGAGTGTCTTTGATTCCTCTTTATCTTGTGCTACAGTTAAGTCCCCAGAACTGACCGATTCAAATTATAATTGCTGTTATTAAAACTATAAACTCTGAGGCCATTAAAATCAAGAGAAGGGGAAGCTGTAGAAGGAGACTGATTAACCCTTTGCTCTTCTAATTGCTCCTGTAGATCACTTGCTATTCCCAAATGCAACCTAGTCAGAAAATCACCACCACCAGTGGCAGACAGGCTGAACAACTGCAACACAGGAAGGGTGCTTCATATGGAGTCACAGACCATCTAGGGTAGGTATTGGCAAGCAGTGGACAGCACCGGATTTAGGGTAGTGCAGGCAGTCCCCCCCCAAACATTTATTAAAGTACTCTAAAAGGTAAAGGACCCCTGACAGTTAAGTCCAGCCACTAACGACTCTGGGGTTGCAATGCTCATCTAGCTTTATTCACCGAGGGAGCCGGCGTTTGTCTACAGACAGCTTCTGGGTCATGTGGCCAGCATGACTAAGCTGTTTCTGGCGAAACCAGAGCAGCGCACGGAAACGCTGTTTACCTTCTCGCCAGAGCGGTACCTATTTATCTACTCGCACTTTTTGCCGTGCTTTCAAACTGGTTGGCAGCCAGTGTTGTGTAGTGGCTAAGAGCAGTGGACTCATAATCTGGTAAACCGGGTTCGATTCACCACTCCTCCACATGCAGCTGCTGGGTGACCTTGGGCTAGTCCCACTTCTCTGAAGTCTCTCAGCCCCACTCACCTCACAGAGTGTTTGTTGTGGGGGAGGAAGGGAAAGGAGAATGTTAGCTGCTTTGAGACTCCTTAAAGGGAGTGAAAAGCGGGATATCAAATCCAAACTCCTCCTCCTCCTCTTCTTCTGGTATAGGGTAGTATAGAAATGAAATGAAAGAATAAATAAATAAATAATTATTATTTTTTTTGGGGGGTGCTGCATTTTGTCCTTGTTCAGGCCACCATATTATCAAGGTCCACGCTTCTGTGCATTTCCAAATGTGGCTACTCTACCTCATATAAATGTAGTAGCAGTAGTAGTACCAGTAACAAAAACAACAATTATTACTACTATACAGTGTTTTTAAGAGGTGGGGCAACTGAGCACTCCAGGCCCAAGCAATACCGGGAGCAAAAGTAAGATCTCTTGCCCAAATATTCCACAGTCTAGAACAGTGGTTGCGTGCTGAAGTCTCCCAAAACACCCCTACCCCAATAACTCACACATCACTCATAAATTTTTGTTTAAGGTTTTTGGCATAATTTGGCCACAACTTTATTAAACATACAAATTGTGAGTGGTTGGTTAAGAACTTAATTCATTCTGGAGGTCTGTTCTTAACCTGAAACTGTTCTTAACCTGAAGTACCACTTTAGCTAATGAGGCCTTCTGCTGCCGCCGCTGCACGATTTCTGTTCTCATCCTGAAGCAAAGTTCTTAACCTGAGGTAATATTTCTGGGTTAGCGGAGTCTGTAACCTGAAGTGTATGTAACCTGAAGCGTATGTAACCCGAGGTACCACTGTATTATGGAATGGTCTTCCCATTGCTGTACATGAAGCAGCAACCACCAGTTGTTTCAGATGTCTTGTAAAAGAATCCTCTTTGATTAGGTTTTCTCTGACCCATAAGATTGGAGCACAGTTTTAATTTGTTTGAATTCTCCGAATTCTTGTTTTTATATGCTTTAATACTATTTTGAGTTGTAGTTTAGTATTAATGTTATTTACTGGTTTTTGTGTTGTACACTCTTAAAATATTTTTAAAATAAAGAAAGATCCAAGCTTGCACAAAAAGCTTCAGAATTTGAAACTGGTTCTTAAGATTTTGAATGATTTCAAACCCCTCTTCTGAAATTTGACAAATGTCCATATTTCTGTGTTTTATGCTTAAGTCTTGTGACATCCCACAGTGTGGAACGTTCAGCCCCTTGGGCATTCTCTCGGGAAACTTCATAGCAATTTCCCACTTCATCTGGGATAATAGTTTGGGTTTTCCAATGGTTGTGAGTATCAAATTTGGCACAGATATCGATGCTAAAACACCTTTCTGCGTTTCTTATAATGAAAAGAGGAATGTGAAACAGAATCAAGACATAACCCTAAAAAGAAAGGAAAAAGCTGATTTCACTTTCCCTGCAAGCAGGCGGGTTGTTTGCTGTTGAAAGAAAATTCTAGCACCTTTGAAGAGTTCCCATCACAGGGCGGTTGTAGCTCATGGTATTTCCACAGGAGAGAGACTTCCGTGTAAACAGGGAGACACAACCCCTCCCTAATTACATAATAGCTGTGCCAGATGCAAGCACCCAGGTGGAGTCTTGCTTGAGACAGGTGAGAAGAGAGTGATGACAGAAATGAGATGTAAAGGTATTTTTGAAGAGGTGCCCAACCATTGCAGATCTCATCCCTCATCAGAGGAAAAGAACCCAAAATCATCTGTCACTCAGGGATTAGAACTTGTTCTGGGGGATTTCCAATCTTTCATTCTGACAGTGTGGGTGGCTTTGACTGTTCGCTTGTCAAGGTAGCTTTCTCCCCCTCCCATTTCTTCCCTGGGGTGTGTTTGGCTTGTTGTATACAGCAGTTCCAAGGCCTGGAGAGACGTCCTCTTCTAGGCTTGTCATTTCCAATCATAGAGCAAAGAGATGCTGCTGATCCACGGAGGCAGTGTCAGAAAACACATTGCTAATCATCATGAGGTTGCTGTGTACTACAAACCTAATTGGAGACAATGAAGCTTAATGTTAAGAACAGACCCAAGAGCTCCAGACTATGGGGAGCCCAGAAAAATTAATAATTTGGTATTTTTATTTTTTATTTTTGTTTTTAATTATGATGTGGACATGTTGATTGGCTGTTTTTTATTGGAAAATCAATAAAAATGATGTATTTTTTTTTTTTTAAAGAGAACAGCCCCCAGAGTTTTACATCACAGGGATGTTTGAGTGAGACTTTGGTTGGGGTTTCAAGTGTGTAGCATTCCATGCTCAATGAGGACAAGATCCCTCCCACTGCACTGGTGGTCACCACTACCACCCAGACTTTGCTTTTCCACTGAACCTTTGAGATATTTGATGTACAGTGGTACCTTGGTTGTCGAACAGCTTGGCTCCTGAATAAATCGGCTCCCCAACACCACAAACCCAGAAGTGGGTGTTCCAGTTTGCGAATGCTTTTCGGAAGCCGGACGTGGCTTCTGCAGCTTCTGATTGAGTGCAGGAAGCTCCTGCAGCCAATCGGAAGCTGCACCTTAGTCTTCGAATGGTTCCAGGAGTCAAACAGGCTCCTGGAATGGATTAAGTTCGACAATCAAGGTACCACTGTATAGTGTTGTTCATTGTACAGTATGTGGGTTTTTAACTTCTTTGGGGGTATATTACCCCTACCGTTTTACTGTTGCTTGTTGCATTTTTAATGCTTGTTTTATTTGATGTTGTTTATCATATAGTTTATTTTTTCAAAAAATAAATGTGCCTATATTGTTAACTACTGTGGACACCTTCATTTTAGGAGGGGTGATTGAGTGACTGTGTGTATTATTAACCCTTTCTCAGCTTGCCAATCTCTACTTCATTCCACCCAGCAGCTTTTCTTCAGACGTACAGTGGTACCTCGGGTTAAGTACTTAATTCGTCCTGGAGGTCCGTTCTTAACCTGAAACTGTTCTTAACCTGAAGCACCACTTTAGCTAATGGGGCCTCATGCTGCCGCCGCGCCACCAGAGCACGATTTTTGTTCCCATCCTGAAGCAAAGTTCTTAACCCAATGTACTATTTCTGGGTTAGTGGAGTCTGTAACCTGAAGCGTATGTAACTTGAAGCGTATGTAACCTGAAGCGTATGTAACCCGAGGTACCACTGTACTTGTTCTCACTAACATGTGCATAATTAATTGGGAGAGGAGGCTCATTCGCAGAGCACATGGTTTGCGTGCAGAAGGTACAATTCCTATAATTTTCATTTAAGAAGATCAGTGAGCAAGTGATTAGAAAGCCATTTGTCAGAACCACTACTAGTCAATTGCAAACAATTGCCCTCTTGGATCAAACTCAATACCTAAGTTGCATGAATCTGCCCAGATGAAGAGTAAAATGAATAATGTGGTTTTTGGTGGAAGACAAACTGTAGGCGAATAGGAACAGTGTTGCATGCAATGAATACAGGGTGTAATGGAAAAGGATACCATCTTGCATCCCTAAAACCAGAGAATATGGTCACTGCTTCACTCCCCTGCATGGCCTAATTCCAGCTGGTCTTGACATGCTGTCTTTCACTCTTTGCTAGCATTAGAAGTTAATAAAAAGTCATATACCACTTATTCTTCTCTGAGTCTCCTTTATGTGCAAAGGTGTTTCTGCTTTGCAAGAGATAGAAAATGTGGAAACACAGCTTAAGAAAGGTAAAAGCATTATTTGGTCAAGGGCTTTTTTGCATAATACTATTATCACCCTGAGGACTCGGAAATAATCGCGTTGTGTGTGTGTGGTGGAGCATCGAAGTGAATGGTCTCATCTTACTTTTTGATGTTGGAAGGATTTAGGTTCTTCGCAGGAACAAGGTACTTCAGACAGCTGATGGAGTCAGAATGTGCTTGATGGAGCAAAGCATAGGCTGAATAAATGGGATAATTAAAAGTTGTGTGTGATCAAAAACATGGAAAAGATGAGAAAGCTGTTTTTGCAGGACCAAAAAAATAAAAATGGTCTGTGCAGTGAAGGAGAGTTGAAGTGTGGTAGTGCACAGTTTGTTAGTCTTTGTTAGTCCAGCATAATTAAAAGTTTAAGGAGCTACACATACATGAACTGCAATGCACTTTTATTCATTACAAAGCTAGTACTCCTTTCTTCCTTGGAATTCAGAGTAGCCTCCATGGGTTCTCCAAGTGATCTCCCATCTTAAACCCGTTGGTTGCATCGTTTGTCTTCACATCATGCCATGTCGACAGTGGAACTGCCCCCCAAAGGGCTTGTAAGAGCCACGCAACCACTGTCTAAACAAAATTCACAATAGCAACCAAAGTACAGGCTAGGCTAACATGGTGAGGTCTGAGGAATTGTACTTTATCAGCACCTACATAACAAATTTCTGTTTGAACACTGGGGGAAAGGTGGTTTCCTTGCAAAATAAGTGCCGATTTGAGGAAAGAGCTCTGAATCACCTGTAAACGGCGAATGACAGCTGTAAAGTAGCAGTGAGGTGCCTTTGGCGTTCCACTTGTTGGACTGCCATAATCCCTCACCACTGCTCATGGTGGTTGGGACTGATGGGAGTTGTAGTCCATCAACATCTGGGGGGGCCAAAGGTTTTTCCAGTCCCGATTTAAAGGATCCCATTGACCAAAAGAATAATGATTGTACATTGTTAATGCTAAAAATATTTGGTGAGGCTCTCTATCTACCTTGTTGCCATTTTCAAATGCTTGTGCATACACCATTAAAAAGAAAAAAAGACTGCAGCATGCAACAACCGACTAATCCATCAATCATAATCCTGGAGCTGCCAGAAGTCATGTAACTGCTTAAAGAATTTAGCAGCCCTCTGGCACTTATAGGGGGAGGAGGAAAGCCCCATCTAATTAATCACAGGTGAAACAGCTTGGCCTTACTCCAAAAAGCCTTGGAATATCTGCCAAGCTTTGATGGTAATTTTCTTTCTAAATAACCCCCTCAAGAAATTTATGATTAAGTAATTAAAGTGATGAATAAAGAGATACTTAGTAAATGGAAGGAGGTTTTGGGGGGAGAGAATAAAGTTCCAATCCATCTTCTCCCCTCCAGAATGAAATCCATTCCTTCTTTCTACATCTTCATTATGTATAGTATAGTATAGTATAGTATAGTATAGTATAGTATAGTAATCAGATCCTAATTCCCATAAATGTGTACACTCTAACACTCCCTGTTTACCTTACCTTACCTTAATTTTTTGTTTTCTGGTGATGCCAAAATTGGTGCTTGAACAAACATTATTGTCAGGATGCTGTCAGCGGCTCTCAGCTGGTTGCCCAGGAAAGTATAAAAACAAGGAAATGTTCTTACCGTCGTCTGTTTATTCAGTATTTACAGAGAGAGGCTACAGAACCCAGCCTCTTGGGTAATGACATTGTCCCAAGTGAATCTCCACCCTCCGTCTCTCTCCGGGTGCTGCTACATACCCTCTGAGCTCTTTGCTCTCCTACTTTTAAGGCTCGCTGGGTTCTGGGAGATGGTGGGTCTGGAATGCTTTCTAAAAACAACATGTCAGCCAGCTGCCATTCCAGTCCTTCCTCCTCCTTTCCCATTATTTCCCAACTTTTCCCCTCATCTGCCTCTGAGCTGTGACCTCCTGCAAACCCCTGTTGTAAATCTATAATGTCTTCCTCCTCCTCCTCCCTGGAAGGCTCAGGATGGGGAGGCGGTCTCCACCATTCCTCCTCTGCCAGTCCCTGACAATTATCTGTCTTGGAAACAAATGCCTTGGAATGTAATGTGAAAATAGCCCTCTTCATGCATATATGCTAAATGCATGGAAAAGAGGGGCTGCTCCCTTCAGGCCCCATGCCAGCTCTGCCCCTGACACCCACATAGGCTGAGCAAAAAGTTTGTGGATAGAGTATCTGCATGTGTTGCAAATTCCCATGCATTCCATGTGACCAGAAACCCTGCATGATCTATGATCTCAACTCAGGATGGAGGAGAAATTCAATTCAGTTTGCACTTAAATGTGAATCTATCTGATTTGCACTTTGCAAGTTGTCTTCTTGGAGCTATGCAAAGTCCAAGGAGTCCAGACTTACTGTACATACGTGTCTTACTAAGGCACCCTCCGTACTGCCCCATGGGCTCCTTTACATTGTCAGGCCAGGGTACTGAGACCATTTCCTAAAGAGGAGAATTTGTGCTTCGAGCCCCAAAACCCATCCCCCATGGAAATAAAGACACAGTGGAGACAGAATTTAGTTTAAATGTTAATAGGCAAATTTTAGCCACAACTTTATTAAAATACACACGTGTGACTGATTCTGGCTTAGGCATTGGTATCAAACTATATCTGGCTCCTGCCCCACCCTGCAAGGAACCTGTAAGGGTAAACAACCAGCAGGGGGATCTCCGTCAGTGTATATTGACTGGTGCTCACCCCTGGGGTTCCCCTGGGGTCCTGGCATGGCCCTAGCCCCTCTCTGGGCTTTGGATGAGATCCAGACCCCCGGATTCCTTTAACGGAATACCCTACTCATTGGAGGTGCAGGTGATGGCCGCACCTCCCCTCCCCACATTCCCCTAAACCAATGCCTAACCGCCAAACCTTGTGATGATTGCTAAGAAGTAGGCAAAAACCAAGTGGCCACAGCCAATCTGCCACATTGGAAAAAATTCCTACCTGGCCCCCATTCCAAAACAGGCGACCAACCAAAGTCCAAAGCAAGGCCAAACACAACCTAATTAATGGGTGGGTGGGCGAGTGTTTCACGCTGCCAAATAGATACACCCAACCTTGCCACGCTACTGATTGGCTAAAGGCCATTGGCATAACTGTGGCACCACTGGCTTGGAGTGGGGCAAGCCCGACCCACAAGCCGGTTAGGGAAGAGTTTCAGGACCGAGCACAACATGGAGGATCTAACTTGCCAATCACTGCTGAGCTTTTTTAAACAACAACAACACAAACTATGTCAGTTGCACTAAGTTGCCAATGAAATCAATGGGATAAATTCCAGGAAGGGATTACTTCCTCCCGTCATGGGTTGAGTAAGTTCCAGCTGCTCAGTCCCCTCCCTTGACTTGGAGGACAACATCAAGGAAGACCAAGATTGAGGGCAGGAAATCCATCTGAATAATCCAGTCACCATCCAGACAATTTTGTTCCTGATACCAGACTTGTATATCATTTTTGCAGCGTGATTTTGTTTTTTTTAAAAAGAAGAAACTTGCTTTGATAGCTTTTCAGGACTGTAATGTGGAATAAAAAGTATTCTTTTAAAAGAAGTCATGACTTAAGTCTCATTCATTTCACTGGGCACTCAGCATAACTAATTGATGATGGCATGAGGTTTTTATTTTGTCAAGAAGATATGAAGGAGATCTGGTGCATGTGTGTATATTTCTGGCAACAGCAAAATAACCACTCACATCAACTTCACACAAGGCAGTGCACATTTTATTTGTAGGGTTGTTTTTGTTTGTTTTGCTTTTGCTACATGGAAATGATTTTCATGGGGGGGATGTTGCATGTGAAGCAGTGAAAAGGTTGAAAGAGGGAGCGACTCTGAGACCCAATGGGATATTTTTTGAATGACATGGTACAAAGCTGAAATAACTTTGGGGATCATCTAGCCATCACTTCCCTTCCAAATGAAATGAAGCCTGAGGATAGTTTGCTCACCTTGCCTACCCCAACAGAATCCCTGAGGTGAAAAGCTCTCAAAGACATTACGATGACTGTCACTCCTGCTTAATTAGAGATGAGTGATGATCGGAGATGTTTTCCCTTCACATATTCAGAATGGCTGTGGAAAAGATATGGATGATTAGGATCATGGACAAAGGGCATAGCAAAGAGGTGACCTTGATCTCTTGGGCCTGAATTAAACAGGAATCCAGGTAACAAAAACCCAACGGCTGTGCTGGAAAATTTAAAGGATTAATTATCTTACACGGGAAAAGGGAATTATTTGGAAATGGAAATTAACAGTAACAGACTTTACCAATCAGGTGTCTTCCAGATGTTTTGGACTAGGATGCCCTGAGGTCCTTGGAGGAAAACCAGGGGGAGATGCCATTAATAAAGGAGGAAGGCTGTCACAGGAAGGGTTGTGTCCCCTACTCTTGAGATTTTGTTGGTGTCCATCTGTCTTGGAAGACAATGGAAAAGTGCACCTATGGGGCTGAAGTCAAACCACTGGAGAGTTACAGGTTCTGCTGTGGCTGTAGAGAGACATGTTTTGTTGCAGATGAGGCAGATGAGGCACCCAGTTTTGCTGCTACAGGTGCAATATTTTCTGTGAAAAGGGATCTATTTTCAAAGCAGGGAGAGACCTTGGCCTGAAATGCTGGAGAGATGAGGTTATGACCTATTGATTGTCCATTAGATGTGTGAGTTGGGATGGGAGAGAATTTTGATTCAATCTGCATTTACATGTGAACCTCTGTAATTCACTGTAATTTTCAAAACCATACAAGAACCGAAACACAACTGTGCTTCAAAATTGGCACATGCCTGAATTCTGTAACACAGTTCTCCAGTCCACTGATGTGCAAAAAAATCTGTATACTGGTAGGAAAATGTGCATAAAATGCATCGATAAATGAAAATAACATTAAAAATGCATTTTTGGATAAATTAAATTACAAAACATGCATATTGGGCTAAATTGCGTACAAACAGGTGTATCTGGAGAAATTCTCACTAAAATGCTGGTGAATTTATAATGACATACCCCCATAATTCTCAAACTGATGTGAAAGTGTGGAGAACTAAATTGAAGATTAGAAAAATGAGAAATGGAGAGAAATAGAAATTGACATGTTTAGCCATCCCTGAAAAATAAGGCCTCTTCTTACACTCTCCAGCTTAGTCTCTGCTACGTCCAATATCTCTGTGAAATTCCACGGTGAAAGTCATGCTATTTATTCGAAACAAAGTCTAGTGCTTCCCCTTTTAAAGAGAAAGCAGCGCAGACCTTTGTCTCCAGCCTCAGGGATCACTTAATTGGCTCCCCCGTAAAAATGCAGTGAGCTCAGTTGCCTGATAATGATTATAAATGACAGAGACTATCAGATTTACCTTGGGACATCTCCAGGGAGTTTGCAGTTAGTTTAGTCTGAACTCTGCGTCAGCTGTTCAAGCTTCTTTCTTCTCAGTATGTGGTGGCTGGACTCAAGCTGCAGTCTTTCAAACCTAATTAGTGTTAAGGGAAGGAGGGGAACCCACAAACCCTCCTTTTCCTCTCCCCCCCAATCAGTTTTGCAGAACAAGGCCAGAGATTTATTCAAGGTACAAGTAACTTACATATTTGGAGGGATCTTGATATTACATAATAAAGGACTTCATCCACGCTTGCAGATTTGAGACTTTAGAAGGGCAGCTAACATTCTTGGGACTGAAGACTAAAAACACTCTGCTGGCAACAGGATAAGCAGGGACTGGGAGATGGCATCACTCTTCAGCTTATGGGGATGCAAATCGCCCCTTCCTGACTCGTCAGATGATCAACAGGAGGAACAGTGAGGAGGTGATGTGCTTCCAGGCCAGGGGTTAACCAACCCTTCACAGACCTTGTGAAATGCACTGGTGCACCAGAAAACACACACAAACTCCTAATGTCCTTGTTGTTCCGTTCTGGCCTTGCAGAGAAGGGAGCATCTGGAGCAAGCAATTTGACCCAACAAAGGCTAGAGGTAGACTGAGGCCCTTTGAACCTCAGTGTCCAGTCCAACTCTCTGGCCTGTAGAGGGGCCTCCTGCCTGGTTCACTCCCTATTGCATGGGACCAGCAAGGTAGAGTGGGGGTATTTGGTTCCTTGGGTCCATGGAAAGCATCCCAGCTGTGGCTCTATGGGCTCTGGTGCAGTGATTGACAGAGAGTTCATTGTTCTCTTCAGGAGAAGTGCCTGGGAGTGGCAGAATGCAAGGAGAATGCAAGCGGACTCCAATCACACTCCCTTCATGAAATGTGAGGTCTCCCCAGAAGCCCCTGGAACAATCACATGGGTTTGTCTAAACTATACTTGGTGAGAATTTTGGATTTGGATCCTGGAATGCTTAACCTTAAATCATACCCCAGGGTAAAGGATGGAAGCAGGGAGAAATGGTTGCAGACACTTCATAAAGAACAAAGTTTTTATTTGAAGGGAGATGCTAGCATATTTCATAATAAAAACACTTGGTCTGGCAGCAAAGCACCCTTTCGTCTGACTGTTCGAATGGACTTTACCACAGTTGTCAGGTCATTTACTAAAGTGTTGAATGGGACAAGGCAAAAGAACTGATCAGAGGCGTAGATCTCAAAATTGGTAGGTGGCCGAGCAATCACAAATCTGTTTTTAGAAAAAAAAGAGTCAGCAATATCACAATTTGAAAAACTACACACTCAAAGGAGCAATTGTTTTTTGGACATATATATTAAGGGGTTTTGAATGTGTTTTTAAAAACTTGCATAATAGTGCAAAAGATCTGCGTAAAATGGGAAGGGGTTAATGGGAAAGAGAAAATTTAATTCTTACTTGTGTAATAATACCCTAAAATATATCGTACATACATGATACAATCTTTTAATGCAGTAGTACAGTATTCCCATTTTGCATTTTTATGTTGTGAACCGCCCTGTGATCTTTGGATGAAGGGAGGTATACAAATAATAATAATAATAATAATAATAATAATAATAATAATAATAATAATAATATTTGGACCAATACTGATCCATGCAAATGTGAACTATTTTCTTATTTGTTTTGAAACTGACACACTCAAACGGAGCAGCATCTGTACGTTTCAATTTGCAATATACTTTCCTATTTTCAATCAGACTGGTCTCATGTTTCTGACGGTAGAGGCCAAAGCAAAGGATTCCAAGCAACTCAAGTGCTAGATTGTAGATATCCCCAAAGAAGAGCTGTGAACAGGGGGAAAGTGACAATATTGTCTTAATGCCGTATCAACATTCCTTGATAAGATTAATTTAATTGATAAGTCTGTTTGTACCTTCCTGGGTGGGTGGCTTTGCGGGCGGGCCCTGGGCTTCCCCTGTGAACTGGCCTATTGCAGTCCACATTGTCTTTCTGCCACCAAATTGGCTGATGGCAGCAGGAATGTAGAGGGTGTTCCCCCTGGGCACGGTGCCAACTGACCAGTAGTGGCGCTTGGCACTGCGCCCATGGCAAGGATAAATGCCTGGCCTGCAGGGCCTTTCAGCCTCTCCCTTACTGTGTATGTCCCATAAACTACTGGTTGACGGCCCTGGTTTAAAATAGTAGTTTCCAAACTTATTACTCTCCTTGGCAGGGTAGGAACCTAGAGCTAACTCTGAAACTCTCCTCATCCACTTTCCTTCCTCATTTATAAAGCGCCCATCTCCCTCACCCAAAAAATGTGGAACACATAGATTAGGAATCATTTGTTATTCGGTTTAAAATAAAATAAAATTCTTAATTTTGTATGAATTCATATGCATGTGCATTTTTACCACAGGTTCCAGTCAGGATTGTGGTGGCCTCACATATAATGCATTGGTCACTGGGGTCAGGTAGCTGTCGAGTTCACCGGTGCCTCCACTGGCAAAGTTGGATCCAGATGCACACCTGAAGTATGCAGTCTTTCTCAACCTGTGGGTCCCCAGATGTTGTTGAACTACAACTCCCATCACCCCAAGCTAGAAAGGCCAGAGCTCAGGGATGATGGGAGTTGCAGTCCAACAACATCTGGGGACCCACAGGTTGAGAACTGCTGCTTTAGAGGGAGTGAACCTTGTAGAGAACAGGTGACCTGCCAAAGTCCTGAATCCAGGAACCACCCACTCTTAGGATGTCAGGACTCAATCCCAGTATATTGGCCCTCATCCACCCCACAACTGCTTCCAAGCCCTGGCCTAGGTCCTACACAGACTCCCCCTGCTTAAATGATGCACAGAAATAGAGCTGAGTACAGTAGCAGAAAGAGGGACGCGGGTGGCACTGTGGGTTAAACCAGAGAGCCTAGGGCTTGCCGATCAGAAGGTCAGTGGTTCAAATCCCCATGATGGGGTGAGCTCCCGTTGCTCGGTCCCTGCTCCTGCCAACCTAGCAGTTTGAATGCATGAAGTTCAAGTAGATAAATAGGTACCACTCCGGCAGGAAGGTAAACAGCGTTTCTGTGCGCTGCTCTGGTTCGCCAGAAGAAGCTTAGTCATGCTGGCCACATGACTCGGAAGCTGTACGCCGGCTCCTTTGGCCAATAAAGCGAGATGAGCGTCGCAACCCCAGAGTCGGCCACGAATGGACCGAATGGTCAGGTGTCCCTTTACCTTTACGGTAGCAGAGTTGGCTGCATGGGCACACAGAGCGGCAGCCATGCCATGCACTCCGGGGGGAGGGGGATCTGCCACGTGAGGGAGGGGCAATCCGCTGTGCGGGGGCGGGGTGATCCTCCGTGCTTGGCAGCGGGGCAATCCTCTGTGTGTGGCGGCAGCACAATCCTTCTCGCACGGCTGCAGAGGTGAGATCCCTCGGGGGCGATGGGGCAAGTCGGGGGGTGCCTTTTTGTCACCCCATTCAGTGATGGCACCGGGGGTGGGGTGCACCCCCGTATCCCCCTTCCTATGCCCCTGGCTGAGTGTCACATTGTCTACAAACTGGTAATATCTAGCACCAGATCCCCTGATGACCACTTCCCAAGGGATTCATACAGATCACGCCTTTCCAAACTGAGCTTCATTTGGATGAAACAAAATAATAAAAATTCCTTCCAGTAGCACCTTAGAGACCAACTAAGTTTGTCACTGGCATGAGCTTTTGTGTGCATGCCCACTTCTTCAGATACCTTCATTTGGATGGTACACAGCATGTTTTTGAAGAATGGCAGATGTAGTGGCTGCACTTGAAAAGTGAGTCCGGTGGGCACAACAGAAACATCCACTGCATTAAAAATTCATATTGATTTGTAATTGTGCTTTTAATGCTTTTATTTCTTATATAGTACAATAAAATCTGATACTTAAGAAATAAAAGAAGCAATAAAAATACAATTAAGAATCACACAACAACTAGCAGTGCATTACAATTGCTACCACTAGCAGAAAAATCATTAGGGGGTCCACCAGGATCATCAGCATATATTTTTTTTTTTAAAAAAGGAACCAAAGATATAGATGTTAAAAGGCATTGGCACCAACATGGTAAGAATGGATGGATCAGACCAATTCTTATTCCATCCAATTTCACACTTTCTCAGCATGTTCTATACTGAGGTTCATCTGCCTTTGTCCCATTGTCTTCACTGACATAAGCACTTCTTGTTGCCTCAAATGGACCTTTTTAAATGAGGTTATTGATATGAATGCTGATACAAAGCTCATGCATGTGATTCAAAACAGTCTATGGATTGCAAATCCAAGAAAACAGTAAACACAGCTGCCTATCTTCCTAATTCACTTGCTCATTATGGTTTGAAGCACATCAATGAGACTTAAAAGAGGTAGCTTGAAGGAAATGAGCTAAATACAACTCACCAGTCGTCCGTCTGCTACACTTGGAGAATCTGTCAGTGCTAAAAGTGCCAGTTTACACCTGTTCCTCGATCCAAAGTGCCCCACATTGCTAGTACTGCCACTCAGTGAAGCCTCATCTGCCAGATATTCTTCCAGTTCTGGACTGGTCCCCCCAGTCACCAGTGACTGCAGTAAAGCCAACACATGGTGATTATGGTAGGTCTGCAATGAAAATGTACAGAAGACAAACATTCATTTCTACCAGATGATATAAAAGACAGCAAATCCAATTAGACTTGATAGGGCACAACACAATTTGAGTGCACTTGCAATGCATTTTCCAGCAGGAATGAATGGCAGGGAAAGTTGTGGTGGACAGCCTCTCTGCCAGGTAATATATATGGCAGGATTAGGACTGCAGGATGAGGACCTCTGAACAATTTTGAGGGATTCTTGGAAAATTTCATCAAGCAAAGTTTGGTTGCTACTCTCACTGATATCTCTTGAGCGTGCAGGGCATGCTGTATTGGCCATCAGCTTAATGTCTGTGAGGAATCTGAATCCTCACTGGTCTGACACTGGAAATCTCCATATTATTGTGGAGATGTATGAGCAAGAAAATAGAGGGTCAGCATGGAGACCTCTTATAGGGCCACAAACTATTACATTCAGATGACTGGGTGACTATGATTATTTCCGAAAAATAAGGGGACACCAAATCTCTCATGACAGCCTTAAGCGGGGCCTTAAGCAGGCTTCCTCAACCTCAGTTCTCCAGATGTTTTGACTCTACAGTTCCCATTATCCCTGACCACTGGACCTGCTAGCTAGAAGATCAAGAACCAGCAAAGTACCCCAACCTCTTAAAGGTATTTAGGGAATCTGAAGGGATGATTCATATGACATGTAGATGGTTGCATTATTTATGAGTGTTATTTATTTGTTTCAGAGAAGATGTACATGTTGGTGAAGTCCTTTCCTTTCAGCCTGGCTTAAGGGTAAAGGTAAAGGTACCCCTGCCCGTACGGGCCAGTCGTAGCCGACTCTAGGGTTGTGCGCCCATCTCACTTAAGAGGCCGGGGGCCAGTGCTGTCCGGAGACACTTCCGGGTCACGTGGCCAGCGTGACGAAGCTGCTCTGATTGATTGATTGATATTTATTATGGCCAATGGCCCATCACACAACAGTTTCTCACCAACATATATATACTTAAACCTCCAAGTTTAAAACAGCTAAAAACTTGCAAAAACAGACAAAAACCAAAGCAGAATAAGCAAAAGACCAACAACATACATTACAGTACAGTAAATTTGCAACATAAACATCGCCCTCTGCTCATAAATAAAAGACATCAATGGTGATATCACCTAATTACATCCTAAAACATATATCATGAAGCTGCTCTGGCGAGCCTGCACCAGTGCAGCACACGGAAACGCCATTTACCTTCCCGCTATAAAGTGGTACCTATTTATCTACTTGCACTTAAGAGTTCTTTTGAACTGCTAGGTGGGCAGGAGCTGGGACCGAACGACGGGAGCTCACCCCGCCGCGGGGATTCGAACCGCCTACCATACGATCGGCAAGTCCTAGGCGCTGAGGATTTACCCACACCGCCACCCGCGTCCCTAAGCCTGGCTTAGGTAAATGTAAAAATAGAGGACCCCTGGATGGTTAAGTCCAGTCAAAGGCGACTATGGGGTTGTGCCACTCATCTCGCTTTCAGGCTGAGGGAGCCGGCATTTGTCCACAGACAGCTTTCTGGGCCATATGGACAGCATGATTAAACCGTTTCTGGTGCAACAGAACACCGTGACGGAAACCAGAGAGCACAGAAATGCCGTTTGTCTTCCCACCACAGCGGTACCTATTTATCTACTTGTGCTGATATGCTTTTGAACTGCTAGGTTGGCAGGAGCTGGGACCTGGCATATTGTTATTAGGATAGTAAAGTAAATACCATAAAACCTGCAAAGCGTTTAAATAGCTGAATGGTCCTTGCAAACTTACAGGCCATGCTGGTGAATTGCACTTCAATTTTACTTGAGCCCTTTCTGCCTTTTTGAGGAGGGATTTTTTCAGAATTATCATGTTCTCTTGGCCAGGCTTATCTAGCTCAGAGGGAATCAACATTTTACATACTTTGCTGAGCTCTTTAACATATGATGGCTAAACTTTTTTGACATCAAAAGGATTTCATTTACATACTTGGCTTAATTAATCGGATTTATGTGTCACCTGCATTTTATTTGCTGAGTTATACACTGTTTGAGTTTGCAGAGTGAAAAGAAAGACAACTAAAGAGAGCTGAGTTTCTTTAAGAACATCCCTGCAGTAAATGTGAGTACATTCAAAAGAAGCTTCAGTCTCATTGAAAAGGATCGCACTCCTGCAAAAATCCTAATTCACCTAGACATTACTGATATGCTTAGGCACTGTACATTGATTAAACAGGGTAACAACAACAAAATCAGTCTTGATGTAATTGTATGCATGATTACATCAATATTATTTTGGTGGTGTTTTACCCATGCTCAAGAATATGCACAACTGTAAAAACTGCGCACACACCAATGTTCAAGATTAGTTTTAGGCAGTCTTTGGGCAGTTTTTGGACCCTGAAAATGTTAAGAAATTTGCACATGCTCTAATTCCAGCATGAACTTTAGAAATTCCTCCACTTAACACCACAATTCAGGAGTAGAATGCATGACAGAGGCAAGTTATGAAACAGCAAAGCAATGAAATGGGTGAAATCTACTCAAACCTGGCTTTAAGATTTTTAATAATATGGATAATTGGTTACATATCCACACAACTTTGTTATCTAGTGCTAACTATCATTAGTACAACATTAGCCTATCTCTAAAGTCAAATTATAATGGATTTGTATAGTATTCTGAGTGAGTGAATTTGCATTTCTTATTGTGTCCAACTCCATTCCAAAGTCCATTCCAGGAATCTAGAGATGTCACCAGGTTGTCCTTGCATCCTCTAGGACCTTTCAGGAACCAAAGAAAACTATCCTAACCATGTGAAAATCTTATAGCCACACAAGTAAAGACCTAACATTATACAGAGGCTCCCTGAGCTGCTCTAGACTTCGATGTACACGTCCAGAGGTTTTGTCTGTTGCAGAAGAAGCTGTCCATTGCTGAACATGGTAGAGGTCTGGCCTTATATACGGTACTTACAGGAATACACTGCACCCTGGGCCCATTCTAGAAATAGTTCTGTCAAAATAAACCCTGCTCCTATAAACCCTAGTTATACATTCCACCAAATTTCAGAAAAGTAATTCCTGGCTTTAATGCGAAATAAATGCATGTTATAGGTTAGAAGTGCATAATACATTTTGTAAACAAAGCAAACATGGACAGCAAGTCAAACTGCATTTCTGCCCATAGTAGAACTTTGCTGGAAGAGGTTAACAATTCAGTGGAGAATCATGCTTAACCATTTCTACCCAGCAGTCTTCTAGAGATGGGTGATTTAATATGAGACTCAAGTTGGAAGGTCTAGAAGGGACTTACAGTGCACATTACAGCATCCAAAAAGCTGTCAGAAAATACTGTTCCTCTGGATATCCGTTGCATTCCATAAACAGATTCATTTGTGTTGCTCTGTTCAAAGAATTGTGCATTGGAGGCGATCTCTGAAAGAGGACAAAGCAATAACAGAAGTTCAGCCACTTGCAAACACCAAGGTTGTATATAATCAATAGAAATTATCATAATTAAACTCAACCATTTCCTGTGCTGTAAAATAATGGAAATAATGTGAGAGAAAGGAAGGAGTGGTTGCTTTAATGGACTTGTATGACCAAATTATTTACTGAGGCCAGGAGTAGAGATCAGTCAAGAAATGAGCTCTTGTGACAATAAATAATGGTGATGGTTATCAGTAAGCAAGCAAGCTAGATGCATTTATAACTTGGTGGCATTTGATTAATTATATTATGATAGATCAGAAGTCTTTTGGGCTTTGTGACGAGGCTGAGTACTAAGACTCACCTGGTTTGTGAAAACAAACAAGTCAACATTTAATTACATTTCCCCTACCACACATGCCCATATTTATATTAATACAGTGGAAGACGCAGGCCAACAATATTTGGGAAGCAATATTTGGAAAGTAAGTAAAGTTACTTAAGTAAAAATAGTAAAAATAAGAAAGATGTTCTCAGTTGAGATAATCGTTAATGGGGCAGAAAAGCCACCATAAAGTGACTTTTTAAATCTGCATTTTTCATATAAGAACATTGTGAATGTTTATGATATCTCAGGAGACCTTGACTATTCCAAATCCCTCACTGCCAGGCCTCCACTGCCCCCAGCCTTCTCAGAAACCAAATCCCTCAATTATTGCATTTCATCCCTTTCTTTTCCCCAAAGGCAATCTTCCTTGAGCAGCAACTGAATGTGGAGAGTGAAGGGCTGCTCCTCAGGTCTTGAATGGACCCCTACACCTTCACAGCCCAAAAGTATCTTGAGGACCCAGTTGCTGCTGGGGAAAGTAACTATTTGGGGAAAGGATGGAGGAATATTTCAACAGACTGAGCTTCTGTATAAGCCTAACCCAAATGCAAAGTGGTTTTGGCTTGGAACATAAAAAGTTTGTTATTTCCAAAGTGGAGGTGCTGTTTTCAACCACCTCCAATTCTGAAATCCAGCCACATCAGTAGTTTTAATCATTACAAACTGTCAAAAGATCCAAGAACGGTAACTGAAAGGAATAGATGCTCACCAAAACTTAAAAGCACTTCCAAATCCTCCAGAAACATCCATGTGGATGTTGCAGGGATGAAAAAAAAGTTTTGCTTTAGTTTCATGCTGAGTCTTTGTAACACTTTGTTACATATATTCTCCTTATAAGCTATTGAGACTTATTCAAAGCCTGTGAATTAACATTTAAGTCAAATCTTTTTTATGTTCCTTGGACACGGCATGCTGTCATTTTCTGTCTTTGAATTCTAAAGAGGTTTCAGGAGTAAATAAATAATGCATCAGGCATAACACTGGTGAAATTTGTTCCCAAAGAAGAACTTACTCAGCTCAGTGATGACGGGAGTCCGTTTGGAAAGGATGGGCGCTGATGGACTATCAATTGTTCCCTGACTGATTTCCATTTGAGTAACTTTCAGTAACAATGCAGGGAAAAGAAAGAAGAGAAAGTCAGGGATCAAAGAGCTAAATTTTGAGACTGCCCAAACGTGCTTATTGTATATTACTGTAACTATAAAAGACACTTCTGTTTTTTGCATGCTGTTCTCCCAAGCTTCATTATCTTGAAAGATTTGAGATATCTACTTGAAAGCTCTTCCTGAAGCTGTTTATTGTCATCAGATATCAGTCAGTCAAACCAGTGGTCCTGAAGCTGTAAATGAAGTCAATCCTAAATTCTGTAATTCCTCTTCTCTACTAGCCTTCCAGAGAGGGTACAAAGTAATAAGATCCCTGATGGATCAGACCAAAGCCCATCTAGTCCCACATTGGTTGTATCCAACCATGTTCTACTCACAGTACATCTAGTGAAATTAATGAACCAGAGTTTGTCATATCAATTAGCTTCAATGGAGTAGGACTAATGTTGGATACAACCAAGAGTGGACAACTGGATTCCTATAGGAAGCCCCCAAGCAAGACCTGGGTGCAACAACAGTTTTCCCATGCATAATTTCCTAGTGACTGCTATGTAGAGGTATAATGCCTCCAATAGTGGCGGCATCTTTTTTTTTATTAAATGATATTTATTAGAAGTTTAGAAATTACAGAAAAAAGGAGAAAAAGAAAAAGAGAAAAGAAAAAACAACAAAAAATTTAACAGAGCCTACATTACAATACATAAAAAGAGAAACATAAAAAGGCAATACAACAATACAACAACAAAAAACCCAATAACACTAAAACACACATCCAATATTCCATATCTTTACCTTTCGTTTACTTGTTTCATTGACCTCCTCACACCTCCCTTTTTTGTATTCTAGTTCAATTAATAGTTTCAGCAAATTCTTTCCATCTTTCTCAATTTTTGTTCTATAATTTATCTTAATGATCTAACCTTAAATTTCCATTTTGGCCCATTATCAGCTTTTACTTAAGTCTTTATTACCTTTCTGCTAAAACCATGTAACTTCATTCCAGCATCTTTCTAACATTTATTAATTTTGCAATGTTTTTGTAAATATAATTTAATTTTTTTCCCAATCTTCTTCCGCCAACTCTTCTCCCTGGTCTCGGATTCTGCCAGTCATTTCCACCAAGTGGCGGCATCTTTTTTATATGGATTGCAGCTCAGCTGATGAGTTGCTTCAGTGCTGCTTAGATCCTGTGTGCTTTGCAATTTTTCTCCTAACTGTTTTAGTTATCCCTCCATGTTGCCTTGAGCATATTGGAAAGCTGCTCAACAAATAGATTTAGCAAGACATCAGTTGAATTTATCTTAGTTATATTAATTGTTCAATGAAGACCAAAGCCAGTCTGCAAGAGACATCTTTCAGTGTGCATGTGTGTATACATACGTCAGCATGCTTGTGTGTATTGTCAGCACCCATCTATCTCAAGAGACAATGGAGTGCGCCTCAGTCCAAAGCTGTAGCCATTTAAGGGTTGTGAGTCATCCCAGAGCCATCCCCACCACACTGCCTGTAAAAAAATGACTTTTTCTTATGCACGCCGGCAGTATTCTTCCCAACTGCTCACTTAGACCTCCATCTGCACTTTACATTTTAGGGTGCAAAAAGTTTTAAGAGGAAACCCCTATTCCCCTCACAAAGCTATGATACAAAAAGGGATTTAATATCAATCTCTTTTCCCAGGGAACTCTGGGAATTGTGGCTCTCTGAGCATAACAGGGGTCTCTTAACAACTCTCAGCACTATTAACAAACTACACTTCCCATGATTTTTTGGCATAATATTTATTTATATGCAGTGTGAACACAAGACTTTAGACATAAACTTGCTGGCTCCCATTTCCTATGTTTCTGGTCAGTGACTACAAAGGCATTAGAATAACCTGTGGGAACAAGGAGTGTTGGTCTTCATTTCAAATTACATACACACACCTGAAAAAAGACCCAATTTATGATATAAGAACAGTTTCAGTTTAAAGGATTGGTACAATCTGTTTGTAGATTGTGACATAAAAAATACACAGTCCTGTTTATTTGCTTGCAGACAAAGTAAAATAAAGCAAGAATTAACCCCCACCATTTCTTGATTTAAACCCAGGAAAGCACTTGGTGTATTTTCTTCTCCCTCCCATATGCTAATGAAGAAAACAAGGTCACACTACCAAGGTGGAAATAAATTGGATTAAAAATGGAATTGGCTGTATAAGCAGGAATTTGGGTGGTATTAAACTTGTTGGTGGGATATTTTTGTCACGAGATAAAGGAATTATAAAATAGATTTCGGAGTGCACATAGACGAATACAATCCTACAGGATTCAAGGGGGGCACACCTTTGTGCAGCAGTTAATCCAATTTCAAAGTCAATGAGGCCTATAGTAGTCACTCAGCAAGTTGTTAAAAAAAAACAGACCGGGAAGATGAAAATGTTTTCTAAGTGCTATAAGAGGCACCTATCTAAGACAATGAAATCTTCAATGTCTTAGAGAGCAGATCCACCCTGTTGAATATTATCAATTAAGTATCATATACCTTATCTGTAGGTACTTTACTGTAGGTATTTTACTGACTTCATTTCAGTTATTTGAGAATATCTAGGTAATAGACCAATGTCACACTCTGGTGCAATGATGGGACGAAACATCACTTCTGATACAAATAGGCCGAACGACTGAAACTGGAAAGTTATGGGGGCAGTATAATTAATTTGCCATATTCCTAAAGGAAGGTTTGTGCAACTGAGTTGTTCGATATCTTTTTTGAGGTTTCACTCAAAATGGCCACTGCCCTGTATTCCAGCCACAGCCTCCAAACCATCTTCAAGGGCAGACCCCAATGCTAGGTAGCAGCCAGGTTCTGCTGCCTATGAAGGTATGTGAGCTTGGCAGGACCCTCACAGCGTCCTGTAGGCGGATTTGCAAGACCTGGCAGAAGCCAGATGCTGCCTTTGCCAACTAAGGGCATGGCGCAAGCTGGACAAGGCAGTCCCACAACAGAGGGCATGGATTACTATGTCCAAGCTATCTTTAACTAGGGAATGGCTAACCAAAACTGGAAACAGTCACTCTAGACCAGTATTGGTAGCAGCTCTCCAGGGTCTTGCACTTTCTCTGCCACTGGATTATTTTAACCTGCTGTGCCAGAAATTGAACTTGGGACATTCTGCATGTGAAGCATATGCTAAACCACAGTTCCTCCCATAGGAGGGGGCAGATAGAAAAGGCCTGAAAGAAGGGGCAAAATGCAGCAAGTGAAAGAAGGATAGAGAAAGAAGTTGTTACACGAGGAGGACAACGTTCCTGCCACTCTCCACCTGGCCTAGGGTGGGGCCTGACAGGCCATATAAGAACTGCTGCTGTGGCTGCTGTTCAGCAAGGACCTGGGTATTCTGAGGGACGTTTTGTTGGGAGTTTTTGCTGATGTTACTGATATTAACTTTTTGTATTTTTATTTCTACAGTCGTACCTCCGCTTACGTATCCCTCTGGATATGTAAACTTTGGGATGCGAACGTGGCAAACCCGGAAGTATTTTTCTGGGTTTCATCACGTGCGAATGCGCAGAAGTGCTAAACCATGCCATGCACATGTGCAGAAGCGGCTTGCAAATTCCTTGGGATGCAGCCAGACCCCTGGAACGGATCCCCTTCTCAACCAAAGATACCACTGTATGTGGAAATTGTTCAGTTTGGTTATGTAGTTTCTAATGCATTTTATTTATTTTTATGAATACTTTGCTATGTTTGTAATTATGTAAATCTTTCCATATTGTAAACCGCCTTGAGCATTATTTTAACTGTGGAAAGGTGGCACACAAATAAAAAATGATGACGACGATGATGAACGTAGTAGGGGCCAAGATGCGGCAAAGTCACCTGGAATCGGGGAAGAGAATCTGAGGCTATTGCCCACTTTGTCACCTACAATCTATCTTTTTGGCTGCTACCATCTCCATCTCCACTGTTTGATGGACACTTCTCTGATTTCTAGATTAATGGTCCTTTCTTCTCACACAGCATAAGATTTAATGGAGGGAGAGAGAAAATCACAAGGCATTATTTTGACTGAATGTGGCTATGATGATAAGGAAAACTGTGTATAAAGATTTCAGTGACATGGTTAAAGTGGTTATGGTGGGGGAGGACATTTGACTGTGTTTGTGTGTCTGTGTGACACTCCATTGCTCATGCTTTTATGGAAGGTATTTCTAAAAAATAAATGTTTTAAAGGGGGGGAGGAGGAGGAGTGCCCTACTGAGGTTATTGGAGGCCATCGGTGGAGCTGGATCTTGACTTCTGTCCTTGGCCCCTTTTACCCCAAACTTGGGAGAGTGTTTGCACAAAAGCCAGAAGAAGAAGAAGAAGAAGAAGAAGAAGAAGAAGAAGAAGAAGACGACAACGATGGAGACAGAATGGTGATGCATCACATTTCACAAACAAGGCCAGGTAAGTGAGACAGGTAACTATCCATGGTGGAAAACATGCCTTGAATGCAAAAGGCCTCAGGATTGATCCTTGGCATCCCCAGCTGAGTCTCAGGGGATGGAAAAGACCCTTCTCTGTCTGAGACCCTGGAGAGCTTCTGCCAGGTTGATGAGACAATCCTTGGCTACATACACAAATCATCTGACCAGATATTAGGACGCTCCATGTTACAAAGAAGCTCCTTTAATAAGGAAGCTCCATACAACTCCAAAAACTGGTGGAGAAAATCAAATGAGAATTCCAGCAGTGCACCTATTCAGATGAGACAGTTTTTGATTTTAATATGAAGGTAGCCCTGCCCTGGCTACAGTTTCCTTATGTCAATATTTTTGCTCCCCAGGAGTACACAGCCCTATACCTGAAATCTCTCATCTTAGCAGGCTGCTATTACAAAAGATTACTTAATTGCACATTTCTACTGTATGTTTGGATTGTAGCAGCATATTAAGCTGTCAGGCTTAATTATTGTTGTATGTTTAGATTATGCCACAGATTATTTAGTTCAGTACCTAGGTTTGCCAACCTGTTTGTGATGGAACATGACAGGATACTAATTACAGCAATGCTGAGAAATCTATTCCCCCCGCCCATGGGAAACAATGTCATGTTTCCACCCCTATTAGGAGAGTTCCATACCCCTGTATTTAGATAACAGAAGGTTATCAGCTAACTGAGCCATATAAGATCTCCCATGAATGAAGTGTGTCTGCCTGAGCTCATTGTGAGTTCTGAAAGGTTTTTACAGTGATGAAAAATCTTTAAAGAAAAAGATTTTATAAAGAACTTCAAAACATCAAACAATATTTGCACAACAAAAAAAAAAGATGGTATGAAAGCACAGAACATTTAACAAAAATCTCAGTGTAGCAGCTGAAATAAGTACAAGCACATTTTGAAAGCTTACTATGAATTCCTAAGGAAGTGGAGTTAGTCTTTCATTAGACATCCTAGTCATATGATCCCTCTGAGCTTTTCCAGTGAGGAAGAGAAGAAGCCTCATTGATGTGAGGGACTGAGTCAGGTGTGGGAAAGCTGTGGCTCTTCAGATGTTGCTGAACTACAACTCCCATCATCCCTGGCCACTGGAGTTGTAGATCGGTAACCTCTGGAGGTTCCCCACCCCCCACCCCAAAGGTTCCCCACACCTGGGCTAGAATGTCTAGGAGTTTCTCTGAATATCTAATATTTATACCCTTAAAACCATGAGCTTTGCTAATGATACCTAATTTGAAAAATACCTTTGACATGCATTTTTTAACAACTGAGTTATTTGTGTTACAAGCTATGACAAGAAGATGAATATAAGCTTCATTTGTATAGGTAAAGGTAAGGTAAAGGACCCCTGGATGGTTAAGTCCAGTCAAAGGCAACTATGGGGTTGTGGCACTTATCTTACTTTAGACCGAGGGAGCTGAATTTTGTCCACAGACAGCTTTCTGGATCATGTGGCCAGCGTGACTAAACTGCTTCTGGCGCAACAGAACACCATGACAGAAACCAGAACGCATGGAAATGCCGTTTATCTTCCTGCTGCAGTGGTACCTCTTTATCTACTGGTGTGCTTTTGAACTGCTAGGTTGGCAGGGGCTGGGACAGAGCAACTGGGGCTCACTCTGTTGGGGGGATTCAAACCGCTGACCTTCTGACTGGCAAGCCCAAGAGGCTCAGTGGTTTAGACCACATGTCCCTGATTCTATTACCCTGTTTGTTTGAACTTTCAAAATATCCTTATTCCAATTTTTGTCTTTTGAAGTTACCACTGAACAACAAACTGTGTGAAGCTCAGTTTATCACTAAACAATTTCTTGGCTTTAGGTAAGGTTTGTGCCCTACCTGTGATTCTCTCAATATATCTTATTAAGCTCCAAAGTTACTTCCACTGTACCTTCATTGTATCCTGTAAGCAAGCGATATTAATAATACTAGCTGAGACCTAACTAGTTCAGGACCAGGTTATCTCCAAGACCACATTTCCCTGAATAATCTTCCCAGTCCACTGCATGTGCTATCATGCCCCTCAGTTGTCCTGCTGAAATCTGAACATCCCATTTTTGAGAGCTGTGCTCTCGTGTGAGAGCATGGCACCCCAAAATGCGTGAGAGCTCGGTGCCCAAAACATGTGAGATTGCAGCAGCAGAAGGCGCGTCCTTTGGGGCTGTGATCTCACACAGGAGCATGGTGCCCGAAAACATGCTTTTTAGGCTTCGTGCTCTTACATAAGTCATGTGACTCATTCGGGAGCATGGCCCTTGGAAGTTGAGCATCCTGGTTTTCCGCTACAACATGTTGAAGGTATGGGTAATGGGACAGGGCCCCCCTGACTGTTCCATGGCCTACTGCAGGTTGGTTGGCAGGGGTCCAAAGGAAGTCCTTTTCCACTGTGGCACCCTTTTTATTAAATGAGCTCCCTAAGGAGATCAAGTGAGCAGCAATGAGCTTTCTGTCTACTCTGACATTTCCTGACTCTTGGTATTTGGTTCTGATTACTGTACTTTACTTATTTAGTTAAAAGCATTTATATAAATGCTTATTATATAAAATTTTCAAGCAGTGTACAACTTTAAAGCAGTAAACAATATCATTCAATCATATTTTATTTGGTAAAAAAATGAGATGCTGCTACTCATAACTTGATAAATGTGCTGTTTGAGGGTACCAGCACAAAATGGATGCCAAAGGCAGCAAAAAAAAAAAAAAAAAAAAAAAAGTGTGACGGTACTTTGTAAGAGTAAGTAATGTCACACACAAAAAGAAGAAGAGTTTGGATTTCATATCCCGCTTTATCACTACCCTAAGGAGTCTCAAAGTGGCTAACATTCTCCTTTTCCCTTCCTCCCCCACAACAAACACTCTGTGAGGTGAGTGAGGCTGAGGGACTTCAGAGAAGTTTGACTGGCCCAAGGTCACCCAGCAGCTGCATGAGGAAGAGCGGGGAAGTGAACCCGGTTCACCAGATTACGAGTCCACTGCTCTTAACCACTACACCACACTGGTTCTGTCCACACCATACCAGCACTGTCCTTAAAAGAAAAATATGATATTAAACTAGTAAAGCAGTGGTATGAAAGCATAATCAAATGATTTAAAACAAAAAACAGAATCCAATCTTATGCTCAGATATATTTCTAACCATGTTTACAGATGCTGAGTAGAAAACACTGAATTCTAACAGGAAAAGAAAGTTGGTTTCTAGGTGAATGGTGAGCTATATCAAGCTATATCAAGCTTAGTAGGGGAGGGAATTTACCTAATATTTGTTTTCTTTCTTAATATTTCTGCAAGATCATAGGTAACCATCATGGTGGACTTCAGTAATATGGCGCTCTGAATGTCCCCTACAGATTTCTTATTTTCACAATAATTCCTTTTGGTATAGTTTTTTATGGCTCTTCCCAGCAGCTACCAGTATAAATGTAGGATATTATTGTTGTTATTGTTATAGGCTTGGTGCCTTGGGGGGGGGCACCCAAACAGCCCTAAATCTAGGGCTACAACAATCTAAGCATGAAGCAAAGTTTAATGAGAAGCTATTTAATAAAAGAAATTTAAAACTAAGTGAAATGATGAATTAGAACACAGACTTCTGGGATCACAATGTCATCATACAGTGGTACCTCGCAAGACGAATGCCTCGCAAGACAAAAAACTCGCTAGACGAAAGGGTTTTTTGTTTTTTGAGCTGCTTCGCAAGACGATTTTCCCTATGGGCTTGCTTCGCAAGACGGAAACGTCTTGCAAGTTTGTTTCCTTTTTCTTAACACTGTTAATACAGTTGCGACTTGGCTTTGAGGAGCAACTCATAGAACACGGTGTGGTAGCCTTTTTTGAGGTTTTTAAAGACTTTGGTGATTTTCGAAGCTTTTCCAAAACTTTCCCGACACCGTGCTTCGCAAGACGAAAAAAATCGCAAGACGACAAAACTCGCGGAACGAATTAATTTCGTCTTGCGAGGCACCACTGTATTTTCTCTCTCTAATACACATAACTGGAAACAGTAGCAATACTTTACAAGAGTAGGAAAAAATGGCACTTCTGCATGTGTGGATGTAAGTTGCTGCTACTCTATAAAGATTTTCCCTACGTTCAAAAGCTAGTGTTTTGGGATGACCAGTCCCAAAGTGACATTGGAGTGTGTTGGACTTGCACTGAACTCTACAAAATAGGATTTACAGGATAAATGTATTGAGCCCATTGGTCCAGCATTGTTATGGAGGTAGTTATCACAATCTTGGCTTCTTTCTATGCTGCACTGCAACATTTGGCCAGCCACTTTAGCAGACAGACAGGACCAGTCCTACCATTAGATGGAATGCGGCAGCCACCTCAGATGGCAGATGCCATTTATCCTTAGCTCCTTAGCCATTCCTTTCTGTTGGAGGAGGAAACTGTTAAAGATAAAAGTTTAATGTACATAAAATGTACATAAAATGTTATGATTGTATGCACTGAAGAGGGTAGAGTTTTCAGTTTGAGTATTTGGGCTAACTGATGACTCATCCCTGGAAACCCAATCAGCAATCTCTCTCAGCAGAAGATAAAACCAGAGACAACCAACCACTCAGCTGAGCGTTCTTGAACAAGCAAGTTCCATGCATAGGATATCTTTCTGGGGCCAGAGAGAGGAAAGTTTTTGAACTGTATGAAGAACTTAAAGAAAGCTGGATCATGTTACCAAATAGTTTGTTTAAGAGCAATGTGTTACTTTGTATTTGCAACATTTATTATGTGACTAGTTTCTAACAGTTGGCAGCAAAACATTTTCTTGCAGTGGAGAGCTCATTCATTTCTACTCTGCACAAGGTCCAGATCAGGGATTCCACTTGCAACAACCCTAACAAAAACTGTGTGTACCACACAACCTGCCCTGCACCTCATAAGCTAGCCTACTGACCCTACTCCAATGCAGAAGAGTCGACTTCCAGTCAGGTTGGCCTCTGCATTGTGAAATGGAGGGTAACAGCATTTTGTCCTTCATCTTAGGCAACAATATGCCTTTCACCAGCCCTGGAGACAGAATGCTGGGATAGGTGGATGGACGTTTGATTTGGACCTATTCCTCTTATTCTCCGTACCGTACTCCCTTTCTGTTCCATTTTCCTCCCAGCCAGTATGGAGCCTAGCAGGTGGGAAAAGGTCTTTGACATTTTTTAAAATCACATATTCTGCTCATGTAGAAATGGTTAAGGCATGCCCTCATTTGAAGGCACAAGTCTAGCACCACCACTGGTTGTTTTTGGCCCCAGAGACATCCAGATCGTAAGTGTGAAGATGTTTCTTGAACAACTGAGTTTCCTCTTCGATGCAACACCCTCTGAACCCCTTAAAATCCCCATTCCTGCTTAGTTATTATCATCTTTTTTAAAAAATGCAGACCCATCATTTCCTGATTCCACACACACACACCCCTGACTTATTCAAGGGAGTTACATTATGAGTCTACATCACATTCATGACAAAAAAATGCATTTTTGGCAAAGTTTTTGATGTGAAACAAAGAGACTTTATCTACTGTTGCAAAGTTTAAAATAACAACTGAATGGGAACAGCAGGGTGGCAGTATGTCAAAACAACTCAGAAACTGGTCTGTCAGCAGCTGAGAAGAATTGTGTTTAAAAGGCAAGTTTTTAATTGTCTTTATTTTTTATTTTATTTTTTAAAAAACAGATGAGAAACTTCTCAGCCTTACTAAAAATCACATTAACAGTACAATCCTATGCATATTTACTCTGTTGAATATCCACTGAAGGCTGCAATACCATACCCATTTTTCTTGGAGTAAGCCCCATTTAACTAAATAGGATTTACTTCAGAGTAGCCATGCACCACTGATCGAATTTCCAGCTCCTGGAACTTTGCTGGATTCAACACTCAAGAATTGAGTCTGCTGCATTTATTCCCCATCATCTATCACAGTTAACCTTCTCTGTGGGAGACTTTATGGAATATTTTTTTGACAGGAAAATGTCACCTCATGACAATTTTTCTCTGTCATTGCACAGTTAAAGCGTTCTTATGAAGGTGCCCGCACACACTGTCAGTCTTATCACCCGACTTACAGTACAAAGTGACTTCAAAACTGTGGTAAATTATCCACATGATCATGTGACGATGCCTTCAGAAACAAGTTTCTTCCTTTACCAAGGAAAATAACTACTACTTCCAAGTTATTGGGCTCCCTATTTGATAATATTCCTCCAGAAGTGGAGCTGATTTCTCCTTGTGCAGTAGAGTGTTCACTTCTTTGCCTTCACCCATGCATACCCTTAATATATTCAGTGCTGGATTTACGTATAAGCTAAACAAGCTATAGCTTAGGACTCCACTCTCTTGGAGGCCCCACAAAAAATTAAAGGGGGAAAAAACCTGGACGTACATTTCCAAAATATAAGATAAAAACAAATATAACGAAACCTACATACAGCAACAGTGTTTTGTGTTGTGTGAGCTCCTATGATGTAAGTAATGGGCCCCGCCTGCTAGCCTGCTCCCTAAAATATCACTGGTTTGCTCATTTCTGTATATAGGGTGCCTACATTCTGCATGTGCAAATGGCTTTAGATACCAATTACCATAAATTACCATACAGCATATATTCAACACAAAAGCAGCAACAATTTGTTGTTGACAAAGGACAGCTGGACATATACAGGGCCCCATTACCTTCAGTAAAAGGGACACAGGTGGCGCTATGGGTTAAACCACAGAGCCTAGGACTTGCCGATCAGAAGGTTGGCGGTTCGAATCCCCATGACGGGGTGAGCTCCCATTGCTCGGTCCCTGCTCCTGCCAACCTAGCAGTTCGAAAGCACGTCAAAGGGCAAGTAGATAAATAGGTACTGCTCCATCGGGAAGGTAAACAGCGTTTCCGTGCGCTGCTCTGGTTCGCCAGAAGCGTCTTAGTCCTGCTGGCCACATGACCCGGAAGCTATACGCCAGCTCCCTCAGCCAATAAAGCGAGATGAGCGCCGCAACCCCAGAGTCGGTCACGACTGGATCTAATGTTCAGGGGTACCTTTACCTTATCTTCAGTAGCTTAGGACCTCATCAAACCTAAATCTGGCCCTGAATATATTCTAGGGGGTCCCCTAACCCTCTGGAGCCGATGTGGGGAGAAGTCTGTGTATCCTCTTTCCCTTTCTTACCTAATGATGAATTTGCTTTAAAATGTAAGGAACGGATGTTCAGAGTAGCCAGGATAGATTTTGTATCCACCAGGATTTGATCACCAGGACCTCTTGCATGGGCTGAGAGAACGGCACACATGCTACAAAACTGGATATTGGCTGCTTTGAGATCAGCACAGGAAAGTGCACTGCCCTGGTAAAGAAAAAAGAAAAGGAGTGGAAGTCATGAGGATCAAAGGACTGGCAAGACTTAAAAATCCAAGCTTCAGCTGAAACATCATCATCATTTGAATTTATATACCACCCTATACCAGAGGGTCTCAGGGCAGTTCACATAATAAAATCAAGATATAAAACCACAAAATACCTAATAAAAATAAAAACAACAGCCCAATACCCCCCCCCAAAGAAACACATTTTACAAGGGCATAGGATATAAATTGGATCAACCAAAGGCCTGGTTAAAAAGGAATGTTTTTGCCTGGCACCTAAAGGTGTATAACAAAGGCGCCAGGCAAACATGTATTCAGAAGCTTTGGTGTTTGTTCAAGAGAAACCTGAATCCCATAAAGGCAGGTAAGTCCCATTTTAGGGACACTGACTAAAATACATCCCTTATTTTCTGTTGAATATATGAAGAAAAAGGTGAGGCTTCAGAACAAGGGGCAGATTTCAGATTAAGGAGGCTCTATCAGGAGGCCATCACAACCTGAACAGGAAAGCAAAAAGTAGAGAGCTTCTGCACAGAAACAGGGCATTAATAGTAAAAAGAATTTCATGAGGTGTGCTCCACTGATACTCTCAAGAGGAAGTCAAATGATGTTTCTCTTGGAGCCAAATGCACTGGATTTGGAATGAAAACCAAAACCCAAGTTCCAAAGGAGAACCCAGCAGCTGTTGTACAATGTGGTTGGGAATAACATGTTCCAAGGTTTTCTTTCTTCAGAGGCAAATCGTCTCAGACGTGATGAACAAGCATAGCCAGGCCAGTGTGTGATCAGTTTTGTAATACTGACTTTTGTTCATCTCATCCAAAGGGGATCTTGGATAGGAAAGCTGTTCAGGTTGCAGCTGCTGGCTACATCTTTCCTATGCAAGATCTTCCTTCAAATTACACCAACAAGTGCTGTCAGTTAAATGAGAAAGTGACCATGCATTAGATTGGCTGAAATTGTTCATCACATCCAAAGAAAAGTAGCTGCCTAAATGGAATAATCCCATAAACCAGGAGTGGGGATCAAATTAGGCCTGACGGATGTCCACACTCACTCATCTCACACTTGATGTGATATCAGGTGTGGAGCAGGTAGAGTTAAGTCTCCAAGGGAAAAATAATTTCTTGGCAAGTGGAGCTTACTGAAAGCACTGATTGGCCCACTGGTGCTGACAACAAGCTCCTCTGAAGTCATACATTTGCAGGTGCAGGCTAGATCCAACCCACTCCTGAAAATGAGTGTTTCCTTTTTGCAGACAGCTCTGATGATCTGCAGAGGAAATATACCTATTCGCAGGAATGTTCTGAATCCAAACTGTGCCTGCAAACTAACAAAGCTGGGCTCACTGTCAGAGCAAATCAGTGCTGACCGTGAATCCTTTTTCCATTGTCATGTGACAGCATAATGGCATAAAATGATTGGCAGGTGACCAGACACACCCATTTGTCAAAAATAACTCACAGACGGTAGGCCAGTTTTCTTTCTGACCCTTGGGTTGAAAAGGCTTACCCACCCTTACAATAAAGTAGATGTTTGGAAACATTAAGGCAATAAATAGAGAAGGTTTGTTTCATCTATTCATGCTGACCATGATGGGAAAACACTCTGTTTATGTATTGCTAACTTGTTTGTTTCTTCATTTTTGACAAGGCTTCCAAAGGCATAGCCTCCTTAAATTATGCCATGTGAACATGTTAACTCCTTTTGATCAGTTGTGTTCAACTCAATGCCAAATGCCCACAAAGAGAAGATATTATATGATTAATAATGTCAGGGATGTTTATATTTTGATGATCCAGTATCATTAGAGTTGCTCTGAGGAAGTTTTGAGTTCCATGATTTTAACATAAATGCATTTTTAAGATGAGAATATTGGGGAGGGGTACAATATGTAAAGAATATGTATACCCTCAGTAAGAATAGTTTGGGGAAATTTTGGATGAATTCCCATTCTCTGTGGAGATAGTCAAGTGATCCAAGAAAGACAATATCCTTCAGCTCACTGAGTGTGAAGTTACTGGCTCGCAGAGGCATCACAAAGTTCCGCAGTCCAATCAGCGCAGAGGTAGCATCTCCAAAAACACAGACTACAATGTGATCACGCATATCATTGGATTGCCCCTTGTGTCGCTTCTAAACAGGACAAAACAGAACTATATGAAGAAATGAAACATTACTTTAGAAAAATAGTTAAAGGGCAAGGGGGCGATTCCCATGTTGGGAAAGGGATCCTTGACATAATGTCATATGTGCTGCTTTCAGATTTTGGTGGGCCCTTCAATATGATGCTTGCTCATTGCTGTCACAGCGACAACTACCCATTCATTGTGACTGCAATTAATCCAGAATGCGGCAGCTAGACTGGTGACTGGGAGTGGCCGCCGAGACGATATAACACCAGTCCTGAAATATCTTCACTGGCTCCCAGTACGTTTCCGAGCACAATTCAAAGTCTTGGTGCTGACCTTTAAAGCCCTAAACACCCTCGGTCCTGTATACCTGAAGGAGTGTCTCCACCCCCATCATTCTGCCTGGACACTGAGATCCAGCGCCGAGGGCCTTCTGGTGGTTCCCTCATTGTGAGAAGTGAGGTTACAAGGAACCAGGCAGAGGGCCTTCTCCGTAGTGGCGTCTGCCCTGTGGAATGACCCCCCCAGCAGATGTCAAGGCAATAAACAACTACTTTACTTTTAAAAGACAACTGAAGGCGGCCCTGTTTAATGAAGTTTTTAATGTCTGGTGCTGTATTGTTTTTAATATTCGGTTGGAAGCTGCCCAGAGTGGCTGGGGAAACCCATCCAGATGGGCATGGTATAAATAATAAATAATTATCTATTATATTATTATATTATTTACCTTCTCCCCTTGGACTCAGTTCATACCATTATCGAGAGGGAGAGGAGCAAAGGGAGTGACTATCAAGAGTCTTTGGTTCCTTCTCCTTCCACTTAGTCCTACCAGTTTTCTTGGAAAGGGTAGGCGAAAGGATAGTGACAGCAAGGGAAAGCAAGAGAGGTCATGCCTGATGATACAGATACATGATTTTAGCCAGGTTCACCACAAAGACTGCTGGTTGAAACAAACTGAGAAGGGGGGATACCAATTTAATTTCCCTGTCCAAATCTGAAGTTCAGAATGTATCACACTATCTCAAAATGTCTTTTTTTGCTTATGGAGGGGAACCCCCTCCCCCTCCCCCCTCCCAAGATCAGAATTACAAGTGTGATATTCTAGGATTTCAACTTCTGTAGTTTGGAAGGTGGATTTCAGTTTAAATTACACAGAAATTTTGGCACTTCTCTTCTTTAAAATACCAGTGATTCATAGGAAATCAAATTCATTCAGCTGATCAGCCACCCATAAGCAATTATCTGGGCAATGTACATTTAAAAAACCAGGAACGAAGAAACAAAAACCTATTCAAAATCAGTGTTATGATAAAACAAGTTAAGAAGCAGCAAATAAGGCAATTTTGAATCAAAATAAATCACTTTAATGCAGAGATCAAGAAATTAAAACACTGCAGTACCAATTTGAACAGAAAGCTGAAATAATTAAAATATCACAGAGCTAAATAGCCATATGTTGCCTTTTTAAAAATAAATGTTAACATTTTAAAAGTCCTGCGGGCAGTGTGTGTGTCTTTCCCTGGTACTGAAAAGCCATTAAAGTAGGCAACAGTTAAGCCTCTCTGGGAAGGACATTTCACAACTGAGGAGTCACTGCTGGAAAGGCCCTTTCTGTTGTGGCCATTTTCTGTATCTTAGTGGCTGCATATCCTAGAAGAAAGACATCATTTGATGATCTGAAGGCTTGGATAGGCAGTCTTTCAGATACAGGCAGAGCAATCCTATCAAAAGCTGACCAAATTTATGTCAGGTGAAATTAAACTGAAGTAATTTACACCTATTCCAGACATTTTTCAGGTGCTGGGCAACGGCCATGTGAACTGGCCTGAGTCTGGCATCCTTTTTGCAAGCATGGCACCCACCAGATTGCCAGGTGATGTGATTCAACTGAAAGAGGCTGTGAACAGGTGTCAGTCTTTCCTTGTCCCATCACACCCTTTCATACCACTTTTGGGGGACTTACATGAGCATATGTTCTGCCAGCTGAGCCCTGGCTAAACTGGGATGAGAGTTACACTGGCTCAACTGGGACAGTTGGATATCTGCCTATTCTAAATTCACTCATTCGTGGAAGGGAATTTTGGTCGACCTTAGAGAAAAAAAATGCTTCAAGAATAAGAACCGATGTATAAGATTGATGTTTAAGTTTGGATAATGTAAAGTTGGGTGTTTTTTTTTTTATAAAAAAGGAATTATATTAAATGAAAATAAGGTTATCAAAATACAAATTTAGAAGTTTAAAAGTTAAATGGTTTTCAGCAGTAATGTCTAAGTTAAAAGAAAAGAAAGGGCAAAAACTAAATGAAAATAAGGGAGAGGACTTACTGAATAAATAATTGGAAATTGGAATACAGAAAGGGGGGGTAGGAGGAGGTCAGCGAACTAAGGTATAAGAAAATAAGGGATTGAAATTATACTTGTTTTTTGTCTGTGTTCTGTTTGTGTGTATATATAATCTTTGAAAATCTTAATAAATATCTATTAAAAAAATTCACTCATTGTGGTGGATCTTGGGTTTGTGTTGGACTTTTAGGTCCCATACCAAGAAGAACTTCAACGATGGGGGTGGACACTTTGTGTCTGGTGCAGAAATATATGTTGTGCCTAGCACTGGTCTAGCATACACACACACTTTCACAATTCCTCCCCTTTTTCAGTGATGGCTCAGACCGGGTGGAATGCTCTGGCCCATGAGACTAGGGCCCTGCAGGACTTGATCTCCTCCTGCAGGGCCTATAAAACAGAGCTATTCCACCTGGCCTTCAATTTGTATTAGCCTGATCCTCTATTCCCTTTTCCCCTTTCCTCTTCTATGAAGAAACCCTTTCTGGAACCCCACATTTAAATTACTCCCTGATCTCCTTGCTGTCCCCAGTAGGACCAACTTGGCTAGTTAGCCCTGGTGATCATTTGATGTCTATGACTGGGTTGTTGTTTTTTTCTTTCCCCAAAATGACCCTGAATTTTTGAATTTTATTGATATTGATGCTGCATTTTATGTTGTATTTTATGCTGTTTTATGCTGTTTTTAAGTCACATTTTAATCAATGTTTTATATTTGCCGTTAGCCACCCTGAGCCCGGTTTTTAAACCGGGAAGGGCGGGGTATAAATAAATAAATAAATAAATAATAATAATAATAATAGGATTTTTTTCAATGAGAGATGTCCAGCAACATTTCTCAACAGCCCACTAAGCATGCCAATGAGAATAATGTTATGTCATGCAACTCAGCAGTATTCCTGGGGTAGATGCTCCAATAGGAAGGATGCTATGACATGAGACAGTGTCATTCCTATGGGGCATTCATTCCACGAACGACAACAAACTAATTAGGGAAGCCAAACTGCCACCTCTTATGGTAACAAGGCTTTTTTGGGTGGGTGGGATGCATAGGTCTGATTCAACTTGTGGAATCAGTGCAACTGGAAATCAGCACAGGACGCCTTGTGGTTGGCAGCTGCCACTGGGCAAAACTCTTAGGTAAATGAGCATTCAGCCATGGCCATGTTCTTCACTGGTCATGAATGTATTCTGGAGATTAAGGACTTCACTGACACTAAGATCAATGAGTTTCACACTTAACTGAACACCACCAACATCCCAGTGGCAATGCCCTTTGAAAAGCACAAGGTACCCTGAAGCCTGCTAGCATAATTAAGCAATTCATAGGCTAACCAACAAAAATTGGTGTCCCTTCTTTGAGATCTGCTGTACTTCTTGATTTCAATGTCATACTGCATCATACAACACAGCACATTTTGGGATGTTTCCATCAATTAATGGAATCTTTCCATGATTGGTACATAGTATATGCTAGGGACGTGCATCAGATCTGTGGAAATCTAGCTAGGGAGAGTCTTTCCTTTCTTTTAACCCCCCCAAACCCCCCCCCCAGCAACGGAGGTTCTTTTTTAAAAAGGTAAAATGCTCTGCTTTGACAAAAGGGAACTGGAACTCTTCCAAATTCTACTGCTACCTCTTGGAGGTCTGCAAGGCCTATATTGAAGGCCATAAGCAACACCAGAAGGGAAAGGTAAGTGCGAAGTAGCAAAGTTTTTATTTAAAAAAAAACAAAATATGCTGTACATGCAAGGCTACACACCACTTGGCTATCTCTTGGTTATATTATGGTAGAAAGTGAATCACTTTTGCTTCTTGCACACACACACAAACAACATGTTAGTCTGCAATTTGGCAGGCTTCATTCACTCTGGAGGGGTTCCTGTCCCTGTAAATTTCATCCACTTTGGCCAAAAGAGTAAAAGGTTATAGCTTTTTTTATATTCTCTGTCATAGTGAATGGGGGAACGTTCATTTTATATGGAGCAGCTCAGAACCCAAAATACAGATCTCAGTGGAGAGAGCACAGGGTGACTCAGAAACAGATTGGTTTTTTTTAAAATAAAAATGCACAGATACAGATACAAGCCAAATCATGGAGACTATACAAACCCCAAGTATATGTCCACATTCCCAATCAAGAGCTGCCGAACTATTACATTCATAAAACACTCTCTTCACAATGGATTTTTTTCTTTTCTTCAGAGGGCAATAAAAGACTCATGTCATGGGAACTTTGCTGATGAGTGATTAGAATCATAGCCAAATTAAATGATCATCTTAACTAATTGGATTAGTCTAAATTGAATAATGAAACCTCAAGCTGTATTTAGTGGAACGTGCCTTAAATCCAATTATTAGTCTGTCAAGTGGTACTAAACAATGGAAATGATCCATTCTATAGACCTTTTAATAGGAACTATTGAACAACAACCTAGCTAGACTAGGATTTGAGATGGTGAGGGGAAAGGCAGTTGGCGTCTGGGGGGGGGCAAGGGGGAGAGAAGCACACATTGTAAGTGTGGTAGAAATCATTTGAACACACATTTGCTGACCTGAACTAAAGGTCCCTCTTCTTTTTTTAATTTATTTTTTATTAAAAGATTTTCATGAATAACAAAGGTACATATAACGTCTCTGTTTTCAATTCATAGACTCCTTTCTACATGTCAGCTACATTTGGTGTGAGACATTGTTATCATAGGCATTGTGAGGTTGGGGGAGAGACGTGGGGAGAGAGGAGGGAGACAGAAGAGGGGCTAAGGATGCTTCTTAAAAATAAAATTTAAAAAAAATCCACTTTAGTTCATTTCCATATTGACTAGTTTTGTTTCTGAAATGATACCAATGATTTAAGAATTCTCAAATGTTCGTCTTTCAATTTCAAATTTTGTACAGAGTACTGTGCATGGGTAGTTTGATGGTGCTTCCACTTCCTTCCTGATTCCCCCCCCCCTTTTATTGGATGTCCTCTGGGTTATCAACAGGCATTTGTGCCTTGAGAAAACAGGTTGTACTCAAGATTACCTTTTGTGTTGTATTTCATTAATCTGGAGAAGACTGAAGTATTACCCAAAGCAGCACATAAAACAAATCTTCACATACCTCCCATCTCCAGTGGGCCTTCGCCCTCCCATGAATGTGTTAGGATCTGATGCTATCTTTGTAGACATTGCAACATGCTTGGGAAGATGTGCAACTCAGTAAAGATGTGCAACTTAGTTTACAACCATAATCTATTCAGGAGGTCCGGTTGTAAACCTAAGGCACGCTTTCGCCAATGAGGCCTCCCCCAAAAAATTGGTTGTAATATATTAAAAAATGGGTTGTAATCCAAAAAAAGGGACATGCACTTCCAGGTTTGATGTGGTTGTAATCCAAAACAGTTGTAATCCAAAGCGGTTGCAAACCAAGGTACCACTGTACTTGATGATATGACTGTGTGGTCTTTCCAATTTCCCTGAGTTTTTTAAATGATAACTATTGTCATGCTCCTGGATTCTGACTGTCAGTTGGTTAAAAAAATCTCTTGTTTTTAAAATCATGGAGAAGAAATGAATAGGCAGGCACCTTTGCTATGTTGTTTCCGGTACCTGCTAAGCCAGGCATGTAATTTTAACATGGGATCTTATTTTTATTGTGCTTTTTTTAAAAAAAACCTGACCATACTTACATTTTGCTAAATTTTAGGTCAGCTTATTGAAGGTTTGATTTTCTCAGTATGCTTTAATGAATATTTTATATTGTTTTATGTAAACCTCTTAGATGTTTTTGGTGATTACACGGAATATAAATCCTGATAGTTAATAAATAAATAAGTAGATCCAGCCCAAGTGTGCTGAATGATTCCTGACAGCTAAGTGTAAGTGCCATTTTAATTTCCAACAATACCCAAGATGTAAAGTCATTTAGGAGCATTGTTGGAAATTTAAATGATGGCTCCATCTAGCTCAGTGGTTCTCAACCTTTGGGTCCCCAGATGTTGTTGGACTACAACTCCCATCATCCCTGAGCTCTGGCCTTGCTAGCTAGGGGTGATAGGAGTTGTAGTTCAACAACATCCGGGGACCCAAAGGTTGAGAAAGGCTGATCTAGCTCCTCAGCTAGATATTGGAGAAGGGGCCTGGCTCAGTGGTAGAACACCTGCTTTGCATACAAAAGGCTCAATCCTTTGCATTTCCAGATAGGGTTGGAAGAGAGCATTTTTTTAAAAAAAATGCTGCAGAGCCACTGCAAATCAGTGTAGACAATACTGAGCTACGTGGACCAATGATCTGATGTGGTAATAAGGTAGCTTCCCCTGTTCCTATGCACTCAGAGTATGGCTGAGGGTGCTACCAATGCTTATTGCTGCCTGCCCGCCAGAGTCCAACAAGTCCAACAATGACAGGGCACTTTCCCCACGCAACCCCATCACACTTGGGGCTGGACATGGTGCCTTAGGAACTGCATTACTAACTCTTATTTGGCAGGCAAAGCTTTTCCCCAAATGAGGCTGCCTCCAGCTTCCCTTTCCAAATCTGTGCATGCCATGCAAGTGTTACTGGCACAGGCAGCTGGCTAGAAACAAGTTAATAAGCTAACAGCCACCCTACATATAGTGCACCTACCAAGAGGGCCTTGTCAAAAGGAACAGCTTTACACCAATGGAACATTCCTGAAGAGTCTAGAGTGGTTTTTTCGTGTTCATTATCCAAGATTTCTGAAGGTCTGGATGAACAAAAAGGGACAAAATAACAGGTGATGTAATAATACTAGCAATAGCAACATCAGCAACATGGCACCATCTACTGTATGTGCATGACACTGTGCAAAGAATGTGAAGGCTCCGTTCTTTCCACCCAAAGGGCTTACTATCTGGAAATGGGCAAAAGGGGAGAAAGAGGGAGGAGAAGGTAATGGAGGAAGGGCTCAACAGGATCCTACTGGCACAATGGGGCTTTCCCCTTTCTCCCCTTGTGTTGCCCTGGGCGTGCCTCCCCCAAATCTGCTGGAGAACCCCAGAACAGCATCCAGAGAGACGAAAGCAGGATAATTTCATCTAGAAATGCTTGCTGCAAGGACAATCAGAAGAGCATGTTGTTGCATCCCTCCAACAATTATGGTTAAAGTGTTGACATGCTGTCTGACAGACACGGTGTTGCTTGTCTGTGGTCCCTGATTTATTTTTGAGCCATCCACTCATCCAAGAAAGCAGCTGCAGGTTTCAAAATGACCAAAAACATGTACACATTATGTGCATATCGGTGTTTACTTTTGCAAGTAGGCAGCAGGGTGCAAGGCAATGGGTCCAGCAAATCATATTGATGCCACTAAGGGTGATGCTGTAGGAAAGAAATGTGATCTGGCTAACATCACATTGACCTCATCCATAAGGACTTCTCCAGAAAAGCAGCTTCATTGATAAATGGGATAATCACAACTCAGAGCTGTTCTAGGGAAATAACATGCTGGATTGTATCTTGTATTTTCCTCCATCTTACTCGCTTCCTCGGAAAACAGATGTAGTGGCTGAACTGGTAAAAAAGGTAAAAGGGTAAAGGACCCCTGGACGGATTAAGTCCAATCAAAGGTGACTATGGGGTGCAGCGCTCATATCACTTTCAGGTTGAGGGAGCCGGTGTTTGTCCACAGACAGCTTTCCGGGTCATGTGGGCAGCAGGACTAAACCGCTTCTGTCAGAACGGGACACCTGACGAGTGCCAGAAAGCATGGAAACATTCCCACCACAGTGGTACCTATTTAAAAACTTGCACTGGTGTGCTTTCAAACTGCTATCTGAGAACCTTCAGAAATAAACCAATGGGATGCCAACCACTTGGGTGAAACAAAAGGCTTCTCTTTGCTTAGTCAATGAAGCGGCAAATGAAGTGTTGTGCAAAACAAGGGAAATTTTTCCTATGCTTCAAATGTCATGCAGGAGAGGGACTGAACATGTGGCAAGAACCACTTGGGTGGAATGGCTGAAGCAAATATGAGGCAGAAGTAGGAGAAATAATGCCCCTCCAGTAATATTTAGTAATGGACCACTGCCCAGTGGTAAAGCATGAGCTTTGTTTCCAAAAGTGCACTGTTTCAATCCCCATCACCTCCAGTTTAAAAGGATCAGGTAGCAGTAGGGATACAGGAGGCATTTAGTTCAGTTCACACTGCAAGGCAAACCTATCTACTTTGCACTTTCTGATGAAATATGGGAACCAAAATGTAGCTTATCTGTTGAAATTTGCAGCTCTCCATATTTCATGATGGAATTTTCTAATCAATTAATGTATACTGAAATACAGTTGTACCTTGGATCCCTAACACCTTGTGAGTCGAACATTTTGGCCCCTGAATACTGCAAACCCGGAAGTGAGTGTTCTGGTTTGCGAACGTTCTTTGGAACCCAAATGTCCAACGTGGCTTCCAATTGGCTGCAGGAAACTCCACTGTATATATATTTGGAAATCAGAAGCTGCACTTTGGTTTCCGGACATTTTGGAAGTCGAACGGATTTCCAGAACAGATTCTGTTCAACTTCCGAGATACCACTGTACATATATTATGGGAAAGTGAGCATCAAAATAAATATATCTGTGAAAATAAGTTGCAAAAAAATGCATTATGATGGGGGAAACTGAGTGCAAAAATTGTGTATTGGACAAAACTGCATACCAAAATTTGCACATTATGGGGAATGCACTCTGAAATGTTGATGAATTTTCATGAGGGCTCTTTAAAAAAATAAATGGGTTGCAAACTGATGTGGATATGTCGATAACAGAATTTACAATGGGAAATACAAGAAACTGGGAGAAACTGTAATTGACGGATTTGTCCATCCTCTGGTAGCAGGTTCCTTGAAACCCCTCTGCCAAAGAACTTGAGAACTGCTTTCGGTCCAAGAAGAAAGTGCTGGGCTAGACGGACAAATATCATGACCTATGTTCCTAAGAGCTATAATTCAAGCATTCAAAAGAATAAATAAAGGGCTTAAACCTGGAAGAAGAAGTGGGCCCATGCATGCCAGCCACGCCCCAAATATTCCCGAGCATGTCCGCTGCACCTTTCCCAGAAGGTCTGATGGGAGTGTGTAAACACATTTGGCTAAACACACTTACAAGTTTCCTTGTGGTCAAGAACCCTGGTTTCCTGACCACAGGAAGGAGTGTAAGCACTTACAAGACCCATTCAGACCTTTCTACTCAAAGTACAAATATTGGAGGGGGGGGGTTAAACTAGTACGCTCAGCACATGTGACCCTCTCCCCAGTTTCAGTCCAAATGTGTTTATTTGAAAGCCTGAATAGGGTTATGGTTGCAAGCCTATCCATGTTTAGCTGAAAGTAAACATTTCAGGTAATCATTTCATTTATCATTGTGAAGCTCAGTTCCAAATAAATATGCATAGGGCTGAGGCTGCGTGTTTCATTTCTAGAAGAGGGCATGCAGATACACAGAGTGCCTTGTTGCCTTAAATGATTTCCAGGGTTTACAAATGCCCTTTCATCGTGAAACCAGCTCAGAGTTATACAAGCTGAGCCCTTAACGGCACCAGAAATTAATGACAGCTCTTTGCCAAATACCCTTCCAGCCATTAATGAATAGCTGGTGCTAGAATGTGTGTCTGGGTTCAAGTTTACAAAGCAAAAAGCAAAGCACAGTAGAGGGCATGTTCTTTGTCATTTCAAATAAGCTTCTTTAAAGGGAAACACATACAAAGCTGCCTTATGTTGAGTCAGACCATTGTTTACACTGATGGGCAGCAGGTTTCCAGGGTTTGAGGCAAGGGACATCCTAGACCTACCTGGCGGTGCGGAGGATTGAAACTGGGAATTTCTACATGCAAAGCAGGTGCCCTACAACTGAATGATGGCCCTTGTCCATAGCTCAGTCGTAGACTGTATCGTACCCATAGCTGACAGGATGCTCAGATGGCCACTCCAAATTTCCCAACCCATTTTCAGCTTGAGAAACTTGAGGGCTGCTGCCAACCAGAACAGGAAATGCGAGGCTAGGTGAACAGTCTGCATGTAGAGCAGAGACTCTACAACTGAGCTACAGCCCTTCCCCAAATACTAGTGGATAATATGGGAGAATATGTTAGCAGTGTATCTCAGTCCTTCCATGCCAAGAATAGACATTTCTGTCCATTAGTCATATGGCACCTCCCCAGCATTTGAATCCTCCTCCCTTCTGCCTGGATGATGGATCGGTCAGGTGGTGATTAAATTGTGTTTTGGCAAGAGGGAAGATATCTTGTTGCAAGCTCTTTTAACTCAGCCCAGCTCAGCAAATCAATCAGTGCACACTTTTCCATCATCATAAAACCATGATCTATGTACACAAGCTGTCACAGATGATATCTCCCTTCACTCAGAATGTTATAGGAAGCATCTATGCCCCGAAGGAAACACCTGTCAGAGCCCTGGGTAGGGAAATAAAAAGGCAAGACTGCTTGAAACGCACTTCATCAAAAAGGCACCCTTCTCCAGATATCATTGCGGGGGGCGGGGAGGGGGCGAATGCTCATCTATCTCTCTGTGTCTTAACTAATGTTCCCTTCTGCCATATTCTCAGCAAATGATGTGAGATTTTCAGAAATCTACTTTTCTTGGGAGAGCAGTGAATCATTCTGGTGATTCCCCAGTATCTGCACTGAGGATCTCCAGGAAAACGAAGCAGGACGAAGGTAGGCTTAGCAGAAGTACACACACAGATACAGGGCACAAGGGGATAACTGATGGCCTGGTCTTCCAAGGAAATTTCACAAGCCTGGATCTGGTTTTGTTAAAGCCTAAGATTGTCTTTGAAATCTAGCTCTTAAAATAGGAAGCTAGGAAACTGCCTTCTACCAAGCAGTGCCAGCTCTAGGTCCTTGGGCAAGGCGTGACCATTCACTTTCTTCCTTTCTTGGGACAAAATCCACACAGTTGCCCACAAAGTTATGGCAAAGCCAGTGCAGGAGACTGCTCCATTTCCCTGACTCTTGACCAGGGATTGGCAAATCTGTTGATTTCAGTTTCTCTTATTTTCTCATTATTCTGCTCCTAAGATCAGTTTTTTTCAGTTTGTGATTCCCACCCCCTAAAAAAACAACCCATCAGAATTTTAACATGCATTTCTCTTCAAACTGACAGTTTTTCCAGACATTTTCACTAATTTACTCTCTTTCTGCTTGTTATTTTCAAGAATGGATCCATTTTTAGGCACCTCCTCTGGATTTTTATTTACATTAGTTACTTGGAGAACCACATTGCAAAATTCAGAGAAGTGCGAATTTCAAAAGATGGTTATGTTTCAGTTCATATACTGTTTCACTGTGTGAAACATTAGCTTTACATTAAAATTTATGTATACTGAATTTATTCCTCATCCCTGCTCCTAACACTGAAAAGGCAGAAACTTCAAGGAGCAGCAGCACCGGCAAGCCCAGCTGCACCCTTATCTGGACAGGAATAGCCAAATTTTCGTTGTGTATGTTCTGATAAACTCTAGGTTATACTACTGTCTTATATGTGGGGCTGCCTCTGATGATAGTTCAGAAACTTCAGCTGGTGCAGAATTCAGCAGCCTGCTTGCTCACCAGGGCAAGATGATTTGAGCATATAATGCCAATGGTGTCCCAACTTCACAGGCTGCCAAATAGTTTCTGAGCCAAATTCAAAGTGCTGGGTTTGACCAGCTCAGGACAGGACCACAATACCTCAAGGACATCAAGCAAAAACTTTCAGGCCTTTGACCTTTAACAATCCTTTCCTTTTAGAAGCGGATGAGATGTTTTTAATGTATTTCTCTTTCCTCTTGGTTTTAATGTCTCTATGTGGGGATTCTTGTATGTTTCTTTGGTTGTTACTTGCTTTGGGAAAGATAAAGTGACTGGCAAATTGAATAAATAGGGATGAGGTGGGATTGAGAGCCCATATAACATATATGTTCGACAGAACTGGGATACCCATGTTCAAACTCCTGTTTTGTTGTGAAGTTTATTGAGTGATGGTGGAACAGTTAGTCTTCCTCAGCCTAAACTGCCCTACAGTATCCTTGTATAGATAGAATAAGGAGAGACGGTAATATTCGACCCTGACCTCCTGTAAGCAAAAGTATATGATAAATAACAGGGCATCAGAGAGCCACCAGAGGCAAACAAGGAGTGGGCCTCTGAACCATTCATAGTTGTAGAAGAGAGGGTTTTGTGATGGTTTTTCACCCTACCACTCCTCACCAAAGTTCACCATCCTCTGTACAACATGCAGTAATGCTTAAAGATCTTTTTCAGAAGAGCATATAGGGGAAGTGAATGTGTAGAAATACTCTTCACCTAAGGCTAAAGAAGTTTCCCTTGTCACTTCAGTGCTAGGGGTTTTTTGTTTTTCTTTTTTTGAATCCATTGCCTTTTCTGCCACCTCTCACCATTGCCACAAATTAATGCCACTTGATTTAGAACAACTCTGCAAAGTGTTTTGCTACCCACTGTGCGAAACTTAATAAATTAGCACATATATAAAGGCGCTGTTTGTAATTGAAAAAGGATAATTATTTAGAGCATTCCAGCCCCTAATCAGCAAAAAGCCTCTGTGGACAGGTAAAATCAATCACAAAACCAGCTGCAATAATCTACTAGTGATTATAACCACCAAATCAACACTGCCTCTTTGTAGCAAGGCTGAATCCTAGTGAAGACCGTATGCTTCTATCTGCCTTGGGTGAGCTACAGCAACAGCCCCTTAAGCTTATCATGACTTCCTTTCTCTTTCACACTAAAGACAACCAAGACATTCCCTCTTACAGTGTTTGTGATGAGATGGGAGTTCAAAGGAAGGGATTGATATCAGTAGTCTTGGGGCTATTCTCTACCATTTATTGGTGAGTTGCCTACCTTCCTTCCTTCCAGATGTTGCAGAATTTCAACCCCATCAGCCCCAACAACTGGAGGCAGGAGCAGCTCACCAGTGCCATGGAGCCACAACAAAGCTCTCTTGCCCGCAGTGTCGCTACCACATATTGGGAGAGGTAAGGCAAAACAAGTTTGGGGCTGCAAGGGTGCACTTACAGAACCAATCTAACGCTCCTACCAGAATCACTACAGGGCTCCAACCTCCATTACCTTGTGTCTCTCCCTCCTGTTATGTGGCAGCGATACCACAGATGGGAAGCTCTTGCTTCCCCTCTGACCCACCAGGGAAGCCACTCCTATCTGGATGGCTATAGGTTCCCCATCCCTGATTTGCAAAAACTAGGTGCAGGTTGTGTATTATTTTCATAGGGGCAAAGACTGTGACACTGTGATGTAGCACAAAAATTATGCAAGCTAATTGGGATTAATACTGAAAAGAAGGAAAAGAAAGAGAGAGAGAGGGTGGAGTTGGTAGAAAATTACTGTTGCTCTAATAAGAGATGAGAAGGGTGCAAGGGATGTGGCAGGCTGTGCAATAAACACTATGGGCCTGAATCCATCCTGGCTGTGAGTCTTGCCAGACCTGCTCCCTGCCTTGCTGCTCTTTCTCCACCCGGCCTTGACTGACTCCAGCTACAAAAGCTGAGGCTGCTGAAAAGACTCTTGGGCCAAAGCATTGTTTAGGGGTGTTTCTTGTGTGGGGAAGAGTGTTGCTTTTTTGACATTATTTCTGTAATTATTTCAGATCTTATGATGTATGTAGAAATTGTTTGATTTGGTTGTGTACTTTCTATGTTTTATTTATTGTTGATGAATACTTTTGTTATGAGCATAATTATGTATTTTATTCATGCTGTAAGCTGCTTTGAGCATGATTTTAACTATGGGAAGGTGGAATACAAATAAAATTATGTATGTATTATGTATGTAATTGGAATACAAATGATAGCCAGGGACAATGTGGGTGGGTGGGGAGTCTGGGCACAAGAAGAAAAGGCAGACAATGAAGAGGGAAGCAGCAATGTTGCAGTGTGGATATTTATAGGGCTGACATACATCTGGAATTTCCTGGACATATCTGGAATACAGCAGTTGGAAACAGTGTCCGGGCAAAAAAAATCACTGAAATGTCTGGATTTTCACCTTTTAAAGTATGGCAACACTAATAGGGCTACCGTACATCCAGATTTTCCCAGACATTACCAGGATTTCAAAGGCGGAATTGAGGTCCAAGAGGAATTACTGAAAGGTGGAGCTTTGTCCTGGATTTTAGGGAAGTCAAATCGTGTGAGTGTGTGTGGTTTTTTTTTTTTTTTTGCGGGTTTGTAAAGAAAAGCTCAACAACTTTGGCGGTTTCCTTAAAAAAGCTCGATGACTTCTGGGGTTGTCTTGGTTTTTGCTTTTTGAAATATGGCAACCCTAAATCCTAGATATTTACCTATTTCAGAAAGGAGAGAGGGTGACATCAAGTCATCTCTACTGACAGCATGTCATTTATGAGACATTTCTGACAGCTTCTCTATGTATTTGCACGGCTAGTTAGTAGGTTAATTTAATTAAAATGTTGCTTGTCAACAGGGTGGTGGATAGTGCTCATTACAGGGGTTGGGGGGTTGGGTGGGGGCAGCTTGGAGAAGCTGTTCTCAGTGGGAGCTCCCCCTCCCCCTGTCCTCTCCCTCCTCAGTTTGTTGCAGTTCCCTATTCACTGGCCTCTTCCTCTGGGCCCAGATGGCTCCAATTCAGAGAGAGGGGGAGAGAGAGATCCATGTCCACACTTTGCTTCCCAGGCATTGGACAAGCAGACGTGTGGTTGAGCCCAGAGATTGAGAAATAAATAGAGAGGGTGGGGGGAACAAGGGGAACTCATTTATCTTACTGATTTTGCCCCTGGAGAGGTCAAATGACAAGGGAGGGAGGAATGGGGCTCCCGGCACTTGTGGTAGAGCCCCTATTGAAAGGTGCCCAGCTATGTCAGTCACATATGTGAGCACCTGAATGCGACAGCAGCCTTTTACCACTTTTCATTGAACTATTAATGTAATAAGGAGGCTAAAGCCCCTTTGTACATGTGGGAGGATAAGACTCTGTGCTTTAAAGGAGGAATAAAATTGAGAGTTGTGCAACTGTCCAGACTAAACTGCTAATCTTGAACTAAAGGGTTCAAGATTTGGTCCTACCTAAAGGCTTTATGTTTTGTTCTCCCAATCTAAAACGAGAATGCAGCCAGCTGCAATCCTTGGAGCCTGGATCTCCTTATTAATCCCCTTCATACCTGTTTAACTCGAGTTCCCAGTCCAGCAATTAAATAAGGATCATTATGACGTGATTTATGGTATATGTGTAAATGTTAGAAATTAGTGTGGGTAATTAAAATATAAAGTGTGCACTGCCAGGGGGTTGAGCCATTCTCCATGTCCTTAGCACAGAATAAGGAGCTGGCCAGATTATAAATAGACAAGTTTGCACAAGTTCACAGGGCAAAACCAATTAGCCAACTCATCTTTATGCACTTGGAGTAGGCAGGGTGGGTTCATATAACCAGTTTATCCACAGCACGTGATTACTTGTTGGAGAGATCCTACCTAGATATTTAGCTGTTGAGATCCCCTATATTGCTATATATGGGCTTTGAAGTTACATGGGAGGCTCTTGCATGCCCTACATCACATCACATTCCTTTTTCCACCCCATTGCTTTGTTTTCTAAGCTTCTCATTGTATGCTAAGGCAGGACATAGAAATACAAGGTGTTCCCATGTACATATATAACCCTACAGGCTGAAAGTCATGGAAATCCATACAATTGTCGGAATCAACATGCAATGGATTCTGTGGTCTTAATTTGGGGGGACGGGGCAGGGGTGTTAAACCATGTTTGCCAAATCCATGGTATAATCCAGAGGCCATCAGTGCAACTTGCAACATAATTTGACCAGGCTTTGGGTTGTATCAAATGCTAGTCTTACCCAGGGTACACCCAGCGAAGTTAAGGGACATGACTATTTAAGGTCCATTAATTCCAGTGTGTCTGCTCTAAGCAGAACTTAGTTGGATACAACCATCCTTTGAAACCAGCACTTCTCTGAATTTTGTAGTGCCGTACGCTAGTCATATAATGTGTACAAAAATGCATTTACCAGGGTGAAGTGTGCAGGTATCATCCAGGATAACATTAAAAAGGCATTATAAATGCATTAAACATTAAAATGCATTATAAGATTGCTTTGTAAAAATGTGTTCGTTAGGCAAAAGTGCACATAAAACCATGTGCCTATTAGGAGAAATGTTGATAAACATGGGGACTTTAAAAAATAAATCCAAACTGATGTTGAAATGTGGATGACTGAATTTAAGATTGGGAGGGGGGGACAAGAACCTGAGAGAAACCAAAATTGACAGATTTTGCCCATTCCTAGTGGCTGCAGAGAGACATATAAATGGCAGAAGAAGCAGAGGCTAAGAGGAAGGAGTCCTGCGGCTCTATCTGACTGAAGCAAAGCAAGGCAAGGCAAACAACAGCAATGGAAAAAGGCTAAGCAAAAAAGCACAGCTAACTGAGCCAAGGCTGAGTCTACTGTATGGCTGAAGGAGCCTGAGGCTTGTACTACCCCTCTCCTTACACAAAACAAATTATGGAAGAAGGGGCAGCATTAGCGCCCTTCCTACATGCATCAGAGAAAACAGCCAATGGCACATTTGATCATATCGGCTGCACTACAAATGGCAGCCATGATTTGGCAGACAGATTCCGTCCCAGAAAGAAAGAGGGGTGGGGAAGTGGCAAACTCCAGTTTCTGATGTGCCAGGTGTTGCCTTCTGGCCTGTTTTGCTCGCAATGAAGATTTTCCTCCAGCAAAAAAAGCAGGCAACTTGGATTTCCCAAGAAGCTCTGCTGTGGAGGAAAAGCCAGGTGAGGTCAGAAGTTAAAACCACCCTGTCCCAGCTGACGGGGGGGGGAGAGGCGGAGGGGAAGCTTTCTTTAATGTAACAACACATTCACCCACCCCTGCCTGTCTCCCTTTCCTGGAGAACAGAGTTTTACACTTGTCCTTCACACAAATAACCCGAGGGTGGGAATTATTCAGAAAGCTCATGTTTGACACCCCATCTGTTCATTTCTGACAGCGATATATAATGTAAAGCTATAAAAACTTGAAAAATAATGCAACATAAAAAGGGATTGACTCGGCTCCAAGAGGCCATAAACGGTAACAAATACCACTGTGTGATTTATTTTGTGCTGTAATCTTTACAGTAAGTCATCTTTCAGACATTTCCTTGTGACAGGTTTTAATAATATTAATGCCCAGAGCAATCCAAATCATCGCCAATAGACATATTTATCAAGCTGCCAATCCAAGTAAATGAAATTCTATAAGCAATAATGTAACATGTTAAAAGGGAGCTAATAAAACAAGTCAGCGGAGAAATATTACTTCAAAGAATTCTCCCTTCTCTCTCTCTAATCCGTCCCTGAATGTTATACAGCCAAAATGCAAATCTTTTCCCCCCTTTCGTGATTTATTGCTCCAAAAATATCAGTGACCTTTCTGCAGACTCCTGCACAGCCTCTCCTACGCATTCATAAAGAGTGCAATGCATTCTCCCAGATTAAGTGAATGCAGGAGTGCTTAGTATTATTACTTTTTCTCTCTCTCCCCACCCTTCCACCGGCACCCCCAGCCTTGCCTTTGGACCAGGATTTCATGGGTATCATCAAAGGGTGAGATCTGAGGTCCTGGAAATTTATTAAAGACTGACATGCTATAACTGTACCTTGGCAACTCAACAGGTATTTATGAGCAATTATCCAGGTGTTAGATAAGTTTCAATTAAGATGGAACACAAGTGTACTTTTTCTAACCTAGGTGTGGTTTTTTCCCCCATTTAAAAACAAAACAGTTTGGTTTGGTTAAAAGCTTTTGGGTTTTTAAAAACTCAAGATAGAAATCAGTGTGTGCTGCTGTAGCCAGCTTTGTATGATTACTATCTTATGCAGCCTTGCCCAATCTGGTGGCTTCTAGAAGTTTTGGGCTATGGCTCTCATCAGCCTTACCAGCACGGTCACAGTCCAAGGTATCTACAGGGCACCAGGTTGGCAAAAGCTGATCTTAATTATTAATTAGCAAATGACCCCTCCTCTGCCCAGATTGTAAATGTAACCAAAATGAAATTTGAGACTTGGTGGCTTCACCAAAAGGAGAGTAACCAAACATCTGGGGGGGAGGTGCCAGCACAGCGGACCCTGGAGTACCCCCGGGGGGGGGACAGTGGTTAAAAGTGTGGCACTTACTGGAACAACTTCATGGCAAGTACTGGCACCTTTTTCCTAGAATAAAAACTTCCTATAACCAAATAAGATTTTGTCCTAGCAGTGCAAGAAACAGCTTGAAGATACACAAGGGGTAATAGTCAACTAAGTTTTACTCAATGTAGACCTGTTGAAATTAATGGACCCAACTTTGTCGTGCTGGTGCGTATACTCTGAATAAGGCTTAGTTAAATGCCACCTGTGGAATTTGAGTGGAGGAATTCATCCCAGGGTTAAGTTTCCTGAAAGCCATTAAAAGATTATCCCACAACATTATAATTATCCCTGGAACAAAGAGAAAGTGTTTAATGGTTCAGAGATCAAAAACATATTAGCATTTAATGAATGCTTGTGGTGGGGGATAATTAGAGGTAGTTTGGTAGGCACTGGTGGGGGGGATGTCACATGACATGACATGATTTTGTCCATTGTATTTTCGGAAAGGATTTGTAATTATTAATTGTGGTAATCCTTTGGGTTGTTTTTGTTTTATTGCTTTTTGATATTTTCTACATATTACCTGTATATAAAAGAATTCCTGAATTTTATTAATTCTTTAGGGTGTTTTAAAAATTGTTATAAAATGGCAATGTGATATTTGTTGTATGTTTAGGCGCTTCTATAGGCTGTAAACCACCTTGAGTATAGTCCTGTAGAAAGTGAGGTATGGGAAATGAAATCACCCTATTACTATTTCCGCTCCTTTTTCCAAGTAGCAGCCAACGAATGGAGGTGATGGCAGAGGGTGGTGTAGAGATACACTTACACAAAGGCGTTGTTTTTTATTACATGTTATGGGTTGGAGTGGGGAAGAGAGACTCTGGCTGCAGTGCTGAAACATCTCCCAATAGCATGTCCAAAATGTAATCTCATGTGCAGGGCAATTCTATATAAATTAACTCTGAATCAAATCCCACAGAGGTCAGTAGAGCAGGGATGGAGGAACCTGAGAATGTGCAGTTGTTGCGCAACTACAACTCCCATCATCCCTGATCATTGGTCATGCTTGTTGAGGCTAATGAGAGTCAGAAACCAAAAGAACCAGTTAGGTCACAGGTTCCCAAGCCCTACAGCCGAGCTTATGACAGCACAGGCAGAGTTTATGGTAGAAGTTTCTCTTCCAATTCATAGGAGAAGCAGAGAAAGTTGTGCAGAAGCAAGAAAAAAAATCTTTAGAATTGCTGAAGATCTCAACAAGAAAGAGATGTTGTTAGTAAGCAACAATGATTCTCATTGGATTCTTAATGGAGACAAACTATAAATCATGAGATACGAAACAACTCAGGTGTTGGACATCAACTCCCATCATCTTGGACCATTGACCATGTTGGCTGGGCTGATGGGCACTGAACTCCAAGAACATCTTGCATGTGCTTGGCTGGCTACCCTTGAACAAAGATTTCTCTCATTCTATTTACATTCTTATTTCCCAACTGACTTTGTCCAGTAGACTCCCTAACTCTCCCTAACTCTTTTGGAATACCATCAAATGCAGTAAAGACTCTCCTCCCTGGAAGAGAGGGGAGTGGTTGTGGGCGGGAGACCGAGCTCCGCCCCTGGTAGGGGGCATTAGCCCCCTCCCCTCCTACCTGGCTGGCGCCCACGCCCACCGGAGGTGGCCAACCAGGTGCCTCCGGGGGGCGTGTGTAGCAGCTTAATGCTGTGGCGCCAGCTCCGCCTCCTCCTCATTCGTCATCGTCCCTCAGCGAGTCACCCACCCTCCACTCCCATTTAGCTCAGGGTATAGGTTTTTGGCCTTGCTATGGGCCTTAGGTTGGTCGCCCTGGTTGTCTGGGGGGCCTGGTAGGAATTTTTCCATTAGGCCTTCTGGTTTTTTCGCCTACCTCGTAGCAATCGTCACAACTTTTGTGGTATTGGTGGGTAGGTTAGGCATTGGATTCATGTGTTGTGCTGTGTCAAGGGCTAGGTGTGGCCATCGCCTATGCTATCTACCGTGGGTTATTCCGTTAAAGGAATCTGGCGGTCGTGTATTCCGTCCGATGCCTGCTTGGCGGGAGGCCATGGCACGACCCTCGGTGACATCAGGGGGTGAGCCTATAGTTGGATGAGCATCAACAGGCTCCACCTACTGTTGAATAAACCCACCACCTATAGTCATCCAATGCCTAAGCCAATACCTATTTCACTGCTGTAATCAATAAAGTTGTGGCCTTTTCTTGCCCATTAACCTTATATCACGTGTCCTTGTGTATTTATTTCACATAGCGGGGTCGGGCCCTCAATCCACAACATGCAGTTTCTCACTAACATTCCAGTGGGTGAAGGCATTACACCTAGGGAAGTAATTGTGTATAGAATTGCAGCCTAAGGGAGGTTTCAAAAAGGAGAAGCTGGAAGTTGACCATGTCTGGATTAAATGGAAGAGAGGTGTAGCCTTGATTATTGCTATGGGAACATAATCAGGTTGGAATTATAACTTTTAAGATTGATGACACTGACCTAAGAGAGAAAGGCTTCTCCTGTATGCACACACCTGTACCTCACAAGTGGGGGACCTCAGGCTTGGGGGGCCAAATGCATCCCTCTAGTCCCAACTATTGGGCTCTCTGGACGTGCAACAAGACATGGTTCCTTCTCAGGCAACACTCCTCACAGCTCTTGGTCAGCACCTTCCTCAAGTGCTTCTGCATGGCAGGAATGTGTTCTTGAACCAGGATCATGCCTGTTGCTTGCCTAGATGAAGGCTAGAGCCATGTGTGCATTTCAGAAACACTTGATTTTTGTATGTTGTTGTTTTCATCCATCTATCTTGGGAGACAACGGAAGAGTTCGCCTTCGGAGGTAAAGTCACAGTGCCTGCTGTGTCTGTAGAGACAGATATGGCAGAGACCTGTTTTGTTGCAGCTGGGGACAGATGAAGGTGTCCAGTTGTGCTGGGGCAGATGCTCTGCATCCCTCCCTGCGTTCCTCCTTCCTCTGTTCACTGCTGTGGATAGAAGACCTGTCTGCCTGCAAGCATTGCAATAGTCTGCAAGGGTTAATGTCAATATGGCTGGGTTAATGTCAGCCTTCATGTCACATTTGCAGACATCTTCGTAACACAGAGTTGGTCTGCCAACAGTCCTAGAGCCTGAAACCCGCTTCCCATTGAGCAAGTCCTTGGGGATCTTGCCATCTTCCATTCTGTGTACATGACCAAGCCAGCATAGACATTGCTGAGACAGAAGTGTGAACATGCTGGGAATGTGGCTTGGGAGAGCACATATTTGCTTGAGACTCTGTCCTGCCATGTGATGCCCAAAATCTTCCTGATGGCATATGGAAGGCATTGAGGTGTTACTCCTGGAGTCTGTAAGTTGCCCACGACTGACTTCCAATAAAGCAGCTTGGTCAACATGCAAGCCTGGTAGACCTTCATATTGGTATTGGTCATTAGCATCACATCCTCCCGTACCCTTTTGGAGAGGTCAGCCATTGCTGTAACTGTCTTGCCGATGTGCTTGTCCAGCTCAGTGTCGATGAAAAGCTTGCTGGATATGGTGGAGCCCAGGTAGACAAAAGTGTCTACCTTCTGGATAAAAATAAGAGTAACATCTTTTGCACTTGTATGACTCTGATCCCCAGCAATCCCTGATATGTTGTCCTCTGTGGAACAGGGCCTTGGGAATGAAAAGGCTCCCCATCCTCTCTGTTCCTTGTGGTTATCTGCTGATGTCTTTTTCTCCCCCGATTCTGAAATTCAGAGACTAGCTATGAAAGAGGGTTCCTGTTCGGTGCCCAAACAAGCCATGGAATTATCTCTCCAGTGAAGTTCACGAGGGATCCACACTGTTGTCCTTTCAGTGCCACGCTAAGACTTCCTTGTTTTCCCCAGGCATTTTAGAATCTAATTATTTCAGTTCTTCTGGTATGGCATGTAGATTCAGCTCCTATATTTCCTGTTTGTCTTTTAGCTGCTGTGATTCAAGTTGTTTTATTGCATCAGTCTTTCCGTATTTCAGTTTCAAGTGAGGTTACATCGCTTAGAGTAATGGGTTTTCTGTTGTATTATATTGATTGATTTTGGACAACGCCTTGTTTTATGAGCAGGTTTCACATATATTAAATAGTAAACAAATACCTTTGCATAGCTACTGGGTCATTGAGTTTTGCTCCAGGAATTTAGCAAACTAAATAATAATAATAATAATAATAATAATAATAATAATAATAATAATAATAGTGACATTTCAGCTGAAACCCTGAAGCAAAAGGAAAGGCCAAACAATTTGGGGGAAAATCTGAGGACATACAGTTTTGACCTGGAGGGACCTTTATGGGAGTTGTAGTTCAACAACCTCTCGGGAGCCAAACGTTCACCACACCAGCTCTAACTGATTTCGTCTTTACACAATAACAGTTGCGAACAACTCTAGGGTTGCAGCACTCATCTCGCTTTACAGGCCGAGGGAGCCGACGTTTGTCCGCAGACAGTTTTTCCGGGTCATGTGGCCAGCATGACTAAGCCGCTTCTGGCGAAACCAAAGCAGCGCAGGGAAATGCCGTTTACCTTCCTGCTGGAGCGGTACCTATTTATCTACTTGCACTTTGATGTGATTTTGAACTGCTAGGTTGGCAGGAGCTGGAACTGAACAATGGGAGCTCACGCCTTCGCAGGGATTCAAACTGTCGACCTTCCGATTGGCAAGCCCAGAGGCTCAGTGGTTTACACCACAGTGCCACCCATGTCCTCAATTATAACATAGGAAGCTGCTTTTTACTCACTACTGTCAACATGAAGTGGCAGAGGCTTCCCAGGGTTTCAGGCAGGAATTGTTGTCCTAGTCCACCATCTACAAAATCTTGATTGTCAGCGCACATAAGCACATTATGTAAAGCTGGATGTTATCCGATGTCCAAAAATGAGCCAGATTAGATGATACCTGTCCCTTAATTTCAGTGCTGCTGCAGTGCTTCTGGAACATCTTATTAGGTTCCTTCTTTGATTTCTTTTAGACAGAGGCTGAAACACACACCCCCCCACCCCCGGCCGGGAGGGTTTGATATATACTTTTGGTGCTGTTTTAGTCCATCTTTCCACTGCTGCTTTTAAACTGGTGCTGTGCTTTTCATTGATTAGTTTAATGTTCAAATCATCTTGTGTATTTTTGTGCTGTAAAACTACAGCACTCTGGGTACTGTATGAGCAAAAGGGCAGGCACAACAGCAGTACTGCAAATACTAATACTACTGCAATTAATAGTACTGCAATTAATACTACTGCAATTTTTAGTAGTAATAGGGAAAGGAAATGCTCTTCATCACTAGTCAATCCTAGATTTAGGCTGTAATCTAAACCCATTTTGCACTGAGCTGGAATCAGGGTTTGGATAGGGCGGGTGCGTCCCTCTTCCTAGCCCTAGTCACCTCTGACAGCTTCCACCCATGGAGTGATGCTTGCACCACTCCTCCAGTATGGCACATTGGCTTCTTCACTCCAGATCCACAGGTGGAAGTACCACTAGTGGAATCTCTGCTGATAGCAGCCCACAAAAATTCTTTGGAAGAAGCCACATGCTTTCAATGTATGGTCTAGATGTGACCACATCCTCTGAATGAACAGTGCCAGTGTGCAAATGCACCCACTGCATTCTGCCCAAAACGACATAGCTAGCTATATATAAATATTTATTGAACTCTAGTACTGAACTCTAAGGAAACCAGCTCCCTATGTTTGGGACAGGCACTCACTGTACAGAACTCTGGCTATGGGATATATGATATCACAAGCCTCAACAAACACTATAGCTACCAAGGGCATTGCAACGGTGCTGGTAGGGAGAAAACACCAGACTCATTCTGCAAAACAAAATAAAAAATCCAGCGAATTACCTTCTAAAGCGATTGAGAGGCATTGCAGTGGTGAACTTGGACTGAAAGGACTCCATTTGAGCCACAAAGCTCACCGAGGGACCTTCAAAAGCTCGCCATCTCTCAACTAATCCTACTTCACAAGGTTATTGTAAAGATAAAATGTGGGGGAGGAACCATATACACAGCTTGCCACCTTAAATAAGGCTTACAGCCAGCTAAACAGCCCACAGAACTTTACCCCAAATATAGTAAATGAATATTGGCATGCTCTGTAATATATGATGCATAAAATATGGTTGCTTAGTGCTGATCTTTTGATGTTAATTGCAATGCTGTCCATATATTTCCAAGCGTCTCTGCCTATGATCACGAGGACTACCAACTTGATGTTTTTCAAAAACTGAAACTATGGAGATTCTCTGGATTGTGGGGAAAATCAGAATTTAGTTAGACTTCCTTGCCCTCCACTACTATTCCCCCTTTTTTCTGTTCTTTTAAAATTGCTTATTTCTATAGCAGCCTACTGACACAGATCGAAATAACGCAAGGAAATCAGATCTTGTTACGTGTTGCAACCAGTCTATGTTTTATTGTTGATATATTTTTTCTGTACTTGATTTGATTTTCTTTCATGCATATAGTATACATTGTGCAATTTGTGGGTTGTTGTTTTTCTTCTTAAGATAACCGAGATCAGAGCTAGGATGAAACATAACCAGCTGAGTGGAGCACTTTATAGAATCATTGGAATGCACCCAAATGGTCATCTAGCTAAAGAATCCCTGACACATGGTCTTCCAACCTCTGTTTAGCAAAGAATTGAAAGAAACACGATTTACCAACTATCGAAGAATGGCTGATGAAGATGATGGACTATATGGAACTTGCCGAACTGACTGGGAGACTCTGAGACCAGAGAGAAGAGACAGTGGAAGAAGACTGGAAGAAGTTTAAACAATATTTGGGGGAAAAACATATTAATATTTAAATCTTAGAATAGCTTTGGAAGTGGTTATAGGCTGTAGGGTTTTGTTGTTGTTGTTTAGTTTTTAGTCGTGTCCGACTCTTCGTGACCCCATGGACCAGAGCACGCCAGGCACTTCTGTCTTCCACTGCCTCCTGCAGTTTGGTCAACTCATGCTGGTAACTTCAAGAACACTGTCCAACCATCTCGTCCTCTGTCATCCCCTTCTCCTTGTGCCCTCAATCTTTCACAACATCAGGGTCTTTTCCAGGGAGTCTTCTCTTCTCATGAGGTGGCCAGAGTATTGGAGCCTCAGCTTCACGATCTGTCCTTCCAGTGAGCACTCAGGGCTGAGTTCCTTAAAAATGGAGAGGTTTGATCCATGGGACTCTCAAGAGTCTCCTCCAGCACCATAATTCAAAAGCATCAATTTTTCGGTGATCAGCCTTCTTTATGGTCCAGCTCTCACTTCCATACATCACTACTGGGAAAACCATAGTTTTAACTATACGGACCTTTGTTGGAAAGGTGATGTCTCTGCTTTTTAAGATGCTGTCTAGGGTAGGATTAGAAGTAGAATATAGTGTATTTTAAAATATTATTTGTAAGGGATAAAATGTGAAGATTTTTAAGGTAAAAGTAAGTGTGATAAAAAATGGTTAAAAATTAAGATATATGTAAACTGCTAAAGATGAGCTAAAATGAAAATCAGATAGGAGGTGACTTGGGGAAGCTCACCTAACAATGTTTAGAAAAAATAAGGATAAGTCAAGAATTTGTTTGTATTGTTTGGTTTTCTGTTTATGTTGTTCAATTGTGTTATAAAATGAATAATTTTTTTGAAAAAAATAAAACAAAAACCTTCTGTGAAGGAGAATCCACCACCTTCCATGGGAGTCCATTCCACTGTTGAACAGCTCTGTCAGAAAGTTGTTCCTGGTGAACCTCCTTGCTTGTAACTTGAAGCGATTGGTTTGGGTCCTACCCTCTGGAGCAGCAGAAAACAAGCTCGCTCCATCTTCCATTTGACAGCCCTTCAGATATTTGAAGATGGGTATCATATCACCTCTCAGTCTCCTCTTTAGTAATGTTTGTATTTTGAGTTACATACCGGTGGGGGCAGGGGAGAACTGTGATCTTTTTGGTGTATAGGGCTTCTAAAGGTCTTAATCTGGCCCTGTATGGGGCAAACCTTTGCTGCAGTAATCTCCTCCTCTGCTGTTTGATGGCAGGAGTTAGTTTCAAGGGCCACGGGAACAATGGCTTTCCTTCAGTGCTTGCCCTGCTCTTGCGAGGACTATAGAGAACATCTGACAGTGAAAATCCTCTCCTCTTTTAAGTTAAACAGCTGCAAAGATTTCAGCAATCTCTGTAATCCCCAAGGTGTAATCCCACAGTAAGGAAACTCGCTTCTCTTAAATACCTCCCTCTGGCATAATTGACTTTTCATGCACATTTTAATAATGATATTTCAGCAGGTTGAGAGAGTCTCTCTCTCCCCACCTTCTTCAAATTATGCTGCGGACACAGGGGGCGGGGAGAGACTGTATTGTAAACTTAATGACAAATTCCTCTCCTCCTGAACAAATTGGCAGGATGCCCTTGTGCATGTCTGTCTGTGTACACACATACATATAGGAGGGGGCATTTAAGGTGCTCCCCTCCCAATATTTTACCACTTAACTCATTAAAGGAAGATACTAAAACAGTGTCTAAATCAATAAATGAAAATGTCTTTTTTACCATTCACTGGGGCAAACGAAACCCTCCTGTGAAATCTGGGGGACAGTGTGGTGTAGTGGTTGGAGTGTTGGACTAGAAGCTGGGAAACCAGGATTCAAAGCCCCACTCAGTCATTAAACTCACTGGGGGACCCTAGGCCAGTGACTGCCTCTCAGCCCAACCTACCTTACAGCTGTGAGGATTAAATGATGGGGCTAACATTGAGCTCCTTGAGGTATAAATGAAAGCAACCACTTGGTCATGAAGGTAGGGAAGAATAGTCTCCAATTTTTTGTGGCTTGCTACTTGCTTTACTTACCTTTTGAGGTGGCCAAGGGTTTTTCTTCTTCTTTATATGGCTTTATAATAACTATTTTAAAATGTAACATCTACAGCATAGTGATAAAGTTTCTCCAGTAACTCTCCACTGTTTTCACTTCTGGAAATGCCTTTGGATAGATATCCTGCTATAGTCCATTGTGTCCTATCCAAGGCATTTGAGGAACTGTTGCTTGTGGAAAGGGACACAAGGTTCTTCCCACAGGAACTTAAGTGGGACTTAAGCAGGTGTTTGGGAATACTGAACTACAGCTCCCATTAACCCAAGAAAGAACGGGCAATGGCCACCAGGGGTGGAGGTTGAAGTTCAGCAGCATTTGAAATATCAAAGGTTCCTCACACCTACAGGATGTGCCAAATCTCTTCTGGAATTTTTGGGAGAATTCTCCCCCTAAAAAGCAGTAAGAAAATATCGCCATGGGGGGGGGTGTCAGCCTATCATTAGTGAGCCTGACCTTTGCTTCAGAAAGAGGTAGACCTGGCAGAGAGATGTAACCAATGGCAGTTGGGTGAGAAGCCCACTTCAAACCAGAATTCAGATTGATCTGGGCTCAGCTCATAATGCGGCACAGAATCCCCAAATTTCAAAATGCCCACCATAAATAGTGACAAACTTCAGCCAGTCAGATCCAGCTGTCCCCCGCATTAGATGTAAAGTGCAAAGAAGGCTTAGACATCATAACTTTAAAAGAAGCATAACCTCCTTTCTCCCATCTCATGCTCACACAAATTCACAAGGAATTCAGACCAGGAAATGGTGCACACATGGTGCACACATAGATCTCCCCAATGTCTTACCTGTCCTCATCACTGTCAGTCTGAAAGGGGAAATTCAAGAAAGGGAAAAATCCAAGGGAGCGTGAAACTACTAGACTGCTCGAATCCTGTTCTGCTTTCATCTTATCTGAAATAAAAAGCATTAAGAGGCCATTTCTTCTCTGGCTAGTCTTAATTGTTTTTCAATAGCCTAGGGTCAATCAAAGTCATTTTGATAGTGGCAAATAAGTGCATGTAGAAGCATCTCATTACCAGTTTCAGGTTCATGGTAGCCCCTAAGCCAGGCTTACTCAACCTCAGCCCTCCAGATGTTTTTGGCCTGCAACCCCCATGATCCCTAGCTAGCAGGACCAGTGGTCAGGGATGATGGGAATTGTAATCTCAAAACATCTGGAGGGCCGAGGTTGAGGAAGCCTGCCGTAAGCCAAGTGAAATGGTAATGTTCAACCAATTAGATCATCCCAAGTTGGTGTCAACATCAACATGGTTGGGCACTTGCTAAGACCCATGTTCCAGGAAGTGGGCGTACTGGCAAGAGCTCCCTGTACCTCCTCACAATTCCCCCCACCTGCTTGTTCACCTTGTCCTTTCTGGACCAGAGCTGGTGAGCATGCCATTTATGGCACTATGAAGACAAGGAACAGTAGCTACCAATGTCCAGCGGCAAGGGAAGCAGCTCGGGGGCCTGGGGCAGTGCGCCCAGGGGCAGGACGAGCTACCCATAGGGGCAGGGTGAGGGTGGGGTGAGCTGACCATGGGGGCAGGGTGCACCGGGGGGCCTCCAGACTCTGTCTGCCTCCTCCCACTCAGCTGCCCTACAGCTGGGGGGAGGCAGCAGATAGACCGTTTGGGCAGCGCAGAGCCTGCGCGCGCCCCAGCCACCACGTCTCTCCCAGGAGGGACATGTGGCTCGGGCGCACTGCAGGCCCTGTGGTGAGTGCCGCCCGGCATTTTGTCACCCCCTCAGTGGTGAGACCCGGGACATAATTTTATACAATTCTTCTGTACGAATATAATAACAAATTGTCCTTTATGTTCATACAAATAAAATTTCGTAAAAAGAAGGGGAAAAGGGGGGAAAAGAAAAAAGATTTCTATAAATAAACTTTTAAAAGACTTCCAAAAATTTTAATATACTGTATCTATTCTTTCCTTTATAACGCACAGCCTCATATTACATTCAGTTATCTTCATATAGCCTAACATAATATTATTTACAGTTTTTGTTTTGCAAGAATCAGTCTAGTTCTGCTAAGAGAATTTCATTCTTATAATTATTTTTTAAGTATTCTTTAAATATAAAAGTTATCAGGAAGAGTAAGAAACGACATGAAACAGAGAGTCAATAAGGAATGGAGAATATTTAAAGGATCAATTATTGATTCCCATCAGCACTTGCTGTTGGAATGGCATTCTGTTCAATGGTTGGGATTGCACAGTCCAGTCCTGTCTTCCATGGAAGTTGACTAGTGTTAGACCCTGGCTACCATACAGGACAGGCCAGCATCCAGGATCCCACTGGGCAATCAGGGGAGACATTCTGGCCTGGCAGGACTCTACCTCAGCTAGGAGCATACTTTGAACCTATCTTTCCAGGCCCCTTATTCCCCCCCCTTTACTATTATGATCCTACCCAATACCATAACCACACAGAGTTATTACACAATAATGAGAATGCTTAACATGATGAAGCACTCATTAAGAGCCAACTGACGTTGAGAGAAAAATCCCTTTCTGCTCCTGTTAATCACTGACCCAAGGAGCTCAATGAGGCCACTAACATCACAGGTGGGCAGGTGCGATAGCTCACCGGGCAAAAAGTGCCCAATCTACTTGTGGGTGAAGCTTTTAAGCACTTGGCCTTTCCCACGCCATGTGAGCTCCCATGGGATAATACAACTTCTTGTAGACTCTTGCAAGGGCACTGTGGGAAACTTATGCCCCACCTGTCCCAAAGCCACTGAGTCATTGGCCAAAAATGCTCCATTTGCTTGGTGTGTGGAAGAGAACTTACTAGACCTTCAGCGGAAATTGAATGCTGTGGAATTACAAGAAACCACACTGGGCTGAGCAGTAGCTTTTTTATTTTATGTAGCTATGGAACTGACACCAAACGTGAACACTATAGAGAAATCACATTCGTCTGAAGATAGGCAGATGTTTACGTTGGGTTTTCTACATTTCCATGTCAGTTTGCTAGACCTCAAGAGACTTCATCAGCATTTTAGTGCAGATTTCTCCTCAAAAACATGCACATTCATTTTGTAAGTTGTTTATCCAACCCTAAATATTATTACAATCAATTTCCTCTAATGTAATGTGTGCTATTTTCACTAATATATGAATTTTTAAATGCACACTTTCTCCTAATATATACATTTGCATAGACATTATGTGGTTGGGGAAATACAGCACAAAATTCAGAGCAAGTGAGAATTTCAAAGGATAGCTGTCTTTCGTTTCACAGATTGGTTTGGGGAAGTGTGAATTCAGTAGGTTCATGTTAAAAGTGAACTGAACTGAATTCCCCCTCCCACCCCTATCTCTCATGAATGTAATGTGTGAACAAGCCCACAGGTGTGCACTTCTGAGATCTCACTGAGGATGTGTGTTCCTGCGAAATCTACCAAGGCAACAAAACAGTCGGGTTAGCAATGGGGCTTGCCTGCCATCTGCTGTTCAAATAAAAGATAGAATGTTTAAGGATAAATCCTTGAACAGACCATGGCCAGTTCAAACACTCTGTGGGAGTAACAGTTCTCAAAGCAGTAAAGCTGGCATTAACTACAGCTTCACATACTCTGGGAGATAAATGTTCCTGTTTGACGAGCCTCTGTGCTCATCTTCATTAACCTAGTAGCCTCCGGATGTTTTGGACTACAACTTCCATCAGCCCCAGCCAGCAAGGATGGGCTTGATGGGAGCTGTGGTTCAAACACAGCTTCAAAAAAGCTGTGTAGAGCACTAGGTTGCTGAGGGCTGCCCTGTGCTGTTTTAGCAACTTAGCACAAGCATGGCTCCCAGTAACAAAGACCCAAGTGGCTACGATTGTGCTCAGCAGTAGCTGGTAAAGCAGCCCAAACAATGAAGCAGCCATCTCCCTTTGCAGTAACCATCAGGAGGAATTCCCATCACTAAACACCAGAAGGTAGTGATTATGGAAGCAGAGGGTGCTTCAGTCAGGGCCATGCAAGCATGTGGTCCTAAAATTGGCTAGCCAGTTGGCTCGCTGACAGCAGCCTGGTGAAGGATGGCTAGCCAATTGGCAATCTCATGCCCCTACAACCACTTTCTGATGCCCCTGCACACACTGGACTACAGTGGCAGCTCATTCTTGGCACTAAACAAAAACCCTACTTCAGCGAGGGCACCAAATAGATCTTAGACTTGGAGCCAGGTTCACCTCCCTAGGAAGAGCATTCAAAAAATGGAGAGCCGCTGCTGAAAAGGCCTTTTCTTGTGCCGTCTCCCTCTGTACCTTCCCCCGAATGGAGTCCTCTGAGAAGGGCTTCTGAAGATGGCAAGAGGGTCCAGGCAGGTTCATATGGGAAAGGGTAGTGGGGTCCTGAGCTATATAAGACTTGACAGGTTAAAATCAGCCCTTTGAATTTGGTATGGAAACCAAGCACAAGCTAGTGTAGACGGACCAGTGTTGTAAGCTTGGTCCTCCTAATCATAGTTATAAGTCTGGCCACCAAATTAAGCTCCAGCTTCTGAACTATCTTCAAAGTCAGCCCCACATAGAATGCATTGCAGTAGTCTAGTCTAGTACTGCTATAAACTGCCTTTCCCCATGCATGCGGTGTTACTAAGCCACACAGCTACGAGCACAAGAGTCTCATTTCCCCCGTATCTTTGGAGATATACATTTTATATCAAAATAAAATTGATAGATGATGGACTTGAAGGCTAGCTACGCAATCCACCTCTGACTTATACATGGTTGAAATGTAGGGAGAATTTACCAGAAAGGGAGATTGAGGCTTTTCTCGGGACTTTCATTTTGCAACGACACTTTACAATTAGCTCTGGATTCAGAATGTCACTGTGGCATTGTCTACAGTAATACCGCGCCCTAGACAACAAAGGAAAAGAAAAATCGTCTGGATTAAATTTAACAGGACAGAAAATAGTCAGAACAGTTATTTGTATGTATGCATTTCCTTGTTTATTTGTGCATTGCATTGCATTTATATCCTACCCTTTTCTCCAAGGAGCTCAAAGTGGTGTACATGGTCCACCCACCCCACCCCACATTTAGTCTCCAAAGCAACCCTGTGGTTAGGCTTACAGGCAGTGACTGGTCCAAGGTCACCCAGTGAGCTCCCAGCCAAGTGGAGATTTCAACTGGTAATTTGAACCACTCTAACCCCACACCTGGGACGCGGGTGGCACTGTGGGTTAAACCACAAAGCCTAGGACTTGCCGAAGGTTGGCAGTTCGAATCCCTGTGATGGGGTGAGCTCCCATTGTTCAGTCCCAGCTCCTGCCAACCTAGCAGTTCAAAAGCACGTCAAAGTGCAAGTACATAAATAGGTACCACTCCCGCGGGAAGGTAAACGGCATTTCCGTGTGCTGCTCTGGTTTGCCAGAAGTGGCTTAGTCATGCCGGCCACATGACCCGGCCAATAAAGCGAGATGAGTGCCGCAACCCCAAAGTCGGCCATGACTGGAACTAATGGTCAGGGGTCCCTTTACCTTTAACCCCACACTGGCTGTTTTTTCTTTTGTTGTTTTGTTTTTGCCTGCTTTTCAACATAGGTTCACAATGCATGATAACATTTTTTAAAAGCAACCATAAAACTAACTGAAAATAGAAAAAGTAAGAATTCTTGAATGCTTCCAGAATATGTGTACCTTAACCTATTTTAATTTTCTAAATGCTTCCATAATAAAGTTTCTGTTTTGGTTTTTAATATATTTCATAAGGCTAGTTGTATGTGGAAAACAGGTGATAATGAAAAAAATGTATCTAGTTGTGTGTGGCAAGGGAGGGGAAAGAGATAGTTCTGAACAGTCTGGACAAAAGTGTCAAGGGAATTTGACTTTTGGGAAAGCGACAGTTAGGGAAATTAGGCCAGGGGGTGGAGAGGAGGGAGAAGGAACGGTGGGTCTTGTGAGGATGAAGAGAATGTTATTATAAATTTGTGAAGTGCATCGGATGAGGGGAGATTGGAATCAAAGTCCTGGGGGTGACTATGGTGGACAAAGATGGAAAGCGAGGGGGACAGAATGCTTTGTAAGGTACAGAGAGATCTGGAAGAGAGGACTGCAATGTTGATTCATTTTATGGGAAAAGATACAGGCCTGTAAGAATGTTATATGGTGGAGAAAATTACTTCATTTCACCTCTCCCAATTCTGGGAATAGTAGTGAAATGTGTGTGGGGGGTGAGAGAAATGGGGGTCAGGCATGTCATTCAGGAATGTATATCCTTATATGTCTGGTGTGGGAAATCTTTGACCCTCAATATATTGCTGAATTCCTATTCCCATCATCTCTGGCCATTGACCATGCATGCTGGGCTGATAAGAGTTATAGTTCAGCAACATCTGGAAGACCAAAAGTTCCCCACACCTATTATATGTGTTGTGCACGAGTCAAGGCTGTCTTTGTGTTGGGGGAGGATATGTGCATTGTGTTGCATGCTTTCCCTGACAATATGCCTTTTGCAGCATTTTTTTAAAAAATAATGCAATCACCAAATTTGTGCAAATTTCAAAGGGCAGAATTGTGTGGGTTTGCATATTGTTTGGAAACTGCAAATTAGGTAGATTCACATTTAAATGTGAGATTCATCCGCATCTGTATTCACCTGTATATATAAACGATGAGAGTTTCCCTTCTTTGGTTGTGAAACACAGCACAAAATAATACTGTTACAAAAAACACCTGCCCAATGTTTGACATCCACTCCAATGTTTAACAACTTAGAATACAGTTCAAATATGGATGCAAGTAATTAAAGAAATTACCTTCTGAGTTGCGCTGCAGATTTGGCAATGAAAAAGCCCATTGTGTCGACATGGAGTTTAATAATGGAAGGTGGATTGATCAGGATGCTATTGTAAAACAGTTTGAGAACAACAAGAAATGTCATTTAAGCCTCCCTTAGTTTACTGTTTAAACATTTGTATTAAATCTGTACAGCTGCTACATGCAGAATCAGAAACTAGGAGGTGATGGGGAAAGATGATCTTTAGGGCAAACGGAGGGTGCAAATGCAGATTTCTCCAGGATAACTTGGAAGAGCTCCCCCAATTTACTGAATTCAGTGTCTCCAACAAAATAACTCCAATATTCTATCCTGGTGACCTACTTCTTCTGTGGAAGGCAAATATTGACATGAGCAAAAAAAGAGAAAAAAGTAGAGAAGCCTTGCCAAGACCGTAGCAACTAATCTGATTGTTCCATCTGCCGAGTGGGGTGACTACTCAATGAGCCAAACAAAGCAGGCAGAGACTGAATTGGGTTTAAATCAGGGGCAGAAAATCTGTTTCCTCCAAATGTAGTTGGACTCCAACTCTCACCAGGCCCCTGCCAACACCAGGGAAAGATAGGATCTGTAGTCCAGCAAGGGGCGTAAGTACCCCATCTCTACTCAAAGTAAGTGAATCTGCTATCACATCCAGAGTTTCACCACTTGAATTCCTTACATAGGCATTAAACATAGAATCATAGAATTATAGACTTGGAAGATACACTAAGAATCACCTAATCTAACCCCTGAAATGCAGGAACATGCAGCCATCCCATACAGGGATTGAACCTGAAACCTTGGTGCTATCAGCACCATGCTTTAACCAACTGAGCTATCCAGGCTGACATAATGGAGTGGTGTTTTGCCTTTTCAAAAGCTCGCCCACACTTCCGTTTGTGTCACCCCTGAAAAGACCCACTCTTTAGCGATAGATCAGAATAAACGGCAATCCAGGGCAAGTCCCGATTGCAATTTGCTCCAATTCAGCTCTAAAAAGCAGTTTTCCCTGGAGGAAAGCAGTGGGACAAGTATGGATAAGCCCCATGGGCTTCTGATGGAGATAAGAAGAAAAAAAAGTGTTTGGGAGAGGTTATGTTGGAAGAACAAAGATGCTTTAGATCTGATGCTAGCAGAGTTGGGGCAATTTTGTAATGTACAGCCTCCCCTTGGCATGGCTACTCTGAGGCCCAATGTGGCTCTCTTGTCCCAGTTTATCTGTAAAGAAGAAGAAGAAGAAGAAGAAGAAGAAGAAGAAGAAGGGGAGGAGGAGGAGGAGTTTGGATTTGATATCCCGCTTTATCACTCCCCTTCAGGAGTCTCAAAGCGGCTAACATTCTCCTTTCCCTTCCTCCCCCACAACAAACACTCTGTGAGGTGAGGGGGGCTGAGAGACTTCAGAGAAGTGTGACTGGCCCAAGGTCACCCAGCAGCTGCATGTGGAGGAGCGGAGACGCGAACCCGGTTCACCAGATTACGAGACTACCGCTCTTAACCACTACACCACACTGGCTCTCATATTTCTTCCTCTGCTTTTCTGTAGTCTCACAGCAATCTGTCCTGCTCAGGTCCTAGGCAGGTTGCTCTGGCCATGGTGACATTCCAACCCAAAGATTTTACGATATCATAGTTAATCCTTCTAAATGCAAGAAGTTCAGAAGGATAGGTGCCCACCTATTTCCTTGCGTGCCAGATCGAAACTCGATAGCAAGCAGCATGAGATCCAGCTTCAAAAAGCACAATCTAAGAAAGAGATTAGTTTGTGTTATTGACAAAGGAACAAGCAAGTGAAGAAAGGAGGGGAATCTGGGGGATTCAGAGTAGCAACCATTGCTGAAAACTTTATCAGTTCTTAAAACCTGCTGGAGACATTTGCGCAACAGGTAAAACACAATGTGAGTAAGCTGTCCCATGAGCTCTACTTGAGAAAAATGATTATGCATGAGTGAAGAGCGAGACCATGTCATCACACACTAGACCCATCCATTGGCTTGCTTTGCTTACAACACAAACCCCTGGATGGAATGAGGCCCATAAGCAACAAGACTTCTGAATACCAGTGGCTGTGAAGCATGAGCAGGGAAGTTGTTGTGCTCATATCTGATTTGTCACTGTGGGGACAGAATGCTGGACAAGATGAGTCTGGTGTGACCCAATAAAGATTTCATGTTCTTACTAATCAACTAAGGCAGTGGTGGTGGGAAATCCTGGACTTACTTGGCCACGTCTTTGAAGGACATGTCAATAAAATCGTTGGATAGAAGCTGAGTCATCACTTTATAATCCTGGCCTTCTATTTCATGTAGGTGCTTATTCAAAGTGAGCAGTTTCTGTAACAAATATCATCATTGTCATCATCATCTGGCCAACTAACAATATCTAACAACTAAGTTAGATGAAATGCGCTCTGCTTTTATAAGTTTGTTGATTGCTTGCTGTTTTAACACTTTGATTTCACTGTCAATTTTTGTTGTTGTTTAACTGCTTCAAGAACATTGCTGTACCATTGATATAAATAGATATAACAAACATTTATCTTATTAAACCTTGTTCTAGCCTTGCTGCATTCAAATATATATGACCATACACCCACACACTCACACACTGTATTTTTCAGTGTATAAGGCTATTTTTTCCTAAATTTTCGAAGTTTAAAATAAGGGGTCGTCTTATATACAGATAGTGCATAGTGTATTTTCTTAATTTTTGGATTAAAAAAATAGGGGTCGTCTTATACATGAGGGCATCTTATATACAGAAAAATATGGTGTATGTGTGTGTATACACACACACACACACACACACACACACACAGTGGTACCTCGGGTTAAGAACTTAATTCGTTCTAGAGGTCCGTTCTTAACCTGAGGTAACACTTTAGCTAATGGGGTCTCCCGCTGCCGCTGCGCTGCTGGCACACAATTTGTGTTCTCATCCTGAAGCAAAGTTCTTAACCCGAGGTACTATTTCTGGGTTAGCGGCGTCTGTAACCTGAAGCGTCTGTAACCTGAAGCATACGTAACCCGAGGTACCACTGTATAGTAATATATATTTGACCATATCTAACTATTGCCATATATATTTGATGGTATCTATCACCATCTGTTTTGCCATTTGAAGTACTGAGGGGAAGATTGGCTGGTGTCTCATACCAAGATAGGCTGTGCCCATGTTCCCAGGATGTTGAATGTATGAAGCATATTTTATTATAATGTAGTCTGTATAAACAGGTCAGACAGCACCTAATCAATCCAATATTAACAGAACAACCTGGAATTGCTGGCTCTTTTCATGTCAATGTTCTCCTCGAGAATAAGATTGATGCTATTATACTGGCTGTAGCAAAATTCCTCTCAAGGCAGTAAAAATCAGAAATCAGTATGTATAGGCTAAAGCTCCTCTGTTGCCTAGCAAGGCCAAACTTATACCTTATTAACTGTTGATATATACTATTGTTGCACTGTGTACGTTGAGTCTACGGACAGCAAAAAAGCTGTGTGTGTCTATAGTGATACAGAGATAAAAGGGGGAAAGTGAGGCAGGACAGCAAAGATGTGAGGTGTGTGTGTGTGTGTGCACGCACACAGGCACATGTGTGTGTGCAATGTAATATACTGCCATATATTATTATATAATCTGGGAGTTGCATTCTGATCTACAGTGGTACCTCGGGTTACATACACTTTAGGTTACAGACGCTTCAGGTTACAGACTCCGCTAACCCAAAAATAGTACCTCGGGTTAAGAACTTTCCTTCAGGATGAGAACAGAAATCGTGCTCCAGCGGCGTGCCGGCAACAGGAGGCCCCATTGGCTAAAGTGGTGCTTCAGGTTAAGAACAGTTTTAGGTTAAGAACGGACCTCCGGAATGAATTAAGTACTTAACCCGAGGTACCACTGTACAAGTAAGTTTGGGAGTGTCAGGTATGGAGAGTCCACTGCAAAAAGCAGACCAAAGAAATTCCTTCTGCATCCCTAGTTGCTATCCAGTTATCCAGAGGGCTGCAGGTTCTATGGAGAATCACCCTAGCCCATGGTGATGTCCAAACCTGTAAAATATATATCTGTTATTTATTTAACTGTAAACAGTGGAACAGCTGTACTGATAAATCTGCAGTAAGGAATGCTCTGGTTAACTCAACACCCATTAAAGAATTGGAAAATGAATTACCTTGGAGTCTTCCCTAATGAACAGACTGGTCAACAGTGTAGTCAAGCCGGGCACCACACAACTCTGTGCTATTAACGCAAGTTTGAGCTCAGCAAAGCAGATTATACTATCCCCTCTCCTCCAGTCCCAGTTGGGGATCTTTGGAAGGTAGACCTGTTTCAGGTGAAAAAGGGGGGAAATGTGGAAGGATGAGAAACAGCAGAATATTAAGTTTCCAATTAAAACAGACAAGCAAGAGGACTATGTGGCCAGTAAGGAAGTGACACCCACCCTGGAAGGATGTCAAGAAAGGAAGCTGGCCCTCAGGCTGGAAACATTTTCCCACCGCTGGTTTCTAAGCACATTTTGTTGGTGTCTGAGTCACTAAGGCATCACATGACACTTTGGAACAACCTCACTTCAACTTGGGGTGGTGCCTGAGACATTCCAAGAATATCTCTGAGTTACCACACTTTGGTTTAGGATTTGGGATTCGTTTGCAGCTGATATACACCACAGATAAATAGACAGCCCCACCTTGTTAGACGACTGGATGATCTGTATTATGACTTTGGTGTTTGGGAAGTGATTCTTGATGGACAGTACCCTGAATGAAAAAGAAAATAGTTGTAGTTCCAGAACCATGAATCCCACCAACCCACCCACAGAATCAGAAGAAATGAATCATGTAACACATTCTATTTCGAATGTTCTGCTTCTGAGATCCATGCTGAGGGTATTTTTATATTTATTTTTTAAAAAAATCATAAGCCTATGTGAAAACTAAACTTATCATTGGAAAATTTAAAAATTGAGAGAAACCAGGATTGACAGACTTCTCCATGCTTAATCTTGATACAGTATGTATTATACAGATGACTGAGACCCAGTTTTCACTAATGTATTAAGCCTAAATCTCATTTCAGCCACTCCAGATTGCAGGTAGTGACTTACATAAAGGAATAGCCCTCCATTAAAAATATTCTTCTCAGAGAGTAAGGTTTTAGCAAACAAAATTGGTAGATCAAGAAGATGGCTATGTTCAGAATTTTCCTTACAAATAAATAGATAGATGCATTCACAACTGTGTAATTCTCCACAAGCAATCTAATGTGATTCACTCCACACACAGGTGTACTAGAACTAGGCCTGTATCTGCTCTACATAACATGAAAAATGAATCTGAAAAGCAGAGTTTAGCTCTAGAAAACCTACATATCACCTGGTCTTTCCTGGCTTATTCCTATTCAAAAAATGAAAGAATAAGCAACCTACAAGATATTTTTTTAAGATGGTTTGGGTTTATGGTTTCAAAGCTTTACTAACAGAACTTGTTCCAAAACAGACACAAAAAAATCAATGTTACATCCAGAAAGTTATATAAAATCACATGTGTTTCCTGCTTGGCAGGGGGTTGGACTCGATGGTCCTTGTGGTCTCTTCCAACTCTGCTTCTATGATTCTAAGTATAGCTTCAGCTTTTTACAAATATAAAATAACTATGATCAGAGTTAAAAACAAAGCTCTGTCCTTCTCGTAGCCTGCATTCCAGCCTAAGGCGATGTTCTCCTGAAGAGAAATCATTATCCCATCTTTTGTCCTCTGTGGCTTTCAGAAAAAGAATAACTCTCCTCAAAATGGCTGTTTGCAACTGAATAAGTTTTTCATGTGATCTAAAGTTAAACACCACATGAGAGAGCAGAGCAGAGATACTTTAACAGTTAAACAATAACCCATCAGAGAGCTTTTCTTTAACTCCTATGGCAATTCCCATACCTCTTTAGCAATACGTAGAGAATCATTTTCTATTTCAATGTACAATTAAACTATTATACTTAACACTACCCCCCCAGCAAAAAAAAAAAAAACCCCTGTCTTACCTCATGATGTTAGTAGTATCCTCGATATAGGGGTTGGCAGAACATGTGTCAGCCAAGACGAGACATGCTTCAGCTTTCCCCATCTATTTCCCAACAAGAGAAGAGAGGGGAGGCTAGAAGTAAGCTGGCAGCCTAATCTTATTCATATTTACTTTAAAGTAAATCTGTATTCAGCTGGGCTTAGTCCACCCTTACATCTGAACAGGACTGCAGCCTCACCTTTGTACAAGCGCTGCTGTTAATAAAAGTCTGGCTCTAATTTGAGCTGAGCCTGACTCGCAAATAGGAGTTGCTCTCTGCCCTTATCAACCCTCCCACCATCAACTAAGAAAAGGGATTGGGGAAAATGTAATCCTCTCCAATTTGATACTCCATTCACAGGCAGCAGCAAATTGGAAAAGCACATTTTGGTGGTTTTCTTTTCTTTTTCAGGGGAGGATAAAAATATTGAAATTATTTCTCAGGAGTGAAGCCTGAGGTCTTCTCTGCTTTTCTAAATTTCCTCCTTGATTTTAAGCTTCACTGCTGCATCAGAGCTCCTCTCAGTACCCTCAGCTGACAACTCCTACAACCTAATGGGAGGGTGTGGTAGCACTTGGGTGTGTGTGTGTGTGTGTGTGTGTGTGTGTGTGAATGTCTGCTTCCAGACCCTCCCTCCATCAGTTCACATGATCCAAATTCAGCTCAATTGTGCAATACATTAAAGAAACAAACGCTCATATAAAGAGAATGGTAAGTTGCAAGGGCAAATATCTGTAGTGGGCAATTGTGAATGTTTCCCAACAGAATAGGGTAGGAATGGGGAATGTGTGGCATTCTGGAGGTTGCTGGAATTCAACTTCCATTCTTGTTGGATGGGGCTGATGGGAGTTTGAGTGTAACAACATCTGGTGGGCCAAAGATTCCTCATCCTTGGACTAGAAGAAGCTGCCAAATAATGGATGAAACCATTGACCCACCTAGTTAAGCATCTACACTGAATCAGCAGCCACTGCTGCTACAATATAGCTATAATAACTATATACTGTACTGTATATATTGCCCCTTAGGAACAAATCACATGCTTTGGTTTAGTTTCAGTTTCCACTCTGGCTGTTGACAGTGGGTTTTTTTATGCCTAGGCAGGAATCAGAACATAAGTTATTCCGTGGTTCTGATAAAGTTTTCAACTCTTAGTTATTGGCTGTTCATATAGCTACTACTCAAGCTTTGCAGGATAAATATTGGGGGAAAGTTCTGCTCATTCTGCATTCCTTTTCAACTCTGCCCCAGACTCACAGGGACTTGGGATCAACTCAAAATGGAGTGTTACTTTCCTAGTGCAGGAAGATTATTTCCAACTCAAACTCAGTAAACACCTGCAAATTACAAGCAGGGCTGTCGCTCAGTAGTATAAAATCTGCTTGGCACACAGAAAGTCCCACACTAATCTCTGGCATTTCAAAGTTAAGATTGGGAACCTCAACTGCTGCAGTATGGACAACGCTGAACTAGATGAGCAATTGTCTGACTTGGTATAATGCAGCTTCCCATATTTCTATCATTCCTTTGGTTCTGCAAAAGAGAATTCACAGCTAAGGCACTCTCCCATTAGACTCTGTTTGTGAATAAGAAGAGAAAGTCCTACCTGAACTCTCTGCAGATCTTCAGTCTTCATCACAGAACCTTGGAAGAAAGTGGAATATGCAGCATAACATCTGAATATAGTTTCCAGTTCCAGACCTGGATCACTTCTAGATAGGAGAAATGTATGCAGAGAGAATGAAGGTGTCCATCAATTCCTGAGAATGAATATATATTCATATATATATAGGCCTGTGATTCTGTGTCGATGCTTAGAATTTACTAGTGAACTGGTTAAACCAATTCATTTGTGAAGGTGATGGTCTTGGCTGGCCTCATCAGCATCTTAAAGAGATGTCTTGCCAAAGTGACAACTGATTATGCTTTCAGGAGGGAAGCCTACCCCGCCACCCCCACTTGGCTGGATGCCAGGTCATCTGATGAAGGAAGACAATAGGACAGAGGAATTTGTTTTTGGTGTTTGAGTTTTGATTGGGTTGGAAGCTGGTGAGAAAGGCTTGACTTTCTAGGCTGTGCTGGATCCAAGTGTATGCCTGGGGGGCTAGGAACCAAATGGGGAGGCAAGGTCTGTTGGAATGTTAATGCCGTGAGACCTTCTATCCTATGCTCAGGTTGTACACGTGTATAAATAAAACCATAAATGCTACAAACATCATAGTCTCAGTTGACCTCCATCCCAAGGAAACTGAACCCTGAGTAAGCACTGGGGCACCCCTGGAGTCTCTCACCACTCAGATACTGGGGTATGTGCAACAATATATGCTTGCTTTTTCAGTACCGTTCTAAACATCTGCAGTAACACCCTTGGAAGAAAGTGTGTGTGTGTGTGTGTGTGTGTGTGTGTGTGTGTGTGTGGCTGGAGCAACAAGAGTGAAACAAGTACTAAATCAAGTAATAATTTTGCCCATCCTGAAAAGTTCAAACCCATCATTCCCTTTCAGCAAGGCAAGGTCCCATTGAAAATTAACCAAGAGTATTTTGTTTGTATTTCTCAAGTTCTTCCAACCCTACCTCCTTCTGTCAGTCACCCAGAAAAGGGATCCTTGCTAAAATAAGTGGAGGGAGTGTCCCCGTATGGTTGGGCCTTTGACCTGTGGCAAAACAACTAAGGATGTCTCAGGAATTGTGCAGTTGTGTCTTCTTATGAAATGTTACTCAGGTACCAGCTCAGATACTTTATGCATCCATAGGTAAGAGAGTGGTTTTGGCTGTTTCTGTGTTGCTTGCTCAATAAAGTAGTAAGAGATAGGTTTTCCCCCCTGCAATTTCATTGTGACAGTCAGCCCCACTTGCTGAGTGCTTTGCTTTGCTTGCACCCGAAACATTTGGTGCAGCACTAAAGAAGGTTAGCATTATATGTTCACACAATGCAAGGTATTTAAGAATGGTGGTTGTGTTGCTAGTAGATGCAAGAATTAATGCAATTTCCACTCCAGGAATCTGGATGGTATGTATTTTTTCCCCATTGAAATCAATGTGATATACTTACTCTCCCAAAAAGACAATCTCAGTGGCAACCTGCCCTGAGCCTGGGGCTAAAAAGTCCCTTAGGAAAGTAGTTACGCTGTGCAGAGTGATATAACCACAGACCACAATATATCTGCAGGAAGAAGAAATGTCCACAGATCATTTTCTTGTCTGGAAAATGTAGCACAACACTACAAATTAGGAAACTGCAGACCAACGTAGCTGCCACCAAGACAATCCAAATCTATATTGAAGTCTGCTTAGAAGCTTTTGTTAATTAAGCAGTATATAATTCTTAAGAAAATAATAATACAATAAATATTGCAAATTGAGATGTATGCATGTCCACACACAAATATACCCCACTGAATAAATGAGTCTTACTCCCAAGTAGGCATATAGAAGCTCCTTGTCTAAATTTGATTGATTTTGCTATTTATCTATTTTAAAAGTACTGTAATTGTGTTTTATCAACCAATATCTAAGGTACTTTTTTATTTAATGAAGGGACAAAAGTAGGTTGAAATCTAAAGTTATGTACTTCACATTGCTCCACCCCCAAACATCTGCATGTAGTGCTGTTAGGCTGGGACTCAACTATGCTTCAGTGCTTTGCGATTTATATGCTGCACCAGAGCATAGAAAACATTATTTGAAAGCAAGATTCTACCGCCCTAATCTACATTCATTTAGAGAAAGCAGCATTTCTTGTTCAAATAGCGGGGGTAAAAAGATTTCCCTTGCTCCATTCCTTTAGCGTTCTGTTGGTTTGATCCACCGTGTTTTGCATTCCTCATGAATCCCACTCTATTTCTGCTTGCTGTGATATTTACTCAGATTTTGATTTTTCAAAAAGTTCACCTGCAGATTGGTAAAACACTACACAAAAATAATCCTGATGAAATTATATGTTTTCATTCATATAATGTATGGCTTTTTATTCATATGATGTTGCGTCTAATGATATAATCATTATATCACATATTTAGAGAGCAATCCTATAGTCCTTGGAAAGATGTCACAGAACCCAAGAGATACTGCAGATCTGTCAATGTGCCCTGCATAGAAGGAGGTCTATCCTTGCAGACTACTCCATCGTGGAGGTGAAAACCTCATCCACATTTGTCAATCCATGCAGGTGCAGAGGAAGGCGGGCGGTGGGGGTGGGTTGCCCCGGGTGTCACCACTGAGGGAGGTGACAAAATGCCGGGTGGCACTCACCACGGGGCCTGCAGCACACTCGAGCTACGCGTCTCTCCTGGAAGAGATGCGGTGGCTTGGGCAAAAGCAGACTCCCTGCTGCCCAAACGGTCTGCCTGCCGCCTCCCCCTCAGCTGTAGGGAGGCTGAGTTGGAGGAGGCAGGCAGACTCCTCAGAGGGCCCGCGGAGCGTCCTGCCCCGGCTCGCTCCACCCCGCAGGTGGCTGGCCCCGCCCCTGGGTGCAGGGCATGTACATCACCCCAGACGCCCGATTGGCTTGCTTTGCTGCTGAATCCACTGTCAGTTCCAAGGATGATAAGAACAAAAATGGATCATTTCATTCCAGGGTGGATTGGGAAAGGCTTTAGAGCCACTGGATCCACAGCTCTCCCACTCTCCTGACGTGGTTCCATCACAAGTTGGAAATGCAGCAGCCCTGGAATTGGCATACTGATTTCCTTTCTGTTTGGGAGCAATGGGAGGAAAAATTGGTGGGGAGAGGCACTAAAAGATAAAAATATGGAAAAATGCACACACACACACACCCTTTTGCTTCTGCCCCATTGGTTTGAGCTCAGCATGGCTTTGGATTTCACCATTCATGTCCCTAGGATTGTATCCCAGCAGTGCAGCTCAAAAGGATTCCTCTTCCTAGCAACATTTTGTTTATACATCTCTATTTTGCCTCAGTTTGACTTTATTTATTTATTTATAAAATCTCTTTAAAATTCAAGAAAAAACACCCACGTGTGGTTAGGAAAGGGCATTGGGAAGGCAAAACGATGCTCACGGGAAACCTAAAATCCTCTAAGGAAGAGATGGATGGGCTGGAGGGAGAGAACAACTAAGCTTAAATGTGGACTAAGTGCTTTTGGAATACAAGTTGTTTTATTGCACTTACATTTCAGATAATAAATGTATAATAAAACTCTATACAAAGAAAAAGATTATGGTCCCCCCCTCCATTTACAACAGACACCTATGCTGTATGGAAGAAGAGTAGAGTGGGACGCTTAAGAAGACACAAGTGTGCAAAGACATCCCACTGTCTATGTGCCCTAAATTGCTATTCTTTTTCTACCCTTCACCAGCAGGTTCCAGAGTGAATTATAACCATTTAACATTCAATATTAAAACATCTAGAGCAGGTTACAGTCACAGGAAGAGGGTAGGTCCTGAAGACACCTATGTCACGTGTGAAAGTCCAGGGAAAGGAGATGTGACTTCAGCAGATGTACAGTATAAAGAGGGTACCAGACACAACCTCTGTGGGGAGGGAATTCCACAACCTAGGATCTGCCGCAGAAAATGCCCAATCCCTGGCCACAACTCCCCAAACTTATGAGGGTGGTGGAAGAACCTAGAAGCACCAACAGAGAAGGAGGAGTTCTTTCAGATATTTGGGGTCTGAGTCATTTAGGGCTTTATAATTAAGGGGAGTACCAGGAATTGGGCTCAGAAATGAACCGGCAACCAATACTCACAATCTCTTACTCAACAGCAGCCAGTATGATCAGGCAATACCAATCACATTAAACTTTCTCATTCTGAGCTGTTGTTGTTTTAGTAATTAAAGTAAAGGAGAACTTGAATCTACTCACTTTCTGCCTTTCACAGCCACGTAGGAACCCTTGTGTAGTTTAGTACTTCCAACAATGTCTACCATTTCAGGCACCAAATTTGCAAAAAGCATCTAGGACAATGGAAATATACAAGCTCAGTTAAATGAAATGCCGGGATGAAAATTCTTAAGTAAATAAATAGGAAACCCAAGGACATTTGAGGAAGAAAAAAATAAATGTTAGCACTGAGGCTATTATTCACCATACATTTAGAAGTCTTGGGAAGAGCTGCAGCTCAGTGGTAGAACATCTGCTTTGTATGCAGGAAGCTCTGGGTTCAACCTTCAGGTATCACGGACTGGCTGGATGCTGAGAAGTGGTGGGAGGCACCAGTTGGGGGACCCCCAAGGGACCCCCATGGGGAAGAAGGCTCAGAGCCAGGGGATTGGTGGTGGGACGACGATGCGTGCTCAGAGGGAGAAGAAGGAGCAGATTGGGAGGTGGAAGCATCAGAAGTAGAAGTGGTAACAGGATTTAGTGAGGAGGAAGAGACTTTGGCAGAGAGCAGTTCAAACTCCAAGGCTGCAGCAGAGACTGGAGAGAAGGTTGGCCAAGAGGCAGCGTTGAGATAGGCTGTGGAAGAAACCAGGGAATTTCCCCTCTTCCTGCAACCATCTCTCCTCCCCCTTGGTCTCCTAGGACATGCAGAGAAATGAAAAGAGCAGAGCAGAGATTGGTTGTGTATAGTTTGCAGCTGCTTGGGAAAGACCCTGGAGAGGAGGAGCCTTAGGGCAGGCTTCCTCAACCTCAGCCCTCCAGATATTTTGAGACTACAATTCCCATCATCCCTGACCATTGGTCCTGCTAGCTAGGGATCATGGGAGTTGTAGGCCAAAAACATCTGGAGGACCGAGGTTGAGGAAGCCTGCCTTAGAGAGTGGTGGGAAGGTGGGGAGCTTCGGTCCTCACAGCTACCTCGTTGGAGTAAGGCCTATTGGGAAGAGTTGCTGGGATCAGAAGGTCTGTACTGTTTTGGTTTCTTTGAAATTAAAGGGACAGACACTGTTTCAGCCTATGCTTGACTCTGACTCCTGGCACCAGGTAGGGTGGGAAGAGACTCCTGCCTGAAATTCTGGAGGGTCACTGCCAGTCAGTGAAGACAATGCTAAGTTGGTCTGATTCAAAAGAAGACTGTTTCCTGCACTTCCTAGTACACATAAGATGTCATTGACCTGACACACTTAATGAACTGAAATTTCTCAGACAGAAATTCTGACCAAGGTTTTGAGGAAATGGGGGGGGGGTAACTTTCCTCTTGAACTCTTTGAGAATCTCAGTCCTCCCCTTGAGATTATTCAGCAATGTGGCCTCCTCCATCATGTCATCTGTCAGTTTGGCAAATGAGTTACTATAGTGGTTTATGCACTTGGGAATTGCTACTTAAAGGTGCCAATGAAAAAAGGCTGTTCTGTAATGCATCAAATTAGGTAGAACTAAAGACCTCAGATACAGGATTCTGAAGAAGACTGTAGAGCAGATCTGAAAGGGTTAAGAAATTTCTTACCAAGCCAGCAATGATGAAAATAATGATGAATGAACGCCCTAAGGAGGTTTTTACCACCACATCGCCATATCCAACTGTAGACATGGTTACCATGATCATGTATAAGCAATCAAAGTAAGTCAGGCTTTGGGAATTTTTACTATGTGCCCAGGGATCACCAGAATTTTCGATCTGTGCAAGAAACAAAAATAATAATGAATAAATTAATTAAAATAGAAGAAAAAAACCTTGTGTAAAAAAATAATTTCACCTAAAAGCATGAGCCATTGCAGCCATTGCTTTACGTACCCAATGAAGAAATCCTGCAGCTGTGAGACAAGTGCTGACAGATACAGCTAGGAGTTTGGACAGCTTGACTGCAGTGCTAAAGCGGCAAGGGAAGACATGACCTGAGTGCCAAAGTGCCAAAGTCATCTCTACTTATTCCTCCTAACATTACTCAGATGGGTAGAATCCCACTTGGGCACCGTACCACTATCATAAGTAATTCAACTGGAGATAAATATAGATCCATTCATGAATTATGCTTTACATTCTGCCATTTGGCCTGTGGTTCACACAAAGTGACTAACCACCAATAATCGCAACATACTGTATGTATGAATTTCCCAACAAAATACCATTTTCCTCTTTATCTTAATTTATCTCCAGATTTCAGAGTTCCAGGTTTTCTGCTATTGCATACAAAATGGCACTAACACATTAGATTTTTTTTTACTGCTCTGTTTCAATTTTCATATGTTGTACACAGCACATTTTGCCATAGCTTTCAGTTCCTGCAGTTCATTTTTTATCTTCCCATCCATTGCATTTTAAGCAACCTGCAGTTGTGTTTTGATGAAAAACTACAAAAAAGCAATTAATACAACTTTGTGTGCTCTTGAACACACACTTTTTGTGTGTGGTGTTTTACCAATGCACAGTAGGACTCCCAAAGGACATACAGGACATGTAACAAAATGTTGCAGTGCAGCGTATGCAGGGTTCTAGCAAGCCAGCCATACCCACTTCCAGGATATACCATTCCATCCTTACCCCCAGGTTATGCATCCATTCCCCAGTCAGCTGGGATTCTGTGATCACTGAGCATGTTCAATCCTCAATGGGCCATTTAGGGTTCCCCCCTAAAGTTGTTGTTGTTTCCCAAATCATAAAGCTTTCCCTGACCCTCTGATGCATGGATGAAGCCCTTTTGACTACATAAGAAACCACACTCAGTTAGAAAGCCAGTGTAGTGATTAGAGTGTTGGGATAAAGCCTGAGAGACCGGGGGTCAAATCCCTACTGATCAAGAAAATTTGTTGGCTGATCTTGGACCAGTCTCAGGCTTGTACCAGTCCCAGGAATCATCCATGCTCATCCTCAACATGCTGCTTTTAATCTAATTTGATTCTAGATTCTTGCTATCCAGGTGAACCAAGAAGGAAATGGGGATTGTGATATTGGCATACACCTATGTGCAATGCCATTGGGCACATGTGTGTTTAAACACACACCTGTAGCCAGGACAAACTGCAGTGTAATGCAGAAGTCACCTGCAATGAGCTTTGAGCTTTTATTTTTGGAATGAGACCAGTTTCCCAAGAAGCACTTTTGAAGGGCAAAATATACATCAGATCTGGACTGTGTGCGGACTACATAGAAGGTAGTCTCCATTGATACTGAGAATTAAATGTTGTGCGGATACAGCCTCAGATAATGAGTTCTCTATACAGGATTCATGGTGATGTCAGGAGGACATTCCACAAGCACAGTGTGGAATTTAATTGGATCCACAGAACTCCAAGGATGAAACACTCTAACTGGCCCCTGACTGCTGGAGAAGTTAGAATCATAGAATTGTAGAGTTGGAAGGGACATCAAGGGTCATCTAGACCAACCCCCTACAATCTGCAGGAAACTCAGCTAAAGCATCCATGACAGATGGCCATCCAACCCCTGCTTACAAACCTCCAAGGAAGGAGGGAGGGAGGGAGTAGGAAGTAGGAGTCCTTAGTCAAACCTCCACTGATTTATCTTTGGTTTTGTGCTGTCTCTCCAGTGCTGGATTTACGTATAAGCTAAACAAGCTATAGCTTAGGGCCCCACTCCCTTGGGCCCCCCAAAAAATTTAAAGGAAGAAAACCCTGGATGTACATTTCCAAAATATAAGATAAAAATAAAATAAAATAAAACCTACATACAGGAACAGTGTTTTGTGTTGTGTAGGCTCCTCTTTGTTATGTGCAAATCGTTTTAGATACCTCTTAAGTCCTTAAATTAAAATTAATTAAATTAAATTAAGTCCTTAAATTAAGTCCTGACCTGATGGTCAGGGGTCCCTTTACCTTTTAAGTCCTTAAATTACCATATGGCATATATTCAACAACAAAAAAACACACAAAAAACCAGTGACAATTTGTTGTTGACAAAGGACAGCTGGACATATAAAGGGCCCCATTACCTTCAGTAGCTCTGGCCCTGTGTCTCTCCCAACCAAAAGCTGTCTGCATCACAATCCTGTGTGCAAAACTCCACACTAAGCAATTGACTTGCTGCCCAGGCTATCAAAATCCCAAGGTGGGGAAGGAGGGACAGAAGGGAAATCTATTGCTTATGAGAAAGGTGGTATGATGCGAGTCTGACTTACGCAGTCGTCGTAATCTGGAGAAACTGTAAAATTTTGGGAAGTTCCATCAGTCTGAGTGCTCGCAAGAAACGTAAACCTACAGGAAAGGATGCAGAGTGAGGCTTTGTGAGCGGGGGGAAATGTCCTTGTATTGGTGAGCATTTGTGCATAACCCCTGTTATTATCTGGTCTGCTACGCTTAGGTTGAAAGCCTAAGCTTCCTTACCTAGGTGTAAGTCCCACTGAACTCAGTGAGGTGGACTACTAGAGTATAGCAATGGCTCCTGATGGAAACAGGGTTTTGAGGAGAAGAATTGGTAGTATTTGATGGTCAGCATGCATGTACTGAGTATTTGGTAGTATTTCATAGCTAATTACAGTGTCATTTAGCAGTATGTACATCAGTTCCTTTCGTATCCTGAAATACAAGGTCAATTGGGCTGATTTTCAGAAAGTTCACATATTTCTGTGTTGCGCTGCACTATTAAAAAGGCATCCAAAGTTGGAGCAGGGAAAGCCTAAGCTTTTGAGTAACCCGGGGCTTCAGTTGTCCCTCACACAGGGGTGTTCCAAGGTGGGGGCGGGGTGTGTCTGCTCCGGGTGCCATTCAAAAGGGGGGTGTCACCCTGGGGTGACAAAATGGCACACACCCCTCTGAATGTGCACCACACACCCCAGGACGTGTGCCACGCCCCCACAGATGACATGCCACGCCCACTGGGATGCATGCCACACCCCCTGGGACATGCAATGCTCTGGGTACCGGAGCAGGTTGCTTTGCCTCCTCCCTCAAATCCTGTGGTTTTTCCCTACTGAAAAACAAAACCAAACAGATTGAGGAAATGCTCAGAGCTTGACAGGGAAGGGGGGTTCTTTAGGTTTGATGGGCAGATCTAACTTTTAACCACAACAATTATGTTCTCAGAGCACTCCAGTTACAGCAGTTTGTGGAAAGGAGAAGCCTGCCATATCCCTCATGGGGACAGAAGCTTGCTCCAGTCAACCGTCCTTGGGGTAAGAGGGTCCTTGGTGTGTGAGTGAGAGAGACTGAGTGGTATTTTCCCTACCTCAGTCTTTCTTGGGAATTTATGCTGTTTTCTATGCAAGTTAATGGAAATATTGGTGTACTCACCAAGCCAGTTTCTTCCTAAATAGAAAGAGATACAGACCGGAGTAATGGTGAAGAAGTCCACAATGGAATTGAGTTCAACCCAGAAGGTCAGCTTGTCACTTGCTGCAAAGAACTAGAAAAACTGCACAAAATCAGATGACACAAGGACCATATCTGTCTAGCTGTCTTTCCACCCACCCACTCATCCAATATCCATCCTCCCAAACTAGCTATATACACCATTTCAGGGAGGGTGACTGGGTGAAGTTGCTGTTCAATGCCTTCTTCTTGCCTGCTTGCCAGCTGATGATCACCCACCATTTCGCTTCAGATATTAGCCCTTCATATGAAAAGCTAGTACAGAGAAGGTTATTATACTGAATCCTGCATCCTTGTCCTATCCTCTACTTTTTGTACAGTGGTACCTCAGGTTAAGAACTTAATTCGTTCTCAAGGTCCATTCTTAACCTGAAACTGTTCTTAACCTGAAGCACCACTTTAGCTAATGGGGCCTCCTGCTGCCGCTGTGCAATTTCTGTTCTCATTCTGAAGCAAAGTTCTTAACCCGAGGTATTATTTCTGGGTTAGTGGTGTAACCTGAAGCATCTGTAACCTGAAGTGTATGTAACCCAAGGTACCACTGTATATGCTGGAAGCTGCCCAGAGTGGCGGGGACAACCTAGTCAGATGGGCAGTGTCAGAGAGCAGACTGAGGATTACAACTCTGAAGAGGAATGGTGAGAACCTCCCCCTCTTCCTGCTCTTTACCAGGATCCTGAAGCTGCTCAGGAACAGTGGAGCAGTATAGATTTAGAGAATTGGTTTGCAGAGGGACATGGTTCAGAAAACAGCAGCTGGGCAGAGCTGAGTGTGAAACAGTTAGAAGAAGCAGAATAGGAAGAGAGAGAGATAACTGACTCCCCTTCTCTAGAGAGTGCCCAGCCTATCTCTCCAAAGGCAAGGAGAGCTGATAAGGTTGCTATGCAGAAGGCTCAATGGTTGCGAGATCAGGTTGCAAGAAGGGGAAGTGACGGTGACTTGGGGGGGAGGAGGAGGAAAACTTAATTGGGAGCACCTTAGCTCTGAGAATGGCTGCTGTGTTCTTTTGCTGTGATCATTAAACACTCTTAAACTGGTAAGGGTCTCTAAATGCTTTGTTCTGCTGCTGCTTGTCTAAAGGGGGGGGAGGAAGCCATTCTCCAAAGCCTGACAGGTGGGGTACAAATAATAAAATTCTTATGATGATGATTATTTCCGGCTAGGAATGGGGGAGAAATTGAATCCATTTTCATTTTTCCACCATTTATTTATTTATTTATTTATTTATTTCCATAAAGCTTTTTCCTGATTCAACAAGATAAAGGGGCAGAGGGAGAGAGGGAGAAGAAAGAAAAAAAGAAAGAAAGAAAGAAAGAAAGAAAGAGAAAGAAAGAAAGAAAGAAAAGAAAAGAAAAGAAAAAGGGTTTCCAATTCTCCCCTTGTTATTTATATAAAAAGAATTATTCCAATAGATTTTTATTGTTTATGGTTAATGGCCATCACAATACAATATAAGCACAAATCACACAGCTTCAGAATGAAAGATGTTGCATGCACTGGACCAAGACAAATCTACAATTTCCAGATTTTTTATTTTTTTTTTAAAAAAACATTCCTTCTGGTCAGTATCCTTAGGGTTTGACAGTTGCACTATCCATAAAGGTTGCCCTTTCTTTCTGCTTGAGCAAAAAGTGCCACCCTATAACTGATGCATTTATCAACATCTGCCACCAGCCATTTAATCTAAAAAACATCTGGTTGACCTAAGGTGGTCTGAAAATGGGGAGATAGATTTTGGGAAAGAAAAGAAAAAGCGTTTCTCCCCCTGTAAGTTATATAAAAAGAATTATTCAAAGCATTTGCCCCACGATAACATCAAACTATTCTACTTTCTACAAACCAGTATTATCTCAATCTCCCAGCCCAAATATTGCGTATTCATTTTCTTTTTCACACAAAAAGTCCAGAAGTGGTTCCTCATCTATCGAAAGCTAATTGGAAATTTACGGCATGTTTTACATTAAGGGAGAACCTCTAAAAGATGCTATATTGATTGTATTTAACCCCCTGTAAGCTTTCCAAAATGTACAAAATGTTCCAAATACATGTTGGAGATGTGGAGAACCAGGTGGAACTCTCCTCCACATGTGGTGGGTGTGTAAAAAGATTAAGACCTTTTGGAATGATATATATAGAGAGAGCTCAAAACAATGTTAAATGCATCTTTTCTGAAGAAACCAGAATCATTTTTATTGGACATTCCAGGTCCAGACATTGTAAGGAAGATAAGAAAAGTCTTTCTGTGTGCCACCACTGCCACAAGAATACTTATAGCAAAACATTGGAAGAATGACAAAATTCCCACTAAATCTGAAAGCTAGTAGATCTAAATCTAGCAGCTTTCTAAATTAGTAGCTTTCGTAAATCTAAAGCTAGTAGACTATGCTGAATTAGACAGTCTCTCAGAAAAGATCAAAGATAAGTCTAAACAGGAGTTCATTTCAAACTGGGAACCTCTAAGGAGATATTTAAAGGATAATTGTTGCAATCTGAAATTGGTAGCAGCCTTTGAGTAACCTCTGCAAGTAATATAGGTTAAAAGGGAGAAAACAGATTTATATATGTATGAAAATTATTATTTCATGACTAATATATTGAGGTAATAGGTTTATTAGAGTGGAAAAATTGGGAAAGGATGAGAAGTCAAAATATGAACTAAATATAGTGTAAAGGTAAAGGGACCCCTGGCAGTTAGGTCCAGTCGTGGAAGACTCTGGGGTTGCGGCGCTCATCTCACTTTACTGGCAGAGAGAGCTGGCATACAACTTCTGGGTCATGCAGCCAGCATGACTAAGCTGCTTCTGGCGAACCAGAGCAGTGCACGGAAATGCCGTTTACCTTCCCGCCAGAGTGGTACCTATTTATCTACTTGCACTGCGTGCTTTCAAACTGTCCATTCTTTTGTTGGATTTTCATTTTGACAAAACTGACATATGCAAAATAAGGAAGATATGTCTTTGATGGGGGACGCGGGTGGCACTGTGGGTTAAACCACAGAGCCTAGGACTTGCCGATCTGAAGGTCAGTGGTTCAAATCCCCATGATGGGTTGAGCTCCCGTTGCTCGGTCCCTGTTCTTCCAACCTAGCAGCACCCTGGGTATGGCACGCCAAACTGTAACTTTATGTTGCAGGTTCAGTTTGTTATTTCAGTTAGTGATGTGTGAGGTTCATTGTGGCTTACATTGGGGATTGGCTCAGATATAAGCTGGACTACTTTCCCACCAGGGACGCGGGTGGCACTGTAGGTTAAACCACTGATCCTAGGGCTTGCTGATCAGAAGGTCGGCGGTTTGAATCCCCGCGACGGGGTGAGCTCCCATTGCTCGGTCCTGTTCCTGCCAACCTAGTGGTTTGAAAGCACATCAAAGTGCAAGTAGATAAATAGGTACCGCTCTGGCGGGAAGGTAAACGGCATTTCCGTGCGCTGCTCTGGTTCACCAGAAGTGGCTTCACCAGAAGTGGCTTAGTCATGCTGGCCACATGACCTGGAAGCTGTATGCTGGCTTCCTCAGCCAATAAAGCGAGATAAGCGCCGCAACCCCAGAGTGTGTGTGTGTGTGTGTGTGTGTGTGAGAGAGAGAGAGAGAGAGAGAGAGAAGCCAAAGGGGGTTCCCAATTATACAGAGGCTGGCTTCATTTGCACAGGTTCTTTCACATGAGCTGTGGATGAACTGGGCTCCTGATCACATTGATGAGGTTCTAGGCCAGCTGTCCCTTTGCAGGGCAGCCTGTGTTATTTCTTTCCTCTGGGTGGGATGAGACCAGCAGCACCTCCTGGTCACTGAGAGGCTGCAGCAGAGGCAGCTTGGGTGGGCGACTGCTGGGGAGGCAGACTGCCTGGCCTCCAAGGAGCAGGCTGCAGATGTCACTGCCACCAGAGTGGCAGAAGCAGAATCTGTTGCCCCTGTGGATCTGACCACCTGAGGCAGTCACTTCACCCTGCTTCATGGGTGGGCCAGCCCTGCTGACAGATGTCTCCCATCATGCATTTCATGACGTGACTTTTCACCAGCCACCTGGGGAAAAAAAAGTTTAGCACTTCACCTGCTACTGAGAGTGTTGGGGGAGATATATCTCCTCAGTTTTGCCATATGTTATTCTAACAACTGCACATTCCTTTATGCATGGCCATGACTTTCCCTATTAATTTATAAAAGAAAAATATTTCTTACCCTCAATCCAAAGTAAAAGAGGAAGAATAAATTGAAGAAGAGGTCAACAAAAACTGTCTGGTCTTCAAATGAGAGACAGAACTGTTTAACACTGGAGAAGAGAGGGAAAGTGATTCATTATTGTTTACAGGCCGATATGAATTCCCATGTCAGTGTGGTTTAATGGTTAGATTCTTGGACTGAGACCAGGGAGACCAGAGTTCTATGTAAATAATAATAATAATAATAATAATAATAATAATAATAATAATAATAATAATAATAATAATAATTTATTTATACCCCGCCCATCTGGCTGGGCTTCCCCAGCCACTCTGGGCGGCTTCCAACAAAATATTAAAAGGTTAAAACACATAACCCTGAGCTCATTGGATGAAATTTGGGATAGAAATAAATATTGTGGGACGTGGTTTGTTTGTCTGTTTGTTCCTCTGCTCTCTTTGGATTTGGATGCCACTTCATATACTATCGCCAAACTCAGCATGAGGGTTCCTGAGGTGAAGAGGTGGTAGTATTTGCCAATGTTTGGATTTAGGGCACCATTTTGAAACAAGATGATGGACTGAAACCTGATTTTAGCATGACTTCACCAGCCTTCTGGCGTAGATTCGACCACATCTCAAGATACTGTCACCACAACCAATTCAAGCATTCCAGAGGTGGGGGTGGCAATCTTTGTCAATGATAGGATGCCAGGCAACATTTTGATTCAAGTTGGCAGAACAAAATATGACTTTAGCATGATTTCACCCATTTTTTTTGGGTCATAGGTTCGTCACCATCTGGAGCCAGAACCAGCACTAACACTTATTCTAGGAGTGAAGCTAGCAAAAAAACATGGAAGACTCCTTTTTCTGGGCAAAGGCCATTCAGTGGGAAGCCAGAAACTGAGAAGGGGCACCTCAGAAAGTGCTGTACTCTCCTTCATTGGGAATTTTTTAAACAGAGGCTAGATGTCCACATGGCAGGGACCCCCTAGCTCTGATTTCTACATTGCAGGGGTTGAAATAGATGTGATGGACTACATGGAATTGGCAGAAATGACTGGCAGAATCCGAGATCAGGGAGAAGAGGTGGTGGGAGAAGATTGGAAAAAATTTAAAGACTACTTGCAGAAATACTGTAAAATTAATGAATGTTAAAGAGATGTTGGATTGAAAACAATGCGGTACTGGTAAAAAGATTAACAAGAGTATGTAAATATGGATTGATAATGGTGGAAAATATATATTTATAATAGGTTAAGACGTTGAGTAAGGACAAATGACAGAGGGTAAGAACTTGCTGAATTAAATATCTGAACTGGAATACAAAAAGGGAGGCGTGAGGAGGTCAGGAAACTAGTAAATGAAGTATAAGATATGAAAATATTGATTTCTTTCTTTTTTTCCCTTCTTCTTTATAACTGTTTTCTATTTTGCATTTTTCACGTGTTTTGTTTTTGTATATTTGTAGTTCTTTTTTCTTTTATTAGGGTTATTCCTTGTTTTTACTTTCTTATGTTTAAACTTTGAAACTCTTTATTGTTTGTAAAATTTTAATAAATATTATATTTTTTAAAAAATGAAATAGATGACCCTTGATATCACTTCCAACTATAATTCCATGATTTTATGATATATATTGTAGGGAAATGGAGGGGGAGTGCTGTTTTGCTTTAAGTCAATCCATCTGAAACTGTTAAGTTACTAGGAGACGCGGCAGGTGCCTGAGATAAACTGAAGTTCCTGGCTCTGTATAAAGAGTAAGAAGCTTTCTGTAATTTAGATTAGGTAAGGAGAGAGGTGGATTTTGGGGGTTCATCACAGGAGGAGCTGGAGTTGTTGTTGTTGCTGCTGCTGCTGCTACTGCACTAATTTTAACCAAAGAGGAGGCCAACATGGCCTAGTTCCTTTTCAAATTAATATAAGCCAGGCTATTGAATAGGGCACCACACAGCAGCCAGTGTAGAGTCATGAGCGATTGGAGACATGGGCAATGAATGGTCCTTTGCAAAGCATATGCTTGTAAAGCATAGTAAGGTGTGACATATGCCTGACTCTCTTCCTTCAACCAGTATAGACTGGTGCAAGATTTGTCATTAAAAGCAAATTTGGGTTTAATGAGATATTCAGAACTGGCAGCAACTGAGCAAAACCACCCTCATGCTACATCACCATGCTATGTCCCCTCCCAAATATCAACAAGTTGAATTTCACATTCCATTTGGCACCTTTGACAGTTTCCACATTTTGTGTTTTTGACAAGTGCAGAATGACAGAACGAAATTCCCAAAGCCATTTTGATTTGTGCTTTTCAATATGATGTTGCTGTTTCCAACCCAGAACCCCCCCCCCCACTTTTCAAGATGTAGCCTGTACCCTATATCTTTTAGTGGGACCATATGCTTCAGTTGCAAGTATCTAACAGATACAGTAGCTGTTTTCTCACCATTTATTCCCCAGCTGCTCATGTGGGTCCTCAATTTGGAGTATTAGCGACTTTGATAGAATACCTTGTATTTTAAATTTCTGAATAAAGTGTGGAATATAGTACTTTAATCTGAATGTGAAAGCCGAAACATACACACTGTGCAAACACACCACATAGTGCCACTACTGTCTCCTCTATGTTGGTTACCAGTAGGTTCCAAAGATCAATTCAAAGTACTGAGGTTGTTGCTTTAATTAAAACCCTACATGGCCAAGAACAAGAGTATCACTGTCTACTCACATATGAGCCTGTCTGAGCAAGAGTAACCACCAGCTCAGTGGTTAAACACATGTAAGGAGACTGCTGTTGCAATTAGGTTCTGCTTGCAGGTTCCTCATGGACACCTGATTAGCCATGTGAGAACAGGGTCCTAGACTGGATGAGAATGAGCCAGAGGAGCTCTTCTTCTGTTGTTATGCTTCACATGCAAAAGGCCCAATCCCTGGCATTGGCAAGGGCCATAACTTTGTGGCAGAGCATCTGCTTTGCATAATAATAATAATAATAATAATAATAATAATAATAATAATAATTTTTATTATTTATACCCTGCCCTCCCCAGCCAAGACCGGGCTCAGGGCGGCTAACAACCAATAAAAAACAAGTTGATTGAAATGCAGCTTAAAAAAACAAGATTAAAATACAACATTAAAACATTAAAATGCAGCCTCATCACAGGAGGAGAAAGGAAAAAGAAAGAGGGGGAGGGGATCAAATTAGCTCCAAGCCAAAGGCCAGGCGGAACAACTCTGTCTTACAGGCCCTGAGGAAAGAAATCAGATCCTGCAGGGCCCTGGTCTCATGAGACAGAGCGTTCCATCAGACCGGAGCCAGAGTTGAAAAGGCCCTGTCTCTGGTTGAAGCCAATCTAACTTCCTTAGGGCCCGGGACCACAAGGGTGTTGTTATTTATGGACCTTGAGGTTCTCCATGGGGCATACCAGGAGAGGCGGTCCTGTAGGTACGAGGGTCCTAGGCCGTGAAGGGCTTTAAAGGTCAAAACCATGCATGCAGTAGACCCTTGGTTTAGTCCCTGGCATCTCCAGGTAGGACCAGGAGAGATCCAGCCATTGTGGACAAGACTTAGCTAGATGGTCTAATGGTCTGGCTCAGAAACATAGGGAGCTGCCTTGTACCATTTCTGGACAGGGCTGGGAAAGACTCGTCTGAAACACTGGAAAACTGGCTGCCAACCATTGTCTGAACTATAGCAATCCAGGTGTGCCAATGGTTCTGACTGGTATAAGGAGCTTCCTATGAGGGCTGAGGTCAGTCTGACTCCTGCTGCAGGTTCCTCTAATATCAGAAATATGACAAATAGTTGGGGGGAGAAGGCATTTTCTGTGTCCCCAAGGGAAGACCACCTGGCTCCATGTTTTGCTCACTTTTCAACCTCTGCTCACCGCAAAGATAGATATTTGGGGGCATTTTGCCTCCAAATATAATTCTAGTGAGCATTTCTTGGAGTGCTCCTTCCCAATATAATTTGTGCATTTGATTTTTAATGTGATTGATGAATTACTGAGAGTTTCAATATGAATTTTAATATTGTCTTATTATTATTATTATTTTATTTTTATTATGTTATATTTTATATTTTATTATTATTATCCTTCCCTGTTGCTTGTGTTATTTGCCATCTTGGTGATTTCAGGAGAAAAGAGGATACAAATATTTTGAATAGCTATATCACTTGATTTTTTTTTTTAAAAAGCAACAAATTAAAAATACACTTTAGGATAGATTTCTGAATTATAATTACCTCTGACAGTTGATGAAGTAAATGATGAGTGATCCAATGCTAAACAGGAACACCAGTATGACCTAAAACAGTGATAACTGATATGAAAATCCAGCTGATTCTAAATCATGCCATTCAAATATCAAGATGCGAAACCATTTTACTATCTTCTTGAAACAAGGATGGGGACTCTGTAGCCCTTCAGATTCACTTGGACTCTAACTCCCATTATCCCTGGGTGTTGCCTATGCTAGCTGTGGCTGGTGAAAAATAAGTGCAACAATAACTGGAGGGCACAAGTTCCCCATCCTTTCCTTTAAACTTCACTAAAATGTTGGGTGGATGTACACCTTATGGCTTTCATGTGTAGATTACTAGACACTTTATTTTGTGACGATACACCGTCTCTTTCCAAGCATATGTTCATCACACAGTTCGTACTATGCAGGAACAGGACAAATGGATTAATCTGTATCAAGCACTGTTTGTTTATATATATATATATATATATATATATATGCTTTCGTAGATTTTCACGGGTATAGGAATGCAGGTTTTGGTGTCTTCGGGTGTCTTCCCGTGTAAGAGTCGGGGTGTCTGTGCGACGTTTCGACGAGGTCTCACTCGTCATCTTCAGGCTGGTGCTTTCGGCTTCTTGTTACTGGAACAGAGCTCTGTTCCAGTAACAAGAAGCCGAAAGCACCAGCCTGAAGATGACGAGTGAGACCTCGTCGAAACGTCGCACAGACACCCCGACTCTTACACGGGAAGACACCCGAAGACACCAAAACCTGCATATATATATATATATATATATATATATATATGCTTTCGTAGATTTTCACGGGTACAGGAATGCAGGCCTTGGCGTCTTCGGGTGTCTTCCCGTGTAAGAGTCGGGGTGTCTGGGCGACGTTTCGTGGTATTCAGAATATCACTCATGAAATCACTCAAGATATCCCTCAAGTAATTAAGGAACAAAAGAAGAAAAGACACACTAATCTAGGAACTTCCTCTCTGCCCAGAACGTTGGAGGCTATACACCACACCCCTCAACAGTATTTATAGAAACTCAAACACCAGATTCTGCTCTGTTCCAGTAACAAGAAGCCGAAAGCACCAGCCTGAAGATGACGAGTGAGACCTCGTCGAAACGTCGCCCAGACACCCCGACTCTTACACGGGAAGACACCCGAAGACGCCAAGGCCTGCATGCATATATATATATATATATATATATATATATATATATATATATATCAGCACATGAAATTAAACATGTCCAGGAATGTACACAGATGTCACAACATAAATTATTATTATTTGCAACCATCATCAGAAAAAAATCTTAGGGTAACATAAAGCAACCCTCAATTTTACACACTGCATTCAATTTTTACACACATAGAATAATAGAATTGTAGAATTGGAAGGGACACCGAGGGCCATCTAGTCCAACCCCATGAAATGCAGGAATCTCAACACATGGTCCCCCATCCAGTTTGAAACCATAGCAGACCCTACTTAGCTTGGCAAATGTGCTAGCAGTTTCATTGCCACACTTTATATGAATTTGGGATTTGCAACTTCCCCTGGTTCCATTTTTTTTTAAAAAAACTGTTTCTCTGTTTCACTTTGCCCTGCTCTCCACGCCTCCTGAATCTTGGTTTTAAAACTATAATTTCTAAAACTAATTCAGGAATTGTAGCATGTCCAGGTTGCACATGTTTGCATTCATAAAACTCTGGGGAGGGGAAGGTTGATGTGATTGCATGACTGCAATTGAAGTTGGAAGTGGTGCACTAATCACTGACTCTGTCCAGAATATGAGGCATCTACTAGGACGGAAAAACTGGTGTGAATGCTCTGGTACACTCGGATCTTAAAATGCTATTACTCAGAATACAAGCCAATTCCACTGAAATCAATGGAGCTTACCTCCAAGCAAATGCTATTTAAGATCAGAAGTGGTCGGCTTCAATCCAAAGAACATTTAGTTGGAAGTAAAATCTATGAGGCTTAGGACTGGAATGTAAGTTTGTGATCTTTTGGGAGGGCGCAATCTGTCCATATATTGCAGTACATTGTCGTTATAGGCCTTGAACTCTTGACAACAGAGATTTTGGTGGAGCATGCTGGGCTTAGGGTCTGCATTCGAGCTTCCATATCATGTAATGCTGACCTCAAAGCAGAGGAAGTCAAATATTGCTTGGCTTGGAAATAAGCTGAGCTATTTTTTAGGGTTTGGTGCGAAAGTAAAGGTAAACGTAAAGGGACCCCTGACCATTAGGTCCAGTCGCAGATGACTCTGGGGTTGCGGCGCTCATCTCGCTTTACTGGCCGAGGGAGCCAGCGTACAGCTTCGGGGTCATGTGGCCAGCATGACTAAGCCACTTCTGGCAAACCACAGCAGTGCATGGAAACGCCATTCACCTTCCCGCCAGAGCGGTACCTATTTATCTAGTTGCATTTTGATGTGCTTTCAAACCACTAGGTTGGCAGGAACAGGACCGAGCAACGGGAGCTCACCCCGTCGCGGGGATTCAAACTGCCGACCTTCTGATCAGCAAGCCCTAGGCTCAGTGGTTTAACCCACAGTGCCACCCACATCCCTGGTGGGAAAGTAGCCCAGCTTATATCTGAGCCAATCCCCAATGTAAGCCACAATGAACCTCACGCATCACTAACTGAAATAACAAACTGAACCTGCAACATAAAGTTACTGTGTGGAGTGCTATACCCAGGGTTGATGTTTTTGAGCTATTTTTATGGAAAATCAGCAAAAACAACACAGCCAACATGGGTTGCCATATGTCTGGATTTTCCCAGACATTTTGATGAATTCCGCCTGGACACTGCTTCCGACTGCAGTATTCTGGGTAGGGTTTTTGTTAGGACATTTCCGTTCCACCTTAAAAGGGAGCAGGCTGTGAGTCACAGAGTCTGCGTATTTCCTGTTCACAGGATGTTTATGTTTCCTATTGCTTTCGTTTCTCTCTCTCTGCTGGAGACACTGACGCAGGCAGGCATGTCTTTCTTTGTTCTACGTCCATTGAATAAAACTTGTAAATAATGCTCTCCTGAGTGCAACTTTTGGCTGTACATTATCTGCTGATAAAGAGTGTGCATCGGCTCTAGAATGTTCTGGAGCTCATGTCGCTAATTTTTTCTCCTAACGTTCTTTTTTTTGTACTTTGGAAAACCTTGAGATTTTATTGAATCCGCCAGTACCTTCTGATTTTGCATGAGTGGTGTTGTTTTGTGGTGCCTGAACGCAAGGAATGTGTATGGGGGTGGTTATCATCTTGCAGCCCTGCCTCCTCTCCTCCTGCAGTATCATGTGTGATTATTTGTAATACTTCTTCATGTCCCTCCTCCTCAAGAGGTCCAGAGGGTGGCAGCATGAGAACGGGGCCTTCTCTGCAGTGGCTCCCCATCTGTGGAATGCTCTTCAGAGGGAAGCTCACCTGGCCCCTTCATTATACACCTTTAGGCGCCAGGCAAAAACATTCCTTTTTAACCAGGCCTTTGGTTGATTTGATTGACATCCTATGCCCTTTTAAAATGTGTTTTTTTGTGGGGGGAGCTATTGGGTTGTTGTTCTTATTTTTATTATGTAGTTTGTGGTTTTATAGCTTGATTTTATTATGTGAACCGCCTTGAGAACCCCGGGTATAGGGTGGTATATAAATTCAATTAATAATAATAATAATAATACAGTGGTACCTCGCAAGACGAATGCCTCGCAAGACGAAAAACGCGCAAGACGAAAGAGTTTCCCGTTTTTTGAGTCGTTCCGCAAGACGAATTTCCCTATGGGCTTGCTTCGCAAGACGAAACGTCTTGCGAGTTCTTGCGAATTTGTTTCCTTTTTCTTAAAGCCCCTAAGCCGCTAAGCCGTTAATAGCCACTAAGCCGCTAAGCTGTTAATAGCAGCTAAGCCGCTAAAAGCCGCTAAGCCGCTAATAGCTGTGCTTCGCAAGACGAAAAAACCGCAAGACGAAGAGATTCGCGGAACGGATTAATTTCGTCTTGCGAGGCACCACTATAATAATAATAATACTTCCCTTCCCAATGCATATATATTAATTAAACAACTCACCAGTATACGTCCCACAACAGTCTGAGCAGAGATCATCCTGACCACCCAAACCTGAAAGTGTCTCTTCCATAGATTTAACCTAGGCATCCTTTGAGTCTGTTAAGGGGGAAAGAAAGGAGCTGAGTCCTTGAAATGGGCCACAATCCACATTGCTGTGCTACAGGCAAGCAGGGTGCTTTCATCTCTCAGATTATTGCTGTATGCCCCCTGCTACTTCTCCACATCCCCACTTCTCCACCCAAGTGAGATCTGCACAGCTGTCTCTGTAAAAGCATGAGAACACTGCCCGGGTGTTTAAATAGGGACAGAATCTTTTGAAGAAACTGGGAGGGGGGGGGAAACTAAGCACACACCTGCCCATTTTGATCCTGCTGTTGAGCAAGGCATATCTCTTATTGGAGCGCCAAGCCCGAATATTAAATAACAGACACAGGTGTAAAATGGGGTGAGAGAAGTGTGGTTTCTGGAAATATTGGAAACCCCTCAGCGTGTTGGCGTGTTAACAATAAAAACAAATAGAGAAAAATTACTCAAATCCCACTAACACCCCCCAATTCTTTAAAAACATACAACGAACAACTGGATAGCAATCATGAGCAGCAGAACTAGATAATTCACAGCCAGCCCCAGCTTTCACTTTCTTCAATTTGTTTACATTTTTCTTAGCCTTTTAGGATATATTTCCCAAGGTCATGCTCGTGAGCTGTTTACTGTTGCACATGGATGTTGTTGTACGTTGTCAGAACATCACACAAGATAAATTGAAAGGTATATTTGAGTACAATCGCACCAATATTTTATCCCTGATGCGTGGTTGGGGGGCGAGAAAGCAGCCCCCACCCCAAAGAACCAAGATACCTCCCCAAGGATGGCTCTTAGTAACCAGCTGTAACTAGTTCCATCTGCTGTATATTGTCCAGGCATGCAAACCCTCTTTGCTCAGCATCCAATTGTGTGTTTACCTTCAATCCAGTAAATTTAAACAAGGACTTCAATGTGTATTCAACTACTCTGAACATCAAGATGAAGAGGATGCCTCCCACAAAAATGGACAGACAGGCGGACATAAAGGCCAGCTGAACATATTCAGTGCAGTGGCTCCCAATTTCCTCATCCCAGCTTCCACCCGCTTTATGATAATACATATCTCATTCCTGTGCTGTCTCTTCTGCTTTTTTCCTACTGTTCACTTGGGATGTTCTAAGAAATACCCTTCCTTTCTAGAATCTTTGTGATGTCACTGCCAACATATGATGTCATTCATAGAGCGAGCTGTAGACATCAGCTATTGTCAGAGCTGCTACCAGGTCCCAGCTCACATAGGACCACGCCACACAGCGTCCACTTTAAAAGAGTCTTTATTGAGTTACAGGTTTCATTTCCGAACTGCAGCGTGCAGCTCTACACCTTCTGCTCTAGGTCGGCGAAGACCCGTCTGAGTCCCCGCCTCTTGCACACCAGCTTAATACCCTAGCCTTGCTCCACCTCCTTCGCCTCTCCCTACGTCTCTGGGTCCTTCTGCCCCCCTGGGCCTCCTCCCTTCTACTCTCCTCTGACGCTGACCCCCCTGATCCTTCTGCCTCCTTGCGGCGGGCTTTAGGACCTGGCTCACTCTCCGGGCTGCTTACTGCTCCAGCTTCCGCTGCATTTGAACTTGGCGCGCGCGCCCAACTCTCTACTTTCCTCTTAACCGTTGCCTCGCTCTCTGAGGAGGGCGTGACCACCCCTGACTCGTGCCCTCCTTCCTGCTGACAGCCTCCGGAACCCGATGCCTGGCTACCTTCCTCCCTGCTGCTCTCAGTCTTGAGCGTGGGTCCCGACTTCCAGCTGCTGCCGCCCTCAGTTATGAGCGTGGGTCCCGACTTCCAGCTGCTGCTCTCTGAATCTCCTCTGTTCCCTTCCTCCTGGGGTGTCCCCCCGGATCCCCCCCTTGCTCTGCTCACTGGGGCTCCCTTTTGGGAGTCCTCTGACTCACTGCTTAGGCTTGGAGATCTCGGGTCGTCATCATCACTCATTCTCCCTTCGGCTTCCTCCCCCTCGCTCTCTGTTTCCACCCTTCTCTGCGTCTCTGCTTCTGAACCCCTGACATCCATCCCCCCCTCGAAGCCCCCCTTCCCCCCTCCCCGCTGTCAGGTGTGGGTGCTGGGCGCTCCATCATCATGGGAGGGAATGCTGGATACAGGTCGCTCCCCGTGGGTGGCCGCCAACTGAAGACCTCCGAGTCTTCCCCCTCGCGGTCGTCGACGTTGACTTGTTGCTCTTCCATCTCTGTACCGCCGTGCTCGAACCCGAGGTCCTCCCCGAACACGTCCATGTCAGTCTCTGCGTCGGTCGCTCGACCTGGCATCTCCAGCCACTTCCTGCGCCATCGCTCCTCTGGTCGATCGTCCCACCAATACGAGTTGCCTGATGCCGAACCTGCCGGTGAACCTTCTGGGGAACGGGTGCTCCGTGCGGGTTCCCCTTCTGAGTCGAATCCATGGAACGTGCTGGAAGAAAGTGTGGGTGTGAACAACCAGTCGTCGAAGAAGCTCGCTGGCATGGGTTTGTGTGGGAAGAGGGCATGAAACTCGTCCTTGAGCAGGGGTTCCTCCAAAGCGTAGTCTGGTGCCCAGCTATTGGCGCTGGCCCGGGTGCCCTCTCTGGCTAAGAGGTATTCGACTCCCTCTTCCCCCCATCTGGAGTCCAAAATCTCCGTGACCTCGTTGATGTGGTCCTGGTGCTTCACCTCCCGCGTCTCCGTCCGTTCCCGGAGCGGACTTGGCGCCGTCCCTGGCTCCTGGAACCTGTGAGGTGCCTTGTAGGGAGTGAGCACCGACCTGTGGAACACCGGATGCATTCTGGAACCCTCCGGCAGCGCCAGTCGGAAGGCTACCGGGTTGATCTGCGCTTCGACTTGGTACGGACCGATCTGCTTGTGCCCCAACTTCTTCTTGGCAAGCGACCTGGTCGGCACTGCGTGGGCTGCCAACCAGACCCAGTCTCCCACTTGGATCACTTCGCCAACCCGCCTGTGCTTGTCAGCTTGCACCTTGTAGGCGTGCTTAGCTAGCTCCAGCTGCCGTCTGAGTTGATCGTGGACCGCCTGCAGCTCTGACGCGAACGCGTCCGCCGTCTGTGGTTCTCCTTCCCCCACTCTCTCCAGTCCCGGGAAGGTTCTGGGATTCCTCCCATTGTTGGCAAAGAACGGCGTCACTCCTGTGGACACGTGCTTCGTGTTGTTGTAAGCGAACTCGGCTAGCGGCAGGTAATCCACCCACGTCGCAGGCTGTTGATTGGCATAGCATCTCAGGTACTGCTGCATGATGGCATTGACCCTCTCTGCTTGCCCGTTGGTCTGCGGGTGTCTTGCTGATGCCAGATTGACCTTGACATTTAGAAAACCCATCAGCTTCTGCCAGAAAGACGAGATGAACTGGCGTCCGCGGTCGGACAGGATAGACCGTGGCAGGCCATGCACTTTGAACACGTGATCTATGAACAGTTTGGCGGTTTGTTCCGCCGTGGCCACCTTCGCACACGGAATGAAATGTGCCATCTTGGTGAACAAGTCCACCACCACTAGCACAGCTGTCTTGCCTCTCGAGTTGGGTAAATCCGTCACAAAGTCCAGGGCCACCCTCTCCCACGGTTCAAACGGTGTTTGCAGCGGTTCTAACAGTCCCGCCGGTGGTCTGTGTACCGGCTTGGCCCTCTGGCAGGTGTCGCACCTCGCGACGTAGTCCGCGACCTCTCCTCTCAGCCTGGGCCACCAGAAGTCTCTCGCGACTAATTCCATCGTTTTCTCTGTGCCAAAGTGACCGGCCGTGGGTGCGTCGTGCAACTGTTGCAGTACCTTGGCGCGAAGGTCGTCTCCTGGTACATAGACAGCCCCTTTGCGTAGGAGCAAGCCGTCCCGCACCTGGAACTCGTCCGTGGTAGCCGTGCCTCTGAGCAGTTCCGCCATCTTGTCTTGCGCGAATGAGTCGTCCCGCAATGCACGTCGCACCGCATCCAGGTCTACTGTAGCTGAGGCACACGCCCACGCCGTCGGTGCGAAGATGTGCATGGCCGCCGCTGGCGTCACCTCTTCTAGGTATTGCGGTTTTCGGGACAGTGCATCCGCCATGATGTTGGTGTCGCCTGGGACGTACTCTATTCGGAAATTGAAGTCAGCAAAGAACTCCGCCCAACGTATCTGCCTCTGGTTCAGGAACTGAGCCGTGCGCCAGTGCTCCAGATTCTTGTGGTCCGTGCAGACCTGCACCGTGTGCTTGGCGCCGATTAGGAAGTGCCTCCACGCCTTGAAAGCTGCATGAATGGCCAGCAACTCCCTGTCCCAGATGGTGTAGTTCTGCTCCGACTTGCTGAGCTTTCTGGAGTAGAACGCTCCCGGCCGCCACACCCCCTGCGGGTCTCGCTGCAGCAGGACAGCTCCCACGGCTCTGTCTGACGCGTCTGTCTCTACCCTCAACGGTTTACTGGGGTCGATATGCAGCAGTTGCTTCTCCGATGCGAAGAGATGCTTGAGCGCTTGAAAGGACTGTTCCGCCTGCTCCGTCCAGATGAATTTCTTTTTTTTGGAGCTGAGCGTGTCCGTAATTGCTGCCGTCTGCATCGCGAACCCCTTGATAAACTTGCGATAGAAGTTGGCGAAGCCGACAAACCGCTGGACCTCCTTCCGGTTGCGCGGGCTTTTCCAATCCAATACCGCACGAACCTTGGTGCTGTCCATGGCTATCCCCTTGTCCGACAACTTGTATCCCAGGAAATCCACCTCCGTCGTGTCGAACTGGCACTTCTCCAGCTTGGCGTACAGTCTATGTTGTTGCAACCTGCTGAGCACCTCCCTCACGTCTCGGTCGTGAGCTTGCTGCGAGTCAGAGAAAATCAGGATGTCATCCAGGAAGCAGACGCATGTCTTGTAGAGGAGTCCCTCCAACACGTGATGCATAAAAGCTTGAAAACAGTGAGAGCCATTTTGTAATCCAAAGGGCATAACTCTGTATTCGTAGGTGCCCAGCGGTGTGAACATGGCCGTCTTCCACTCATCGCCCTCCCGCATGCGGATGAGATTGTACGCCCCTCGCAGGTCCAACTTGGTGAACACGCGTCCCTTGCGCACCGTCGCGAGGAGGTCGTCAATCCTGGGCATGGGGTAATCAGACGGTTTGGTCATCTGGTTCAAAAGGCGGTAGTCCACAACTAGTCTTTTTTGGGGCGTGTCTTTCTTTTTCACGAAGAAAACGGGACTGCCCCCCACTGCCTTGGACTCTCTGATGAAGCCACGCTCCAGATTATGCTCGATGAACTGTTTGAGTTCCTGCATTTCATCTTCAGACATGGAGTATAGCCGCCCCTTCGGCAGCGTCGCCCCCGGTAGGAGGTCAATCTTGCAGTCATATGGCCGGTGAGGGGGTAGCTTGTCCGCCTCCTTCTCGCAGAAGACCTCCAAAAAGCTCGCGTATTTGTGGGGGACCGCTTGCAACGTTCCCAACTGCAGTTGTGATTCCTCCTCCTCTCCCTCCCGTCGGGGCAGGATGCAGTGTTCTGCGCAATAAGAGGAGCCGAAGATCAGTTGTCTCTGGTACCAAGCCAGTGTCGGACTGTGCCTGTCCAGCCAACTCATGCCCAACACAATGGGCGTGTCCGACAGTTGGGTGACATTAAAACTGATGACTTCCCTGTGGTTGCCAAGGCGCATCACCATCGGTGGCGTCTGCTTCACCACCTGCCCCCCTAGCAACTCTCTGCCATCCACTGTGACGACTTGCAGGGGCAGAGTGGCAGGCAATAGCTGTATAGCGTGCTGCTCCACAAAGCTCTGCGCTATAAAGTCTGCGTTGCTTCCAGAATCCACAGAAAGCGGCACTTCGATAGTGACGCCGTCGGGTAGCTGGAGAGATGCTGTGAGCTGCACTACTGGTTTGGGTGGGAGGGGATCCGTGGGTTGCAAGATTGCTGGGGACTGCTTCACAGATGCGTCTGGCTGGGCCCCAGTGCCTCCGTCTCCAGCCAGACATTGTCGTTTCCCTGCTGTGGTTCTCCTTGCTGCGTTGCTGCAGTCACCATTGCTGAGGCTGCAGTGTGCTTGTGGAGCCTCCGGGGACACTCCTTCGCCAAATGGCCTGGATCCTCGCAGATGTAACACTTCCTGTTCCCTCTAGGAGGCTTCGCTTTCACTGCTGCCGGTGCTAGGGCTCTGGCTGCTGACTGAGCCCTTGCACCTCCAACCTCCATCGGTTCCCCTCCCCCTCCTGGCGGAGGTGTGGATTGCGCACGCGCTGCTTCCCTCGGAACGAAAGAGAAACTTCTCGCTGCTTCGCGCCCTCCACGTCCTTCATCTCTGCACCATGGACGTTCTTCCAGCCTCACCCCCACAGTCAGCGCCCTTTGGACCACCTCCTGCGTGCTTCGGGGCCTCTCCCCCCTTGCAATTTCATCCTTAACCGCTGAACTTAGACCCTCCCAGAAGAGGTCTCTGACAGGGGGCGAATCCCGATCCCATTCTAAAGCACTGACCAGCGCAAAAAATCGGGCGTGATACTGCCGGACGCTCGCCCTCCCTTGTTTTAGTCCATGAATCTCCCGTCTGGCAAGATCCACATCAATAGTAGACAAAAAACACGCATCCATCGCTTTGATAAAGGCATCTGCATTCTGAAGCGCCGGATCTTTATCCCTCCACAAATTGCGCAGCCAGGCTTTGGCATCCCCATGCAAATGGGACAATATGAACCCCACCTTCTCTTCCTCATCTCTAAAGTCTTTTGCCAGCAGTTGCAGTGCGCACATTACGTCTGCTCTAAAATTAGGGTACTGTTGCAAAGTCCCATCGAAGTGAGCCACAAGCCCTCCTGCTCTCCGTGCCAATCCCACGCCCTCCGGTCTGGGTCCCGGTTGCCCTTGCTTAACAAGCATTTCAAACCTGGCGTGTAGGTCTCTGTAGGCGGCTGTAGTCTCCTCCTCCCGTTTCTTGGAAGCCAATACCTCTGAGGACAACTGGGTCACTGCCTCTTGCAGCGCGGAGATCCTCTGTTCTTCCGTCATCTTGCTAACCTTTGTGAGCTCGCTTACAGACACCCCTCTTCCTCCCCTAGCGGCTTCTGCTCCCGCTGCGAGGTTTCAGGTTTCTGAAGCTTTGAAGAGACGGGTCTTACTGTCTGAGCTGCTACCAGGTCCCAGCTCACATAGGACCACGCCACACAGCGTCCACTTTAAAAGAGTCTTTATTGAGTTACAGGTTTCATTTCCGAACTGCAGCGTGCAGCTCTACACCTTCTGCTCTAGGTCGGCGAAGACCCGTCTGAGTCCCCGCCTCTTGCACACCAGCTTAATACCCTAGCCTTGCTCCACCTCCTTCGCCTCTCCCTACGTCTCTGGGTCCTTCTGCCCCCCTGGGCCTCCTCCCTTCTACTCTCCTCTGACGCTGACCCCCCTGATCCTTCTGCCTCCTTGCGGCGGGCTTTAGGACCTGGCTCACTCTCCGGGCTGCTTACTGCTCCAGCTTCCGCTGCATTTGAACTTGGCGCGCGCGCCCAACTCTCTACTTTCCTCTTAACCGTTGCCTCGCTCTCTGAGGAGGGCGTGACCACCCCTGACTCGTGCCCTCCTTCCTGCTGACAGCCTCCGGAACCCGATGCCTGGCTACCTTCCTCCCTGCTGCTCTCAGTCTTGAGCGTGGGTCCCGACTTCCAGCTGCTGCCGCCCTCAGTTATGAGCGTGGGTCCCGACTTCCAGCTGCTGCTCTCTGAATCTCCTCTGTTCCCTTCCTCCTGGGGTGTCCCCCCGGATCCCCCCCTTGCTCTGCTCACTGGGGCTCCCTTTTGGGAGTCCTCTGACTCACTGCTTAGGCTTGGAGATCTCGGGTCGTCATCATCACTCATTCTCCCTTCGGCTTCCTCCCCCTCGCTCTCTGTTTCCACCCTTCTCTGCGTCTCTGCTTCTGAACCCCTGACAGCTATGTTTATGGAATACCAGCTGAACAAGGAACAATGTGGATTACACAAAGAAAGTTGCCTCAGCTGCTGCTTCCTTAGCCCCGAAAGGGTGACTGGGTAAACCCGCACTGTCCCAGGGTGGGTGGATGAAACACCACAGCAATCAAGGTGCAGTGGTGTCACTTGGCTGGAATGAGCCTTTATGGGCCAGACCCATCCCCTTTCTGATTGACCCACTAAGGTACAAACATCTTCTCTTCTCCTCCTTCAGGAGGAAGTCTGTCAAGGCTTCCTCCTCCATTCGAGTGAGCCCAACTTATCTCCATGTGAGACTCAGGGGAGTGGCATGTTCTCTTCAAGAGGGACCCATAGTAACTTTGGTAAACAACACCAATTGGCAAATGGAATATGGGAAGAATTAACCCCAGCACTCCTTTCACAATCCTACAGCAACTCTCAGATCCATTGGAAGTAAATAAAAAGAGTTGGCAGATCTCCTATGTCACCAAGGGCGTAGTGTGGGTTGCCTGTGCCCAGCATGGGGAAGTGTTGTGCCCCCCTAGTGGACTGGGAAACTGGGGTGGTGGTGCATACCAGGCAATCACATTGGTGTTGACAGTTGTACTGCTCCTTCCTCCCTTGTCCCACCCCAACCCAGAGGCTCCTCGCAGCCAATGAATGATGCTGCCACCTGGACAATGAGGCAGCTGGAACCCCTCACAGGAGAGGCGAAGAAGCGAGCAGGGAGGTGTGACTTACGGGGTCCCTCAACCCTGCATTAAGTCTCTATTTGGGTATGTCTACACCTGCGGGACGCAGGTGGCGCTGTGGGTAAAAGCCTCAGCACCTAGGGCTTGCCGATCGAAAGGTCGGCGGTTCGAATCCCTGCGGCGGGGTGCGCTCCCGTCGTTCGGTCCCAGCGCCTGCCAACCTAGCAGTTCGAAAGCACCCCCGGGTGCAAGTAGATAAATAGGGACTGCTTACAAGCGGGAAGGTAAACAGCGTTTCCGTGTGCGGCTCTGGCTCGCCAGAGCAGCGATGTCACGCTGGCCACGTGACCCGGAAGTGTCTCCGGACAGCGCTGGCCCCCGGCCTCTTGAGTGAGATGGGCGCACAACCCTAGAGTCTGGCAAGACTGGCCCGTACGGGCAGGGGTACCTTTACCTTTACCTTTTACACACGTAGGACCTGGATGCACTCATTCAATGGATTCAGTCTCTGTCAGAGTGTAAGAAGGTTAAGGGAACAGGTGGTGAGTGGGCTGCACAGATTGCAGAAGCTCCTTCTCAATGCGTCCTCCCTGCCAGTCCCCCTGACCACCACCTGCCTCCCCCCTGCTCCCACAACTGGCTCCTTCACAAGTGTAGAGAAACTACAGCGGCCTCCACAGCAGTGGCTCCTCTTCCTCCTCCTTCCTCTGTGCCTCTTTCTCACTGCTAGCTCCCTACCCACCCACCACCCTGCCATGGCCCTCCTTTGGTCCAGGCAACCCTCCACCATCCTCCACCCCCACTTGCAGTTGCCTTGAGACCCCTGCACTGCACTGGGCAAACGCACCAGCAGCAAAACAAAACACAGTTGCTCTTGCAAAGTGGCACATGGCGAGGGTGCAGGGCCAGTGTGAGGACGCAACAGACATTCCTCCCAAAACTGTGCCCCTCCCCAAATGTGCCCGGGCCCACCACCCCGGTAGCTCCCACCATGCCACAACAAGCCCCCTGTGTGTCACAACAAGTTTGAGTCTCAGGCTAGGCCTTGGGCAGAGGGAACAGACAATGGAGACATAAAGGATGACGCACTATATTCTACATATCGCTTGATATAATGGAACATCCCTCTTTCCTTCTTCCCCTGCTTCAAGCCTCACTTCTGCAGCTGCTGGAATCAGATGGAGCTAGTTATCTCAGCCGTTCACTCCCCATTGGAATATAATTTCATCAAAATCTCTAGGGTTCATAGAGAGGTTTTTAAAAAATCTTTTATGAAACCAATGGATGAATAATAACGCAATCAGGTTTCTCTTCATGCAATCAGAACAGTTGAGTGGGGAAATGGTGATTTTTGTCTGAAAAGGGGACACATGCCCAGGAAAGCCAAGCAGCAAAACAGTTCCCTAGCATGAGGGCTGATGGGCAAAGAATGCAATATTTTGTGGCCTTTAAATATAGCTATTACTGAACGCCTCTCCTCCCCACTGTGAAAGCCAAAGGGGGCCAGTTCAAGTCAGTGTTACCGTGTGAATAAAGCAATGTGCCAACAGTAGCCATTTTGTAACTTTGGCAATGTGACTCTTCTTCTTTATATTTCCACATGTGAGTCCTTCCCAGCTGACCCAGCACAATTATCACCAACTCTCCATTGTGGAATACCCTCATGCTCAAGCCAACATCTGCTGAAAAGCAAGTTTCTAGAATTAGATTGTATGCATGCAAATACACGGGTGGTCCCCACCCCTAGAAGCAAGACGTGACTGGGATTCAACGTCACAACTTTATTAACTATCAAGGCACTGAGAGAAAATGAATCTAGGGAACTGTAGGAAGCCTAACATGATGAAGGTGCTTTGAGAACTCCCCAGCCCATCATCTGGGCAACCCAGTCCTGGCTCAGGGTCCCAGATTTAGATGGTTAATGGATTAGTACCCCTCTATGTCTGCTTGGGACGCGGGTGGCGCTGTGGGTAAAACCTCAGTGCCTAGGACTTGCTGATCGCAAGGTCGGTGGTTCGAATCCCCATGGCGGGGTGAGCTTCCGTCGTTCGGTCCCAGCTCCTGCCCACCTAGCAGTTCAAAAGCACCCCTAAGTGCAAGCAGATAAATAGGGACCGCTTTATAGCGGGAAGGTAAACGGCGTTCTGTGTGCGGCGCTGGTGCTGGCTCGCCAGAGCAGCTTCGTCACGCTGGCCACGTGACCCGGAAGTGTCTTCGGACGGAGCCGGCTCCCGGCCTCTTGAGTGAGATGAGCGTGCAACCCTAGAGTCGGTCATGACTGGCCCGTACGGGCAGGGGTACCTTTACCTTTACCTTTATGTCTGCTCACTTAAAATCAAGCTGAGGTGGGCATCCAAGAGTTGTATCCCAGCATTTCGAAGGAAGCCTGTTCTAATGCTCAAGGTCTTTTTCTTCTGTTCCTGGTGAGGAGTCGGGGTAGATGTTGCCCTTGGGTGCTCATCGGGGTGCTAAGCTAAACTCCTTCCCTGCTCATACTATGTGCCACAAGAGCTTAAGCTGGCCTACCCTGTGGTGTAGTGGTTAAGAGCGGTAGTCACGTAATCTGGGGAACCGGGTTCGCGTCTCCGCTCCTCCACATGCAGCTGCTGGGTGACCTTGGGCCAGTCACACTTCTTTGAAGCCTCTCAGCCCCACTCACCTCACAGAGTGTTTGTTGTGGGGGAGGAAGGGAAAGGAGAATGTTAGCCGCTTTGAGACTCCTGAAGGGGAGTGAAAGGCGGGATATCAAATCCAAACTCTTCTTCTTCTTCTTCTACCCTCTGCCCACCTGCAGAGCACAAGGTCGTTCAGGCCCCTATGTGGATCCTTGATAAATAAATCACATCCTTCAGTAGAAAGGTGGATACCACCATCTCTATAAAGATGAGTCAGTGAATGGTGGATCTGCTCATATGCAATGTATGCACGCCCGTCTAACCTCCTGATTCTCCATGGGGCACTGCAGTGAAAACTGTCATCCTAGGGTTCTAGATTCAGGTAGATAGCCGTGTTGGTCTGACGCAGTCAATACACACACACACACACACACACACACACACACACCTCTGGTTACATACTTAATTCATTCCAGAGGACCGTTCTTAACCTGAAACTGTTCTTAACCTGAAGCACCGCTTTAGCTAATGGGGCATCCTGCTGCTGCCGCGCCACTGCCGTGCGATTTCTGTTCTCATCCTGAAGCAAAGTTCTGAACCAGAGGTACTATTTCTGGGTTAGCGGAGTCCGTAACCTGAAGCATAAGTAACCTGAAGCTTATGTAACCCGAGGTACCATTGTATATATAATCCAGTAGCACCTTAGAGACCAACTAAGTTTGTTCTTGGGACGCAGGTGGCGCCGTGGTCTAAACCCCTGAGCCTCTTGGGCTTGCTGATCAGGAGGTCAGCGGTTCAAATTCCTGCGACGGGGTGAGCTCCCATTGCTCGGTCCCAGCTCCTGCCAACCCAGCAGTTTGAAAGCATGCCAGTGCAAGTAGATAAATAGGTATCGCTCTGGCAGGAAGGTAAACAGCATTTCCGTGCTCTGATCTGGTTTTGGTGCTCTGTTGCACCAGAAGCAGCTTAGTTATGTTGGCCACATGACCCGGAAAAACTGTCTGCAGAGCAGACAAACGCTGGCTCCCTCAGCCTGTAAAGCGAGATGAGTGCCGCAACCCCAGAATTGTTTGCAACTGGACTTAACTGTCAGGGGTCTTTTACCTTTTTAATTTTGTTCTTGGTATAAGCTTTTGTGTGCATGCACACGAAAGCTTATACCAAGAACAAACTTAGTTGGTCTCTAAGGTGCTATTGGACAATTGTTATATTTTTTAAAATATTTTGTCATCCTAGGGGACTGAAAGGTCTGGTTATTGATAACATGGACAGTAAACTGATTATTGTTGTTGTTTGATTTCTATACCACCCTTTATCGAAAGATCCCAAGGAGGTGTACAATATTAAGAACATACTTTATGGAATATTAAAAAGCATAATACAGAGCATAATGATAAATAGCATACTAATAATAACAATAATGGCCTCCCTCACACGAATATAACAGGCCATGGATTATTTAATAGCCAAAGGCCTGGTGGATCATGGCACCAGTTGATCATCATCACAGCAGAACCTCACCACCGAATCCTAGAAGGCAGTAGATCAGATGTTAAGCGACTGCAACAATTGGGAGGGGGCGAAGAATCATGGAATGTTAAACTCCTCATTACCTTAGACAAGGTGTAGGAAAATATTGCGCAAATCTTTATCCTCCTTTTAGACAGCATAGAAGTGGCCAAACGTACCCAAATGATGAGACACAGAGCATGGCCTCAGAAAGCAATCCTAAGGCTCAGGCAACTTCACGCAGATGATAGTGTTTCTTACAGAAAGAGGTGAGGCAGGGAAATATTGCCCAGGATGAAAGGAGGGATATTCCCCGACCTTGTTTCAGACAGATTCCACCTGCCTGCACTTTTTAAGTTTGGATTGTTGACTGTAGATCCTAATGTTATATTAATAAATATAACCTTAAACCAAATGTCCTGTCTCTTAAGTCACCTTGAGAGTGGGCAGGTAATAAGACATTAATTCTGAAGAAGGAAGGAAGGAAGGAAGGAAGGAAGGAAGGAAGGAAGGAAGGAAGGAAAGAAAGAAAGAAAGAAAGAAAGAAAGAAAGAAAGAAAGAAAGAAAGAATTTTATTATTTCGGTCACAGACCAGTTCCAGCCCACATACAATATCAAGGAAGTCAAAGGGATACATTTGAATTTGCAGTTAGGTATAACAGGGACAATACAGATATAGCAACAGTTAAAAATGTAGTCTTTGTTATATTTGCATAGTCTCTGTTTTCAGATAACACTCATTACAGCAAGCGTAATCCTCCAAATCTTGCAGCTGTATCTCCCCCACAATCAGGCCACACTTCCTCCTATCTCTTAATGTTGTAGTGGTCTGCTTATTCAACCACCAGTATCCGTAGCTTTCCCGATAACTTGCATTTTAATGCCAATGCAAGCACATAAATGGGCACCATTCTTGGTTTATAGTCACAGCCATCATCTGCAGCTTGTTTTGGTGAAGGCAGGCTGATATCTAGGGCTTACCATTGGATGGCAGCATTCTCCTGCCTTTAAAAGGAAGTGCCACCAGCATTCACTTCTTAGTGCAAACAAGTCAGTCACAAATCACAAATTTGTACAGCAAAAACACAAACAGGAAGGGTGTAGAGGGAAATGTGCGTGATTTATTAGAGACACTGCTACTCCTACTCTGATTTCAAGCTGCAAGGTTGTATTTACTGCAGAGTTGGTGATGCGTGGAGGGATGTGTCGCAGTTGACTTTGCATTTACTTCAGTATATAAAAGACAATCAGTAGTTAGCAATCTTCCAGAAATGAATTGCTGCTTGTATAATCATTGATTTCAGTACATGCAAATGGAAATTGTCCATTAAGTAACAAGGACAGTTTGGTTTGTTTTTTTTTTTTTAAAAAAAAGTTAACTCACAGATAAACTGTATTTGGCAGCCACACATTTAAAGCACCCCACCTCTGCCCCAAGGAATCCTGGTAACTGTAGTTTAACCCTCCCAGAGCTGCAATTCACTACACCCTTAAAAAATATTGTATCCAGGATTCTGGGAAGGGGGATGAGTGATTCAATTGCAGTTTAAATCTATGGTGTGTATGTACAGTGGTGCCTCGCAAGACGAAATTAATCCGTTCCACGAGTCTCTTCGTCTTGCGGTTTTTTCGTCTTGCGAAGCACGGCTATTAGTGGCTTAGCGGCTATTAGTGGCTTAGCGGCTATTAGCGGCTTAGCGGCTACTAACGGCTTAGCAGCTATTAATGACTTAGCGGCTTTAAGAAAAAGGAAACAAACTCGCAAGAACTCGCAAGACGTTTCGTCTTGCGAAGCAAGCCCATAGGGAAATTCGTCTTGCGGAACGACTAAAAAAACGGAAAACTCTTTCGTCTTGCGCGTTTTTCGTCTTGCGAGGCATTCGTCTTGCGAGGTACCACTGTAGCCTTTGTTTTGTTCCTATTAGACTCAAACTCTATCTCACAAATGTGATTGAAGGTAGGTTGTGAGAAATACGCAACTAAGGCTGGAAAGGGCTTTTTCGTGTTTTCATTATTCTTAAACTGAATCCAGGAAGCGTTTTATTCCATTTTCCTGGCATTCCCTTACCAGATTTTTCCATTTTTTGTGTGAACTTCCACACAAGGAAAATGCCACTTCTGGAAACCTAGTGGAATCTGCTGGAGGTTTAGCACTCATTTCCATGTTAATTGTTTACAGAGGTGAGGGATCTATTTGCAACCCAGTTCACTTTGAGTTTTGTGTTGCAATTTCATGTGTTGAAATTTGGGGCAGTATCCTGGCATATAATTCCCCCTCCTACCCCCACCCCCACACCTGCTACTTATCGTTTAGTGTGTCTTGGTGGTATATCAATGAAAAAGTCACAGATCCATAAGGCAACAGTTACTGCAGTGTAAGGGGAACATTAGAAAACGGTGCTAGCAAATTAACATGGAAAACTAAACCAATAAACCCCACATCCACTAGTGCCAACCATATGGGGGGGGGGTGCCCCGGACACGATTTCTGAGCTCCCCAGGTGCCACTGCGGCATGCACAACCTGACATCATGTCATTGTGTGGTGTGACATCATAATGTCATGTTATGTTGCGCATCACTGGGCATCCATAATCTGGGGCCCAAGTTGGAGCCCCTGCCCAGGCGAGGACAAATATTGTCCTCCAGACCTCCCTAGTCTTTGGGACTTTCCCCAGGCCTCTCCTTTCCCCTGCCATTATTCCCAGGCCTGTGGCAGAATGTGTGTTTGTGTGTTTGTGTACCTGGTGGCTAAATGGAGGTGAAGCCAAGGAGGTTGCAGTGATGGAGACAAGGAGTTCTTCAACTTCATAATGATAATGATTAATATTGATAACACTGCAGAAATGGGACGTGGGTGGGGCTGTGGTCTAACCACAGAGCCTAGGGCTTGCCAATCAGAAGGTCGGCAGTTCGAATCCCCGTGACAGGGTGAGCTCCCATTGCTCAGTCCCAGCCTCTGCCAACCTAGCAGTTTGAAAGCACGTCAAGTGCAAGTAGATAAATAGGTACTGCTCCGGTGGGAAGGTAAACGGCGTTTCCGTGCACTGCTTTGGTTCGCCAGAAGAGGCTTAGTGATGCTGGCCACATGACCCGGAAGTTGTCTGTAGACAAACACTGGCTCCTCGGCCTATAGAGGAAGATAAGTGCCGCAACCCCAGAGTTGTCCGTGACTGGACCTAATGGTCAGGGGTCCCTTTACCTTTACTTTAACATTGCAGAAATAGTGTTACAAACATGTTGTGATGTGTTTGAATGGTATGGGTGTAGCTAGCCCTAGGTTGCATGTGCACAGCAGTTTATTTTGTTTCCCCCCATGTCTCCCTAATTGTTACTTTCTACATTATCTCTGAGCTTTCACACGTAAGAGCCACTTCTGAAAATCTAGCAGAATATGGTGGAAGTTTAGTGCTCATTTCCATGTTAATTGGTTCCAGAAATAATCCGTTTTCCAACCACATTAACCCACAAAATTGGAGAAGTAAAGTGACGAAATTTGGGGCAGTACGTCGGCACACAGTTCTTTTCTGCCATTTTCATGGGGGCAGAGAAGCATGCATGTGCGAAAAGGGTGGGGGAGTAGTGACGTTGTCCAATCCCGCTGTGGCACACTGCATCTACTGGTGTGAATGAAGTTTACCACGACATGCTGGTATACTGGTCAAAATGCCACAAGTCCACAAAGCAATAGGTACTGCAGTGTGAAAGGATTGTTAGAAAAGGGGACCAAAAGTTACCATCACAACCAGGAAAGCCAACACAATATTTCCCATGTTTGAATGCACCCCTATTGAGACATTCTTAAGTTCAGTTTGCGGAAGCAGGTGTGCGCACTCATTCTCACCCCTCCTCCCCCTTGTGGTCCCCAATTGCAGTGGTGTTCCATCCTTTGTTAGCATCTGGAGTGTCCGCATGCATGCGTACAGAAGGCAAGACTGCAGTAGTCCTGTGCCGCCAGCCATGGCAGAGCTCAGTGGAGGGAGAAGCCAGCCAGCCGAGTCTCAGAGGGTACCTGCCTGGAGGCAGAGGCCAGATACAAGGTCCAGTCCAGTCCTAAGTGTTGGGAATCAAGCCTTTATCAGGAGAAACTGGCCACTCTCCAGGCACCCGGCTTGATCTCCGGTTGACCTCCCTGTCTGCATTCCCTGGCAGGGTACAGGCTAGGTTGCGATAGGCGATCCTTCTTGGCATGAGAAGAACACCCCCCCCTCTTTCCTGCCCCCCCGGGCAGGGGAAAGAGATAGACAGAAACGTATTTACATGCCTTTATTTCTGTCTTTGCAGCGTTACAGAAAAACACGACTGCTCTCTTCAAACTCCAACAGCCGAGAGACAAACTCCTCCTGTACTTCCTGTACAGCTCATATTACACTCTGAGCTAATTCCGGTGCTTTGCACTGTGAATAGACTGTCCCTCTGTTTCCCACGGAACAGTCCCAACATTCCCATTATGTTTTGCTTTCAAGCTACCAGCTCGCGGCCGCATTGCTTCTATATCGTAACACTAAGGTCAGGAGTATCTCAGTTCACGTAGTCAGACAATCCAGGGGTCAAGAAAGACAAGGGTCCTAGACAGGCCCAGACGGGGTGGGGGGGGTGGACCATATGGGCCACTTGGCCCGGGCCTCCGATTCCAAAGAGGGCCTCGGTCAGCATATTCACAATCGCAGTGGATGCACTCTTTATATGCAGATACGGTTCAAGCCTTGAAATAAAATCATTTGTCAACATAACTTTTGTGAAAATTATTTATATACTTACTTATTTATAAGACTTCAGTTATCCCCAGGGTAAAAAAAGGGGGGCACATTATCTACCTGGCCTGGGCCTCTGCCTGGCTCTGGTCCTAGACACTGGCAGAGGAAGCGGGTGCGGGGGGTGCGGTGCGCACCGGGTGTCAGCCCTGAATGTGGGTGACATCACCGCATCACACCCACACCCATGCTTGCTGCACAGGCAGTGGACCACTAGGGACGATGCTGCCGCAGGCAACTAGTGGCGCCCACCGACACTCGCCGCATGAGCAGCAGGCGGCTAAGGACACTCACCTCGCGGGCGGCGCGGCACTCCCCCACACTTGCTGTGCAGGCGGCTAGGGACTCTTGCCGTGAGGGCTGGCTAGCCCCCCCCCCACTCCTGGTGCCAGAGCAGGCATCTCCGCCCCTGGTCCTAGATCACAAGAAGCAAGAAGCAGCAATATCTGGTCAGGAATGACAGATGTTGTTTCCAGCACCTGACTGAGGCTGGAAATCCTGCTTAAGAAAGCTGGAGCCAACAGGGTCTCCTCAGCAGCAAGAAGGCTGATCAGCAGCAGGTGGAGTCACTTCACCCTCTGCTCCTTTAGGCTGCTGCTCAGCAGGTGAAGCTGACTCCTGTCCCATGACAAAGACCAGGAGCTGGGTGTGGAGGGTGAACAAAACCCACCAGGCCAGCCCAAGCCTTGCTGCCGCCGGGCAGATATGGGGCACAGAGGATCCATAGGGCCGCACTGTGCTGCCTGCCCACCCACACAGGGAGGAGCCCAGCCGGCTAGCATGGCTCTTGGCAGACACATCCCCCCCCAACAATGGCTGGGTGGCCAGTCAGTGAGGGGGGCAGAGACACGATGGCCAGACCAGGCTTTGTGGCCCATAGACCCCGAGAGGAAGGTGGGGATCTCTGCACTGGGACACCTGGCTTGTGCCCCCGCAACATAATGTCCTTGGGGCTATGGCCCCACTTGCTCTCCCCATGCTATGCCCCTGCCCAATTGTGGGCAGGAGTCTAGAGTCAAATGTGCTGGCAACCCTCCCTTCAAATTCTTTCTGCTCCAGGGTTAGGATGGAAGGCCCTGTGTCTCTACTACAGTTAGAATGCCTAGGTAGGGCTATAGGGAAGACAACAGATAAGTAAAAGTTATCTCACTCAGATGCATACACAATTCCACAAAGATGTTCTTCAGTTTTTAGGCACAGTATTTATTTTAGCCATTACCTGGATTCATAGGGAAAACAGTGTCAGCTGTTATATAATGTAGCATAGCCAATGTGGTGCCTTCCAGTTGTCGTTGGACAACCATTCCCACCATCCCTGGCCAGCCATGGGCCATGCTGATTTGGGCAGATGGGAGTTGTAGTCCAACAGGAGCTAGACGATACCACATTGGCCACCCCAGTGTAGCCCAATGCTCTGTGTTATCTCCTCTGCCACTGAATTATTTCTGATCCAGTCTTTCAAAGGCTGGTCTTCCTCTGCTAAATAGAGATTTGGGGTAATCTTTGTGTAGGCATAAATGCTATTTGAGTATCCTAGTCTGGTGTGCATGCTCTTCATCCTTCCTTGGCTGTATTTAACCTACATTTCTGCAGCTTACAGCAAAGCAGGGAATTTTCCTTTCCAGATACATGTTATAAGAAAATGAAAGACCCCAAGGCCCGAGTTTCCCCTGTATAGTAAGCAAAAGGCTCACAGCACAAACCCAGAGAAACTTATTACTAGTTAAAAGTGAATTGGGCTTAACAGCAGGTGATGGAAAGGTAGCTCTATAATTTTAGTTACCATGCTTCACAATGCCCCAGGCTGTCAGCGACAGCGGCAAGGGTTGCACCAGAAGATGGAAGGGTGAGGTGAGACTGGAGATCTCCTTTTCCATCCATTCCCAGATCTCCGATTCACCCATAGGCACCGACTCCTGGGGAGCCAAGGCAGTTTTGGGCACCCCAATTGTTTTCCAGGGGGCTGGAACCCCTCAGTGTTCAGAGGGCATCTGGCTCCTCCCCCTGACTCCCCGTGACATGACATCGGGCCCAGGGGCGAACGAAGGCATCGTGACACCCGGGGCGGGGCATTGCTGCGTAGGGCACATGTGTGGCGTCTCTACGTACAATGCATGCGCTGTATGTAGCGATGCTGCACATGAGTTGTACATAGTGGTTTGCTGGCGGTGCAGCTCCAGCACCGTACGGACAGTGCTGGGATCCTCTGCTTGCGGCTGCAGCGGCGCAACGGCTGCTTGTGCTGCTGCCATGGGGCGAGCCCCCATGGGGTGCCTTCTTGTCACCCCCCCCCCAGGCATGGCACCTAGGGAGACCCACCCGACCCAGCACCCCCGTTGCAACGCCACTGGGAACATGGTTCTACAGGTATCAGTAGAGGAGGACAGATGTACAGATACTGCTGCCATAAGAGCTGTGTGCACTATCCAAACCTTCAGAGCCCTTAACCCAAAGTACAGAACAAGAAAAATGATGTCTTGAGAGAATGCTGTGGTTTAAAGTAGAATAAGGGCAATCCTGACTGAAAATGTTAGTTAATTATTTTTTCTTCCCCCTCCCATGTTTTGGAGGTGCCAGTTTGCCCCCTCTTGCCCACTCATCCATCAAATGGCAAAAAAAATAATAAAAATGACTGACATTTTCAGCTCAGCTCAGATGAAAATTTTACTACTACTACTACTACTACTACACAATAATAACATCATTCCCAGTTTCTGTTAAAACCTTCTTATTATTCTCCATCCTCTTTGGCACTCAGATTAAAATAAACACCTACCCTTAGCATCCTTTCATATATTCATAAAAGTCATGTGGCTAAGCACTTTCCTTTCAAGTCACTTAAGAAAGAAAAAAGACACCTGAACTTTCTAGATTAGAAAATAAAGAGGTTAGCCCGAAGTTTGGAAGCAAATAACCCAGTCGGCTCTGTTCCTTCCCAGTTTCCAGTTTAATAAACATGCATCTATATCTAATGGGCAGTCTGTCGGTTCTCTTTAATAGAAATCACCTACTTCTCTAATAATCATTAAACAAATTGACAGCGTAATAGCCAGGGCATCTCATCTTAATGCCACCAGCTCCAAGAGGAAAATTTCTTGTTAATATCTTTTCCGAGAGGCCATTACTCCGGTTAATGCAGGCACAACATCAAAGGTATTGGTGTGGGGAATTTATAGTGTTATATATATATATATATATTCTCATTCATGTTTCATATTCTCCTTGTGAAGATGGTGATATTTCCTGCCAAAGAAGGACAAACAGGCACTCTTATGACTCTCCACCAGGCTGTAACAATGATACCAATCAAAGAATTCCATCCCAGAAATCTCATTACATTAACAGTTGTCACGTATTATGTTCGGTGAGTGTACAGACCATTTTCCTGTGTACACAAATAGTCAAGTTGTGCAACCGTTGTACACATGAATTGCTATATGGGTATACACTGTAGTTGCCGTGTACAAATCAACCAGTGTACGCATTTTCACACAAACACTTGGTAGAAACAAAACAAAAAAGGACTCAGTTGACACACAGCCTGAATTTGGGACAAAAGCTGCCATTATTGAACTCACTGAATGGGGACAAATACATATTGTCTTTAGTGAATGCATAAGCAAGCACATGTGCATGAATGCAAAGTCACATATTATTGGGCAATCCGTTCTCCCCTCCATATATGTTTAACCAAGGAGCAAAACCACATTTTAAAAATAATAATCAACCAATGGAAGCCAGTCTATTGCAGAGTAGAAATATACAACAGAAACTAAAGACATTAATATTGATCTCAGACAAAAGCACGGATATTTATCTTAACATGTGCATGAGGAGCAGAGGCACGCTCACCAGGTATGTCCTCTGATACTGAAACTTTCCCTTCAGAGGTAGCCTGTCCCATTTATCCACCTGAGGCTAAACCCTCGCTTACCAGGGTGATGTGGGTTTGTGGTGGCAGCTTCTGGGTTCCACAACCACTTCTCCTCACTTCTCTGCCTCAGGACAGGACAGCCCCGAACCCCTTGGTCATACTTCAACATCCACACATTCAATGGAATGCCTAAAAGAGGTCCCTTTGCATGTTCAGCTTTCATGCAATCAAGAACCCCCATCATATACAATGGTACACATGTATCCAAGTTTATAGGTATGCCACCACTTTTTACATGTTGAACTGTACACATGAATGGCTGGGAGAACCCAGCCAGATGGGTGGGGTATAAATGATGATGATGATAATGAATGTTGGCTAAAGGGGGATGTTATACCATGACCCAAGATATCACAATTTCTTGCTGCTTCGGCAGTGGCTGTTTTGGTTTAACATAGCCATTATATTGCAGAAGCGTTGACTATTAGAATGAAAGGATTTTTTTAAGGTTTTCCTGTTGATGTTTTGATTCCGCCCCCGCCCAACAATTTTAATGGACTAATAGGGCTGCAAACATTTATAAATAAACCAGTGGACATCAAAGCTTTGTTTTTCTGGATTTTTTCATTGCAAAATCATGAATTATTTCCCAAAGTCAATTTCACTTGCAAGGTCACACTCAATAAAGAAAACAGCTAGGTGGCTCTGCTGTCCTTAGCCCCACTGAAGAACGCCTGCAGTTTTTGTTGAGTGCTAGCAAACTAAAACTTTCTTTCTGCCATCACTAGTGGCATGCAGAAAATCTGCGCATCTCTACACTGAGTGGTAGGTGTTTTTCATTTCTTTGAAGAACTCATTTAATAAGGTAGGTCTGTGTATTTCACATTTCCCCCCAAAAGTAGGCTTGAATATTTGTTTGAGCCTTGTTATAAGGAAACACCCAATAGTCTTTCTGTTATTTATTTCTAGCTGATAACTTGTTAATATTTGTTTTTGATTCTCACTATCCATGTCCACTCAGCAGCGATTTTATGTACAATGCTCTTGTACAATGCTCTTATGCACAATGCTCTTATGTACAATGCTCTTTTAATATTGAAGAGGTTTAGTACCACGAAACATGGATTCAATATGCTTTTTTTTTAATTGTTGGGGTGGAGGAGAGAAGACCCACTTTTATCACAATGGGTGAACCCCTTGTTCACAACAGGTGAACAAACAACAAAAAACTCAACCAAATATAGCATTATAGTGTCAGGCTTCGGGGAATCGGCTTCCTCCCCTGTGGCCGTGAATGATAAGATCAAATGAAAGGAATGTCTTACCATTTAGATTATTTAATAATCACAGTGAGAGAGAAAAGAACATTTCTCCTAGAAATGGCGGTGCTCCAAATTAAGGTTTACTCCCCCGCATACCTATTAATCTACGTCACTCCTACGTTTTGTAATCTGAGCTTGTACCCTCTCTGCTTTCTATTCTAACACTATCTGAGCTCTCCGTGTCTTTGGGGATGGGGGCTGAATGCTGTCCAGAGACTGTGAATCAGTTAACCCTTTCTCTTCTAGTGTTTCTTCTGCTAGTTGCTCCCCATCCAGTATTTCCCAGCTTCTGCCTTCTGAACTATGCTCCTCTGCAAACCACTGTTCCAAATCTATACTGTCCTCCTGCTCCTGGGAAGATTCAGGATCAGGATCAAGGGGAGGGGGTGGTTCCCACCATTCTTCCTCAGTACAGCCCTCCTCAGCACAGTCCCTGACACAAACATTAGAACAGCTGGGTGGATCAGGCCGATGGCCCATCTACTCCAGCATCCTGTTCTCCCAGTGGCAAGCCCGTTGCCTATGGGAAGCCTGAAAGGAGAAGCTGAGCGCAACACTACCCTCCTCACTTGTGAATCCCTGCACCTGGCATTCAGTTTCAAAGGTATACTGCACCCAGCAGTGGAGGTAGAACATAGGCATGCATTCATTTTTCATCAGGATGCTACATTGCTTAAACCTGTCTTCAGGAAGAAGTTGATATGGAAAACAGTACAGCATTGATTTGGTAGTATTGCAGATATTAATATTGCACAGCTTGAAGCAACTGGATGCATTAAAAACTGGCTCTGTTTGGAATAAACTATGTCCAGACCCATAAATGTTATTCAAAACTTTACTTGCAGAACTTTTTTTCAAAACAAAACAAAAACAATAGTGATACATCCAAAATAGTTGCATACAATACCTTATGGATGTCCAGCACAGGCTCAGTGTCTTATAAGAAATAACTGTACCTCTTCCAGAAATCAAAACTGTGTCACTCTCCCATTCCTGCCTGCATTGGTCTGAATTCAGCCTAAGGAGCTCCTAGAGAGCCATTATCACATCCTTTGTTGTCTTTGTGGCATCCAGAGAAAGACTAACTGGCAACTCCTTTCGAGATGGAGAATTTGCAATTGTGATCCTTATGTGATCCAAAGCAAAATACTCAGGTGTTTAATATTCTCAGTTAATCGTTGACTTGGTTAGAGCTCAGAAAGATCTCAGTATGCTGCCACAGGAAATCCCCATCATTAGAAATACACAGGCACTCTCCATTTCAGTGTGAATTAAACAATTATACTTAAAAGGTAGTGCCCCTAAAATGCCAGTCTCTTGGTAACTTTTCTTTCCTCTTATATGCAAAATTTGGAAATAATGGCTACTAATGCCCCTTTTAGGATGCGGGTGGTGCTGTGGGTTAAACCACAGAGCCTAGGACTTGTTGATCAGAAGGTCGGCAGTTCGAATCCCCGCGATGGGGTGAGCTTCCGTTGCTCGGTCCCTGCTCCTGCCAACCTAGCAGTTCAAAAGCACGTCAAGTGCAAGTAGACAAATAGGTACTGCTCTGGCGGGAAGGTAAATGGCGTTTCCATGCACTACTCTGGTTCGCCAGAAGCGGCTTAGTCATGCTGGCCACATGATCCGGAAGCTGTATGCTGGCTCCCTCAGCCAATAAAGCGAGATGAGCGCCGCAACCCCAGAGTCGGCCACCTAATGGTCAGGGGTCCCTTTACCTTTAATGCCCCTTTTGGCATTGATTTTTTGCAGCATTTTCATAGCCTTGTTAGACCCAGGGTTAGCTGTACTATTGATATTTCCTAATGCAATGTAGGATTTGCTTTATAAAAATTTGATTGTTTTTCTGCTAATGGTTCTGTGCTCACCTGGAAATTACCCATCACTGGACATATACGTCTCCGTTCAACATTCACATTATTAGATTGTCACATTGAGAAGGTCAACTGTGTGGTGCATAGTCTTAGCTGAGAAGGCAACACAGCAAAACTGAGTTCTCAGGCGATAAATCAGAGGGTCCTTTTATAGAGCCATGGGAGCTCTTCATTAGGCAGGAAGGGGCTTCTAGTACCATCAAGTCCTCAGAACTCCTTCTGGAAAGACATATTGCCAAGACATCTGTGGGCTTGCATTTCAGCGCTGACAGTGTCCCCACCCCCACCCCCCAATCTTTATGTAATCAGACTCTCTTCAGATATCTGACTCTATGCACAATTGAATTTTGCCACGTTAGATTGTTTTTGTTTTCTGTGCATCTGGTCTATGCATACCATATTGAATTTGAAAAAACAAGTAAACAAATAAAAAATCTGTTTTAAAGTATGCATCTATTCTAAGTTACATTACAGTTCGTAAGCAGGGAGGTTTGAGCCTGCATAGTGTCACTTGCTGTGTGCCCCCACCCCCAGGATAAAATCTTCTTGCTCTTGGTTGGAGGGGTGGAGAAGGAGATGGCTATGTCTCCTTTTTCCTATCCCTGCCTTATACGATGTGTTGAAAATGGAGTTTAAAAAACCCTTAGCCTTGCCCCTGAATTGCTTTGGGGATGGATCCTTCATCATCATCAAACCTTTATTGGCATCACATACAAACATTCAGAATAAATAGGCCAGTGTGATCTTGTCACCATTTCAACAGTACATTCATTTGCCAAAGGGAAGAAGAGGTGAACAATCTATTTCATCTCTGTGGGTCTCCAGCAAGGGCAGGATCTTGTAGCGTCCTTTGGCGACAAAACATCAAATAGAGGAACTTGGCTACTGTCTTGGTGAGCTCCTGGTCTCTCCCCTGTAATAAGAAGTTTATAACCTCTGTCTCTGCTTTCCATGTTGGAATGCATAGATGGTCTAGAAATTGTTGGCGGAGATCATCATACGTTTTACATTTAAGGTCCCTGTGAGCTAGAGTTTCCACCAGGTGGGCATCACATGGGCAGATCCTATCTCCTTCTGCCATACCCGCAAACCTACCCCAAAGGAGGTTAGAAGGGTTAGAACTGAACCTAGCCAGCGAAAAAGCCCTTCTTTCTTGCGGGTTAAACAAAAATTGTAAATAATTCAGGTTAAATTCTTGCACCCAAGAGAGTCAAAAATAAAGAGGGGGACATGTTTTTTCTGCAGCTGAGATTAGTTCCTGGCAATCTCTGTCCCACAGCCTAGTTTTTAACATGGTCTTGGTGATTGGGAAAGCCACAGCACCCAGGAGATCCTCTGAAAGCCCGAGTTGCTGTGAATGGATCCATCATGGGTCAGGTAATCTCTGGGTTGGCCCTGGGTGGGCTGACTTTATTGAAGGGCCTGGGCCTGGGCCTGGGCACAGTCTCAGTGATGACTACTCCTCATCACCCTGGTACTTAAGCAATGGGATTTCTTTACCCTTTTCCTGCCCCCTACTGCTAGCTGATGCAACCCCAGCAGTGGCGTAGCGTGGGGGGTGCCAGGGGTGCCGGCCGCACCGGGCGCAACATCTGGGGGGGCGCGCTCGCTGCCTCCGGAGTCGCCGAAGAGCCTCGGGCGCAGGCTGTAGCGGAGCCGCATGTCTCGCGGAACCGCCGAGCTGTGTGCGCGTCCGGGCTGAAGACGCCCGGCAGGCAGCGGCTCTCAGCGCTCGCCGCGGAGGATGCACCAGGCAGCCCCTCTTCACAGCCCCGCCTCCGCCGGTGCTGCTGCAGCTGCTGGGCAGTTGCATTTTCCTCGCCTCTCTGCCCCCCTCCTCCTCCGGGCAAGCGGCGTCGTTTGGGCGGCAGCACCAGCGGCAACTCGCGGGTTAGGGGGGGCGCAAATTACTTGCCTTGCCCCGGGTTAGGGGGCGCAAATTACTTGCGTTGCCCCGGGTGCTGAGAACTCACGCTACGCCGCTGAACCCCAGCCATGTTCTGGAAGATCAATAAGCTGTAACATCTTAAGAGCATTGCAAATACACCCCTATTTTCATCTGTGAAATGTTGGAGGCTATGTAAACCCAGCAGTTTTAGATCAAGTTATGGATATGCAGATCTAAAGGAAGTGTATTCTGATGAACACATTCAAAACAATTCCAGTGGTTTGACTGGCATAGTTTCCAGTCTGCATAACCATCTCTGAACCCTTTCAGCCCATCATTTTGGCTCTTTAGGGTCGATGTGAGTTGGTCAATGAGTTTCCTTGGCTGCAACATTCATATAAAAAGGGATCCTTGAGGCTAATGAAGGATTTTAAAAAAGCCTTGTGCAAGCAGCTTGATTGCCTCAATCAGGCTGATTTGGATATCGTATTTTTATCTGATGGGGCCTCTTAAGCCTAATGAGGGTACAAAAAATAGATATATATGCCAGGAATAATAAGGGGCCAAATGCCTAAGGCATCGCAGGCACCACAGAGAAGGGTTCACAGTGGCTCAGAAGTGGTGCTTCAAACGCTGATGCCCAGCAGCTTTGCAAGTAGAAAGCAAAACCCCCACCCACACAGCAAATCCCGTGAGAGTCTTGCCCACTGCACAAAATCCAATCTTCCATGACCTTATGGCATCCAATGCAGCTTTCCCATCATTAGCTTCTAGTCATCTTGATGGGTGAAGAAGTCATAACAGGCGATAGTTCTAGCCTTAATAAACACCTGATGGGTTTTATGTTTATCTGTCAATACGTGAATAAAGCATGGGGATATGGTTTGAGTATTCAAAAATTAAGGATAGTTTAAATCAGAAAATAATCTCCCACTCCTTCTGTTTCCCCTTAATGCTACCTAAACATTCAATATACCCTGGAAAATCACAGGCACCTGTCAAGCTTCTTATTTGCTGATGTTGTTTTCCTTTTGATTTGCAAACTTATATACTGCATACTTAGAGGGTTCCCCATGTAGGCTATGTAGAAAGAAACCCCTGCTTTATTTTTGAGTGGCACCATTTTGCTCCCATTGGCAGGGGCTCCACTGCATGCAGGTAGGTTTGCAATTAGGGGAAATGGCTTTGCCTTGTGGTTTTAATGCTAGGAGATTTCTTCTTACATACAGACTTAGCATCAGGCCCCATCCCTGCTTGCCTCATTACTGTATTAATGTGGCATTCATTGTGAAGGGCCGGTGTACTCTAAGAATGGTGGTTATATTCCAAACATCCGCAGAGACTAACTTTTGAGATGTTGAAGCCCACAAATTGCAGCCTATGAGTCCTCAAGACTCTCTCTCTCTCTCTCTTTGCCCCACTCATTGCTTGCCTACCCTTCATTGCAACCCTGCCATGTTTTCAGGCCTCTGCAAAGAACTTGTGCATGGATAAGGCCAGGAGTTACGAGAAAAAATAATAGTGGGAAGGATGCATTTATCATGATTATTCTTTTTCTTGCAAGGAAATCTCACATTTAAATGGTCCCTTTAGAATAAAGACCTCAAAACATGCAATTAAAAAAGTTTGGCTGGAGCAAATGGTATGGTTTCTTATTTCTTTTTGCAGATGGAGAAAGAGAATTGGGACTATTATCTCCCTGCCCTGCCCTACATTCTGCACTCTGTGAACCTTCCATTCTCCCCAAATTATTGGGAGATGCTGCTTTTAATGGTATTCACAGCCACAAAACTGGTGGGATCTTTTCTGTATGTGCCCCAAACAGCCACTTTCTTGCTCTAACAGTGGCTATACAATCTTATTTTTGCATGACTTGTTTTGCACCTGATAATTCCAAAATGAGATTAAGTGTTTCCTCTACATGTTTGTTTAATCAATGTGTATAGTGTCCTCCATCACGGGATTCCAAGGCGGCTTGAAATAATGTAAAACAAATAGCATAAAATCTAGTAAAAACAATATTAAGTCTGGAGTTATTAAAAGTAACAGAAAATTGAAACAGCTAATCAGAATGATTAAACTCCTGAAGGAAACATGACAATTGAGCTGAAAAAGGTTCCTGCCCCAGTTTAAGTCCTTATTGGTAAGCCTCAGAAACACAGAACTCAGAACTAGACTAAAAGACAGTCAAATCAATCTGATATGTTCCCAGTGACCAGTCTGAGCAGAGTGAGCCCAATACATTTTTGCCATCTGAGGTGGACATGGTAGTGCCTCATATCTATCCATTCCATGAAGAGAAACTATCAGGCAGGCAATGGAATATTATTTCAGTGTTACGGACAGGTAAGAGTCTTTCACTGCATGCAAAGTGGGTCAGTTTGTCTGGCTGTTAACCAGAAAGTTGGTGGTTCAAGCCCAACCAGGGATGGCTGTGGACAGGATTCATGTGATGCAAACAGTTGGACTAGACGACCCGTGGGGTCCTTTCTGTGGGAATGTTCAGAGGGGCAGGAGAGGGTATATTGTTTAATGATATCTCTCCTAACTTGCATTAGCAAGTTCTACATCTAAACATTCCCTTTTTAAACACACAGCGGTTTGCTTGTTGCAGGCTAGTTTTTGTCTCTAAATAAGGATTCCTGGTAAGATTCCCTTCTTGTCCCTCTTAAAAAGGAATAAACACAACAATCTTATTAAAGTCAATATAAAAGTAGTTTACTCACATTCATTCAGTTCACAGTTAGATCCCTGAAGGCAGACTTATGTTACAAAAGTATATACACATGTGGAACTATCCCATAAGAAAAACATAGAAAAATAAAATGGAGAAGAACTGAAAGAGAAAGAGGTGTGCTCCCTGCCTTGCTCTTGTTCCCAGGCAGAGAGAGTCAGATTAGACCACACCCGCCTCTAGTCACATGCAGAGAGAAGTCTGTCTCAGTTCAGGAGGAAACAGGAAGTTTTCTCCTGGCTGGTACAGAGCATCTCCTAGCATATCCATTCTAGGAATTTGTACTTGACTGCTATGTGTTTCACTTCCCACACTTCCCAACTCTGCAATTCTATGTAGCAGGCCAGCTTAGAGGATACTGGGCAGACATACCACTCTGTCCTCAAAAACTTTGCCACGTTTCCTGACAACCAGTGCCTGCCACCTGGGGAAACCACTTCACTCTGTCTCATGGTAGAGACAGCCCTGAATCCCAGTTAGAAAGTTCTCAGGTATTAGTGGGCAGATCCATTGGCAGTGAGAGAGAAGTTGGCAGCAGCCGTATGTCCTGTAAATGGAGGAAGCCAAACTCTTCCATGAGCAAATTCAGATCCTGAAGAATGCTACATTCAGACATAGGGTTTATTTCATTAGGTGTTGTTGTTGTTGTTTTACTGGTTATAATGCTAGCATTTCTGCCCTGATCTTTAACTTGCTTTTTCCACTGCAGTACCTGCTGAGCTTTGGAACTGTGGCTTTTTGATCAATATACCATCAAACTGTGCTGAATTTCATTCACATCAGTGGGAGTTACCCAACACAGCAACAAATGTCATCAGATGTCTCGCCACTCCCCCACCGTTTCCACACACACTCACTTCCACACACCCCCCTTGATTCACCAGGAAATATTTAAAAAATACCATCCACATACCATATACGAGTGGGGGGGGCTTGATTCATGAAAATTGTGGGAAACTTACAGCACACAAATCATGTGATATTCCAGACTTCCAGGGGTGCAAATGGATTTTTTTTTCTGGAAACAACACAGAAATGAGTGTTACACTTCCACTAGATTCTGCTAAATTTCCAGAAGTGGCATTTACATCATGCAAAAGATCATATAAAACACAAAAATTAGCAGGTAACAAAATGTCAGGAAGATAGAATGAAGCCTTAGAGAAACACTCCAATTTTCTGTGCTATTTTAAGCAGGAGTTGGAATTGCAATGCAGCACTCAGTTATGTTTCTCTCTCTCACTTTCACCTCTATCTATAATGACAAAAATCCCTTCAGTGCATGAAGATCAGCCCTTGGAACCAACAGGTGGGGGCACCGATTGCAGAGGCCCCAAGAGATCTTGTATCCTGGTGTTGCAAAATAGCCATGCAGTTCAAAGCATTTGAGGGTTTGAAAGTGAGCCAAACAGTCCATCAGATTCTACTTAAACAGCTATAAAAGGAAACGAACAAGGCTAGTGAGGATAAGTGAGGAAGTGAACAGTACTGTACCAGTGCTGTTCTGCATCACATGCATTCTGCTGGTGTTCCCAAAGAGTGTCATGGAGTCTTTGACATGCAGTAAATGTTGTTAGCATGATCTCCCTTACTCTTTCCTGAGCTGATCTCTGATCTCACCAGACCCACCAAGGCGAGCTGTTTGTAAAGAGCACAGCTTTGCAGCAATGGGGATTGTGGAAACAATCAAGCGCTGGGCTTTTTCTGATGAAGTGGTTCAGCACAAGGCTTGACCAATGCATTACCTAATTCCATAATGCCAGCAGCTGCTCAGAGTGGGAGGAAAATGTGTCAGCGTGTTTTTTTACGCACTCGAAGCTGTGATATTAAATCTCTCGAGCTCAAAGGGATCCACACTTCCAGGGCACCTCTTAAAACATTCTTGGCATATTTGTCTTATTGTACTGCAGTGCTGGGGGGGGCATGTGGCCCCAGGGGTGGAGGAAGGGGGTGCAGTAGGGGCAGTCCGCCCCTCGTGTCATCACTGAGGGGGGTCACAAAATGCCGGGCAGCACTCACTGTGAGAGCTGCAGCGCACCCAAACCACGCATCTCTCCTGGGAGTGATGCGGTGGGGTTTGGGCACATGCCCCAAATGGTCTTCCCGCTGCTTCCCCCTTAGCTGGGGGGGGGGCTGAGTGGGAGGAGGCAGGCAGACTCCTTGGAGGCCCTGCAGAGCATCCTGTCCCAGCTGGCCCCTGTTGGGAATCAAGCCTTTATCAGGAGAAACTGGCCACTCTCCAGGCACCCGGCTTGATCTCCGGTTGACCTCCCTGCCTGCATTCCCTGGCAGGATACAGGCTAGGTCACGATAGGCGATCCTTCTCAGCGTGAGAAGAACACACCCCCTCTTTCCTGCCCCCCCGGGCAGGGGAAAGAGATAGACAGAAATGTATTTACATGCCTTTATTTCTGTCTTTGCAGCGTTACAGAAAACACGTCTGCTCTCTTCAAACTCCAACAGCCAAGAGACAAACTCCTCCCATACTTCCTGTACAGCTCATATTACATTCTGAGCAAATTCCGGTGCTTTGCACTGTGAATAGACTGTCCCTCTGTTTCCCACGGAACAGTCCCAACATTCCCATTATGTTTTGCTTTCAAGCTACCAGTAGCTCACGGCCACATTGCTTCTATATCGTAACAGCCCCACCCCCATGGGCAGCTGGCCCCACCCCTTGGCACAGGGCACGCACGCCTCCCCAGGCACCTGATCAGCTTGCTCCGCTGCTGTGGCCATCCCACCTCTGCTGAAAAACCTCCAAGGAAAGAAACTCTACCGCCTTCCGAGAGATTTCTTCCCACTGTCAAGCAGCTCTTAGTATCAGAAAGTTCTTGTAACTTGAAGCCATAGCTTCAGGTCCTGAGGGGCTCTGGAGCAGGAGAAAACAAACTCCCTTAGGCGTCCGTCTGATGGCCCTTGAGATATTGACAGGGCTACATGGTGTGCCTCTCCGATCAATGTCCCGAGACAGAGAGAGCAAACTGTTTCTCTCTCCCCTATCTCCACTCCATGCAGAACTGCAAGGGGTCTGTGCATCTGGCTGGTAAGAAGATGGTCAGAGTTTGGAGCCCAGCCAGGGCTGGCTGTGGGCAGGATCCTGGCATTGCTGGGGGGTTGACTAGATGGTCCTTTTGATCCCTTCCAACTCTGCCATGCTATGATTCTATCAAACAGCTAAAGGAACAGGCGGAGGAGCAAGATGCAGAACAAGGGTGTCAGCGGCACTTAAAACGCACAAGTGTGGCTAATTGAAAAGGATGATTTATTGCAAAGAACAAAGAGAAAGTCTGGCAGCTCGCTCCTGAGCAGCCTCCATAACAGCCTAAGATGGCTCAACTGGGCTCTGGTTTCCCTTTCTCTTACTACGGAAGAAGCAATGGAAGTATATCTTCTTCTTGTGCTGCTTCTCTCTCTGACTCTCTTGTAGGCCTCCCCTCCAGCGAAGTCTTGCCTGATTGGTTCAGATTCCCTTTCTGACAAGCTGTCACTTTCTGCAGGTTCCCTCGCTCTATCACCCGACCCTACTACACCTAGTTCCTGTCTGCTTGTTTCCCTGGCAACCTGCATTCCATTCTCTCCCTCCTCCCTCTCTTCAGCCTCTGCTAGAATGTGCTCTTCAGACAGCGGCAGATTCTTATATGAAGGTTCTTCAATCCTGACATCAGGGAGGCAAACTACACACCCCAACAGACACCCTGGCCTGACCCACCTTGGCTTCATCCCAGCACCCTTTGACTCTGTTGGTTTTATTTTTCTTAATTCAGCTCCCTGCCAACCCAGCAGCCACCCACCAGCTGTTTGCCAGATGATGTCACAAAGTGCCACTTTGCAAGCAAGCTTTATAGTGCCCTGCAAGAGTGATGCCTGTCAGATGATGGTGAGATTCTTGCCAGGATACTTGCCCATCACTCAGCATGAATAGGAACTGTGAAGGTAGGAGGATCCTGAGGCCCATAGGAGGGGAGTGGCATAGAAATATTATTATTATTATTATTATTATTTTTATTATTATTATTATTAGCATCATCCTTCACTGGTGCATGTGACTTGGCTAACTGGCTTGACTTGTCCACAGCTGTTGATAGCTTGGCAGGTCCTCAGCTGTGGTCCCCAGATTATATTTACTGTTGTGAGTATCTGGTTGGTTACTAGGTTGAACAATATGGCCTTTCCATGCCTCTATTCTCTTAACTCTAAGGCTGTGTACACATCACACCTTGAAGTCACGGGGTCATTCCGTTAAATGTCAACCTACAGCCTCATTGTTCCTAAACATGTTCTAGTTCATTTTCAAGAGAATTTCCCAAAGTTTCAAGATCTTGCCACTGTGTGAATTGGTTTTAACAGGTAGAAGAGTATACGTTAATGGAAATTTATCCCTCCAGATACCCACAAATGTGAGATTAACAGAGGTTTAAAATCCCCTCCTTGACAGCAAAACTGAAAGCTTAGGAATTTGGCTGCAAAACCTTGTTTGGAGGAAGTCCAGCTATGAGGTCTTCAGAAAGAATCAGACCACAAGCTGAGAAGTTTAAAAATAAGCATTCCTTACTTTATTATCATACACTGGTTCATAGCAACAGTAGCAGTAAAAGCTATGCAGGCAAAATACTGTTATGGATTTGCAGAGGACACCCCTAAACCCCAGAGATTAATAAATGGTAGGATTTTGATGATCTGAAGGAAAGATTGGAAGTCAGTGGAAAAGTACAGGCTCAGATTTATTTCCAAGTCAGGGGCTCACCTGATATAGAGACAGGAACATGCCAAAAGGGGTTGATGGCCCATCGGATAGCCTGGGAGAGATGCCTGGGACTCCAGGGCTTCCCTGCTGTGGGGGACAAGCCCCTCCTGACACGACCATGCTGTCAGATGCGGGCTCCCTCCATGCAGACGGAAAGTGCAAATGGGTGAACAAACCGTCTTTCTTAGAGCTATGACATTCTCTGCCGTGTCTCCGCTCTCCAAAGGAACATGGATCTTGGGTGACTGCTTGGACCTCCCTGCCATCTTGCAGAGTGTAGGGGTGTCACCCAACTTTTGTAACAATTCTGATATTTACGTGATAACCAACCCTAGGCACCTGTGGAAGAGGCATGTCTGCATCCTAAAAGGGACCTACAAGGGTCCAAGGAAATGAGAGGGGAACACAATATGCTTCTTTCTCTCAAGGAGAGCAGGGGAAAGGGCCTCACACAGAGGCCTCTCTGCCAATTGCATTTCTAAGGTCCAAGTCCCTGTCTATCAGTAATGCAGTCCTGCAGACTTAGCCCCTTTTCATGCTGCAGGAGCCCTAAATCAGGGGTCAGCAACCTTTTTCAGCTGTGGGTTGGTCCACTGTCCCTCAGACCATGTGTTGGACTAGACTATATTTTGAGGGGGGAAATGAGGGAATTCCTATGCCCCACAAATAACACAGAGATGCATTTTAAATAAAAGCACACATTCTACTCATGTAAAAACACCAGGCAGGCCCCACAAATAACCCAGAGATGCATTTTAAATAAAAGGACACATTCTACTCATGTAAAAACACACTGATTCCCGGACTGTCCGCGGGCTGGATTTAGAAGGCGATTGGGCCACATCCGGCCCACGGGTCTTAGGTTGCCTACCCCTGCCCTAAAGGGATGGTGTGTACACAGCCTTTGTTTTTAAGTTAAAGGCATCTAGCGGCCTTCAGCTTGCACAGGGCAGGAGCCTAGTGAGATTTCTTTTGTATTCTTTGCACCATCGCTGCATGTAACCCTTGAGAAACAGATCCCTGCCCCAAGGGGCTTACAATCTTTAATCTGACACAGGGAGGGAACCAGGAAAGGTTGAGGTCCAGGGTGGATCCTGAGTCCTGCTGCGAGACATAAACCAGGGTCTCTGCCTTTAGACTTTGGGATTCCCAGACATTTCTCATCTGTAACCTCTTCCTCTGTTTTTTTTCAATATGGCAATTGAGGTGATGTTATTAGAATTCCTAAGGGAATGTCAAACAGGGAGGGAGGGGGGAAGGGAGAGAGAGGGGGGAATTCTGGTGGAGACGGAAGATTGGAGGAGGCTTGGAAAGGGAAGTGTGAATGTTGGGGGGGAGGCAGGTGAGAGTCGGTTAAGAGCGGTGGGTTCTAGAAGGGGGCACTTGGTGGGGGACCAGAAGCTGGGCTGGGCTTAGGCTCAGTAGTCCAGTTGACATCGCCAGGAGCATGTGGCCAAGAGGGGTTCTGTCAGCTACCCAGGAACAAAATTCCCTCCATTTAGGTGAGCCACAGAGCCAGGGCTTGGCTTCTACTGCGAATACCCAGATGCCTCGCAACACGCCCTCCAAGCACCTGGGAAACAGCTTAACAAACAGTTTCCCCGGACATTGCCCACCTGTAACCTCTTCCTCTGTTTTTATTTTCCTTTCTGTCTCCCAGGTCCTAGGACAAGTGGGCCACATAGGCAGCTGTGGATATCAAAAGAAGGCGAGGCCACAGTCAAAGTCATGATATGTTAATTCCATGGGGAATCCATTCCCCACATGTGCCAGGAGGTTGTGGCACCAACCTGAGTGAAACGGGGGGGGGGCAGGCCTGCCTCGCCTTGCCTTACCCCAGCCCCTCACCCCCTCCTTCCGAGCCAGAGATCGGGCCATTGTGTCGGCAGCCAGTGGTGACATGGGCATGGACATGTGCTTGTTCTGCCTCCCTCCTTCCCTGGGTCAGCTGGCCAGGCACTCACCAGTGCTCAGGCTGTCCTAATAATAATAATAATAATAATAATAATAATAATAATAATAATATTTTATTTGTACCCCAGCCACTCTGGGCGGCTTCCACAAATACCAAAAATACACTAATATGTCATACATTAAAAATTTCCCTGAAGATGTCTTCTGAATGTCAGGTATTTGTTTTTCTCTTTGACATCTGATGGGAGGGCGTTCCACAGGGCGGGCGCCACTACCGAGAAGGCCCTCTGCCTGGTTCCCTGTAGCTTTGCTTCTCGCAATGAGGGAACCGCCAGAAGGGCCTCGGCGCTGGACCTCAGCGTCTGCGCAGAATGATGGGGGTGGAGATGCTCCTTCAGGTATACTGGGCTGGGCCACGTAATTTTGGGACTGGCCCCACAAGGGCCCTCTGTCCCCACCCCAGTAGGGCCCTGCCTCCACTGTCTCGCCTTCCCCTGTTCTGTTGCTGAGCTTCTCTGTGCCATGCAGGAGAAGGAGGAATGAGGCTGGGGGGAGGCAGCAGACTGAGGTAGGAAGGCAGCTGGAAAGGCAGACAGGAGCGGCGGCGGCGGGAGAAAATATTGAGGGGGCTGTGCCCCCAGGGAAGGGCCCATGGGACCCTGCTGCCCTAGAGTGGTTGCCTATGCCAGGAGAATACAATGTCCTTCTTCCATTGCAGTGCCATGGTTTGGGAAAGGCTCTGGCCAAGCAGCAGCCCGCCCATGTCTTTCCCTTAGACAGAAACGGACATGGTGTATGGAACTGAACCATAGGAAGAAGTGGCCCTCCCATTGCTGGAGATCTGCACAGAGGCGTAGGAAGGGGGTGCAGACCATGGGGTGCGGGGTACGGACTGCCCCAGGTGTCATCAGTGAGGGGGGTGACATTTGGAATGCTGCCCGCCTGCGACTCCCAAGCCTACCCCAAGCCTTCAACAAAAAAAATCTGCACAGGGTACCACCTGACCTTCCTATGCTTCTGTGTGCCCCCCCCCCCCACATATTGCTGGACTAAGACATAAGAACAGCCTGCTGGATCATGCCAATGGACCATCTAGTCTAGCATCCTGTTCTCAGATGCTTGTGGGAAACCAACACACAGGATTCGAGCACAATAGCACTGTCCTCTTCTGAAGCTTCTGGCGACTGGTTTTCAGAGGCATTACCGCCTCCATCTTTGAAGGCAGAGCATAGCAGTTATGTAATAGCTGTCAATGGCCTTTGCCTTCATGAAGTTGCCTCACCCTCTTTTAAAGCCAACTAGGTTGATGGTCATCACTACCTCCTGTACTGTAGGAGCGACTTCCATAGCTTAACTCTGCATTTCAAGGAAAAGTACTTTCTTTTGTCTTGAGGATTTCCTGAATCTTCCAGCTTTCAGCTTCACTGCATGTCCATGAGTTCTATTGTTATGAGACAGGGAGAAAACAACTCCCCAAATTCTTGACCATTGGCCATACTAGCTGGATTGACTGTTAAACCATTCTGCAAATTGCAGCTCTGCAATGTTGTTGTTGTTTAGTCGTTTAGTCGTGTCCGACTCTTCGTGACCCCATGGACCAGAGCACGCCAAGCACTTCTGTCTTCCACTGCCTCCCGCACTTTGGTCAAACTCATGCTGGTAGCTTCGAGAACACTATCCAACCATCTCGTCCTCTGTCATCCCCTTCTCCTTGTGCCCTCCATCTTTCCCAACATCAGGGTCTTTTCCAGGGAGTCTTCTCTTCTCATGAGGTGGCCAAAGTATTGGAGCCTCAGCTTCACGATCTGTCCTTCCAGTGAGCACTCAGGGCTTATTTCCTTCAGAATGGATGGGTTTGGTCTTATTGCAGTCCATGGGACTCTCAAGAGTCTCCTCCAGCACCAGAATTCAAAAGCATCAATTCTTCGGCGAACAGCCTTCTTTATGGTCCAGCTCTCACTTCCATACATCACTACTGGAAAAACCATAGCTTTAACTATACGGACCTTTGTTGGCAAGGTGATATCTCTACTTTTTAAGATGCTGTCTAGGTTTGTCATTGCTTTTCTCCCAAGAAGCAGGCATCTTTTAATTTCATAGCTGCTGTCACCATCTGCAGTGATCATGGAGCCCAAGAAAGTAAAATCTCTCACTGCTCTGGAATAGGGGTCTTCAAACAACTCTGAACCAAACCACAGCTCCAAGAATTCTTTTGGGGAAGCCATGACCATTTAAAGTTGTATCATAGTGTAGCGTGAATGAAGTCCCACAGGGCTGCATTTGGACCCTGGACATGAAGTTTCACACTTCATGTTTAGAGATGTGGTTGGTGCTGTTCATTTCCTTTTCTTTTTGGGAGTTGACTCTGCCTTCTGCCTATGAGCTTTACTATTTAAAAACTGCAATAGCTTCTACTAGTTGAGGACGACCCAAATGACGTCAAAGGCAGAACAAGATTACCACGCCTAAATGGGACATGTGTTCTTCTAATTAGAAAATGTAATCACCTCAGGCACACTCATTATTGCAGTCTTTATGTTTGTCATTTTGGCAGCCTTAAGGTCCATGCTAATTCCTTTATCTGACTTGTACTCAAGGACATCAAGTTTTTAATCATTAAATACCTTAAACTCCCTCTTTCAAGGAACTTTGAAGAATAATTACTTTTTTGTCATGTAAAGGCTTTTGTGTCTCCCAAAAAATCTCTGCGGAAGGTCTTTCATCTGTGACTGCTTGCATCAAGAGATTTCTCCTGCAATCAGGATTTCATCAAATTGGCCAAAAAATAGAGAGTGGGGTAGAACCGCATGTAACGTCCAGAATCTGTGCCCCAGTTTCTTGAAAGTTTTCTTCTTCAGCTAATGAAGCTTCTATTTTTCTGCCAAATTCTCCAGCCTCTTTAGATTGTCATTAGAATTTTGGTGGGTTGTTTGGGATGTCAGGTCTACCAATAGGAAAATGTGGGGTGGTCGACTTGGGCATCCAAAGGCAAAGGGGCCAGGTCTCCCCCTTTAAGTTTCAGTTTTGAGCTTGCCTTTCTCATTGTGCGTTTCGCTTTCCAGTAAACATTTCAGCAGCCTCCCCAGCTGCCTGAACTTTGTGATATACAAAAAATGTTTTATCTCATGATATATTCCCCTGGGATTTAATTGATGTGCAAGCACCTGGGAAGGCTGCAGGTGCAGCCAGCCAAAGAGATGCTTTGTGGAAGGAAAGAAAATACACTTGTAAACACCTGTTGGCCACCTTCAAAATAAGATAAGCACAAGAAAAATCCTGTACTCATCCGTAATAATTCACCCAAATTTTCTTTCTGCTCCGATATTTTTTGAATGCAGCTTCCTTTCACATTAATTAGTGGCAGATGCTAGGGGGAAATACAGGAAATCTAATAACGCAATAATGCACTAGTGCAACAGTTTTGGCACACATCAGAGATAGGATCAAGCTGCATGCTAAGTTGCTACAGTCAGGGGCCTAGGAAGGGGAGGGCGAGGGGTGGTCCGCCCTGGGTGTCACCCTGATGGGGCTGACAAAATGGCAGGCAGCACTCAATGCGGTGCCTGTTTCAGCGCACCCAAGCCACAGGTCTCGAGCTCCTGCAGGCTCCGTGCTGTCCGCCTGCTGCCTCCCCCCAGCTGTAGGGCAGCTGAGGCCCCGTGGCATGCCCTGTCCATATGGAACCACACATCTCGCCCGCCCCCCCCATGGGTGCCCCACACCCTGCCCCATCCCTATGGGCATTCCACGCCTTGCCCCAGCCCTCCCTATGGGCACTGTGTGTCCCGCCCCTGTGGGTGGTTCTCCCCACCCCTGGGCGTGACACCCCAGGTGCCCAAGATGCTTCCTTCGCCGCTGGCTACAGTAGCTATGGAGCTGTGCTTTTAAGGGAATTGATGTTTTTAAAAATGAATTACAAGCAAATAGGGTGCTCCCATCAGGACTGGAAGGGAATTCTGATAGGGAGCTTAAACCCTTTGCCCCATGCTGTGGTCCCAATCTGAATCATAGCCCACATGCTTGCAAACTGAACTAGGAAACTTCCCATCTGCTTAAGTGGTTGGGTTGAGAGTCTTACCCATACTGGGACCAGCCCAGGGACCAAATGATGGAACTCCCTATTCTCCATGTTAGGTAATTTGTTTGTTTTTGTTTGTTTTAAAAACTCTTCAGTTGAAGACACAGCTATGCCATGAACATAATGTGTACTTTAGCCCTTATGTGACTCTTTCGTCAACTGATATAGATCAGAGCTTCTCAAAATGGGAAAAGCTGTTCAGAGTGCCTCCGGTAAGCTCATGGAAGTACAGGATAGCAGCTGCCCCTCTATAGCCTGGTGGAAAACAATCTTGGGCCCATCCACAGCTGCCACCTTGTTATGGTGCTAGCCAAGATCAGGGAGAAAACTACAACGATTTGTTCATTTATCCCCCCCTCCCTTCAAATAAACAACCCTAGTATGGCTTTAGAATAAGGATAAAAATGAAAAAGTAATGCAAATATAGAACAAAACCAATCTCTTCCTCTGTTCCTCTCTCTCTCACACACACATATCCCAAAATGTCAGTAATATCTAACATAGACACCTGCTGACAGAACAGATTATACTGAGATAGATGGCCAGATAGTCTCACCTGGCATGAGGCAGCCTATGACTTCACCCAGCCTTTGGCAAGCTCAGCTGCTCCTGGAGCTTCAAACCCATCTCCCTCCATTCCCCCTGCAGATGAAGGCTTGGGACTCTTTAATGCATAACTCCTGCCCCTCTCATTCTACACTAATTTCAGTTGTGGTGGGGCAGGGGTAGGCGAGAATTGGCCTGGAACAAGAAATGTGTCATAAGCAATATGTTACAAGTTGGACTTGAGACCTATTTCCTGTTTGGGAGAGAGACTTCTTAAACTCTTGATTTCCCTTGGAATTTGCCTGGTCCTTGCAAACTGTAGATTAAATCTTGCACATTAATCCAAGTTTCATATACATGGCTCAGGATCCTCTATTATTCAGAATTGCCAGACAAAGCGGAAGGCTTTGAAGCATACAAAGTGTGTGTAGAACAGCGACTGCCTTATGCCGTCTGTATTCTTGCGGAGGGCTGGAGGTATTAAGAGTGATTTATATTCTGTCAGTTTTATTCAAGAGAAATGATATTCTATATTTCAGCCTTTTCTGATTAACACTGTTGGGAGAAAGGGAAACTTTTCTTTTTCTACATTGTTGAGCTTAATTTATTCTTTTCCCTACCCCCACTTTGCTGCCTTTGGAACTAATGCCATACACAGAAAACTGACAGTATTTTAACACGCTTGTGAAAAGGACACCATTTGTTAAATTCAGATACCCTGCCAAATAATGTGTGCTTTGTGGACAAAGACCTAAAAGTTGGCCATAAAATTTCATTTAAGAAACAAACAAACACAAAACCTAGAAAGTGGATTGTTCTCACTGTTGATTTCACATAGAAGCAGAACTGAATATTTTATGCATCTCCAAATGAACCATTAAATAAATAACATCCAGCACATCTTCCAGAGAAAACCTAGTTGCGCTTTCAGAATAAATCATGCAGATTATATACAAACTTGAAAATTGCTGTTGTCTGGGGGCACCTGGCAAGCAGATGAGCTGTGTCAAGGCACTTACTGTTAGGGATCCTGGTGAACTTCTCCATATTACAGGTTGAAGAAGAACTATCAGGATTTGTAAAGTCCACCTCAAAGGAGAAGCAGGCTTTTCAAACCCTGAAATTCTTCTCTGGCTCATACTGAATTATGAGCCAGAGAAGAATTGTTTCCCCTGTGCCCTTCTTTGACTTTGGCAACAAGTATGAGACAATTTATCAGGGAGTATCCTTATTTTCTGCTACCTGTCCTGCTAAATCACCATCCCTGTATTGCTTATTAAAATGCTAGAACGTTCTGCTCCCTTCCCAAGGTCTCAAAGGGAAATTGGGTGAATGGGTTCATTTTATCACTAGTACATATGTAGGCAGATCCACACATGAACATTAAGTCACCATGCAATATTTTTTTATGGAATTGTATGTATCAAGGCCTCAGGGCAGGCTTCACTATCAGAAGTTGGCTGTTCGGAGGCTATCTGGGTGGCTGTAGCATAGCCTCTGTGAGCAGCGAAAAAGGTGCAAGACGTGCTTGTTAAAGGCAGGGACGATAAAAATAAAAATTCCACAAGCAGAAGGGATGTTAAAACATGGGAAACATGGGAAACATGGCGACCAGAGAGAAGTTTTAGCACTTCACTTTGTTGTGTGCATCTGTGTCTTTTAGTATTCATTCCTTCAGGTAGGGGAAAATAACTGCAGAAGGAAGATAGGAGGCCAATCAGTGGGGTGCTTATGCTGCTTTCCCCACAGGGCAGCTGGATAATTCCCTCCCAAGGCTTTGCAGGTCTAGCAAAGCCTGAATAGATCCTTGTCCTTTGTCTTTGTAATTGTAACTAAGTCAGCAAAATCAGTGGCAGGGAACATTCCCTTGTGGGTAACCTTCTGGGTGCCAGAAGCAAAAAGAGACAGGGCTCGGAATATAAATGTTACCTTTGTACAGCAGGTTGGTTTCTACATCCATGGGAACAAAAGACATTGGCACATGCCAATAAAAGTTTGAGTATCTGAATCTGAGTTCAAGGACCCATTCCATCCAGATCAGCTTCTCAGTAACAATGACCCCATTCCAGAATTATAGGTGAAGAAGGAAGGGGGAGATCTTTATCACACCATGACTATTTCTTTTTTATAAACTTCCATCTTCTCCACTTTTCATAGAGGTTTACAAAAGTATGTGTAATGGGTAGAAAGCAGAGAGAGAGAATTCACTCCAATGCCACCGTGCTAGACCACAGGGCCGTCCAGTGAAATTGATTGACTGCTTTTCAGAACTGCTAATCAGAGGCTAGTTGGAGAGGAAAGGCTCATGGGGCTTTTCTGCAATACCCAACTGAGAATCTTGGGAAATTGACTCATGAATATGCCAGCGCATCTTTCTTGCAAGGAAAGCTCTTCTCCCTTCCTCCCTTCACTTTCAGCAGCATGTCTGTTCCAAAAAGTGGACAACGTTAATCGTCTCTACAGATATTCTGCTCTTGTTAGCCTTGTCTCTGTGACAGCTGCCTCTCATGTTAAACCTTAATTCCAATACTATTGATTTACGTTAAGACATGTGAATAGTTTCCAGCCTTTCTGCTCTAACTCTCATATCACGGTTGCTCATTTCCATTTTACTTAAAGGAAAACAGTCCCTTGGCAACTTCCTGTCTGTTTCTCAGAAGGAATGTTTTGACTTCAGGCACAGAGTTCTGAATGCAACCGAGCCAGCAAAATTATATCCTTTCATCCAATCCAATATTTCAGAGGTGAAAGCAGGTCTGCTTGTCATACACCAACTCTAACATGAAGAACCAGTGCCTGAACCAGCCCCTCAATATTACACATCTCAGAAAGCTTCTATGTGCTGTTTTCATTTGCTTTATAATAAACCTCACCCACACAGGTTCCAAAAGAGGGTGTCTGGAGCTCTTTGCTTTGTTTTTGAAGATACTCTAGTCCAATCTCCTGGGTCACCAAAAGATGGCTGTCCAGCCTCTCTGCTTGAAGACCTCCAAATAATTGGTTCAGTTATGAAACTGATCTTACCATTAAAAAGTTCCTCTTATCAGAAAAGTTAACTCCAAACATACTTTTCTGTAAAGGTACAGCATAAAAATATAAATTTAATAAAAACACATCATGTCAAATAATGAAACTCCAGTAACCCCAGCTAGGTATGCAGGGTAGATGGAATTTTTATAGCCGTTACAGACCTTCCACACCCTAATTATTTCCAACTGCATTTCCTGAACTCTCAAAAAAAGTGAAACTGTTAAGAAGGACTTGATGTGTGTGTGCAAATACAGCGGTACCTCGGGTTACAGACGCTTCAGGTTACAGACTCCGCTAATCCAGAAATAGTACCTTGGGTTAAGAACTTTGCTTCAGGATGAGAACAGAAATCGTGCTCCAGCAGTGCAGCAGCAGCAGGAGGCCCCATTAGCTAAAGTGGTGCTTCAGCTTAAGAACAGTTTCAGGTTAAGAACGGACCTCCGGAACAAATTAAGTTCTTAACCCGAGGTACCACTGTACAGGCAACTCTATTTACGTGCATTCAATATGTGCAACCTGAAAATGTCACCTTGATGGAGGATACAGAGGGATGCCTGAGTGTGTGTAGAAGCTAGCCTAATGTTCAGAGGCTACATTTACATACGTTGTTCCACCCACTTTTGCCTCTGACTCCACCCACTGCAGGCATATAACCCTCATAACTTTTTCCAGAAGGGAATGTGGCGCTCAGGCTGAAAAATGGCCTGTACTACCCAAGTTATAGGTAGGCTCTCCCTGAATCATAACAGTACTGGGAATGTAGTGCCAGCCCTCCCAAGTCCTCTTGTCTATCAGATTGCAAGGACTCACAGTGAGGGGGTCTGTGAAGAAGACCAAAACAATGTCCTGCCTAATAGCAGCTGAGATTTTTCACCACCCTCACTAGTCTCCTTGTCAACAACCAGTGGAATTTGCAAGGCAGAGAGGATAGAACCAATAAGTCCTTCTGTCTCACCACTGCAAGCTCCTCACAGGTACCCTAGTGCCAAATATTTTGCACTTCATATTTCCATGGTGTTGGGTGTGTGGGTCTTGGGCTATTAAATCACCTTAGTGGCTTGGAGACCCTTTATGTTTCATATCCTTCCAGATTCCAGCAACAAATAAGCCTACAAACCATTTGCCATAAAGCACTTGAATGGCTCTATATAGTGTGGATTACAGAACCCAGACATGGTCTAAAGCTGCAATATTATGCTTCCAAAGGAGAATTCTCTCTATTATTAGAAAATCAATTACACCTTCCATTTGTTGCAGGAAATATTGGAGACAAGAAAGTGCCTTGTACTCCTGTTCACTCATAAACTTCCTCTCTCTGCACTAGGATCACCACAGAGATGCTAATAATAATAAAAAAATTGTCTGGTGATTCACACACATTTCAGTATTATTCTCCTGCAATCCAGCCTGGTGAATGAAAAACAAATTTAAATCATGATAAAAGCTTGGGCAGATGCTATCCATAATGTTAACTGCTTGTCATTGGAAGAGATGTATTCAGGGTCCCTTGGGAATGGCAGTTCTCATTTCTCTTCACTGTAAACCTATAACATTTATTGTCTGTAAGCAGCAGCTACAAGGTATTCGACCAGATTTTTGTGTGTGCATGTGTACAAATGTACGTAAATGGTTTATCACTCACTTTTCCTAGTCTCTTCTCATATTCTCTTTCTGCATTTCTCCTAAATATTGCAATAATTACCTACTCTTAAAAAAACCCAAACACCTGGCTTAATAGCAAAAATGGTAAGCCATTCATGTTTGTCTTTGTCTTGATTAAACAACCCATTGAAATCAAAGATTTTTTTCTATCCTTGATCTTGCTTCCTTATCCCTTCAAACTTCATTTTCTTAAAAAAATAGAGGAAAAGATATGAAAACATTTGAGCAAAAGGTCATGATGGACTTAATGCTTGAACCTGATTGCAATAATAGGCTCAACCTCTGAACCCTGGAATACCTAAAAGTTTCCTTTGGAAAGGAGTACAGTGTCTTTCATTTCTGAGTAATGACAAACAGCTCCTGTTCATTATATTTATGGAAGTGGGAGGCCACAGCATATATGCCTTAAATAGGCAAACAGCCATAATGGAAAAGCTGTAGCAAAAACTGAAGGTGGCAAGGGGAGGGGGGAGGAACAAGTTAATTTTTCCACCGTATGGTGTGATTTTATTAAATACACAAATGAAACAACACACAGACAAGAAATACCTACAACATATATTTAAATATGACACAGATAGGCAGGCACAACTCTGTACTTACTCCAATTACTCTGTGTTTTCCAAGTACATTCACCAAAGAACTCATTTTTCTGTAATCATCTCATTATTACATACTGTAAAATAATGTTTAGTATTCCCCCCAAGTGACCTATTTTTGTTTGTCATGTCGTGTTTTATTATTTATGTGTGTGCAATTTTGTAACAAGAAAATAAAAAAATAAAAAATAAGCCCTTAAACAGCTTGGAAACCATTTACCTCAAACAATGTCTTCCTCAGTATCTACTATCTCAGGCCCTATGATTAGCAGAGGAGGCCTTGTTGGTGCTGCCATTGAATTTTTTGACAGGGCCTTCTCTGTGGTGATTCCCGCCCCCTTTTTAATGTCCTCCCTGGTGAGGTGCACCCAACTCCATTGTGTTTTCTATTTTAAGATAATTTTTTTTCTGCTTTGCTCTTTGCTGCCCTGAGTTCCTTTGGGTGGAAAGGCAGAACAGAAATACAAACAAGAACTGCCTTTTACCAGCCCAGAACACTGGTTCATTTAACCAGACCTGACACCAGCACCTGGCACCCTTAGGTGGCTGCCAGGACCTCAGGGCTCTGTTGCTGACACTTGCGCTCCATCTGCACTATGTATTTAAAGCAGTATCCTGCCTCTTCAAACAGTCATGGCTTCTACCACAGAACCCTGGAAATAGTCATTTGTTAAGGGTGTTGAGAGTTCTTTGTAGGTACCCCACAGGGAGCTACCCTGGGAATAAGGATCGATTGTGAAACGACTCTTGGAATTGTAGCTTTGTGAGCAGAAGGGGCAATTCTGCTGGGGTCTGCATTGCGTGTGAAGACCCCCAAGACCTCCCAAGAAAGACACAGTTGACACCAATATTAGTTTAAGGTTATTGGCATACCCCAAAATGCTCCCAGGTGCTCTGGTGTGGCCCTAATCCCTGGAAGGGGATCGGACAAAAGCATGGTGAGCCCCTGGATTCCTTTAACGGAATACCCTATCACACATTGGGAGGGGCAGGTGTGATAACCTCCCCCCACCACACCTTGAACCAATACCTAACCGCCTAACCTTACAAAGTTGTGATGATTTGCTATGTGGCAGGTGAAACCCAAGTGGCACCAGTCAATCAGCCAAATAGGAAAATTCCTAATAGGCTCCTTTCCCAAGAACAGACAACCCACGACGGCATAGCAAGGTCATGGCAAGACCCTAAATATAGGGGGGGTGGGCGGGTGATCCAATGCACGAGGTGCTAAGAAGAAGCTCGACACAACGTGAAGCTCTTTAAATAGGTCCCCCGGGTGCAAATTCTCTCAACCCCTTTGGCCAGAATTTCCCCAGCAACCGAGTGACCCAGTCAGGTTGTTGTGGCTATCCAAACGATCCCACCTACACAGACAGTGAGCTCAGTCTTGGAGATCTCACCACAACACATGCCCTCCGTGAAGAGAACACGATTTGCCAGAATGTTATCTCCAGAGATTGCACTGGGCAAGCAGTCCCTAGCAGGACTGAAAAGGGAGTGGCTGAGACCACAGAGGGCCCAACGGAGGAAGAGGAAACCTAAGTACAAGGGTGAGGAATGGGGTAGTGGAGGAGGCGTGGAGAATAGGACTGCCCCAATGCCAGGGGTCTGTCTTTCACTGTTGGTTATGGTCTCCACGGTGATGCTGATGCAGGGGTCAGTCTGGGTGGGAGTGAGGTGGGTCCAGCTCAGGCAGCCGCGTCTCACAATTTAGCAGTGGTGGCGGCAGCAACAGTAGCTGGATGGGTGGTGTTGCTGGAATGAGAAGCAATGGAGTCATTGGTGGTGGTGGGAACAGCTGGGCCATGAACTGCTCCAAGCTGGGACACACAGGGGTAAGTGACTTGGAATCAGGGGGTGGCAAGAAGGCAGGCACATCAGACAAGCACATGAAGCAGCAGTGCGGGAGCTATCCACTTAAGGTGAAGTTCCTGGAGGGAAATTGCTAGTGAAACAGCACCTAGCAGGACTGAAGCCTTCTGCTCTCTGCAGGGTGGTTGGGAGGGCGAGAAAGGAGACAAAACATCCCCTGGTTGTTGTTGTTTTTTTGGGGGGGTGCACAGACCCAGGAATGAACAAATTACATTATCCATTTATAAATCTTGGTATCCTTTGATTTCTAAGAATTCCTGAAGGGCGCTGGGTACTTTCTACTAGTTCGTCGTAATAAGCACTCAAATTCAGTAGTCATTTTTGGTGTATGCTCAGCAGTTGATTACTTTAACCCTTTGCATTAGATGAAATGGTGGGTGATCAATTAGAACCTTTCAAGACAGGAATAATAATACTTTGGCTCCGGTTCTGAGCAAACAACTGGCCTGGGCATTTCCAAGTTTGAAAGAATCATTAACTCACCTTATCATTTGTCTAATTCAAAACCCTTGGCACCCTAAGGAACTCTTTCAACTGACTTTTACTTTCCAGATGAGCTCTTTTACAATATATGACTGCATGGAATGAGAATAGAATTTTCCTCCCATTATATTTCTTGATCGCTTTTCGTTTACAAAGTGCCACGAACAGGAGCCATTAACGTGCCGCCAACACAATTAAGATCATGCAATTAATTTCACTAATGAAAGAATCTCCAAATGTGCATTTTTAAAGATAATTATTTTTTCGTATGGTTGTCTAATTTTCTAAGGTAAATACCAAGCTATTGACATTTTGCAAAGCTCGCTTTTATAAATAGCACATTTCCATTGCGCTTAGTGTAATAGAATCCTCTTATAAAACCTATTAGATCCTTTAATGTAATGTAAAGTTTTATTACTTTTAGTAATTACTGTGTTTGTTTTGTTGAATTAATTACCAACTGTCTCTAGTTTGAATGACTCATCCTACCAATCTATTCTTTCTCTCTCCCACCCCACACTAAACCCCTTGCGTCTGGACCATTACAATAATTCTTTATTTTAAAAAGGGATAGGTAAGTTGGTTCCTAGAATGTGCTGAATGCTTGGCAAACAGTGTATTGCCTTATTTGTCTTGGATTTGATCCTTGAACCAGAAGATTAATTCAGTGTGATTTGAGAATAGGGATGGAGGGGAAATTCAATTCAGTTCACATTGAAAGCCAAATAATCTATCAATTTTGCAGATTCTTGAAACAATATGAGAATGGAAACAGCTGTTCTTCAAAATTCACACTTCACCAAATTTTGCAATGCAATCAGTGTTTACAAAAATGAGCGCATATATGCACACACACACATATACAGTGGAACTTTGGTTCTTGAACGCCTTAGTACTTGAACATTTCAGCTCCTAAATGCCAAAACCCCAGAAGTAAGTGTTCCAGTTTTTGAATGTTTTTTGGAATCCAAATGTCCGACGCGGTTGTTGGCTATTGTTTCTGGGGTGCCTGAGCCAATTGGAAGGCGCGCCTTTGTTTTTAAATGTTTCGGAAGTCCAACGGACTTCCAGAGCAGATTACATTCAAGAACCAAGGTGCCACTGTATGTTGTTTTCTGCCCTTTAGCAGGGGGAACACTACGTCAGTTGCTTGTGCACCAATGAAGCTATAATCCCCAATACCAGGTGTTCCCCTGTCATCTGTAATATGGTCTCCCTCCTCTCAGAATATTTTTAAAGCTGTCCTGATCAGGTTTGCTTGACTCTTCCTTGTTCAGCCTTATGCTGCTTTCAACCTCTTGTAACACTACAAACATTTGTCCATTGATGTCTGGATTTGCTCTTCTGGAGCCGGAGCCGGAACCTTAATCCTGCCTTTCACTGGAAAGGAGGCCAGGGCAGATTTTTATATAAGGGACTTTCCCACATAAAGGCAAGTTGATCAACCTGGTTCTGCAGTGCCATGAACTCTCATCTACTCCCCAGCAGGTTCTCATGCTGGCTCTCTGCATCTGCAAATTTGATAGATTTAACTTCAAACGTGAACTGAATTAAAACAGCCTCCCACCCCAGCTATAAAACACAGATACATAACAACGGAAGATACAGACACCAGAACAACATTTGTAGTGCAATGGCTGTCTGAAAATAAAAGAGTTTCAACATCTTCAATTTAGCTGGGATTGATGCCTGACTGATTTCTAATAGGAGTCAGCTCCGTAGAATTGGACCTACTACATTGAAGGTCTGACTCCTCATTGACATGAGTTGTGCTTCCGGCCTATGGGGCGGGGAGGGGGAGTAATGGTGCTTCTCCAGTTTACCACAAAAGCAAGTTTGGGGCATATGGGATAAAGTGGTCCTTAATGTATACTGAACCTACGTCGTTCTGGGCTTTGTATACCAACACAAGAACCTTGAACCTAGCCCTAAAAGGGCTGGGTCTGTGCTTATTCTTGCCAATTAATCCATGCTTGCAGAGCAAGGAATTGCTTTTGGTCTCCAAGGAAGGAGGTGAGCTGTCTGGCAGTACCTCTGAACCGGGTTTCAACTTCTCTGCTCCTGCTGAGATCCAAGATCATTAGCATTGCTAATGTTCTCAAAAAAATCTGTTTGGAGAATGTGACAAGTCTAATTTGTTACTGACAAGCCAGTTGGGAGTGCATTTAAAATGCATCACTCTTCTTATTGTATGCTTTTGAATGGATGTGTGCTTCCTGTCATTTTTAGGCTTGCTAATCTCTTTAAAGACTACTTGTTATTTCAATAAGCTTTTCAGCTGCAATGTAGATACTTAGATACCATATCTGCTTTCCCACCTTAATTTTTATAGAAAGATGTTATGATGCACACATGATAAAGGGTTGAGCCTCTTGAGCTGTCCAGCAAAATTACAATGGCCCCTTAAATGCAAATTCAGAAACAGTTGTCACTTTTGAGCAATAAAGCTAACTCCTCTAGCATGAGCAGTATTTAAAAGAGATGCTAAATCAACCTGCTTCAACAGTTTAGGGCTTCCTGAATTTGAAATCTCTCCAGCATGTTAAAGATATTAGTTGTTTCATCAGGAGAGGGCAACATCGTCTCTGTACCATGATATCATTGCTCTAATAATTACTGGGCCACAGATCCTGGTTGACTGAAATAACTAGCATCTTTCACAGGAGGTGAAGAAAGAATACAAAGCACAGAGTCCTCCACTCTCTGTGTGTCTCATGATCCCTAGACAATGTGTTTTCTTGCAAATACTAAGCACTCCTTCTCAGCTTTCCAAGATTGCAGCCAGCAGACGTCACTCAAGTAGACCCAGGTCCAGATTACTGCCTGGAAGTTGCACTTCTCATTTCATGTAGCTGTGAAAGGCGGCAGCCCCATCAGAGATTTAAGGTGGACTCAAAGCTCATTTGGAATGAAAAGCCTTGTGAGAAATCTATAATGAGAAAGATCTGATGGTTTAATGTGCTTCTGCAAAGCACTGTAATTTGCTGGAAAATTGATGGGATAATATCATTCTTGAAATCAGCTAGCGGGCAGGGTGTTGAATTCCAGTCTTAATGGATACTACAGAGGGGTACAATTAGAAATGGTTGGAACTGGAAAGTGATGATCAAATTCAATGAGGAGCTTCTGGAAGACAGCTGTGCAGGTCGGAATCCAAATTTATCATTGTCCCCCACCCCAAAAAAGAACAAAAGAACCACCACAACATTTACTGCCCCTTTGTTTCTTTTAGTAAAATTGGCTTTATTGAAAGGCATCTGATTTTCTGACTTACGTATGCCATGCAGCTCCAAATGAATTGTGGCACATTGCTGAGATACATCATATTGTTACACACAGGGACCTTCACCAGCCAGACAACGCCTTCATGTGCATAAAATCTCCACATTGACCCAGAGTAGAGGGCATTAAAAACAAACAAACCCAGAAACAAGAGCAAAGCACAGAAAGGTAGGGGAAAGAAATTGGAAGATAGAAATGGAAAAAGAAGAAAAAAGAAGAAAATAAAAAGAGCTTCTGATTCTCTGTCTGTCAGTTATATCTATAAAGATTCAAAATATTCAATCCAGGATGGTATCCATATGTTCTTTCTCCTCCTAGGCGGTATTTTCCTAGTCTTCAGATCCAGACATCTCAAGGTCATTAATTTTTCCTTCCACACAAGAAGTCCAAAAGAGGTTCTCCAAATATTATTATCAATAAATGTCAACAATAATCTTCCTCCAGTCCAGCATAACAACTTTACCTCCTGTGCTGAGAAGCAATAATTCCTTCATCTTTATTCACACATGCATCTCTTCGCTGTGGTAATATATTAAAACATCAATCCATAGTTCATGTATTTGTTGTATATTCATTAATCCACACCCAGTTCCATATCTTCCATTCCCATTTCCTATTGGCTATGGTTTTCCATCCTAATTTGAAAAAAATGAAACAAAACAGGTCCTTCCTTCTTTGTCCAGGAGTGTTGCCAGAGGCTTGGTAGCTTTCCCCTCTAAATTCACTCCGAATTGTAAACAGAATCCTTATTTTCTCAGCTCTATCTTTGCCAGCTCAGAATATTTCTTAATCTCTCCATCCACGGTTTTGTCCCACTCCTCCAACATCGTAGCTCCACCATTTGACTGTTTCACTCCTCCAGGCACTTGGGGGGAGGTCCTTTCTATTTCACCATCTACTGCCTCCAGCTGTATCATTCCACTCTCCTGTTCTGGCAGTCCTCCATCAATATTATTCTCCAAATGGTCTGTGTCTTCTTTAGCCTTATTTTTCTCTGTTCCATTTTCATTCATTTCAAGAGTCTTGCGTCTCCCATAGCTACAGCCTTGGAGTCAAGTAGATATCCAGAATGGCATGCTCTCTCTCTCTGCTTTCTGGCCTGACACTTTTGCATCCAGCTTCTAGCTCACATAACCGCTAACTCCCCACTCTAAACTCTGGCTTTATTCCTTCTCAGTATCTGTGAGTTGAGGGTGGGCCACACCCATTTACATCTCCCACAAAGCCCCTTCCTTTTGTCTCCTTACACATCACCATGGGACTATCCTGGCTTGATTAGCTTTTAAGACTTGCTGGATCCAAAGATTAGAAGTCTGGCACTCAGTTTAACACGATTAAATTCTAACACTTACTGGATCCAGGGATTTAGTGGTCTGGCACCCACAAACACATAACAATATTTATTACACACATGTCCCCACAAGATTCCAGCCTTGTCATTGCATCCCATGACTGCTGAGCAGTCTCAACCCACTTCAGTCTGCATCTGCATCTTTCTCTTTAGGTTTTCTCCTCTGAGAGGCCCCCCACCACCAACAAACAGCTTGCTCCTGCAAAGCTTGCAATTCCTGAAAGCCTGCGGATGCCTCCCTCTTGTGGGATGTTGTTGTCTTTCTGGCTATATAAGCAGCACTCACAACCTGAACATCAAAAATAGATGGAAGGAATGAAAACTATATAACAAAGGTTTTTGTTTTTGTTTAGCAATGGATGCTACCTAGAACTTCCTAAAGCCTCCTGAAGAACCAACCAATATAAGCATTAAAGGGAGATGAATTGAGGATTGTTATTTTCCAAGAATGGTTACAACAAGATGCATGACAAAGCAAACACGAACAAGAGAAAACTAAAACTGGGTATAATATAAAGTGATAATCTTGGAACTAATAGGAAGATATGAAGCAGAAGACACCAAACAGCAGGGGGAGAGGAGGGAGGGAGGGAAAGTAGCACCTGGGGGGGGGAGAGAGCAGGAAAGCCAGAGGTGAGGTTAATGCATCTTTACAATTAATGTGACCGTAATGTGATGCTATGAAGCAAGAGCTGGCCATAAATTGCCTCAGGGGAGAGGGATGACAATGGGGAGTCTGGATGAAGCTCCTGAATTAATAGTATTGGAGCATCTGCCGTGCAATATGGTTTGAACTTTAAAGAGCTCTGCTGTATAATTCACTTGTCAGGCAGGTTGAGGAAGAGATGACACATCTGTAGAGTAACGGGAGGGCAGGGGAAGACTTTTTAAATTTATCATGTTGTTTTTTTGTTTTTTTTAAAGGAAAAGATGGGAGTTAAGAAACCAGCTGTTCTTGCTGTGATGTTTTGTTCATCACTTAGCAAACGCAGCAATTTGAATATGCTAAGCCAAGCCTGACACAGATGTATTCTTATCCTCTGCAAGGGAAAATCACAAAATATGTAAAGGGAATAGACAGGGATGGAGAAATATGTCAGCTTCGGCTTCTCATTTTTTTCAACCTTAATTTGTGGGGTTAGCTTTTTTAAAAATCTGCATCAAAACTAATATGCATCTGTTTGGGGTTTTTTTGCTCAAATTTCTCCAAATATATGTAGTTTTGTACGCAATTCAGTACGGCACATTTTTTGCAAGTAACTTCCCCCAACATAATGCCATTTTTTAATGTTATTTTCAACATTATATGTTTTTTGGGGGGCACAATTCTTATTGGTTCCTAAAGTGTGAATTACATGGGTTAAAATGCAGGCTGAATGAATTTGACCCCAATCTCCATAAGGGAGGGATGTTTCACATGTGATGTTGTGAGTCTGGGGAACAGGATATAGAATCATAGAATCATAGAATCATAGAGTTGGAAGAGACCACAAGGGCCATCGAGTCCAACCCCCTGCCAAACAGGAAACACCACCAGAGCACTCCTGACATATGGTTGTCAAGCCTCTGCTTAAAGACCTCCAAAGTAGGAGACTCCACCACACTCCTTGGCAGCAAATTCCACTGTCGAACAGCTCTTACTGTCAGGAAGTTCTTCCTAAAGTTTAGGTGGAATCTTCTTTCTTGTAGTTTGAATTCATTGCTCCGTGTCCGCTTCTCTGGAGCAGCAGAAAACAACCTTTCTCCCTCCTCTATGTGACATCCTTTTATATATTTAAACATGGCTATCATATCACCCCTTATCCTCCTCTTCTCCAGGCTAAACATATCCAGCTCCCTTAGCCGTTCCTCATAAGGCATCGTTTCCAGGCCTTTGACCATTTTGGTTGCCCTCCTCTGGACACGTTCCAGTTTGTCAGTGTCCTTCTTGAACTGTGGTGCCCAGAACTGGACACAGTACTCCAGGTGAGGTCTGACCAGAGCAGAATACAGTGGCACTATTACTTCCCTTGATCTAGATGCTATACTCCTATTGATGCAGCCCAGAATTGCATTGGCTTTTTTAGCTGCCGCGTCACACTGTTGGCTCATGTCAAGTTTGTGGTCAACCAAGACCCCTAGATCCTTTTCACATGTACTGCTCTCAAGCCAGGTGCAACCCATCTTGTATTTGTGCCTCTCATTTTTTTTGCCCAAGTGCAATACTTTACATTTCTCCCTGTTAAAGTTCATCTTGTTTGTTTTGGCCCAGTTCTCTAATCTGTCAAGGTCGTTTTGAAGTGTGATCCTGTCCTCTGGGGTGTTAGCCACCCCTCCCAGTTTGGTGTCATCTGCAAATTTGATCAGGATGCCCTTGAGTCCATCATCCAAGTCGTTGACAAAGATGTTGAATAAGACCGGGCCCAAGACAGAACCCTGTGGCACCCCACTAGTCACTCTTCTCCAGGATGAAGAGGAACCATTGATGAGCACCCTTTGGGTTCGGTCAGCCAGCCAGAACATCTTCAGAAGGACATAAGAAGAGCCTGCTGAATCAGGCCAATGGCCCATCCAGGCCAGCATCCTGTTATTGCAGTGATAAATCAGATGACAGTAGGAAACCCTCAGTAGGAACTTGAGCTCAAGAGCACTCCTGCCCTTGTGGTTTCTGCCAAGGGTGACATTTGGCCTTGAGGTTCCCCATCCCTGTGATGGTGGAAGAGGCACCTCACTGATCTGCTAGCTTTCTGTATTTTAACCATGGAGTCCTACGCATGCTTATTCAGAAGCTCCACAGAATATGTAATGCTTTCTACTTATTGTCTTTAAGATTGCAGCTTAAGGGAATTATCAGCACATATATGACAAAGTGCATTTTACCAGCTCCAGAGTTCCCTGGGAAGAAGATTGATTGTTAAACCACTGCAAAATTTGTTAGTGACAGAAGGAATATGATTCTGCAGCAACGTTGCTGAAGCTAAGTTGCTTTGGGTCTGGTCAACAGCTGGATAGGGGACCACCTGAGAGCCCTTTGTACGTTGCGCTATGATGCATCATGAAATGAGATAAGTGAGTATCCCCACTAACTTTCATTCTGAAATTTTAGGAGTTAAACTTGAGGTGTCATTAAATGCTTTGAGAACACTGTCCAGCCATCTGGTCCTCTGTTGTCCCCTTCTCCTTGTGCCCTCCAACTTTTCCAAGATCAGAGTCTTTTCCAGGGAGTCTTCTCTTCTCATGAGGGCGCCAAAGTATTGGAGCTTCAGCTTCAGGATCTGTCCTTCCAGTGAGCACTCAGGGCTGATTTCCTTCAGAATGGATAGGTTTGATCATCTTGCAGTCCATGGGACTCTCAAGTCTCCTCCAGCATACATATTAAGTGCAAAAGAACATTTACCATCAGATCTAGTTTAGGCCTTCAACTCCAAGGCAGTGAAAGCAGCCAACAATTCTTGAGGCTTGCTCCGCACATGCCTCCATACAGGGTGACTTTGCCTAGCAGTGTAGGAGCATGGAGAACAGTAGAGAGGTGAGGCTTCGTCTTCCTGCATTGTCCTTGCAAGGGATCACAGGACTGGGATCTCACAAAAGTAGGCGGAGACCAGGGCCTTTAAAACACCCTGGCCATACAAGCTCCCCCCCCTCAAACTCAGTTGGACCTTGGTGGGGCTTTCCCCCTCATTGTTTCCTCAGTGAAATGCTTCGGTATGTTAGGCAACTGCAATTTTTTTGTCACACCATTGGGCAGAAATGTCATTGGGCCGGATCAACATTGTAATGGGCGGAGGACATAAAGGGGCCTTTGGGTTCAAGACACACCCTAAGCTTGAATAGGGTCACTGCCTGGTTAGAATCTCTGCCCCTGGTTCTCTCATGGGATTCCTGGATGTTTGGCTTGTACCATGCCAGGATTCAACACTGGCCAACTCCCGTGGTGGAGATTAGGATGCTTTGCAACATGGAACAGAACCCCATTCCATCAGCAAAGAGCTGAGTAGAATAAGAAATTGGTCCTTGCCCTACTGCCACGCCAACCCTGCCCACCTGCTCTTTAAACAATAAAGTTGTGGCCTGATTTCACCAAGCACTGCTGTCCAGTCTGTTATTTCCACTGCAAGCACAAGCCCAAAATGTGTGACTTTCTAGTTGCCAAAACCTGCTATATGTCAAACTTTTTCTTCCCAATGTATTGAAAAATACTGCCTCCCTCTTTCTCCCTTCCTCCACCCTTCACTACTAGTTAAAACTTTCACAGACTCCTTTCTGATCCTCATTACTTGTGTTGGACAGAGAAATGGAAAACGTTATCCGTGGATAAGATACCTTCCCTCTAATCAAATATGCTGTCAGAAAATTAAACACTGGCACACTGTTTGCAGTTCCATTTAGTGTCATTCAGGGTGTGCATATTCAAAATTGCAAGGACTTTCCGCTGAGCTAGCTTTTCGTCTTTGTGCATGGGGGTCAAGTCCGGATCACAGAAGCAGCTACATGACTCCAATGCACAAAAGATATCCCAGACTCTAACAGGGGCTTTGCTTGACACAGTGGCAGAATGTGGAAAAAATGTATGTAGCACAGATAGTAGTTAAGATCAGAGCCAAGGAGGACCGACATATTTGTGTTGTCCAACATATTTGTCAACTGCATGGGAGCAATAGCACAAGGACTTCAATTGCCTCCCCCCACCTTCACTCATTAGTGAACTTCTAGCATGGATATCTATGCTGCTTTGGGACCCAGGAATTAGGAAGTGAATGTATGCTGACTCCAATGGCCCATCTACTCCTGCGTTGTCTACAACAGGAGTGAGGAACCTTTCATTGCCCAAGGGTTGCATTCCCTTCTGGATAATGTTCTGAGGGCCACATGCCAGTGCTAGTCAGGGCCAGAAGCAAAAGTGGGAAGAGCAATAAATATAACAAAAATATATTCTGAACAAAATGCTTGTTTAACCTGGAGGTAGGCTGTATGAATTGTGCATTGCTTTGTAATGAGTTGTTGGGTCTCTGGACCGTAATAAAGATTGATGATGATGATAAATATAACTTTGACCTTTGTATAGGAGGCTAGTGTCTACCAATACCTCTCTCTTCACTCCATTCTGATTATTAGCATTCAAATATAGATTCCAACCAGGCAAAATCACTTGAGGGGTGAAGCAAAGTCAGTGAAGGTTATGACCTGGGGAAAGTTCCAAGAACTATAGTCATCTTCTAGCTAATAGCCATCTATAGACCTATCACACATGAGCAACATTTCTGCACTGAAAATAGGGACATCCTATTTCATAATCATCATCATCCTATTTTATTATTTGTACCCCACTCATCTGACTGGGTTGCCTCAGCCACTCTGGATGTCTTTCAACATACATAAAAACACAGTATAACACTGAACATTTAAAAAACCCCTTCCCTTTACAGGGCTTCCTTCAGATGTCTTCTAAAGCAGTGTTTCCCAACCTTTTTTGGGCAAAGGCACACTTGTTTCATGAAAAAAATCTCGAGGCACACCACCATTACAGCCCCGTGACGTCAGCGCGCAGCGTCACACCGGGAGGGACATGAATTGCTAGCAAATTACATAATCACCTCCTTGAGGGCTGGCTCATCTTCTCCGAAGGCAGAACCCCATTAATTAACAGCACAGACTCACACCATAGCCAAGACGAGGGGGGAAAACCTCAGTCATGCACAGTCATGCACATGTGGGGGCTAAATGAGGACGAAGACCGGGCAGAGAGCAGGGTTCAAATCACCCCACCTGGCCAGGACAATCCCTGGGTGCTCCCTTGGGCCACTCGCCTGACCCACCTCGCAGGGCTGTTGTTGCGAGGATAACACGGGGAGAACCACGCGCGCCCCCGGGAGCTCCCCGGGAGAAAGCGGGCGATGAATGCAATGCACGAAATATATGAGAGGCGACCAGGTTTTGCAGGTGAGGGGCCCCCGCCAGCCTCCGCTTCCAACACCCGGCGCAACGACGCCGAAGTTTTCCCCCGGGCTTGGCTCGGGGAGCAGCGCTGCTCCCCCCCGGCTCCCCTTCGCCCTCCCGGCTCTCTCTGCCGCCCACTGGGGACCCCCCTCACCTGCCAAGTCCGGAGCGCCGGTGGAAGTTGCATGCATGCATGCAGGACGCCGCGTTGCCATTGCATTGCACTGCACTCCATGCAACGCCTGCACGCATGCATTGCCTTGCACGCCCGCCAAGGGGTCTCCCCGCGGTCCGATGCGTCCCCTCCGGCACGGATGCAGCATTGCAAAAATAACACCCCCCCCCCGACGCAGCCCTACCTGGGGGGCAGCCTCCGCCGCTCCGCCTCCGCAGGGATCCCCGGGCTCCATCCTGCCGCCCGATCTCCGCAGGGGTGCAGGCAGGCTGCGCGGGGTCTGCGCGGAAGAGCCCCTGCCCGCCCGGCTGGCCGCCACTGCGCTCATTCCATGGCCGGGAGAAGAGCGCTTCAAACAAAACGCCCGGCCCGCCAGGCCACGCTGGGAAACGTAGTTTGCGCACCCCGCGCGGGCGCGGAGCCCAAGGGCGAGGGAACTACAGATCCCGGCAGCCTCCGCGCCGGGGACGGAGGGGGAGAGGCCGGGTGCAGGGATGGAGGGACGGGTGGGCGAGCGAGTGAGTGAGTGGCAGCCGCCAAGCCTTGGCCGAGAGGCAGGAAGGGCCTCCCTGGAGGAGGAGGAGGGAGGCGCAGAGCGGGAGGGAGGGAGGGAGGGAACCCCAGGGGTCATATAGTGACGGCGCCCCAATTGAAAATTTGACTTTTTTTTAAAAAAAAATCTTTCGAATTTTTTAATTTTTCCCGCGGCACACCAGGCAACATCTCGCGGCACATTAGTGTGCCGCGGAACAGTGGTTGGGAAACACTGTTCTAAAGGTTGTATCTTATCTCCTTGGCTCAAGGGTCACATAACTCCATATCCTCCAACATTTCTCAGATGAAAATAGAGACATCCTAAGGAAAAGTGGGACATTCTGGGATCAAATCAGAAACCGGGACAGCTTCTGTAAATATGGGACTGTCCCTGGAAAATATGAACATTTGGAGTGTCTGCAGTTCCTTCTGGGCAAAGAACTTGCTGTTCCTCCCTGCTCTAGCTGCCCACTGTGAAACAGTGCAGAACTACACAAACACAGAGGCTAAGGCAGCAAATGGCCACTAGCCACAATATTCCACCTCGAATGTTGGAGGCAGTGTGCCTCTGAAAACCAGTGTTGCAGGAATCACAAGCAAGGAGACCAATTTCGCACTCAGGTCTTTCTTGCAGGCTTTCCATATTCATCTGGTTGACCAGTTACAACAGGATGTTGGACTAGATGTGCCCTTGGCCTGATGCAGGCAAACATGTAGTCTTAGAAAACTGCAAGTGTGGCTTTCAGCACTTACCAATGCAAAATATTTTAATTGGGCTTGGGCCCCTTCTTGGTCTCCTTCTCAAAGTCATAATAACTAGCTACTTTCTGTTTACCAGGCATTTCTAGAGTACCGCTACTTTAAAGCATCACAGGTTTTATAGCTTTTGTAGCACCTGTCTATTTTTCAGTGCATCTTTTTTGCCTCCTTCTCCTGCTGGGCTATTGCTGTGCAGATCGATACAGTACAGTCAACAGAGATGCTAATTTGGGCACTTTGAGCTGTCTCCTATGGCCTACATTATATTTTTTTAAAAATAAACTCGGCTCAAGTTCCAGCCTGAATGGCCTATTTAGAAGACATGCAGGGCAAATACGGTATATTCTGGTCTAGCTCTTCAGTACAATCAAGCTACTCCTAAAGTGACCTGGAATGCAAGGGGATGAGGATGCTCAATTGATTTGCTCAGCCTGCAGAGCTTTTCATGCATCTCTACAACTTTGTAACCTCCAGTGCTCCTGCTGTTGCTGGTGCTGGTGCTGTTACTAAGCAGCCACCCTCACCCTCACAGATAAGTGGCTTAAAATGTACCGTATTTTTCGCTTCATAAGACGCACCCTTTTCCTCCTAAAAAGTAAGGGGAAATGTGAGTGCGTCTAATGGGGTGAATGGCGCTGCGCAGAGAGGGAGAGCTGTGCAGTGCCCCTTCAGCGAAGCGGGAGGAGGAACGGAGCCCCTTCTGTTCCTCCTTCCGCTTTGCTGAAGGGGCGCTGGGCAGCTCTCCTTCTCTGCGCAGCGCCCCTTCAGCAGATCGCCTCTCCTGGCTTCTGCCTTAGCTGAAGCAGCCTCTTCCGGGCAGGGAGAGCCTTCATCCTGCTGCCCTGAAGAGGCTTCGCATGGCTATCCCAGAAGCCAGAACAGCCAGAGTCTATCCTAGAAGCCAGATCCCTCTTGCTGTTCTGGCTTCGGGGATTCAGAATATTTTTTTTCCTGTTTTCCTCCTCCAAAAACTAGGTGCGCCTTATGGTCTGGTACGTCTTATAGAGTGAAAAATACGGTAGTTAGGCCCTTCCCCCTTAAAATGCAGTGAGGTCATTACCCCCTGCTGTGTTCCAAGGTGCTTTTCTGTTGCTGTACACGCCAGCAGAGAGGGTGGGGACACATTCCCCAATTTGTTTCCCCATGCTGAACTGTTATTCAGTGAAGCCGTCACGATCTGTGAATGTGCATATAGAAGTTGGTTTGAGACAAAAATACACCAAACAGCAATAAGGATAGATATGTATCAAGGCTAATGTCATCTGTATGTGGCTTCAGTCACCAGTGGTGGGAGAGCACTGGAGGCAGAGTAAATGTTTTAAAAGAGCTGCACTGGTTTCCAGTTCATTTCCAGGCTCAATTAAAGGTGCTGACAATAGTGTTTAAAGCCTTAATATCAGAAAGACTGCCTCCTGCCCTATAGACCCTCTTAGGTGCTTAGATTGGCAGGGTGGGGCCAGAGGTGTAGCAATGTCAGGTGGCACCCAGTGCGGAATTTTATTGTCACTCCTGCCCTGCCCATGACTCCCAAGCCTACATTGAGCTGGGGAAAGGGGGTAGCTTCGCTGCTTTACTGGCAGCCCCGACATTTGTCGGAGCCGCTGCTTGCTGTAGGCTTGGGAGTTGTGGGCCGTCCCCCGAATGTCACCCCCCTTCAGGGAAGACACCCGTCCTCTCCCCTGCCTGCCTGCCTCACCCACCAAGTTGATGGGCATTGCCATTCCAAGGGTGTGGGCGGGACGGTTCTTATGCAGATTTTGGTACCTTTCTTGAGCCAAGAACTAAAGAAGTGTGAAATCTGAAGAATAGTTACGATCCATGTGTCAGTTTGGGAGGTGGAAGTTTGATTGGTTCCCTTCAAAAAGCTAATACTCCTCATTCCCCAATGAATCTCTCTCTCTCTTTCTCTCTCTCTCTCTCACACACACAAAATACATTTTACCAATAAACACGTTGCGCTGCTTTAAGGTTGTTGTTTTTAAAATTTATTTCATGGTCTATTTCAGTTGGGACCTCCCCTGATCTTATTGTGTCTTTTATATATTTTGCATTCTTGTATACTGATATTTGTAAGAGAAAGAGAAAGAAAGGCCATTGTTGTGATTCTCCCCGGAGATGACTTTGCAATGAAAGATGGGGTGTTAGAAATGCTAGAAAGAAAGAAATATTCTCCAATGCAGAGCTTTCCAAACTTTCCATGTTGGTGACACACTTTTTAGACATGCAGCATTTCGTGACACAGTATTTCAGTTTTACTTGAAAACCGGAAGTTAAACTAACCCCTTTCCAGCCCTGGGAGGAGTGTGGGGAGCATTCACACAACACACCTACACACTGCAGCCAACACACCAATGCGTCACGGCACAGTTTGGAAAGCTCTTCTCTAATGTATGTTATACATTCTGAGTGTGGCCAGTCACATCATACACATTCCCCACCCCAGCACTGGAATCTGTGGTGGATTTTGGACTCTCAAATTTCAGTGGCCCCTTTTGCAACACTAAAATTCAGTGCCCCCCCCCCCCGTGCTCCATTCTACAGCATTGTTGTGGCTCCCAGGGCATCCAAACCATGCGCGCTACCCTACTCTGCTGGAATGAAGACAGTGGTCAGCTCTATTGCCTAGCAAGGAGCATTGAATTGACAGGAATCATTCCTATGAGGGGATCCTACGACTGGGGGAGACTGTTGGGAGAACCTTCAGCAACTCCCTTTCAAGCTCCTTTGTTCCTCCTCCTTTGTTCCTCCTGGTGCTGTGAGGACTGCCAGCGCAACAGTATCCCAGAAGCTGAGATTCCAAACCTGAGATTTAAGGATGGTCATTGGAGATGGACACTCACTCTCAGTCACCTGGAAATTAAAGTCCTTCACCAGACATCTGCAGGGGGCCAGGAGAACCTGGAGACTTCATGTCAGACTTGGAGGTCTGCAAACCCAACATGCTAGCCATGAAGAAGGAGAGTTCATTTCACGGAATTTCTCCAAGGGAAAGAGAAATTATCCAACAGCTTCCCTAGGGTGATGCTCATCAGTAGCAGTGGCAGCAGTACAGATTATTTCTTTCCCCTCTCTAAGTTTTTTTATCTTCCTTCCTGGCTCTGCCAGGTGCAGGAATAGCAGCCATTGTGCTGACAGTCCACAGTGATCCAAATCTAGTATTGTTTGTATGAGGGGCATGGGAGAAATGACCACCAGAAATGGTGGATAATATTTGGAGAAAATCTGCAAAGTGCCCTTATGTGTGGGTTTTTTTTAGGGGACTGTGAATAATGGTGATAATCATGGGGAATCACAGAAGACCATATTCTCGGAATTTTCAGCTTGGTTCCAGCTGAAAATGAAAAAAATACTGGTAGCAATTTCTCTGAAATTGTGTATGCAATTCATCTCCGATGAGTACTAGTAATTTCTTCTCTATTATCTATTCTCCCCACCCCCCAATTATTTGAGAAGTTACATTAAACCATGATTCAGACTAAAGGGGAAATAATTAAACTGGTTAATAGTTTCTAGCTATTTCACTTGTATTGGTAGTAATTAATCACCATCACTTTCCATGGTTTTTAATAATTCTAATGTTCTTTTTCCCTGTTACCACAGTCCCTTTTCTGTCCTTCATTTGACCTTGTTCAGGCAATAGAAATTCTTCAGTCAACAGCAGAAGGTCAGATACATCAAGGCACAAATTAACCATCATTTGCACAATGTAAGCAAACTGTTATAAAATGCCATTGTCTTTCTGCATAATTATCTATAATCACTCACTGATAGGCTGTGCATTCAAACTTGTCTCCTGGAGGCCCTTGCAAGAAGAGCTTCATAGTGTGGGAGTATCACTATCCTGATAAATGACCTTTAGATATTGGATTTCATTTTTCTCTGCGTTTCCTTTCTACAAATCATTGGAGAGTGTGACATTCCAAAGTTTGTAATTATCTTGCTTGGAATGTGAATGTACCCAGCTTGGACAGCTCAATTGTAATACAATTTGAGTGTCCTAAATCTAGAAAGTTAGTTTGGGGGTTGACATGTAAAATTTGATTTTGCATATGGTTTTCAACTAACACTCATTTTTTTCCATTCTCCTTTTTGTTTTTTGTCCAAACCAAAAACTTTGTTATATATATTTTTATTTCATAAAACTGATATACTACTTGATAGTAAAAATGACAACCCCAAAACTCAAAGTGGGGCTGTGCAACCAATCTGTCTGAATCACAAACTGAATTGGGCTGATCAGTCTGGATCAGGCTGATGCAGCTACAAATCTCTACAGAGTGGGTTGCATTGATCCGACTCAATTTGTAACAATTTTTGCTGACCTGTTGCTCAAAGGGCCTCTTAGAAAACAAGGCAGGTCTCTAAAGTATTGCAATTACTAATTAAGAGAGCACCAGAATGGGGAGAGGAGGAGGAGGAGAGCAGATATTTTCTTATTGGGGGCTGCATGGTTAGAATTTCACCAAAGCATCTTCAATCACAGTGTGTGAGGGGAGGAATGTTGATGTCTTAAAAGGCAGCAAGCTCACACTGCCTTCACTCTTGTAAGTTTTGTCTCCTAAAATGAGTTTGGTGGTGTATATTCAGCTTGTTTTTTTGCTTCCTTCACAGTACCCTACCCAACATTATACTTGTTTGTCTACCACCCTTTCCCAATTAATTCCCGTCCAAACTTTGTTTTTAAACTTAGTTGCCTGTGTCTTCATCAAATAGTTACTTAAGCAGTTGCAGAATTTCCTTATCCTGTCCAGCTCGTTTTGTTTCTAGTTTCTCAGGTAAGGTTTATTTACAGCTGTCTTCTGCGTTTTGCCTTTATTAGTAATTTGTCTTTTGTGTGTGCCAGTAAGTCTTGCAACTCCACAGTCCAGTCCATGGTACATGCAGTTCACAAGGGCCATACATGCAGTGTAATGCAGTTCCTAATGCAACTGAATGGGATTTCCAAAAAAATGTGGATTGGGTCTGGATTGATCTGAAATGTAGTGGGCTGGATTCAGATACACTAACTCAATCAGGTGCTGAATTGGATTGTGGGGGTGGACAATCCCTACTAATTACAGTTCAAATAGAACTGAACAAGGCTTTTTTTTAAGGGTCTAGAGTACATGTGGTGAATCTTTGGCCCTGCAGATCTTGCTGACCTATAACTCTCATGCTTGCCAAGTGTTATTCAGTAACATTGGAGAGTTTAAGGTTCCTTACACTTGGTCTAGGGGCTCTGCAACCTGAACTGAAAAACTTGGCTTATATGGAGGCTAGTGAGAGTTGCTTTTCTCCTCCAAGATGCACCTTGGAATTCCAGTTGCATTATATAGATTTAAACATGGCTGGAGCAAGGAGTTAAGGTAGCACAACTGTTTTGTTCTATCCCCAAGAAAATTGCACCTAAAACTGTAAAATGGAGAGATACCGGTAATTTAATCTCTCCCCTCACCACATTCCCTTCCCCTCCTATACACACACACAAAATACCAATTCATTTTTCACTATTCTGAAACATCAGCCTAGCACACTTTTCTAAATATCTTAAATTTCACCTCCACATTTCCTGGCTCTTGTGATTGTTCTTCCCACCCACTCCAAGTGTAAAATCACAAGCTGCAGAATACTTATATTTGTTCATTTCCTTCCCCTTTCAAGACATTTGTTTCCCTAATCAATTTCGTGTTGCTCAGGTTTGTTCCTGAGAACACGGCAATCCTAGGGCTGATTCATCCTTGCAGCCAAAATGACGTGCCGCAGATATACTGTATACAAGGAATTTGGGGTAAGGTGAGAGGAAGGATATATAATTCATTGCAGTTTGACAGAACTGTCTGCTCTTTCAAATTCACTTTAGAACTGGGAGGGAATAATCAAGGAGCCAGGAAACTATTAAAAGAGGTGATGCTGACAGCTGGAGACTAATTTAATTTGTGGGACTGATGGATCCCTTACGTAATAAAATCATTAAAAATAAATAGCCAGTCTGTATTTTACATTACATTAAATGTGACTAGCTCTTTTTCCTGCTCCTGGTATTTTAATTACGGCATTTTTGCGCTGCTTTCTAGGTGGGCCTCACAAAGCTTTCACTATATCCTGAAAATGCACCTCTTTGCCAGCTGACTTTTGACACCTGGCATTTGTTTGTTTGTTTGTTTGTTGTGGGACCTGCTCTATTCTTTTGATTTTAACCAGTTTTGGTCTGACTTTTCGTTTCATTTTACATTGTTGTAACCTGCCCAAGGACCTCCCAACAGAGAAAGATGACTAAGGTAATATTCAGCTCAAGCTCCACAACAGACATTAACAGGTCAATCCTATGGCCTCTGGGAGAGCATCCCGGGGACCGTCAGATCAGCAGAGGTGAGAGAGTTCTCATGTTGGAGAGGGTGACTAAAATCAGCAATCATTTTTTAAAGAAAAAGAAATAAAACACGTGAAATTCCTACTTGCCTGGGTATGCTCACCTAAACAAGACTGTTTTAAGCAGGTACTGGAAGAGTGAAGTGGAGGCACCTCCCTGATGTCAAGAAACACAAGATGCAGAGGGTTCCAAAATGTAGGTAGTAGCATAGCAAGGTCAGGTGGTACCCGGTGTGGAAAACTTCTTGTCACACACCCCCACCTTGATTATCATTATTATTATTTTTGCCTGCAAAAATGGTTTGAATTTATTTCATATTTTCTTACAAAGGAATGTGGATTCTGGGCCGCTGATAAAAAGGAGGCAACTGTGGACAGATACTTAAATCTCCAGGATGGATTGTGTTTTGGCTTGTGTTATTTTATTTATAGCAGGCATGTCCAGCTCCCAAGAGACTGCAATCTACTCCATATATATATATATATATATATATATATATATATATATATATATGCAGGTTTTGGTGTCTTCGGGTGTCTTCCCGTGTAAGAGTCGGGGTGTCTGTGCGACGTTTCGACGAGGTCTCACTCGTCATCTTCAGGCTGGTGCTTTCGGCTTCTTGTTACTGGAACAGAGCAGAGTCTGGTGTTTGAGTTCCTATAAATACTGTTGAGGGGTGTGGTGTATAGCCTCCAACGTTCTGGGCAGAGAGGAAGTTCCTAGATTAGTGTGCCTTTTCTTCTTTTGTTCCTTAATTACTTGAGGGATATCTTGGGTGATTTCATGAGTGATATTCTGAATATCACTGGGTGGGTCATTAATTACTTGAGGGATATCTTGGGTGATTTCATGAGTGATATTCTGAATATCACTGGGTGGGTCATTAAGTGTAGATTAGTTGCTAAAGCTCTCGTGTCTTGACCTCTTGACCTCACCCCTCAACAGTATTTATACACCACACCCCTCAACAGTATTTATAGGAACTCAAACACCAGACTCTGCTCTGTTCCAGTAACAAGAAGCCGAAAGCACCAGCCTGAAGATGACGAGTGAGACCTCGTCGAAACGTCGCACAGACACCCCGACTCTTACACGGGAAGACACCCGAAGACACCAAAACCTGCATTCCTATACCCGTGAAAATCTACGAAAGCATATATATATATACACACACACACACACACACACACACACACACACACACACACAGAGACAACTGGCAGTGATCTACCCATTGGATTGAGCAAAGTTGCTGAACTTTTTTGGGGGGAGCCAGAGTTGTTGAGCCACCCTACAGCTGAGGGGACCATTTTGGCAGGGGGAAGCCTGCGTGCGCCAAAGCCACAGCATCTCTCCCAGACAGTGAGTGCTGCACAACATTTGCCAACCCCTCAGAGGTGGCACCCAGGGTGAACCACTCCCACCACCTTTCTCCGTCCCTGATTGTAGGTGCTGCCACACTACAAGGACAATGATTTACAAATGTAGAATGGGTATTATGGGGTACCTGTAGTAGTTACAGTTAAGTCCAGTCAAAGGCAACTATGGGGTTATGGAGCTCATCTCATTTTAGGCCAAGGGAGCCAGCATTTGTCCACAGGGAGCTTTCTGGGTCATGCGGCCAGCATAACTAAACCACGTCTGGAGTAACAGGACACCGTGACAGAAGCCAGAGTGCACAAAAACACCACTTACCTTCCCACCACAGTGGTACCTATTTATCTACTTGCACTGGCATGCTTTCAAATTGCTAGATTGGCAGAAGCTGGGACAAAGCAATGGGAGCTCACTCCGTCACGGGGATTCAAACTGCTGACCATCCAATTGGCAAACCCAAGAGGCTCAGTGGTTTAGGCCACAGCACCACCCGCATCCCTTTTCTACAGATCAATTCAGTCAAATGGGCATATGTGACATAAGCAAATTGGTCTCAAGCTGTTAAAGGCTTTATATACTAATAGTAACACCTTTAATTTGGCCCGGTATTACTTTCTGATCTCCACCTCATGGTGGGGGTCATGGTGATATTTAGAGATAACGGACAGCCAGTGTCCTCCATCTTTTGCATGATAACCTTTCATCTATGGTCACCATTATCATGTTCTCCCCAGGCAAAGCTTAGTTAGGTCTTTCAATCATTCCTCACAGGACCCGGACATTGCTACAAGCAGCTACACCTGTGAGCACTTTCCTACAACTATCATATTGCAAAGAGCAAATGGTAGCATAGAACATATCACTAGGGGAGTGATGTTATGTGACAAGATAGAGTGCCAGCATGATTTAAGTTACTCACCCCTCGTAAACAGCGTCTGGGTGGAAATTGCTGTTATGTCCAGGAAAATCTCGACATATGGCAGCCCATGTCAGTAATGTAGATTTTGATGAATTACATTAAAAATAGCTCAAAAACTCTCCCCCCAAGCTCTGGGGATTTTCACTTTTTTGAAATATGGCAACCCTAGATAAGTGGGGTATGCAAGGCATTAAAGCAGTCGTATTACAATTAGTGATGGGCAAGCTCCCTTCAGCTCAACTGAGAAATGGTTTGGTAATCATGAGGTTTTTTTTTCAGGAAATGGTGAAAGAGTCTCTTCTCTCCCAGCCCATAATGTTGGCACATGTCTGCTGGCAGTGCTGTGTGCATATCCCTTAGCATATATATCCCAGGGGATTGTTCTGGGTGAAATCCCTACTTTAGCATATGATTGACACAAAGGCAACACACCAAAGTCTGAAAAACACAGGGATTCAGATGCAGTGAAAACTCACTTCTTTGTTAAATCTCTGTGTTGTGCTTAATGCAAAAGTTAGAAAAACAAACACCTGGAAGCCAGTAGAAATATATTGGCAGAGAAGTTTATGCAGGTATGTTCCCACCATTCCATTCATTTCCTTTCCTTTTTTTCTGCATAGCATTGGGCTTATTTTTCAAAGCACCTGAAACAAAAGAGGCCCTCCATAATATTTGAGTTGGCTTTTTGCATGACCTCAAGTGTTACTTCACAAATAATATATGTCAGGCAGGAATGGCACATTTTCAGCAAATAATAAAAATATCATTCTCAGTCCCCTTGAGGCTTTGCAAGAAGAAAATATCTTCTGCAACAAAATCATATAATTTGCACCTGCCCCTAAAAACCAATGCTCTCTATCCATTGTTAATACTGAGGCTCATGCTGGAATCAGTGCTGGTTGAGCTCAGCTAAACAATGGCCTTTGAATCTAATGGACATATCAGAAAATCTCTCACATGGAGTATATCTTTGGGGAGAACTAGAAATGGTGTCTTTTATTTATTTCATTTACTGGTTCCAAGCAGAGATGAAGTGAACATGCGCTGAGCTCGCATCTTTTGTGACATGCCAGTTCCGTCTCTGCCTCCAGTCCTAGGAACCCTCAGGACCCCATGTGGTCTCAGAAAGCCACCAGTGGGGAGCTTCCTCAAAGAGTTTGGTTGCCTTCTTTTATTACAGGACTCCTCTCTGAGTTTGCTCACTTTTTATATACAATGTTTGCTCCTCTCTTTCTCGGGCCCCATCCGCGCTCTGCATTTGAAGCAGGGCCATTCGGCTTCAAACAGTAATGATGCCTCCCAAAGCATGATGGGAGCTGTCCTTTGTTAGGGTGCTGAAAGTTGTCAGGGGGGCCCTATTCCCCTCACAGACCTACGATTCCCAGGGTTCCCTGGGAAGAGAGATTGACTGTTAACCCACTCTGAGAATTGTAGCTTTGTGAGGGGTATTGTTGTTGTTTAGTCATTTAGTCATGTCCGACTCTTCAGGACACCATGGACCAGAGCACGCCAGGCATTCTGTCTTCCACTGCCTCCCACAGTTTGGTCAAACTCATGCTGGTAGCTTCGAGAACACTGTCCAACCATCTTGTCCTCTGTCGTCCCCTTCTCCTTGTGCCCTCAAACTTTCCCAATGTCAGGGTCTTTTCCAGGGAGTCTTCTCTTCTCATGAGGTGGCCAAAATATTGGAGTCTCAGCTTCAGGATCTGTCCTTGCAGTGAGCACTCAGGGCTGATTTCCTTCAGAATGGATAGGTTTGATCTTCTTACAGTACATGGGACTCTCAAGAGTCTCCTCCAGCACCATAATTCAAAAGCATCAATTCTTTGGCGATCAGCCTTCTTTATGGTCCAGCGCTATACATTCCATACATCACTACTGGGAAAACCATAGCTTTAAAAATATGGACTTTTGTTGGCAAGGTGATGTATAGAGGGCTCCTAACAACTGTCAGCACCCTAACAAAGGACAGCTCCCATCATGCTTCATTACTGTTTGAAGTGAAATGGCATTACTTTAAACGTATTCTATAGATGGAGCCTCAGTAGCTTTCAGCAGGGATTGGTGGCAGGATTCATTGCCCACAGTGGCACAGTCAATCCAGCTGTGACTCTGCTTGCTCCTCACTTGATGTCACATGTTGTTGATATGTTGTCTGTGTATGCTGACATCATAGGCTCCATGTGGGGCTGTATGAATTCTTTTAAACCTGGAGGTCCAGTGTCAGTAATCTGGCATCCTTGAGCAATTGCTAGCAACCCAACAGGCACGGGTAATTGCCCCGGGTTCCCCCATGCTGGGCAGCGGAGCCTTAGAAGCTAGCATTTTTAATTTCTACCAGTGTGCTGGAGTGATGCCATACAAGCGTTCTGGGTATTGTGAGAAAATTAAAGCCATAGCTTCCAAGTTGCTGCCAAGTAAGCCCACAGCTGGGGCTTGTATCAGTGGAAGCTTCACCAGGCATCGCTTTAGCCAAAGGCTCGCTCAGCCCTGAAGCTGGCTCTGTGATCATGGGAGCATGAGGAGGGAGGACATCTTTGCCCATTCATTTATCACACATGATATGCAGCTCTGTTAATAACAAAAATAAACATAACCCAAAGCAAACAAAACTTTGTCGTTTGGAAAAGCTGATTATTGCAGGGGCCCGGGAAAGACTTGCCCCTTTGTGAAGCTCTGCACAGTTGGCTGTGAAGGAGGTTCAGGTTGTCCTCTGGCTTAATAAGGGTGGCTGGATTCAAGATCACTGGGCTTGTTTGCTGAGCCAAGCTTCTGATCCAACCTGGCAAATCCTGTGATTTTGCCATATAATTCCTCCCATTTTGCCCTCTAGGAATGATGTCTGTGATGTCAAAATGCTGGTTGCTGCTCAGCACGAGAAACAAATGCAAAGCGAAAAGCCATCAAAACACTGCAAGGCAAAGCAAACAGTGATGAAACTTGCTGTGTGTAACATTTGCTTTCTTCTACAGCTTTATGAAATCCCAGCAGTGTGACCTTCCTTTCATCATGTCACAGCTGAAGCGGGCAGCGCCATGCACAGAGATGTGCAGGGGAATGCCCTTAAAACAAATAGCCAATAACGGAAAACATGGCAACATACTAGCATCCAAAGAAACAGGTGAGTCAAGTGAAAGCTTTGCTCTTCAAGGTGCCTTCTGCAGTAGCACCCCCAACTCTGAGCAGCAATATAAAAATGGAAGGGCTGTAGGTCAGTGGCAGAGGTTTTGTTCTGCAAGCAGGTTCAGTCCCCACCATTTCTGGATTCAATCCCCAACATCTCCAGGTCGGACTGGGAATGTCTCCTGCCACTGCCAGTCAGTGTAGACAATACTGAGCTAGATACAACTTTGGTCTGACTTGGCAGCTTCCTATTCAAAAATCACAATAATCACAAAAGTAAAATAAAATAAGGCCTTATACTACGGTTTGTCTCTTAACGAAGACTCTAATTACTCTTGTCAAGACATTCATTCATTTCTTTTTCTCACTACACAGCTGAAAACAACATGAATCTCTCCCATCATTATGAGTATTATTATTATTATTATTAGTTGTTGTTGTTGTTGTACTGAAAAGCTTTTAGTGGATCTACCATAAGAGTTTTAATTGATTTCATTTTAAATTACGTTTCTGTTTCTATATGTCAATCTTACAAGCTTCATATTGAGATATTTGGCTGCCCAGTGTGAGAATAATGCTAAGCTAGGCAGGCCATTGGCTTCATCCAGCAGGGCTATTTTCTTTTCTTTTTTTAAAGAGCATTGTCTTAGATTATAGATATATGTGCCGCAATATATACTACCATGAAAAGGAACTTCCTTCTGTGTTAAAGCAGAGGGTGCTTCCTCTTCTGTAATAGCACCTGCGGCTTCATTTTGCATATTTTTTGTAATTCACTTTTTAAATGATGTTCTGCCTGGTTTATCAGGATTTGGGAATTACTAATGTTTTCCTTTCCTTTCAAGTGAGCATTAATGACCCCCAGAAAGCAGAGGCAGTGAATCCCACCCCAACCCCAACCCCAGCTGGCCTCCCTTCCTTCATGAGCAACCTTATGTTGGCAAAAGTGGACAGAGCCACAGCTGCCCACATTCCATTCACAGAAAAGACAGCGGATACTCCAAGCTTGAGCTTTGTGTTCCAATACAAATAATTTAGAAACATTTGCTGTCATGAAACTGCCTGTCTTTTCTTATTGCTGTATGGAAAAACACATGAATATAACCTTTGAAGGATTTGTAAGAAAACAATTTTTTACTTACTAAATGTGTAGGCTCTTTCTGTGCTAAGGGAATTGGGAACCTGGAAGAACTTAGAAGGGGTATTTTAAAGGTCTATCAGCCTATATTTCCATGCTTTAGTTTGCTGTATGTTTTGTGATTTTAAATCTCTGGCTGGGGCTTTCTTACTAGAGAATACTTGCCTCAAACCTGGATCTTTGCATCCAGGATAATTCTCCTTTAATTTTACCATATCTAGTATTTATTCTTTTAAACCAAAATACAAAAAAAAAAGGAGGAAGAGGAAGAAACAGGAGGGGCCTGAACGGTGGGAACTTGGGTTGGAGGAGCTGAGGATCTCCCTTTTCCACACCAACATAGTCACTTTAGTAGGGGAGGCAGAGATACCGCCTCTCACCTCCTACCTCCAGTAGGGAGCTTCAGTGGAGGCTGCTGAGGGGTTTGATCAGTTGAGGAGAGGAGGTTGAGCAGGAGGCAACAGTGACTAACCAGGACGCTGACCAGGAGGGTGAAGCCTTATTATCTAGAACCAGTTGCCACCTTCACAGATGGGAGCAGAGCCACTTGCTCTGGTGGAGCATAAACTTGCAGTCTCAACACATGGCCAGAGAGAATTGCAAGTGAGCATGCCATGCCTCAAAAGTCAGAGGGAGGGGTGGGGAAACTTGTTGGGACATCTTTGTTGCTTCTATCCAGTTCAGAACTCCTTGCCCTGCTCCTGAACTCCTGGAACATGACTCCTGAGCACTGTGTTTACTGCTGAGCCTGTACTGTTACTTGATTGAACTTTTCTTACAAGTTTGAGCCTCTGTATGCATTTTGGGGAAGGGTCAGGGCAGAGGTTTCTATCCTGCCCCCCACAAATCTCACCATCTTTATGGGCAACCTTTTCCAGAAGATATTTGTACCTCGAGGAGATAAGTGATCTGACATGTCCATTTCTTCCTGCCTCTGTTTACTTCCCATCTCTATTGCTTGTTCTGCTCTTTGATGGCCAAGAGCAAGCAGCCTTTAATGTACAATCTGGTGGAAGGAAGAAGCGATAATGCAGGTTACCTTCTGACCTTCTTTGATGTTAGACATTGTTTGGAGGAACGTGCAGAATTGGAAGAGGGGGCTAGCTAATTAATAATCTGCACTAGCTAGTCGGGCAAGGCACGTAGGCTAACAATTTAGCTATCTATAAATCAGATGGTTTTGAGGCATAGTCTGGAAGCTCGTGTACAAACTAATGACCAGAGGTTCGTGCAACCTGAGACTATCTGGGGGGGGGGGTTACTTTGCCACTTTTTGAGGGCTTCCCAGTGGCAGTGCTTGCTTGGTAATGTATATAATGTTTGCTGTTTAGAATAAAATCTTTAATCTTCTCACTTACATGTGTTTGCATTGCTTCTGAATCTCATTAAAAGAACCCCCTTGCATTTGGCAAGACACCATCTTCCACCTAGACAAGGAAGAGACATCACAATTCAAGGATACATTCCAGCAATCCAAAAGCACTCAAGGGGAACATGGAGCAGACCAATAATGGAGAGAAGCAGGGAGAGTCTTGTGGGCTGCATGCAGAGTCTTCGAGGGCTTCCTTGAACCCACAGGCTGGAGGGTCCCCATTAATGCACTAAAGCTTAATTTGCAGGAATTCAGGTGATTGGGAATGCCCATTGTCAGGAGGACACAGACAGCAGACAGCACCTACAGAAATGTTCTGTGGGAATGTCTGAGCTGGGTCCTAGCAGGGAGAAGCTGTTGGGGGAGCAACAGAGAAGAAACACAGAAGAAACAAAGAAGCCAGGATGGTTTGGAGGTGTCAGGGAACTGCCATCACAGTCAGGAGTGGTGGAAGGGCTCCCGAGCGATGCCGGAGAAGGTCCCAGCAGAAAAAGAGGGGACTCAGTGACTGGGGAAGGAAATCAGCGTTACACCAGGGAGGAAGGCGGGCAGAGGCGGGTTTCGGAGGAATGGCTCCAGGACTCTTTGCCAGAGACCAGCGGGGAGAGCATTGGTCCTCCAGTGCCCACATCCACCCTGCGCAGAAGACTTCCGCGCAGGGAGGCTAGGCGGAGACTATCCGTCAAGGAACTTTTATGTTGGAAGAAGTTCAGGAAACGCCCACTGACGGATTCTGCCAGTGACTGAGACAGACAGGACTGTCCAGCCAGGGAAAGGTTTATCCAGGCAACCTCACCGAGAGTGGCAGCAACCTATGCATGAGCAACCCCCCCCATTCCCATTATAGGAGGGAAGGGAGAGATTTATAAGGAACAGACAAGGAGGTGGTAGAGAGGAAAAGGTGAGCTGCAAAAGGAATTTGTGGTGCCTCAGTAAGGAAGAGAAGAGGAAAAGAGCCACAGATGCCCAACAGCGGAGAAAGGGGCAGGGCAGGGTGGAGCTGGGGCAAGCCGCCCATAGGAGTGGGGCGCACTGCGGGGCCTCTGAAGTCTGCCTGCCTCCTCTCACTCAGCCACCCTACAGCTGGGGGGGGGGGAGGCAGCCGATGGACTGTTTGGGCAGCGTGGAGCCTGCGTGCGCCCAAACCACCGCGTCTCTCCCAGGAGAGGTGCGTGTCTCGGGCTTACTGCAGGCCCCGTGGTGAGTGCCGCCTGGCATTTTGTCACCCCCCTCAGTGGTGACCATCAGGTGGACCGTTCCCACTGCACCCCCTTCCTCCGCCCCTGCAGGTGCCTGTTATCCCTGATAGCAAGCCAGAAAGAGGAAGAGGGGTGGACAGGAAGGCAGTACAAGAAAAAGAAAGTTTGCCAGAATACAGTCGTACCTCGGGTTGAATATGCTTCAGGTTGAGTGTTTTCAGGTTAAGCTCCATGGCGACCCAGAAGTAATGGAACACGTTACTTCTGGGCTTTGCCGCTCGCGCATGCACAGACGCTCAAAATGACATCACGTGCATGCGCGGAAGAGGTGAAACGCGACCCGCGCATGCACAGATGCACAGTTGCGTGTTACGTTCTACTCAGGATGCAAATGGGGCTCCAGAACGGATCCCGTTTGCATCCAGAGGTACCACTGTACAGGCAAGGAAATATATACAGTGATACCTCGGGTTACAAACACCTCGGGTTACAAACACTTTGGGTTACAGATTCCGCTAACCCAGAAGTAGTACCTCGGGTCCCCAGGATGGGAACAGAAATTGCGCGCCGGTGGCGCAGCGGCAGGGCGAGACCCCATTAGCTAAAGTTAAGGTTAAGAATTGTTTCAGGTTAAGAACGAACCTCCGGAATGAATTAAGTTCATAACCAGAGGTATCACTGTACCGTTCAAGAGAATGAGAGAGAGAGGATAAAATGTTTGTTTGTTTGTGTGTGTAAAACCTGCCAAAACAAACCTCCGGCAAAATGCAGTGATTACTGGAGGCCACCAACCTTTTCCAGCAAGTTTCCCACCCAGAGCTGTCTGAGAACAAAAGACCCCCTGGGGTTCTGAGGACACCTGGGACTGGAGGCAGGGATGAAACTGAGACTTTATTCTAGGCATAAGCTCAGCACCTTTTGACTTCATCTCCACTTGCAACAAATAAAGAAAATAAACAAAAGGCTCTGTTTCCGATGCTCCCCAAAGAAATGCTTGGCAGGGGCTTGGACTCGATGGCCCTTGTGGTCTCTTCCAACTCTATGATTCTATGATTCTATGAAATGCCCAATGTGCGTGAGAGATTTTATATGTCCACTGGATTCAAAGGCCACAGTTTGGAATCTTAATTCAAGGGACACAATTCAACTGCAGCAAAACACTAACACACAAATGTTCAAGTACTTGATAAATTCTGTGAACCTGTTTTGTGTTTTGTTTTTTTAAACTGAAAAGGAAAATAACTATAGCCACAATTAGGTTAATGCCATCCACCCCCACCCCCCACCCCAGTTTTGAGGTCTTTTTTTAAGAAATGAAAATGTGCTTTATCCTCCCGTCTACCCCCATTACTAAGTAAAAGATGTCTCTGCAGCTTTCTATTTCTGTCATCTTGAGACAGTTGCTTCCAACCTTTTCTAAAGAACATACAGAGAAAATTTGACAGAACCAGGCTGATATTTTAAGAATAATGATATTGCATCAAAAAATATGCTCCAAGAAAGTGGTCCACAACAGATGACTGTAATTGACATATAACAGCTAAGATGTTTTTTTTTCAATGTAGCTAAACATGAAACTAAATTAGGAAAATGCAACAAACACTCTCCTTCAGAAAAAAGGGCTTATGGCTGAGGTCTCTAATATGGTACCCATGACCTTGTGATGCTCATGGTCCTCTGACACCACCATTGGTGCCTGCTATATCTCCATAGCTGTCAATGTTTCTCCTTTTTTAAGGGGAATTCCCTTATTCTGAATAGGATTCCTTGCAAGAAAAGGGAAAAGTTGACAGCTATGTATATCTCCCTGCCTTTCCAAATTATGACTTCTTTTCTTTATTCCACAGGTAGTACTGAGGTAGCTGAAAACTGAAAAATGGTCAAAGGCCTGGAAACGATGCCTTATGAGGAACGGCTAAGGGAGCTGGGCATGTTTAGCCTGGAGAAGAGGAGGTTAAGGGGTGATATGATAGCCATGTTCAAATATATAAAAGGATGTCACATAGAGGAGGGAGAAAGGTTGTTTTCTGCTGCTCCAGAGAAGCGGACACGGAGCAATGGATCCAAACTACAAGAAAGAAGATTCCACCTAAACATTAGGAAGAACTTCCTGACAGTAAGAGCTGTTTGACAGTGGAATTTGCTGCCAAGGAGTGTGGTGGAGTCTCCTACTTTGGAGGTCTTTAAGCAGAGGCTTGACAACCATATGTCAGGAGTGCTCTGATGGTGTTTCCTGCTTGGCAGGGGGTTGGACTCGATGGCCCTTGTGGTCTCTTCCAACTCTATGATTCTATGAAAAGCAGGCATCCTATCCCCAACATGTCTCCGGTCCCAAATAAGAGTGCTTTGTGTGTGTGATTTCATTTGTTGTTTGTTTTGGGAGGGGTTGCTTTTTTGTTGTTGTTGTTTCTTCATTTGGAAGTTTATCGGGGGGGCATGTGCTGTCTGGTTTTCTCCCTTTTGTTTCTTTGTGGAGTGTCAAGGGAATGGAGCAACTTCCTCGTGAGAAAGGTTGCAACGTGAGAGTCTTTTCATGTAAGAGGCAACATGACAGAATCGTATACAGCTATGTATGGGCATCGCATTGAGAAAGTGGTTAATGAAAACTTTCTCTCCCTCTCTCATAATTCTGGAATCTGAGGATATCCAAATGAAACTAAAGGTTGGAATATTCGGGATGGAGAAATGAAAATATTTCTTCACACACACAGCACAGGGTTAAACTATGGAATTGGTTCCCGCAAGAGGTTGTGATGGCTCTTTAAAAGAGGATTGGACAAATTCATGGAGGATAGGGCTGTCAATGTCTACTAACCCTGATGGGTATGTTCTGTTCTTATGAAAATAATAATAATAATAATAATAATAATAATAATAATAATAATAATACAGTCATACCTCTTCTTGGGAACACTTCATGTTGCCTTTTTTGGGTTAAGAATGTGGCAAACCACAGAAGCATTCTGCGCTCTTCGTGCATGCGCATAAGTGCTCTATCGCGCTTCACACATGCGCAGAAGCACCACTCTGGTTATGGAATTTTTGCCCAAACAGTAGCTAGAAACTGCACAATGCATAGGTGTTGTTGCACATAAAAGGCTTGTGTTTTATTACAATCAAGCAGTGTATAATTGTTAAATAAATAAAATAATTCAGCTGCTGTTCACATGCTTCCCATATACATACCACCTGTCACTTTGAGAACAGGATGCTGGGTTAAATGGCCTCTTCTTATGTTCTTGTGTCTGTTTTTCACGATGTTGCCTTTTAAAAAAATCTGTAATTATTATTTTTTAAATGGGGTGTAGGTGTCTTGTCTTTTGTGGGTGGAGTTTTGCCTTTAGCATTACCAGGTTTTCTTTCCCTTCTGTGAGATGGTTATAATGCTCACAACAGTTGCATAGATTTCCAAATGTGTGCCTGGGCCCAAAAAAGGATAGCACCCCTTGGCTTATGGCTCAGCGTACACAGACACTTTGCATTAAGTATTAATTCTGCTTCCCCATATATGAACAAACAGAAGGTGGAAGCTCATAATTCATCACAGGTGAGGGAAATTGCAGTCTCTTGCCACCTCAGGTGATCTAAATTAATATGCATCTTTCATAGGCACAGCAGAAAAAATTTCCTAGCAACATGTAAGTATGTAAAGTGCTGGCGGTATTCTTCTCATGTTAGAGGTACATCTAAATGTGAAGCCCTTTGCACTCAGTTTAGGAAGAAGTGCCTGAAATAGAAAGAATCCAGCTGTCGGATTGTTCTTTTGCATCCTGCTCAGCCTTAACTATTCTGTTCCTTCTGGCCCATCACAATTGCATATGCCATCTTATAGTATATCTAGTGACACGAGATCCCGCCGGTTCTAAATCTGAGCAGGTCATAGAGGGAGCACTGTGTTATTCTGTTACTGCAAAAGCAGCTAAGAGCCTTAAGGCACCTTAAAGACTAACAAATATATGGCAGCATAAGCTTTTATAGATTACAGCCCACTCCATTGGATGCCGGAAGTGTTATACTGAATTGCAGGGGTGGAGACTGTGAACTGTGAGGAAGGAAAGAATGAAATACAGAAAAGTAGAAACAGTGATAATTACATTATGATCAGCGGACACTTACACATACAAAGTTGTTACCATAGACTGCCTGGCATTGGGAAGCAAATTAACACATGTAACAATAACAATAACAACAACAACAACAACAACAACAACAACAACAGCCCTGAATCAGTTTACAAGTGATAGGATTAAAATGTTGAAGAATTGTAAATTCTGTGGTTTCACATTCCTTTCTTTCACTATGGAATAGCAGAAAATGTGTGGGGAAATTCATATGTATGGCAACCCATGTTGTCGGTGTAGTTTTAGGCGATTTCCCTTTTTTTGTGTGATTTTGCCAAAAAAGCTCAACAACTTGGGGCAATACTAAAAGAAGATTTTCACTTCTTGAAATATGGCAACCCTAAGTGCAGATCTTGGCAAGGTTTGACAATGCTGACCTTTGCTCCTGATCTGATGAGCAGGCTTCAAAACTCACTTGAAAGTCATTTCCCCGCACTCAGAATGCTGGAGCAGAAATGGGAAAATCTGTGAATTTTGGTTTCCCCCAGTTTCTCAATCTTAAATTCAGTTCTCCACATTCCCACATCAGTATGCAAATTGCTTTTTAAAAAAAAAATCCGCATGAAAATTCATCACCATTTTATTTCAGTTCCTAAGTTTATTGTTCTAGCCAAAGGCTTAATACAACTTGTATTAAGCAATAGTAATAATATAATAATACAAAACATACATCCAAGTTCCTGAGCATTAAAACACAGTTTCCCTTGTGCATCTCTGACAGCTCCAATTCTAATATTATGTTGCGTTTTTTAAATCCAGTTTGCCATGATGTAAGAGCAAAAAGTTACTAGAGACACCAGCAAACCTACCTCCAAATCACCACAACCATTTATAGTGCTTTTATCTAACCCCTTTCCCCTGATTTCTTTTGCAGCCAGTACAGAGAGGGGCCCTCTCTGTGTTACAAAGCTTTCATTGTCACTCAATAGAAACCAGAGCATTTCTGCTTGCTTGTGTGAACAAAGATTTCAGAAGGCGACCTCTTGGGTCTCTATATAACAGATAATGAGTGATGTCTTCCACCTGAGGTTGACCACAAATACAAAGTCTGTATGTGTATGGGACCTTGTTGTAGCACTGTAGCCATCCAAAACTGAATATCACTTGGAAATGCAGCTCAATAAAAGCATTTCCTAAGGAAACTGATGAGAGTTTGGTCTAATAACTAAGTCTAAAATGATCTGTTCTTAAGAGTGGATACCAAGGGGGAAACCAGGTATTTCTAATTAGCTGCGGGTCACTTACGGATTCCATCCAGAAGAGCCAATCTCTCAGTTGACACTTATTCAAGGTCAACGCAAAGCTCAGTTCTGGAAGATAATAATCTAAAACAAGCTGCTTTCCAGAGTTGGTTATTGCTCAATAGCACAGAGCAGGAAAGCACTCAATAAGCATAGTAGCAATTTCCAAGATATACTTTAACTGAGCCCGGTCCACTCTTGCCTTATTTGTTGGCCACACAGATTGTGTATGAAGAATTTCTGCTGAAATTCCTGGTGGTAGAGAGTATAGCTTCCAGGGTGGAAATATTCTGCAAAACTTTGATGGGGTTCGAATCAGAGCCCCAGATTTCAATGCCATAAAGTAAGCACTTGGCTACCAAGTATCTTTAGGGCAGGTTCAATCAGCTGTTCTCTTTTATTATAACAAAACTTCACCAATGCCTTTTACTTTGATGGAAGAAGAAATAGGTAGAATCACAGTCCCACCATGAGAAGGGTGAGATGACATGTTATGCTCACCACATCAGAGCCATCCCACTCAGAAAGGAAGAATAAAAATAGATCATCTCTGGAAGAGAGTATTCAAACACTTTGGCATGTTACGCTTAAGTGCAAAAATGTGGTGTTATTACATATGTGCACAGGGAAAAAGAAGGCTGTGCTGATATTTGTGGAAGGATGGTCGATATTTATAGCTTATTTGAAAATGAAAAGTACATCTGACTGAGTATGTATGCAAATATTATCAATGTTATGATTTATTTGCGCTCCACAAAAGTTTTGTATTGAAGGAAGGAAATTTTGTAATGTAAGTGCTCATTGGCTTTATTGATTGTATTTTTCTGTAGATTTCAAATGAACTTTATAAACAGCAACTGTTTGGAATGTTAAAAGACAGCAGGGAAGGAGATGTTTCTTGCCACCTTTCTCAATGTGGAACAATGGGAGAATCCATAATGCATCAGCTAGAGAGATAATGGGTTGTATTCAACCAAATTGTATTCAGAGTAGACCCACTGAAATTGATGAACCCAAGTTAGTGATGTCCATTAACCTCATTATGTTTACTCTGAGCTGAACTAACATTGTATAGAAATAGAGGATCCGATCAGTTTTCTACCCCTTTAGCCCATCCCTAATATATTTTGCTCCAGTATTGAGTAAATCTTGTAGGGCCTTGATTTCTGATTATTGTGCCCTTTATTGCTTGCTCCTCTCATGGTTTATAAGCCCCGAGTTAATAAACTGCTCTTTCCAGTTCCTTGAACAGCAAAAGTATAAAAATAGTTTTGACACAATGGGTCTTCAAATACATATTCACTTGGGCTTGTTCAATACTAACCTAGTTTTCCGAAAGTATACTGCTCTCGATAACTTGTGCTTATTAAGTAAAGAGAACACAACAGAATTTTGCAAACTTAGCTCCTTTGCAAACACATGTTGGTTCTCTCTCTCTCTCTCTCTCTCTCTCTCTCTCTCTCTCACACTCACACACACACACACACACACACACACACACACACACTAATGAATCTCCTCTTCAATTTCAAGGGTAATTTAGCATAGTACATCTTGCTGCTAATTTGAAATTAGAAATGAATCTTCAGTGTGAGGTGATGGCAGGCAGCAGATGGGAGGCTTTCCAAGTCTAGACAGTGGAGGGCTCTGCTAACTTCCTGTCACCTTATCAAATCTCAAGGCCTTCAGAAGCACCCAAGCTATTTCCTTCCTTCTTTTGCAACCAGGAGAAAAGGAGTGGACCAATGGAAAGATGAGTTGTAAGAGCCAAAAGTGTTGCTTCAAATAAAGTTCACCTCTTCGCTGAATATAATAATAACAACAATAACAATAACAGTAAAATAATAGAGGATTTGCAGCAAGTTAATCAACTGCCAGGGACGCGGGTGGTGCTGTGGGTTAAACCACAGAGCCTAGGACTTGCTGATCAGAAGGTCGGCAGTTCGAATCCCCGCGATGGGGTGAGCTCCCGTTGCTCGGTCCTGCCAACCTAGCAGTTTGAAAGCACCTCAAAGTGCAAGTAGATAAATACCGGTAGGTATTGCTCCAGCGGGAAGGTAAATGCCGTTTCCATGCACTGCTCTGGTTCACCAGAAGCGGCTTAGTGATGCTGGCCACATGACCTGGAAGCTGTATGCAGGCTCCCTCGGCCAATAAAGTGAGATGAGCGCCGCAACCCGAGAGTCGGTCACAACTGGACCTAATGGTCAGGGGTCCCTTTACCTTTTCCTTTAATCCACTGTTTAATAACCACAGGAGTGGTGATACCTAAACTAGAACTAGGAAATCTTGTCCACGGGCCAAATCCAACCCACCAGGCTTCTCAGTCCTGTCCACACTGCTTTTAACAATCAACCCCTCCTCCCAAGAAACTCTGGGAATTGTTTAAAGTGGTATGATGCTGTTTTAAATGTACAGTGCAGTTGGAGCCTGTGTGAGAGTTTGGGGTGGGAGGAATGTGTAGGGCAACACCCGGAAAGAAAGCCTTTTGGAAGTTGGCTTGGAAGTGGAGACTGTGGTTGACAAAGTTAAGAAACACATGAATTGTTCCACCCAGATTTGGGTCTGGCCCTGCTCACTTTTGGTCTGTTGATCACACTCTACTGAGGCAACGCAGCCCCCAGGCTGAGAATGTTTGCATCAGCTCTAAGTATTGAAAGTATTGAAAGTATTCCCCAAGTATTGAAACTTCGCTCAGACCCTGTCTCCAGGCTACAGCTACAGCAGAGGTGATCCAGTGCCCGGGAGTAATTTTAACCAACGCTTGCCTTCTAGTTCCTTGTGTAGCCGGTGATTCGGTGTCCTTCCAGAAAGGGAGACAAATTGCTGGGTCACTTGTAGGTGGAATGCTAAGGTTTAAATGCCTTAGATAGCAATTAAAACAGGTAAAAAGAAATTAATAAAACTGTTAAAAACTGATAAAAAACTGCACTACTAGCATGGAGCTTAGAGCAGGGCTGCTCTTACCGATGCCATCTTCTTTCCCTTTTCGATGGGATGGAGAAGTTATGGTAGTTACCACCCTCTTCTTCCCACCTCAGGTGTCCCCATCCTAGACTCAGCACCATGTAACACTCTCTAGGTCTAGGTTCAATGATCCTTGATTGGGTAAGACTTCAAGGAATGCCTCAGGGCTCTTTTCGTCCCGGACCTGTTAGAAGATGGTGAGGCCCAGTGCTAATCCAGTTGCAGGTTGTTCTGAGGGTGGAATGGGTGATACAGGGGTACACTGTGTGCATGACATCTGTATGGTTGTCACAGTTATACTGATGACTGCAACACAGATCAAGAATTGGGGGAGGATGTTAGAATTCCTGCTCCATGATTGCAGTCATGGGATTGTTGTCTATCACATGACAGTGTATGTTTTGACTCCACAGAGTGGGAAGTGACTGAGACAGGATGTTTGTGTTACTGTGTTCTGTGAAGTGGGACTATTGTCCTTTGTTCCTTTTCTCTTTTTTGCTGTCTGATGCTAGAGAGAGAGGGAGCCATGTTGCAGTGCTCCGTGTGTGTTTATATGTAAATAAAGTAGATTAGCCAAATGCTGAGTTGCTGAGGTCTGTTATGCAACTGTGAACACTCTGCGGATCCCTAAGTGTGTTGATGTCTGTTGGCTTCGGTTGCTGTGATGTTTGGGCTGAAGAAGGTTTTGAAGCTCCTGAACGTTCAACCAGGAGGGAGAGAACATACCAGTCGAGCATGTGTCTCTATCAGGGTCCTACTCGAGTGTAGGACGAGCTCCTGACAGACCCCAAGCTAGGGACAGAGGAAAAAATCCTTAAGACCATATTTTAAAATAAATCCCACTCTGAGTACACCCTGTGGGAGGGGTGCAACTTTGCCCAGCAGCTCTGGTGGTGGTAGGCTTAATAAAGTGGCCAGGGAGAAGAATTGACTTAATGCACATCCTAGGTTTGGGTAGGGCATCTGACTGGATGGAATCCAGGATGCTCAGTGGGATCCAGGATGTTTGACTTGCATCATGCCAGGTTTCAAAACTGGCCAACTTCCATGGTGGGGGGGTTAGATGCTTCCCACCCCCAAGCAAAATGCCGTCCCATCAGCAAGGGCTGAGTGGAGTAAAGAATTTACCCTTACCCTACTGCCGTTAATTAATAAAGTTGTGGCCTGATTTCACCCAACACTGGTTCACTGCCTAAGTTATTTCCTTGAACCACAAAAATGTGCCTGCCTGTGCAAACTGATTTAATTCTCCAGTCCCAGATCTATATGTGGAATGCAATGCAGCTGTCAGTCAGACGACACACTTCTCCAAATTTGGTGATGTATTTTCAATTTCTATTTTTTAAAAATGCAAACAGAAAACGCCTATGTTAGCCTAGGTGTGGGGAACCTTTGGCCCTCCTGATACTGCTGTAGTACAGTTCCCATTAGTCCTAGCAAATATGGTCAATGGCCAGGAATGATGGGAGTTCAACAACATCTGGAGGGGCAAAGGTTCCTCACACCGGTTTTAGTGGAAATATGTGCACAAAACATGTATGATGGTTGGGAAATGCATACAGTTAAAATGCCTTTTTTGAATATTTATTTTTAAATCACAAAAAAGTGACAGAAAAGTGCAATGACTGAACACTTGGAAATGGTCCAAACCACACATCTGTACCACAGACACCTTAAATATTCCCTAAAGCAATTGTGATAGCCAATGAATCCTTTATAATCCCTTTTTTTCATTTTAGAATTCCTCTCTCTCTGAGAGATAAATTTGTCTTGCTTGCTAAATAAGTGTGTGTGTCTGTATCTGTACGTGGGAAGATTCTTGTCTAACAGGCCACAATGACCCATTTTATAATTATATGATTGGCAATTGTGGGAGGGAATGTTCTTTAATTACTAGCATCTCTGGGGATGGTTTTTCAAAAAAAGAATTGTTGAGAGGGTTCTAATGTGACAGCAGTTTAAAGTGCATAAAAAGAAAAGAGGTGGTGATAAAGGAGGGAAGAGAGTGGAAGATAACTTGCTACATTTACAGGTCCTTGAGGGACCATTTGGAACAGCTGCTTGAGGCTGCACTCAAACAAGCATCCCTCTGTGCACTTCACTTTGCAGCTGTTTAAGTAATGCGGAGAGTTTCATCTCTGGCTGAGGATCCTTCTCACTGTATTATTGGCGCTTTTTTAAACAATGTTTTGTCTTTCTCAATTAATAATGCATACTCCAGAGAGCTAAGATTCCAGAATATGACAACTTGCTATGTCCCCAATTCAAGTTAATTACACACACAAAGAAAAGTTATAACCAAATCAGTGAAGCTCAGTGTTGCTGGATTTTATTTATTTATTTAGATAGGATAAACCCATCCTGAAGATGTCAAGGCTATGGGTCTTGGTGTCCCCTTCGAAAGGTGACCTTAAGTCTGGCAACCTTTATCTTCTGCATGGACTTTTACAGCATTTTGCACCTGAATGGATATACTGCAAGTTTTAGACGCGAGCATAACAGCTCTTGCACCTGCTATGACTTACACCAGGCTTAGCCAACACTTTATCCTCCCAGGGTTTTGAATTATGCCTTCCATCAGCTCCAGCCAGCATGGCCAGTGGTCGGGGATGATGCAGTCCACCTCATATGGAGCACACTGTGTTAGTGACCCTTTACCTTACATAGTAGACATGGGGTCGGTAAGGCTTACCGGCCATGGGCCAGATCACTCCTGTGGAGATCATCTGTGGGCTGGACTGGTACAGTGCAATGATGGAAATTGCTTCTGTGCATGCCCAGACGCCAGAAATCGCACCTGCGCAGAAGTGATTTTCGGCGTCTGGGCATGCACAGAAGCAATTTCCATATCTGCATGTGCGCAGACGCAATTTCCAGTTTAGCACAGCACGCAGGGGACTCGCAGAGCGGACGGCTCAGTTTGGGGGCATCTCGTGGGCCAGTAAAACGGTCTTCGTGGGCCTGATCCGCCCATGGGCCGCACGTTGCCGACCCCTGTAGTAGGCCATGGGATCAGGGCATCTTAAATTCTCATTTGTTCTCTTCACCTCTCAGAGTCTACATGAAAGTGTTAAATTCTGAAAAATGAGCCTTGGGGGCAAAGTTCTGCAGTCAGCAACCTATGATATATTAGGACAATTAATCACATTTGTAATCTTCCTCTTGTTCTCTTATGTTTTATGATTGTGTCATTATTTCATCAACAAAATAAAAGGGATTAATCTTCATTGTAGGGGAGATCGTTTCCAGGGCTCAAAGTAGTAACCTGCGATTCATCCTTAGATTCAGATTAACCTCCAGGATCCAAATGTATTGTTGCTATTATTTTAAGATGGGATGTCACCATTAAATCTTAGAAAGAGCATTCCCCTCCCCCTGTATAATCCAATTTTGCTCCATTATATATATAAAAAATCTCCCTATAGCTGTCATCAAAATTCTCCTAAACAAACATTTATTGTAGTAGGCCTTTGAATAGAAGTTGTTGCTAGTAATTAGAGCACAGGTGGGGAACATGTGACTCTCCAGATGTTGCTGGACTCCATCTCCCATCATCCCTGACTATTGGCCATGGCTGGGGCTGATTTGGGCTAAGGGCAAACCCTCTTTGAAATCCTGGAGAGCTGCTGCTGTACCACGTGGTAACTACTGAGCTAGATCATGAGTCGGCAAACTAAGGCCCGCAGGCTGGATCAGGCCCAATTGCCTTCTAGAGAAATAATAACTGTCAACATGTAAAATGCAAAGGAAGCAGCGTGGGTGTGTGAGGGAACACCCCCCCAAAAAAAAAACAAAATCACATTTGGGCAATGTTGGGATTGGTTCCAATAAGGGTTTTTGCCAAAAATGCAGCTCATAATTATGGCGACATATAGTCTGGCCCCCCACAAGGTCTGAGGGACAGGGGACCGGCCCTCCGCTGGAAAAGTTTGCTGACCCCTGAGCTAGAAGAACCATAGGCAACTTCCAATGCTCGTACGATGACATTCACTATTACAGTACCAGGGACGCTCGCTTTCTCTTTTTAGCACACCAAAGCAGCTTAGTAGTCAAAGACACTCTCCAGGGATGCAAGAGGACAATCATTTTCAGGTTACGTTATAAATCACCGTATCACAGCTTTCTATTCCAGTAGAGAAATTGGGGGACATTGAGTTTTTTATTGCCTTTCCTCTCCTACTTTCAGAGTAAGTGCTAATCGCTGCCTCAGTACTGGCCAATTATCGATTAGCTACTAAAGCTTGGTTGGTCAGTTTGGGAAAAAGTGACGGTAGATTTACAACCCATACAGAATTTCCCACAGCGCCAATAACATCCTGAACACCTTGCGGGTTCTTTTTATTACCAAGCCGATTGAAAGCATCATTTCCCACGAAGTCTGTAAATAATTGCTTTCGGTTTAATGTTCTTGTAGTTAAAGGAGGCCCTAATGAGGGTGGTTCTCAATCAATGTCCCAGTTTCCATAGTACCAATTCATTCACAAAGGCTTCCAGCCCAAGGATCTGGGGCCTCGGGGGGGAAGTAAATCTAGAGATATTACCAAAATCGTCTAGGGTTGAGCAAAAATGGAACACAGGAAGCTGCTGTATCCTGAGTTAGTCCAATTAGTCCATCTAGCTCAGACTCTCAGGTGCTAAAATCGGCAGAGGATGCCTTCTAAGGGTGTTAGAAGTAGATGCCAAAGCAAATGTTTCAAAAGAGCTGCACTGGTTGCCAGTTTGTTTCTGGCCCTTAAGGTCCACAAATGACAACATTTTGGAGGTCCCAAGTCACAAGGTTGGTCTCAGCTAGGGCCAGGGCCTTTTCAGTACTGGCTCCAACTTGGTGGAACACTCTGTCACAAGAGACTAGGGCCCTGTGGGACTTGGCATCTTTCTGCAGGGCCTGCAAGACAGAGCTGTTCTGCCTGGCCTTTGGTTTGGACTCAGTCTGACCCTTATGTTTCCCTCCCCTTATGGTTTTGACTTTTAAAATGAGGCTGCATTTTAAATTGCATTTTAACCTGTCTTTTAAATTGTTTTTTTTTTCTTATTATGCTTTTACTGAAATTTTATTGATGTTAGCCGCCCTGAGCCCAGCTCTGGCCGGGGAGGGTGGGGTATAAATAAAATTTATTATTATCATTATCATCATTATTATTAGTGTTTAAAGCCATAATGACTTAGGCCCCAAACACCCAAAGGACTGCTTCCCTCTTTTTCCACCTCTACTCTACACTGCTGGGCTACTCTGATCTGCTTCTTGGGAGTGGTGTGGTCTGTTTGGCACTGAGTATAGACAGGTGAGGAAGTACATAAATGTTAGGTAATCGTAGGCATTTTTGGTTAGGGTCACCATTTAAGCTAGCCATTGCCTTCTGCTTGGTGGGTTTTGGAGTTGTGCCCTCTGGGTCTGACAGGTGCATCTTGGTTGAGTGTTGGACAGCAGAGGCTCAATGTGCAAGTTGCTCAGCCATGGCTCACCTGGCAAGAGGGGAGTAATTTCATCTCAAACCTTGGCTGGAGAGCTGCAGAATGCAGCTGTATACAAGCCCAGGAGATTGCAAGGATCAATGCAAGGATTTAGCCTTTCGCGGTGGGACTTTCCCCATCTTCACCTCACATGCATCCCTTAAATCTGTTTTAGGGGTTCCCCCATTTGAGGAAGACATGGGGCATGCTCAAGATTGGGGGAGAGAGAGAGATGGGGGAAAGTCCCAATTCACAAGTGCAAGGGCACTGGATACCGCCATTCTGACTTAGAATAATAAGGATTAGTAGCAATAGTATCTAAATGTACTCATTTCTAAATGTATTTTATTCTAAAATACACATTTAAATATGCATTTTGAAATGTTTTTGTGAGCCAAGAACAGAATCACAAAATTCAGAGAAATGCAAATGTTAGGTTAATTGCATTCTGACCCACTCTGGGGTCTGGGGTGGGGGGTGAGGATCAGGTCAGTTCATATCAGAGATAAAAAAGAATCAACTTCCTCAAAATGTCCCTAGTGGAGTTCATTGTCTTTTGCTTCCATACACCCAGAAAAGAACTTTGCTTGCAAAGCTTGTTGTGTTTAGAGAGGATTTTGACTCCAGATTTAGAAATCAGCTAAATGCAGTGCCATGGACACACATTTCATGAATAATTTGTGAATAATTCATTGCAGCTCAAATCACACAAAGTGAATTCATTCATTTACTGTCAATCTTTGCCTGCCTCCTTATGCTACAAACACGGTGCCAGCATCTTTTTAATAATTAGTTTTACCAACAAACATGGCATGCCTGATGGCCTTGCTTGTGAATAATAAAGAAATGTCAGCCTTTCTTAGGGCTGCTGTAAATTCTGAAAGGCGGCAACAAGCGGCGAATGTATGTGAGGTCGGCAGCAAGGTGGAGGGTGGAAATCAGCAAAGAACCTGGTCCAAGGCAGACAAATGAAAGATGATGCCAAACGCTGCTTCCTGCAAGAGCAAGACATTTTTGCTCATCTTATTGGCATATCTTATTGACAGAACAATGACGCTTGTCAACATCTTACTAACGGATGCAGCCTGCCTAATTTTTGTGCTTCTCACTTATGAGAAATTGGCTTTCCTCCAGATTCCTTTTAGATGAGTGGAAAGGAATGCACTGTGAGCCTAGGTGTCTTGGGTCCTTGCTCACTAACAGCCCATCTCTCACTGTTTTCTGGCAATGAAGCCAGAACTGTGCAGATGCTCTGGTGGAGCCACTCTGCCACTCCTGATGCAACGTCCACACAACCTCCACCCAAATCCTCACCACCAACTCATCCTTTGCTGTAATGGCAGGGAATGAGCTGCTTCCTCTCATCTCCCTCGGTACTAGTTAAGACTTGTGCCTTGACATGAGTCAAAGCTCTCATCCTAAGGCAAGCAGTCGGGGTATGAAATGCTGCTGCAGGAGAAGATGATGGGAGCATGAGATGGAGCAGACTAACTAGCAGTACTCTAAGGGTCAAACTTGGCTCATGGTCTCCAAGTGCCTGGAGGACAGTGTGCGAAGGGATATTTGAAGATCAGGGTGAGCTATGTTAAAACTGTGAAGAAATGTGAAGCTTGAAGGACCATTGTTGCCTCCCCAGGTGAGAAATGGGGGAGTGACAGAGGAGAAACAGCTGAGAGATGGGAGGGGAGGGTGGCAGATTTGGCTGTCTTGCAATGCATGCGAACAAATTGTGGTGGAATGTCTTCTCTCAACCCCATGGAATCTCACACTGTATTTCTGTTGGACTTTTCTCTCAACCTGTTTAGTTTTAAATTGCTAAATAAGCTAGCTTATTTCTACAGTGGTACCTCGGGTTAGGGACGCGGGTGGCGCTGTGGTGGCCTAGGGCTTGCCGATCAGAAGGTCAGTGGTTTGAATCCCCGTGACGGGGTGAGCTCCTGTTGCTCGTTCCCTGCTCCTGTAACCTAGCAGATCGAAAGTATGTCAAAGTGCAAGTAGATAAATAGGTACCGCTCTGGCAGGAAGGTAAATGGCGTTTCTGTGTGCTGCTCTGGTTCTCCAGAAGTGGCTTAGTCATGCTGGCCACCTGACCCGGAAGCTTTCTGTGGACAAACACTGGCTCCCTCTGCCAGTAAACCGAGATTAGCGCCGCAACTCCAGAGTCATCCGTGACTGGACTTAACGGTCAGGGGTCCCTTTACCTTTACCTCGGGGTAAGAACTTAATTCATTCCAGAGGTCCGTTCTTAACCTGAAACTGTTCTTAACCTGAGGTACCACTTTAGCTAATGGGGCCTCCCGCTGCACCGCCGCCGCACGGTTTCTGTTCTCATTCTGAAGTAAAGTTCTTAACCTGAAGCACTATTTCTGGGTTAGCAGAGTCTTTAACCTGAAGCATCTGTAACCTGAAGCGTCTGTAACCCGAGGTAACTCTGTACTGCTTTATAGATTTATTTCCCACATTTCTGGAAATTCTGATTATTTTTTAATTGTTCTCAATACATACGTTTTCCATTGCTCTACTCGTTTTTGTTCATCCAAACAAAGTTTTGTGGAAAAGTGGCCTACCTAGAAACAGATGGTGATGGTGTTAGCAAACTTTGCTCCCCCTCTTACTGGTAAGCAGCAGTGACACTGCTGCTGGAATACAATTGCTGCAGCTCTGCCCTAATGGATGAGCTGCTTCGGTACTTCTTGCTGCATAGAGCAAAGCTGTAATGCTAACTGTGCAATGGCCCCCTGCAAGGAAATGAATGTAATCAATCATAAAAACATAAGAAGGGCCCTGGTGGATCACGTGAATGACCAGTCTAGTCCAGCATTCTGTTTTCACAGGGAGCCTCAAAGCAGGACTTGCATTTACCAATACTATTTCCACTTGTAATTCCAAGTAACTGATATTCAGAGGTATACTGCCTCTTTCAGTGGAGGTCGAAGATAGAGACTGTGGCTAGCAGTCTGTCTGGGCATTGTATTTCATATCAGGCTAAATTTGGGCAAGGCTGTAGGCTAGGCTTTGGTGAGACTGCAACTGGAGGGGCAGCCAGTTGAGAAATTTGCAAAATTTTGATGGATTCAAGATCTTAGCTATTTTAAAAGCTATGCATCAGTTTCACACCCTTCCTTTTGATGATTACTTCTGTTAGAGAGAAACAGATTATCAGTGAAAATCAAAGTCCTCGCAAAGCCTAAAGCTATATTTGAATTGTGCATAATTCAGGGCAAAATTGACAAAGAGGATGGGGAAAGTGAACTGTAGCAGTACTTTTACATTAAATTACATATCTACAGCTCACGCAGCTCCATTAAACTTGACTCGTTTGTGGGGCTGGCAATTCACAACAAATATGATTGCATCCAGATAGCTTTGGTTGGATCCCAGCAAGAAATCCCTGTCATAACTAGTACAAGGAATTCCAAAGAAGCAACCGCATCAATAGGTTGCAGAAAGAAAATAATAATAATGGGGAAAATGAGAAACTAAGAGAAAGCAAAATCTACAGATTCACCCATCCCTATTGCCCCCCCAGCTTCCCAATATGGTAACATGTATAACAGGGGGAGGGAATATTTATTTCAACTGGAAGGTTGCTTTCCCTTCCAGAGACCAGCCCCCAAATGTAGCCATCCACTTTTTGATAGGAGGCTACAGTGAGAGTTTAATTTACACTCTGGTGCCTGCTAGTCTGCTTTCAATTCTATACCTCCCACTAGGGAGCAGCCCAAGTCTGCTTAGTTCAGTAGAGTCAGTGTGGCACAGTGATCAGATTGTCAGACTACGAGGACTTGGGAGACCAGGGTTCAAATCCGACTTGGTCGTGAAGCTCATTGGGTGACCTTGGACCAATTGCTGCTTTTCAGCCTAACCTACAACACAGGGGATAATCTTGTGGGGATTAAATGAGGAGGGGAAGAACTATTTACACCACCTTGAACACTTTGGAGGAAAAAGTGAAATGTAAATGCACTGAATCATCTTGTTTGCTATCAGAATGTTATACCGAATCAAACTTTATCACATAAACAATATAATTTCTCTGCATTCCTTGACAATCAAGTTAACTTCTTCCTCTTCTTCTTGGTATCTTTCTCCTCATTTTATATCCATAAAAACAGCCAGTAAACAAAGCCAATAAACAGCAAGAAACATTGCAGTGCATATACAATAAATGAGGTCTCTGCATAAATCATGCTATGGCAAAACACATAGCCCTTATATGAGCATATTGGTTCAAGCAAAAATGTGAGCTTATGTGTATAACACATTGTCAGGTCTGCCATACATCCGGATTTTTCCTGACATGTACAGGAATCAGACAGCATTTTGGCGTCTTGGCAGATTTTTGTACAATTGGTAGAATGTCTGGGGGAACCCGGACGTATGGCAAGGGGGGTTATTTTTTAAAATAAAATCAATAAAAATTCAAAAAAGTTAATATTGGGGGTGAGATATTTCTCAAAAAAAAAAAAAAAAAAGCTAAACTTTGAGCACAAATAAGTCAACTCTGTCCGGATTTTCACTTTGGGGAATATATCAACCCTAATAACACACCTGAAGTTAGACAAGAGAATCTCTCCAAAATTACCTCAGATTCTGTTTCTAAGCCCCACATTTCCAACCACATAGCCTGCTTTGTCCCATTATTGCCATTAGGAAGCACAGTTTAGCAGCACTTTTGCCCCTTGAAACGCTAAGTTGGTGAAACCCTTTTGGGGAGCGGTGCAGCAATTTTTAAATTATTGTCAACTGCAGCACTGTTTGGAAGGCAGTGTCTTGCTATTGGAACAATAAAACAGAGACAAAAGGGCTTTTACCAGCATGGAGGAATGCGGGTTTGTGAAAAGATGCAAGGCAGTCCTAATTACGTTCCCATTATAAGCTGCTGGCGTAATGTAGGGAAAGGGAAGGGGGCTCTTGCGTGATAATTGGAACAAGGTGTAAATGAGCACTCATTAAGCTGTAGACTACACAAGTGCTCCTTCCATGTGAGAGGGCTGTAAATACGACTTTTAATGAAGTTATGACATGCTTGCCAATAAAAGTCATTTACTTCACAGTATTACAGTTAATTATACACAGCTGGAGCCATTTACAGCTTGTTCCTTGTTCACAGCACCCGGCCTCGCAGGCCCTCTCAATGCCTGCCGCTGCTTGGAACCTCTGTTGCAAAAGAAAAGGAGGACTATGAAGAATCTTGAGGGGAAACGGCATACTGAAATCAGGTCCAGGGATCTGCTGTATTTTTCCCCTTATCAAGATCAGATCCTTCAGATTCAGATTTCTGCCTTCGCTGCCATTTATTTATGCAATGCATCTACTCAGAAGTAGGAAGTCCTATTGAATTCAATGGAGCTTACTCCCAGGTAAGTGGAATTATGATTATTGCCTTAATTGCTTGCCCAAATGAGACCCAAATGAGCGCAACAAGAAGGGTTTGTGTACCCAATAGTTTCCCAATATACATGCTTTCACACAGACACCTGTACACATGTGCAGTGTTTACTGTAATATGCAAACAAGACTAGGGTTTAGTTCATAATTGGTGGCAGCTGCGGAATCTCTGTGAAGCTTCACCTTGAATCATAGGTGATAGCTTTTCAGTTTCATGGCCATGAGGAAACAGTAACCTTTCAGTTCTTGCTGGATCATAACTCCCCTCACCCCTGATCACTGGTCATGCTAATTGGGGCTGATGAAATTTGGAGGGCTAGAAGTTTCTCATTCCTGTCATAGATTAATTCTGCCCACCCAGGTTGACCCCGTTGGACTGGAAAAATGTATAAAAGGACTTGCTGCTGCAGTTAGCCTTCTCTTCAATGATGTATTTGGAGCAGTTTCCATTCCACCTCTCACACAAACCCCCAAAGCTCTGACAACTGGCCTTCAGATATCAAATGTTTACAAGTCATTCTTGAGCATCCATCTTCCGATCAAATAAGGGTGGCCTTGTATACAATAAAACTGGACTGAGGGACCTGTGCTCTCCCCCTCAGAAGTTGCTGGATTACCCCTCTCATCAACCTTGACCATTGACCATACTGGCTGGGATTGATGGTGGCTGGAGCTCAACAACGTTTGGAGGACTGCAGGTTCCCCCAGCCCTGTTGCAAAAGGACTCTATACCCTTCTTCTCTGGCCACAATATTGTTTGACAAGTAGAAGTGTCTGTTAATAGAGGAGTGATTGTCTCTTGTCACATGGATTTGAAGTCCCTGTACTCCAAGGAGGCCGCAACTAGCTGCAACCTGGTTTACAATTACTCGGAGAGTTGTTTTCCTTTTTTCAGGGAGCATGCCAGCACAAGAACTTTTATAGTGGCAATAAAGAGCTTTAAACTATCCTATAAGCTTCAGAGGCTGGCAGAAGTCCCCTAGCACCGCTCCTAATTAACTTCTAACCTGCTGGCAGTTGAGTTCTCTTTCCTTTTTCTCTTTCCCTTTTAACTGCTAATGAAGTCTAGGAGTTAGGAAATCTCTCTTGGTTTCCTTATTTTGGGCTAGTTGTTAATTACATGCGTTATGCCCCCGTTGCGCACAAGGATTCTTTAGGTACAAGTCAGCGTTATCTGCTTCTTTTAATCTTTCCCTGTTGTGGGGTCCCTTTTGCTGCTTGTAGCTTTCTTTCCATTGTGAGCTACACTGTTCCAAACAAAAGATGATGGGGACGAGCTGCGGATCCTCAGACGGAGAAAAGGAAAGGAACTAGTCATTTAATTCACAGGCAGAGTTGCCATTGTTTGCCATTTGTAGGTGTTTCCTTGAAGTGTCAGTTGCCAGAAATAAAGAACAAAAGTTTTCCCCTCCCCCAGAACGTTGCACACAAGTACAGAAAAAAGTTAGAGAAATGTGTGAATAGGGCTTATGTTCCAAAGCAGACATTTATCACGTGTAGGACATCGCCATGTTGAGGGTGTACCAGGCCCATACTTTTCATAGCAGCACACCCATTGCCAAGTTTTCTTCCTCCAAGTACCGTGTGTTGTGTGTGGTTGTTGGCAGAAAAATTCAGACAGGTGAGCACTTCTTTATGTGTAGCAGATCCACATGATTGGGGTTCCTGGCTGCAGGTGTGTCCTAATCTCGTGGACACCCTCCATACTGTTTAACATCTACATGAAACCACTGAGTTGGGTCATCTGGAGCTTTGGAGTACATTGTCAGCAATATGCTGATGACACACAGCTCTGCTTCTTTACACCTGTAGGTGAAAGTGAAGAAGAAGAAGAGAAGAAGAGTTTGGATTTGATATCCCGCTTTATCACTACCTGAAGGAGTCTCAAAGCGGCTAACATTCTCCTTTCCCTTCCTCCTCTACAACAAACACTCTGTGAGGTGAGTGGGGCTGAGAGACTTCAGAGAAGTGTGACTGGCCCAAGGTCACCAGATTATGAGTCTACCGTTCTTAACCACTACACCACACTGGCTCTTGCCACACTGTTGGACTTGCCTTGGGAATGGACTGGATGGGAATCAACAAACTGAAGCTCAATCCAGATAGGCAAAGGTAAAGGACCCCTGGACAGTTAAGTCCAGTCAAAGGTGACTATGGGGTGTGGCGCTCATCTTGCTTCAGGCTGAGGGAGCCTGTGTTTGTCCACAGACAGCTTTCGGTTCACTAGTCTGAATGGATGGGAGATCACTTGCTCCTGATGGGGTTACACTCCCTCTGAAGGAGCAGGTATGTAGCTTCTGGATCCTTTGCTATTGCTTGAGGCTCAGTAGGCCTTTGTGGTGTGGAATGCCTTTGGCTGATGGCCCAGCTACATCATCATCATCATCATCATCATCATCATCATCATCATCATTAATAATACCTTGCCCATCTGACTGGGTTTCCCCAGCCACTCTGAGCGGCTTACGATACATTGGAAATTGTAAAACATTAGACATTAAAAATTTCCTGATACAGGGTTGCTTTCAGATATCTTCTAAAAGTCAGAGAGTTGTTTATTTCCTTAACATTTGATGGGAGGGCATTCCACAGGGCAGGCGCCACTACCAAGAAGGCCCTCTGCCTGGTTCCCTGTAACCTCACTTCTCACAGTGAGGGAACTGCCGGAAGGCCTTCAGAGATGGACCTCAATGTCTAGGCTGAATGATGGGGGTGGAGATGCTCCTTCAGGTCCTTGAGATCCTGGAGAGATGCTGAACAGGGATAGCCTAACTACTATTGTATGCTCTGGTAATCTCTAGGTTAGATTACTGCAACGTGTTATATGTATGGCTGCATCTGAAGATGGTTTGAAAACTTCAGCTGGTGCAGAATTCAGCGGCCAGGTTGCTCAAAGGGGCAAGATGGCTTGAGCATATCATGCCGACCCTGGCCCAATTGTACTGGCTGCTGATTAGTTTCCAGGTCCAATTCAAAGTGCTGTTTCTGCCCTATCATGCCTTAAATGGCTCAGGATGCCAATATCTCAAGGACTACCCCTTCCCATATGAACCAACCTGGACCCTGGGATCATAATCTGAGGCCCTTCTTAATGTGCCTTCTCCACAAGAAGTCCAGAGGGCAGCAACACGAGGATGGGTCTTTTCTGTGGTGGCTCCCTGTTTGTGGAGTTCTCTACCCAGGGAAGCTCACCTGGCACCTTCATTGCATATCTTTAGGCACCAGGCAGAAACGTTTCTCTATAACTAGGCCTTTGGCTGATAAAACATTCTGTGGTCTTTTAAATGTGCTTGTGGGAGGGAGGCTATTCATTTGTTTTTGTTATTTTTCTTTTATTATGTATTTTGGGTTTTTATTTTGTGAATTGTCCTGTGATCGTCAGATGAAGAGTGTTATCCAAATTTTGATAATGATGATAATACAGTGGTACCCCGAGTTGCAAACGCTTCAGGTTAAAAATACTTCAGGTTACAAACTCCGCTAACCCGGAAGCAGTACCTTGGGTTGAGAACTTTGCCCCAGGATGAGAATGGAAATTGCGTGCCAGCAGCACAGCGTCAGCGGGAAGCCCCATTAGTGAAAGCATGCCTCAGGTTAAGAACAGTTTCGGGTTAAGAACGGACCTCTGGAGTGAATTAAATACATAACCTGAGATACCACTGTAATCATCATCATCATCATCAGTTGCCTAAGAGGTCTGTTGTCAGGGGGAAAGGCAGAACATATATATTGTAAATATGCTTTCCTGGGGTCCCTTGGGAGAAATTGTGGGATATAAATTTAATAAGTAAGCAAATAAATGTGAATAACTTTTGAATAGAGCTTCAGTTATTGAGTAGGCTGGGGATGTTAGAGGTGTGAAGAAGTCCAAGGTAGGCACTGTGAGGAAGTGGGACTAAATGTATCACGTAGGAATCATGAAGCATAGTTTCTTTCCCACTTCTTTTCATCACAGTTTTCAAAACAGCCTGTGGTGCTGCAAAGTGCCGTTTTTATTGAAGAGTAAGAAAAAGGAAAATAACGTATCGAGGTAATTTTCTCAGAAAAATATATTTAAGAAAGTTTGGCTCAGATCCCCTGGCACTTGAATCTGGGACCATCTGCATGGAAGGTATGTATCCTTTGACATAGCTATGGTTCTTCCCAAAGGGCTGTGTTATCATTTCAATGACTGTTAACTCCATTACATAGTGGCACGCCAATAGTTCTAATCTAAGTGTCTGTGGTTCAGCTGCCCCTAATACTGAATTATCATCATTGCACTAAAGCAAGAGACACTTTTGTCATAATTAAGTTTTCAAATGAATCCCACTTGGAGGAATTTTTCTTCATTAAAGAATCATTTCAGTTTCCTTATCTGCATCATTTGGCTGAGGATTAAAGGGTTCCCACTGCTGCTGTGTGCCAGCAATTTCAGTGAGGAGACTTCTAAAGTCATGCAACCAAGAGTATTTTTGTTTCTCGTTTCATTGACATCTATGACAATGGCTGTCCTGTTGCCATAAATTTGCCGTTAACAGCAATAACAAGAAAAACACTTCTCTCAGGTGGAATGCTAAAAACCACATAAACAAAAGAGACTCTAGAATTCTCTTACTTACCAAAACCCTTCTGATGGACTGGACAAACAGTATACAGTTTCAGGTTAAGTACGGACCTCTGGAACGAATTAAGTACTTAACCCGAGGTACCACTGTATACATGTTGAAATGAGTCACCTCTACTTGCTGGAACATCCCACTGTCTGTAAGCTGTAATTGTGGTTCGAGGACCCGACCCCCGCGAAGTGAAATGAAGATGCAAGGACACGTGATATAAGGTTGATGGGCTAGAAAAGGCCACAACTTTATTGATTACAGCAATGAAAAGGTATTGGCTTAGGCATTGGATCGAAACAAGTGGGTTTATTCACCAGTAGGTGGAGCCTGTTGATGCTAATCCAACTATAGACTCACCCCTGCTGTCACCGAAGGTCGTGCCATGGCCTCCCGCCAAGCAGGCATCGGACGGAATACACGACCCCCAGATTCCTTTAACGGAATGCCCCTAAAAATTGAAGGCATAGGCGATGGCCACACCTAGCACTTCGACACACCACAACACATTATTCCAATGCCTAACCTACCCACCAATACCACAAAAGTTGTGACGATTGCTACGAGGTAGGCAAAAAAACCAAAAAGCCTAATGTCAAATGGAAAAACTCCTACCAGGCCCCCCAGGCAACCGGGGCGACCAACCTAAGGTCCATAGCAAGGCCTAAGCCCTAACTAAAAGGGAGCGGAGGGTGGGTGACTCGCGACGGCCGGGGAGAGGCTGGCGCTGCAGCAAAAGGCTGCTGAACATGCCCCCTCCGTGGCACCTGGTTGGGTGGCCACCGGGGGGGGGGCGCCAGCCAGATGAGCTGGAGGCAGGGGGCCATGCCCCCTGCAGGGCGGTGCTCGGGCTCCCGACCACAACCACTCCCCTCTCTTTCAGGGAGGAGAGTCTTTGTGGCTTAATGACAGAGATAGCCAATGGGTGCCTTCCAGATGTTATGGACTACAACTCCCAACAGCCCCAGCCAGCACAGCTAGCCATCAAGGTTCAGGATGATGGGAGTTGTAGTTCCCGAACATCTGTAGATGCACTGATCTTGGTAAGGCTCTGGGAGTGTGTTCTAGGCAAGTCTCTTTTCCCACCACAGGTTCTTAAAGCTCTGAAGGCATGCCTAAGGAGTCTCTTTTTGCCATCTGGGCATCTCTGGGTACTTATCAATGACTTTGGCTGTAATCTACATCCATGGGCACCCTACTATTTGACATTTCAGTGATGGGCAGCGCCAGCTCTAAAAGCCCCGGGTGGAAAATGGACACAGTGACCATTCTAAGCCCTGCCCCTCCAACATCCTACCTCTATCTAACACAAGTAGCAGCCCCATCCACCTGGGGAAATGATTGCCTATTCACAAATCACAGGCCATTAATAATTATTACGATTATTATTTCATACACCGCTCATCTGACTAGCTTGCCCCAGCCACTCTGGCGGCTTCCAACAAATTAAAACACAGCAAGATATCAAATGTTAAAAACTTCCCTATACAGGGCTGCCTTCAGATGTTTGCATGGGGGTTGCATTCCAGGTCATGGCATGCATAAGAGGTTGCATGTAAGCCTGTTCTGCCCCTGCCCCGTTCCACCCCTTTCCCATCCCCTTCCAGGGTCAAAAACATGATGCTTCCTGGTGGTCACACGTAATTTGAGAAGTGCGGTACAGATCAGTTTGCATTGGATTTCACAAAGACTGCATTTCCCATGAATCTCTATTTCAGTATGACTGGGCTACCCATTTGCGTCCCACCTCCATCCAAGGATGGGCACCAGACAGCTGCTCTTTAGACTGGGCAAATAAGTGGAACAATGACGTGCCTATCAGCAGTTAGCTCAGGATTGGGGCAGGTTGTACTGAAATTCACAAAGATCAAATTCTTCACACGTTTCTCACTTCCATCGCTTTGGGTTCCCAACTTCAGTGGCCAAGTGAGTGGCTTGCCTCAATCGTATGATTATTTCCCACAATAGTATTACACCTCCCTTTGTTCAAAACACTGTCATACCCAGTTTCCTTCCCAACAAATAAACACATTAACTACTTACTCTCTCACTCTCTCTTTTTCTCACTTTGTTTATCAGTCAGCATGTTATACAACCTTGATGCAACATTATAATTTGTTTCAATTTGCTAAGGAGAATAATTATCCAAATAGTTCAGCATGACTCTTCGCTCCTGACCACAGCAAATCACCCTGCTGTGCCTCAAAGCTTGTTTGTTCCATTTCCCTTCTCTTATTTTAAATCCCTCACAGTTCTGAATTTTCTTTTATTTAAAGCAAAATTGGATACCAACTGTGCAAGCTTCTGCAGCAAGCTCTTTTGTGAAGACTGTTGCATTTTTTCCCTAGGAATATGCTAAGCGTTACACTGACTAGGGACTTGTGCTTTGTTACCTAAGGAAAGAGGGGGAAATACTCAACAAAATGGTAGAGGAAGGGAACTGTCCCTTAAAGTACATGTTAGAAAAAGGATATAAGCTTAGAGAAGGTGGGAGCTTCCTCAGGCTACAAACAGATGAAAGGACTAAAACTCAGCAAGGAACAGAGAAAGCTGCCTTATGTAGAATCAAACCATTAGGTCCATCTGCCTCTGTAGTGTCTACATTAACCAGCAGTGGCTTTCCAGGATTTCAGACAGTGAGTCTCTCCTAGGCCTACTAGAACATGATGGGGATTGAACCTGGGATTTTCTGCATGCAAGGCAGACACTCTACCATTGAGCTACATCCATTTCCCAAAGGATTCTCCGAGGATTGGAGTGGAATGCTAACCAGCTCAGTGTGACTCTGGAAATGGAAGAACTGTCGGTCATGAGGCTGAATTTTTACCCCTAACTATAAGCAACATAGGGACGCGGGTGGCGCTGTGGGCTAAAGCCTCAACGCCTAGGGCTTGCCGATCGAAAGGTCGGCGGTTCGAATCCCCGCGGCGGGGTGCGCTCCCGCTGTTCGGTCCCAGCGCCTGCCCACCTAGCAGTTCGAAAGCACCCCCGGGTGCAAGTAGATAAATAGGTACCGCTTACCAGCGGGAAGGTAAACGGCGTTCCGTGTGCGGCTCTGGCTCGCCAGAGCAGCGTTGTCACGCTGGCCACGTGACCCGGAAGTGTCCCCGGACAGCGCTGGCCCCCGGCCAATAGATGTGAGATGGGCGCACAAACCCCAGAGTCTGTCAAGACTGGCCCGTTCGGGCAGGGGTACCTTTACCTTTACCTATAAGCAACATAGGAATTCACCATATACCAGGTCAGACTGTTTCTCCATCTTGCCCAGCTTTACCCAGCCTGTTGCCCATCTGGGTGTTTCGGATGGCAACTCCGATCAGCCTCAGCCAGCAAGGCCAATGGGCAGGGCTGATTCAAGTTATATTCTAGAATACCTGGACCAGGGTGCCGAGCTAGGAAAGGCTGTTTGGTTTTCTCAGTAAAGTGCTATCAGGGTTTCCTTCATCTTTGAACCCTGTTTGCATTATTTCAGCAGCTTTGCTGAGAGGAAGTCCTCCTTATTACCTTTAAAAAGCGTGGGAGGAGGAAGATGCCGGAAGTGGTGCCCAAAAGGTGTTAGGATATTTCCGTTCCACCTTAAAAGGGAGCAGGCTGTGAGTCACAGAGTCTGCGTATTTCCTGTTCACAGGATGTTTATGTTGTCTGTTGCTTTCGTTTTCTCTCTGTGCTGGAGACACTGACGCAGGCAGTCATGTCTTTCTTTGTTCTAAGTCCATTGATTAAAACTTGTAAATAATGCTCTCCTGAGTGCAACTTTTGGCTGTGCATTATCTGCTGATAAAGAGTGTGCATCGGCTCTAGAATGTTCTGGAGCTCATGTCGCTAATTGCCGATACTGCGTGTCTACGGGAGGTCGATGGATCGTTCGGTAGCCGGCTTGGGGGCCATGATGGACTTTATCTCCCTGGCAGTATCCCAACAGGGGGAGGACAGGAAGCAGGAGGTATGGATGTGGGCATGAGGGTGAAAAGGGGTACAAGGCTGGGCTGAGGAGCACAAGAGAGAAGTGACCTCAGAAATGGGGTTGGGAAGGTGAGAAGTGAGATCAGTAGTTGAATGGGGTAGGAAGGGGAAGCTCGGAGGGTGTGTGTAACATGGAAGATATGGCAGAACATTTGGTAAGCAGAGTGAGCAGTACTCGTCTAAGTACAGTGGTACCTCTGGATAAGTACTTTATTCGTTCTGGAGGTCTGTTCTTAACCCGAAACTGTTCTTAACCTGAAGCACCACTTTAGCTAATGGGGCCTCCCGCTGCCGCCGCGCCGCCGGAGCATGATTTCTGTACTCATCCTGAAGCAAAGTTCTTAACCCAAGGTACTATTTCTGGGTTAGCGGAGTCTGTAACCTGAAGCGTCTGTAACCTGAAGCGTATGTAACCCGAGGTACCACTGTATAATTTTAAAAGGCCAAATGGTAATGTCTTGGGGAGTGACATACAACTGTGTGAAGGCTAGATATACCCTACAAGCCGCTGAGTAAGCCACTCCTGATTTACATAAATAACAATGATGGCGGAAAGAAAAGGAGGATAACAGTGTTTATAATGAGAAAGTGCAGTGCAGGAATCAATAGGACAAGCCAGGGCGTGCTGTTATTCACCCTTAGCTTAATGTATAAAGCTATACATCTTAATAAAACAACAATAATCATAGGATCTGGGCATCATCACAGGCAAGCCCATGCAAGTTAATCAACTGGCTATAACATTGATTAATTTCGAAGCATAAATTGGATTGTAAATAGATATCATGTAGAGGCAAGGGAAATATTAAAATTGCAAAGCAGTCGGTTTTAAAATATATGAAATTAGTAGCAGAACTTTTAGGGGAAATATAAATTGCCTAGAATGAAAACGATCCCAGTGGCAATATTGGTAAATGGGTTACTGTCAAAGTATTTTAAAAGATACCTTGAAGAAATTGATTCACTGATGAGATTTGTGTATCAAATATGTAGCTATTATCTTAGAAACCAAAACAATTGCCCAACTAGTAATTTCTATCAGATGCTCTTAGATTTAAGTGCTAATTTAGGGAAGAAAGCATTTCCCACATTCTACTTCTTTATTGTTCCTCTGGTTCACTCTACCCCTACATTTCATTCTTCTCAAATTATGATTAACTAGGAGAATTCCTAAAATTAGTTTCTGAATTGGAGGACACACACTTGATTGGCTTCTTCAGCATATTTGTGTCTTTCCTATTTGACCAATGCATCTGAGAGCTAGGCATATAATGCTGTTACCTTGCTGTAGCTAAAAGGGCCTTTGTGCTCAGTACTTGTGTGTGAGAATGTCGGGACTCTGGCCTGCTGAGACCTATAACCCAAGGTATCCTTGGAGGAGAAGCAAAGAAAACAGGGCCCTTGCACAGCACATCTTCAGGTGTGACTTAGGTGTTCCGCCAAAAGTTCCAGGTGCCTAAGGTAGGGATTCTACCTAGTGCCTTGTTTTTGCTTAATATAGTCAAGGAGAGCGCAAAATATGGTCTGAAGCTCAACATCAAAAAATCTAAGATCATGGCCACTGGTCCCATCACCTTCTGGAAAATAGAAGGGGAAGAAATGGAAGCAGTGAGAGATTTTACTTTCTTGGGTTCCATGATCACTGCAGATGGTGACAACAGTCACAAAATTAAAAGACGCCTGCTTCTTGGGAGAAAAGCAATGACAAACCTAATCAGCATCTTAAAAAGTAGAGACATCACCTTGCCAACAAAGGTCTGTATTGTTAAAACTATGGTTTTCCCAGTAGTGATGTATGGAAGTGAGAGCTGGACCATAAAGAAGGCTGATCGCAGAAGAATTGATGCTTTTGAATTATGGTGCTGGAGGAGACTCTTGAGAGTCCCATGGACTGCAAGAAGATCAAACCTATCCATTCTGAAGGAAATCAGCCCTGAGTGCTCACTGGAAGGACAGATCGTGAAGCTTAGGCTCCAATACTTTGGCCACCTCATGAGAAGAGAAGACCCTGGAAAAGACCCTGATGTTGGGAAAGATGGAGGGCACAAGGAGAAGGGAATGACAGAGGACGAGATGGTTGGATAGCTACCAGCATGAGTTTGACCAAACTGCGGGAGGCAGTGGATGACAGGAGTGCCTGGCGTGCTCTGGTCCATGGGGTCACGAAGAGTCGGACATGGCTAAATGACTAAACAACAACAAGCCTTCCCCAGCCTGGTGGCCTACAGATCATCATCATGATCATTGGCAATGCTGGTTTGGGCTGATGGGAGTTGGAGTCCAAGACATCCAAAAGGCACCGTGATGGGGAAGGCTGATCAATAGTTTGTTAAGCAAAAAGCAAGAAGACTCTTTTCCATTGGGAACTAGGAGTTAATGTTCTAAAACAACCATACATTTTATGAATAGGCCAACTGGATTTGAACATGGAGTGCCTATAAGTCACACAGATCCTCCCTGTATCTCTGCATTTGTTACACTGCTCAGTTTATTTTTTGGAGGTCATTGCAGCATCACAAGGGTGCAGATCCCCTGATCACTTCCCCAGTAGCCCCAGCAATATTCTCTCCCTGCAACATGCTCACTCCCTGAGGATAGCCATCCATCATGCAAGGCTGCAGCTCTCTCATAGATACTTCCCTGTTTTCTATTACTCTTAGTCAGCCTCAGAGGTTCCTTCCTATTTATCAAAATCACACAAGCCCTTCGGTGTTTTCTTAGGTGTGCATTCAGTGGAACGGCAAAGAAAGAGCCCTCAGGGAGGAAGCAGGAAAAGAGGGCAAGCTTTTGTTCACCATCTGGACAGTCTTTTCCAAACTGACATACACATGGGCATATTGAACAAAGTCTCTCAGTTATTAGCCCCGGATGCAGCCTGTTCAAGGCCAATGCGAGACTCTGCTGCCAAATTCAAGATTAGGATTCAAGGTTACCCATAAGTAACAGATTCTCACCAGCAAAATGAAGCAAGGTGAGATGTTGTGCTAAGAGCCTGGCAGGAAACTCCTAGCTTCAGAGAAGTTGGTGACAAATAAATCAGCAGCAGCATCCTAATGAGGGATTGGGAAGGGGGGGGAGGTGGTAGGTACACATTTCATTATGTAGGTGGCTTAATTGGCACTTCTTGAAACAATGCACAAACTGAAACATAGCCATCGTTAAAAATGTGCACTACAACAATTGCTTTTCTTACCCCAAAAATGTGTGTTTTAGCTGAGAGTGCGCATAAAAATGTACAGGTGAAACTCGGAAAATTAGAATATCGTGGAAAAGTTCATTTATTTCAGTAGTTCAACATAAAAAATGAAACTAATATATGAGATAGACTCATGACTTGCAAAGCGAGATATGCCAAGCCTTTATTTGTTATAATTGTGATGATCATGGCGTACAGCTGATGAAAACCCCAAATTAACAATCTCAGAAAATTAGAATATTAAATGAAACCAGCAAAACAAGGATTGCAAATAGAGCAATATTGGACCTCTGAGAAGTAGAAGCATGCATATGTACTCAGTACTTGGTTTAGCTGATGACATGGCTCCCCAAATCAACACAGACTGTGGAAACTTCACACTGGACTTCAAGCACCTGGCATTGTGTGCCTCCCCATTCTTCCTCCAGACTCTGGGTCCTTGGTTTCCAAATGAGATGCAAAAGCTGCTCTCATCAGAAAAGAGATTTGGGAAGCCATGTCATCAGCTGGTGTTGGGCCATTGTGCTTCATTAAGTCCAGGGTCAATGCAGCCATCAACCAGGAGATTTTGGAGAACTTCATGCTTCCTTCCACAGATGAGCTTTATGGGGATGCTGACTTCATTTTCCAGCAGGATTTTGGCACTTGCCCACACTGCCAAAAGTACCAAAAGCTGGTTCAGTGCCCATGGGATTACTGTGTTTGACTGGCCTGCAAACTTGCCTGACCTGAACCCCATAGAGAATCTATGGGGCATTACCAAGAGAAAGATGAGAGACATGAGACCGAGCAATGAAGAAGAGCTGCTATTGAAGCATCCTGGTCTTCCATAACACCTCAGCAGTGCCACAGGCTGATAGCATCCATGCCATGCCACATTGAGGCAGTAATTGATGCAAAAGGGGCCCAAACCAAGTATACATAGAAGTGAAAACAAAATATATTCCATTTGTGGAAATTCCATAGAAAACAAGTGTGTATTCTTAGAAATGTATTCAAAATGCTCACAAATATTTCTGAGGACTTTTTTTAAAAAAATGCAAAATGATTCAAAAATGTTGTGAACTGAATTTAGGACTGGAAAAAATGTAGGAGAGAAACTGAAATTGATGGCGTCAGGGGTTCAGGAGCAGAGACGCAGGAAAGGGAGGAAACAGAGAGCGAGGGGGAGGAATACGAAGGAAGGATGAGTGGGGATGACGACCCGAGATCACCGAGCCTGTCCAGTGAGTCCGAGGATTCCCAGAAGGGAGCGCCAGCGGTCAGAGCAAGGGGGGAAAGCAGGGGGACACCCCAGGAAGAAGGGGCCAGAGAGGAATCAGAGAGCAGCAGCTGGAAATCGGGACCAACGTGCCCAGCTGGGAGCAGCGGGGAGAAAGGGGACCAGACGTCGGGTTCCGGAGGCTTTCAGCAGGAGGGAGGGCATGAGTCAGGAGTAGTCACGCCCACATCAGGGAGTGAGGAAACGGTCAAGAGGAAGGTAGAGAGTTGGGCGCGCGCGCCAAGTTCAAATGCAGCGGAAGCTGGCGCAGTAAGCAGCCCGGAGAGTGAGCCAGGTCCCAAAGCCCGCCGCAAGGAGGCGGAAGGGTCCAGGGGGTCAGCGTCAGAAGAGAGTAGGAAGGAGGAGACCCCGGGGGGCAGAAGGACCCAGAGACAGAAGGAAAGGCGCAGGAGGTGGAGCAAGGCTAGGGTATTAAGTTGGTGTGCAAGAGGCGGAGACTCAGACGGGTCTTCGCCGGTCTAGCGTAGAAGACGTAGGGCTGCACATTGCAGTTCGGAAATGGAACCTGTAACCCAATAAAGACTCTTTTAACGTGAACGCTGGCTAGCGTGGTCCTATGTGAGCTGGGACTTGGTAGCAGCCCTGACAGATGGGTTCATCCATTCCTAATTGTAATGTGTTTCAGAAGCCCCCAGTCACTCTCAAAAAATTCTGCAGGTACCATATTCATATCTAACTCAAAGTCACCCAAAGTACTGACATCTGTCTTACATAAATTAAGCACACTTCACTCTGACATATGTCATTGGTCTTTCTTCCAGGTAGTTTACCAAATTTACAGAGGAGAGATTAGACTTCCCTCTTCCCTTTAGCTCAGGCATGTCCAAAGGCCTAATCTCAAGCTCAACAACTTTGGTCGTCCCTCACACATGTTCACTTCATCAAATCTGGCTCTCTTTGGAAAAAGTTTGGGCACCCCTGCCTTAGCTGGAAAGCCACTGCTGTTCTCCCCCAGCTAATAAATGTTATTTAAAGGGAAGGGGGGGATCAGAGAAGCTGGGTAGGGAATGTCTGCCAGCTTGCTGGACAGGGAGTAAATCAGGAATTCTTCAGGGCCCTTTTAATATTCACCCCCCCTTTCTTGAGGTGACCATTGCAAATTTCCAAAGCTGGTTTTCCAAGTCCAGTGGCCTTTGCCAGAACCTCTAATTCCAGTTGTGTCTGCACTCTGGATACTTCCAAAAATTCTCCATGACTCAGTTTCACCTCAGATTTCCCAATTATGAATTAAGTTTTTCTGGTTTCTGGATTGCAGGAGGGATTATCCAAAGTTTCTTTAAAAGAAAAGTGGCCTGGAGGGGGTTAGGAACAAGGGGTTATTATGGAGGGATTATATAAAGATGCCAGAGTAATGAGAGTATCATGAGTTACATTGTGAAATTATTGTGGTGGGTTTAAAACAGCCGCGAGGAACCTGCAATCCTAATTCTGCATGCCAGGCCTCCCCATTTGGTCATTAAGGCCACTTTGGCCAATAATAATAATAATAATAATAATAATAATAATAATAATTTATTATTTATACCCCGCCCATCTGGCTGGGCTTCCCCAGCCACTCTGGGCGGCTTCCAAAAGAATATTAAAATACTATAATACATCAAACATTAAAAGCTTCCCGAAACAGGGCTGCCTTCAGATGTCTTCTAAGAGCCTGGTAGTTGTTGTTCTCTTTGACATCTGGTGGGAGGGTGTTCCACAGGGCGGGTGCCACTACCGAGAAGGCCCTCTGCCTGGTTCCCTGTAACTTGGCTTCTCGCAGTGAGGGAACCGCCAGAAGGCCCTCGGTGCTGGACCTCAGTGTCCGGGTAGAACGATGGGGGTGGAGACGCTCCTTCAGATATACTGGACCAAGCCACGGCCACATGAGGTGTGGGGCAGGCATTTGAAGAAAGCTTCTTGTGCAGCATTTTGCAAGACCTACCCCCATAAGTGGATCATCAGGGCTTGAAAACACAAGTGGGGGCGGGGGAGAATAGTTGGATGGTTCAGAGATTGTGCTGTTTGGCTTCCTTTTTTCTAAGAAGGAGGCTGGGCTGGCCTGAGACATATTGGCACCACAGAGTGGCACTGCCACCTCGGCCAGTGAAGAAAGAGTAGGTGAAGATGTACATCAGGAACAAGGAGGTGAGAGAAAATAAAAAAATTCCTTCCAGTAGCACCTTACTAAGTTAGTTCTTGGTATGATATCAGATATCTTGGTATGATATCAGATATCTTGGTATGATATCAGATATCTGAAGAAGTGTGCATGCACACGAAAGCTCATACCAAGAACTAACTTGGTTGGTCTTTAAGGTGCTACTGGAAGGAATTTTTTATTTTGACTATGGCAGACCAACACGGCTACCTATCTGTAAAAGGAAGTGAGAGAAGACCTATATTCATTGATATAGAGGCAGCAATGGACCAGGATGCCAAGGAGGTGGTAGTTTCAGCCTCCAAAAAGTGCATCACAGCTGTCACTGCCACCACAGCAGCAGCAGTGAGCGGTTCATTCCTCCAAGGCCAGATCCCTGTGGATTCTGCTGCCTGAGATGGTTGCCACACCTTGCCTCATGGGTAGGCCGGCTTTGGGAGGAGGTAGAGTCCTGAGCAAAGAATGATTGCAGGGCAAGCTATCCTGGGAGACAAATTTAGGGAGACACTGAGGATTTTCAAAGTGGGTATGGATTAGGTAGAGGAACAACATTGCAAGGAAATGATGCCAGAGGAGGCGGGGAAGAGGATGGGCTTAAAATATACAAAGTCACTGCAATGCCCTTCAGCTTCCTCCAGAGATGATCAGGAGAATGGAGCCTCTGAAGAAAGGATGAGGATTAGTGGGGGTGATATTAGGTAATTAACAGGATGATTCAATTAATTATAACTTCTTGACTTTTAACTATTATAAGAAAGCAATTTGGCTATCAACCCAGAAAGGTTTCGCAGGAAGCGCTGAGTGTCAGAGATGCTGAGAGAAAGCTGTACTCTGTCTGTCGATGGCCGGAAAGAGAAATATGATTTTGAGATTACATACAATTTTCTTTTCCTTTCTAATCCATTGGCAGCCTGGGCTATTTTAGATACCGTCTCTTATCTGGCTTTTTCAACCTGCTTCTCCAGGGGATCTTTATGCAGGGAGCGGGGTTTACTTTTCAAATATATACTTTGAAATTTCATTTTATTTTTTAAAGAAACATAGGTCTCTGAGAAAGGGTTGATAAACTGTGTTCTAAACAGACAAACACAGAAACATAGACCAAAGGCAGACTCTGTCGGGAGATGGCAAAGTTTAATTTTCAGAAAGCAGGGATTTTAATTTGACACACAGTATGCTATCCAGTCATGCAGCAAAGTTCTGGGCAGGGGACCCACAAGAACAACATGGTATCGGCTTTCTCTCAGCATTGGAAGCAAACCCATAATATTCCTTTAAAAGGGGAGAGAAAGAAGGGGACATCAATTCTGGATACCAAATCTGTTTCAGTTCTCAGATCTCCCCATCTCTTATGAGACTCCTGAAGAGTTTGAAGTTTCTGCTTGTGGGGTTACTTCTAAACCCCCCCCCCCCATATCTCTCTCTCTCAAAAACTTACTTTAGAAAGACATCACTTTTTGGCAAGTTCATAGGAAAGGATGAGATGTACATCTTGGTGCAGCATCCATGCAAAATGAACAAATGTTATTATTTTTTTTACTTAAAGAGAAAAAAGAGGGGAATCAAAGTTATTTTGAGCTTCTGATCTGTAAATCAGTGTCCTATTTAAAGAAATGCATTACCAGTTTGCTGTTTTTAAATTGGTCCAACGTACAGCATTTTTTTTTTGCCATCTGGATTTTTAAAAAACATTACTATTAATAATTCCATCTACAGTGTTTTAAATGTAGCTTTGTTTATGTGCCGTACCTCTCTGACAGATGTACAGTACAATGTCCCTGAGAGATCACACATCCTTTGTTGATCTCATTTAGATAATCACATGTTTGAGATCAAATACATTTCCATACACTGTATATGTGAGCAGTGTGATCCTGAGCACATTTATTCAGAATAAATGCTACTGAGACCAGGGTAGACCAGTCTCAAGTAACTGTGCTTAGCACTGCAGCCTTAATGTCACAAGCTCTTAATCATGCAATTAGTAGGGATGGGGGAGAAATTTAATTCTGTTTGTAAGTGAACCTACCAAATGTTCACTTTCTGAAGCAGCAAGAGAACTGAAACACAGTCACCATTCCAAGTTCACACTTTTCTGATTCTTGCAGTGCAAGAATTTCCAGCCAAGTAATGTGTTCAAAAAGCACATGATAAAGCAACATGTACTGTATATATCCATGCATCTATTATTGAAAATAGGGACGCGGGTGGCACTGTGGGTTAAACCACAGAACCTAGGACTTGCTGATCAGAAGGTCGGTGGTTCGAATCCCCGTGACGGGGTGAGCTCCTATTGCTCGGTCCCTGCTCCTGCTAACTTAGCAGTTCGAAAGCATGTCAAAGTGCAAGTAGATAAATAGGTATCGTTCCAGCGGGAAGGTAAACGGCGTCTCCATGCGCTGCTCTGGTTCACCAGAAGCGGCTTAGTCATGCTGGCCACATGACCCGGAAGCTGTACGCTGGCTCCCTCGGCCAATAAAGCGAGATGAGCACCGCAACCCCAGAGTCGGTCACGACTGGACCTAATGGTCAGGGGTCCCTTTACCTTTACCTTTTATTATTGAAAATAACATAGAGAAATACATCATCTTATGAGAAATTGTTGGGATTTTTTGGGGGGAGGGTGTTATATTGGATGAAATTCACACTAAAATCTGTCATATTTTCATGATGAGTGTTTTGTACAAATAAAACCCAAACAGATGTGGAAATGCATAGACCTGAATTCAAGATTGGAAAAACGAGAAACTGGGGAAAATTGAAATTGACAGATTTGCAGACACCCCCCCCAGTCATGGTTCATGAATAAGGATACATCCCTATGCACACTTGCTTGGGAGTGAATTATGATTGCTTGGAACTGAATTCCAGTGGGGCTTTGATATTGTTACATGTGTATGCTTGAACGTACATGCATGTTCACACTGCCTGAGAAACTCAACATATCGTTCTGAGAGGAACAAAACCTTTTGTGCAGAGTCAAAATCATGCATTGTTTGACTGTGTGCATATTCTTAACCCTCATATCCATTAAGATCTTCACCACCAAGAACTAGGAAAATAATGGTTTATTACATGGGGAAAGGAAATACATATGCATAGCTTAAAACAGAGAGTTATGATGTTATCACATGTGGGCTGCAAATAACCCATAATACATCCACATACAGTGCCTTAATCTTAGGAAGAGTCCCAATATACCTAAAAGCCTGGAGAGTAAGCACAACTTTTGTCCCAGACTCACACTAAGAAGAGATGAAAAGTAGAATGAGATTTTAACCTGATTCTGTAATACGCATAACACAAAGTCAGGAAACAGAAATCTGTGCCTTTTTGAGAACTAAGCTCTCCCCTTAAAATCTTGTGCTCATTCCCATTGTTGGAGCAGAGCGTGCCAATTTCCCTTGATAAAATATATAATTTAAATATATTTTGGGTCTAAATCCTATACAAAAGTCATGGGGTTAACTTTGGTACACAAGTGATATGACATGATTTTAATTGTTGGAGGAAGGATGTCAATTGTTTTGTCATGTCACAGACAAGCTAGAAGCTAGAAGCAGGAAATTCACAAGGGGCCAATTTTAATATTGATTAATGCAAGCGAAGCCAATAGACTGATCTATCAAAATGGGCCAGGTAAAGTTTTATCCTTACAAGATAGAATTAGATAGCTAGATAGGTGATTAGATTTAGATTAGATTAACTAGAACAATTGGGTCCATAGAAAGTAATGGGACAAGTTAGTTGAAACAAATTAAAGTCCCATTGGTTTAAATGGTACTTATAGTCTAATTATATGGAAGTTCTTTTACTGTTTTATATAAAAATATAACAAAAATATATAGTTCATACCTCTAAAATAAATTACAATTAATGTCTACATCAGGCGTCCTCAAACTATGGTCTGCAGGCCAGATCCATCCCGCCAAGTCCTGAACCCGGACGGCCCAGCAATTGCAGAACCCGCAGTGCTCCTCCTTCCTGTTGCCTGGATGGCCACAGCCAATGCGAGCTTCTTTCCCTCTGAACTGCTACTACTGCAAGGGGCTGGGTCCAATCCCTTCCGGCTTCTCCTCAGACCACACTCTCTGGCCCCATCCACATCCCACTCAGTGTGCGTGTGCATGGGTGTGCCAGGGAGGGTGTGTGTGCATGTGTGTGAGAGAGTGAGACGCTGCTGGCATTTGTGGCAGCTCCCTCAAACTGCTGGGAAGGGACCACCAGTTCAGTGGCGGCGACCATAATCCCCCCCCTCCTTGTCCGGCTTTTCCTCCACACACATACCTCCTCCTTCTCCTCAATTGCCAGATGAGGTGGGTCTGAAGCGGGAGGTACTGGCCCATGGACCAGCCGGGCCTGGAGCCAAGCCCAGAAGAGCTACTGCCACCACCGGGGAAGGCCTGTGGAGATGCGAGTATAACGTGAAGGCACAGCAGCCAACACCAGTGCCGCAGCCTGTGGCGAAGCCTCTTTCCTCCCTCTTACTTGGTCATCCTCCTCTCTCTCTCATACCCCCCCCCATTGAAATACTTATCTGTTTATGTTGATTAAAATTGTTCTTCGTTTTAAATATTGAATTGTTTTTCCTGGTTTTTTGTGTGCCGTAAAATATGTGCAGTGTGCATAGGAATTGGTTCATATTTTTTTAAAACTATAGTCCGGCCCCCAACAGTGTCTGTGGGACAGTGAACTGGCCCCCTGTTTAAAAAGTTTGAGGACCCCGGTCTACAATGAAAAGCAATATTATGGCCAAAGTAACAAGAAGCTGCAAGAGATACTTGTAGCTCCTCACATTTATTTTGCTACCTACAGGATTGGTAGTCCCGAAAGCCAGCAACCAGCTGTGCTAGTTGGAACTTCAAGTTTCCCACCTCAAAACACTCACTCGTATCCAAGCCAAGCCCACAGGTTTGTCAAATGTGCATTTGGGAGTCAAACTTAAAGTGTACAGGAGACCCAGATACTGAGAAATACACATACAGTAGATGTTTTTCTGCTTCTTATTTCCTTACCTGCCCCCCCTGGCATTGCAGTAGGAGAAAGATCTCTGTTATCAAATCAAAATAACTAGGAATATATGCCTGATGTGGAGAAGATTTAACAGCATGTTAAGTGCAGGTCTATCCTCATTCACTGCGATATATTATGATGGCAAATGTGAAAGCAAGGATTTATCCAGTGACACAAGATGCTATGGAAATGATAGGGCTCAGGACCATAATGAAGGAGGGATTCATAAGAACCTTTTACCAGCGAAAGGGGATATGGCTCAAGTACCGCTGCCATTTCTTCTATCTATATCTCTATTAGAAACATTACCTATAGATCATTAAAGTTTCATGGCTCTTTAAGGAACTAGACATGTTTAATCTCGACTGCCGGTCAATGGAGTGGAGTATTATAAGGGAACTATAAGCTAATTGTTAATTTAGAACCATCTGGAGATTATTATCTTGCAAGATCGGAGCTAGGCATGTCAATGCATAAAACCTGTGTGTGTGTGTGTGTGTGTGTGTGTGTGTGTTACTAACTAGGTGGTATTTAGCTAGATTGAACAAGTTTTATCCTAGGATTAGTGATCAGTGTTGGTAAGGCAAGGCTAATTTATTTTATGATTTATAGGCGTGCCCAATAATCAAGATATTATACAATAATAACAAGAAAGAACTTTATGACAGTAAAAGCTGTTTGAAGGTGGAATGGACTCCCTCAGAAGGTGGTGGACTATCCTTCATTGGAAGTTTTTTTTTAGCAGAGGTTGGATGGTCATCTGTCATGGATGCTTTAGATGAGATTCCTGCATCGCAGGGGGTTAAACTAGATGACTCCCACACTTCTATGATTCTATGAATAGCAATAACAACAACAGCAACAATACAATACAATTCAGGGTCAAGGTGTTCCTAAAGATCCTCTTGTAGTATTGTTCAGATAACTCAAAAGCATAGTAATGGACAAGGATTTTGAAATGATAGTTCGTTTGATGTCTGCAACTAAAATGACAATATGGCACAATAGGGGGAAATCAAGTCTACTTTTTAGTGATTTGTTGGTTGGCTAACATTTGAAACTGAATAGGAAGGGAAGAATAAGACAATGGGCTGTAGCTACTCAACAGAAGGTCCAATGGCATTAATGAACCTAAGCTAGTCTTGTCCATTGACTTCAATGGGTCTACTCTGCATAAGGCAAGCACTGCACACAACCATATGATTAAGGGTGCCCTTCTTTACTAGAGTAACAGAATTCAATATTTCATGCATCCACATTCTTTATTGGGGAAAATGTAGTGGGAAAGTATAAAGTATTGACTAATGGCAAATCTATCATGTAAATCTATCCAATTCTATGCCAAGTTCCTACTAGACGACAACATTCCCAGTGTGACTTTGGCTGTTGCCAAGTTTCTGTCTAAGGTGGTCAGGATCAGAGATCAATTTGTATTAAATGAAAGTCAGAAACAAGCATAGTGTATGATTCGTCCTCGTAGTCTGTGTGTTTTCAATGTATTTTATATGCACTGAATTTAGTCTTGTGGGTCTTTACAATAAAGAATTGTTGTTGTATATGACTTGGTATTACATAGTTTTGTCCTCAATATCAGTATTACACAGTTACCCAATATTATAGTTATATAGCTATATCATACAACATTATGCAGTGGTTCAAAGTCTTTCAACCACAGTACAAAACATTGTTGCCATAAGAACAACAATCAAGATTCATAACCCTATACTGTAAATGGTAAGTCACGTGCATTGGATATGTATATACTGTACTGAGGGTGAGAAAAAGAAAAACACCTCACAAATTCACGGTTTGCTATGCATGTGGAGGAGAATAAGTGTACCATTGAGTTCAGTGGTACTTACTCCCAGGTAAATTGGTATATGATTGCAGTCTTCAGCTGGATAAAACTCTTGACTGCTGTGAAAGTGTGAGAACTTTTAAATTGGGCATGTAAGTTACAATCTGTAGCCCACTGTGTACACAAATAAACCACATTCATATCTGACTACCTTTCCATATTGAAAAAGCTCACAAACAGGCAATTGAAACCAACCAACCAACCAATTTTGCAATACAGCTATAAATTAAATCACATTTCACAATCTAGTAATTTTAAGATCATTGCTATTGCCAAACTGCAATTTCCAGAGGGCAATAATATGTATGTCTAAGACACCATGGATATTTGAGAAAGAACTCTCCAGAATAATTTCCCCACCCCAAATGCTTGCAGAGAAAACTTAAATATACTGTACTAATTCTGAATTGATCCAGTTCAAAACACATTTGACTTCCCCTTAAATTCTCCAGACATCTCATCTGCTTTTCCTGATATCTATCAGCAGGAACAGTGGCTGTGAGCTAGTCTTGCTTCTCAAACAAGGCAATTTCACTGCCTTTTGTATGTGATATGACAAATCTGCTGGGAAACCTGATGGATTTAAGATTTGCCAGTAGAATAATTGGAGCAGAAATCAGCAATGGATAATATTTCCGTCTCCCAGGACAATTGGAGTTTTTGTGATAGTCTTTATAGAGCATAGGTTTTCACCATTTTTGAGTCTGTGGCTCCCTTGACCAACTACCTTCTTTCTGTAGCTCCCCTATAGGATTCCAGGTGGAAACCAGTGTTCTTTCATCATTTCACGGCTTGGCCTCTCCTTTTTTAAGGCTTAAAATTTAAGTGATAGTGCTTTGAAAAGGCTTTTAAAAATTATGAGTCATTCATTGCCCTGCTAAATGCTGCTTTTTTATGTTGGGGGGGGATGGAAAACAAATTTAAATAATAATAAATAGGATAAGATGAAAAAAGTATACTAACAAAAAGAAAATACAAACAAAGTGCACTTTGAAACATTTTGAGAGCTTTCCCCCCACTAGGTGGTCAACTCCTCACCTTCAGGGAAATACTTCTGGCTAGGCGGGGGGGGGGGTATGTGAAGCAGAAGTAAATTGTTATTTATTTGGAGTGGGGGAAGCAGAAACCAGTAAAAGGCCAGAAGGACGCACGATTAAACCACAACTAGGGGAAAACTCCCCCCCCCTTCCAACCCCGCCATCTTCTCTCGCTCCACTTAAGGAAGCCCCAATGGCAACAGGTCTCCCCCCTTAGATTCCTATTTTTAAACAAATGTCTTGCCCTTCCATGGCGGATAGAATTTCTTTAACAGCCGCATTCTAGCCACTTGCCTAAACTAGGACAGCAGTGCTGCAGAAAAGGCTCTGTGCCTGGTTGTTGCTAGCCAAGTGCTGTAGAGTTTAGGGTGTCAGGGTGATCAGAGCATACAGAGAGGGACACAGTTCTTGAGATAGCTGGGTTCTGAGCTATTTAGGGCTTTAAAGATGAACATGGCAACCTTCACTTGAGCTAAGACTCAGACTGGCAACCAGTGCAGATGACACAAAGCATGTGATTGACTACATGGGACTGGCTGAAATAACTGACAGACTCCGAGACCAGGGGAAAGAGACGGCGGAAGAAGATTGGAAGAAATTTAAAATTTATCTTAAAAAATATTGCAAAATTAACGAATGTTAAAATGTTGTGGTTACATAAAGTAAAGGATTACAGCTATAAAAGATTAAGTAAAAGAAAAGGAAAAAATTTGGATAAAATTAAGGGGAAGGATTTGCTGAAACAACTTTGGGAATTGGAACGCAGAAAGGGGAGGTATGGGGAAGTCGATGAAGTAAGTTTAAGAAAAAAGGAGTTGAAATTATACGTGTTTGTTTGTTACTGTATGTATATGTTTGTACTGTGTGTATTGTATATGTTTTTTAAAAAATTGTGAAAATTTAATAAATATTTATTTTTAAAAAAACAAAAAACAGATGACACAAAGCATGAGGAGCGGCCACTGGAGTGGGAGGGTCTGCCATGGAACTGTCCTCCTAGCAGCAGTGTTGCTCCCGTGAATTAGGATAGCACAGGCGCAAGGCAGGAAAGCGGCGAGTTTGGGATGGTTTGGATAGCCCAGCAGAGCCAGCCCAGCACACACACGGGGGGTATCCAAGCCACCCAAAACCTCTTTGCTACCCTGCTCCACCCCCTCCCCACCCAGGGATGTAGTAGTGACACTGCTGCCAGAAGAATGCCCAGTTATTCATGTCTTTAACAGTTGGGCAAAGTTGCTATTCAAACTACAGGTATTGATCATCCTTACGCAGGAGTTGGGCTGAGAACATCTCGGATAGCCTGCTTTTATTTTAATATTGCCTTTCCCCCATTTCCAATTGTGAACTTTGTCATAACAGGGCCCAATAAATTACAGCTATAGTTGCTTCTTACCAGCTACAATCTCTCAGTGGTGAGATATCATCCATAAATCTTCCTGACACCATCTTCTATGGCTGGTTTTTTTTATATGTATAAAAAAACCCCAATACACATAGTTTATTCTTGTCTTTCCTTGGCTGGTCGCAGGGTTGCCTAGTGGAACTTGTAAATGGAACTTGATGATAATTATGGGGAAACATGGCAGTGGAGGGAAGGAGGAAGTAGCAGTTTCTGTCTGTCCCCAGCCCAAGAGAATGATATAGAGGGCAAACATATTGATGACCACACTAACGGTCACAAAAAATTACTTTATTCTGATTGTCTGCAGCTACATTCTTGTGCAAAAATTGATAATGGATAGACAACAAAAAAATCTTCAAGACCTATTAAGAGCTAAATGAATTACCTGGTGGGAAACAGGCAGATTGCAGTGGTGGGCTCGTGCCTCAACCCATTTTAGAGCAAAGCTGGAATACCTTAGACTCAGGGATGCAGCACAGCACTCTGAACAAAGTTTGGAATTTCCAAAACAGGTGGGGGGAAACAGACCACCAATGCATTGATGCCATTATGGAAACAAGTTCATTTAATTGGAAACAGCAGAATTTGAATGGAGAGAACTCTGGAACCACCCCAGGCTCCAGCAGCGTTTAGTGCTTATCACACAATCTATATTTTCCTTACGCAATTAGTTCATTGTGCTGATTTCACAGCTGCAGTTTTGTTTGCACGGCCTCTTGCTTGACTACTTTATTGTAATTCTTCTACAATTAATGGCATGTTGTTGTTGTTGTTGTTGTTTAAAAAAACCATGGAAATGGAAACCAAATTAATATTTTGCAGTTTATTATGACTTGGCTTGCAACGCCCACAGAAACACTTTCACAGCTGTCTAGCTGAAATGCATAGCATCAGTGAGCATATCAGAGGGTATTAAGATTACTCAGTTTGTAGATCAAAGCTATTTTTCATAGTCTTCATGTTTTCAATGATAATCACAGATGTTCCTTCAAAATCACTAATTTATTCCTTTTGGGAGAGATGGGCTTCTTCTCTGTTCACCTTGGTATAAATCCATGTAGGGGAAGAAATCTAAGCCCCCTAACCCAATAAAAGCAAGCTCTTCAAAAACCTTTGAATAAGTCTTGGTAAAATTCATCAGAGGATAATTCTGCTCCTGGGGCTTTAATCTCCAAGGAGCTAGCTCAATTCATGTTGATCATAGCTACTTGATTTGCGTTTCTGCACCAGCAAAAGACTCCTATTGTGCATTTTTTAAAAAAGGAAAGGAAAAGAAAGGCACTTTCGGAGCATGCTTGAAGGAGATGAAATCAATAGCTTCAAAAGGCAGCAAAATCATGGTGGAAAATGTGCAGTACATTAATTTAACCTTTTGATTCCTGCAGAAGCCAGCAGGTCTAAATTTCTTCAAATGTCAGCTAAAGATGCAATGTTATTCCAAACAATTAATCTTCTTCTTCTTCTTCTTCTTCTTCTTCTTCTTCTTCTTATTATTATTATTATTATTATTATTATTATTATTATTATTACTGCTGCTCCTGCAAGTTCATGAATGGCAGTTTTACCCCAATAAAAATTATGGGGGGTGGGTTGGTCATGAATGTGATGTAGACCCAGAATGCAACTCATTTGAATAAGTTTGGGGGCAGAATCAAGAAATTCATATCTGCATTTTTATTAAAGATGATAATAATTAAGCAAGAATTGAATTTTTAGGGGTTTAGACTGTGTTGCATCGAAGAGAAAGCTTAGGTGTTCAAGAAACACATGAGGCCTTCTAACAAAGAAAGTGAAGTTGGTGATGTTTCGGAAAGCTATATGCATGGTGTCTTCTGCAAATTAACAACATTATTCATTAGAAACAAGCTGTATTCAAAGGAAGATACAGTATCTTTGATCAATGTTTTACTCTGAACCATCTTATAATAAAACATACTAAGAACATTAAGAATAATCTTTATGTAGCCTTTGTGGATCTTTCTGTTGCATTCAGCTCTGTTTAATTATAGACTGTGGGAGAAATTTCAAATTGCCAACATCAACTGTGGACTTCTGATATTCATGCAAGAACAGTAACACAGAAATGAGGATCAGAGAAGGTTTAAATGGTGGTCTGACAGGTGCTTTTAAAATGTTGTGAAGAGTGAAACAATGTGTTCTGGTTCCCATCTTTTTAACTTTTATATTAATGTTTTGGTGCCATATTTAGCCAATGCAAACTCCCCCTCTCCAGTAATTAGGAACAGAAAGACATCAGTATGGATATATGCAGATGATTTAGTGTGCTTCTCTCTTTCCTGATTGGTCCTCCAAAATCTCTTGGAGGTGTTCAGTACATACTGTAAACAGGAAAGTGTATCTAGAAATTACTCTAAGGCCAAGATTCAGATTTTTGGAAGACCCAGTCCTAGGTATAGATGGTTCTTGGATAAGTAGGCTATAGAACAAATTGCTTATTTAGGTACTCTTTAATGAAACCCTCTCCTGGAAGTGACATATGGAGTCAGTGAAAATAAAGGCATAGAAAACCATGGGGTTGTTGATGAAGTTCTATTAGATTAAGGGAGGACAGCTGGTTTATCCTGTCCTAGAGAAAGTTGGTAACAAAGTTCTCGCTTAGATGCCCTTTGACAGTGATGGCGAACCTTTTAGAGACCGAGTGCCCAAACCCCAAACCCACTTATTTATCACAAAGTGCCAACACGGCAATTTAACCCAAACACTGAGGTTTTAGTTTAGAAAAAACAGCTCATACATTAACATCTCCTATCTCAAAAGCTTGCGTTGTGTGGCACCCATGTATTCTGAGGACCATGACACTTATTAACTGAGGAGTGGTAATTCTAGCGTTGGAACTCCCTAGGCATTTCCAGCCTGTGACATTAGCCTGAGTTATAGAAATGACCCTAATAAAAGGTAAAGGGACCCCTGACCATTAGGTCCAGTTGTGACCGACTCTGGGGTTGCGGTGCTCATCTCGCTTTATTGGCCGAGGGAGCCGGCGTACAGCATCTGGGTCATGTGGCCAGCATGACTAAGCCGCTTCTGGCGAACCAGAGCAGCGCACGGAAGCGCCGTTTACCTTCCCGCCAGAGCGGTACCTATTTACCTACTTGCACTTCGTGCTTTCGAACTGCTAGGTTGGCAGGAGCAGGGACTGAGGAACGGGAGCTCACCCTGTCACGGGGATTCGAACTGCCAACCTTCTGATCGGCAAGTCCTAGACTCTGTGGTTTAACCCACAGCGCCACCCGCGTTCCAGAAATGACCCTACAAGACTGTAAATAATAATAGGATGCCAAGAGTTTTAATTGTTTTTTGAGTAAATGCAGACATGGAAAAGGTGGATAACCTTGTGAAACGATCTGGTTATGGCTAGGTCTGAGATAGTTACTAAAGCCATTAAGTGGACTTCTTAGGATGGAGGAAAGCCAACAGTGATGAAATCTGGAGGCCTTTGTAGGTATGTAGAATAAAGAAAATTGGACACAAGAATTAGTGGGAAAACATGCATCAGAGAGAGTATTGATCTATATGATAAAGATTCCCAATTAGAAAGGGAATCTGTAGAAGAAAGGCTTTAAGGCTTTGTGTTTTTGAATACTTTTAAGGTTCTCTGATACTTTACTTTTTTATACTAGAGCACAGAGATTTCTTAGGTAAATAAATGGAAATACAGCACTTGCCTATATAGATGGAACAAATATTATTTTTACTATCCTGCCTAATAAACCTGCCTTCTGATATGGTCAAGGATGACTTTAATGAGAGGGATCTAGCAGAGGTACTGATTCCTATGGTCTGAGGCATTCCCCCCCCCCAATGTATTTTTTGAGGGGACCAGGCCCCCTCATTTTTCAGAGGGCATTCAGCTCCACCCCCAAGCTCCTCACGACATCATGTGCACAATGTCAGGACATCACATGACATTGTGTTGCCCGCCCCCAATCCTCTGGAGAAGTCAGTGCCTCTGGTACCTAGTATGATGGGGAAAGCAGCTTCTTGTGTGCACAGAAGTGATATCAAACTTGGATTGAAGAAGGATTTTCTTCCTGTAAGAGAGGCTTTTCTCTTAAGAGATTAGAGCAGTACATAACAATGCAGATATGCTATCTTCTGCCTGAGCATTGGATTCCTTTTTAAATGGTCCTTCCATCTGTCGAAGAGGATGTCACTGGGTCTGTCTGTGGGCACTAGGTGATGCAGAGAAAGGTTCACCTGCCTGTCTCTCCATGGCAGTCTACACTTGGACTTGCAATTAGTCCACCCACTGTATTTTGTACATTTAAGATAAACTGAAGACATCTTACAGAAGGACACTCCTTGTTGCAAAGGACCTGCAAAGTCTGACTCTTGGAGCACCTCTGGGTGGGGACACAGATGATGTATATGTGAGCCTCCCTATAGAAACAATCCTTTCCCAGGGCATTAGCTTTCAAGTATGAGAAGGTGCTTTTGCTGTTGACAGGGGATGGACAAGTCCCATTGCCCAAGCAGAAACCCTTGTGCTGATGAGGATGCATTAGTTACCATATTGGCCTGAATATAAGCCTCATTTTTTTCCAAAATACCGACTGTGGAAACTTTAGGTTGCGGCTTAAATTGGCTTTTTCGATATCGCTGCTGAAATAGACATACGATAAAATGGAATGGGAATGAATGGGTGTGAGTGCCTGCGGAATTTTAAGGGAGAGGCTTATATTCGGGTATTGTCTTTTTTTCTCCCCCCCCCATTGAATTTTAAAGGTGTGGCTTATATTTGGGTGTGGCTTATATGCAGGCCAATATGGTAGATGCCAACCTTTGGTGTTGAAATTCCTAATTTAAGCCTATTTGCTCCTGAAGACCTATGTTCATCAATCCTATTCAAAACTGTTGCCCAAACATTCTCTCTGTGCCAATCTTCACATCTGCTTATGCTGTGAGTTCCCAACTGATTTTAGCTATGATTTCATTGTTAATCCCTATGGCTTATAGCCAACATTAATCATACTCAGAATAGACCCATTGAAATCAATGAGCATGACTTCCTTAGGTCCATTAATTTCAATGGGTGTACTTTGAGTAGAACCTAATTGGATACAACCCTATGATTTTGTGTAGCCATAATTTTTTCCCCTGTGATTTTTCCTGTTACCACCTATATAAGAATGTTTGTGTGTGTGTGTGTGTGTGAGAGAGAGAGAGAGAGAGAGAGAGAGGAAGAGGAGGGAGAAGGGAGAGCTCAGTGGCAGATGTGGTGCCCAAGTTATTTCTTTCATCGATCAATGGGAGCAGCCATTGCCCCTCCCAAATGCTCCTGGGGATAATTTTGTATCTTTTCCCCCCAATGGGTCTACTCTGAGTTGATGTCAGTTGGAAACAACCCTCTGTGCCAAGAATGTCACTGGGTAACCAAACTATAATTTCTGGGTAGAAAAAGAAGGAAAACATAGCTACTTCATCTTTAAAGGTAAGCCCTTCCACCGTCGGAAGCTCAAAAGTTGTGGATTTCACTTTTTATTAGTTATTTTAGTATTAAATTATAAAACACCATGGGTGCCTTGGCAGGAAGGCATTGTATCAGTGCAGTAAATAAACTGATTCTCCAAAAGTGTGAAGAATAAAAAAAGTTGTGGATTTCACCATCTCTCCACATCGATTAATCCAATATTTGTTGTGCATTTTCATCACTGAAACTTGCAGAAAATCATTGGGCCAAATACTTCCACCCGACACAAGATCTGTACTTGCAGAAAAGTGTGTCAAGCACTCGTTTTGCAAAAGAGCAGTATGCAGCAGTACACAACTGCAAATGAGCTCAGGCAGAGTTAGTAAAAGTGAAACAGTTCTTGACATCTTCCATGGCAATTTGAAAAATTAAGTGGATTTCAAGCAGAGCAATTAACTGGGTGAACATGACTGTGATAAATATAAAAAGTAGTCAATTCCTGTGAAATAAAAGGCCCATTGTTAAGAGCGGCGGGGGTGGGGAGGTTGAATGTAATGGAACGCTAGAAAAGCCCTTATAGGAAAATCAATTCAAGGGAATAATGCAGGGATAGATATGAAGGGGAACAATTAAATTAACCACTACTTAATTTTCTAAATAATTCATGACCAAAGATGAGTTAGGGAGCCGGACAGTGAAAGGCAAGTTCACAATTCATTATTTAACCGCTGCAACAACAAGAAACAGATTCCTGATGCCTTAAATGACTATGTCAACTAGAATTCATGTCATCAGATGCATTTAAAAAGTGGGGACTTTTCAGTGAGTCAATCTTTTAGGTATGCAAGTATCAAGCCCTTGGTTCTAAATAACTAATGAACAATAATGGCTCCTGTACTTGTGCTGATATGATAGCAGTGGTTTCTTGTTTGCTGATTAGTCTAAGGTGATGCTAGGTCTCCAACCTTTTTGGGCCAATGGGCACATCTGGAAATCATTGAGACTATTGTGAATACTGAACACACACTGTAAGCCATTTCTCTTGGTGTCTTTCTCACCTTGACCCCAGGTATCTTGTTGGCAACTGTAACTTAACGCTCTGAAATGTTCACGAAAACGTCCTAGATCTAGATGCAGAGAAATATGTTTGTATGAGACTTATGCCAAGTTCCAGTCCTAAAACATTGTCTACTATGCAGTCTTAATTTTCTCCTTCATGATAATGGGCTTGCAGCCTGGGGCAAAGACTTCTGGGAGCCATAAAAGTGTGCTCATCTTTCCTACTCCATAGTCAGAGTCAAATGTAAAATGTAAAATACTTGCTTTCTTCCTCTAACTTTGAACCATTCTCTGCCTTCTCCTCATCTCCTCACACTCTAACAATTTTAAGGCTTACAGTTAATGCGCTGTGGAACTGGTTCAATATAAATCCTCTAGACCAATACATAAGGTGCAATAAAATATATTATAATTGTCATGGAAGACTTAAAGAATACACCCATAAGGAAACTAGGCAAGAACTTTATTTTGCCTCTCTAGCAAGAACAGAACAACAGGAAACTTCTGACTTCCTCCAGCTACAATTAAGTCCGTTGCCTCCTAGGACCTAGTGAGTCAACTATACCCCTCAGTGACTGATATCAGTATCCTCATTTTGGAATACATATCAGTAACAAATTGTTGCAGGTAAGTTCCTATTTTAGGTTTTTGGGGAGCTGTTGTTTTAGTTGTTTGCAAACTACCACTTGCCCTTTGAATCCCCCCCCCCAAAAAACTGTTGCTTTTCTGATCTCCATAGATAGCATTTGCTATACAAAGAGGATTTCATAAGCACTAGGTGTCAGGATTAATCCTGCTGTGAAGGTTTTTTGGTTATTACCATGCCTGAAGCAGAGGGGGGAATGATTAAATTTCAGCTGTTTCTTTAAAAGCAAAATAATTATATGGATGATGAATTTATTATGAGCTTGGTTTGCGAACTGAAGAGCATCAAGCAAAATGGGAAATGCACGGCAGAAGGCAAAAACACTTTGTCTATTTGAGTCTATATTTTGGCTGCATTTCATTAGTATTTCTAGAGTTCAGGTTATATTATTATTAGTAGTAGTAGTAGTAGTAGTAGTAGTAGTTTAACAATCACCTTGTATGCAGTCAAGATGATGTACAATAAAAACAGCAAAAAAAGTTTTTTAAAACACACACAAAAAACCCGGAAGCAAGTGTTCCGGTTTTCGAACGTTTTTTGGAAGCTGTACGTCCGACGTGGCTTCCGCTTGAGCTGCGCCTTGGTTTTCGAATGTTTCGGAAGCCGAACGGGCTTCCAGAATGGATTACATTCGACAACCGAGGTTTGACTGTAGTGAGTGATGTCATATCTCGACAGTAATGTATTCCACAGCAGCTACACTAAAAGTCCAGCTCCAAGTTACTGCAGAAGAGGCTTCTGAAAGTTTTGGAACTTGCAGGAGAAACAGACCTCATTGACCTACTGGACATGGATGATATGAGGTTATGCTTCAAGTAATCTAGTCCTAAGCCTGTATAGGACCATAAATTTTGAGTCATAAGGCAACAAAGGTATAAATGTTCACTTTTATTTTGAAATGGGCCACTAAGGCCTAAGCTACAGATTTGGCTCAGTGAGGCAGTAGAATAGGGTGCCATGTGTCCTGCTATCAGAAGGGGTCCTCCACTTGAAAGGTTGTCTGACCCAAGGCCAATTTAAAGAACCAGAAGAAGGGTGGAGAGTAGGAGGGGCCTAAATGTTCCCCAATCAGCAGTCAGCATTTGGAGTGCAAACTGGGCAGGCACACAGGTTACCTGGAGACAGCCTTGTTTCCTACTATGGCAGCAGGGGAGGGAAATGATTTTCAGCCAGAGGGCCACATTAACCTTTGGGCAACCTGTCGGGATTCAAGCTGTTATCAGGAGAAACTGGCCACTCTCCAGGCACCCGGCTTGAATCTCCGGTTGACCTCCCTGTCTGCATTTCCCGGCAGGATCCAGGCAAGGTCGCGATCGGCGATCCTCCTCAGCGTGAGAAGAACACACCACTCTTTCCTGCCCCCCCCGGGAGGGGAAAGAGATAGACAGAAACGTATTTACATGTCTTTATTTCTGTCTTTTGCAGCGTTACAGAAAACACGTCTGCTCTCTTCAAACTCCAACAGCAGAGAGACAAACTCCTCCTGTACTTCCTGTACAGCTCATATTACACTCTGAGCTAATTCCGGTGCTTCGCACCTTTGTTTCCCACGGAACAGCCCCAACATTCCCATTTTTGTTTTGCATTCAAGCCAGCAGCTCGCTGCCACATTGCTTCTATATCGTAACAACCTTCTGGGGGCCACATGCCACTGTTGGACAGAGCCAGATGCAAAAGTGGGTGGAACAACAGATTGTCTTTCTGCAGTAGATGGAATTCCAGCCACACAGAAGCCAGAACACACACACCATATTTGTCTCTATCCTTTATCCAGGCAGGAAAGATGCGCTATCACAATTCAAAGACACAAATCTAGACGGGGGGGGGGGGAAATACCCATGGAAGGCACAGAGAAGGTTCAGCATAATCAGTGGCTCGTGTGACTTACATGATTATATAGGGAACAAGGAAGGGAGGGGAGATCAACATCAGGAACAAAGGGGGGGGGAGAAAACCAGCCTTACCTGATGGTTTAAGTGGGAATCAAGGGCCATTGGTCCCCCACTCTGAATCAAGCTGGGAAGGTGTAGAGCCCAGAACTTCAGGGGGCAGCCCCTGCCATTTCCTCCCTAGGTGCGGGAGGAGACAAGTAACACCACCAAGAGACTGTCAGAGAGATGGCATGGGTGGGGGCTGTCGAGGAGGCGGCAAATCCAGTCTCCAAGGAGTTTTCAGCAGCAGCAGCTGATACATTCCTTGGAGGCTGGATAGAGTGCCCATGTGAATCCTCCCACCCAAGGCAGCCGCTTCACCTTGCCTCATGGGTGGGCTGGCCCTGATCTAGTCCAACATCTGTCCCCACCATAACCCGCCAAGTGTCTATGGAAAGCCACACAAGCAGGAAAGTGGGGAGTACATAATACTATTTTAAAATCCAACTAGGGAGATCCCACCTCTAGGAAGCTTCCTGATGTAGAAAGGAGGGGGGGAATCCCACCAATAGCCAGGATCAAGAGAAATTGGCTGAAAGTTTTCTTTTTTTAAGTGTTCCGTTTATAAAGGAGAAGGGAATGCTCTTTCATCATGTGTATCACTCATGTAACAGAAACACTGCAACTTTAATATCCGATATGAAGGGGAAAGAAGAGTAGTCATGTTTGATTGCCTTCCCCCTAAATAAGTGCAACCCAGTCAGACAACATAAACCCAAAATCCTCCTGCCTCATAGATTTTTATTCATGAACATACAAGTAGCTGTCAGGACTAAAATCTTTGGCAGCTTATAAAAGAGATGCGAAGAGGAGCTAAGGGTGGTCAAGTTTGCCTATCAGGAAAAGCTGCATGAATCCCTGGGGTGGAAAGGCAAAGCTACCAGTCACAGTGCCTGGAGAAAACCTTTTCTGTTTGTCATTTTGCAGCTGGAATAGGACCTTTAATTGGATGGACATCCCACCTGTCAAGAAAACTCATTTTCCAAAGCCTACCAAGATGTTGCTAGAAATTGTTTTTTTGCTCTGGGGTAGAATTAAATAGGCCTCCTCAAGCATTCTGTTTCTGAATGCAGCTGTCATGGGTTCCATGACACCAATTGGGTCAGTTAAGGGAGGGCAGGATCCATCAGAGGAATTGGAAGATCCAGAATCTGGAGGAGTGGGGGGCCTGAGCATTGAGCTGGGAATGTCCTCTGCCCCATTATTGTTGGACATCACGAAAGGAGATTCAGAATTGTGTGGGCCAGAGCCCATCCTGCTTTCAGAGAATGGTTGCACACTCAATCAGCCTGAGGTCAGATGAGTCCGAAGAGGACTCAGAAGGAATCACTGAAGGTCCATTGCTAAGGACACAATGCTCTTTGCACTGATGCAAACAGATCCAGATCACCTGCCAGAGCATGTGTTTGTAGCCTCAATCTTTTTACTCGGGATGCGAAATCGTGTTCTCCTTCATGGAGAGAACGTGTTGCAGTGGGGTCTAGCAGCAAACCCCCTCTTGGTTGCTGGGCAAGACCATTTGGATGACCATGACTGTGATTGGGCTAAATTGGTTGCTGGGCAAGACCATTTGGATGACCATGACTGTGATTGGGCTAAATTGGGCTAAACAACCTAAACTGGGTTGTTGGGGAGATTTTGATGTTACCATTTAGAGGGTTGGCCCGAAGGTTATATATTCTTGGCACGCAGCTTGGTGCAGTCTATTTTGCTGGGTGCACCGGATCACCTACCAGCCTTCCCTAATTTTAGGGATGTTGCGTTTGACATTGCTATGCCTGTCATGGGGTTGTCTGCTTTTGGGTCAGGGGCCTGGTAGGAGTTTTGTCCATTTGGCAGATTGGCTGGTGCCATTTGGTTTTTGCCTACTGCGTAGCAAATCGTCACAACTTGTAAGGTTGCGGCTAGGCATTAGTTAAAATTTGGTTGGTGGAGGGGTAAAGGTTGGCTGTGCCTGCCCCTCCAATGCTGCTGCTGCAAGGGAATTCCATTAAAGGAATCCAGAGGTTTGCCATGCTTTTGTCCGAATCCCAGGCAAGGGGCTTGGGCCTGGCAAGGGGCTTGGGAGCATGTGGGGAGGGGTGACGGTATGGTGCCCAGCCCCATTCTCTCCCCAATATTGTTTCCCCTTACTGGCTTTCACTGGAATCCAGAAGTCAGTTCCGTCCCAGGGTGGGGACAGATAGTCATAACCAGTGCCTAAGCAACCACTCATATTATGTATTTTAATAAAGTTGTGGCCAAAATTATGCCAAAAGCCTTAAACAAAAATTCTGTGTGATATATGATTTATTCAGGGGGTGGCTTGGGGACCTCAACACGCAACTAGGCAAACAACTGGTCCCACTCTGCTCTTTAAAAGTAGGGCTTTTAAAAGGAGGGCTGTGCCAAGTGTTGGGACAACATCTTAGCCATCACCTGGTCATGAACCTTAGAACTAGGTTGTAGACCTATGAACCCTGCTGATGCTGAGACTGTGAACTGATTTCCTGAATAAAGCTTTAGGGCTTCCTCAAACCAAGAGCCCAAGTACTATGTCAGGGGAGGGGGAGCCAGACAGCAGAAAGGAGGGGCATGGAGACAAGGGTCTTCGCTCTGCTGTCCCTCCTCACATTGCCATTGCCATCAGTGTACACAAGTTGATGGGTGAACAGCCATAGCTCTGTGGTAGAGCATCAACTCTGCATGCAGAAGGTCCCAGTGCCAATCCCCATACTAACCAACTCATTTTTGAAGAGCAAAATGCAGCACACTTATGTATGCTGCTTTCCCTAATATATGCCCATATGCCCACGCTTAACCCTAGCGCAGGCATTGCAAGCAATGGCAAGAGTGAGGAGTAGTCCCCTCTTACCTTCTCTCTTTGAGAATGTTATGGATTGATCGCAGAGGACAAGCAGGACAAGGGTTGCAGTGTCTTGTAGAGGAGGATAAAGGAAACCCAAAATGGGGTGCACAGAAGACTACTTGTTCAAAGGCCCCCACATAACCCCGTAGCTGGCATTGTGTTAGCAAAGTCGCTTAAATAACACAGAGGAAATAAGTCCAGAGAAAAAAGTAATCCTGTTACGCTGAGCTGGATAATCTTTCTGAAAAGATCTCAACGATAAGTCTAAAGAAGAGTTTATTTCAAGCTGGGAACCTTTTAAGAAACATTTAAAAAACAGTTGCCATGACCTGAACATGGTTGTAGCCTTTGAGTAGCCTCTGAACGTAATTATGTTAAAAGAAAAGTACACGAACTTTAATACTTTTTTCAGTAATTAAGTAGTTATGTTTATGCAACAAGTTTATTAAAATGAAAGAAATATGGAAAGGATGGGAAGTCACAGGTTGATGAAGAAAATTTATTGTTAGAGAGTTTGTAGCTTTGTTGTTGTTGTTGTTTTATGTTTGGCAATTTTGATTTATGGATAATAATGAATGAATGTTTACGTTGTACCGATGTGATGATGAACAATAAAGCAGGAGAAAGGGAAAAAACCAAAAGACGAAGAAAAAAGAAATCTTGCAAACACTTTATTGAAGACAAGCGGTATATAATTTGAGATGAAATAAGCAGAGAGGGGTTGGGTGGTTTTTTTTTTTTTTGTCTTTCTTACTTCAGGCCTTGTACATAGCAGAGATAAATGCAACCAAGCATACAAAGGAAAAACTCCCACCCTCAGAACTACATAGGATATACTGGGGACCCCCCTCCCGCTGCATCTGCTCTTAATTGAGTGACACTGTTTGCTGCCACTTTTGCTGTGTACAGTTCTTTATTTCTCTCTCTTTCTATGAACTTTCCCCCCAAAATAATAACACCCTATTATAGATATAGAAAGAGCTACATAGCCAATCAGAGCACATGCTACCTCAGCAAATATTGTGCCACTCTGCCTGGTTGCTAAGCAACACCTCTGCGAGGTGGACTTTAGCATCAACAGAACAAACCCTCACGTTGCTCATGGAATGATCTCTGCTGTTTTAGTTCCAGGTAAAGGTAAAGGACCCCTGGATGGACTATGGGGTTGGGGCGCTCATCTCGCTTTCAGGCTAAGGGAGCTGGCATTTGTCCAGACAGCTTTCCGGGTCATGTGGCTAGCATGACTAAGCTGCTTCTGGTGCCACCGAACACCATGATGGAAACCAGAGTGCACGGAAATGCCGTTTACATTAAGGTTACCAGATGTCCCTGTTTCCCAGGAACAGTCCCCAGAATTTACAAGTCAGTCCACTGACAAAATCCATCTATCTAGTAGGAGGTTGAAAAGTGTCCCCGGATTCATTGAAAAAAATCTGGTAACCTTAGTTTACATTCCTGCCGCAGTGGTACCTATTTATCTACTCACACTGGCATGCTTTTGAACTGCTATATTGGCAGGAGCTGGGTTGGCAGAAGCTCACTCTATTGTGGGGATTCGAACCACCAACCTTCCAATTGGCAAGCCCAAGAGGCTCAGTGGTTGAGACCACAGCGCCACTTGCATCCCCTCATTTTAGTTCCAACACAAAGCTAGGCAATCCCATCCAGGCCATTTCAGAAGGAGGCACTGATGTCTATGGTTACACACCAGATTAGCTCCAGCCACAGACCTAAATGGAACATCCATATCTCAGTGGCAAGGCATCTGTTCTGCATGCAGAAGGTCTCAGGTTCAGTCCCCAGCATCTCCAGGCAAGACTGTGTGTGTGTGTGTGTGAGAGAGAGAGAGAGCCCTGTCTGATTCCATATAAGGCAACCCCTTACATTCCTGATTCCTGGTTTAGGGTTTCTTAGTCTCTTCATTTTGATGCTAGTATATAGAAGGGAGCAGAGTCGATCTGGCTTCTCAGTGCATATGATGCTAACTGTTTGAGAATGTCCACAGTGGGCCTAAGTAGCTTAATTTCACAGAAATGACAAACTGAACAATTTTGTGGACTGTGACTCTTCTTTCAGCTCATGCAAAGAGAAAAAAATGCCTCTTTTCAATATATATATATAAGCATAACATTTCTCTAAGTAACAGCGGCTAACAGAGGTTCATTATCTACTCTAGCGAGTCCTGTCATTTACCTATCCAAGGCGTGCAATGAAAACACACATAGGAAGTTAATGTGCATTTCAAGAGGAAACAAATCACTATGAAAATTAGTGGCTGCCTCGTTTATCACTTACCTCTCCATATTCCTCTGGATTAAAAAGAAAATGTAATTCCAAGTGCAGTATCATTTCCATAGGAATAATATTCTGCATGAGAAAATCAAACATTCACGGCTGCATCTGAGGCTTTTTACACTCCATAAACCTGCTCTGAACTTGGATAATAGTAATAGAATTATATAAAAAATAGAGGTGATGTTCTTCATGAATATTGTACAGTATATTCATGGGGGTCTAACAAAGCGGTGAAGTTTGCATCACAGACATATAATCTATTGGGCTATAACTGATTAACCGGAAAACCCATCTAATTCAGTTTTTGCCTCTTGAGTCTTTGACTAATGTGTTCATTATCCAATGAAATTTCTAACTTGGAATATCCTTTGATCTCTCCCCCACCTTTTAGTACCTTCGTTAAATTTGGGGTTGACCAATTTCTCAACCTTTTCAAGAGCCTCCAACAATAATTCATTTTCCTCCCTCTTTGTAGCAAAAAGAAAGGGGGGCGGGAGAGAGAAACAGAACTGTATCATATTTGCACTGTAATAATTTGGAATACGTTTTATACATCATGTAGCTCTAAGCCCAGGTTTGCTATCAAGTATGTATATGCTTTTCTTATAATCCATTTCATTTCTTGCATTTTTACACTGGATTCCATCTTTTATTTCCTTTGTTATTTATCAATGGATCACCTGTCTACTGCTTAATAAGCTCCTTATAAAAGAAACATGCCCCCCTCCAAAAACGCTAACACACCTACATCAAAATCCCTTCAAAGCCAAAAAATAATTAAAATACCAAGTGTATTTTAAATCTAGGCTTGTACCCAGTGCTAGTCCTACACACAGCAAACACCTTGAAGTTGGTGAGCATGACGAACTTAGGTTTATCTGAGTATATATTCTATCTTTATCACCAAACTCCAAATATAATTGCACGTTGTTGTTGAATAGTGGGTAGACATGGCAGACGACACAGCGATTTCTCCAAAGCAGCTCTTTATTTTGTAAGCTGGAACAGAACTGAACAGCAAACAGCTCAGCCGGCCTGCTTTTATAGGCAGCCGGCTGTCAACATTGTAGCAACAACAACCCAGGGTTTCCCACCTAAAATAACTGACGTGGACCTGAGTGAAAACTATCTACAGTATCCCCCTGCTGCCCCAGGGTGAGAACTTCAGTACATAACAGTTGTATTAATTAACATTATTTTTTAAAATATATTAGTGGCCATGTGGCGATTTTAGCCTATAAATTTTATTGTTTAATGTCTTAACCTGTATATCAAGGTACTTTTATAGCTCTGTTTATAGTAGGGAATGTCTTGATAATATAAATGTTTTAAGTTTTTTGTATTAATCCATCATATTTTCTTTTAATTGTTGAATGATCCTGTGTACGTTGCGGCAGCCTTTGGCTATGTGCAATAAAACTGACTGACTGGTATTTTCAGCATTTGCATTTCCAAATGTGATGTGTCATGCACCTTTCTGAACTTCTGCAAAGGCAATAGAAGTGTGACCTTAAAAGTGAACATTAGAACAAATTTTACCCTAAAACAACCCTCTTTTTTTTTGCATGTTTTCTGATCTGGGAGCTATGCAGCAAAATTCATAGAAGTGCAAAGTCAAAGAATAATTGTGTATCAATCAGCGCTGTCAGGGAACTGACATCAGAGGAAAGGGAGTTGGTAGGGCTCCCAGAGACTGGGAGAGAGTCAGCAGCCAAAGCAGGGACCAGCAGGGGGAGCGAGGGGTCTCTGGAGGAGGATCTCAGTAATGCTGAGAGAGACGCAGCAGCCAAGGCAGGAAACAGCAGGGGAGAGAAAGGGGTGAGAGACACGTCCAGCGAAAATAGCGGGGAGGTGTCAGAAGCAACTGTAGGGAGACCCATACTTCGCCGGAAGCTGCCACGTCGTGAGTCCAGGAGACGCGTTTCCGTTAAGGAGCTTCTTTGCTGGAAACGCTTCCGCAGGCAGCCACTGTCAGACACTACTAGTGACTAGAGCAGACATGTCTGAGGAGCTCTGTCACACACAGAGGTTTGTGGAGCCGCACAAACTCTGAGGGGGCACAATTTTAAGCACAAGCAGCTAATCATCCCCTGACAAGCGCATTTGTTCAGGAAGTGAGGATCCTTTTGGTTGATGGTGCCTAAACAAATCATTAAGCATTTATTTATTTATTAAACTTGGAAAAGGTAAAGGTAAAGGACCCCTGGATGCTTAAGTGCAATCAAAGGAAACTATGGGATTGTGGCGCTTATTTCGCTTTCAGGCCGAGGGAGCCGGCGTTTGCCTACAGACAGCTTTCCGGGTCATGTGACCAGCATCACTAAACCACTTCTGGTGCAACGGGATACTGTGACAGAAGCCAGAGCACACGGAAATGCCATTTACCTTCCCGCCACAGCAGTACCTATTTATCTACTTGCACTGGCGTGCTTTTGAACTGCTAGGTTGGCAGGAGCTGGGACAGAGCAACAGAAGCTCACTCTGTCACAGGGATTCAAACTGCCGACCTTCCAATCGGCAAACCTAAGAGGCTCAGTGGTTTAAACCACAGCGCCACCTGCTGTATACCACCCTAGACCCACAGGTCTCATAGTGCAGTGTTTCCCAAACGTTTTTGGGCAACGGCACACCTGTTTACTGAAAAAAAATCTCGCGGCACACCACCATTAAAGCCCCGCCCGTGACGTCAGCGCGCAGCGTCACGCCGGGAGGGACGCACAAAAGTGAAAGTTTTTTCCCTCCCCCTTGCCGGGGAACCTCCAAGCTTTGGGCAGGCAGGCAGGCAGAGCTGGGAAGGGGGTTTCCAGGGGACACGGCAGCTCCTCGAAAGGCTTCTCTCAGCTGCGCTCAATCCGCCTCGGAGAGGATTTCCCCTCCGGTCCCATGCCTTCGTTTGGGGCATCGCTCCGGCTGCTCCCTCTCCCGCCGCGCAGGAGCGATGCCTCTCTCTGGCTCTCCCTCCGCGCAGGCTGAGGGAGGGAGGGAGGTGCGCGTGTGACCCGTCTCTGCTGGGAGACCAAACCCAGCAAGGCAGAGTCGCGCGGAGACGCCCAGGCAGCGCTGCCGGCTGCGAGGAGGAGCGCCAGGCAGCAGCAGGAGGCGCGGCCTCTCCTCGCCGCCGCCGCCCCGCCTCTCGCCGCCCGACTCGCCCGACTCCCTCCAGGCATCTCGCGGCACACGAGGCAACGTCTCACGGCACACTCGTGTGCCGCGGAACACCAGTTGGGAAACACTGTCATAGTGGTTCAAGCATCCCTACTAGGAAGTGTATTGATACTTCTGGATTAAGAGCATAAAAACAGCCTCCAACAGTGAAGGTAGAACATAGTCATCAGAGATAGCAGCCACCAATAACTTTATCCAGCATGAATCTTGTGCTGGCCATCACCTCATTGGTGGCCACCAATATATCTTGTGGGAGTGGATTCCATATCAGTATCAGCAGTAGCATGGTAGGTTACAGCATTATGCACTGAGTGAAGAACTCTTTTCTTTTGTCTGTCCCTGAGTTCTAGTATTGTGAGAGAAGGAGAGGAAAAACTTCTACATCTCCATTTTCTTCACACTCTCATAACATTGTGTCCCCTGTACTCACCCTTTTTATAAACTATTAGGTATGGCCTATGGTTTTCTCCATGTGAGAACTCGCTTCCTACCAGCAAGTTGTTTTTTCAGCTCGTTGGATGACCTTGGACAACAATGATCAGTGAGATAGATCAAATTATAGCACGGGGCCATGTTTTGATGTGTGGCAATTCATGTCTGCACTACAAGCTGAGCAGTCAAAGGATTTTTGGAACCCCTGCTGGAAAACATCCTCTTAATTGCGCTTCCCATCTTCATAGCAAAAGATGAGAGATTTTCTTAAAAGAGAATCAAATTCAAATACCTACGCAGTTCAGAAAGGTCCCTGCAAAATGCCAATGAAGAGTCATCTGGAATCGCGATGGAACCTTATGTAGATATTTACTACAAATATTTTCATATCACCTCAAGGGCCGCTGAGCTTAAATGTTTTTGATACATACTTCAAAGTGAGGAAGAAAATATGTGCTTTACAGACTGAATGCCTGTGTGTGTGTGTGTGTGTGTAATATTCTCCTTCACCATCGCTAACATTTCTCCATGCCACTATCTTAAAGGTTGACCGCCTTAAGAACAGAATAAGATGGGCTGAGATCCAGCAGGCTCTTATTATGTTTTAAATGGCTGCTTTGGTCTTTTAAATTGTTGTGCTGTTTTAATGGGCTTGTTTTGCTACAATTTACATTGTGGATGTTTATTTTAATGTGTTGATGAAATGGTTTAGTTGCATATTTTAATTATGGGTGTAATGAGGGTGTAATGAGTTTTATACTTGTAAACCACTTAGAAGCCACCTTTACAATTCAACGGTATCTAAAATATATTAACAATATAGAATGCTTTTTAAACACATACAAAGCAGAGCGTAAGAAGGAGATCACGGGGAAGAGAATTTGGCATATAAAGGTATAAACAGGATTATGAAGCCTTAACTACACAAAGAACAGTATGTACTGCATAGAAACAGGACAAAGAAGCCAATGGAGAGAGAATAATAATAATAATACGAAGATTTGTGGCCACAGAGAGATAAAGTGAACAGTAGAGTTAAGTACCAAGATAAGAAGAAATGGACAACTGAGAAAAAGGAGTGGGAAATCTATTTCAGCCCCAGGGCTTAATTCCCTTGTTGGCAATCGTATGAGTGGGTGGGGCCTAGGTATAGGGGAGACAGTTGGCATTTAAATGTGGATTTATCAAATTCACAATAAAATGCTGATAAATTTTCGCGGGCAGCATCGTTGTTTTCTCTTTCAAAGAGTTAAATTGCTGCAGAAATGTGGAGAACTGAATTTAAGCTTGGAGAACTGAGAAACTGAAACTGACTTATCCTTCCACCCCTAAACTGGGGCGAGCTGCAAAAATGGGCAGAGTAATGGATGCCACTCCTACCTTTGTACAGAAGGGTACAACACATTTATGTTTGTATTTTTTAATGTGTTCTAAGTCACATGTGTTCTAAATCAGCTCTCTTACTTCTCCCCTCCCCTTAACAGTTCTGTAAGATTGTAGAGCCCCTCAGTGGTGTCGAACTACAACTCCCATCATCCCTAGCTAACAGGAACAGTGGTCAGGGATGATGGGAGTTGGAGTTCCAAAACATCTGGAGTGCCAGGGTTCGCCACCACTGGCTATGTACTTGAAAAATAATTCCCTGCCATTTTTTTCTGGTTGATATCCTTAGGATATATTTTGGGATAATCATGAAGATAATAATTAACAAGATGTATCCAAAGCTAGTAATGCATTGATTGGAGCCATAAAAATGAACAGATCCAATAATTTCAGTGGGTCTACTCTGAGGGGGAGTTAGTAGGATAAAACCCAAGAACAACAATTTTTCTTGATTGCTTTCTGCTCTTTATTAGAGTGAACACTGGAACAGATTGACTCATGAGGTGGTGGACACTCCTTTGCTGGAGATATTTATATGGTCATTTGTCAGGGAATGCTACAGTTGCAAGATTCTGTCTGGACTCGGTGACATCTACAAAAAAACTATGAATTTATTCATGGGCTTGGTCCTGCTGCAGCACACATCACTGGCAGCTATGCGCCTTTCAGCAATCCCAAAGCTCAGCCTATCTGAACCAATGAAAACAGATTGCAGCAACATGGAGCCCGCTGTAATAACGAAACAAGAGATTCTATTGATCTGGGTGGCAAAGAGGCCAGAGTGGACTAGTTAATGTTGAACACACCTGACAGTGGCGAAGTGGCCCTGAGGTGCTGCTGCTGCTGCTTTATAATTGGCTTTTGATGGCCTTTACAAACTGCAAAAAGAAAACTATCTCCTGACTAAGGCTGGCGAAGCAAGGGAGGGGAGATTGAGCTGGCAAATGGTTTTTCATTGCTCGGGTTAGAGAAAAGAGCTAACAAAATACTTCGGCTGGGCTCACCTGACCTTCCTATTGAACCTCTGAACGAACAAACATAAATCAAAGCCTGCAAAGTTGACTCTTTTCTTTTGGAGCTTTGAAAATAATCATATATCATCCCCATAACAATGTGCCACCATTTCTGCATCTTTAGCACATTCCCCACATCCTTTCTCAGGTAAAGTCCTCACCAGCAAACAAATGAGTGCATAGATGCCGAATATGGAAAACAATGGGCTCACCCACACTTATCTTCCCTCTGCTCTTTCCAGGCACAGCCTGTGATTTAAAGCTTCATGTCCAAGCATCTGTTTTTTTGCTCGAGAGCTTTCCCCATGAAAACACACTCTTTGAAGCTCAGTCGGAGCAAACTTCAATCCATGGAAAGCCCAAATTAACATTGGCTCCCATTCAGCTTGAAAGAGCGAGTATTCATGGGGAAAGCTCGGGGCAAAGAAACCATGCTCAGACACAGAGCATTAAAGTGCAGACATGTCTGGAAAGAGCAGGGCAACAGGCAAGTGTGGATAAGCCCAGTGTGGTGCAGTAATTAAGAGTGTTGGACTAGGATCTAGGAAACCTGAGTTCTAATCCCAACTCAGCCATTAAATTCACGAAGTGACCTTGTGCCAGATACTCCCTCTTAGCCTTGCCTGTCTCACAAGTTGTGAGGATAATATGGGAAGATGGAGGACCATGACTGCCACATTGAACTCCCTGAAGGAAAAGTTGTGGGTTTATTATCATCATCATCATCATCATCATCATCATCATTATTCATAATTCCCCAAATTCCTGTTTTTATCTGCCTATATATTACTGTTTCACTGGTTCTGTGTTGTATTTTTGTTTTACCGTATTTTTCGCTCTATAACATGCACCCAACCATAACACGCACGTAGTTTTTAGAGGAGGACAATCTGTAGGCATGCCACCCGTAGGCATTTCCTCCACAGACATTTCCCCTTACTTTCTAGGAGGAAAAAAGTGAGTGTTATGGTGCAAAAAATATGGTAATTGTTTTTATTTTATTTTTGCTACATACTATACCACTTAAAAAGGTCAAGGACCCCTGACAGTTACCGGTAAGTCCAGTCACGAACGACTCTAGGATTACAGCACTCATCTCGCTTTACTGGCCGAGGGAGCCGACATATGTAACTAAGTACATACCACTTAGATACTTTCAAATATTGAGCAGTTAGAAAGCTTAAAAAAAACCTAACTAACCAAATAATCTGGAAAGCTACCATGGACTCTCAACCTGGATAGGGATGCCAACTGTAGTACTGTCTCCAGTTTTGTGGGTCCCTTGGGCAAAGAGTCATTGTGTAGGCTAGTGCATTACATTTCGAGTTTTAAAGGACTCTTCATGGCCCACATAATCATTGTTAGCATGGGGGGTGGGGACAACAACTTCCTCTATAAATTCCATCTGAGCAGAGCTAGTCTTCTAAGTCTTCTAAATGCACAGCTCCTTCTGCAGAACTCAAGGCTGATTCTAGACAATTGTCAAATAAAAGTACAGTGGTACCTCGGGTTACAGGCGCTTCAGGTTACAGACGCTTCAGGTTACAGACTCCGCTAACCCAGAAATAGTACCTCGGGTTAAGAACTTTGCTTCAGGATGAGAACAGAAATTGTGTGGCAGCGGCACAGCAGCAGCGGGAGGCCCCATTAGCTAAAGTGGTACCCCCAGGTTAAGAACAGTTTCAGGTTCAGAAAGGACCTCCAGATCAAATTAAGTTCTTAATCCGAGGTACCACTGTAATGAAGCAGGAAGCTGTTTGCATGTTACAGTTGCTTAAAGTGAGTCATCCTCCTTAATAGGGATAAACATCTTATAAGTCATATTGCAGCACTGCTTTCAACGTTTTTTCATGGGAGTTAATTGATCAGAATCCATTTCTAGTTCTCCATTCTTCTTGAGTGCCTTCTTGCAGAAATGATTTGTTCCAAATCATGCCTGTGTGAACCAGCTCATTTCCAGTCACTTCCAAACGTTTTCACACATGATCCTGTTTTCTTTCGTTTCCTTGCAAAAATAAACCTTGCCGAAATACATAATTAAACAATATTGCAATATGTTTAGACTGTTGAATTGCCTCACATCTTCAAAATGCAGTAGACTGCTGGTGTGCATATTAATTTCACAGCTGCAGATCTAATTGCTTCATGCTAGATTCCACAGCGATCCAATTCCTCAAGTACAATGGTACCTCGGGTTAAGTACTTAATTTGTTCCGGAGGTCCGTACTTAACCTGAAACTGTTCTTAACCTGAAGCACCACTTTAGCTAATGGAGCCTCCTGCCGGAGCACGATTTCTGTTCTCATCCTGAAGCAAAGTTCTTAACCTGAAGCACTATTTCTGGGTTAGCGGAGTCTGTAACCTGAAGCGTATGTAACCTGAAGAGTATGTAACCCGAGGTACCACTGTATCCCTGTTGGGAAGACAATGGAAATGTGGCCATTCTCCCAGTGAGAATACTTTTGACACTTAAGCATTGTAGTTCGTTGGAGAACTGGGTCACAAAATATGGAGAAGCATGGGTTTAGAAGGATTGCTAGGTTCACATGTTATTTCAAAATGAGTCGGGTAGGTTCACATTAAAATCTGAATATCTCCCCCCATCTCTAATCACCACCCAAACCTTTTTTTAAAACAACAGCAGCAGCAACCCGTGCTTCATAGCCATGTGGCAGTGATATTTAGGGGATCACAGCTGAGTAGCGAAGGAATGGTCTCACCCCATGCCCTGCGATCCTGATTACATTAATTATAGCACAAGGTACAGGAAATGTTAAGCAAACAAAGAATGTAGCTGCACTCTGTATTAAGCATCAGATTTGATCCTCATACATTGGGCTAATGCATTGCCCTTACAGACCAGGAGTGCAACAGAAAGGCTTGAGCTCTCATGATTGGTTTCTTAAAGGCAAAGATACCCCTGCCCGTACGGGCCAGTCGTGTCTGACTCTAGGGTTGCGTGCTCATCTCGCTCTAGAGGCCGTGAGCCGGTGCCGTCCGAAGACACTTCCGGGTCACGTGGCCAGCGTGACGAAGCTGCTCTGGCGAGCCAGCACCAGCGCAGCACACGGAAACGCCGTTTACCTTCCCGCTATAAAGCTGTACCTATTTATCTACTTGCACTTAAGAGTGCTTTTCAACTGCTAGGTGGGCAGGAGCTGGGACCAAACGACGGGAGCTCACCCCCCCCCCCGTGGGGATTTGAACCGCTGACCATATGATCGGCAAGTCCTAGGCATTGAGGTTTTACCCACAGCGCCACCCGCGTCCCATATTGGTTTCTTACTGAAGTACATTTATTTTTCCTTATTACCATGAGGGAATTTAATCATTCTTTCAACTAACTCAGTCCCCTCACTTTCAAAAGGATCTTGTGCCTGTCCTCATATTGCACTGTCGATAAAAGCCCCCTCCTCTATTCATTGGGGTGGTCTTTCTCCTAGTAAGATAGATTAAATAGGATTTTTTTTTGCACTAGCTTCAAAGTGGGAAGTCAGAGCACCACCTGAAACTTGCAGCCTTTGAACGAAAAGGAAAATAAAAGAAGAAAAAGGAGGGAAGCATTAAGCAAAGTTTCTCAGGCATGGAAGTCAAAACCAGGAAAGAAGATGAAAGATTTTTTAAGTAAGCACATTATTCCGCCTCTCTGTGTTATTTGCTTTTGTGGTTCTTCTGGGATCTGAGGGAGAGATGTACAGGTTTCACAACTGCTTGTGAGTAGCCAGGGCTGGCATGTGAGGGGAACCACAAAAATGTGACCTCCCAACAGGAAAGAAAGGGAGTTAATATCTACATCAGGAACAAGGGGTTGTGGTGAGGGATAAAAATCTATATCAGGAACAAGAAGTGAAGAATCAAATCAACCTTACCCAATGGTTCCAGGTTAGCGCCAACGGCTAATGGCGGATTCCCTCCGAGCTCCGGAGGGAATCGGCTCTGCAGGATTCGGGTTTTGCCGCTGCGGCGACGCGGGGACCCTTAAAAATCACAGGCGGGGAAGCCTGTGAACCTGGTGACTCGGTTGTAAAATAACTCGTCTTGTAAATAATCTAAAGCAAGGACTAGCTAACTAAAGTCGAGAGGATTTTTTCCCTTTTACTGGGTAAAAGATATTAATTGCACGATTTGGCAATTTAAGCAATTTTACTGAAGGATAAGAGCTAATTTTTGGAGCTGAGGCGCCAACCCCCCCCCCCGGACCCGGGAGTGATCCGCGAGAGAGCCTGTTGGTGAGATATTGAAGAGTTTGACAGCTGTCAAATTAGCTGTCAAGGCAGAAAAAGTAAACTTTGTTTTCTATTGTCTCTGCTGGTTATATTTGTTACAATTGGGCTATACTTTGTTGAAAACAAGGAAGAACTGACACAAACTAACTTGATTGTTGGATTTGAACTGGAATGAATACTAAGTAACCAAAATCCCTCTAGAGGGGTTTTTGGGACATTACAATGGTTGAAGGAGGCAAAACTCAAGCTAAATTGGACAGAGTGTTCTTTCTCTTGGGAAAGTTACAAGGCCAAATTGATGTTTTGGCTACCAACGTTGCAACTCTGAACTTAACAGTAAATAAGTCCATTGAATTTGATAAGGATTTGATCCAGGAAGCCCAAGCAGCTGGACAAGAGGAGAAATTTGAGAACTTTGAGAGTGTGGAGAAAGAGACACATGTTGTTTCTGAGGAAAAGGAAGGAGGAGATGTAATGTTGCAGATGGCAAAGGAGAGCCAGAGGCCTGACATGATGGTTATAAAGGAAAATAAGAACTTGATGATGAAAATCTGGTCTGAATCGGTGATTGAAGAATGGAGAGATCTCTCTGTGTGGAGATCTGAAGACCCAAGGATTACAAATTTGATTAAGGTGAAAGTTGGAGCTTTGGGGACATTTGGATTTGAAAGGAGTAAGAAACAAGATTTGGGCTCCACTTTTAAGCCTGGAGGTCTGGCTGGAAGAAACATTGTCCTCAATGGGCTAGAGCATCTCCGAGATCTGGTGTTTAATATTAAGGACTATCAAAAAAACTGGCAGAGAGGAACTGAGAGACAATTAAGAGCCTCGGACGTGAGATCCCCAGGCTGATAGTAGATTAAGACTGATAGATATTCGTTGGGGATTGAAACCGGGAAAGGGGATGGGGTGGGGTTAGGGTTTGGGGATCCAAAGGGTGTATAATTATAATTTGTCTTTTTATTTTTATTCTGATTTGTTATATGTATGAAAAATGGGGAATTCGTGGAAGGGAATTTGGGTCGACTTTAGAAAAAGGATTTAAGAATGAGTACTGATGTATAAATTTTGATGTTTATAAGGTAAAATCGGTTTTTTATAATGAATTAAACATTAAAAGTTTAAAAAATTGGGGATAAGAACTTGTTGAATTAATAATTTGAATTGGAATATAAGAAGGGGAGGTGTGGGGAAGTCAGGGAAATATGTTATTGGAAAATAAGGATTGTAAACTGTATATGTTTTTAATTTTTCTTTTTCTTTTTTTTCTTTTTGGCTTTTTAATTTACTAAAATGGAAAATCTTCAATAAATATCTATTTTTTTAAAAAAATTGTAATCAAAGGCAATCAGATGAAGGGCAGTACAACAATCTAATTAATAATAATAATAATAATAATAATAATAATAATAATACCTCCATATGTTCATCTGAGGCTATAAATAAAGCCTACAGGTATATGAGTACATTTCAGCACTATCTGCTGAAATATGAGCAACCCCACCTGTATGCACATTCTGCCTGCTTTTGAGATGCACCTGTTCACACAGGCATTCCCTTGGTTTCTTGGCCTGGATCTCTTGTTTTAATCACTGTATTGTTTTAATGGGATTGTTTTATTGTATATTTTAATTATGGAAATTTGTATTTTAATCTTTTTAATGGATTTATTTCATTGTGAATATTAATTGTGGCTTATTTTTAAAGTGTATTTTAGCAATGCTGCATACTTGTTTTTTATAGTTTATAAATCACTTCTAAGTCTAGTTTGGCATATAAATTAATATATGATAATAAATGATGTGTGCAAGCTCTCACGTCTCACAACTGGGAAACCTCCAAAAGGCAGGTCCCTTCCAGTCGCTGAGTTGCAAATGTTAATTTGATCGCTGTTTTCTTCTCTTTTATAGCTGTAAGTTTGACGATGCCTAGTTTTTAACCATTAGCAATCTCATCTGGCTTTGGATTTTTGTAACATGCTCTACATGGGGCTACCTTTTGAGAAGTCTCTGGAAACTTACATTGGCTCCAAACACAGCAGCAAGAAGACCTTGACTCTGCTGTTACACCGAATGAAGCTCAAGAGGTGTTCAGAGCACGGTCTAGTCCTGTTGTGTTGGATGAGTTTCAGTTGGTTAGGCTTGAGGATGTGGACAAGCTGCCTAGATTGGTCAGGGTGAGCACTTGCACTCTAGACCCTTGTCCCTTGTGGCTGACAGAAGCTAGCAGGGAGGGGACAACTGGCTGGACCAGGGAGTTGATTCATGCCTCGCTACAAGACAGGGTGCCTCCCTGCTTGAAGGAGGCAGTGGTAAAGCCTCTCATTAAGAAACCCTCCCTGGATTTAGAAAATCTAAGTAATTACTGGCCAGTTGTGAATCAGCCCCTTTCTTGGGCAAGGTTCTTGAGCAGTTGGTTGTGGAACAGAGTCATGTGCTCTTGGAGGAAACTGATTTTCTAGATCTACAGTGGTACCTCTGGATGTGGACACGATCCGTTCTGGGATGCCGTTCACACCCTGAAAAGTCCGTAACCAGAGTGGCGCTTCTGTGCATGTGCGAATTGCGCAGAACGCTTCTGTGCATGTGGCGAAACCCGGAAGTAAACACTTCCAGATTTGCTGCATTCTTAACCCCCCAAAAATATAAATTTAATTCAGGATAATTATTTGACAACATGGAAGGAAATTAGGAAAGATCTAGATACGTGGAACTGATTGAAACTGTCATGGTCGGGAAGGATGGCAGCAATAAAAATGAACATACTCCCAAAAATGCTATTTTTTGTTTCAAAACATTCCAGTGATTAGAGGTTCCACAATGTTTAAGGTTTGGCTGAAAACTCTTTCGAAATTTATATGGCAAGGGAAAAGACCGAGAATTAGATTCAAATTACTCACAGATCGAAAAGAAAGAGGGGGATTCTCGGTGCCAAATCTGAAATTATATTTTGAGGCTTCCTGCCTTTGCTGGATCAAAGATTGGATCAATTTGGAAAATACCGACCTGTTCGATCTGGAAGGTTTCAACAACAGGTTCAGTTGGCACGCCTACTTGTGGCTAAATAAAGAAAAGGTACATAAAGGGTTTTCAAGCCATATTATCAGAGGGCCACTATATGAAGTTTGGGAGGAAAAAAAATAGAATGGAAAACACCCTGGTGGTTATCACCAATTGACATTTTAACAATTAAAAAAGCAAACATGGAAGGAGAAAGATTGACCTACGAAGATCTATTGATAAGATCAGAAAGCGGCTGGAAACTGAGAACATATGAGGAGTTGAAAGATAAACTAACAGGCTGGCTGCAATATCATCAAATAAATGCAATATGGATGGAAGATAAAAAAGCAGGGATAAGCGAGAAAAAAATGCAAATTTCAGATAGAAATAATTGAAGGTAAAACCAAGTTATTATCCAAAATGTATGATATATTATTGGAATGGGATACTAAAGACGAAGAAATAAAGGAGGTCATGACAAAATGGGCAATGGACTTGGGATACAATATAGAATATGAAAAGTGGTCGAAATTATGGTGTAGTGGAATGAAATTCACGGCATGCGTCACACTCAGAGAAAATTTGGAAAAGATGGTGTATAGGTGGTACACCACACCAGCAAAACTAGGAAAAATGTACAAAACAGGAAATAAGGCCTGCTGGAAGTGTAAAATTAAAGAAGGCAATTTCTACCATATGTGGTGGACATGCAAAGAAATGAAAAAAATTTGGGATCTGATTTATAACGAGTTAAAAAAAATATGTTTAAATACACTTTCCCTAAAAGACCAGAGGCCTTCTTATTAGGAATAATTGGGGACGAAATTAAAAAAGAAGACAAGACACTATTCCAATATTCGACAGTAGCGGCTAGAATATTAATTGCACAAAATTGGAAAAGTTCAAATACTCCAACGGTCAGAGATTGGCAAACAAAACTATTTGAATATGTTGAACTAGCAAAAATGACGCAAAAAATTAGAAACCAAAAAATTACAAAGTTTATTAGCAATTGGAATAAATTTATGGCATATATTGAAGGAAACTATAGAAACTTAAAAACTACAGTAGGTCTGATATAAACCTTACGATGCGCAAACCATTAACAATTATTAGCTGCAGAAAAAAGAAAGAATTTTTATCAAGAAGCCCGAAATCGGGAGGGAAGGAGGTCAATAGGTGTGTAGAGGAAAGATCTAAATATATAAAGATTTAAGGAATAAGACAAAGAACTGTAACGGAAACTGATGTTATTTTTGTGTTATGCATGGATGCATGGATATTTTTTCTTTTCTTTTTTCTTTTTTCTGAAACTGTTGTTTTGTTTTTTCTTTTGGTTATTTAAGTGAAACTCAATAAAAAGAAATTAAAAAACAACAACCCCAAAAACCCAATATGAAGCGTTCGCAAGAAAAGGTATGACTATATTTCAATCGGGATTAATGCCCGGTTTTGGCACAGAAATGGCTTTGCTCACACTTTATGGGATGTTATGCTGTGAACTTCCCTGAGAACTTCGGGTGAAGGGCAGTGTACAAGTTTAATTAATAATAATATTAAAACAACATTAACTGACATACACCGTGCATGGCAACTGATTTTCTCTGCCCCCTTGATTGGCTTCTTGTGCATTTCAAGATACAGTTCAGAATAAGGGTTAATGCCTGAAACGATTTGGGACCTGGCTAGCAGAAGAACTATCTCCACCCATATGGACCTGCCTGTGTACATAGATCAACAGCTGTATATAAGAGGCAGGACCTTTTCAGTCACTGCGCCTGGACAGTGGATTGCACCCAGAGCCCAAAATGAAAAGGAAAGATGCAGATAAGGGTCACAACTTGCTTTAACTTAAAAAGTAATCATTCTTCTATGAGAATCTAATTGTGTGGCCCAAGGCAAAGGCGGTGGTGTCCTTGACACCTTCTCTTCTCCTTATGTTGTTGTTGTTGTTTAAATTTGTATACCACTCTTCATCAGAAGGGGGGAGTTTCACAGCATGGAAATGCAAAATAAAAACACAATAAACATAATAAAACAAAAACAAAGCAATAACCCCCCTCCCACTAGTGCATTTAAAGGGCCATAGAACGTTCAATCAGCCAAAGGCCTGGTTATAGAAAAAAAATTCACCTGGTGCCAAAAAATATGTAATGAAGGCGTCAGGCAAGCCTCCCTGGGGAGAGTATTCCACAAATGGGGAGCCATCACAGGAAAGGCCTGTTCTTGTGTTGGTGCCCTCTGGACCTCTCATGGAACAGACACATGAAGAATAATCAGATAATGGCCACATGGTCCAGGTCAGTTTATATGTTATGGGTGAGCCAACCCTGTCCTGAGTGTAACCAGTATATGACCCCACTTTAAACCTGCCTGGTTACCGTTTGGTGCCTCAATGGTGCAAAAGTGGTCGTTCAGGTTCTACCAATGCGGTGTAGTGGTTAAGAGCAGTAGACTCATAATCTGGTGAACCGGGTTTGCTTTCCCGCTCCTTCACGTGCAGCTACTTGGTGACCTTGGGCTAGTCACACTTCTCTGAAGTCTCTAAGCCTTACTCACCTCACAGAGAGTTTGTTGTGGGGGAGGAAGGGACTCCTTAGGGTAGTGATGAAGTGGGACATCAAATCCAAATTCCTCCTCCTCCGCCGCCGCCGCCACCTCCTCTTCTTCTACAACCTTACAGGCAAAGTTGAGGTGTCCAACCTGTGAATGCAGTGTAGCCTTAAACTAGATGCTACATTCTGCAAGTCTCCTGCAGAATCCAATGAACTAAGGAAGTCTACAAAGCTGGCCTACTCTGTTAATCACTATGGCCAAGGAAGTCAACCTAGGAAAGGACCTTCCTCAGCCATAAAGACCCCGAGTGATGTACAGTGGTGCCTCGCAAGATGAAATTAATTCGTTCCGCGAGTTTTGTCGTTTTGCGATTTTTTTCGTCTTGCGAAGCACGGTGTCGGGAAAGTTTTGGAAAAGCTTCAAAAATCACCAAAGTCTTTAAAAACCTCAAAAAAGGCTACCACACCACGTTCTATGAGTTGATCCTCAAAGTCAAGTCACAACTACATTAACGGTGTTAAGAAAAAGGAAAACTTGCAAGACGTTTCCGTCTTGCGAAGCAAGCCCATAGGGAAAATCGTCCTGCGAAGCAGCTCAAAAAACAAAAAACCCTTTCGTCTAGCGAGTTTTTTGTCTTGCAAGGCATTCGTCTTGTGATGTACCACTGTACTAGCTGGAAGAACTCATCCATAAAGCATCAGCATGGAATCTGCATAAACTGGCAGATTCATTTTTTAGCATGGATCTCATTTTCTACCATTCCCTTCACTTTCCAGCAGTGGATTTATCCAGTATCATTCTTGTTGCCCTTGGCAAATCTTCTACTTCCTTTTGTTTCCCCCTTCTTCTCCTTTCTAAGACATTGTTGGGTTTCTGCCAAAGGCATTTCCTCCCAGGCAATCTGGCATGTTCTGCTTGATGGACCCTGAGGGGGAATGGAGCAAACATTTTGCAATAAATTAGGAGCTCTCGACCTTTCCCCCCAAAAAAATCTCCTTCACACACCTGGCAGGAAAGAAAAAGATGGCGGTTAAGAGTCACAGACAAAGAGGCTTTACAGTTAAAGCGGGGACATTTGGAGAGTGTTTGCTTAGTTCTTCTTTCTTTTCATCAGGAAGATGCAATAAAATCAAATAAACCCTTAAACAACTAGAATGGACCGTTTGGTCATTTTCTGGTCTGTGCCACTTTTGCATGAATTGGCCCATAGTTCTGTTCCATCCTGTTTACGCATTAATCTACATTAAAAAAATTACCCAGGGATAGAATTTAAAGGCTTTTTTCCAACCTTTTTCAACAACAACAACATATATTGATACATATTTTGAGTGAGAGGCAGCCAAGAATGGCAAAAGCCAGTGAACAACTGAGTTTCACTCTGCATTTTAGGATGGGAGGTGTGGGTCAAGGCAAGGTGTACCCCAGTTCACCGCAATTGACTTCCCCAAGCATAACTAGAAACAACTAATTTGTGTGAAATAGTTGCGAGGAGCATACTGGGGTTGTATCTATGTTGGAACAAGGTAGAAAATTGTCCATGTCATTACACACCACAAAAAAAACCCGACTGCGTTATTTAAAGTGACATGAATGCTGCAATCTAAACACTGGTAAGGGCATTAACCTAAACAAATGTAACCTGGTTAGTTTTGCTCCAACCTAATGATTATTGGCTTGCGATAACACTGAGGTGGGCTTTTTCACTATTGGTACCAGTGCTATGGAGTGCTTTTCCTGCTGAAATACGAGGAGCGTCATTGGTATTGGCATTCTGCTGGCTCCGTAACGCACACATGTTTAGGAAAGCATTCCCCTGATCTCCTGTTCTTTACCTCCTGTTTTAATAGTTTTTAATTGTTGTGCCGTTTATATTTTTTTTGTAATTGGGTTTGTTCTTGTAAACTACTTAGAAGCCCCTTTGGCAATTAAGTGATATGATAATATAAATAAATAAATAGACTAAGCCTCAGTCAAGCATCGTAAGTGTGCATAGGATCTCACTGTAAATCTACTACTGAATAATATGTATAGGCACAATACATAATTATATTCAGATTATTGTTTCAAGGCATGTCAAGAGATCCATCTGCATGCTGAAAACGTAGTCCAAACTGGCCCAGTTGTATAGGCAATTGTTTTGGACTTTTTGAACCATGATATTTGACAATGTTCTGCCATTTCAACAAGGCAATGCCATCTCTTATATTTTGTCCTAAAAAATAAAATAAGCAGGGTATAAAAACCATTAAAAACAAAGGAAAAAGCAGACATAATCTCCAGAGTTGTGATGCCAAGTTGTACCAGTGGCACTGTTGCCATTTAGGATGTCTCATTTATGACATTTTAAAAGGCAAGAAGAAAAACGGGGGTGGGGGAGAACAGGAAAAAAAGAGGTGGAAATAGAGAAAGAGAACATTGAGAGAACAGAGAACGTCTGATACACATTTCATTCTAACAAGCTTGTGGGATAAAAGGCAGTAGTGGAACACTTGCTTTGCATGCAGAAGGTTCCAGGTTCAATCCCTGGCAAACAGAGTTAGGACTGAGAAATACTCCTTGTCTGAAACCCTGGGGAGATGCTACCAAGTGAGCATCAACAGTACTGAGCTAGATCAGCCAGTGCTCTTCTACAGTAGAAGGCAATTTCCTAGGTTGTTTATGAAGCATCAGACAAGCAATAAAAGAAAGGACAACTAGGAATTCAAGATCAGCAAAACAGAGACACTTGCCTATTTTAAATCTGCCAATGTGGTGTGGCGTGTGGCGCACGAACCTAGCTGCTGCGTACTTAGCTGCTGCGGGGTGAGGGGGCGGTCAGATCCATAACAATAGACACCAGAAAGTGGTATCATAGACAGGGGAGTCTGCACTACCTCTATGTAGAGGTGCTGTTGTTGACTATCAGGGACTGGGCAGAGGAGGAATGGTGGATACCGCCTCCCCATCCTGACCCTTCCAGGGAGGAGGAAGAGGAAGACAGTATAGATTTACAACAGTGGTTTGCAGGAGGTCACAGCTCAGAGGCAGATGAGGGGGAAAGTTGTGAAATCATGGGAGAGGAGGAGGAGGAGGAGGCAGAATTGGAGCAGCAGCTGGCTGACATGGTGTCATTGGAAAGCATTCCAGACCCTCCATCTCCCAGAATCCGGCAAGCCTTAAAAGTAGGAGAGCAAAGAGTTCAAAGACAGAGGGCACGTAGCATCACCCGTAGAAGTGATGAATGGGGAAGTGGGAGAGACTGGGGGTGAAGATTCACCTGGGACAATGCCATTATCCAAGAGGCTGGGTTCTATAGCCTCTCTCTGTAAAGACTGGAATAAAAAAGAACAGTAAGAAACTTTTCCTTGTCTTTATACTTTCCTGGGCAACTAGCCGGGAGCCGCTAACAGCACCTTGACACTGTCCAATAGTGTCCTGCATGCAGTCCATGGACATTAGTATTGCTTACCAGTCAACAGCTGTTCATAAACATTGTGCTGTCCTAGCTTCTCCATACCTCCTACAATGCCTCTCAATGCCTACGGATAAGGAAAACACCCCTCCGTCTGTCTTACTGTCCTTCCGCAGTCTATTGATTGCAGCAATATCTTTAAAGGGATAAAAGTCTTTCCAAGATGCTGATCTGGCAGGAGCAAGTGCGACTCAGTAAGAGAAATTACAAAATAATTAGCACAGATAAAAATCCACACCCCTTCTATTCTTTACCAGTGTATTGTTCTAGCCTTAGATGAATTCTAGGAAATCTGTCTGACCAACAAATCTAAATCTATCTCTATTCCAGAATCACCTAACTGAATTTTTACTTCTTTTGCTTTGGAAGTGCCTGTATACTCTTAAGATCACAGTTAATGTTTCTATGATGCTAGTGTCCACCACAGAGAAAAGTCTAAAAATAATAATAATCATAGTCTTCCATATGTTGCTGTACCATAACTCCTATCGCCCCATGCCTGCTTGAATCTGATGAGCATTAGAGTCCAAGAACTTCTGGAGGAACCCATGTTCTCCATCCTTGGTCTAGAAGTATGCCTCTTTCAGAAAAGGAAGCCCTCAAACAAATTGGAGGACAGGTTTGGCACAGCACTAGTATGCATGTGTGTGTGAAGCAGGGGTAGCCACGGTAGGGCCCTCTAGGTGTTGTATGAACTCCAGCTCCCATCCGGAGTAGCCAACATTGCCAGGGGTCAAGGAAGATGGAAACTGAAGTCCAATAACATCTGGAGAATACCACATTTGCTATGCTGGGTGTAGTTTTAGTGGTGCAATTGAGTTCCTCTCCCCCCCCCCCCAATCCTGCTCTCTCTATGCTTATTCATGCTGCAATCCTAAGCATGCTTCCTTGGAGTAGGCCCCAATGCATGTTGACTTCCAACTGATCATCACATTCAATGCAGCCTTTGTTCTTCTAACTAGGCTTGTGAAGATGAGAAGATGCAGCTCTGCATCTGAAGAGAATTCAAATAGGACAAGCACCATGCTGTTTAAATATTAGTCTGGATTGGTAGCAAAGTCCGAGCAAAATTGCTGTTTATCTGGGGAAACTGAATCAGTAAGGCATAATAACAGTTTCTAACCAGCAGAAACAACAGCACAGGACTTTTAGGAAGACACTAGCTGTTGGAGCTGTCAAACGCCTCCAGGTAAAAAATGTAGGGAATCTTTCAACTCAGCCGGCTCCGTTTCTCTGTCAGGTTGTGAGTGATCGATTGGCCAAGAACGGAGGAGTCTGTCAGCTGAAACAGGGCTTTAGGAACGGCAGGGCACCAAATCTCATACCGGCAATGTTCCAGCTACGAAGATCAGGGTGAGATTAAACTCTCCTCTTTCCCCGAGCTGTAATCACCACCCTGCCACCACCTGTTGGCTCAGCTAGATGCAGGAGGAAGACTAAAATAAAGCTTCTGCTCCTGTATTCCCTGGACAGGAGCACTTTCTCCAAGTTAAGTGGCTACTTTTGCCAAATGGAAGATTTGTTCAGGCTCCAAGGGTGCAAGCAATGGGGAACCCCTGGGAGAAAAACACGGCCTGCCAAATACTAGAAGAAAAACATGAATGTTGCTCAGGGAAACCTCAGTTTCCAAGGGAAGCAAAACTACTAGGAAAATGCAGAGAACATCAAATCCAATGATCCACATTGTTAGAAAACCTTGTTTATTCCAAGGTGTCAAGAACTGCTGACCACTGCCTCAAGTGGTAAGCCATGAAACTGCGCCTCACCATTTTCTTGAGGTTCCGAAAATGAGTTCAGATCTATATGTTACTGCAACATCAGGAGGGGATTTCATATGGATTTGTTTTTAAAGAATATTTATTTATTTATTTATTAACTTTTATTTTGCTTTAAACAGGTACATATAAATATATGGGAAAGATAAAAGAAAAGAAAAAAGAAAAAAAAGAAAAACAAAAACAAAAAGGAAGATGAGCTAAAGCAGGAAAACTCATCTATTGTACACTTCCGTCAAGCTCACAACAGATCATTGTTCTTATCAATTAACTCTATCCGCATTTGAAAGGAATCCCTCATCTTGGTATCAGGGAACATTTCTCTATGCTGTATCATCCTAAACAAGGCCAGATCTTTCTTGTTGAGCCCTTGTCCCCTAAATAATTATTTAAACATTCCCATTCTTCTGTCACCAATTTTTTAGGTTTATCTCTTATTGCATCTGTCAGCTTTGCGAGCTCCAAGTACTCGCACAATTTGACTACCCATTCCTCTTTAGTGGCTGTATTTTTATCTTTCCAGTGTTTTGCCACTATAACCCTTGCTGTTGACGTTGCATACATAAATAGCCTAGTTTTGTTTTTGGGAATATTATCTGAAACCATTCCTAGTAAAAATTATTCCGGTTTCTTGCTAAATGTAATTTTTATCAATCTCTTTATCTCTTCATAAATCATGTTCCAAAATCTTTGTATCTCTAGACAGGACCACCACATATGGTAGTATGTTCCTATCTGTTCCTTACATCGCCAGCACTTGTTATTGTTTGATTTATTTATTATTGTTTTTTTAAAAATATTTATATTCTATCCCTCATGGAAATATTGGTGACCAGGTTTGGGATTCAGTCTCTAAGGTCATCATTTGACCTTTGGACAAAACAGCATTTTGACTAAAGACATTGTCTAGCTTTAGCAGAGCAGTGGGATGTGGCGTTCATGATGAATACTCTGTAGCAAGTGTACCTGGGCTAGGAAAACATCAGATATAATCTACACCCAAACACCATTGAATCTGCCATGATTGATTACCATATCATTTCACTTTAATTGTGAACTTTGTTGTTGTTTAGTCGTTTAGTCGTGCCCAACTCTTCGTGACCCCATGGACCAGAGCACGCCAGGCACTCCTGTCTTCCACTGCGTCCCGCAGTTTGGTCAAACTCATGTTAGTAGCAATTGTGAACTACGATGCAACTAATCAGAGCAGCTTGTCTGGAGTGAAATTTTAGCTTCAGGTCCCATTGGAGCAGATGCCATTGTGTTCTAAAACCTTAATTCTTCCCAAATCAAGATGTTGGGAGGGGGATTTACATTTAAAAAATAATAATATATTTTTTTAAAAATGTACTAATAGCTTTTTAAACAAAATACTAAAAAAGAATTTGAAAAGACCTCCATTGGGATACGTAATTCATATTTTTGTTTGTGCAAGAAGGTGACAAATACCTGTTAATTTTTTAAAAAAATTTAAAGCTTGAATATCTAAACAGTTTGTGCAATATGTTTCTTTTGCTGATTAGCTTGTTCTGCGTGTTTAGGGGAAAGGCAGCCCCAGTGCCTCCCTGAAGTTGCATTTCATCTGTAGTTTAAATTGACAGGCATGAAACCCAGCTAAATTGCCTGAGCACTTGCACCCTGCTGATAAACTTGCTTCAGATGATAAAGATGCATTGTTTCAGTTCGGCCGGCCTAATTGTTAGCCAGCATACAGATTCTTCTGGGCATTCAAAATTAAGCTTTGGTTCTGATGCTTTTGGAGACTTACCAACTTTCCAGATAAATGCTCCAGAAATCTCTGAGTGGAAATATACCGTAAATAGACCAATTCTCCCTGTTCTCATATTAAATATTGCGACCTATGTGTGGGTATTAGGGCCAAATGGAATGTTTGGAGGTGAGAACATGTCCTTTGAAATGGTGACTGTGGTGGGCATTCGAAGAAATTTTGATCATATTGTTTCAGTATGATGAAACATTTAAATGTATGGGAGGGGCTTAGCCTTCTCATGGTAGTTTTTTTTTTGAAAAAAATAAAAAATCATTAACTATAGCTGTAATAGGTATGAGTTACTCGTGCGTAAACTGGTGCCTTTCTCGGTTAATATGCCTTGTTAAACCTTTCTGACTGCACAGCCCCTTCTCATTGTGGCTGCCTCAGTCACTGGCAGAATCCGCCAGTGGGCGTTTCTTGAACCTCTTCCAGCATAAAAGTTGTTTGACACCCAGTCTCCTCCTCCTCTCACTGCGCGGGAGTCTTCTGTGCAGGGAAGGCGTGGGTAGCGGAGGACCTGGGCTCTCCTCACTGATGTCCAGTGAAGAGTCCTGGAGCCCTCTCTCCAATTCCCCCGTCTGCCCCCCTTTATCCCTGGTGTTGCGCTGATTGGCTTCCCCCTCTACTGAGCTGTTTCTCCCCCTGCTGCTGGGTCCTTCGCCAGCATCATCTGGGAGCCTCCCCTTCGCCTCTCGCTCCGATGTCAGTTCCCTGACAATAGCATATCGTAGTCTAGGTTGAACTATATGACTTTCTTCAGTCCAGGGATGGGGAACCTTTGACCCTCCGAATATTACTTCCACCATCCCTGACCACAGGTCATGATGGTTGAGGTGATGAGAGTTGGAGTCCAGCAACATCTGAAGGGCCACAGGTACCCCATCCCTGATTTACTTTAGCTTATCCACCTTTCCCCAGCTCTACATCATTTTTTTATATATAAAAAAAATTGTTTATTTAATATATGTCTGTGTGGTTTTTGGGACACAGGTGGCGCTGTGGGTTAAACCACAGAGCCTAGGTCTTGCCGATCAGAAGGTCAGCGACAGGGTGAGTTCCCGTTGCTCGGTCCCTGTTCCTGCCAACCTAGCAGTTTGAAAGCCTGTCAAAGTGCAAGTAGAAGTGGCGGGAAGGTAAATGGCGTTTCCGTGCACTGATCTGTTTTGCCAGAAGCGGCTTAGTCATGCTGGCTGTACGCCGGCTCCGTCGGCCAATAAAGCGAGATGAGCACCGCAACCCCAGAGTCAGTCACGACTGGACCTAATGGTCAGGGGTCCCTTTACCTTCACCTTTAGGTGGCCTGTAACCTCCCCCCGCCCCGCCCCCAGCAAGGAACTTTACAAAATGAAAAGAACAACTAAGGTTGGTGAAGGGGCAATTCGAAGAACTGTACACCACTGAATTAGAAGCAACTTCACAGTTGATTTAGATAAAGGCATTAGGATACTGGCTGTTTTGTTTCCCGTTGTCAATCCCTTTGTGGCATGGATATTGTTGTCTACATATGGCTAGAGATGGGGATTTATGGAGTTTGCAGGTTTTCTGCTTGGGCCTGCAAGGCACTGCGTACACGAACACTGCCACACGCAAGGGCAGGGTGCCCTCCTTCTCTGCAACTGCTTTGCTTCTCTTTCCTCCTCTTTCTAACTACAAGAAGCTTTCATGTTTCTTCCTAAGTCATACCATATTTCTTCACAGTCTGAATAGTGGTCAGCAGCTGGCCATAGTTCCAAGGTAGTCCACATCAGCTTGCGTCCAAAAGATCCCAAGTTCAATCCTAGACATCTCTAGGTATGTCCAGGGTGGAGGGATGACCCCTGGAGAGGCTTTGCATAATGATACTGCTAAGCTAGATGGACCAATAGTCTAACTCTCTCCACCCCCATCGTTGAGCCAGGACACTGAGGTCCAGCTCCGAGGGCCTTCTGGCAGTTCCCTCACTGCAGGAAGTGAAGTTAGAGGAAACCTGGCAGAGGGCCTTCTCGGTAGTGGTGCCCACCCTGTGGAACGCCCTCCCATCAAATGTTAAGGAGATAAGCAACTATCTGACTTTTAGAAAACATCTGAAGGCAGCCCTGTTCAGGGAAGTTTTTTATGTTTGAAGTTTTGTTCTGTTTTTAATGTTTTTTAGAAAGCCGCCCAGTGTGGCTGGGGAAGCCCAGCAAGATGGGCGGTGTAGGTCCAGTCATGACCGACTCTGGGGTTGAGGCGCTCATCTTGCTTTATTGGCCAAAGGAGCCGGCGTATAGCTTCTGGGTCATGTGGCCAGCATGATTAAGCTGCTTCTGGCGAACCAGAGCAGCACACATAAATACCATTTATCTTTCCGCCGGAGTGGTACCTATTTATCTACTTGCACTTTGACGTGCTTTTGAACTGCTAGGTTAGCAGGAGCAGGGACCGAGCAATGGGAGCTCACCCCATCTTGGGGATTTGAACCGCCGACCTTCTGATAGGCAAGTCCTAGGCTCTGTGATTTAACCCACACCACCACCCGTGTCCCATGGGCAGGGTAGAAATAAATAAATAGCCACTAGCCACTAGCCACTAGTGTTGTCCAGGCCAGAGCAAGAGAGGAGTGGATGAATAATGGCAAAAAGGACGAGATCCAAGGGGCTCTTGCCAGGGGAGCTCCTCTTGGGTTGTATGTGATCAGCAGATGCACGGCCTTGTCATCCCCATCTGTATTCCTCCGCTAGAGCACCAATACGGGTTAAAGAGATAGCTCTAGTTACATCCTTTGCACAGCAAACTCATGTAGCAATTTGTGTCTTATGTCGCACAGTGGTGCTTGTGGCTTTCCTTATGTATCTCACCACATGTCTGGTTAAATATCTTAAGTGTTACAGATTCCAGGCTGTGCATTTCAATAATTTATGAAAGCAACTGTTGAGATGTTAATCCTTTCTTTTTTGGCATCTTCCTTCTCTCTCAGAGCATAACTCATGAATTAAAAGACCTATGATAAATCAGCTGTTTAGTTACAGTAGCCTTTTTTTAGTGAGAAACCAAAGTAGATGTTACTCATGTAAATATGCAAAAAAGAGGAGGGGGGGACCTTTGCTAGCAACAAACTGGAAAAAGGCTAATTAATGTAATTACTGTCATTATACTTTTAATTTAACCACAGAGACTTGCGCACCAGCAAAATCCGAGCTGTCACATTTGCAAACTGCATAATTAGATCTGGTAAGTTCTGTCTCCGTTGCTTTCAGTATAGCAAATAGGTCCTTACCTTAAATCGTCACCCAACATAAAAATAAAATTAAATTGGAAATGTCATTAAAGGTCTCGCTTAATCAGACAAAATCAAGAAAATTATAAGCTGTGAATTAAGCAGAAAGCATTCCTAAAAAGATGCACGAAGTCTTAGGCAAGATCAAAAATACTGAGGAGAGAAGACAGGCTATGAAAATGATGCTCTAATGAATGCCACAGTTCGTGAGCCTTCTTCCGGAGGCTTGAGAGGCCCTGGAGGATCATCTCAAGTTAGATACAGAAGTAGACATCACTTATATCTTGGGTAGGCAAACTAAGGCCCGGGGGCCAGATCCGGCCCAATCACCTTCTAAATCTGGCCTGTGACGGTCCGGGAATCAGCGTGTTTTTACATCAGTAGAATGTGTCCTTTTATTTTAAATTCATCTCTTGGTTATTTGTGGGGCATAGGAATTCGTTCATTTTTATTTTTCAAAATATAGCCCATCCCCCCATAAGGTCTGAGGGACAGTGGACCAGCCCCCTGCTGATAAAGTTTGCTGACCCCTGACTTACACAACCATTTTTCAAATGAGCTTTGGCCTCATCTACACATTTGGCAACAAAGGTCAGTATAGTTAAAGCTATGGTTTTCCCAGTAGTGATGTATGGAAGTGAGAGCTGGACCATAAACAAGGCTGATCGCCGAAGAATTGATGCTTTTGAATTATGGTGTTGGAGGAGACTCTTGAGAGTCCCATGGACTGCAAGAAGATCAAACTGATCCATTCTGAAGGAAATTAGCCCTGAGTGCTCACTGGAAGGACAGATCCTGAAGCTGAGGCTCCAATACTTTGGCCACCTCATGAGAAGTGAAGACTCCCTGGAAAAGACCCTGATGTTGGGAAAGATGGAGGGCACAAGGAGAAGAGGACGACGGAGCATGAGATGGTTGGACAGTGTTCTCGAAGCTACCAGCATGAGTTTGACCAAACTGTGGGAGGCAGTGGAGGACAGGAGTGCCTGGCATGCTCTGGTCCATGGGGTCACGAAGAGTCGGACACGACTAAACGACTAAACAACAACAACACACATTTGGCAAAATGAAGTGATAGCATCCTACAGCGATAGAACGAACTGTGCAACCATGTGTGCGTGTGTGTGTACATATGGGGCAGTGCCAAGGAGGCAGGGGTTGTTTGTTTGTTTGTTTGTTGCATTATATGACACCTTTCTGCCAAGGCACCCAAGGTGGTTTACAATGTAAATATTAAAACGCTGCAAATGCTACCAAATACTCTCAGGCTTAGTTCAGGAGCTGGTGGTCATGTGTCCCCTGGGCCAGGTGGCATTGCTTCTTGTCTTTCATGAGGGCACACAGGTATTAAGTAGCTCCAGGGAAAAAGAGCAGCCTGTCAGGAGGAGCTGTGGAGGCACCTGCCACCCTCCTAGTAGTGTAAGGTTACCAGATTTTTTTCAATGAATCCGGGGACACTTTAAATACATACATACATACATACATACTTCATGTTCGGGATGTTGATGCTGCAGCGATGGCAGTGACAGAGGGGCAGATGCCTCCTTGACTTCAACCGCCACTGTCAGGGCTGCTTCCAGATCCCAGCTCACAGAGGATCACGCTAGCCAGCGTTCACTTTATAAAAGTCTTTATTGAGTTACAGTTTCCAATTCCAAGCTGCAGCGTGCAGCCCTACGTCTTATAAGCTAGACCGGCGAAGCTCTGTCTGAGTCCCCGCCTCCTGTACACCAACTTAATACCCTAGCCTTACTCCACCTTTTCCGCCTGACCGTTCTTCTCTGGGTCCCTCTGCCCCCCGTGGTCTCTTCCTTCCTGGACTCTTCTGACACTGACCCCCCGGACCCTTCTGTCTCCTTGCGGCGGGCTTTAGGACCTGGCTCCCTTTCCGGGCTGCTTACTGTGCCGCCTTCCTGTGCATTTGAACTTGGCGCGCGCGCCCAACCTTCCACTTTCCGCTTGACCGTTGCTTCGCTCTCCGATGGAGGTGTGGCCACTCCTGACTCATGCCCTCCCCCCTGCGGCGAGCCACCGGATCCCGATGCCTGGCGCCCTTCCTCCCCACTGCGCTCTGTTGGGGACGTTGGCCCCGATTTCCAACTGCTGCTCTCTGAACCCCCTTTTGTCCCTTCCTCCTGGGGTGTCCCCCTAAGCTCCCCCCTTGCTCTGGTCACTGGCGCTCCTTTCTGTGAATCTTCCGATTCACTGGAAAGACTCGGAGATCTCGGGTCGTCGTCATCGCTCATCTTTCCTTCGGACTCCTCCCCCTCGCTCTCTGTTTCCTCCCTTGCCCTCGCCTCTGCTCCTGAACCCCTGACAGCCACGTTTTCCCTTCCTCCAAGACTTCTATCTCCTTTCTCCATGAGCCTGGGCAGCCCCTGAGTTGTTGGTTCTTCGGTGGTGGTGGTGGTGGGGAAGCGGTAGGTGGTGGGTCAGGCATGGAAGGCAGAGAAGGAGGGCCAAGAGCGGTGGCAGCTGCAAGGCTCAGGCAGCACAATGCCTCCCTTCCCATTGGAGCAGCCCCAATCCCATTCCTACTTGCGTGCAAGCAGGAGGGGGCAGGGATTCCTCAGCTGGGAAGGGAGATTTCCCGTTGCCTAACTGAGAGATCCCTGCCCAGCGGCGTAGCGTGGGTTGTCAGCACCCGGGGCAAGGCAAGTAATTTGCGCCCCCTAACCCCTAACCTGCCGCCGCTGCCAGCTTCTTCTTGCTGCTGCCTGGTCTGGTCTGGTGTGGTTCTCTCCCGCGCTTAGCGCTGCGCTGGGCGGCCGCTGCACTGTCCCTCCCCCAGATAGCCCCTCGCTCTCTCTCCGCACCGCATGCCTGGCACCCCCCCTCCACAGTGGGCGGCGACCCAGCGGCTCGGATCGGATTCACACAGCCAGCACTGCAGTGAGAGAGAGAGAGTGAGCCAGGTAGGGGCAGAGAGCTGCAAGTGTGAGCGTGCCCCCCCCCAATGTTGCGGCCGGTGCGGCTGGCTCCCCCTGCACCCCCCACGCTACGCCACTGTCCCTGCCCCCTCCTGCTTGCACACAAGCTCTGGTAGGCAGCGTGAAGCCTCCCTTCACAGCTGAGAGATCCCCGCCCTGCTCCTGCTTGCACGCAAGTAGGAGTTGGGAGGCTGCTCCGATAGGCAGCATGAAGCCTCCCTTCACAGCATAGTTGCTGGGGTCAGGGAAGGTGGAGGCAGCCTGGAAGCTGCATCTTGGAGCCCCTGCACCACCATCATATGGGGGCTTCCGAGCAGCTCCTGAAGCCAGCCAGAGCCAACTGCCGAGACTGCCGCTGCTGCATTTCCCGGGGACATTAGATGAAATCTGGGGACATTCCAGGGATGGAATTTGTCTGGGGACTTATTTGCAAATCCAGGGACTGTCCCTGGGAAACGGGGACGTCAGGGAACCCTATAGTAGTGGCAGCAGTCCCATTTACTGGGAGAGAGACAAGATGGAGAGGATCATGTTGTGTTGCCACACCAGCAGAACCAACAGCACTTCTGCCAATCTGCCCACACAGTGGCTTTTCCCTCCCTCTTTCTTTCCCAGTGAGTGGTAACAATGCCCCTGCCCAGGGTGTCAGGCATACATTGCTGCCACACCCCCCCCCCACCACCACTGACCAATCTTGCCAGGGAAGGGAAGGGTGAGGCTGTCCCAATAGTCTTCTAAGGCTGGTTGATGCTTCTGTCAGAAACTGGCAATTACAGGTTTCCTAGTCAGGTCTTCCTTTGCAGGGGTGGAAGAATCTGTCAATTTCATTTCTCTCGGTTTCTAATTTTCCCAATACTAAATTCAGTTCTCTACATTTTTGCAACAATTTCCATTAAAAAAAAATCCTAATGGAATTTCTTCAACATTTTAGTGCAAATTTCTCCAATAAACACCTTTTATATCACATTTGCACTGATGAACACATTTTTGCAAGCAATTTCAGTGTGTTATTTTCACTAATGTATTCACGTCGGTGCACATTTCTCACAATACAGTCATACCACATGTTACTTTTGCTTCATGTTACGTTCTTTCATGTTACGTCCCGTGGCAACCGGGAAGTACCAGAAAGGGTTACTTCCAGGTTTCGCCGCTCGTGCATGTGCAGAAGCGCAAAATGACGTCACACGCATGCGCAGAAGCGGAGAATCATAACCCGCTTGTGTGCAGACGCGCTGCTGCAGGTTGCACTCTTTACATGTTGTGAATGGGCCTCCGCAACTGCATCACAAAATTTGGAGAACTGTGAATTTTGAAGGATGGCTGTGTTTTCAGGTTTTAGAAAGGGCGAATTTAAATGGGAACTGAATTAAATTAAATTTATTCCCCATCTCTATCCTCCACTAGCTTAAAAATAGTTCAGAGATCTTACAGGAGATCTTCTTGCCAGGCTGCTGGCTCGCTGCTATCTCTCTCTACCCTCCTCCAAAGGAGGCTGACAGTATCAAGACAAAAATTCTGAGAAGTGTCAATATGGTATGTTATCTCCCTTAGCCTTCCAGGTGTTATAGCAGCTAATGTTGGTCTAACTGCACTCCAGTGGGGCAGCCCCATCAGCAGTTATGGCTTCAAACAGGATTTATTTACAGAGGGCATCATAGATATCCACAGATTATCCAAACAACCTGCGTTTTTCTGTTTCATTGCTGCTCTCTGCCGCCTTTGCACAAAATCCGCAACATTTAAGCAGTGGTGGGGAACCTCCAGCCCATGAACCTAATTATCATTTGACCCATGAGGCTGTTTTGGTGAAGACATGTTCACTTCTCCTACACCTCATGTCATATTTTACATCATGTGTGGGGCAAGGAAAGACAGGTCTGGACCAAGAAGGGATTTGTAGCTGATTGTTAGCACATGCAAGGAGTTGTATGTTCTGCTTCGAACAAGCCCCAACAATCAAATCAGCACATGGGAGGGTTGCCATATTTTAAAAAATGAAAATCTGGACACTTCAGAGCTTTCTGCCCTGAATCCCAGCTATATCTGGGAAATTCTGGGTGTATGGCAACCCTAGCACGTGGAGCAAAAACAGGTGACCTTGTTGTCACTGTGATGCCCAGTGATTGATAGGTGGCCAGCCCCACCCACCTGTCAAACATGGCTCATGGGAGGGGAGAGGTAAAAAGCTGTCTCCTCAGTCGGATCCAGTTTCCTACCTCTGCATTATCTAGTCCAGACTCCTCAAAATAAAGGCCAAAAAGAGCAGCAAAACTGGTAAGTCTAAGTCCAGAGGTCTCTTCGTCAGAGAAATTGACAACCTCTCCTCAACTTTTTGTAGACACTGAGGGAATTTCTTTGAACTGCCTGCAGAAAGGGCATGGCTTATCATTTTCATTGCTGCTTTTTTGTAGCTTGTGTGTACCCATATCTCTGAGCTTGGACAAGATGTTGTGCAACCAGCTACATCTATTTCCCCGCTCCAAGCAGCACGAACAAGTTTTTAAGTCTCGGGCTATCAACACTTTCTCCCTGATGGATGGAAATGAAATCAGATTGAATTGGACATAAGAAATGGGGATACTTGTCCTTACCAGCTGAACTACAGTATCTGTGTTACAAATTGATCCTGGCAGATTACTGCAGCATCCCTATTTGAGCCACATTTGAAGTGATTCATTCAAGATTTCAATATTACTCACTGCAGGCTCACTATATTAACAAAGACTGTCATTCACTCTAGGAAATGTATTATTGATAATCAATGTACTAGAATTCTTTTTTGTTTAACAGGCAGCATTTATTACAAAAGTTTTGTACATTTTTATCTCTGGGTGTTTCATGATGTTTTAGAATGAATTTATTGTATCTGTACAGTTGGCGAACTACCATTAACCCTTTGATTGTATTTTAATTTCTATGGCCTGTCAAATGCATCAGATGCCCTATTGGTGCTAAATAAATGCTGTAGAACCTGTGCAATCTTTGCAGGGAGGATATCAAATTTCTTAGTGAATATATCTCTATTGCATCTTTATGACATATTAACCTCATCTTGGATTGACTTTCAAGGGCCACTGACACGGACTTAATGCTCAGCTTCGTAACACTTTGGCTTCCATAAAGATCATGACTTAGCACATGCAATTCATGCTCCTTGCCACTGTTTTGCAGAATGTGGGGATATGTTAAAACCCACTGAATTCTAGCAGAAGATCCCAATCTACCTTCTGCTCACTGCTGGTCAAATCCCATTTTAAAGCCATCCATGTTGGTGACTATCACTATATCTTCTGATAACAATACCATAATTTAATTAAGTACCTCATTTTGTTTGTCCCAGTATTCAGCTTCCTTGGATAGCCCCAGGTTCTAATATTTTGAGAGGAGATAAAACTTATCTCTATCTACTTCCTACCCAGTGTATATATAGTATTCTGTTCATGGCTGTAAATTACTGGCAGGTGAAGCTGCCCTGAGTTGGGCTGATTGAGCTGAAATGTTTAGTAACAGAGGCATCTAATTTGCTCTCTGTTTTGTACATGGCATTAGCAAGGAGGAAAGCATTGCTGATCTGTTTAGCATCATGGTCGGGTCTTTTCCACCGATCCAGCTGCAAACATTGCAGATCAAACTGTATGCAGCTGAGGTGCCAAATACATTGCAAATGGAAATTCACAGTGGGCACAGCTGGTTTGGCATGGCTGGCCTGTGCAACGCTTAAGTACGACCATTTAGAAGATTTTAATCTGAGTGAACCTTGCATGCAGAACTTGATTAGGGACTGGCTTAAAGATCTGCACTCCAAACATTGTCTTGCAATGTGAAGCATCTGCTCTGTATAAGAATCAGATCCCCACCCACACCCTATTGCAGCCACGTTCAGATTTCTTACAGAGCACATTTCTATTGTATCCTTATGGCATTCTAGAGGTATCATGGATTGATTTCCAGGACACATTGACATTCTGAGTGCCCAGCACAGCTGCTCCCCAATCCTCCTGTCAGCCCAATGGTCAACAGCAAAGCCCTGACCCACACCATCTATCATGTGATAGGGCTCACCCATACCATTTGAATGACAATGTCCATCAACTTGGGGTGGTGGTGGTGGCCCTCTTAAATATTTAAGGGGGGGTAAAGGGACCTCAGATCCTATTAGTTGGGTCCTATGACACTTGCGGGGACGTGGGTGGCACTGTGGGTTAAACCACAGAGCCTAGGACTTGCTGATCAGAAAGTTGGCGGTTCAAATCCCCACGACGGGGTAAGCTCCCGTTGCTCTGTCCCTGCTCCTGCCAACCTAGCAGTTCGGAAGCACGTCAAAGTGCAAGTAGATAAATAGGTAACGCTCCGGCAGGAAGGTAAACGGCATTTCCGTGCACTGCTCTGGTTCACCAGAAGCAGCTTAGTCATGCTGGACACTTGACCCGGAAGCTGTACGCCGGCTCCCTCGGCCAATAAAGCGAGATGAGTGCCGCAACCCCAGAGTCGGTCACGACTGGACCTAATGGTCCTAACTTTATGACTTTTGCATCCATGAACAAAGCAGACCAGAAGGGACTGGGTGGAGTTGTCCCACGGGAGGAAAGACACTTGGTGAGCTGGAGGATAGAAGTGTGATAGCAGCACATTTTAAGGGGTTCCCAGCAGTCGCAGAGCAAGCTAATCAGGCACCTGGGGCGGCGTGCATGCCCTGTGCCTGGGGCGGGGCCAGCCGGGGCAGGACACTCCGCGGGGCATCCGAGGAGTCTGCCTGCCTCCTCCCACTCAACCACCCTACAGCTAAGGGGGAGGCAGTGGGCAGACCATTTGGGGCAGCGCAGAGCCTGCTGGCGCCCAAGCCACCGCGTCACCCCCAGGAGAGTGCAGGCCCCGTGATGAGTGCCGCCTGGCATTTTATCACCCTCCTCAGTGGTGACACCCAGGGCAGCCTGCCCCCACCTCATCCCCCTTCTTCCGCCCCTGGTTCCCAGGGAGGGAGGAAGCAAGGACAGAGAAGGAATAGCAGAAGTAGAGTAAAGAGCTCAGCTATGCACAAGCTTTGCCACAGTAACCCAGGACACAGCATGGGGGGAAAGGCAGCACTTCTGGTACTTCTGAGGCTAGGGACATCTGAGTGAAGAGCTCACCAAGCTTTTTCTGGCCTGAGGTCCTGAGGACCCTAGGAATTCATAGTGGGAGTAGTATTTTATTTTTTTAAAAAAAAGATTCATTTTGTTCATAAATATTGGGATATTCTCACTTAAAGCTGAAAAGTTACTAAGAATCCCAAATAGCAGCCTATTTCACAGGAAGAATTTGTCTTCTCAAGGATTTATGAGTTGCTAACTCTACCTTGTTTTCAGGAAAATGGTTGCTCTGAATTTTAAGATTGTTGTTATACATTGTTTTATTTGTACTTTTTAATTAACATCATGATTGTTTTGAATGTGTTCTTGTACCTTTCCCCGAGAACAGTTTGAGACAAGGTTGATTATAAATATAGCAAATGAAGGAAAGATGATTATATCCAGTGCTTTTTTTCTTTAAAAAATGTTTAGGGTTTATCAGGGGATGATTAGCTGCTTGTGCTTAAAATAGTGCCCCTTCAGAGTTTGTGCGACCCCACAAACCTCTGTGTGTGACAGAGCTCCTCAGACATGTCTGCTCTAGTCACTTGTAGAGTCCGACAGTGGCTGTCTGCGGAAGCGCTTCCAGCAAAGAAGTTCCTTAACGGAAACGCGTCTCCTGGACTCACGACGTGACAGCTTCCGGCGAAGCATAGGTCTCCCTGCAGTTGCTTCTGACACCTCCCCGCTATTTTCGCTCGAAGTGTCTCTCACCCCTTTCTCTCCCCTGCTGCTTCCTGCCTGGGCTGCTGCGTCTCTCTCAGCATTACTGAGATCCTCCTCCAGAGACCCCGCGCTCCCCCTGCTGGTCCCTGCTTTGGCTGTTGACTCTCTCCCAGTCTCTGGGAGCCCTACCACTTCCCCTTCCTCCGATGTCAGTTCCCTGACATCCACCTCCCCTCCAGGGCCCCCCTCTCCCCCGCCCCTACTCTCTCCTCTGGGCGGTGAGGAGCTGAAACCCCTAAAAGAATCCTCTTCATCTTCCGACGTCTCGAACATTTCCCTCCATCGGTCTTCGTTCCGACTCGCTGAATCCTCCTCCACCTCGGAATCAGCGAACCCCTCCAACTCTTCTTCTTCGTCGGTGGTGGCGAAGTATTCCCTCCGGAACCTCGCCACTGGCTGGGGTTTCCGAGGGAATCTCTGATGAAAAGTTTCAATCAAAACCTCGTCATCTACATCCTCTGCCCTGACCCAGGTGTTTTCCGACTCCGGCTCCCCTTCCCACATTACCAAATACTCTACTTGCTCTCCCCTCCACCTGGAATCGAGAATCTCCGCTACATGGTAGCTGTGTTCTTTTTCCTCCATAGCTGGTCCCCTATTGACCCTCCCCTCTCTGTCCCCTATATACGGTGACAGCAATGATCTGTGGAACACTGGGTGCAACTTCATGTGGTTCGGTAACCGGAGTCTGAAAGCCACTGGGTTGACCTGTTGCGTGACTTCAAATGGGCCCAGCCTTTTGGGTCTTAACTTCTTACAACCTCCTTTAAATGGTAACCCTTGGGTGGACAACCACACCTGGTCCCCCACCCTAATGCTTTCTCCTTCCCTTCTGGTTTTGTCTGCCTGCCTCTTATATTCCTCCTTCGCCCTGTTTAAATTAAGTTGGAGCTGGCGATGGATCGCTTCCATTTCTTCAACGAACTGTTCTGCGGCTGGAACGCTCCAGTTCTCCCCCTCCCCCCCTGGGAAGGCTCGGGGATGACACCCGTGATTGGCCAAAAAAGGGCTCATTCCCGTGGACACGTTCTCCGCATTGTTATAGGCAAATTCTGCCAACGCCAGCTTCTCCACCCAATCATTCTCTCTGTCATTCACATAACACCTCAAATATTGCTGGAGGACACCATTAGCTCTTTCCGCCTGCCCGTTGGTTTCTGGATGGCGGGCAGTGGAAAAATTCACCTCTACATGCAATAAGCTCATGAGCTTCCTCCAGAACCTGGAAGTAAATTGTTTCCCTCGGTCCGAAACCACCCTCAAGGGGGCACCATGCAATCTAAACACATTTTCCACAAACAATTTAGCGGTTTCTTCTGCTGTGACCGCATGTGAGCAGGCTATAAAGTGGGCCATCTTGGTTAACAGGTCTACCACAACCATAATGGCTGTCTTCCCTTTGGACCTGGGCAGATCAGTCATAAAATCTATTGCCACTGCCTCCCATGGTCTTTCCGGCGTGGGTAGTGGTTCTAATAAACCTGCCGGTGCCCGCCTCTCCCCCTTGGCTCGTTGACATCGGTCACACCCTCTCACATACTCCCTCACATCTTCCCTGACCTTGGGCCACCAGAATTCCCTGGTAACCAGCCACATGGTTTTGTGTTGCCCAAAATGCCCTGCTGTGGGGCTATCGTGCAGTTGCTTGAGTACCTTTTCCCTCAATTCTCCTTCAGGTACGTATAACGCTCCCTTGTAGTACAACGCCCCGTTTCTCTCCTCAAAACCCCCGGGTTTGTCTCCCTCCCTCCTGAGACTCCTGAGTTTGTCCTGGGCATATTCATCCTGCACCGTTCCCTCTATCAGTTCCCTTAGCCCCACCAATGCCGCCCCACACACCCAGCGGTCCTCGGGAATGACATGGGTCTCTTCGGGTGCACCCTCTCCCTCCAAATATTCAGGTTTGCGTGAGAGAGCGTCCGCCCTAACGTTCTCCGGGCCTGGTACGTAACAAATCTCAAAGTTAAATTTGGAGAACTCCTGGGCCCATCTCAACTGCCGTTGGTTGAGCACTCGCGCAGTTCTCCAATACTCTAGATTCTTATGGTCCGTGCGCACTTGCACCTTCTGTTGTGCACCAATTAGTAGGTGCCTCCATCTCCGGAAGGCCTCATAAATCGCAAGAAGTTCCCGGTCGTACACCGTGTAGTTTCTCTCAGATTTGTTCAGCTTTCGCGAAAAGAAGGCACACGGTCGCCACTCGGACCCCTCCTTCCCCGGCTGCAGAAGAAGCACCGCCCCTATGACTCTGTCAGAAGCGTCTGTTTCGACCCTCAGCTTTTTTTGTAAATCCACATGTAGAAGTTGTTCGTCAGAGGCGAAGGCCTTTTTCAGTTCCTCAAACGCTCGCTCCGCCTCCCCCGTCCAAACAAACTTCTTTTTGCTGCTGAGACAGTCCGTGATGGGCGCCGTCAGGTGAGCGAAGTTTCGGATGAACTTACGATAAAAGTTTCCAAACCCTAGGAACCTCTGCACATCCTTCTTAGTCTTGGGTGTTTTCCATTCCAGCACCGCTTGAACCTTGCCGGGGTCCATGGCCAACCCCTTGTCTGACAAGCGGTACCCCAGGAATTCCACCTCCTTGGTATGAAACTGACACTTCTCCAGTTTCACCCACAGTCTGTTGGCTTGCAGCCTGCTCAACACTTCTCTGACGTCTCTCACATGTTGCTCCTCATTCTCCGAATACACCAACACGTCATCTAAGAAGGCCACGCAATTCTTGTAGAGCAAAGGCCCCAGTACATAGTTCATAAAGGCTTGAAAACACGCGGAGCCTGCTTGTAATCCAAAAGGCATAACGAGATATTCAAATGCCCCCAAAGGGGTGAACATGGTGGTCTTCCATTCATCCCCTTTCCTTATACGTATCAGGTTGTACGCCCCCCTTAGGTCCAGCTTTGTAAAAATCTTTCCTTTTCGCACCCTGGTCAAAATATCATCAATCCTGGGCATAGGAAAAGCCACCGGCTCTGTCACTGCATTTAGGGCCCGAAAGTCACATACCAGCCTCGGCTTGTCCGTGTTTTTTTTATCCACAAAAAACACTGGGCTACCCCCCGCTGCCTTGGACTCTCTGATGAAGCCTCTCTTCAGGTTCTTGTCAATGAACGCTCGCAACTCCTGCATCTCCCTGTCTGACATGGCATACAACCTGCCTACAGGAAGCTGTGCTCCAGGGAGTAAATTGATCTGGCAATCAAAGGGCCTATGCGGGGGTAGTTGGTCAGCTTCCTTCTCGCTGAACACGTCGCTGAGATCAGCATACTGTGATGGCACCTTCCCCTTCTCCATCACTTCCGTCCCTGCTAGGGTGGCTTGGGCCCCTGCTGACCCCTTTTCCCCCCTGCAGTGTTCTAAGCAATGTGCGGAACCGAAGGAAACCACTCTTTGATGCCAGCCCACCAGCGGATCATGTAGGGCTAGCCAGCTCATTCCCAAAATAATGGGAGCGCCTCCCAAGGTGGCCACATTAAACGCTATCAGTTCTGTGTGCCTTGCCACCCTCATTATCATTGGGATGGTCTGCAAGCTGACGCCTCCTCCCAACAGTTCTCTGCCATCGATCGTGGTCACCTGCAGGGGGTTGCTTAAGGGGATAGTCTGTATCTGGTGTTCAGCAGCAAACTCCTTGCTCATGAAATTGCAGGAGCTGCCTGAGTCCAACAGCGCCTTTATTTTTAGGGGGTGTCCATTTTGCAACTCTAGCGACACTTCAATCACTAGAGCAGGTCGAGGAGCTTCTGGCACTGGCACTTGGGGAAGGGGCACTTTCACTGCTCTTTGGCCTGGCTGCAGTGCCCTGCTGGCAACCAGGCGTTGGCTTTTACCTGCTCCGTTTCTCCCTGCTCTTCCCCCTCAACAGTTCCCACCATCCCTTGCCATTCCTTCCTCTGGGGGCAGACTCTGGCAAAGTGGCCTGGCTGTTGGCAGAGATAGCATTTCCGGGGTCCCTTTCCCTCCTTCTTCGCCCCCTCACTGGGCTTTGAAACTGCGCGCGCGCGGGCTGTTCCGATTTCCATCGGCTCTGCCGGCGGGAAAGCTGGCTCAGGAATGTCTGGAATGCGTAACTCCTTCCAACGTTCCCCTCTCCCTTCCCGCCTCTCCAAGGCTCTTGCCTCCTGGCGCGCTCCAATGGTCAGCGCAGATTTGGTCAGCTGATCCATAGACACCGCCCTGGGGCTCCTGGCCAGCTCGTCTTTCACAGCTGAAGAAAGACCTTCTTCAAATAGCATCTGAATGGGTGCTGCCGATAAATCCCACCCCAATCTGTGAATCAGCATGGTAAATTCAGTCCAGTACTCACGGACAGATCTGCTTCCCTGCTTGCAAGCCATTAGCTGTCTGCGCACTACCCCCTCCTCAATATCGCTGGAGAACATGATATCCATTGCACGAAAGAATTTCATAGTGTCCTTCAGGATATCGTTGTGCGTTGCCATCAGGGGTCGAACCCAATCTCGCGCCCCCTTCTCAAGATGCCCAATTACGAAAGCAACTCGGGATTCCTCATCAGGGAACTCATCAAACTGCACATTCAGGGCATATTGCATTTCAGTCCTAAAGGCATGGTAATCCTTGGGGTCCCCCCCAAACTTCTGCACTAATCCTGGTACCTTTCTGGGGAACTGAGTGGTTCTCCCCTTCTTGTCTGCATCTTGAGCCCTCCTCTCCTCGAGCCTCGCCGTCTGCAGCGCAAGTTGGACCTCCAATGCTCGGCATCTGTCTTCCAAGCTTGGACCAGCTCCACCCCCTGCGGCTCCGGCTCCTGCTGGGTCGCTCATGATGCCTTCTCCTGCACAGGCAGCGTACAGAGACTGTCGGACTGCTATCAGGGGATGATTAGCTGCTTGTGCTTAAAATAGTGCCCCTTCAGAGTTTGTGCGACCCCACAAACCTCTGTGTGTGACAGAGCTCCTCAGACATGTCTGCTCTAGTCACTTGTAGAGTCCGACAGTGGCTGTCTGCGGAAGCGCTTCCAGCAAAGAAGTTCCTTAACGGAAACGCGTCTCCTGGACTCACGACGTGACAGCTTCCGGCGAAGCATAGGTCTCCCTGCAGTTGCTTCTGACACCTCCCCGCTATTTTCGCTCGAAGTGTCTCTCACCCCTTTCTCTCCCCTGCTGCTTCCTGCCTGGGCTGCTGCGTCTCTCTCAGCATTACTGAGATCCTCCTCCAGAGACCCCGCGCTCCCCCTGCTGGTCCCTGCTTTGGCTGTTGACTCTCTCCCAGTCTCTGGGAGCCCTACCACTTCCCCTTCCTCCGATGTCAGTTCCCTGACAGGGTTACTCTCATTTTTCCTACTCATGTTGAAATACTGCCCCTCAGTGAGGCCAAACTTAGATTCGCAAAATGTTTAGGGGTATGTGTACCCCAGAAAAAAGCACTATATATCTTTGCATTTGCCATGGATTCACAGGCGATACTTAGGACCTGTCTCAGCCTCAGTATTTCACATCTGTAAAAAGGATTATCTGTTTTCTATAATTTCTTTTATATATCCAATTCCCTGCAATTTAGACCATGTCATTGTACATGTCAGGCAGAAAACGCAAAATGCATACCAAAAAGTTGAGAAAATATCTTCTCAGTGAGTCAGATTTTAACGTGGCAGAAAACTCTTCTTGTTGGATGAATGTCCATGTTCCATATTGAATTGTTTGTTTGCCTTGGCATCTATCTCTCATGTGCTGAAAATGTTGCTGGTCTCTGTCCATGGGGTTGTGATGGACTTCTCTCTCCATTTGTGAATCAGAAAGATCATCTGAATCCTGCGGGTTTGCCACATGTGAAATTGCGCTCTCTGCAGCAAAGTATTTCATTTATATCTTGAGATATTTTATTATTTATCAGCAAAGCCATAGTCTGTCTTATAAAGCTGCTGTTATTGTTCTCTCTGTGTGCAGGTGTTTCTCTCTCACACACACATATATGCACAGGCTTTTACTGGACTACAGTGTCCATTGTGTACACAATGACAGGGGCGTAAGAAGGGGGGTGGTCTGCCCCAGGTATCATCCTTGAGGGGGTGACAAAAAGGCACACCATGGGGGGCTTACCCCACCCCACCCCCACACAGCTCACCCGGGGTGCATGGCATGGCCACCATTCTGGGTGCCCATGCAACTAACTCTGCCACTGCACAATGGCTCACTGTTGAAAGCAGTGGCATTGATCATCATCAATACTGTGAACATGATGATGATTTATTTGCAACCTGCCCATCTGACTGTGTTGCCCCAGCCACTCTGGGTGGCTTCCAGTTTTTATATAAAAACACAGTAAAAACATAGTAAAACATTTACAGGGGCGCGGGTGGCGCTGTGGGTAAAAGCCTCAGCGCCTAGGGTTTGCCGATCAAAAGGTCGGCAGTTCGAATCCCCGCGGCGGGGTGCGCTCCCATTGCTCGGTCCCAGCGCCTGCCAACCTAGCAGTTTGAAAGCACCCCCGGGTGCAAGTAGATAAATAGGGACCGCTTACTGGCGGGAAGGTAAACAGCGTTTCCGTGTGCTGCGCTGGCTCGCCAGTTGCAGCTTTGTCACGCTGGCCACATGACCCGGAAGTGTCTCCGGACAGCGCTGGCCCCCGGCCTCTTAAGTGAGATGGGCACACAACCCTAGAGTTTGTCAAGACTGGCTCGTACGGGCAGGGGTACCTTTACCTTTACCTTTAAAACATTTACAAAGCTTCCCTACACAGGACTGCCTTCAGATGTTTCCTATATGTTATATAATTACTCATCTTCTTAACATCTGATGAGAGGGCATTCCACAGGGTGGTGACCACCACTGGTAGAATGCTGTGTAAATACCCTGTTGTTAATAATCCATTATTGTGTCTGAATATGAGACATGGACCTGTTTCTCACAGCAAACCACATGGAACCCTAGGAACAGAGGTGGAGATAGTGGTGTGGTAGCAGCACTGATCTCTCTCTCTCTCTCTCTCTCTCTCTCTCTCTCTCTCTCACACACACACACACACACACACACACACACAACTCAAAAGCACCTTCGCTGTTTTACACAGGAGCACAGGAGCTGTAGGTCATGCCCCAGTCCTGTGCTGAAGCTGGCAGCACTAGGAGTGAGGGCAAGCAGACGTCCATAGTCTGGGATCTGATCCCCCTCTCTTTTCAACTGTTTCTGATCAACTGACCGCAAAACACTAAGGGAAATTAAGTGAGTCCTTTCTGATCCACCCCCCAAATTGTAAAGGCTATCCTCGAAGAAAAAACCACAACCTATTTGGAATTGGTTAGGAATGATACTCTCTGAAGGATTCACCGTGTTTGCAAAATTCATCCAAATCTGCCAAATTAAACAGCACATAACCATACCTCTGGAACAATTTTCCTGTACTTTGGAAGGCTTTAACAACTCTGGAGATCTACTACGTCAATGTTATAGCCATTGTTTTGATTTACTAATAGTAAATGGATGGAAATGGAGCTTTGTTTTTTCCAAAGCAGATTTGGACTCAAATCTTTAGCCAAATCAGACAGGCTCCAAAGTGCTTTGGAGCAATGCAAGCCATTTTCTGAGTTACTGAATTGGAGCCTGAACCAAATCTTGAGGCTGGTGCATACCTCTGCATCAGCCTTAATTGTCTGTTTCTTTCCCTTACATAAAGAAACAAATGATTTGATTTAGTGTTGTTTGGTTCAGTATCACGAAGATTGAAAGAGATACATGATGTTAGTCTAAGTAAGCCTGTTAACGAGTCTCTTTTCTTAGTAGAAAGCAAATATTGTCACCAATTTTTAACCTTTATATTTTTAGACAGCAAGGAAAGCAGGTTCTTCCCAACCTTAAGATGCATTTTCGCCAAGTGTTCACACCTTTTTTCTTTTTTACAGTTTTTTACAGTTGTCTCCATCTTTGGAGATGATGAAGGTTAAGCAGGGACAAATAGCAGCTAATTCCCATCACATTTCCTGAGGAACAGACTCCTGGTGTAGGAATCATAACAGAAAATATGTGAAGGTCTAAATATGCTATGCTATTTGGAATAGTTCTGTGTCAGTTGTCAGTTTCAGTGGCTACATCAGTTCTATTGTTAGGAATTCTTAAGCAATTCAGAACTCCAATATGAATTGGCCAGATGTAATAATAATAATAATAATAATAATAATAATAATAATAATAATAATAATAATAATAATAATTTATTTATACCCCGCCCATCTGGCTGGGTTTCCCCAGCCACTCTGGGCGGCTTCCAAAAGAATATTAAAATACTGTGATACATCAAACATTAAAAGCTTCCCTAAACAGGGCTGCCTTCAGATGTCTTCTAAAAGTCTGGTAGTTGTTGTTCTCTTTGACATCTGGTGGGAGGGCGTTCCACAGGGAGGGCGCCACTACCGAGAAGGCCCTCTGCCTGGTTCCCTGTAGCTTTGCTTCTCGCAATGAGGGAACCGCCAGAAGGCCCTTGGCACTGAACCTCAGCATCCGGGCAGAAAGATGGGGGTGGAGACGCTCCTTCAGATATACTGGACCGAGGCCGTTTAGGGCTTTAAAGGTCAGCACCAACACTTTGAATTGTGCTCGGAAACGTACTGGGAGCCAATGTAGGTCTTTCAAGGAATAATATTTAGAATAGAACTTAAGTGTCCAATGGCATTTGTACTTCCTAAGTGTTTCCTGAATGTTTGCCTGAAGGGGGAAGGCACACCACAATGTTTCAGTGTGGTGTAGTGGTTAAGAGCGGTAGTCACGTAATCTGGGAAACCGGGTTCGCGTCTCCGCTCCTCCACATGCAGCTGCTGGGTGACCTTGGGCCAGTCACACTTCTGTGAAGTCTCTCAGCCCCACTCACCTCACAGAGTGTTTGTTGTGGGGGAGGAAGGGAAAGGAGAATGTTAGCCGCTTTGAGACTCCTGAAGGGGAGTGAAAGGCGGGATATCAAATCCAAACTCTTCTTCTTCTTCAGTTCTACATCCATTTTCAAGGAGGATATGAACTGAAAAATATCTATGCTTTGAAATTTGCAAGGCAATTCTCCAAACAAGCAATGCAGAGACAGACAGACAGACAGACAGACACAAAAATTGCATATTAGTGAAAATACTATACAAAAATACATTAGGGGAATTTGCTAGCAAAAATGTGTATATTAAAGAAAATTGCAGACAATATGTTTTCATTGCAGAAATGCACATGGCAATTTGTATGAATTTTCATGCAAACTTCTTTTTTAAGGTAATATCAATGCATTGGATTCTGCTGAAACCCTAACCAAATTGGACTGATCTGTGCTGTGTACAGATTGGCTCGAGGCATATACAGATTGCTACAGGGTGGTTGGGTTGAATTAACTTGTAGAGATTTGTGCCCATTTGAGTTCAAAACATTCTCCCAAGAATCCAGAGAGACTGACTACAAATTGTTGCAATTAAAAATGACATTAATATATTGAGCACCAGGGTGGGGAAAGGGGGAGGAGGGGGAGCTGAACTTTTATTAATGAGCACTTGAGGGCTAGAATCCCACCCCACCCAGCATTCTTCTCCAATCACATTGCTTTTAGGGGGTTGGTGAAATCTTAAAATGCAGAACTCTTTTGCAGGTCTTGTCTTTTAGAAATAATTCAATGGAGTTTGGTGGCATTTGTTCAACTTGTTTTTGTTTTCTTCACAATATATACCCAACTGAATGTTTACCATCCTTTCACCGTCACTCACAGGTGGAATCTGCATGCATATAAAAAACCGTTCTGAAAATTCCTTTTAAAAAAGCATTTAAAAAAATACATTGAATTTTCCAAGAGGCTCACCATTGCCATCTAGTGTCATGTTGTATATTGCACTTAAAACACAATTAAAACATTTTATTTGTAGCTGTATGGCTGAGTCCACAATCTCAACCTTACAGTGGTGCCCCGCAAGACGAATGCCTCGCAAGACGGAAAACTCGCTAGACGAAAGAGTTTTCTGTTTTGGAGGTGCTTCGCAAAACAAATTTCCTATTGGCTTGCTTCGCAAGACGACAATGTCTTGCGAGTTCCTGCTGGTTTTTCCCCCTCCCCCCTTTTTCTAAGCCGCTAAGCCGCTTATCAGCTGATCCGATCAGCAGATAAGCCGCTAAAAGCCGCTAATAGTGCTAATAGCACTAATCCTCTAATCTGTCAATGGGCTTGCTTCGCAAGACGAAAAAACCGCTAGACGAAGAGAATCACAGAACGGATTATTTTCGTCTTGCGAGGCACCACTGTAATTTTTTAAAGAAAGTTTGCTGTCTTAGTTGTACTGCCCCCCACTTTGGCTCTAGTTTTTAGGCAAGCTTTATTTACAGCTGACTTCTGTTTTCTTTGTCTGTTGTTATTAGTACCGTATTTTTCACCCCATAAGACGCACCGGCCCATAAGACGGACCTAGATTTTTTGGGGGGAAATAAAGGAAAAAAAATTTATTTCCTCCTCAGGTGCGCTGCGCTACACCAGGAGCTTGGGGCGTGCGGAGCTCAGCGCGCCCCAAGCTTCTGCGTGCCGGCAAGGTCTCCGCTAGCGTGGGAGAGCCGGGCGCCTCTCCCAGGGCTAGCGGACCCCTGCGCTAATCCAGAAGCTTGGGGCGAGCTCAGGTCAGCGCGCCCCAAGCTTCTGCGTGCCGGCAAGCAGTCCGCTAGCCCTGGGAGAGCCGCGGGGCTCTCCCAGGGCTAGCGGATCGCTGCGCTACACCAGGAGCTTGGGGCGTGCTGAGCTCAGCGCGCCCCAAGCTTCTAGGTGCGCGCAAGCAGCCCGCTGCCGCCCCAAGCCTCGCACACCCGGTGGGACCTCCTGCCGGGTGCGCGAGGCTTGCAGACACTCGCCCGAAGCAGGGGGAGCCCTCCCGAGGGCTCCCCGTGCTTCGGGCGACAGGCTGCCGCCCCAAGCCTCGCGCACCCGGTGGGACCTCCTGCCGGCTGCGCGAGGCTTGCAGACACTCGCCCGAAGCAGGGGGAGCCCTCCCGAGGGCTCCCCGTGCTTCGGGCGACAGGCTGCTGCCCCAAGCCTCGCGCACCCGGTGGGACCTCCTGCCGGGCGCGCGAGGCTTGCAGGCATTCGCCCCATAAGACGCACCCCGATTTCCCCTTCATTTTTGGAGGGGAAAAAGTGCGTCTTATGGGGCGAAAAATACGGTACTTTGGTGTCTGTGGGTATCAGTAAGTCTTGTGAGTACACTGTAACAAGTCCAGCATACTGGACAGTCCGCAAACAAGCAGCAGACATACAGTGTAATACCACATACATAAGAGCAGTAGGGTTTTTCTTTCTTTAAGGTTTTTTTTTAGTTTTAAAGGTAGGTGGCTCAAAAACCCCTGCAGCTACCCATCTGCAATATGTCAGGATTAATCCCCCCCCCTGTCTCAGCTAGCATGTCTACAGATTCCATGGTCCTATGTGAAAAAGCAAGAAAGTTATGGGCATTTTGGTTTCCTAATGCAAGTCAATGGGGCACCCAAAGTTTTGTATTTTCCAGTTTGCAATGTGGATCTTGGGCATGTTGAAACATGTGAAGATCAGTCCAGACCAAATCAGCCTCTGTCCAAATCAACAAATTGGGCTCACAAACTGGTTTGGGGGGAGGTCCATGCACACCCTTTAATATAGTAAACTGATATGGCAGTGGCACAAACTGGACTTCTTCTTTGTTATTCTTTACAGCATCTCACGTCCATCTTTGGATATACACCTCTCTAAGTTATCACCATCACTCAACGGCGTAGCTAGTCGCTTGGGTGCCCGGTGCGGCACGCGCATCCTGCAGCCAGTGGCAGGGTGAGCTGCCCTTGGAGGCAGGGCATGCTGCGTGGAGCCTCTCCGCCGCCTCCCCCTCAGCTGTAAGGTGACTGCAGGAGAGGTGGTGGGTAGACGCAAGCCCCACGCTGCCATTTCAGGCAGCGCAGAGCCTGCAGGGGCCCAAGCCACCACGTCACTCCCCGGACGTGGCAGTAAGTGCTGGCCCTTGTGGTGTGGTGCCCAAAGCCAGCTGCGTTTTGTTACATTTGTTGACTGAACTAAAAAGTTTTGTGAGCCCATTTAAAACAACAACCACCTCATATTTTTGTCATTTTGTCACCCCCCTCAGCATTGGCGCAGCGTGGGTTGTCAGCACCCGGGGCAAGGCAAGTAATTTGCGCCCCCTAACCCATGGATTTGCACCCCTAACCCCCAGATGTTGTGCTGTGCCCGGTGCGGCTGGCCCCCCTGCACCCCCACGCTACACCACTGCCCCTCAGTGATGACACCTGGGGGAGCCACATCCCCACACACCCCTTCGTCCGCCACTGCCATCACTTCCTTTTGTTTGCTTCCTGCATCCACATAAGCCGTGCTGTTAGTTTTATACCATCCACCCATTGCATATGTGGTCATCCCCTTGGTGTTTTAAAATTGTAGGGTTTCCAAACTAGCACTGCTTTATTCCAGCAGCCTGGGTCACCTCTTGCCATATGCCTTGCAGATGTCCATTTTAAATTTTGCAGCCTTTTCCACTGCCTCCACGACTTTTGATCTTTGCCATGTTACGGAAAAGGAGCAATGTGACTACGAGCTGCAGCTGGCTGGAATGCTAAACAGGATGTGACTGTTGGGGACTGTACCGTGGGAACAAAGGGGCAGTCTATTCACTGTGCTGAGCACCGGATGTTAGCTCAGAGTGTCATTTGACCTGTACAGGAAGTACAGGAGGTGGAGTTTAGCTCTCTGCTGTTGGTGTCTGAAGAGAGCAGACGCGTTTCTCTGTAATGCTGCAAGGACAGAAATAAAGCCATGTAAATACATTTCTGACTATCTCTTTCCCCTCCCTGGGGGAATGCAGGGAGCAGGGAAGAGTGGTGTGTTCTCCTCGCGCATGAGGAGGATCGCCGATAGTGACCTAGCCTGTATCCTGCCGGGAACGCAGACAGGGAGGTCGACAAGGAGTTCAAGCCGAGTGCCTGGACTATGGCCAGTTCCTCTGATAAGGCTTGACTCCGACATGCCATACCCAATATTAACCCCCCCGTCTTTTAATGATATGCCTAACATTGCTCATGTTCTATTGTTCTTAAGATGCTGTGTTTATTTGTGTCATGGTCCACACCGTCCTATCTTCAAACTGAACTTAAGATAGAAAAAAAAGAAAACAAAGAAACAAAGATACCAAACGTTGACAGATTCATCCATCTATAACATTACTCTTCATTGGAAGTCTAAAAACTGCTTGACCCTCTTAAATCAGAGGGAGTAGTGATGCAAAATAGACTTAGGATTGTTCTCTTTCAAGTAGCCCCATTCAAATTAATGAATCTAAGTTAGTCAGGTTCATTACCTTGAATGGAGAGAACTCTCCATGTGATATATGAAGTGAAACGTCTTCAAAACAGTCTGCTTTTCATTTTTTAGCATAAGTTCTAATAGAGGATATTGTTCTTTGAGCCTTAGTCTTTGTTTTCGCAGCCAAGAGGCCAAATGAATGTGTTTTGCAACAACACAAAACTACAGACAGTTGCAATGAGAAGCAGGGGGTTGGCTTCGCTTCGAAAGAAATAAATTTAGAACAACGTTAGGTTCCACCAGGAATTGTCACTTGGGCTTTGAAAAAGCTCCAGTTCTATGAAAGGTGCTTTGAAGGAATTCATTCAGTGTGGAATGAATTCACACAATTCATCCTGTCACTCATGGAACAAAACATAATAATAGAAGTCAGTCATGATTGTTGGCATCTATCAACACTTCGTAAAACACCACTTAAGGAGAGGGGGGAGAAATACAATTGTGTGAATTTTTGAAAAGCCAAAGTAAAATCAGAGGGGGAGGACAATTTGAAGAGTTCTGGCTTGCACCCTACAAAAACTGGGCACCATTTGCTGTGGATGTTCACAAATTTGAGCTCTTCTGTGCAATAGCACCTTAGATTTTGAATTGGCAGTTGTCATCAAGGAAGCCTTAGATTTCCTCTCACACAGTCAATTATCTGGCATACTCTTTGGGGGACCTGCTAGGGTGCCCCCTAAGGTAAAGTCTGAAGTTCAGGGATAAGACAGCTACTGGTCTGCTGAGACCAGAGGTGAGAATTTTTGAAAAGGGGAGAGACTGTTCCTGGAGGAAGAACTGTGAGGGGAGAGACCAGGCAAGGTCTCCTTCCACCTGCCTTGCTCTGCCCTCTGCTTCTCAATGTGTATTGTATTGTTATATGTACTGTGGCTTGCCATTGTTTTATTGATTATAGTTTAGATATTATTGTAACTGTTGAATTGATTTCTGTTTAACTTTTATATGTTGATATTATTATTTTATACTATTCTAATGATTTGGCCACCTCATGAGAAGAGAAGACTCACTGGGAAAGACCCTGATGCTGGGAAAGATGGAGGGCACCAGGAGAAGGGGACGACAGAGAATGAGATGGTTGGATGGTGTTCTTGAAGCTACCAGCATGAGTTTGATCAAACTGCGGGAGGCAGTGGAGGACAGAAGTGCCTGGCGTGCTCTGGTCCAGGGGGTCACGAAGAGTCGGACATGACTAAACGACTAAACAACAACAACAATGATTGTTGAATGTTACTTTTTTGAAAGAGGTTGCCTATTTTATGTTTTATTATCCCATTTTTGTATTGCATTAGATTGTTATAAGATGTACATTTTTTGTTTCTTCAGCTTGTAAACCGCCTTGAGTATTGTAAGATAGAAAGGCGGTATACAAATTAAAAATGATGATGATGAGGATGAGAATAGATATGGGTCATTCCATTCTCTTTTGCACATTTCCAAGTCATTTATCTGTTCCCACATCCACTCTCGTGTGTGTATGTTTCTATCAGGTATGTTTCTATCTATGCTTTTTTAAAAAATCTGTTCTGTTTAGAGAGAGTCTGTGCTCTCTCTCCATTGATCTCTGTTTCAGGTTCTGAGCTGCTCTGTATACAATAAAGCTCTGTGCTCTCCATTTGCTATAATGGGAAGTCTAAAAATCATTATAACTTTTGCCTCTTTTGATAAAAATGGATGAAAGTTACAGACACAGAAGCCTCTTCATAGTGGATTGAGCCTGTCAAGTTGCAGATAAGTAGGTCCAATGGCTCTTTATGGGGGGAATAAAAGGGGGATTCACTTTCCTATGGAAGGGGTGAGAGGTTGTCTGTTGCTCGTTCTTATCTTAAAATAATTAAGAGGTGACCAAACGGTATGCATCATTGCTTGTGCATTTTTTAAAACTTTGCAGCTTCACACCATACTTTCCTTTCCAGCACTTCATTGAGTTCTGCAGTATGTATTGCAGACCTCCTACAATGTGAGGCTGTCTAGAAAACTGCCTGCAGAGTTTTGAAGACCTCTTTTTCATTGGGTTTTTTTCTTTCTTGTACAGTATGTCAAAGCACAACAATGTAGGTTTGTTTTTGTTTTTAAAAAGCTTTTAAACTTTTGTTTAATGTTCTGCTGCTATGCTTTAATAAAAGATAATAATAAATAAGGAGCCTCTAGTCATTCCACAGGCAATATTTTGAACAATCTTAATTCTTCTTACTTCTTTGACAGTCTTACTTCTTGGACCTAGAGAAGCATAAAGAAGTAGGAAAATGTAGGACCATACTTTAATAAAAAGAACAGGAACTGAAAAACCAGTTTGACAAAGTAGCACGGGCTTTGACCCAACTCAGAGAGAGACCCATGAATAACCCCAGTTTGTCTTATCATTTGTCCCTCACAGAGAGCTGATGCACATTTCCCATGTGTGTGCCACGTTAAATATTAAGACTCATTAAAGTATGTTTTAAAATGTGCATTTTATATAATTTTGCCATCTTTTGCGAATATTTTATGCATGTTTCTTTTATAACAAATGTTTGTCTATTTTAAAAAGCAGGTGGCCACATTGCACATTTCAGAGAAATGTGCTCTCTGACCCATCCTCCTGCTCCACTCTGTGCAGTGGCTCAAGGGATGTGAATCAGTTCAGCCAACATTGAAATCTCTGTCTCAGAAGCACAATCCAGGGTTGTCAAGTTCAGTAAGTGGCTACTACTGGTGAATAGGGGTCACAGAAGCACAAGTTAGAAAGACTCGTAGGACATAACTTAGTCCAAGGCAGGCAGGGGGGTCTAGTTCCCCAAGCAGCAGCTGATGTGCAGAAGAGCCAGGTGATCACTGAGTAATCCAAGGACTCTGAGGGCCAATAGCAGGGACTGAAGGAGCAGAAGATTAGTCAGGCAGAGCCTGTTTCTGTGAGATTAGTTGCGCTATCGGGGTGTCCAAACGTTTTTCAAAGTGGGTCAGGTTTGAAGAAGTGAACATGCATGAGGTCTGCCCAAATTTGTTTGTTGTGCTTTTTTTAGGATTGAAGTTGTTGAGCTTTAAAAAGATTTTACCCCAGGACATATACTGCCATGGGGGGCAGTTTAAATCAACCGGTGGGCCAGATTAGCCCCCCGAAATGGACTTTGGACATGCCTGCTCTCGATCATGGGTAGGCAAACTAAGGCCCAGGGGCCAGATCCAGCGAGATGAGCATTGCAACCCCAGAGTCAGTCACGATGGACCTAATGGTCAGGGGTCCCTTTACCTTTAGGCAAACTAAGGCCCGGGGGCTGGATCCGGCCCAATCGCCTTCTAAAACCGGACCGCGGACGGTCCAGGAATCAGCGTGGTTTTACATGAGTAGAATGTGTCCTTTTATTTAAAATACATCTCTGGGTTATTTGTGGGGCATATGAATTTGTTCATATTTTTTTCCAAAATATAGTCCGGCCCCCCATAAGGCCTGAGGGACAGTGGACTGGCCCCCAACTGAATTCTTTTTGCTGACCCCTGCTCTAGATGAAAATGGCACCCTGCTGTTGCTTGCCTAGAGCTGGAAAGATGAGGAGATACCTACGAGGACAGACTGGCAGATGAAATTATTGGATTATGCAGAGATGGCAAGATTAACTGGGAAAATCAGAAATCAGGAGGATCAAAACTTCAACAGAGAATGGGACAAATATAGATTGTATTTGAAAGACCACTGGAAACACTCAAACTCTTTGGCAGGCTTTAAATAACTCTTGCCATGATACATAGACTTTGGATACAATGGAGGACTATAGACTACCAGTAGATGGATTTATAATATGCAGTTGGAAAAGTTATTTAAAGAACCCATGGTGGGGAGGAGGGAAGTCCTAGGATTCGAAAGAATCTTGTGTAAAATTCTAATATTTGCAAGAAAATTATTTCTGTGAATGAACTCGTAAAACAAAAAGAAAACGGGGAGAAAAGAAAATGGCATCCTGAGGTTTGGGCTTTATGATGCTAGGTGGAGCAAGATTGGTCCTTCATTGTAGGGTGGCCACCAATAAAGGGGAAAAAGAGAGGGGGGGCAGAGATTTGCATAAAATGTGCATGTATAGATGCAACCTGAACATCAGTTAAAAAGATAAAGGGAAAGGACCCATGGTGGTTAAGTCCAGTTGCAGACAACTCTGGGGTTGCAGCACTCATCTCGCATTCAGGCTGAGGGAGCCGGCATGTGTCTGCAGATAGTTTTTCCAGGTCATGTGACCAGCATGACTAAGCCACTTCTTTTTTTTATCAAAAATTTTATTGGTTTTTACAATATTAACGACAAACAAAAACACAAAACAAGCAAAACATAACAAACATAACTAAGGGGAAACGAGGAAGTCGTTTTACAAAGTTAATAACTGTTATTTTCAATAAGGTTATGATTTATGACTAAGCCACTTCTGGCGCAATGGAACACCAAAACCAGAGCAGAGCACGGAAACACTGTTTACTTTCCTGCCACAGCAGTACCTATCTATCTACTTGCACTTTGGGGCGTGCTTTCAAACTGTTAAGTTGACAGGAGCAACAGGAGCTCATCCTGTCATGGGGATTCAAACCACCGACCTTCTGATCGGCAAGCCCAAGAGGCTCAGTGGTTTAGACCACAGCACCACCCATGTCCCTGAACATAAATTACTATCATTTAAATAGGAATGTAATGCACCTCACCATAGTGGGGGAAACTGTGACCCAGTGACCTTTGGGCCTGCTTAGTTTGCTGGCCAGGTATCTTCACAGGCCCCTTTGACAGCAACTGGGATGCATTATTTCAAAGTGCCCTTGAACCAGGGGACCCCATAATGTGGTGTTCCAACACCCCCTCCACTCTCCTAAACATTTTGTTTTGCTCAGCTTTTCCCCAAAGAGTCAAGTAGACACTGAGCATATGCATCAGCATCTCTGCATAGCTTTGACAAGTAAAGACAACGGCACATATGGAATGATAAAGTGCTTTCTCAACGAAGCTGGCGCTGGATTTTCACCTTGTCATGAGATAAGCAGGTGGAACATCAAAGCACCATGTTGGCATGACTGAAATGGCAAGTAGACTGAGCTAAAGCGTATCATTGTTTTGAAGCAGGTTGGGGAAAGATGTGGCAGATCTGGCAAGCGAAGAGAAGTAACGGGAGAGGCGTCACCTAACAGCGGCTTAGGATGGACTGAGGATGGCCTGCTGTAAGTTATGAAAGGCTAAGAAAAGCTAAGAACCTTGCTTTGTTGCTGCTGAATCACTGTTTCCCAGCAACTCATATTCAGAGGGATGCTGTCCAGGAGGACATAGCAAAACCATCATGGCTGGTCACTGGTCTTATCCTTCATAAATTCATATGGTCTTATCCTTCAAAAATTTGTCTAATCCACTTTTTATACCATCCAAGTTGGTGGCCTTCACCATACCCAGTGGAACTGAATTCTGTAGTTTACTAAACTATGCGTGAGGAAGTACTTCATTTTCTGACTGTCCTTCCACCATTCAGCTTCATTCAATGACCCTAGTTTTCCTAGTATGAGGGATATTGAAGTATATTTATATTTTTATATACATATGTATGTCGCCCCTCTCTTTTTTCCTCCTTCCACAACCTGAGACCTTCAGGATGCAAAGCATGTCCTCTGTGACTGAGCTATAGTCCCAATTAAGATCTGGTTACTTTTTCCCCAATGCATCTTTCTGTTCTCATTTATGTAAATATGTTGTAATTAACACATACAGCCTAAAGGTGAGAGAGAAAGGGAGCTGCAACTCATTTTCTCCCCTCTCATTTTTTCTCACATCCAAATGAATTGAAATAGTCCTCTTTTGTAGGAATTACCTTTTTGATGAACTCTAATACATGCAGAGACCTTCAAAAAGTGTTTTCATCAGTTATTTTAATTACTGGGGCCAGCTTGGAGCAAAAGGAGTTGCAAAGATTGTCGGAGCAGAATATTGAAACCAAGTGTCAGTGCAGTGATATGCACACTTACTCGTGAGTAAGTCCCAATGAACTCATTGAGGGTTAGTTCTGAGTAGACAATGCACTGTGTGTGTGTGTGTGTGTATATCCCCAAAGAAATTGATTTTTTAAAACTTTATTTTTCCCTGTTAAATTGAAAGCAGTATTGTGATTACTGCCTTTCATGTCAAAACTTTGAGCAACCAACTAAACAAGAACTAATCAACTTCATTGTGAAGCTTTGCTAGGGGAAAAAATCAAAGCAGAAATGAAAGGCATGATAAAAAAGGAAACCTCAAGAGATTCTGACAAACTCCAAAAGATCAGTCCTTATCTCTGAAGTCCTGTCTGATTCAAAACAGGATGAAGCCCCACAATTAACCAAGGCAATTTCGACTTATAAATCATCTCTCCTCCTACCTCCCAACCACTAGTTGGGAACTGTATAAAACTAATTTAATTTGGTCATTATTTCCATCACTCTCAGATGAGAAACCCTTTTTAATTCTAACCAATTATTCTTTTTCTAATTATTTCCAGTGCATTACTGTGGCCATTAGTTGAACCTTTGGGGGTAGGCGTTCACACTGAGCTGTAAAGTGCCTTAAATTGTAGCACTTTAAGAGTATTTAGGATTTGTCTGCTTGCCAGCTGACCAAATTATTTAAAAAGTCAGTTGGCAGTTCTGAAGATACAAAGGCGGAGAGATAAAGAGGCGAGGGCTGGCTGAAGGTGCAGTTCTTCTGAGGGGATGAGCCTGTCTCTGGGAATCTGACACGGAACAGGGGATTTGCTGCCTTTTGAGAGTGTTCTTTGTCACTCCTTTTTCTTGCCTAGTATATTTGCAAATCAGTGTGTGGAGCGTGCATCCCTCCAGTTGTTGCAACCTGCAACCTCCATCCAAGAGAACTGGCTCAAAAGAATAAAAGGGCTGCATTTGCATAGCAGTTTCTTCCATTTCCATGGATTTTGTCTATTAATTTTCACATTGAGGAGTGTGCCTATGGGGGTGAGGTCAAGCTGTTGGAAGGCTCGCACACCTGCTGTGGCTGTAGAGACTGCTGTGGGAGAGACATATTTCTATGGAGGCGCAGGTTACAGGTATAACAAAGGCGGCATTTTTTCATCTCTGCCAAGCTAAGCAGTTGGTCCCTTACCTCTCTCGCCCTGACCTTACCACTGTGATCCATGTGATGGTCACCTCCAGGCTTGATTATTGTAACTCACTCTACGTGGGGCTGCTCTTGAAGCTGACCCAGAAACTTCAGCAGGTGCAGAATGCAGCAGCGAGACTCCTTATGGGGTCTTCGCTGCGGGATCACATTCACCCAGTGCTATACCAGCTGTACTGGCTCCCGGTGGAGTACAGGATCAGGTTCAAGGTGCTGGTTTTAACCTTTAAAGCCCTGTACGGCCTAGGACCCTCATACCTATGAGACCGCCTCTCCTGGTATGTCCCACAGAGGACCTTACGGTCTGCAAATAACAACACCCTGAAGATTCCAGGCCCCAGGGAGATTAGACTGGCCTTGACTAGAGCCAGGGCCTTTTCAGCCGTGGCCCCGGCCTGGTGGAACACTCTCTCACAAGAGACCAGGGCCCTGCAAGATTTGACATCCTTCTGCAGGGCCTGCAAGATGGAGCTGTTCCGCCAGGCTTTTGGTCAGGGTTCAGTCTGACTCATCTTCTCTTTGTATAAGAACAAGCACAAAGGAGGTTTCCCAGCCCGCTCACAGGTCCTTATAATATCAGTGGAAACAGTTGGTCCTGGCGAGTATTAACCGCTTTCCATTTTAACCTGTCATTTGTCCTCTTTTAATTTTAATTTGTTTTAATTAATTTTGGGATGCATTTTAATTGATTGATTGCTTGTTTTTGTATTATTTATATGATGTTAGCCACTCTGAGCATGGCTCCGGCCAGGGAGGGTGGGGTACAAATAATTTATTATTATTATTATTATTATTATTATTATTATTATTATTATTATTATTATTACAGCTCAGGCAGATGAAGAAATCCAGCTGTGTTTCAGATTCACCATGACAGTTCTCTCTGCACTCCTCCCATCGGTCACTTCTCCTCTGGTCATTGCTATGGATGCACAACTTGATTGCCTGTCTCCAGGCCTTGTGGTGATCTGCAAGGGATTCCCTTATGGCAGGGTTGATATTGGCAGCCTTCACGTCCTGTTTGCAGACATCTTTGTATCACAGAGTTGGTTTGCCAATTGGCCTGGTGCCTGAAGCCAGCACATCCTTGGGGGTTTTCGCATTATAGTGTAAAAGCCACTTCTGGAACTACAGAGAAATATAGTACAGATTTAGTGTGTATTTCATGTTCCCATCTTTTAAAAATACAAACATCTGTTTTGCCCAGTTGTATTCAGTAGCTCTTGAAAAAGATAACTTTGTATCTCAATTCTCCTTCAGCTCATACCATCTTAGTCACTAACCCACACATGCACACAAACAAAAAGCACAAGCACACATTTGGGTTGGTGTATAATATGAGAGCTTTTCTTCTTCTGGCATTTCAGTGTGTGAATGTCGTTATGTATTTGAATCTGCTAAACCAAATCTGCAGTTACGTTTCACTTAGCACGAGGTTCGATTGAATCTAGTGTTCTGTCGGCACACTTATTATAGTGCGTTTGTTACTTAATGAAAATTCTTAGTTGTGAATCCTGCTGTGTGTGTGTGCTTTGACTTATTATTAGCAAACATTTCTTTCAGAGCAGAAGGAGAGGAAGCACCGCTTTTCAAAAAACGAAGCCGACATGAAATGGATTTGCATGCATTTTTCACATAAATCAAGGCATTTCAAGACAGGGAAGAAACATGGGGCTGCTTTTGTACATCCTTCTGGCAGCCCGTGTAAAGAATTTCACAGGCAGAATTCTGAAGTGACGGATTCTGGTGAGGCGTTCATATAGAAATTCTCTTAGTTATGGATGCTTTTTATAGCCCAGGGATAGGGAAACATTTTCAGTCCACAGGCCTTGTACCATTCTGGGCAACCTTCTGAGGCCCAATTGCCAGAAGTGCAAGGAGTCAGAGTCAAAAGTGAGCAGAGCAACAAATAGGAATGTTACCTTTGTGCAGGGGGCTAGTTTTTATGCCCAGGCGCCCCTCTCTCTTTCCTTTACCCAAGCAAGGAAGAGGCATTGCACGTCAAGGCCCCAAGCCACCCCCAGGGAAATAAATCCACACTGACACATAATTTAGCTTAACTGTTAAAGGGCAAATTTTGGCCACAACTTTATTGATTACAGCAATGTGAGTGGTATTGGCTTAGGCATCAGAAACAGACTATATCTGACTCCTGCCGACCTTGCAGGAAATCTGTAAGTGTAAATGTTATGTACTGAAGTTCTCAACCTCGACCAGCAGGGGGATACTGTAGGTAGTTTTCACTCAGGTCCACATATGCAAATAAGGAATTGAAAGTGACGTTCAGTGATTGGATAGTTACAGAAAGTTGTTACTGTTGCCTTGTAGTGGAGCTCTATATAAGCAGGTTGGCTGAACCCTTCAGTTCTGTTCTGTTCTGTTCTGGGCCTGTGAATAAGCAAGAGCTGTTTGAAGAATTGCTATGGGTGATATGTTGACCCACAACTTAACAGTAAACCTCCAAAAAAGGGAACTACATCGATGGCAATCAGCTGAAGCTCATCCCGGGGTTCCCGCTGGGTCCTGGCATTATCAAAGTTAAAGAACACATTCCAGCCAGACAAAAATACTCATGGCATGCCCTCCAAGCAGTGGCCCTGATCCAGAAGAGCTCTTCTTATGTTCATAATAATAGGAAGAGCTCTTCTCATGTTCATAAGAGCCAGTGTAGTGTAGTGGTTAAGAGCGGTGGACTCGTAATCTGGTGAACCGGGTTCGCGTCTCCGCTCCTCCACATGCAGCTGCTGGGTGACCTTGGGCCAGTCACACTTCTCTGAAGTCTCTCAGCCTCACTCACCTCACAGAGTGTTTGTTGTGGGGGAGGAAGGGAAAAGGAGATTGTTAACCACTTTGAGACTCCTTAGGGTAGTGATAAAGCGGGATATCAAATCCAAACTCTTCTTCTTCACAATTGTGTTGCAGTATCAATAGAGACATTAAATCTGGTGGACAACTGATTTCCAGTATCTGCACACATCAAATGTGGATCAAGTCCGTTTCAGTTGGCATTTGAAGCGTCCTGAAACTTGCACTGGACGTCTTTGCCTCTTCTCTTCTTTTTTTATCCAAGAGCAGCTTCAGGAGACAGTTAGCCGAACTGTCAGTCATTGTCAGGATGGCATAAGAGGCTGCTTAACCCTTTTACCTGCAGCAATTTTCCACAGAGCTGAGCAATTCAGATACATGTCAGAGTTGAAGTTTGGCGAAACCAAATGCCCTTTTGCATTCCCTCCTGACTCCTCCTCCTTGTTAGCCTATTGATCAAAGAACAAGCTCACATATAGAAACTGTAATGTCGTGTCGCATCTCTCCAACCCTCTGATCGATAAAAGCATCATCCTCTCCATCTAGAAGGCCAGAGCTGATGGTCTACAATGCCTCTGTTCACCAGTAGGTGTCCCTTATAGCTCACCAAAAACCTCTACTTTCCTTTCATTTAATTTTTTGAAAAGTGGCTAGTGCAGTCTATTATTAACTGCAACAAATTAGTTTGTATAACACTAGGTGAATGTGGTGATGGGACAGAGAATCTCACTGCAGAACAGGAGATAGGCTTATTCTCCATTTTAGAAACTGACCTGAGTCTGTGTGGTTTGGCATAACACATGCCACACAAAAAGAATATGAGTTTTGAGTTTAGGGGAGTGATTTTAATACTGTAGGCATCAGCCTGAATACCTGAAAGATCGTCTCGCCCCCTTTATACCCAACCAATTGCTGCACTCTGCATGTGAGGACCTCCTGCTGGTACCATCCTGATCTGGAGATCAGTTTCACACAATGTTGGAGTCATTCCTTTCATATTGTGGCATGTGGAATGCCCTCCCCTTGAATGTTAGACAGGTGTCATTTCTGTAGTCTTCCCAGCAGCTACTGAAGACCTTCCTTTTACAACAAGCCTTTTGAGTTGAAGCCTTCCCAGTCTGCATATGCATTGGAATTGTTTTAAAGATTTTAAAAAATGGTGGGTTATAAATTTAATTAGGGATGTGGGTGGTGCTGTGCTCTAAACCACTGAGCTTCTTGGGCTTGTCGATTGGAAGGTTGGCAGTTTGAATCCCTGTGACAGGGTGAGCTCCCGTTGCTCTGTCCCAGCTCCTGTCAACGTAGCAGTTTGAAAGCACACCAGTGCAAGTAGATAAATAGGTACCCCTGAGGCAGGAAGGTAAACTGTGTTTCTGTGCACTCTGGTTTCCCTCATGGTGTCCCATTGCACCAGAAGTGGTTTAGTCCTGCTGGCCACATGACCCGGAAAGCTGTCTGTGGACAAACGTCGACTCCCTCGGCCTAAAAGTGAGATGGGTGCTGCAACCCCATAGTCGCCTTTGAATGGACTTGACCGTCCAGGGGTCCTTTACCGTTACTATAAATTAATAAAGAAATAGTCATCAAGTTTTGATTTGGATCATTATTACACTGAGAGGACGAAGGACATAGGAAGGGAGATATGCCAGGTCCTCACAGCGGACGCCTGGGTTCAGAACTGGCCATCTCCCTGAGAGCTACAGGAGCAGAGGAGAGAGTAACCCAAGCAGAAGTTTCACATCCAAAGGGCTTAGGTTCCCTATCCCTGCTCAATATGAAGGTGTTGGAAATGGGGATGGATAGCACATAAATGCTCCCCCCCCCCCCGGGAATAAGCTACGAGTTGTGCAGCCCTGCTTTTTCCTGAATGCATTCATATAAATATGGAGACGTGCGTTTGAACATCCTTAAAGACAGGCAGAAGGACTTACAGACAGACAGAAATGAGATGAATCCAAAACCGGAGGTTCATTCTGATATAGGAGTGCTCAAATTGCAGTCTGGGAGGAATCATCTGTCCCTTAAATGTACCCCTTTGTACATGATTTGTTTGTTCATAAGAAAATAAATCAAATAGTACAAACAACCACGCATTCTGTCATCCAGCATTTCCCCTGGAATTTCTTAATGATAAGGGAAGTGGAAAACATATAATAGCACCCCCCCCTTTTTTTTGGTCTGACACATCAATTGACATTTTTCGGAGCTCTATAGATATGTTGGAAGCAGGTGTTTCCATTAGTCCCACCCCCCTTGCGTAGGTGTCTTTCTCTCTCCCGGAGTCTATTTGTAAATGTGCCAGGTTGCCAAGGTGACAGGTGTTTTCTAATAATCCTGCCACTAAATAAAATGTACCTGGTATTGCATTGAATTAAAAGCCTCAGATTGGCCAATTGTCTTGGATGTTTCCATTTCCCTTCAGCATTTCCCACGGGGCAGGGGAGGCGAATGTTCGATAGGCTTTCCTCCTTCACTTGCTGCTGTCCAGAAGACCCTAATATCTAGGTACATCCACTCCGGGTGAAGAGAGAGCTCTGTCACAGCCCAGTTGTGGCAGAGAGGCAGCAGCAGAGTGACTAATTTGTCTTCGACGTAAGGCTCTCAAGCCGGAGGCTTCCAAGCACGAGTGTGATTCACCATGTGAAACAAAACCAATAGTTTCAATGGCAGGATATTGATAGTATTTTTTTAAAAAAATGCATACTTGTAAACCCCAGTAGACCTTTTGTTCTCATTCTCAGTGCACCAAGTAGAGGAGCGGAAGAAAAAAAGAAATCGATTCACTTACTGGTAGCCAGTAGTCCACATCTGCATCACACATTTTAAAGCTCTACGATAGCATTTTGAACAGCCTTCCTGCCTTCCCCTGAAGGAATCTTGTGAAATGTAGTTTGTTATGGGTGCTGAGAGTTGTTAAGGAGACTCCACGCTCTTCCAAGACCAGCAATCCTCAGACAGCTTCAATAAGGAATCCCTTTTCCTGGGGATTTCTACAGTGGCGTAGCGTGGGGGGTGCAGGGGGGGCCGGCCGCACCAGGCGCAACATCTGGGGTGGGGGGCGCTTGCACTCGCAGCTCTCTGCCCCTACCTGGCTCACTCACTCTCTCTCACTGCAGTGCTGGCTGTGCAAATCCGATCCGAGCCGCTGGGTCGCCGCCCACTGTGGAGGGGGTGGGTGCCAGGCATGCGGTGCGGAGAGAGAGCGAGGGACTATCTGGGGGAGGGACAGTGCAGCGGCCGCCCAGCGCAGCGCTGAGCGTGGGAGAGAACCACACCAGACCAGCCCAAGCAGCAGCAAGAAGAAGCTGGCAGCGGCGGCAGGTTAGGGGTTAGGGGGCGCAAATTACTTGCCTTGCCCCGGGTTAGGAGGCGCAAATTACTTGCCTTGCCCCGGGTGTTGACAACCCACACTACGCCGCTGGATTTCTAAGAATTGTAGCTCTCCTAAGTAGAGAGGCTTTTCATTCTCTCTGTTTCCACATACTGCTGATGTGGCCTGATTGCTGGTGGGCAGTGTTTTGGTTGGCAGGTGTCAGCCAACTTGTCAGGGATGCTGGTGCCTTTCATAATAATAATAATAATTAATAATAATAATAATAATTTATTATTTGTACCCCGCCCATCTGGCTGGGTTTCCCCAGCCACTCTGGGCGGCTTCCACAGAAACCAAAAAACACTAAAATATCATACATTAAAAGCTTCCCTGAATAGGGCCGCCTTAAGATGTCTTCTGAATGTCAGGTAGTTGTCCATCACCTTGACATCCAATGGGAGGGCATTCCACAGGGCGGGCGCCACCACCGAAAAGGCCCTCTGCCTGGTTCCCTGTAGCTTCGCTTCTCGTAATGAGGGAACCGCCAGAAGGCCCTCGGCGCTGGACCTCAGTGTCCGGGCAGAACGATGGGGTTGTCTCAGGTTTCTACAACTATTCTTGTACTTTGTATTTGGCCCACTGGGGAAGAATAGTTTGAGGGTCATGAGTTTATGGTAACAGCAACATCGGCACCGGAATATTACTACCTAAAAGACCACCTTCGCTGCCATTGCTGAGTAAGGACATTCAGATATACAGAAGGAACCAGGCAAGTCCTCCCACAGCTTAATGATTATTTGCTTGTGGTGATGTGGAAGTAGGACTTTCCACTACTGGCACCTGTTTTGTGAAATGCACTACCTATCTGGCATTCATTCAGCATTTGAAGATACACCTGTTTCACACAGCCATTCCATTGATCACTCAGCCCAAGTCTCCTGTTTCAGTCATTGGGTTTTAGTGGCCTTGTTTCCCTGCATATTCTAACTATGACCAATGGTTTGATGGGGTCATTTTAGGGTGTATTTTAATAATGCTTTGTAGACTGTATTTTGTAAAATGTTTAGAAGCTTATTTTGGCATTTAGCAAAACAATGGTGATGGTGATTAAAGGTTTGCCCTTTCTTAAAAAAAGAGAGGAGAGAGATAGCTTAAATACAAAGTAAGGTAAAAGGTAAAGGAGCCCTGGATGGTTAAGTCCAGTCAAAGGTGACTATGGGGTTGCGGTGCTCATCTTGCTTCAGGCCAAGGGAGCCAGTGTTTGTCCACAGACAGCTTTCCAGGTCATGTGGCCAGCATGACTAAACTGCTTCTGGCACAGCGGGACACCATGATGGAAACCAGAGCACACGGAAACGCCATTTATCTTTCCGCCACAGCGGTACCTATTTATCTAATTGTGCTGGTGTGCTTTTGAACTGCTAGGTTGGCAGGAGCTGGGAACAGAGCAATGGGAGCTCACACTGTTGTGGGGATTTGAACCGCCGACCTTCTGATCAGGAAGCCCAAGAGGCTCAGTGGTTTAGACCACAGCACCACCTGCATCCCTAAAAAAGTATAACAGTAACAGTTAACCTGTGGGATGCCTCTGGCACCAACCTGGAGCTCCCCTGACCTCACCATTGCTTTCCCCCCACCCCATCCTGGGTACCACAATGCCAGTGATAGTGGTGTGCCCTCTAGGCTCTCAGGCTGCTATTGCTGACCTCTGGGCTGTGTTAAGGATGAACATACAAACCTCCCATGAGCTCCTAGTTTTACCCAAATCATGCTTTCCCTTGCATTGGATCAAAAACCAAAACGAAATGCCAGAAAGTACAAACAGTGATAATTGCCCTGTTAATGGTGGTCATTTGCTGTCTTATGAATGCCCACCATTACCAGTGCAATTGCGGCTATTCTACTTCTCTGCATTTAATTTCCATCTGATGGCAATACTCAGAAACCTCAACACACCAAAAAGGAAACCATATTCAACTATACCTGAAGCTAGGGAATGCCGATGGAAATGGAAATTGCTGGTGTCCACTTATTTGTGCCATGTCTGGGGCAGAAAGTCTTTGTTTCTTTCAGTCGGCTAACGATATGCAATTGATTACGTTTCCCTCTTCCCGTTTGGATTGTGTTTCCTTTTGTGTTGAATTGAATGGGGTAGAATAAGTTAATGACAATGTAATTGATGTAATTAATTGCATCAGTTGAAATTATGTTATAGTTTTGGGTGGAAGGAGAGATCCAGTGGAATCGAAACACTTTTCCATGTAGGGTGAAACAGAAAGCAATCCCTTCTTCACCCCCACCTGAGTTTACTAGCCCCAAAAAGCTCCACTGTTTTTGCTGCATGAGACTAACAGGGCTACCCCTCTGGAAATGGCAATGGGGAACAAGTTCTCCTGTAAAATGGATGAGGATCAGCACTGGGAGCGCAATGATATTACTTTGGATTTAACACAGCCTGTCTATGTGATTTAGTGGGTAGACGCTATGGATGGAAGACATGATGGTAGCAGAAATGAATAAGTCCAAGGGGAGACATTTCATAATAAAAGTGGAAAAATTTGTGTGTACAGAGCAGGAATTCCCTTTGCAATCCGGTCCTTTCGGAAGTGAAATATTTTTAATCATTCCTTCCAATCATTCATTCCTAATAAAAAAATCATATTTTAACAGAATTATTCAATTCTCCTTTTTTAAACAAAACAAAACAAACCCAAATTATTCCACCCTCTGTAAATGTTAAAAACTGAGAGCTGTATAATGAGGCATGTACTTGTGTTGCTCTCACAAATCCTGCCACTGGATATGAGATGGATTTGCAGAGGTTAGTGAGGTCCATAGATATATCTGTTACCCGTACAGTTAAAAATAGAAAGGGGGGAGACTTGAAAAATAAATGTTCATATGCTGGTTTTCTTCCTCTTGTCGTTACTTTATTTATCCAGAGAGCCAGGTGCAATGGGGCTTTCTAGAGAGCTGTAAATGTCACCCTCTCAACTAGGGTTTGGTGACATTTGAATATTAGTTATGGTGTGCATTGAGATTTTATTTTTATTTTTAGAGAGGGGAGGAAGAGAGAGAAAACACCCCATGAGGAATCTACAAGGTTGACAGGAGGAAAGTAGACCATTTTTAACACGGCTTCTATAGAAGGCTGTTTGCATTGGTTCAGTTCAGTCAAGACAATCAATTTTGCTTGCTTAAAGGAATTAAGAAGCAAGATGGGGCACCAATCAGCATATTGGAGCAGAGATTTATTCCTTGATTGGGGGCGAAGAGAATTCTCTTTTTTATTTGTGAAATAACTAGGAATTTCCTTTTAACGGGTTTTAGAAAGGATGGTGCTAAATAATGGGCCCTGCTTTAAATTTTGACAACCAAGGTACCTCACAAATTAAGAAACTGCCTCTCATTAAGAAATCAAACTTCTTGGGTGAATCTTCTTTCAGGGGACTAGGACATATCACAGACTAATGTTAATTAACAGTGCTCCAGCTGTTTTATAGTAAATTAGACCATCAGTCCACCTAGCTCAAGGCTGGGGTACTTGTGGCCTTCCATAAGTTGATGGACTCCAGCTCCCAGCATCTCTGACCATTAGCCATGGTGGCTGGTGCTGCTGGAAGCTGGAGTCCAGTGACATCAGCTGATTGGCACTGACAACTGCACTAGGGAGCTACTAATGGGAAATCTCCTAGGAAATTCCTCTGGGCTCACTATCAGTGCTGATCAGTGAGCCCTTTGAGATCCCAGCAGTTCCTCTGGAGCCCCACATCCTTACCTCCACCAGTGGACAGTTTGTTGGTTTTCCCACCTGGTGGAGGCCTCTCCTTCTTGCCTGATGCCCTGCCCCCGACCATCTCAGGTTGCTCTAGGCCAGGTGTTGGCAACTTGCGGCCCATGGGCCACAAGCGGCCCAAGGGGGGGTCATTTAAATGGCCCACAAGCCATCCCTGATCCGAGCTGCCCACTTGGCAAGTCCCCGCATGCTGCACTAAACCGGCGCAGCACAGAGCGGGGACTCACTTCTGCGGCACTGGAAATCGCAGCTGCGCATGTGCAGACACCAGAAACCGCATCTGTGCAGATGCGATCTGGCCCACGGAGTGATCTCCGTGGGAGTGAACCAGCCCAGGCGAGGAAAACCTTGCCGATTCCTGCTCTAGGCTGCCAAAGTGGACCTACGGTGATCCAGGTATGTCTCAGCCCAATCTGACTAATGCCTGGATCTCTGAATTCCCTTCAGGGAGGCCTTGGTGGGAGGTGGAGATTCAGATGGTGGAGAAAGCAATGTGAGCTATAGGTGTTGTAAAAGATTCTGCCAGGAGAAAGGGTCCATTCAGACTTAATCCTAATGAGTGAGGATGGGCTCTGAAGAAGCAGTTTGGCGTGTCCTCACCTTTTCAACTTGTGGCTTTGAGTTGCCCTGAGCCTGTCTCTGTGACCATGAGGCAAGCGCCCAAGAATATCCACATGGCCCTTGATTACTAAGGAGGTCTGGCAGAATTTACTGATGCTTATATCAACAAACACATCTTCACTTTCCTTTCTTGGGGAAGAAAACCTGCCCCTTCTTCCATCTGGGGCTGGGAGTCAATCGAAAGTGTTGAATTATGTGTGTAAGAGACAAAGTAGGGGAAGCCCCACCAAGCCCACCACTCTAAGAGGAGATGGCGTTCTAGAACTTTCTCTGTGGTCGCATAACAGCCAGACAAAGGGGCTAGATAGCCTCAAATGGCATTCAGGCAGGACTTCCAGTTCTGAGCTGCAGGTTTTCGCATCCCCCACTGCCCCCCAAACAAGTGTGGGGTTTGAGGATTCGTTTGGTGGTTCTACTTGGAAATAAATACAATATATTAAATATCTTAAGGGCTATCACTTGAAAGATGGAGCAAGCTTGTTTTTTGCTGAGGATCTGAACCAATGGCTTCAAGTTACAAGAAAGGAGATTCTAACCAAACATTAGGAAGAACTTTCTGACAGTAAAAGCTGTTTGAGAGTGGAACGGACTCTCACAGGAAGTAGTTGACTCTCCTTCATTAGCTGTGATTTCTGCATTGCAGAGGGTTGGACTAGATGACCCCCAGGATCCCTTCCAACTCTGTGATTCTTTCATTGTATGAATAGGCCTGATTTGGTTTGAGCTAATCTGGTGTACAGTCATAGCAAAAATGGGATGCAATCCCCACTGAGTATAGTGGGATTTACCATACTTATCAGTAAACATGCCTAGGATTTTCCTTTAAAACTATTAACTGAGAGGGAGAAGAAATGGTGGAGGAAGACTGGAAGAAATTTAAAGACTATCTGCAGAAATACTGTAAAATTAATGAATGTTAAAATGATGTTGGACTGAAAAGAAGTGGTTTTGGTAATAAGGTTAATAAGAATAGGTAAATATAGATAGTTATACGGATGAAAATGTATAGTTATAATAGGTTAAGTATAGAGCAAAGTCAAATGAAAGAGGGTAAGGATTTGCTGAAAAGACTTGGAAAACGGGAATACAAAAGGGGAGGTGTGAGGAGGTCAAGGAAATAAGCAAATGAGATCAAAGATGCTGAAAAATGGATTTATCCTTTTTTAAAATATATTTTTTTTCTTCTTTTTCCTATTTCCTTTTTTCCTTCTTTCTAGGTTGCCTTTTTGTCAACTTTCTTGTTAGCTTGTGTTTGTTAGTTTTTGTTTGTTTTTTCTTTATGTGTAATTTTTTGTATAATCTCAATAAATATTCTTTAAAAAACAACAACAAACTATTAACTGAGCAAGTCTGTACATGTCTAGCGAGAAGTCAATACTGTACTTCAGTGCGGTTTACTTGCTGATGAGTCTGTGTATAGGATTGCAACCTGAATCTAAGAAGGTGTCATTACCATGGAAGGAAATATTCTACCAAGAGACCTTGCAGAATGGATGAATTGGTAATAAATAAAAGAATAATAATAAACACATCCTGCTATGTTTCTGGAAATAAAAACTGTTAGGGGGATAAAATATGAAGCTAAATTATGCACAAGGAACACCAGTTTTGACAGGAGACTTCTTTGCAAACAATACCCTGTGTTTGCAAATATCAGCCATACTTCTGGAATAAAGTGTGATTTCTTTTTGAAATAAAATAAAATAAGCATAATTAATTTATGTATCAGCGGATGTGCAATTAACAACTGACTGATCGTTGGAAGTGTTTCTAGAAGAACTAAGGGAGAACTGCTGCTCTGCACTTACTTAAATTGCAATGCCACTCAACACCCCCGCTACAACTTCAGGGAATCACAGCAGGCATAGTGGGAGGCAACAGAATAGCTCAGCCGGTAGCGCATGAATCTCTTAATCTCAGGTTTGTGGGTTTGAGCACCAAGCTAGGCAAAAGGTTCCTGCAGAAGGTTGGACTAGATGACCCACGTGGTGCTTCTAACTGATTCAGTGATCAGCACGTCCCCTTTTAAGGATACATCTATACTCTCTGTGCTGACATATCTACCTCAAAAAGGACCATCTTCAAAAAAGTCATGGCATCTCCCAAACTTCCAGTCTTAGAAGCATTTAGGAAAGGAGACAATCAGGTTTAGTGGGTGCTTTGAGACTCTCTTCCTAGAGAAAGATACCTGTCACTCCTTCCTTTTAGGGGAGCAAAGTTGGTTCCTTTTCACTTTAATGCAAAACTACCTAATTCACACTTTCCAAAACAACGCACAGATCAAAATGTAGCTCTCCTTTAGAATTTGCACGCCTTTGGATTTTGCGATGCAGTTCTCCAAACAAGCAACATTCACAGAAATGAATATATAACAGGAAATTGTGCATAAACTCACACATGTTAGTGAAAATAGTGCCTTATATTAAATTGCTCTGCAAGAAGGGTGTGTGTGTGTGTGTTTTGTGTGTGTGTGGAGAGAGAGTCCAGTAAATGCTGGTGATTTTCTGTGAGAAGATTTTTTTTTTAATGCAAATTGATGTGGCAATGTGAACTGAACTTAAGACTGCAAAAAAATGAGAAATGAACACAGTTGTTTAAGATTGCACTGTTCTAGTGGACTGTGGTATTGGCCTAACAACCTAAATCTGGCACAAATTGGAAACTTGGTTTCTCTTCCATTGTTTGCCTAATTTGATGTTGTTGTTTGATGTCATTTCCATTTTTTAAAATTTCATATTTGATGTTATTGCCATTAGCTGCATTCCCTTCATTGCAGTCCTCCCACCCAGCGCTGCCCCCCAAAGTGGAAAAATGTCACATTTCTTCCAAGGGGTTCTAAATTCAACTACCTTAGTCTAGCTCCAGATAGATATGGTTATTAGATAAAGATAGAAGCTCTTTTCAAGCATTATATATTTGGGACATTGCCGCAGGAGGGAGAGCAACAGGAACAAGAGCACAAACTCCTCACCTTCATCCTTGTTTTTGTCATCTTCCAACATCTTGTTGCCATGGATGCTCTTGGAGATGGAAAATGGGATTGAGGGGGCAGAACTTGTGTGCTTGCACAAGCTGTCCACCCTTGTGTACTCAGCTGTGTAAGGCTTAAAGAGGGCTGCAGATATAAATATGCATCAGGAGCTAACAGCCCTATACATGTCTAGAAGTAAGTCTTATTCAGTGGGGAATAGGGTTTAATCCAGCAGTTGTATGAGTGCAACATCTTCTGTTCATACCAGTGTCTGGAGGCGGTTGGAGGATGGATGGCGGCTAACAGCTTGAGGTTGATTCCTGACAAGACAGAAGTACTGTTTTGGGGAAACAGGGGGAGGGTGGGTGGGTGGGACTCCCTGGTCCTGAAGGACCAGGTGCGCAGCCTGGAAGTCATTTTGGACTCACAGCTGTCCATGGAGGTGCAGGTCAATTCTGTGTCCAGGGCAGCTGTTTACCAGCTCCGTCTGGTATGCAGGCTGAGACCCTACCTGCCCGTGGACTGTCTTGCCAGAGTGGTGCATGCTCTAGTTATCTCCTGCTTGGAGTGCTGTAATGCGCTCCACAAGGGGCTAGCTACCTTTGAAAGTGACCTGGAAACTACAATTAATCCAGAATGTGGCAGCTAGGCTGGTGACTGGGAGTGGCCATCGAGACCATATAACACCGGTCCTGAAAGACCTACATTGGCTCCCAGTACGTTTCCAAGCACAATTCAAAGTGTTGGTGCTGACCTTTAAAGCCCTAAACGGCCTCTGCCCGGTATACCTGAAGGAGTGTCTCTACCCCCATCGTTCAGCCCAGACACTGAGATCCAGCACTGAGGGCCTTCTGGTGGTTCCCTCACTGTGAGAAGTGAGGTTATAGGGAAGCAGGCAGAGGGCCTTCTCAGTAGTGGTGCACACCTTGTGAAATGCCTTCCCATCGGATGTCAAGGAAATAAAAGGATGCCATATAGAGGAGGGAGAAAGGTTGTTTTCTGCTGTTCCAGAGAAGCGGACACGGAGCAATGGATCCAAACTACAAGAAAGAAGATTCCACCTAAACATTAGGAAGAACTTCCTGACAGTAAGAGCTGTTCGGCAGTGTAATTTGCTGCCAAGGAGTGTGGTGGAGTCTCCTACTTTGGAGGCCTTTAAGCAGAGGCTTGACAACCATATGTCAGGAGTGCTCTGATGGTGTTTCCTGCTTGGCAGGGGGTTGGACTCGATGGCCCTTGTGGTCTATTCCAACTCTATGATTCTATGATTCAGCACTGAGGGCCTTCTGGTGGTTCCTTCACTGTGAGAAGTGAGGTTATAGGGAAGCAGGCAGAGGGCCTTCTCAGTAGTGGTGCACACCTTGTAAAATGCCTTCCCATCGGATGTCAAGGAAATAAACAACTATTTGACTTTTAGAAGACATCTCAAGGCAGCCCTGTTTCAGGAAGTTTTTAATGTTTGATGTTTTATTGTGTTTTTAATATTCTGTTGGAAGCCACCCAGAGTGACTGGGGCCCAGCCAGATGAGTGGGGTATAAGTAATAAATTATTATTATTATTATTATTATTATTATTATTATGGCACTTCACCCCTGTACACCCCATGAAACTCCCCCCGAAATAAATGTTCCAGGGGACTGTGGGTGTGTGGGACACATGGGAGATGAAGTTTCATTCCATGAATGGAAGCCATTGCATGAGCAGATTGTTCTACTTGCACAGTGGGGTTTTTGGGGGGGCTGCAACCCATAGGCACGGGTAAGTGGGTGTAAGACTGCAGCCTAAGGTAAGGATGGATGTCAGCACTGAAAGGTCATTCCAGCAAAGAAGCCTTATTCCAAGCAATGCATCGTTTGAAGGGAAAAGCAGCAGTTTCCTTTCTTATTACATACCCTAGAACGTAAATGCCAACAATCGTTCTGCACTGGAATCTTTCTTTTTGGAAAAACCCAGAGTCTTTCTGTTCCCTTGAACAATGTGCAATGTGTCAAAGGCAAATACTAGAAGGGACACTTTATTGCAATTGCTGTGGTTCAGTGTTCCAGTGAAATTTCAGGTGTAGCTCCTGTTGAAGAGAAAAGAGTGTTTCAAACAAAGGATAGAGGAGGTCAGGCAAGAGAGAAGCCACCGAGATCATTATTTTTGTCCATTAGTTTGGGTAATGGACTGAACCAAGAAACCTTGGTGGCCTCTTTCAGAGCTATTATCAAAGGGACCCCATTGTAAAAAGGAGAGGAGGTCAATCAGTAATGACATATTATTGGTTGAATGAAGAGGCAGGAGTTGGTTATAAAGAGACAAAGTGGAAGAAATGTAAAAAAGAAGATTGTTGGAGATAGAACGGGGAGTCCACCAATATACACACAACACGATGAGCCACCAGGGCTACAGATTGGAGCATCTCCCTGGTTCTCAGGCACCCATGACCCACTCACCTATTGATATCTGACAAGAACATGGGAACTAATATGTAGTAACAAGAGCACAGCCATTGACTCCTCAAGATGTGTGAGGAATTCATGTATAGAGTTGGTCGTGATATTCACACACTCTTCATCTGTGGTTTGGGAACTGTTCAGAAATGTCTGCTGACCTAAGACAGTCTTGTTCCTGGGTACTTGAGGGTAAACTAAGAGCTGAAACAAAGAAATGAAGAAAAAGTGAGAAGTGCAAATTCAAAAGCTCTGAGGTTACTTTTTTATTATTAAATGCTGCACTAATGTCAATATAAAGGTAAAGGTACCCCTGCCCGTACGGGCCAGTCGTGTCTGACTCTAGGGTTGTGCGCCCATCTCACTTAAGAGGCCGGGGGCCAGCGCTGTCCGGAGACACTTCCGGGTCACGTGGCCAGCGTGACGAAGCTGCTCTGGCGAGCCAGCACCAGCGCAGCACACGGAAACACCATTTACCTTCCCGCTATAAAGCGGTACCTATTTATCTACTTGCACTTAGGGGTGCTTTCGAACTGCTAGGTGGGAAGGAGCTGGGACTGAAAGATGGGAGCTCACCCCGCCACGGGGATTTGAACCACCGACCATGCGATCGGCAAGCCCTAGGCACTGAGGTTTTACCCACAGCGCCACCTGCGTCCCTAATGTCAATATAAATGCAAACAAAGAGAGAACAGCTGGACTGAGGCTTCTGAGAAAGAATCCATTATTTGCCTTAAAGTCTTCAGAATTGTATTAATCCAGTGACTGGCAACAGATGCTTTTCTTCCACTCCTTGTTCATTTTAAATGATTTAACAGCTCTGGAAGTATTCATGAATTCAGGTTTCCACAGTCCCCTAATCATGTTGTCAGCTTAAAATTCACATTTAATTAACCTCTTCACCGAAGGCATAAATCAATACTAAAACTCCCAATGCTTGCCATACTGATAGTGATTTTCATTTGGAGAGGAAGTGACTTGAAAATTAGGCATCAGGATACCTGGACGAAAGTAGAAAGTCAGTTGTGTAAAGTGAAGCACGGCTACCAGATAAATGTCATCCTGAATGGCCTTGGAAAGGGATGAGAAATCTCTTCACTTAGGATTCCAGTGATGAAACTGATGCTGTACCAGTACTAAAAAGAGTGGAATCCACTTGTTAGAAGAATTTAAGGTCTCAAATATATAACTTAAATGTTCATAAATTTACAAGGCAAACACATACATAAATATGTAAACCACATGTCTGAAATGGTTGTTGTTGTTTAGTCATTTAGTCGTGTCCGACTCTTCATGACCCCATGGACCAGAGCACGCCAGGCATTCCTGTCTTCCACTGCCTCCTGCAGTTTGGTCAGACTCATGCTAGTAGCTTCGCGAACACTGTCCAACCATCTCGTCCTCTGTCGTCCCCTTCTCCTTGTGCCCTCCATCTTTCCCAACATCAGGGTCTTTTCCAGGGAGTCTTCTCTTCTCATGAGGTGGCCAAAGTATTGGAGCCTCAGCTTCACGATCTGTTCTTCCAGTGAGCACTCAGGGCTGATTTCCTTAAGAATGGATAGGTTTGATCTTCTTGCAGTCCATGGGACTCTCAAGAGTCTCCTCCAGCACCATAATTCAAAAGCATCAATTCTTCGGCGATCTGCCTTCTTTATGGTCCAGCTCTCACTTCCATACATCACTACTGGGAAAACCAGTCTGAAATGGTACAGGAGAACAATCCTGAAACCATTTTGACTCTCCCCAATTGACTTCAAAGGTTTCCCTGCAAGGAGGAAGGAAATGGGAAAGCCTCTCCATTGTCTTTTGCTTAACTGTCTTTAGGGCATCTTTGTGTATGAACAGGGTGACCCTGTGACCTGGATTCAGGAATTAAAGTATTTACCATCCCAAAAGAATGGCCAGGCTGCCCAAGGAAGCAATCACTGGCCGTTGTCAGGTATCCAGGCAGACAGGATTTCTGCTGTGGTGTATGTATGATGTTTTTGGGGTGGTCTTGAGCTACAGGGTGGGCATTTTCAAAAGTCTTGCACACCATGGTTCCGCCTCCCTCCTGTATGTGGTGAGTGAGGACCCTGTTGCAAGAGTTCAATAAAGATCAGGCTTATTAGCTGCTTTGCCTCTCAATATTCTCTGGTTGGCCTCTGTTATTTTCTCCTACCTATAGGGAACCCACTTAAGGACTCTATACGGGCTCTTGGATACCCCGTAAGGGAAAAGGAGCAGATTTTGTTTACATCACACTCTTTGAAATGTGTGCAGCTCTACATTTTGCACATGAAGCAACTAAATAGCAGCACAAGCAGAAGCAAGCAGAACAAGGCCCATTTGTGCAATGGGGTTTCCCTTTTCTCTGCTCACTATGTGTGACCTCATCCTCTCCAAAAGTGAATTGGGAGAACTCCGAAAACAATCCACAGAGGGAGGAGAGGGGAGGTCATTCCGTTGGGCAAGCAAAAATGCATGCACTGATGGAACAATCTCCTTAGCACTATTATGAATACAATTCTTCTTCTTAAAAAAAAAAAAAATTCAAAAGTTGGCAGTATTGGTGGAGGCTCTTTCTTGTTTTTTTGCAAATGCAACTTTTTGAGTTCCAAAAGGAAGAGGCTTTGAAAGAGGCACGCATACCCATTTGGAACATATCCATTTCTCTTGCATTCATTTGATAACAAAAAACAAATGAAATAAATGCCCCCCATTTGTTTTCATTTTATTTTACATTCGCCACGAAACAAATGCATACACCGTGCTTGTTGTAATTTTTAGAAATTATCCTAGCTAAACCCGAGTGGAGCGAGCATGGGGAACAATAAAGGAATGGAAGCAGGAAATAGCACCTGGAGAAGAAATAGCACCTGGAGAAGAAAGAACATTACTTCTCTTTTCAAAAATAAAAAAATCCAGGTTGGATGTGCATAGCTGGCTGATGGAGAACCAGGGATATCTCCTTTTAACTTGAAAGCTGAGAAAATGTTATCATTGGGAGACAATGTTCCTTTTACAGGTTTGCTCTTCAGAGGCCAAATGCACTTTAAGCCCATTAACTTTCTGCTCTGCCCTAGTTGTCCAATGATAGTAATTAGCCTCTGTGCACTTTATTGCCTCATTTTATTACCAGAAGGCTGCTAACCTGTCTGTTTTCTCTCTCCCAGATCAGTCAGAAGGTCACCTGGAGCTGTAAGGACACTAGTGATATGACTTTTAAAAATATTGGCTGTTTTCCCCGCTCCTTCTTTGAATGTAGTCATGCCATGGTATGGTGGTGATGATCGTTTTATCAGCATTCTTTATTAATTTTCCCAAATTTTATTTCAGTATTCAATAAGCTAAAATAAAAGTGTAAAAATAAAATAAGCTGCACATGAAGAAATATTGAATATTTATTTTACATTACTCAACTTAAGCATTATGCAAGTGGTACAACTTCCACAAGTGCAATGGAACCTCCTCTGCTTCTTTTCCCCTGCGTGCCCCTCCCCCACCACAAAATCTGCCCCAGAGGGTTGGGGGATCCCCTAAAACAGATTTAGTGGGTGCACAAGCGAAGGAGAGGGAAGTTCTGTTGTGCTCATAGAAGTCATTCCTCTTGCTCAATGGCAATTGAATATAACCCAATATTCTTTTACTGAAGTTCATCAATAGGATACAAAGGTAAAATGGATTCAAAATAGAAGAATGAAATCCACATAAATTAACAAAGAAATCACACCCAGTTTTGAGATAAAACCTTAGGATCATAGGAAGATTGGGTAAAAAGCCTCTCTCACCCAAAACATGTCAGAAGACGTACTGGACCAGAACAAAATCCCATCTAATCCAGCATTCTGTTCTTCCCATGGCTGATCAGATGCCTTCAGGAACAAGCAGTATCTGTCCAAAAAGAATGACGAGCTGGGAAGTGACTTGGGAAGCAATGGTCACAATTATTACACTGATGTAAAAGGATACCAAACTTCATAGAAGGTTTTAGGTTTGATGAAGCTTAATGCACCAATTTCTCATGAGTTTGGTATTAATCTACAAAACCCTACATGATTTGGAACTCAAGTGCTTGATGGAACTTTTCTCCTGGTAGCAGCCAGTTTGTATGAGGCTTTGCTTGTGGTGCCACCACCAGGAGTGGCTTGGGAAGTGGCTTGAGACATGGCCTTTTCAGGGGTCGCTCCCAAACTTCAGAGGAACCAGTGGCGAAGCTACATGCTTGGACATTGGGGGCGGAGAGCAGGTGGGGGCGTGGCTGCTGTGCATCCCAGGGGAGTGGCATGCCACCCATGGGGGCATGGTGCGCCATCCACAGGGCGTGCCTTTCGTCCTGGGGGCGTCCAGCACAGTGGGGGCGTGTGTGGCATGTGTCCGGGGGCGGCCATGATGGTACCCCCCTCCCCAATGGTGCCGAGAGCGGTGTGCTCCCCCCGTCCCCCCATTCCTCCACCAGTGAGAGGAACTCCCTTCTTTGGGAGATATGATGCTCCCCCCACCAGGGTCTCACTGCTGTTTTTCAGGTGTCTGCTAAAGATATTCACCTGGGTTTGAGGAGATTAAGTATCCTAGGACTCAGCAGTAGTACAGATGGAGCTGCAGTATTGTAAAACAGCAATGATGTTATGAATTATAGAAATTCATTGGTGTTATAAATCTAATTTTATCTGGATTTTAATAATTTACATTATGTTGATGTGTTAATTATGCTGAACACTACATATAGGGTAGAAACAACATTTCTGCTGGAGTCAAAGTGGCAACCTGCCTCTGTTACATGTACTGAAGGTGACTAGACCAACATCTGAATCTTATTTCAACATTGGTGATGGGACACTGTCCTTCATGGCTTCTGAGGGTAACAGTCAAGGTTAAGGAAATGTAGGACAGGTGGGAGACAGGCACATACAGCCCCATCTTCCAACAACCTTATTGTTGTCCCCCAGCAGCTGCCACCTGAAGCAGCTGCCTCAGTTTGCTTAAAAGTCAGACTAATAGCCTTAATCTATTCTGAGAATAGAATGGGCACAGGTGCAGTTTACAAGCTATTGTACTGCTACAACCTCTTGCACTGATGCTGTTGTTTTTCTTTTCTGCAACCCTTTGCAGATTTGCTGGTTGCTTCTGTCGCCATCTTCTCATTGCCTCCAAGTCACCTCTTTCCTCAAATTTAGTTCTATAGTAAAACATTTACCAGCAAAGATGGGGAACAAATTTGATTCAGTTCACTTTTAAAAGTGAAACTACTAAATCACACTTTCCAAAGCAATACACAAACCAAAGCACAGCCATCCTTCGGAATTCATGCATCTTTAAATTTTGTAGTGCAGCTCTTCTGCGAAGCAAAAAAAGGGGCAAATACTAGGGCAAAGTTTGCATAAAAATGCATCAATGAAGGGAAAAAGCACAGAACAACACATTATGTTAAAGAAAATTGCTCTGCAAAAATGGGCAAAATTGAAGACCACAAGTGTATAAGAGAAATTCACACTGAAATACTTATGAATTATCATGAGGAAATTTTAAAAATAGTTTCACATACTAATGTGGGAATGTGGAGAACTGAAATTGAGATTGGAAAATGAGAAACTGAGAAAATACAAAATTGATCGTCTCCCTCATCCTTACCTACCAGAAATCTAGCAAAATGGCTTGCTCAAATCTCCCTTCCTCTTACGGTGATAGGAAACAGACATGGGTATAGATCCTGGAGTGCATATGCAATTAGTCCTTATACTCAGTTATCCTTTGCCTCTGAAGTCCATTGATGTTTGACTCATGACTTCCATGAACTCCAGATTCTGCAAGCTTAAAAGGCTCCCCTTTAAACAGTGGCAAACCAGCATAAAATGAATAAAATGTCAACATATTAAAGAAAGCTTGAGATGTTTTCAGATTTATTTTCCTGTCTGGAAAATCCTCTAACATGGTTGATTAAGGTTGCCACTGCAATTTACTCAAAGCTGGAAGGCTTGAAATTTCTCTTTATGGCCAACATTGCATGATTTTTTAAAAAATGGGGGTGGGGAGGGAGGTGCTTATTTCATTTAAACTTCAGAGGCAGACCATGCTGAAGACATTGGGATGCAATGCATTTCTGCTTAAAATGGGAAGGATGGCAAGAAGATGGTAGCAAAGGCCCTGGAAAATTGTACGCACTTTGACTTACAGGTTATATGGCAAGGATGGGGAATTAAGCCCTGCAGATGTTGTTGAGCTACAACACACTTCATCCCTGGCTATTGATTAATGGATTGAGGTTGTATCTCAACAATACAGAACTACTGATTCTGGGGGACAGGAGGTGGGCAAATGTGGGAGACTCCCAGGTCCTAAATGGGGTAACTGTGCCATTAAAGGCCCAGGTGCGCAGCCTTGGGGTCATTTTGGATTCATAGCGCATGAAGCACAGGTTGATTCTGTGTCCAGTACCAAAATAATATACAGCGAATTGCTCTAGTTCATATGTACCAATGCCTTGGTCATCACTGAAAATGTATGCTTAGCTTTAGGCTTCATTCTTAAAGAGCAAACTTCTAATTTGTATTTGCAAAGCTTTCTTCTACAGCATGATTGTTTGCTTCCTGCTAGTGCATGTAAGTAATTTATTTCTCCTATGTAATCTGAAAAGCGGATTCATGTCTTTCTATGGATATTTCAAATCTTTTTGAAATGCTTCAGCCCATCTATTTGCTATCTGCAGGATGCACTTGCTCTGAAAAAAAGCTAAGGATAGGTTGGATTTATATTTCTGCTTTGATGAAACCATTGCTCTCCCCTCCAAAAATGTTTTTTTCAAACTCCTAAGATGTGTGTATATGTGGGTCAGTGGGGGGAAATAGGCTTAAGTTACATGGCTGACAGTTGTCCTCCCCTATTATTTAGCATGTATGGAAGTGAGAGCTGGACCATAAAGAAGGCTGATTGCCGAAGAATTGGTGCTTTTGAATTATGGTGCTGGAGGAGACTCTTGAGAGTCCCATGGACTGCAAGAAGATCAAACCTATCCATTCTGAAGGAAATCAGCCCTGAGTGCTCACTGGAAGGACAGATCCTGAAGCTGAGACTCCAATACTTTGACCACCTCGTGAGAAGAGAAGACTCCCTGGAAAAGACCCTGATGCTGGGAAAGATGGAGGGCAGAAGGGGAAGGGGACGACAGACGATGAGATGGTTGGATAGTGTTCCCGAAGCTACCAGCATGAGTTTGACAAAACTGCGGGAGGCAGTGGAAGACAGGAGTGCCTGACGTGCTCTGGTCCATGGGGTCACAAAGAGTCAGACGCGACTAAACGACTAAAAACAGCAACATTATTTAGCACTTTAAAAAGGGATGGGGAACCTTAGGTCTGGACATCAAATGTGGGTCCTAGACCTCTCTGTTTGGCTTTTTGGGATTCTTTCTAGGCCGTAACACCTTCCCAGTCACACCCCCTCTCTTCCCCCAAAATGCCTTGTGCCCTCCTTGAGGTTGTTGTTCTTGCCTAGTTGGAATGTGCCCTTGGACTCTGATGATAGGCAAACCTACTGTACCTGCAACGAGTGTGGAGAGTATATCTGAATGGAACACAGAGGTGGGCAGCCTAAGATAGTACCATCTGTCTTGGGCCTGTCCATAAAAAGCAAGCCTAGCGTGAGAGACTAGGGTGATGTCCACTGTTTCCAGGAACACTTCTCATTAAGAGACTTTTGTGGGGGAGCTGAGAGTGAGAACTGGAGGCTGAGAGGTGGAAAATGAATTGATATTGATTTGTACTGGGACGTGGGTGGTGCTGTAGGTTAAACCACAGAGCCTAGGACTTGCCAATCAGAAGGTTGGCGGTTCAAATCCCCGCAACGGGGTGAGTTCCCGTTGCTCGGTCCCTGCTCCTGCCAACCTAGCAATTCGAAAACACATCAAAGTGCAAGTAGATAAATAGGTACCGCTCCGGTGGGAAGGTAAACAGCATTTCCATGTGCTGCTCTGGTTCGCCAGAAGCGGCTTAGTCATGCTGGCCACATGACCCGGAAGCTGTACTTCGGCTCCCTCGGCCAATAAAGCGAGATGAGCTCCACAACCCCAGAGTCGGCCACGACTGGACCTAATGGTCAGGGGTCCCTTTACCTTACAGTGGTACCTTGGTTTACAAACTTAATCCATTCCTGAACAGTTCTTAAACCAAATCCATTCTTAAACTGAGGCTCGCTTTTTCTGTCTCCCACCATCGCTGCCCTTCCAGCCATTCGGCTTCCGTTCGTAGACAGAGGTAAAGTTGGCAAACTGGAACACTACTTCCGGTTTTGCATAGTTTGTAAACCAAATAGTTTGTAAACTGAAGTACCACTGTAACTTTGTGTTGGTGTAATGTTTGTTACATTTTTGCAATGTTTTAAGTTGTCTGTTGTTGTTTCTTTTTCCCCACACTGCTTAGAGATATTTTAAATCTATTAAGTGGCATAGAAAATAAATAATCAATCAGATAATCAGTCTTCCTGCTTGCTTGGATAGAGGACACAGCAGGCAGTGTGAGTAAGCAGAAACTAACTTGCTGTAAAAAGGCAATATTCACATTTGGTGCTGTGCCCTTTTTGGCCTCTGCCCATACCCACCACTGGCATGGAGTTTCTAGAAGTTTGTCCAGATGGGTATGCAGCCCTTGAACTGAGAAAGGCTCCTCACCCCTGATTCGAGTAAAGCCTTGCCAGCTGTTATCAGAGACAGTAAGGCTCCCCATCTCTGCAGCCTACTTTCTGTGATCCTTTGGGTATCTTCTGGCTACATTGCTCTTCTTTTGCCAGAACACCATGGAAACAATGCAAGTCAGAAGGCTGTGAAGAGAAGGCTGCAGAGAGGCATTAAAATATTGAGAAGAATAATAAGTGGGGGGTAACTTTGTCCACCTCATTGGTCAGCTAAATGAATCTAACTGCTGTACCAAAATTGCCAGAAGTTTCCCCCACTGCGTCTCCAACTTTACAAATTGCCCAACTGAGTTCAATGGAAAATATTGGGTTATAGTTCACATGAGGCCACAGGTGATACAATGCTTGCGATTTGAAGAACTAGCCAAGGCCTGCTGAAGATGTACCCTGGAAACACATTGTGTGTCAAGACCCCGAGGCCACCCCCCATAGAAAAATAAAGACACTAGGACACAGTATATTAGGTTAATGGTTATTGGGCAAATTTAAGCCACAACTTTATTGGTTACAAAATGTGAGTGGTATTGGTTTAGGCATTGGAATAGACCCGACTATATCTGACTCCTGCCCATTATGCAGAGAGTCCTGTAAGGGTCAACCCTTGTTGGGGGAGCTCCGTTGATGCAAACCAACTCAAGCTTACCCCAGGGTTCCCGATGGGGTCGTGGCATGGCCCTAGCCCCTCCCCAAGCTTCCGACAAGATCCACACCCCTGGATTTCTTAAACGGAATACCCTTAACATTGGGGGGGGCAGGTGATGGCCACACCTCCCCTCCCCCAAAACAAGTTCTACCAATGCCTAACTGCCAAACCTTAAAAAGTTGTGGCGATTGCTATGAGGTAGGCAAAAACCAAATGGCCCAAGCCAATTCGCCAAGTGGAAAAATTCCTACCAGGCCCCTCAATGGCGGCCAACTGAGGTCCATAGCAAGGTCAGTATTGGAACCTGAAAACAGTGAGGATAAGGCAGGAGATGCAAAGAGTGAGCCAGAAGGAAGTTCCCTGGCCCGCGCAACAGCTTAAATGGTCCCGGCCATGGCCCCCTGGCCAACCGGATTGGTCAGCTAAATCTATGGCGCGGCTATCCTGGTGATGTGGGACCCCGTCCCGTCCCCCTGAGCAGAGTGGGTGACCATGAGGTCTGCCCACAACTTCTCCCCACTCAGAAGTGGAGAGTACTTTTCATTTGTAGGATTGCAGGTGGGAAGTGAGCATGCCAAACATATTTGAGTGGGGGATTTTTCAGGATTGGAGACATACATGGAGTCATTGTGACAGCCTAATATTTTTTTACTCCCCTGTTGGTAGAAAACTTTTCATGGTTTCTCTTTGTCTTGGAAGGAGCCATAGCTCAATGGTAGAGCACATTTGTCAGCGAAGCTCAGATGCTGACCAGAGGAGAAGAAGCAGGCATAGGGAGAGGACAGTTAGTAGCGGAAGGCAGAGAGGATGGGGACAGCAGCTGTAATCTGAGCTCTGAACAAAGGGGAGGAGGAAAACAGGGCCAGAGTGACCGGCAGCTGTGTGAGAGCGACAATAGTGAGTCAGACGTTGGAATGCAGGAAGCATTCTCTCCCAAATCTCGTAGGATCTCAAAATTGGCCGAGATGCGCGAAAGATACTGGAAGAGAAGGTGGGGGCTTCCATGCTGGGGAAGGGGGAGGAGCTCAGTCCAGGCAACTCCATCTTATGGAGAAGATGATGAGTGGAGGAGCTCCGTCCTAGTTTGCTGTTTTAGCAATAAATCTGAAATAATTAACAGCCAGAGTCGTCTCACATTTGTAAGAGAGACCGAGCCATAACAACATTCTTTACATGCTGAAGGCTGTAGGTTTAATTCCTAGTACATCTAGTTAAAAGGGTCAAACAGTTTATGACCTCTCTTTGAGTAGGTCGTTGGAGATCTACTACCAGTTAAAGTCGAACACCTTTCCCTAACCTAGCACTATCCAGATGCTAACCCCCATCAGCCTCAACCAGCCTCAACTAATGGTCAGTGATGAAGAGAGTTGTAGTCTGCAACATCTGGAGAGCATTAGGTTGAAGATGGTTGGGACAGGCAATATCACACACACAAGAATAGACATTTAATCTAACCTGGTGTAAACTAGCTTCCTATGATCTATAGGCCCATGTGAACATCCCGCTTAAAAGAAAATATAGGAAGTAATAAATCATCACTGTTTCTTTTGTAATGGATATTTCAGTATGTTTATTAAAAGGGCTTGTCACAATTTCAAGGCTTTGGTGTGTGACTTAATTGAAAGCCCTAACATTCAAAATATAAAAGAGAACGCTGCCTTTGATCTGATAACCAGAAAACAGCCTGAATACTTTACTGTGGAGATGAGAGTAAGCTTGTCCTTGTTCAAAGAAACCTGGTCATTCTAGCTAATACCAGGGAGGTCTCAAATCAAAAGGGAAAAGACTCTTAATACCCTACCAGGATGAGAAGATTTTCAGCTCTTCAAACCTCTGAACATGTACATGTATCAAAGCCAGGGAACAGTTACATTTTTTTTATCAGTTCCCTGATAATCCTGCACTATAAAGCTGCTGCTTTAATCCTGCTCAAGTCCTCAAAACTCTCCTGTTCATAATCCTTAGGCCTTTGAGAATTAGTGGAAGACCCACTTGATGACAAAGATGCAGAAGAATTGCATTTCTATCCTGCCCTTCTTCCCAAAGGAGCCTAGGCCTGCAAACAATAAAGTAGTAGAATAATACATTTATTTATTTTCAAAAAGGTAAAACCATAAACATTTGGGGTTTGTTTTTTTCTTTAAAAAAGAACATCTAAAATTATTTGAAAACATGTTCTAAAAACATTTTAGAGAGAAGCAGGGAAAGTTCAAGTAATATATCATTCTCTTTAATTCCATCAATCAACCTTGCTTCCTGTATATGTGCTAACTCATACCTCAGTGCATGCACCGGGACTACAGGTGCATAGTTTGGGGTGATCCTGGATCCATTTTGTCACTTGAGGCTCAGGTAGCCTCAATAGCTAGGATACTATTCATCATCTTCAGCTGGTGTGCAAACTGTAGGGGTAGCATGGCCGCAGTTTATGCATTGGTACTGTATCTTCAAACCTATCCATTCTTAAGGAAATCAGCCCTGAGTGCTCACTGGAAGGACAGATCCTGAAGCTGAGGCTCCAATACTTTGGCCACCTCATGAGAAGAGAAGACTCCCTGGAAAAGACCTTGATGTTGGGAAAGATGGAGGGCACAAGGAGAAGGGGAAGATAGTGAAACCAGTCAGTCCTGGTAAAAATCTAGTTGCCATGTCTTAGCCAACTGGAGTAATTTTCAAAGTCAGTCCCAGGCATTACACATTGCAGCAGTCTAACCTGGATGTTACCAAGGCATGAATAAAAGCTGTCCAGGTTTTGTCTGTCCAGAATCAACTGTCGTTACCAGGCCAAAAACCCATTGGTGAGATGGGTTAGAAATTTAGATTGAGGGTATTGAAGGTTTGGGTGAGGGTCAGTCTGTATAATGCCCCGAGTCTGTTCCAATTCTTGGATTCCTGTATTTGTGGGGTTGTTGTTGTTGTTGTTGTTGTTGTTGTTGTTGTTACTATTCCCCGCCCATCTGACTGGGTTGCCCCAGCCACTCAGGGTGGCTTCCAACATATATAAAAACATAATAAAACATTACATACTATAAAGCTAGGGACGCAGTGGCACTGTGGGTTAAACCACAGAGCCTAGGACTTGCCAATCAGAAGGTCGGCGGTTCGAATCCCCACAATGGGTTGCTCAGTCCCTGCTCCTGCCAACCTAGCAGTTCGAAAACACATCAAAGTGCAAGTAGATAAATAGGTACCGCTCCAGCGGGAAGGTAAACGGCGTTTCTGTGTGCTGCCCTGGTTCGCCAGAAGCGGCTTAGTCATGCTGGCCACATGACCCGGAAGCTGTACGCCGGCTCCCTCAGCCAATAAAGCGAGATGAGCGCCACAACCCCAGAGTCGGTCACAACTGGACCTAATGGTCAGGGTGCCTTCAGATGTCTTCTAAAGCTTGTACTTACTCATCTCCTTGACCCTCTGATGGGAGGGTAGAAGATATGAGAGAAAACTTCCCAAATCAGTCCCTTTGTCTAGGCAATGGTTGTGACTGGCTTGTTAAGCACCATAGCTGGCATAACCAAAGAAGTTGCATTATGCCATACAATGAATGGGTGGTCTCCCCACAACCACACTTTGTTGTTGTTTAGTCGTTTAGTCGTGTCCGACTCTTCGTGACCCCATGGACCAGAGCACGCCAGGCACTCCTGTCTTCCACTGCCTCCCACAGTTTGGTCAAACTCATGCTGGTAGCTTCAAGAACACTGTCCAACCATCTCATCCTTTTTCACCTCCTTCTCCTTGTGCCCTCAGTCTTTCCCAACAGTGTGTGAGAGCTGAGCTGTGAGTCCCACCATCTTATGCTCAAGTTGGATATATTTGTAAATAAAACCATATATTCAGAAGACACCACAGTCTCTGCTGAACTTCGGTCAAAGAAAATCAAACCCTGGGAAAGAGTCTCAATCCCTGGAGTCTCTCACCACTCAAAGAATGAGATGGTGTGTAATCCAATGGAGAAACCAATACCAACAGTGATTAATATACTTTTCAGCCTGAGATTCAGGTTGTCAAAACAATAAAGGCCACCTGGGAAGGGAGGGGACTGCTTTTCTCTCCTCTTAACTTTAGCAAAACACTTTAATTCACAGCATTATGGATTAGCCGAAAACGGCCTACTTAATGTTCAGTGTAACTCTGGTTATAAAATTTTAAATCAGATACAAATTTATGCCTTTTTTTTATTTCATGGGCTCTCATAAAAAGCATCCTGGGCTGTTAGTGAAACTTATAAGTGGGTTGAAATATGCAAGCCAAGTGTTATGCACATTTAAGTTTTACATTCCAAATACGAGTATATTAAAGGACATAAAAACTCTGTTATATTTGTGCCGCTAACTCAAGGGAGAAGGAGAACTGGAGACCGTTCCAAGGGATTAAGACCTATCACTTTCTCTGTCAGGACAGAGGATGGCTTCAAGTGGTCATTATGAAGTGGTAACTTACAGGGAATGGAACCAAGCTACGTGCCAGGCATGAGATCTGTGATCATAAGGGATGGAGGAGGAATCTCTTACAGCCGAGTACAATGGGGCATGAGGGAGGTGTGTAAAATTATGCATAGTGTGGAGAAAGTAGATAGAGAAAAGTTTTCTCCCCTCTCTCATAATGCTAGTACTTGGGAAGATCAAATGAAGTGGAATTCAGGGCAGGCAAAAGAAGAAACTTCAAAAGTTGTCAAACTCTGGTATTACCAAGTCCCACTCCTTGAGCTGCACACTTTGGGAATCTGGAATCCCTATGCTGGTGATAGTTGCATTATCATGCAATTGCACAGATCAGTGATGATGATGATGATGATGATGATGATGATGATGATGATGGTGATGATTAATGTTGATAGCTAGACCCAGCAAAGAATGATCAGCACCAATAGAGCCTTCCCATAAATGCTTTGTAGAAAAGCATGTTTTCCAGACCCTCCCAGTCTCCCTATTTTCCAGGAACAGTCCCAGATTTACAGAAGCCGTCCTGGTTTCTGATTTGACCTCAGAATGTTCCACTTTTCTTTAGGATGTCCCTATTTTCATAAGAGGAATATTGGAGGTCATGGTAGGGTGACTCTATTTTCATCAGAAAAATGTTGCAGGACATGGAGTTTTGTGACACCCCCCCCCCCAAGCCTAGGAGATACAACCTATAGAACCTTTAGAAGACATCTGAAGGCAGCCCTGTGTAGGGGAGTTTTTAAATGTGTAATGTTTTATTATGTTTTTATATACAGTGGGTGCCTCGCAAGACGAAATTAATCCGTTCCGCGAGTCTCTTCGTCTTGCGGTTTTTTCGTCTTGCGAAGCACGGCTATTAGCGGCTTAGCGGCTATTAGCGGCTTAGCGGCTTTAAGAAAAAGGAAACAAACTCGCAAGAACTCGCAAGACGTTTCGTCTTGCGAAGCAAGCCCATAGGGAAATTCGTCTTGCGGAACGACTCAAAAAACGCAAAACCCTTTCGTCTAGCAAGTTTTTCGTCTTGCGGGGCACCACTGTATGTTAGGAGCCACCCAGAGTGGCTGGGGCTGTTGTTGTTGTTTAATAGGACGTCCCTATTTTACCAGAGAAACACTGGAAGGTATGCCCCCCCCCCAATATACACTAACATGGCTCAGCTGAATGTTACCTCTCTTTGAGATAAATTCCCATCTCAGTGATTGATTCCCAAATCACCACACTGGCACTGGGCTGTGCAAGTGATTGTGTGGAGGAGGTGGCAGCATAGCATATTTAGCAGTCATCACGACACAGAAAGAGATATGGGAAGCCAAACTTTTTGCTAACGAGGCACTAAATGTTTAACTCAGCATTTTATTTTATTTTTGAGTCAATGAAGATGTGGTGTCTGGGAATGCATGATTCAGCACACCTGAATTCAAGCAGGCTGCAGGGATTTTAACATCTCTCTACGGAACTGGAAGATATGCATCAGGCTGATAAGCAATACCATACACTTGTTGACCTGGGGCTCTTTGCCCAAGGTTGGTGAGTGGAGCAGGGGGAGATCCTGTGGTCATTAAGTGAAACAGTTCAAGGTCAAGCAGTAGCTGCAGTATAAATCCTCAGAGTGCTCTGTGCTCCTGCTACACACTGTAGCTAAACATTTGGTCTTTAGGGGCTTCTCCCCTTGCCTTTGGAAGAAGGGGAAAGTGAGAGGGTATGGATTTTCTACAACAGGCAGATGGTGGTGCTTTGGTTCCTTCAGTTTCAAGAGGCTAACAATATACAGGCTGATCAGAACCAGGTTTGAATTCTGCTGCTGACAGAATTTTTAAGGCACATCACTGCACCCCACCCCATGATGGACTTTTAACCCTACATCCTTTCACCAATACAGTGGTGCCTCGCAAGACGAAATTAATTCGTTCCGCAAGTTTTTTCTTCTTGCGAGTTTTTCTTCTTGCGAAGCACAGTTTCCCATAGGAATGCATTGAAAATCAATCAATGCGTTCCTATGGAGACCGTCCGGGGACAGAGGGGAAGCGCCGCGTGCCTTCCCCTCTGTCCCCGGACCTGTTTAAAGCAAGGGAAGGGGCAGCGAGGAGAATCGCTTCTTCCCGTTGCCGCCCCTTGGTTCAAAAGGGGTCCGGGGAGAGAGGGGAAGGCGCACGCGCCTTCCCCTCTGTCCCCGGAGATTGTGGGGCTGGCAACGGGGAGAAGCGATCTTCTCCCCGCTGCCCCTTGCTTCAAAAGAGGTCCAGGGACAGCGGGGAAGACGTGCTGCGCCTCCCCGCTATCCCTGGAGTTTGCAGGGCAAGCTTCGTTTTGTGAAGCAAGCCCATAGGGAAATGCGTCTTGCGAAGCGGCTAAGAAAACGAAAAACTCCTTCGTCTAGCGAGTTTTTCGTCTTCCGAGGCGTTCGTCTTGCGGGGCACCACTGTACCTAGAAACATCAAGCCTGCAGCACCAAGCGCTGCACACAGGGTGACCACATGTAAAGGGAACAGAACTTATTTACCTTGAAAGCTGCACAGGCTTTATATGAATGAGAGAGAAATGCTTGTACTTACTAGTGTGTGTGTGTGTGTGTGTGTGTGTGTGTGAGAGAGAGAGAGAGAGAGAGAGAGAGAGAGAGAGAGAGAAGACCCTCTTCTATATACAGTGGTACCTCGGGTTAAGTACTTAATTCGTTCTGGAGGTCCGTACTTAACCTGAAACTGTTCTTAACCTGAAGCACCACTTTAGCTAATGGGGCCTGCTGCTGCTGCCGCCGCGCTGCCAGAGCACGATTTCTGTTCTCATCCTGAAGCAAAGTTCTTAACCTGAAGCACCATTTCTAGGTTAGCGGAGTGTGTAACCTGAAGCGTGTGTAACCTGAAGCGTATCTAACCCGAGGTACCACTGTATGTGTCAAAGGTTCTGGAGCCCTATCTTTATTTACATTTCTTCATCATGCTGAACTGCTTAACTGGGGGACAAGGAAGCCTAGATGCAATTGGTGTGTGCAGTTTTTGTTATGTAAATAGCAGACGGGGGGGGGGAGTCTGAGCAGACACTCCTCTAGCTGGTCTAAGGTGGAAGCAAGGGTGCTACCAAGGCCCCGGCAAAAATTCTCTCTCCAAAGCCGCTACAGTGGTACCACGGGTTACATACGCTTCAGGTTACATATGCTTCAGGTTACAGACACCGCTAACCCAGAAATACTACCTCGGGTGAAGAACTTTGCTTCAGGATGAGAACAGAAATCGTGCAGTGGCGGTGCGGCGGCAGCAACAGGCCCCATTAGCTAAAGTGGTTCTTCAGGTTAAGAACAGTTTCAGGTTAAGAACAGACCTCCGGAATGAATTAAGTACTTAACCCGAGGTACCACTGTATTTGCATTTCAAGGGAAGTTTTCATTTGTACCAATGCCCTTGAAATTCACATAACTGCTTCAGTCACTCCTCTAGCTGGTCCCAAAGATGCTCTGGCTTCCCCTTGGCTGCTATTAGTATTGGCATATTTTTAAAATCTGCATGCTAATTGCATTCACATAGTAAACATCACATCCAGTGTGACCTAAGAAGAGAGAAGAAGTGGAGGAACCCTGTTAGGGATGAGATGGATTTTATTATTATTATGTATTTCAATGTAGAGTGACACAATTCATACTTCCTTAAGTAATATGCGAACTCAATGCAGCAACCTTTTGAAATTCACAAGTCTCTGAATGTTGTGACACAGTTTTTCCTCTCCCCCCCCCCCGCCCTTTGCCCCATGTGTATGCTAGGGGAAAGTGAACCAAAATGCACATATTCATGGAAATAACAAACAAAATGCATTATTTGGGGGGAAATCATTTGCTCTCTCTCTCTCTCTCTTGCTCCCTCCCTCCCTCTCTCTCTCTCTCTCTCTCTCTCTCTCTCTCTGTGTGTGTGTGTCTAAATCAATGCTTATATTAATCAAAATGCCTACAATGCATATTCATTTTTATGCAGACTTTTAAAATGAAAGCATTACAAATGCAAAATAGGGTGAACTGAGCTTAAAGGTAAGAAAAATGTGAAACTGAAAATGGATGTCCATTCCTATGGGAAATGAATCCCAAGGTGCCCATCCTAACCATTAGTTTATTATGGAGCACGTATAACAAAGGGGCTTCTATCCAAGACCGAAAGATCACATGCATGTGAAAATTATGCCAGAGGGTCACCAGTAAGGTGCCCACAGATACCACTCCACCCACAGAGATCTTCCTTGGTACTTATTAGGGTTGCCATCTTTTGAAGAGCAAAAAAAAGGGGGGGAACACATTTGCCAACTTCTACTTTAAACTATGGATCACTATGTACCCATGAAAAAGAGGATGTGTCCTGGAAAAAGAGGACATAGGGCAACCCTACTACAGGTTCTACTCCTATTGAAATTTGGCTTGAAAGAAAGATTCTGTTGTTACAATAAAATAGGTTGTGGTGTGTGTTTGGCTGTGATATGTGTCACAACAATACCTTTGGCTTGAAAATGAGTCCACGGGCCCCAGAAGGTTTGTGACTCCTAAATTAAGTGCTGTTGAAGAAAACCAAACAGACTTAAATATCGAAAGCACTGCCTCCATAGGGGTTGAAAGAACCAATCGTTGACCTGTGTGAGTACAATTCATTTGTCAAAGCAAAGGAAGTAGACACTGTTCAACAGGAAACACATTCCATACAGCTGGTGGTAAAGGTGAGTTTGAGTCACTTTGGTCATTGGCAGAACCCTCTGTTTTCCACTTGTGGAACTAAATGGAGTGGGTAGTCCACGACTCATGGCTAACGTACAACTCACCAAGATTTCCTTTCCAGTCTTGCATAGTGATAACTCTTGCTCAGCTGGTCAATCCATAAGTAAACCTAGATGAATCAGACACAAAATATCACTGCTAGGTTTCATCAGACTTCCATTGACATAAATAGTTCCTGAGCCAGGCATTGCATTCACGTAAGCGGCCATCGCTTCAGCTTTCGTTTCATCCTGTCACATCTCATTTATAAACCAGCTCTTTAGCAGAGAGTGGGAGCCAGTCAAGAGGGAAGGCCACAGATAATAAGCAAATACAATCAAGCTCGCGGAAGTAGGCAATCATTAAAGCTGACATCCCTTCACATATTTATTAATTATGGATCCATTTAGATAATGAGCATTGTTTAAGTTGCTGACAGAGGCATTATGCTGCATTTCTCAAAGCCATAGCCCAAACCATGATCACGAGTAGCGATAAGACTGAAAAGCAAATATGAAAAGCAAGTCAACTTTACGGTTCTGCAAAGGCAGACAGGGCATGCGAGTCCGACAGTCATAGGAGGAATTATGCCAACTTGCTAAGGAAATGCAAAGGGGGAGCTTCCGTGCGTGATTTCTGCTCAAGGTATTTGCATTTTAGTGAGATGCTGCCATATCTGCCTAGGATCTCATACAGTAGTACTGGATGTGGTGAGGTGGAAAAATAGGGATGGGAAATAAATTCAATTCAGTTTGTATTTAAATCTGAATTTATCAAATTTGCATTTTCTGAAACAATATGAGAAGCAAAGTTGCCATTCAAAATTCACACTTGTCTGAATTTTGCGGTGCAGTTCTCCAACGAATGCATATATTGAAAAATGCATATATTAAAGGGAGATGTACACAAAAGCTAAGATATTAGTGAAAATAACGTACAAAAATGTATTATATTAGGGGGAAATCCTTGCAAAAATATATAAATTACTCAAAACTGCATATAAAAATGTGTTTGTTGGGATAAATTCACATTCAAACAACTGAAGGATTGTTCTTAAAAACAAAACAAAACCCAAACAATCACAAATTGCTGAAATGTGGAGAACTGAATTTAAAATCGGAAAAAATGTGAATGTGAGAGAGTTGAAATGCACTATCCCTAGCAGAGCCACCCAGTCACCCTTCCAACACAAGTGTCACAGCTGCTTACTGGCCTGGGGCATGGTGGAGATGGCCTTGGGCCTCAAAGGTGTTCCAGAAAGAATGACAGGTTGGTCCTATGGTGGACACATACAGTCCTTCCTTTTCTGCTGCGATGAAATTGGTCTGTGTTTTCTGTGATTCCCCCCTCTGTAATTCTATCCCTCTCCATTTTCTTTCTCACTCAAGTTTTAGTTCCACTATCCTTTCTGGACCTTAGAAAGAAACTGGCAAGCCACAGAACTGCTGGTCCAACAATATCCAGGACTTGATTGGAGCTTTTTATGGCTCAAAGCTCAGATCATACCTCCCAGACACTGCCCCTTTCTTGAGGAGTAGACGGCTTTAAAGGGGCAGACTTGTCAGTAGGCTCTTAGTACTTTCCCTCCTCCCCAAGAATTTCACCCACCCAGACTTATTTGTCTACATGAACAGGTTGACATGGGAATACAGATGACATGGAGTTGAGGCGGTTGGTTCTGGGTATGTGTGCAGGCTCTGGGGGGTTTGGGTGGTGTGTTTTATCAATGCACCCCTGTACATTGCTAACATACATTAGGGGGGGAAGGTGCCTACAAACTTAAGGAACTGAAAGCAACCCATGTGTGCTCTAATTCAGATTTCCCCCAACCGCTTGGGACTTGCAACATCTCTGACCATTTGCCATGTTGTCTGGGATTAATGGGGGTTCTAGTCCAACACACCTGGAGGTGTCAGGCTGAGGAAGGCTGCTCTAATTCTAGGAATTCTCTTAGTTGAACTGGGGCAGAGCAAACCAGAGGAATGTTGAAGGAGTGAAATCCCCTCATCCCCAGAACATGCATTTGGGGTCCTCTGAACCTATCTTCCACATCACGTCTCGATTCTGTCCTGTATTGGTCAGTTCCATTCTTGTCCTGATTACCAGACTATGTAGGGAACACATATTATGGCTTTGCAATGTCATACATTTGTTCTGTAGTACTGTGCTCAAGGATTTTGAACTGGTATATAGCAGTACTGCTATCACTGTGAAATGCTTCTATTAAATCCATAATATTATGCATATTATGCAGAAACATCTCTCCCTGCAGGAACCAAGTTGTTTGGTTTATTTTTGCTCCCGGAATGAGTAGCCTTTTCTTTTAAAAATGACAATTTTGTCCTAATGCTAATAGATTCACACTCTGGTGCCCTTGTGGGTAGGGAAAAGGGGGGGGGGTAAATTGGGTCCTTTTAATTGAGTTTATTCTCTTTTCTCTGCCATGATGGATTGGGGAAAATATAATGGCCAATTCATCATTTAGCTGCTGCAATTCTATATTTTTCACCTTTGCTTTCTAAGAGGATTTTTCATCATCAGAAATAATTCCTAGACTTCCTATGTCAAGATGCAGAGAGTAGTATGGTAAGTGTGCTTCCTCTCAAATCACTTAAGCCCACCACCTCAGGATGGTTTATAGCCATGACATCACCAGAAGTAACCCTAATCCTATAAGTCCAGCCTCAGAAGTCTTGGAAATCTTTCCATAGAAGAGAAGGACCAGAAATGAAGCACATTGCACTACCATGAACCAATAGAAGGAGGTTTTAGATTCCTGAGACAAAATGGGAGGCAGAAATGGCATTTCCAGGCCTTCTCTGGATTGGCTCAGTGGGGATATTTGAACCCTCTACAACCACCATAGACCAATAGGAAGAGGTCTTAGAGCTCCAGGACAAAATGGGAGATCAGACATTGATCTCTTTAAAGATTGGCCTAAGGGGTCAAGCATGATAGGCTACTCAAGCCAATAGAAAAATGTTTTAGACCATAAAGATGAAATAAGGGTCAATCCTTCCTCAAATTTGTTGAAAGTGGTCACTGTGAACATGCCCTGTTGCCACAGACCAATAAGAAGCCTTTTTGAATCCAAGAAGCTCCCAGAGCCAATCAAAAGACTGAGCTTTGGGGTCGATATTGAATTCCCAGACAAGCAAGACCATAGAGGTAACCAGCACCCATTTGAGACCTGTGGGGTTTCCTGCTCTCCTAGCACTCAGAAGGAGAAAGATAATGCCTACAGGTTGGTCATTTCCTCCAGCAGGTATGAAAAATAGCCTGATAAACGATGTAAGAAAGGAAAGGAAAGATTCTCCTGAAACAGAGACCTTACCTGTACTTCTGCTTACAGAGGAGTAGGTGGCCCTGAAACCACATTCCTTGGAGGATGGACTCCAGTGATTTTGGTTAATGTTGACCCAATGCAGAGTGTGACTATGGGGAAAATGGGCAAAAGGGGCACAGCACCAGCAAACTTATTTGGCTCTCAGTCAGGTTCACCCACCGGCCTTTTTACTTAGAAGCAGTCCAGCATTGGCTGAAAGTCTCCTATTCCTTAGTCTTAGTTTTGCCATTGTAGATCTCAGCAGGGAGGAGATTGAGAACAAAACTATAATTAATTGGTTGTGCCTGTCATTGGCTCCAGCGCCACCTGCTATTGATCTTCTGGTCTTCTGTCCTACCAGTCCCAAGGGGTACCAGCCACCTCTGAACTATGGAAATAGGGGAGGAGAAGCATCCTCAAGAGGGAACCCTGAAATTGTCCCTAGAAGGTTATAAAAGTCTTTGGCAGTGTGAAAACTTTTTTTTCAGAGATCGGGAAAAATCATGCTGGCAGCTATGGCTAGTAAAAGCAAGAAATTATCTCATTAAATCTCTTCATTTGCTGCCTGAAGAAGCTCTATTAAAGCCTCAGATAGGATTAAGAAAGGGCATCAAGATGAATGGAGTGTGGCCATGCCAAGTAGGGCTTTTGCAGATTACATCATTCTTTTTCAAGAAGAGAGTTTTTGACCTTAAAATAATGCTAAGCAGCTTAATAAAGTACGTAAGGAAGGACAGCGGGATGACTATGAAGGGCAAAATTATTATTAGATGAAGGAAGCCCGAGGATAAGGCAATGCTGTAGGCACAGTCCAATTCTTAACACTGAACAAATTCATGAATCCAAACCCCCAACATTCATCAATTTTAGCATATCATGGTCCACCTTGTCAATGCCCATACATCTCAGTGAAAGTGGGGGGTGTCACAAAATGGCCAGGAGCAGGAGCCCACTGTCGTTTGTAAACTAGTGACCTATGCCAAAACCAAGGATGAAGGTAATGCTTAGACTGATGATGCCATGACCCCAGCGTGCAGCAGCAATCAAGACTTGGTGTTGGAAACTACAGAATCTCAAGCTAAGATTTCAGACCAGATTCAGGCTTCTGAGCCTGATCCTAGAGATCAGAAAGTCCACTGAGCCTGAGGCTGATAGACAGGAGCCCTCAGAAGAACCTCCCATATCACCAGGGCCTGTGGGGCCAGAGCTAGGATCCTAATGGGACCTTCTTCTGAGAAATCAAGTCCAATGGCATAGGGTGTGTACCAAGCAGGAGGTGATAGAAGAGAAGAGAAGTGCCCAGCTTCAGGGCAGAGGGTTGCATTGCAGGAATCCTAAAGTTATCCACAAAGGAGTGGGGCCTGGGAGAGGTAACCTGGGGGCAGAGGCTTTAAAATGCCCTGTCTGCTCTCAACTTTTGTTGGAGCAAGTTACTTTTGTTGAGAGCCAGTGTGGTATAGTGGTTAAGAGTGGTAGACTCGTGATCTGGTGAACCGGGTTCGCGTCTCCACTCCTCCACATGCAGCTGCTGGGTGACCTTGGGCTAGTCACACTTCTCTGAAGTCTCTCAGCCCCACTCACCTCACAGAGTGTTTGTTGTGGGGGAGGAAGGGAAAGGAGAATGTTAGCCGCTTTGAGACTCCTTCGGGTAGTGATAAAGCGGGATAAAGTGAGGATTGGACGTGTAACATATAATTCCTTAAAAATCAGCACTGGCACACCACAGGGATGTGTGCTAAGTCCCTACCTTGTATTCATTGTATACATACGATTGTGTATCATCTGACTCGTATATTGCAATTATTAAGTTTGCAGATGACACCACCATAATGGGTTTAATAACAGGTGGAGACGAATCAGCGTATACATGGTGCCTAGGGAACAACTTGCACCTTAATATCAGCAAGACAAAGGAGATGGTGTTGGACTTTCGGAGGAAGAGAGGGGAACTAGCCCTGCTGTACATCGTGGAGGGCTGTGTGGATAAAGTCTCTTCCTTTAAATCCCTAGGAGTTTATCTCAGTGAAGACCTTACTTGGAAAATAAATACAACCCAGGTGGTTAAGAAAGCGCAACAGAGACTCCATCTCCTCAGAGTCTTGTGGAAGAACAATGTCAATCAACATCTGGTGGTTTCCTTCTACCGGTCAACAATAGAAAGTGTCCTTTCATACTGCATCACGGTGTGGTATGCTGGTTTGACATCATCTGATAGGAAGTGCCTACAGAGGGTGGTGAATACAGCACAAGATATTATGGGCTGTCCCGTGAATCCACTGGATGAAATAGCGGAAGAACGTTGCCTCAGGAGAGTGAGAAAAATTATCAGTGATGATTCACACCCTGGCCGGCACTTTCTTGATCTCCTGCCCTCAGGCAGAAGATATAGAAGCATGATTAGTCGTACCAACAGGGTAAAGAACAGCTTCTATCCATGGGCTGTTAGGCTGCTGAATGAAAAGATAACAACAGGGCAACTGACTTTCGGGTTTGGTGGGTGTGCATCAGTAAACGAGGGGAATTAACACTAAGAGAGCTGACTGGGGGCTGCTCGTCTAATCTCATTGTATACAAGTTGTAAAAGTGACAATGAAGTATTTCAATTTCAATATCAAAGGCAAACTCTTATCCTACTTACTTGGAGCTGTCCGTGGTCCTGCAGCTCCTGACTGGCATCCCACCAGAACATGACAACAGAAGATTAGAGTAAAAATCGCAGTGGTCTTCAAATGTCTGATATGCTGTCACACACATGATGCTTCTTTCAAGCTTCCTCCTGTTGATTCTAGCCCTCCATCTGAAATAACTCTCAGTTATTGCAGATGCAGGGCTAGGGTCAACAGGAAGAAAACTGAAAGAAGCAAATTTCAACAAAACATTAGGAGAAAGTTTCAAATGGTAAGAACTTTTTGAAAGAGGAACATACTTCCTTGGGAAGTAGGCTCTACTGGTAGTATTTGAGTAGAGGATGCCAGATATATTGTTTTAGAATCCTGCACTAAGTTGGTGGTTGCAATAAATGACCTCATAGGTGTGCTTGCATGGTGTAGCCTAGAGAGAGCTCTGAGGTTTGAATATGTGTTTAGATGCACATGACTCTGAAGCTTAACTTCTTCACATCCTGGGAAGAGAGTGTTGTGATAGATAATACAACCCAGCTGTTTTAGTTCTTCTAGAACTGCTAAAAATAGCTCATGATAATAGTATCAGTTCATTTTTGAATAAGGAAAAGAATGCATTGTATTTTGAAAAAAAGTAAACTACATCCAAATGTGAATGTTTCATGAAAAATAAGTAGGACTTTGTAGAGGTAGGTAAAAACAATAATTATATTAAAGAAGGAGTCAAAGCAAGCACATAATGAATTTTGGGTAATTGACATCAGCTGTATTCACAAGGGTAATTTAGAAGAATGTGGTTAAACCTTTCCAGGTTAAACGTTTATCTCAGGTTTGGTGAATTATAAATTTATGTCACAAAAATACTTGGTTTTGTTTATCTGTAAATAGTCAACACAGTTTGGGTTAAGTAATGTGTACTTAACATAATGAGCTGACTACATGGATGCCATGATCAAGATTGTATTAAAAGTTGTTGTGTTAATGTTAGGATCAAGACTTGTTAAAAGTAAATTTAGAGCATACTTTATCTAGAAAACAGTATGTGTCCCCACATTTGTGTAGATGAGGAATGTTTAAGGAAAGTGATTTAGTAAGAGTGAGTAAACTCCCTTTCTATTTATTAAATTTTTGGGAATGTTTAGAAACAGTAGAACAGTTTGGACTGTGAGCCTAATTTATGGGACAGTGACTTACTTTTTTCAGCTGATCAGAGTGCTAGAAGCTGTATAATTATGCTCTGAAGTTTGACTATACCATCTTCCTACTATCTGAAACTCACTTGTCTTATAATAGCTGGTAACACCTGGAAAGTGAGAAAATTGCTCTCTGATCGGCTCATGGATAAGGGAGGGCGTACCTAGAGCCAAGGTGGCATTCAGCAACAAGCAGTCACAGATCCCAGGGTTGACTGATAGGACAACTGCAATTCCATAGGTTGGAGAAAGGGCTGGCACATGGCACAATCACCAATTGCATCTCGAGGCCCCAAGACCCACCCCCAAAATAAATACACACAGACACTTATATTAGTTTAAGTTTTTGGGCAAAAATTTTGGCCACAACTTTATTGAAATACAATCACGTGAGCGGTATTGGCTTAGGCACTGACTCCCCACCATAACTGGCTCCACCTCTCAGATTGATCGTCAAATGGGGTAAACAAAACGAGGGAGCTAGGTCGATGAGGACCAACCTAAGCTCACCCTGGGGTTCCTGTGGTCCTGGCATGGCCCTAGCCCCTCAAGTGGACTTCGGACGAGATCCAGGACCCCCAGATTCCCTTAATGGAATACCCAGTTCCTGGAGGGGCAGGTGATGGCCGCACCTCCCCTCCCCCACAATCCAACTGAGCCAATGCCTACCGCCACCTAAGGGGTAGGCGAAAACCAAATGGCTAAAGCCAATCTGCCAAAGGAAAAATTCCTACCCAGCCCCTGTTCCAAAACAGGTGACCCAAACCAAAGCAAGGCCAAGCGACTCTAACTAAACTAGGGATGCCCCTCCTTGCATCACACTGCTGTTTTTAAAGCCCCTGGGATCACGCCACCCACTGGCTATTGGCTAAAATCGCCTGGTGTGATCCCAGGGGAATGGCCAGGACTTCTTGCTCCTCCCCCCCATTTTAACCCTATCAGGTGAGCTCTTGGGTCCCGCACGCAACCAGGACCCTCTGTTATGAGGATCCCATCTGTGCCCCTCAGCTGGCCCGCCCCATCTCCCACACCATACTTTCTGCTACCCTAAATCACCTGATTGGACCCACCTGCTCTCCCCAGCTCCTCTCCTCCCAGACACATCTCCCCTCCCTCAATAAAAACAAATAAACAACAAAAATCCTACGCAACTTAAAAGCAGTTAAAACAGTAAAGCAAATAATAATAATAATAATAATAATAATAATAATATGTTTGTCAATAAAAAAACAGAGAGCAAACTTTGATTTCTCCCATACTACAAATTATGGTTGAACTAAGTCAGTATAATTCTAGGCATAACCTTTTGTTGAAGTGTATTAATTGGCTAGAGATGGTAAATTAGCTTAAGAAAGACTGGCATTATAAATTGATAACACTTGCAAAGCTAAAATTCCAGATAGCTGAACCTTGAAAAATGACTGAAAAGAATGAACAATGAGTCCCTAAATTCCAAAATCTGGATATGATAGGGACAGTGATTTATGAGCAGAAGATACCAGACACTGCACCTGTTAAATATGGATAGATGGAGTCTACAGTGTGCAGCTATTGAGGTAAGGCACATCAAAAGGAGGGGGGAATGTATCTAGCCCCACCAATGCCACCGCCCCACCACCAAGTCTGCTGATACTTTCCTGTTGTGTGTGGGTGGTGTAATTTGGCTACTTGCTTAAAGAACTGATACCCTCTCACTCTTTTAGCTTTCTCAGATTCCATTCCTTACAAAGTTGACTGAACTTAATGTACACACTTGAAGTACATTAGAAGCTTAATAGCCTTATTCATGGGGTTGTTTGCAATGTACTTGTAAGCATGCTAGCACCATAGATGCCTTTGCACTGGAATTTACTGTCGTACTGCTGGAACGATTACTAGCATTCACACTGGACCAGCGACAGTTCAACTATAAATTAGTGTTAGAAGATCCAATAGCCAGTCAATGTTGTTTCCTGTGAGATGATTGAAAGAGAAAGGAGAGAACAGATCTAGAGTACAATGTGCTACTTCTATCTCCATGGGCACAAAAAAAAGTTAGACAAACTGGCCTTTTCTACAGAAACAGCATCCAGATTTTGACTTCATAGGACAGGGCTGTGGATGGTTTGGTATGAGTAGAGATGGCTGTCTACTCTACTAGTGGTTCCAGCCTCCTACCAGTCATTGGATGGGCAGGTGGGGGGCTTGTTGGCAAAATCCCCTCCAGCAAAGCTGGGTGGAAAACCCCAAAATGGAGAATTCCACGGGTTGGTCTGAGCTGGCCCAGGATCTGCTAGCAGCTGTGACAGGTGGCAGAGAAGCAAAGTATTCTTTTGCTGGGATTAATGTTAAGAAAGCTATGGCCATTTCAGAAAAAAATGAATGCAGGGGAATGCATGAGGTAAGACGATTCCCTTTTGAAGGACATCTTGCTCTTAAGTATGATGTACAATCACATTCCTCGGGGCACTACTAAATCTTGGCATCTGAAGAGCAAATGTGTATTCTATCCAGCAGATGGAGGCTGAAATTCTATCTGCATTGAAGCCCTTTTGAACACAGTGGGACTCACCCCTCTGCTAATGGGGCAGAGTGAGAAACAACAGAGTATTGGAACTGAGCCTTGGCATGAACAAAACAACAAAACAAAACAAAACAAACACCCTTCCTGTCTGTAAACGCAATTCAGCAAAGGGAGAAATTTTCTAGGCCAGGCTTAAAAGAATGTGTTGTCCCCCATCCTACTTGCTATACATACACACTTTTATAAAGCCATCATTATAAATTATATCTGAAGGCAGCCCTGTTTAGGGAAGTTTTTAATGTTTGAAGCTGTATTGTGTTTTTAATATTCGATTGGGAGCCACCCAGAGTGGCTGGAGAAACCCAGCCAGATGGGTGGGGTATAAATTATTTTGTGGCCCTTTTTTCTGAAGAAAAGAAATTCGGGAAGGATTTTTTTGTTTTTTTGAGGGAGGGGGGTAAAATTCTCCAGTTGTGGTGAAGATGGTAGGGAGAGTTTTCCCTCTCAATATGTGACACAGTCTTAAACACAGTTTACTCCCTGACATTATTTCTGCTCCCTTTCAAAGCAGTACCTAATAACTGCTAATTAAGTCTTTTGTTGTCTTATTCTGAACTAATGAGGATTAATTAAGCCTGCTTGTGCTTTCCTATTTCAGTGCTTGCTTCAATAATCTGGGGAGCTGTAGATTCTCAAATCCTGTCACTGGTTAACGTAAAGATCCTTATTCACTTTCTTTTTAACACTCTCCAACAGCTCAGTTTAGTTTATTATTTTTATCTGGCTTTCTAGTTCAGGAAAAATCAAAACAGCTTACATGATATAATGAAAAATGAAGAAAGAAAATGGCTTTTCTCTCTATTCTCTCCCCATCTTGTCCAATATCAACGTGAAACCACTGAATAAAGCCATTTGGGGATTTAGGCTGCTGTGTCAGTACACTAATGACACACAGCTCTGCTCTTAATCTAATTCAGGTGGTGCAGTGCCAATGTCCGGGACTGCTAATGATCCAGATGAGAGACAATAAACTGAAGGTCTATCCCAATAATATGGAGATAATGTTGGTAGGTCAACCATCTGACTTGGGAGATGGTGTGCAAAGTACGAACTCAATCGCATTTAATGCTTGCAGAAATTCCACATTAATCCCAAGTTAGCTCTGCAAAAGACCACTCAGACATGATACGGAGTTGTGTTCTTCCTTAAGGATCAGGTTCATAGCATGTGTGTGTGTACTGGATTCAGCTGTCACTCTCTCTTGTGCTTCAGGGGTACAAAATACAGTGGTGCCCCGCAAGACGAATGCCTCGCAAGACGGAAAACCTGCTAGACGAAAGGGTTTTCCGTTTCGGAGGTGCTTCGCAAAACAAATTTCCTATGGGCTTGCTTCGCAAGACAAAAATGTCTTGCGAGTTCCTGCATGTTTTTTTTCCTTCCCCCCTTTTTCCCAAGCCGCTAAGCCGCTTATCAGCTGATCCTAAGCCGTTAAGCCGCTTAACAGCTGATCCGCTAAGCCGCTAAGCCGCTTATCAGCTGATCCGCTAAGCCGCTAAACCGCTTATCAGCTGATCCGCTAAGCCCGCTAAGCCGCTAATAGCGCTAAGCCGCTAAGCCGCTAATGGGCTTGCTTTGCAAGACGAAATAACTGCAAGACAAAGAGACTCGCGGAACGGATTCTTTTCGTCTTGCGAGGCACCACTGTACTTCCCACTGACTTAGGCTAGTGTACCTATGACAGTCTGGTCTAGGGGAAGGGCCATAACCCAGTGTCTGAGCATCAGCTTTACATACAGAAGGTCCCAGATTCAATCCCCAGCAGTTCCAGGTAGGGCTGGGAGAGAACCCTGCCTGAAACCCTGGAGAGCCACTGCCAGTCACTGTAGACAGTACTGAGCTGGATGGACCAGTGACTCTGATTCAGTATGAGTCAACTTCCTATGTCCCTATGCAACCCATGTTGTGCTATTGTCCTGTTTGGACTATTACAGAGTGTTGTTTGTGGAAGCTGTTTTAGACAGATGAGTCAATGGCAGCTGGGGTGTCATTTTACCTTGGCACAGCTTCACTGACTCATAGTCCATGTATGACTCCACTCCCATCGTCCTGCCTGGACACTGAGGTCCAGCGCCAAGGGCCTTCTGGCGGTTCTCTCATTGTGAGAAGCAAAGCTCCAGGGAACCAGGCAGAGGGCCTTCTCGGTAGTGGCGCCCGCCCTGTGGAACACCCTCCCATCAGATGTCAAAGAGATAAACAACTACCTGACATTTAGAAGACATCTGAAGGCAGCCCTGTTCAGGGAAGTTTTAAATGTGTGACATTTTAATGTATTTTTAATCTTTGTTGGAAGCCGCCCAGAGTGGCTGGGGAAATCCAGCCAGATGGACGAGGTACAAATAAATTGTTGTTGTTGTTGTTGTTGTTGTTGTTGTTGTTGTTGTTGTTGTGTACTAAAGTTCTCACCCTGGGCCAGCAGGGGGATAGTGTAGATAGTTTTCACTCAGGTCCACGTCAGCTATTTTAGGCGGGAAACCCTGGGTTGTTGTTGCTACAATGTTGATAGCCGGCTGCCTATAAAAGCAGGCCGGCTGAGCTGTTGCTGTTCAGTTCTGTTCCAGCTTACAATAAAGAGCTTCTCTGGAGAAATCACTGTGTCATCTGCTATGTTCGCCCACATCTTAACAATTATTATTAATGGGCCCAGTTGAAGAGGCTGGGATTTAATCGGAAGAAGCTAATTCAAACACTTCTTTTCACATGAACCTGTGTGGGCATTAAGATCTGTGTAAGATGCCCTTCTGCAGTGGCAGAGGTAAGTTGACACTTCTGCAGCCTTGCCTGCACCACATTGAGCCCCTAAGTCTTGCTCCTCTCCTTTTGCCTCTTGGCAAGTGGCTTTGATACACAACTTTGAGAAGTGCTGTGTGCCTGTGCCAGCCTGCCAGCCACTGCTGAAGTGTGGGGTGGATGGATCTTGTCCAAGCATCCATATTCTGAATAGCTGAAAGGGAAACATTAACCAAGGGCTCTTTGGAAATCCTGCGCCTTGCAACTTTTAAAGATGGGATTCAATTACATCTAACAGGATGATTTAAATAAAGTCATACATCCTTTGTAGTAGGGATGCAGAATTCTGTTTTATGAAAAGTGCCCCCCCCAGACACCCTGGGTTCTCCCAGTGTGTTATTAGTAGCATCCCCAGGAGTCTCTCTTCATATCAATTTTCTATTACAGTATGTTAGTGTTAGTTATAAATACATTGCATTTCCAACATCAAGCCTCAGAAATATTGCACAGAGACCTGACTGTAACTATTAAGCAGCAGGCAATATGTCTGAATATTCTTTTTTCTTTCTTTCTTGTTATATTTGATGTGGAACAAATCAAGCTTACAATCACTTTACATTTTTCTATTTGTTTTCACGCAGCTGGAGAATCACTGGCACATGTTACTATGCACTGCTTTACTCTTTCCTGGTGTGACTGATGACATTTCCTGCCTTCGCCCCCAGTGGTTTCTCTATTGCTAGATTTTTAGCGCATAGTGTTCTTTCTAAAATGCAAAACAAAATGGTGATCTTAAATGTTTGGAATGCTTGCAAATTCACCACCATGAATTCCAACACCTATAGAAGGTATAGAGCATGAGTAGACAAACTAAGGGATGCGGGTGGCGCTTTGGGTTAAACCACAGAGCCTAGGACTTGCCGATCAGAAGGTTGGCGGTTCGAATCCCCGCAATGGGGTGAGCTCCCGTTGCTTGGTCCCTGCTCCTGCCAACCTAGCAGTTTGAAAGCACATCAAAGTACAAGTAGATAAATAGGTACCGCTCTGACGGGAAGGTAAACAGCGTTTCCATGCGCTGCTCTGGTTCGCCAGAAGCGGCTTAGTCATGCTGGCCACATGACCCGGAAGCTGTACGCCGGCTCCCTCGCCCAATAAAGCGAGATGAGCATTGCAACCCCAGAGTCGGTCACGACTGGACCTAATGGTCAGGGGTCCCTTTACCTTTACCTTTAGGCAAACTAAGGCCCGGGGGCTGGATCCGGCCCAATCGCCTTCTAAAACCGGCCCACGGACGCTCCAGGAATCAGCGTGTTTTTACATGAGTAGAATGTGTCCTTTTATTTAAAATGCATCTCTGGGTTATTTGTGGGTCATAGGAATTCGTTCATCCCCCCCCAAAAAAAAAATATAGTCTGGCCCCCCACAAGGTCTGAGGGAAAGTAGACCGGCCCCATACTGGAAAAGTTTGCTGACCCCTGGTATAGAGATTTAAGGAAGGAGTATTTGTTTGATCAGATACAATTGAGGAGGGTGCTGCAGGCAATGGAGCTTCCTTTTCACGTTTCAAGTCACCTGCAAAACTGACATAACCTAGATGTAGAATGATCTATCCTTTCTGAGGAGCAAGACCCTCAAAGTGTGGCATTCTTCTGAGTTAAAATGCTTATAGCATACTGGCAGAAATGACTGGCAGAATTCGTGACCAGGGAGAAGAGTCGGTGGAAGAAGAATGGAAAAAATTTAAAGACTATCTACAGAAATACTGTAAAATTAATGAATGTTAAAGGGATGGATGTTAAAGGTTAAAACGATGTCTGATGGAAAATAAGTGGTATTCGTAAAAAGATTTCTAAGAAAATGTAAATAGGGATTGACAATTGGAAAATTGATATTTATAATAGGTTAATATCTTGAGTGAGGATAAATGCCATAGGGTAAGGACTTGCTGAATTAAATATTTTGAACTGGAATACAAAAAGGGAGGTGTGAGGAGGTCAAGAAACTAGTGATTGAAGTATAAGATATGAAAATACTAACCTATTTTCTGTTTTGCTTTTTGGTTGTTCTTTTCTTTCCTTTTTTCTTTTCTTCTTTTGTTAGCTGTTTTTTTATTGTGTATTTTTTATGTGTTTTGTCTTTGTATTTTTCCATTTTTGTAGTTTTTTATGTTTAATTTTCTGAAACTTTTTGTTTTTGTGAAACTTTAATAAACATTATTTTTTTAAAAATGCTTATAGCATACTATGTCATGCCATCCTAAACAGAGCAATCCTAACTATAGAAAGTCAAAGTGACTTACCCCTATTTCAAACCCTACGTCCTGAATGCAACGTTTAAGGGAACAGGTTGGGTTCTGTTCCGCCAGCTGAACCAGGGTGAGGGACTCATGCTGGGATATCTCTAGCTCTGCTGGGGTGGATTTCATCCCAGCGTAGACTCAGCTGGGAAAGCCCAGACACCTACCAAATCCAAATTATCTCATTCCAGTGGAACCTGCAATGGGCAGTTAGTCTAGATCTCATTTTTGCTATAAGCTTACTTAGGAAAACCCCTCTATCTCAGCCTCAGTGTCATCTATCTGTAAAATGAGGACAATAATGTTGTCCTCCTTAGATACCTCACACAGTTGTGTTCAGGGTTGTTGTAAGGATTGCTTTGAACTTTTCCCAATTAATGGGAAAATTAAATTGCACTCTGCCACAATGTATTTGAATGGTTAGTGGTTTATACATCATTTGAATAAACAAATAAAAATAATAAAAAGTTGTTGTCTACAGTGGTACCTCAGGTTACAGATGCTCCAGGTTACACACTCCGCTAACCCAGAAATAGTACCCCAGGTTAAGAACTTTGCTTCAGGATGAGAACAGAAATCGCACGGTGGTGGTGTGGCAGCAGCGGGAGGCCCCATTAGCTAAAGTGGTACCTCAGGTTAAGAACAGTTTCAGGTTAAGAATGGATCTCCAGAACGAATTAAGTTCTTAACCCGAGGTACCACTGTATTCCCTTTGTTGGGTCACCCATAACACTTGACAACCCTAAAATCACACACTTCGTTCTTTCCATAAAAGAATGAAAGTGTCAAATATTTATTTGAACAAACTGTATCTTATATGGGATACAAGTTTTTTTGTTTAAAGCTTTTTCTCTATTTTGAAAAGGAAGCAAAGGGAACCTAGAGTCAGAGAACCACTTACTTTATCAGATTTTAAAATATAAACGTTGCTTCCAAAATTCATGGTCATCATAACTAAACTAAGGCCAGGGCTTATTTTATAATGATCATTTTATGATTCCGAGGCAATGGCTGAGAAGGAAGTTAAACAAATGGATTTTCCTATTAAATATCCTTCCTGGGGAACGGTATTAGCATGTTCAGGCATACCTAGTGAATAATATCATTGCCTTTTGCCCTTGTTGTCTGGTTATTAGGGTTAATTTAATATTAATTGTTTGGCAAATCCCGGATTGTGAACAAGTTGGCTATAGTGTTTTTTATTCTGTTTGGGGTGAAAAACATGCATGTGATGATTCACCCCAGTTGTTGCCTCACAATCTGAAGCGAGTCATGTCTCTTTCTAGCTTTCCTGCTGTGTCTGAAAATTGTATCAGAATGTCTCGGATTTTAATAAGCTATCAGGAAATCAGCTTCTTTCCTGCATTTACATAATTAAACGCTTTGTCGATTGCAATCCAAGCAAGGATCAGTCAGTGTTTCTTGCAAAATTTGCACTACCGGGCAAACTGAAAATTGGTTCTCAGCCATTTGGATTGGAAAGCTTTGAATCAGAGGCAGGGGCTCCAGCATCCCATAATTTCCACTGTTGAAATAGCTTCAGAATTTGCCCATGTTTCTCAAACTTTCTAGACTGCTAGGAGGGGAAGCCAATTAGATATGATAGCTGTAGTTCGGACTGTGCTGTGCTGGAGCTGTACACTGTTTTTTGGGGTGGAGGGGAGATGTTTGGCATACAGAAATGGGAAGAAATTAGATTCAGTTCACATTTAAAGGTGAATCTACTGAATTATCATCTTCCAAATCAATACGAAAACTGAAACACAGCCATATTTCAAAAGCCAAACTTCCCTGAATTTCTCATTGCAATCCTCCAGCCAAGTAATGCAGACACAATGCATATAGTAGGGTGAAGTGCGCATATAAATGCATATATTAGCGAAAATAACATTAAAAACCATTGTATTATGAAACATGCTTTGCAAAAAATGGTGTCTATTAGGCAAAATTGCATATGGAAATGTGTGTATTGGTAGGCATTCAGGCTGGTGAATTTTCATGAGGGTGCTAAAAATAAATAAATCACACACTGATGTAGAAATGTAGAGAACTGAACATAAGGCTGAGGGGAAGAAACTGTGATAAACCAAAATGGACATCTTCTCACACTGGTTTGCACCCTGGCGGGACTTCCCTGTGACCATGTGACATGGTGTGGTTCTCTGAGCATTCTGGGAAGCCCTTGTGCAAATGCCTTGCACTGCAGCAAGTGTACACAGAGTGTTTTAAAAAGGATTGAAGGGTAAAAACAATAAAAATTACAGCCCTTCCACCCCATGAAATTTAACCCCGCCAGTGTGGTGTAGTGGTTAAGAGCGGTAGTCACGTAATCTGGGAAACCGGGTTCGTGTCTCCGCTCCTCCACATGCAGCTGCTGGGTGACCTTGGGCCAGTCACACTTCTGTGAAGTCTCTCAGCCCCACTCACCTCACAGAGTGTTTGTTGTGGGGGAGGAAGGGAAAGGAGAATGTTAGCCGCTTTGAGACTCCTGAAGGGGAGTGAAAGGCGGGATATCAAATCCAAACTCTTCTTCTTCTTCTTCTTCTACTAAAGAGGCATTAGAAGGCCCCAAAAATGAAAAGGAGGGAGAGGACATGGCGTTTTGAACAACACTAGTTATTGCCAGACTTTAGAGTGTGGCTCTTCATGTGCTGGTGAAAAACATGCCTAATGTCAGAGGGGGTCAAAGAAAAATCCTACACTCCGGATGCATGAACAAGATTGGCTCTCTGTCTAGTTGCACATTTCACTACGCTATGCATAAAAGCTCTGAGTATACGTACTGGAAATGACAACTTCTGGGCTGCAATCCTGGTTAGAAAGTCTTATTCCATTCTAGGCATTCATAAAAAGAACCAATCAAACTGACAATCAATCTCTAGTAGAGCAGAAAGCCACTGCATTTTGTCACTGATAGATATTTTTAAAGGCTTTGCAAAACAACATAAAGGGAATATCTTATTAGTAGACAGCGGCTGGAACAGCGCGCTATGCAAATGATGCTTTCCAGAAGACATCTTTTATGGAAATTAATATCCTATATTCATTACCCAGCTGCAAGATTAGAATTAGAGCCGTGTCAGTTATGTAATAACACAAATAAAATCTCAGTGCAATCAAGCACCAATACTCGGGTGAAATAAAAACTATGCAGAGGGCAGGGTTGTGTACTCTGAGCTTCTTGCCTCTCTCTTCCATGCTGATTATTCTTTGTTATAGCCTAACATGCCCCAAGACAAAGACTAGAAAGTAAACAGCCAAGCTGCTTATGACACTTCCTATTTCAGTAAACATGCTATGAGGGGGGAAATGGAATCTGGGCTCCTGTCCTGCAAGCTAAACATCAAACCGTGAGATGCTTGTGGTGCAGAATGTGGCAATATTTCAAGTGTTTCAGCCAACCAGGCAGGAGACTGGGAGCAACGCAGAATTAATTAGTGTGTGCTGAACTTCCAATTCAGCCCCGTGTGTTCCCTCCCTTTTGCTGTCGGCGTTCATATTTATGCATCTGAAACCTTTTGGAGTGGCAATCCTGAACAACAGGAAGAAGACTGACACCCTCCACCCACCTGTCCCTGTGAAAGCACTGCAAATATTATAGCACATGGCTGAGAAAAGCAGGGTTCCAGTCAGGACTGAATTCCAGCTCCCATCAGTCCGCGCCACTATCAGATATGATGGGAGTTGTCGTCCAGGAAGGTCACATGGTTCCCATCTCTGACTTAGGATCTGGTCCAAAATAGTCTTTCCCAATTTTGCAGCCCTATACGCAGGGTGCCAAGCAAAAGGAGTGGACACAGCTATTTTCAGAAGCTGTCATTGTAAAAAGCAGAGACATCACCTTGCCAACAAAGGTCCATATAGTTAAAGCTATGGTTTTCCCAGTAGTGATGTATGGAAGTGAGAGCTGGACCATAAAGAAGGCTGATCGCCAAAGAATTGATGCTTTTGAATTATGGTGCTGGAGGAGACCCTTGAGAGTCCCATGGAGTGCAAGAAGATCAAACCTACTCATTCTTAAGGAAAACAGCCCTGAGTGCTCACTGGAAGGACAGATCCTGAAGCTGAGACTCCAATACGTTGGCCGCCTCATGAGAAGAGAAGACTCCCTGGAAAAGACCCTGATGTTGGGAAAGATGGAGGGCACAAGGAGAAGGGGAAGACAGAGGATGAGATGGTTGGATAGTGTTCTCGAAGCTACCAGCATGAGTTTGACCAAACTGCGGGAGGTAGTGGAAGACAGGAGTGCCTGGCGTGCTTTGGTCCATGGGGTCACGAAGAGTCAGACACGTCTAAATGACTAAACAACAACAACAAATTGTTAAGAGAGTCAAGTGTCCTCTAGCACCAGCCATTCTGTCAGGTTGCATGAGTTTTGTGGGAGAGACCAGCAACTTTTAGCTCCTGCTTTCCTTTAACACTTTCTATTCCAGCTGATCATTTTAAGAACTCTGTCAGTAATAACTAGTACTTGAGTTTGCTTTTTTTGCTCCTTCTTCCCCAATCTCTTTCTATCCTTTTGTGTCATATCGTTTAGGATTTAGGTTGCATTATTGATCTTTGTAAGCTTCTCTGGGAGCATATTGAAGGTGGTGAAATTAGTAAGCAGCTCTGCACTATCTACTAAGAGTATGAATCTTGGTGACTCTGAGGGATACTTGGTTTGCTCAAGGCAGAATCTCTACAACGTCTCCAAAGCTAAAGGAGAGACCTTCAAAGGCAGCTCACACACTCAGACATTAAGAAAATGCTGAAGACCTTATGTCCACAAGAAACAAAACATTTATCTCCAAGCTTTTACCATTTAAGGAAAACATCATCATGAAAAGAGGGTGGTGGGGAGGGATTGCAATACGGGGATGTGCATCTGAATCTGGCAGTTGGGCTGCCGGATCTCACCCAATCTCTTGTGAGCTAAGTTTGACAGGTGGGCAGGACAAACTATCTGTCAATCACATTACGTTGCAATGACATCAAGTGACCCATTTTTGCCTGTGCTGATTATTGAGCTTCCAACACACAACAGGGGCGTAGGAAGGGGGGCAGTGTGCCCCGGGTGTCATTCCAGAGGGGGGTGACAAAATCCCCCCTGGGCAGATCACTGCCATCTGATTGCCCCCCTGGGCAGATCACCTCATCCTCATGGGAGGCGAGCCCCTGTGGGTGGCTTGCCCCGCCCCCAGGTGCACGGCATGTGTGGACTCCAGGTGCCTGAGCAGCTAGCTCCTCCGCTGACACACAACAATTATTGGCCTTGCGTAGCATTGGGCATAGAGTTGGCAAACTTCCAAAATCAGTTGATCATTTTGACTTGCCCACTCAACCGTTTGATCTGTGGAATGGGGACTGTCACATCTGCACTCTAGTTTGCAGCTGTATTATTTATCATCAAAAACATGGGGGAACAGGATAGTTTTAAAATGGTTCTTAAAGAATTCCAGTGCAAAACTATCAGGGGAGGGAGCTACAGAATTGGAGACCATTACAGAAACTGTCTCTCATAACCCGCTTCCTAACTTCTGAAAGCAAGAGTATCAAGAACAGGTCTTCAGCTGATGATTCCAGTGGATGGAAAGGTTCATACAGAGGAAAGTTGTGATTTTACATCTCCGTTCCATAGGTTAAGAAGAAAATAAAACCCATTTTCCACAGTATATGCCCTGAGTAGAACAGACTGGACTTTCAATCTAATACTCTTTTCTAGAAAGCAAGTTGCTGGTTCATCTCTCTCTCTCTCTCTCATGGTCCAGTTTGGGATGTGGGGGTGCCTTCACTAAGGTTTGTGCTCATGTCTTTGATGTTCAGACTTTTAAAAGTTGTATTTAAGCTAAGGGTATCATGAGAATTCAAGCAGGGATGCTTACATATGCAAGCTCACCTCTTCAGTTCTGGTGAGGAACCTTCCATTGACTGAATCCCCACTTCACTCTGCCCAGAGGTACATAAATACACACCAGGTTATGCAAGAAGTGGCATCTTTTCCCTACAATGTAGGACCTACAAGAAAGTACAAAGTCACTTCTTCTTAGTGAAAATAGCAAAGGGAACATCATTTTCCCACTAGGAATTTTGGAACTTGTAGCACCAATCTCAGTACCCAGTAAATCCACTGGAGGCTGGGAACATATAGAATTACAGAACTGTAGAGCTTGAAAGGGTCTCAGTGGTCATCTAGTCCAAGCCTCTGCAATTTTGGTGGTCACCATTGCCTCTATCAACTCTTGGCACAATCAGTTGGGAGGGGGAGAGCCTTTGAGGATGGGGGAAGGCGGCATCATCTTTGTCTAGTATTTGATAAGTGCCAAGTCTCTTCCAACATTGCAGAAAAGATGCAGTTTCCCCACAGAGGGGATATAGCGGGGAGTGGAACTTTATGCTTGAAAAGTGAGTGCACTTACCCCAAGCTATGGTCTCTTGCCATTTGTGAACTGTCCAGGGGAAGGACTGTGTGGCAGCAGCTCTGCGGTGGGGAGTCTGCTTCCAGGGAGGGGCTGCTCATTATCAAGGGAAAGACAGCCAGAGCCACCACCATAGGAGCCAACTCCTAGGGGTCTTTGCCCCCCCCATAAAACATCTGAGGGGGCTGTGCCCCTCCAAAGCTGATGGGCATTGCCATTCAAATGGTGCGTGTGCACCACATCTTGTGATCAATTATGTGGGGCGGTGCTTATTTGGGCCCCCAATGTTTTATTCAAATTGGTACCCCTGGCCTTGTTGCTCTACTAGGGAGTCAGAAACTGCATAGGCAGAACTATTTGATTGCATTATAAAGACTGTAACTTTAAGAACTTGTGTTTCAGCTTGCTTTCCTCTCCCCCCCCCCCCGTTCTTTTTTCCTCATGTGCCATGCCTCTTTAGACTGTGAACTTGAGGGGAGGGACCATCTTAGTAATGAATTTTGTAAGCCATTCTAAGAGGCTTTTTCCGTTAAAGGAAAGGGTGGAGTAGAAATGTCTTAAATCAGCTTTCACTAGCCCAGCATAGTTTTCCCACCATGTTCCCTTTGCTTAGACTAACTTGGTTCCATATTTCTTCCTAGTGGGAAGGGAGCTTAAAGAGGTCAGATGACAAAGTGTGTGCTGTTCCCAGCTGCCCATCCATCATGGGGCGTCCTTTATTGACTTTTTGGAGTTGATGTTGTTAATTTCTTGTGTGGGGTCCTTGAAGCAAAAATGAAATAAGTTTATTAAGGAGTGGCAAAGCAGCACTTCTCTTGCTTTGTGTGTGTGTGTCTGTGTGCACTCAGCCGATCAATACCGTGGGAGACTTGGCAAAATATGCTGTAGCCTTGACAGCCCATCCAATTTATGTTTCTTTCTTTCTTCTTCTTTTTTTAAGCTTTTAATATGTGCTAAAGGTCAGGAACTATATTTATCACAACCAAATCTGCTCCAATGATTGGAAGCTATCTCCTTTTTGACAACACAGTTTGGAAAGGGGAACAAAAACTAATTACCACACACACACACACACACACACACACACACCATCTCTCTATATGTGTTAAATCAGACACCCCCAAACTCAGCCCTCCAGATATTTTGGGACTACAACTCCCATCACCCCTAGCTAACAGGACCAGTGGTCAAGGTTGATGGGAACTGTAGTCCCAAAACATCTGGAGGGCCGAGTTTGCGGACACCTGTGTTAAATACTCCACAGTAGGGATGATGGCCTTTTTTTCCTCTTGAGGACAGCATTCCCATGCAGTAACCTGCCTAGGGATGTTGGAGAGTCCCAATGGAAATGGAAATGCAAGCTAACATTGCCAATATCTGCTTATTCATCCTATGTCCGGAACAGCCAATCCAGTGAAAACAATTCATATTTGCTGTTGGAGTTTTTTTGGGGGGTTGCTTTATGCAATTAAGTAAATTGCATAATTTTGCAGTGGCTGACAGCTAGATGAGCAACAGCTTTCAGCAGAAGATGAACTGCAGAGGAATGGAACAGTGCTGTGTGCAACAAATATAGCTGGTAACGGAGAACAATGATTTTTTTATTTCTCAAATTCTGCCCTGGGCCACATCCCAGGAGGGAGGGAGGAAACCAGCTGAGTGGGGCAGTGCTGACATTTCCTTTGGAGCCAAATGGGCATAATTATCATTTTCTCAGGAATTTAGTTTAGTTTTTACTTCTTCATTTTTGTAAAAAGCCTCCAAAGATTTTTAAGGTTGGGTGAGCGTGGGATGGAATAAAATATTACCGAATATGAAAGAGTTGTTAACACCCCACCACAATGAATTCTTGGAGAGACACATCATGAGAGTCTGAACTTAGGGGCTCCAGAATATAGTTCAGTCCAGGACTTCTGCTGTGGTATAGAACAAGCAGCCCTCCAGGTGTCATTAGACTCCAGTGGCCATCAACCCCAGCCAGCCTGGCCAATGGCCATGAATGATGGAAGCTGGAATCTGATAACATCTGAAGGCCTGCATCTGAAGGCCATACACTTGGGCTTTTGCTTCATATTCTCTGAACCTTTTAAAGATCAGTCAGTAAGCAAATCTTATTACACATCCAAAAATGGTTAGACGATATATCAGAATACTGTGAACATTTATTAATACAGAGCACAGCTGTCTTGGAGTACTGAAGTCAGTGACTTGAAGGGAAGTCATGTACATAAATCCATAGATCTGACCACATCAGCTAATGAATTAAACTGTGAATTAATTAGGAGATGTGAATTAGAAAACAGGACAAACAACAGGGCCACATTTATGCAAAGAGGATGAAACAACCTCTGGGCAGTGTATGGACTTCTCCCAAATGTTCCAGTGCTAATTGCTAAGAGCTATTCTGCATTCCATCCTTTAAATGCCCTGCATAACATGCATCATTAATAGAGAATATTCGTTAATTACTGTGGATTAGATTTGTGCGTTCATGGCCGCGTGTTCATTATCAAGTTGTTTTCATGCAAAAATTTCCATGCGAAGGCGATCAGAAAATCTACCAAAGGGAGCATATCAGACCAGTGACTCTAGAACTCATCTTCCTCCCTGCTCCATTACTGCAGAAAGAAGACAAATGAGACACCTTCCCCACTTCATTTCTCTGATAACTTAGTTCCATTCGTCTCTATTCCAAACAACAGATTATTTAAGTCTGATGGAGGATTAAGCACTCTTAGGGGATTTAGATATTTGCAAATTCCAAAACAAACTTACTTGACCCCTAGTGCAGATTGGAACTAAGCCTGCAATACTATACACACTTACCCAGGACTATATGTAAAGGTAAAGGTACCCCTGCCCGAACGGGCCAGTCTTGACAGACTCTGGGGTTTGTGCGCCCATCTCACATCTATTGGCCGGGGGCCAGCGCTGTCCGCAGACACTTCCGGGTCACGTGGCCAGCGTGACAACGCTGCTCTGGCGAGCCAGAGCCGCACACGGAACGCCGTTTACCTTCCCGCTGGTAAGCGGTACCTATTTATCTACTTGCCCCCGGGGTGCTTTCGAACTGCTAGGTGGGCAGGCGCTGGGACCGAGCAGCGGGAGCGCACCCCGCCGCGGGGATTCGAACCGCCGACCTTTCGATCGGCAAGCCCTAGGCGCTGAGGCTTTAGCCCACAGCGCCACCCGCGTCCCTATAGGACTATATGTAGGTCCCATATAAAAAAGCAGAATTTACTTCTGAAGAATATTCCAACACAGCTATTGTTTAAAAGGTGTATCAAACTATATCTGAAAATGTTATTGTGAGATAAAACACAGTTTTGAAATATGTATTGAAAATATATTTAAGCACAATAAAGAAATAATCAAGAAACAGGAAAAGAGCATCTCAGGAATTATCGGCGGATAATTTGACCTTAATTGAATTGAGGCAAAAAGAGATACTTTTGAGATTTAGATCTATTCCTCAGCAACCAGGTGAAGTAATAAGGGATAAAATAACCAAGGCACTTGCACCCTTGCTTGAGATGCAACAACGGGACATGGACAAGGCTATTGATTGTGCCCTTAGGGTTAAATCGCCATATGCTGAGAAGAAAACATTTCCAGGAGACTGACTCGTTCTTTTTAATGGAAAACTTAAGGAGCCAAGTTACGGATTGGTTACAACACCAGATATATGACATGTTTAAATTAGATAGAAAGAATGGGTTGCTGGACCAAAGCTCACAATTTGAAAAAGAACTCTTACAAAATAAGGATAGACTCCTGTCTAAAATGTATAACTTTTTATTAGAATGGGAAACAAAATATGAAAGCTAGTTAAAGCTTCAATGACACGCTGGGCAATAGATATAGGACACAAGATAGATCTTAACCTCAGGGGAAAACTTTGGAAAAGTGACCTGAAATTTACTGCATGCTACTCACTGAAAGTGAATTATTTTAAAATGATTCATAGATGGTACCTAACTCTGAGTAGGCTGGCTAAGATTTATAAAACAGAATCAGATATGTGTTGGAAGTGTAAAGAAATGAAGGGAACCTTTTTCACATGTGGTGGATGTGTAAAAAGGTAAAAGTATATTGGGAAATGATTTATAATGAATTTGAAAAAAATAAATTAAAACTACTTTCTCAAAAAAACCAGAGTCCTTTTTGTTGGGAATAACCCAGACAGAAATTCCTAGGTGTCAAAAAAGGATATTTATGTATGCAACAACTGCGGCCCAAGTTTTGTTAGCCCCAAAATGGAAAGTGAGCAAAGTCCCAACTAAAGAGGACCGGCAACTTACGTTGATAGATGATGCAAAACCTACAGATTTAACACAAAGAATAAGAGAGCAAGAAGAACATATATTTAAAGAAGAGTGGAAAACATTAACCGAATAGATGGAAAATAACTGTATACAGTTGAAAATGCTGGCAGCACTAAGATAAATTCAACAGAGTAAATAATTTTTGATGGATGTAAAAGTGGAAAACTGATTTGAATGGTTTAGTAAAATATGCAGGAATGTATGATATGTAAAATGAACCATGGAAGGAGAAGAAGGGAAGTCACTGGATATTTTAAAGTTTGTAAAATGTTTATTTTGAAATGTTAAATTGAAAACTTAATAAAAAATTATTATTATATTTAAACACAAAGTTACTTGCAGGGTTGGGTTGTTCTTGTTATTTTGATCTTGGAGGGCTAGACCCATGAAGAATTTTAATTTGAAATGTGTTGTGCATTTTTGTACACCTTTTCAGATTTAATCTCATCATGTTTTGCTGCTTCTTGAAGAATATTGTGCTGCATGTTCTAATCACAGGACTCCAGAATAGCATAGCTTTGGTCAGCTAAAGGAAAGATCAAAGGTTGTAACCAGAGGTGCCATCTTCTAGGAGCCGAGTACTTTGGGGCAACCCCAATATATTTAGGGAATAGGCCAGGGACCCCCAATTTTCAAAGGGGGCAGAGGCCAAGCATGGAGCCAACTGCAGTATGGTTTCAGTGGCTGGCTCCTCCTCCTCCTGCCGCCACTAATGGGAAACAGCAGAGAAGCAGCCCCTGGCTGGCAGCAGCAGCAGCAGCAGCAGCAGCAGCAGCAGCAGAAGGAGGGGCTATGGCCATTGCAGCCACACTGCCTCCATGCTGCCACCATAGAATCATAGAGCTGGAAGAGACCACAAGGGCCATCGAGTCCAACCCCCTGCCAAGCAGGAAACACCATCAGAGCACTCCTGACATATGGTTGTCAAGCCTCTGCTTAAAGACCTCCAAAGTAGGAGACTCCACCACACTCCTTGGCAGCAAATTCCACTGTCGAACAGCTCTTACTGTCAGGAAGTTCTTCCTAATGTTTAGGTGGAATCTTCTTTCTTGTAGTTTGGATCCATTGCTCCGTGTCCGCTTCTCTGGAGCAGCAGAAAACAACCTTTCTCCCTCCTCTGTATGACATCCTTTTATATATTTGAACATGGCTATCATATCACCCCTTAATCTCCTCTTCTCCAGGCTAAACATGCCCAGCTCCCTTAGCCGTTCCTCATAAGGCATCGTTTCCAGGCCTTTGACCATTTTGGTTGCCCTCCTCTGGACACGTTCCAGTTTGTCAGTGTCCTTCTTGAACTGTGGGAGAAAGGTTGTTTTCTGCTGCTCCAGAGAAGCGGACACGGAGCAATGGATCCAAACTACAAGAAAGAAGATTCCACCTAAACATTAGGAGGAACTTCCTGACAGTAAGAGCTGTTCGACAGTGGAATTTGCTGCCAAGGAGTGTGGTGGAGTCTCCTACTTTGGAGGTCTTTAAGCAGAGGCTTGACAACCATATGCCAGGAGTGCTCTGATGGTGTTTCCTGCTTGGCAGGGGGTTGGACTCGATGGCCCTTGTGGTCTCTTCCAACTCTATGATTCTATGATTCTATGATTCTATTCTATGATTCTATGGAGCCTCTCAGGCCCTGCCCTAAGCCAGGTGGAGAGAGGCAGGGCAGGGCCCTTCAGAATGATGTGTAGAGCAGAACAGAGTTTAGAGATGCCCAGATGTAGTTTGAGACTGCTTGGGAAACATCCAACACAGGAGCCTTAAAGTGGGTTGAAGGCAGGAGCTGTCAGTCCTGGCAGGACTTACTGGGAAGTGTTTTCTGAGTTGTACTCCATTTCTTTGAATAAAGAGTTAACTTCTCTGGCAAACTCTGCTTCTTACTTGCTCACCTGTGTCTGACTCCAGTCTTGACATCTAGTAAAGAATATAGTGATAACTGTTTTCAGATGGCCACGTATGACAGATAATAAGTGTTTGATGTAAAGAAGGTTCTAATCATGTCCCTCAAGTGTGAACTTCCTGTCAGTCAACAAATAAAGCCTTCTGAAAGGCAGTAACTTTAAAGTAACTTTCAAGAACATGATCAGAACTTCCATCAAACATTAAAACTGTCAAAGTCTTGATTCACTGGACCAACTGAATGTATTCCTATCAGGTTTAAATCAATATTCCCCAGTGTTTAAATGGAAACCTATGGTACTTGTATGCTGTATCTTTAAATATCTTTGTATTCCAAATCTGGTAAAGCTGTGGCATTGACTACAATTGTCATCATTCCTGACCTGGCTGGGCTTGGTGGAAGTCCAACAACATCTGGAGGGCCTCAGGTACCTCATCACTGCTGGACTCAAAACACAACATTAGCAATGATAACATGCCGTCTTCTGGCAACAACACGACAAAAACCAGGATCATTAAGCAAATGTGCATGACAATCTTATTCCTCTCTGTCTTTAATTATGTAAATGATGTTATAGCTCAGCTTAAAGGTGATAATTGTTTTTTAGAGTCAATTGCAAAGAGACGGTGTTATGTTCTACTTCACACAAAAGTCACGGTCTTATTTTCTTCTGCATGCTCAGATTTGATTGAGAGGTATATTACGGCCCTAGGGGAATTCGCAAAGATGAGCAACTAAAAATAAAGTTGTAGAGTTTAGAAAACACAACAACAGCTTTATGCACATGGTAAATTGACAAGCAAAAGATAAGACAGGCAAAAGCTTTTGATACCTGGACAATATGATTCTCCACAGCTGGGGAATACAGAATCTACCAAGCTGAAAGCAGATATGTTGATGTGTCAAAATTTTGAAAACAATATGGTGTCAGGAAGTTTAAAATTCAGGGCATTAGTTGGGGGGGCGGGGTTCAGTTGGAAATTCACTCTCCACAGTCTGTGATATCAGTTGTATTAGGGCCCCATTCCTTTGCCATGATTAATCCAAGTACATTTTAAAATCATGTCCATAAACTAGGTCTAGTTTGATGCTTATGGCCTTCAAAATAAACCCTGAATGAAACTGAAATATCAGTAGGGGTGATGTCCAAAATAATTAAAGCCTGATGTTTCTCAGTCCCATTTACTGGATGCAGGACGTTGCAGAGTTGCATGGATTGTTGTGAAAATGTCGGTAAGTGTGAATGTGGGTCTTGTGGTGACTGGAACAGAATATAGCTTCCAATTCCTGCTTGATGTATTCAGTTGGCCACCTGACATACCAAAGCCATCTGTTTGTTAGGTTATGTGTATAGTAATCCAGAATTCCAGTAATAAATGCAAATGCAACCAAATGTTGACGGTAAAATATTTTCAACTTATTCTCATGAAACAGGGTTGGCTAACCTGTGGCTATCTATACGTTGCCAACTACAACCCCCATCACCACTGACTATTGGTCATGCTGGCTGGAGCACATGGAATCTGACATCTTCTGGAAAGCCACAGGTTAGCCATCCAGATATAAAAGATTCCTTACTGTCAGCTTTATCCCACCTTATGTTCATAATGGAAATCAGGTAAGGCTGCAAAGATTATTGTTGCCTTCAGACCCGCTGATCTACTGTTCAGATATGTAATTTTGCTCTCAACTGCAGAAAGCAATAAACTCCACCATTGCCAGGATGCATCAGAAACCCAGGTCTACAACTCTAGTTCAGTTTCTTCCCCAAAAGTGGTAATGGAGAGTTGACTTAATTAACTGTTGTGCCCGGAGGGCTAGAGGCTGCCATTCTTTGTCAGAGGACATGGGCTTGTTCCAGATTCTCAGAAGCCACTGCCAGTTGCCTTTCCTACTGGAACAAGAAGTTTATGTGAATACAGATAATTAGTGTGAAACTTGGCCAAGCTGCCAAATCTTCTTCCATGAACCATTTTCACAGGTTTGGAAACTTACATTTATAATCAGCTTCCACAACAGTCAAAAGCAAACAGATTAACTGGGGCTCGACAATGGATCATCTCTTCTGCAATGTTTCAACAACTAACACACACAGCCTCAAAATGAAACCATGTGCAATTGCTTCTGCTGAAAGCAGTGAAATACAGGAATGGACATATGTGCCTGTGCATAGGAATATAGTATATATGCATACTATATACTATAGCATATGGATAGGGAATATGCTTGAGGAAACCCTGAAAATTGCACTTTAATGTACATCAGTGCTGTTCAATGAACTAAAACACTTTGAATGAAGACCGTCAAAGCTATGCAATTCAGAAAAGCTGTGCCCATATATTTTCACCTCTATAGCTAACAGAAACAAGGATGGGTGTGTATATTGGGGAATTGGCAGACAGTTAAACAATATCTCCCCATCCAAATTGTTCACCCCTTGCTCTTTCTTATTAACAAAAACCTTGGGAGCTTGAATCAGAAAACTTCTAGCTTGGCCTTCAAGAAGTTTGTACAAAAAATAATAATTCATGTTACATTCTATAATACGAATTTCAGACTAACAACTTTGAAAAGTCAGATTCTGGAAAATATTGTAAATTTTGCATGACTGGGGCAAAATTGGATGCAGGCAGTTGGAAGGGCTGGTGATGGAGCCAGTTCTGGGAGATGGAAGAGCTACATGACCACTAGTCCTTGCTAGATCTCTTCAGGTAGACATTAAGCTTGTGTGAGAAGAGAACGGTCCCCTTGTGTGTTAACATGATCCATTCACCGAAGCATGTATTTTGTCAAAGACTCCTCTAAGGATACCATTCTGCCCTGATGTTGGTCAGTTCCTAGCAATAAAGTTGCAGTTTAATTGTCCTCCTCCCTATGGCCATTAGCAACTGTTTTGCCACTGGGGTTCAGCTTTATGATAGTGGACTTGATTAACTGGTCTAGGGAGGGTCAGAAAGTTTTATTAAAGCTTTATTAAAAGGCAAAAATTAAAAGGGGCACTAAAGGAAAGCGTCACCATACAGTTGCAAACTCTGGGTTTTGGCTTTCGTTTGGGGGTGCCCAAATTCCTAGTGGGCCATCCATGAAAACATAGCAGGATTTAAAATAAACAAAGGAAAGGGAATTGAAAGTTCTTTCCACACAGTGAAACTACTGAGATAGGTGACTAGAAACTCATGATAAAATACAGGTGACTCCCAATTTACACTGCGGTTACATTTCAAGGCACTGAACATTTACGTGAAATCACATGTATTTGAAACACCATTGGAAAAGCCGGCAAACACCCTGGCCCACCCCTTTTTGTGACATTTTTGGGTCAGTTCTGGGTTCAGTGTAATGTGCACTTGAGCCATTGCACACATATCAGATTCATCTAAAATGTTTGCTGCCTGTAATTCACTCTTATTAAAACCTAGATCAGTCAGTGTAGATGCCAACTTCCCATTTAACCAGGAGGATTCCTCTGGATGGTTGTTTTTGGGGTGTGTGGTTTTTTTGAGGGGGGCGGTTGCAAAAAATAAAATAAAATAAAAATTCTGCAGAAAAGTATCCACTTACTGCTGGATTAAGAATAACTAGAAAACTTATTTAGGTGTACAGTAATAAACTGTGGGATGTCATGTGATACAGAAAACTGATTGAGCCTGCTTCTGCACTGCTAAGTGGCATCTCATGCAATATGTCTTTATCTTTTCCACAGGAACGTAAAACCTCAGCTGATGGGGTGAAGCAAGAAAGGCATCTTTTGGCATAGGTGGTGGGGCTGCCCCCAAGTTCCACTGTAATAGTCTCAAATATTTCACACGGCTTCTGATTTCACTCAGCAGCATATTAATCTCTATTCAGCTTTAGCCCTTTTGTCTGTCTTTAACAGCACAAATGGCAATCAAGGGATTATTGTCATGTTTACATGCTGTAGTTTAACTGGAAATGGCCAAAAACGGGGGGGGGGGGGAGCCTCAAGCCTTTTGCTGTTCATATGGTTTGATTGGGTCTTAGCAGAAAAGCTCAGAAACAAATATGACTTTGCAAAGGTTTTGTTTATTTGTAGAAACTTGGTGTACATTCACAGTTTTTGTGGTGAAGTCTACCAATCCATATATCCCGGCTGCTTTTGCAGATAAAGTTTTGGAGGCATGCTTTCTGATAATTTTCTGTTTGATATCTTCTACTGCCAACCCAAATAGTTGAAAGAAGGTGTGAGGGCTTGTTTGGTTTTTTGTCTTGCTGTGACTCCTGGAATATTGCTCATGGCTATATGCTTTGTCCTGTAATTTTTCCTGTTGAAAGCAAATTATAAAAGAAAAAATTAAAACAACTATCAGGATTCAGAATGGGCTACCTTCTAGTAATGGCTTTTATAGCTGTGATCAATGGCCTCCTTGTGGCTATAGGAAGAGGTCAACTGTCAGATGAGTGGAGAAAGCCTTCATGTCAGAAAGTCAATGAGCAGGCAATGTTTACTGAGGAGTCATCAGTCAGGGCCATGCTATACCATGACTGCAAACAATCTGCATGAATAAGGAGGATAGTAAAGACTAAATAAATGAACAAAACAGAGTGCATGGGAAACAGCAAGCAGAAAGTGAGGTGGGCATGGGAGAGAGATCTGATCCAGTTCTTATTTGAAGGCAAACCTGCCTATTTCAAGTGAATTTACCTAATTTGAACTTTTAAAAAGAATATGGGAATTGAAACACAGCCAAGGTTCAAAATTCACACTTCTCAGAATTTTGCAGTGTGATTCTCCAGCCAGATGATGTGCACCAAAATGCACATGTGAGTGTAAAGCATGCACATATTAAGGAAAATCACATGCAAAAGTGCATAATATTAGGGAAAACTGCATTGCCATAATTTGCATTAGAGAAAATCAGTACTAGAGTTGCAAATTTTGCAATAGGAGGCAAAAGTGTTTCTTGCCTTTGTGGGCCACCCCAGCCCACAAAGCAACAAGTGGCAAATGAGACACCTGGCTCCAAGTATTGCAGCTCATGGAAAGAAACAGGCCATGGTTGGAGCAGTGGTGGCTGTTCCAGGCGATGCCAATGAGCTTGGTTCATGTCAGGCAAGGTTCATGCTATACAACTGCTCCAAGGCGTGCTTGTCACATGCTGCCAGGCTGAGCAGCAGGCAGCAGCTGTGCGCCTTCTCCCACCTTTGGCAGGTGGAGCAAGGAGTGAGAGTAGGATGGTCCTGAGTGCCCATTCGCTCACTTGCCAGCAGTCACCAGGTTAGCATGGGACAGAAAGAGGCTGATACCCACCAGAGATTCAGATGGAGGGAGGCAGCCTGAGCTACAATCACTCGCTGGGAACATTTGGCTGGCATGTCTTAGTCTCTGCTTCTGACAGTGTCTCCTCCTCTTCCCTCGGTAGTGCAACTGTTTTCCCAAAGTTGCCTGAGTGTGGGAGGTAGTGGCAAAGGGTTAGAGACTGTGGAGCTATTAGAGCTGGAAAAAGCATGGGCACCAGAGGCCTGCAGAAGCCATCACAGTTGCCTCCTCCTTCTCCTCATTGCTGCAGTATTTCCTGGGCTATTAGCAGCAGCAGCAGCTGCCCCACACAGTGTCTCCTCTTCCTCACTCTCATACATTTCTCCTCTCTTCTTTTTTCCTATGTCGCATAATCTAAGCTCAGGGCAGGATGCTGTTTGCTGCCTTTCTAACCTGTTCCCTGGAGCATGTATTCCTTTTCACCCCTCCACTCCAGTAACAGGGCTGTAGTCAACTTCCATTTCTCATTTTTTCAATCTCCCATTCAATTCTCTACAATTCCACGTCAGTTTACAACCACTACCATCAACCCCCCCCAAAAAAACCCCTCATTGTGAAAATTCAGCAGCATTTAAGTGTGAATTCCTTCTAATTGCATGTTTTATTGTACTAGCCCTGGAACTTTATGAGTCGGTGGTATATGAAAGTAAAATGGCAGGAGATGGCTCTCCAAGACTCAGAATTTCCCAGCTTTGCTATCCGAGGTGGTTTCAACTGCTGATGCTTAGCCTTCCTTCCTGTTGTTCACCACCACTGTTTTAAAAACAACTTTGCAGTCTTTTAAAAAAACTTCTGTGTACACCATTGAGGAGGGACTGGGTAAACATGGACCTTGATAAACAATAAGAAGAGTTACCCAGCATGATATGATTATAATAAGCACAGAGGTGGAGAGGAGCAGCAGTGGAGGCAAGGAGAAAAATAGGTGAAGCTTGCCAATCCAAGTAGCAGAGGGTCCGTGATGTGATCCTGGTAGGTGATGATCTGTGATGCGATCCGATGTGCAGAGAAAGAGAGGCTGAAAGGCCAGGCAGGCCTGAATATATCCTGGCCCTGAGTGGGGCCAAGCAATGCCATTGGGAGGTTGGTCCCAGGGAAACGCCCTCAAATTCCTGCCACCTTTGGCCAATTTGGTGGCAGGCAGGTGATCCAGCCTGCCATTTACCAGTTGTGCCTCCAGGCCCCCTGGACCCACCCCCCAAAAATAACTTCACTCAGACACATATTTTAGTTTTAAGTTTTTGGGCAAATTTTGGCCACAACTTTATTGAATTACAATCACATGAGCGGTATTGGCTTAGGCATTGACTCCCGACTATAACTGACTCCACCTCTCTGGGTAGTAGTCCAATGGGGTAAATCAAACAAGGGAGCAACGTTGATACGGACCAACCGAAGCGCACCCCGGGGTTCCTGTGGTCCTGGCATGACCCTAGCCCCTCAAGTGGGCTTTGGACGAGATCCAGGACCCCCAGAATCCTTTAATGGAATACCCAGTTCCTGGAGGGGCAGTTGATGGCCGCACCTCCCCTCCCCACTATCCAACTGAGCCAAAGCCTAACCACCACCTTACAAGTTGTGATGATAGCTAAGGGGTAGGCAAAAACCAAGTGGCTAGAGCCAATTTGCCAAATGGAAAAAATTCCTACCCTGCCCCTGTTCCAAAACAGGTGACCCAAACCAAAGCAAGGCCAAGCGACACTACCTAACTCTAGGGAGGGAGGGAGGGTGTTTGGCAGCACAAAGCAAGTTCCCTGACTTGCGTCACGCTGCTGGATTTAAAGCCCCTGGGATCATGCCACCCTCTGGGGATTGGCTAAAACAACCAGGCGTGATCCCAGGGCTATGGCCAGGGCTTTTAGCTACTCCCCCACTAATTAACCCTATGGGTGAAAGTCCCAGGGCCCACACACAACCAGAACCCTCTAATAGGAGGATACCATTTCACAGGGAAGCCCAGGCCCCGCCCGCAAAGCCGCCTGCCCGAGAAGGGCAAACAGACTTATAATAAACACAGGTGTTGCTAAACGTGTTAGTACATGGGAACAAGCAAGCTGTCTTCTACCAAATGTGACCATTGGTCCCTCTAGCATAATATACTCTATGCTGATTGGCAGTGGCTCTCTAGGGTTTCAATGCGGATGTCTTTTCCAAGCCTATCTGGAGATGCTGGGATTGAATCCAAGACTTACCACACGCAAAACAGAGGTTCAGCCACTGAGCTACATCTCTTTCCTTTGTATATTCTGCTGCGCAGACATATTTCTGTTCAATAGGAACTATGGGGATGTCTGCAGAAAATTAATTTGAATAAACAACTGTGTTGTGAGACTATCCATTTTATCTCCTTTCGGTTTAGGGGCTTTGGGGATTCTTCTTCTTTCTTTCCAAGGCAGCCATGTATGAACTGGAGGTCCTCGCTGCTCCATCGCCTTGCCGTCATTACCTGCCTTGCTAGTGGTCTGAAATTATAACAGCACTGCAGTTTTCACCTCCGCTAGCTCCACTCAGCAGATTGTGAGGACTCATCACGCACTGTTTCACACTTCAGCTGTTATCTCCATTGCAAATCCAGAACACAAGAGGCTCAAGTAAAGCTAAACCAAAAAACAATTCTTCTTGTTTGTTTTAAAGGCATTCTGTGTACCTAAAACAATTAATTGCAAAGGACAGAACCCACCTCACCTTCAAAATTATTAGTGCATTTTTATGAGCCCTATTCCACATCATTGCTGTCAATGTGCATAGTGCTTCATGCAGTAATAAAGGGGTGAGGGTGGGATATTATTACTGAAGTCACAGGGCAGTCCAAAATATCATGACAGTGCCATGACAGTTGGAAAAGGCTATCCCAGGGGAGTGGGAAAGGTTGCAGAATAGTGTTGCTTGAGCAATTGGACTTTTGCAAATTTCATGCTGAACGGACGTGATCCACACCTGCTAGATTAGTGCGAGAATCCACCAGGCTTTGTACAGTAAAGATCTTGCTTCAAAAAGCATATAAGAGCACTTTTCAACACAAGGGAGAATACAGTTAAACATGCTAGCCCTTTTCAGAGTAGGCCCACTGTAGTTAATGGACTTAGCTTAGGTTCATTAATTTCAGTGAGTCTAATATGAGTAGAATTTAGCTGGATACACCCCAAAGTTGCTGTTTTCTCAATGAAAATATTAGGAGCATGTTTCCTTCCCTTCCCCCAAAGAAAATACAAAATTATGTATTCCAATCCATTATTTTTTTTGGGGGGGGTTTAAAAACAACAAACAATAACATGGATGCAGGATAGATGGAAGACAAGTGTCTCTGAAAAAATTTACTCATCACCTGGGAAGACAGGAGAACTAATGCCAGTGTACTAGAAGAAGCAAAGATCACCAGTGTTGAAGTATTTATTTATTTATTTATTTATTTATTTATTTATTTATTTATTTATTTATTTATACCCCACCCATCTGGCTGTGCTTCCCCAGCCATTCTGGGCGGCTTCCAACAAAATATTAAAATACTGTAATCTTCAACAGATTCTTCAATATCAACTTCATTGGACTGGTCATGTTGTTTGGATGCCTGATTATCATATTCCAAAGCAACTACACTATTCCGAGCTTAAAAACGGTAAGCATAATGCTGGCGGTCAACAAAGGCATTTCAAAGACTCTCTCAAGGCAAATCTAAAAAAATGTAATATAAACACCAACAACTGGGAAACACTGGCCTGCGAGTGCTCCAATTGGAGAACAGCCTTTACCAAAGGTGTCGTGGACTTTGAAGACTCTCGAGCTCAGGACGAAAGCGGGAAATGCGCTACCTTCATCATGATCCACTCCCACCTGGAAACCTATGTCCTCACTGTGGAAGGATGTGAACTGGCCTCCACAGTCACTTACAGACTCACTGTTAAGACCATGTTTATGGAAAACAATCTTACTCGGCTACGAATGATCGCCAAAGAAGAAGAAGACCATAGCTCAGTGGCAGAGTACATGCATCGCATGCAGAAGGCCCCTGGTTCAATCCCTGGCATCTCTAGGTAGGTGTACAAAAGATTTCATGTCTGAAATCTTGGAGAGCTGCTGCAAGTCAGTGTAGACAGCACTGAGCTACCTGGACAAATGGTTGCATTTGGTGCAAGGCAGCTTCTTATGCCACAATGTTCCTATGAATAAGCCCACACAGTGGGCAGAAAAGGTGGAGGAGGACAAATGAAGAAGACCACTCTAGCATGACTGCCTCTTTCCCTGCAGGGTCAACTACCAGCAACTGCCCTTGGTAGGAGGTAGGAAAATATCAGAAGCTTGCTTATGTTGCAACTGGACTGCCTCCCCCCTCAAGCTATCCACCATTAGCTACCCTCTGGGAAGGATCTTAATTACTTACCAGATGCAGATATTGATTATTTATATTGCTGTAGTTGTTCAAAACAACTGTTGCCCTGACTTGTAATCCACCTTGGAAAGATTTATATTTGTATCCTGAATGGCAGGATATAAATCGAAACAAGCAAACTTGTTTGCAATGAAATATGCCCTGAAAATCATTGATTCATCCATCCCTCTTTTGGGTGGTGATGGAAATAGGAACTGGGCAGAGCACTGAAAGGTGCAATCTACTCAATACTGTACAGTACAGGGGCTCCTTCAGCAACTCTTTGCTTCTGAAGTATCTGCTTCACATGCAAAAAGGCCAAGGTTCAAGCCAAGGAAGGGCTGGAAATGTTCCCTGCCTGAAACCCTGAAGAGTGGTTGCCAGTCAGAATGCACAGTCCTGAACTAGATGCACTTTTGATGGTCTGACTCATGAGTGTAGAAATTGGGTTCAGTGAGACTTACTCTGAAGCATGTGACCATAGGATTGCAGCAAAAATCGACTGAATGTCAAACTTCACATTCAAATTGTGACATGAGATTTCAGATTCAAAATCTTGCACTGCAAAATAATTGGGATGTTACATACAGTTGGTCTCAGAGTGGGATCCAATTTCAAATTTTTCATAAATGCCCTTTCAATCTTCTTGGCGCTCCTAAATATCCAAATTTTGCAATTTGTTGATGAAAATTGTGGTTATCAGGACTTTAAAAGCCCTGTCTAGCAATGTCAAAGAACAGGAAATTGCCAGCTCGCTTACATTACCCCTTCCTGTTCCTATGCTAGGAATCATATTTAAAACACTGAATTAATAGAGGGTTTTATTTAAAAGCTTGTTTGCAGCATTTCATTTCAAAAACAACAACCCAACAACAACATTGTTTCTTGACAGCTGAATAGCAGGGAAAAGGTGAATAGCAGGGAAAATGAAAACATCCCCCCCCCCAAAAAAAATCCAGTAATTTAGAAACATTTAGATGGAACTTTGGCATCTCAGAAGCACATATAAACATTTGAATAATTGGATATAACATTACACACACACGCGCACACACACACACACACACACACACACATATTTCACATTTAAATGTAAAGATACCAGTCGCAGCATTCCAGTCCCATGTGTAATGATTTTGGCAAATATTTGCCATTAAGGTGCTGCGGGTTTTTGTTTTTTAAAAAAATGTGCTCCTGCTCTGCCAGTGGTTTGCTCTGCCTCGTTGATGGCACATTATTCAGTAAAATAAAAGTGCAAAAAGAAATTTGGCTCTCCTGCACAGCTATCTTCCCCTTCACAATACTTGGAAACTCTTGTCCTTTCTTTGCTTGTACTAGTGTTATCTGGCAAAACTAAGGTGCTGTGGCACACTCCTGTACTGTATATTGTGCTGAAATACTTTGCAGAGCCTTTGTTAAAGTTCAGACAGTCTAGATGGGCAAACTCTGGCATTATATCCAGCAGTCTTTCCCAGTTTCCTTGCCTACTGTTTGAGGTAGGGGAGTCAATCAACTTGAGCAGGGACAGAGTTTTCATCTGGAAATGGCCGCGCATTGCAGGAGTCACAGAGCAATAAACCAGGCTAGCGAGAAGGAGTAGCGAAACCCTCAGTTTGCAGCTAATGGAAGCAGCACAAGGCAGAGCAGAAAGAAGAAGACAAACAGCCCAAAGTAAATAAACAGGTAAACATGATTGATATGTAGGTCCATGTGCTGCAGGGGGAAAGAAGAACTCGCTGCTTCTTAGGCAAGAAGCAACTTTTCTTTTCTTTTTTATAAAATATTTATTAAAGTTTAACATAAAACATAAGTTTACACAAAACATAGGTTTACACAATAGGGTTTACAAAATCATAAGTTTCCAATATAAGAAATTTTTAAAAAAAACTTAACGACCTAAAAAGAAAGAAAAAAGAAAGAAAGAAGAAAAAATCACATAGAAAAGATATCTAGACAAGAAAGAGAAGATAGTAGCTAAATAGAAAAAGAGAGGGGGGGAAATTTGAATAAAATCCATCTTTCAATAATCTTTTAGCTCATTTCCTTATTTCTTTGACCTCCTCACACCTCCCCTTTTGTATTCCCGTTTAAAAGTCCTTTCAGCAAATCCTTACCCTCTATCATTTATCTTTACTCAATATCTTAACCTATTATAACTATAAGAAGGAACTTTTCTAAGCAGACTGGCTGAAAGCAATCCAAACTGGGCATCTGGTTGGCTACTGAGAACAAGATGCTCGAATTGATAGGACATTGTCCTGGTCCAGGAGGCTCCCTCCTTTTGTCTATTGTGGAAGACTTGTTAAATTTTGTCTCTATGCGGGACAAAGCAGATGGGACATTAAATGCATCTTTCAATTTTACACAGAGGGGTTGTTAAATGTAAATAGCAGTCCTTGTAGTTGGGGGCTGATTAGGATCACACCCAATAGGGATTTGACACTTTTCACCTCTGCAGATCCTTCCACTGCTATTTGTATTGGGAGCAAAACATCCGCTGGTGAGAATGGGAGCTTTCCTTCTCTTGCAATCAAGCTATTTTCGTCAGGAACACAGCAGGTTCAACTCTCTTCACTGTCTACTGTGATTTTGCTAATTATTGCCACCACCCACCACCCCCAGAACTGCTATTTGCATTTTTTTAAACCATGCACTTAATGTTAAAGCTAACTAGGTCTTGAGATACTTCACATCCATTCAAGGTTTACCTTGCTATTCATGATATCTAGAACTGAAATATCTGAGTTGATCTGTGTTGAGTGATATTTTGGACTGCTCTGTGACTTCAGTAATAATATCCCACACCACCCCTTTATTACTGGGTGAAACACAATGCACATTGAAAGTAATGATATGGAATTCTTTCCTGGGGTTCTTTCCCAGCCCCATGTGAAGATTCTGGGGATTGCATGAAAGGCATTCTTCTTCTTCTTCTTCTTCTTCTTCTTCTTCTTCTTCTTCTTCTTTAAAATACCACATTTTTTCACTCCATAGGACACACTTTTCCCCTCCAAAAATTAAGGGGAAATGTGTGTGCGTCCTATAGAGTGAATGCAGGCTGCACAGCTAAGCCCAAAGCCAGAACAGGGAGATGGAGCACTGCGGAGCGCTCCGTCTCGCTGTTCTAGCTTGGGATTAGCTGTGCAAAGCCTCTGCAGGGCAGGGGGGTGAAAGCAGCCCTTCCCCCCGCCAGCCCCAAAGAGCAGGTTGAAAGGAACCCAAAGCCTCCAGAGCCCAGTGGGAATGCACAGAACGCACCTTGTTTTAGAGGGGGAGAACAAGAAAAAAAAATTTTTTCCTGTTCTCCCCCTCCTATGGTCCGGTGCGTCCTATAGAGCGAAAAATATGGTACCTTTTTATTTTCAAAATTCAAATAACAAACTAGCATTAAAAAATATACAGCACGTGGTATAGAACTGGCTCAAAACAGTCCCCAGAATCCCCCTCCATCCAATTAGATGCAAGACAGCTCATGCTCAGCCTAATAAATCCTTCCACCGAGTGCCATGCATACCTCTTGGTCTCTTGGCCATATAGGTAATAAAGCAGTGCCACATTTCTCCAAAGTCATTTTCCGGTCCTTTAGCCTCTCGAAGCCACTGGTTCATGTTTCTAAAGGAGTGTCGGGAGACTTTGAGGACTCACCGGTCAGGAAACCAGATAAGAACGTGACTGACTCTCAGACGAGATTGCCAATAAGCTCTTCTCTCTAACAATCTGCTGTCACCCTTATATCAACTGTGGGTTGCGTCCAGTGCTGTTCCTACTCAGATTAGCATCTGTATGCATTTTTTCCTCAATTCAGTCATAGTATAGTATGGCAGATACAACATTCATTCAGTAATTCCAAGGTTTTCATAAAAGTCACATGCCACCATTCCATAATTATTTGAATGTAGAAGAAAAAAGGGAATGAGAAAACTGCTTGGGCTCATGCTTTCTAGGCACAGGCAAGCACAAGTGTGGGCAAGTCCTTTATTTATATGCTTCAGAAGCACATCAACATAAAAACAGCAGATTAAAAAGGTATAGTGTAGTAAGGATAAACAAGTATCTATTGAAAAAAATGGGAAGGATAACTAAGCCCGCCATCATCGTCATTTTTGGTTAATGGCTTTTGATGTGACTTCATTCTGATGTAAATTCTGACCTATCAATCCACATTTATTTTTCAATAAAATAATGTAAACAATCTCTGTACTTCACTCAGTCACAGTTAAGGGAGGGAGAGTGCTTCCCTCTGATTGATTCATACGTCCTATTGATTTTTCGCAGTTGTATTCTCAAAAATTAATATACAAGATATGCAAGATTATGTTTAACATCTGGAACTTTAACCGTCTTTTTTAGCTATAAAGATTTCAAGCCGTCAGAATAACATCCCGGCATTTACAGCAGAGAAGAAAAAAATAACGAACAACATACCTCCTGCCTGGTTTAAATACTTTCAAATTAGAGCTGTTATAATGGATCAACTTAGAGTGAACAACAAACTATGAGACTTGACAGAATTTGAAATAACAGCAGTGAAGGATAAAAAGCATGTATTAGCTAACTATGAAACAGAACCAGAATAAACTATAGAATATATGATTAAGTGGGCTGAATCTAGGAGGCTGGAATATCTCACTTCGTGTTTGGGAATGCCTATGCAACAGAGAACATAAATTTTCATTAAATACACCTATCAGAAAGAATTGCTTTAAGATTATGTCAGGAGGCTCTATTACCCAGGATGTAATAAATAAAATAAACAAGAATTATTCAAAGAAAGCTGGTAATGCCGAAAAGAAGAGGGATATATATTATCCTATTTGGTGGCAATGCCTGAAGGGAAGAAATTGAAATGATTAGTATAGAAACTATAGGGATCAGCTACATTTTGGGACCTGTGGGCACATTTACAAACTGAAGAGAGAGACATGGACACCAGGGGTGGGACTCATGGAATTTGAACTTCCCAAAACTAAACACCAACTGAAACACACCCATCCTTTGAATTTTATACATCCTCAAATTTTGCAATGCACTTCTCCTGTAACATGTAAAAAAGAAATACTGGTACATGTATTGATCAAAATATTATACAAAAATACATTATATCGGGAAGATTACTTCACAAAGGTATTAAGCAAAAGTGCACGCAAAAAATGTATGTATTGAGAGAAATTCACACTAAAATGCAGGTGAATTTTCATGAGGACTTTTTTTAAAAATGGGCATATTTATGAGGAAATAGATTTGTCCAGTGCTTTTTTCCCCAGGAGTACTCAAGGATACACAAAACCAACACCTCTTTATTTTTGTTAAAAAGTGAAACTGACAAGTATCCATACAGTATCTGTACATTGCCCCTAGTAGGGTTTTCATTAACCAACATCACCCTGGCTGCAATCCTATAGACACTTAGTGGGCAGTATGTTCCATTGAATTGAGTAGACATGTGTACGATTGTGCTCCAGCCTGTAGGATTGTGCTCACTCATTACTGAGTGGAGACAGTGATATCTAAGATAGGGCTGAGCCAAATTACTCCCTCTTTTGTCCTCTCCATTCATGTGCAAAGTGCCAGGTTGTTTGGTTGTTGTTGTTTTTCATTTTCCTTTTTTCATTTCCTTTTTTTCTTTATTATTATTATCTTTATTGCAAAACATACAGCACAAACAGACAAAAACAATACCACAATGACAACTAAATGTTAATTGACTACACATCATCTAACATCACACATATTTTTTACTTCCGAATCACCTCGTTGTGCTTTCTGAATATTCTTAACCTATATACACTTCCTATTAGATCTATTACATATCAGGAGGAACAATTTTTATGTTTATAATTTTCTTTAATATTCAAGATTCAATCTATACCTGTCAGGAGATTTGCATTTTCACAGTATTGTTTTAAATATTCTTTAAATATTGTCCATTCTTTGCTCACTTTCTGATTTGAGTTTCCTCTTATTTTCCCAGTCATTTTCGCAAATTCCAGGTATTCTATCATCTTCACTTGCCAGTCTAGCTTTGCAGGAATTAAGTCATTTTTCCATTTTTTTGCTACCAGAATTCTGGCTGCCGTGGTTGCATACATAAAGATGGTGCTAAAGTTTTTATGGATTTTAGTGGACATAATGCCTAACAGAAAGGCTTCTGGGTTTTTTTTGAAAGGAGAATTTAAATATATTTTTAAGTTCGTTGTGTATTATGTCCCAAAATTCTTGTATCCTCACACAGTCCGAAACTGTGTATGTGTGTGACTGGGTTTTTTCTTCTTTTCAAGGGTGAGGCCATCTTAAGCGTGCAAAAACTCACCAGTACTCACCTTGGCTCCTTATTGCTGCAGACCGTCATGTCTACAGTGGTGCCTCGCAAGACGAAAAGAATCCGTTCTGTGATTCTCTTCGTCTAGCGGTTTTTTCGTCTTGCGAAGCAAGCCCATTGAAGGATTAGCAGATTAACGCTATCAGCGGCTTTTAGCGGCTTATCTGCTGATCGGATCAGCTGATAAGCGGCTTAGCGGCTTAGAAAAGGGGGGGAGGGGAAAAAACCCAGCAGGAACTCGCAAGACATTGTCGTCTTGCAAAGCAAGCCCATTGGAAATTCGTTTTGTGAAGCACCTCCAAAACGGAAAACACTTTCGTCTAGCGAGTTTTCTGTCTTGCGAGGCATTCGTCTTGTGGGGCACCACTGTAATTCCCAACACTGCCCACCTGAATGCGGCCAGGACACCCCGTAGCATTGCTCTGAAGGTCAACCTGAGGGCAAGGCCGGCCCTGTTATGAGGCAGAGTGAAGCAACCACCTTAGGCAGCAAAAGCTGAGAGGCAGGGAGCTTACAGAGCTGTGTCTGCTCCATCAGCTTCTGAAGGTAGCTAGCTGCTCTCAGGCAAAGTGGAGAATGCTGCCCTATTGCCATTATCAAAGAAAGATGCAATTGCTAGTTGGCCACCTTTTGTGAATGCAATACGGGGAAAGAGAGGCTCCATGTTGTCCTTTGCCTCAGAGGGCCAAATGTCCTGGGATGGTCCTTTCTGGCTGGGAATGACGGAGGCTACCCAGAGTACCTTTCTTGGAATGGCACTGAGCTAAAAAGAATATTTAGTAAAAGAATCAAGCGAGTTTCTTGCCCACAATTATTTGAGCTTCCCAGCTCTATGTGACAGTTTTAATTATAAAATGCATTGTATAAATCATACACAATAGTAAGCGGCTTTTGGTTTAACTGCCGAACTACTATAAATATTCGTGGAGCAGGTTTGATACTCTAGGGAGAATTAATCAAACTGTCAGGCCTCAGACCAAGCCTTCCTACAAATACAAGCTAGTGAGCCATTGTTACTTAGCAACCAGACTGAAGAGGTTAAGGTAGAAACTGCTGTCATTTTGCTATGGGGTGGGGGAAACACCCCTCCAAGAGAAAGAGGGAGAGAGAGATTCATTTTCTAAAGGATAATATCTTCTGCATGTTTTAATTCTCCTGCACTGTAGCTTGCAAAATGACTTTCCTACAAGGCCAATTTGAACGAAATGCAAAATGTGAAAGCTTTTCAAATGTGTACAGCACAATTGGCAGCTATTAACCTGGAACAGGTTGAAAGGTTCCCAGTCTGGGGTAAGAGAGAAATTTACCACCCCCCACCCCTTCTTCATATTCAATTGAGTTCCGCTGAGCAAAATGATCAATAAGAGAGATGGCAAGAGGTGTTTTCATTTGCCTCACATCACTCTTGCAATAAAATGAATTCCTGGGACTTTTTCTAAGAACCCCCTCAATCAAATAACACTAACAACAACGGGAGGCTCAGTACTTTCAGTTTTGTACGAAGGAACCCAGGTACAACACATGTGAAGTCAAGTCATTGGTCCATCTAAACGAATAATATCTGGCCTGATTAGCAATAGGTAGCTGTAGTCTCAGTTGGAGGTCTTTCTTAGCCCTGATGCTCAGTTAGCTCAGGCTGAAGAATGAAGCTGAAAGCAACAGTTATGCTAGATCAGCTGTCTTTAGTCACCACCCCAGTCATCTGATCTGGCTGGGATGAGGAGAATTAGGACCTGTTTTTGACCATTGTTTAGCTGGCATGGCAGCACAGCAAAGATTAGACTTGAGTGCCCTGCCAGACTCTGCTTCTGGAGTTACCGGGTCAAGTCTCCTGGAGCCTTTCTAGGGTGATCAGTTACAAAAGAGGACAGGGCTTCATTACCTTTCATAGGTTTTTTTGTTTTTGTTTTTGTTTTTAAAATAATACATCCTACAGTAGATATAGGGACACGGGTGGCGCTGTGGGTTAAACCACAGAGCCTAGGGCTTGCTGATCAGAAGGTTGGCGGTTCAAATCCCCGCGACGGGGTGAGCTCCCATTGCTCGGTCCCTGCTCCTGCCAACCTAGCAGTTCGAAAGCATGAAGTGCAAGTAGATAAATAGGTACCGCTCTGGCGGGAAGGTAAACGGCGTTTCTGTGCACTGCTCTGGTTTGCCAGAAGCGGCTTAGTCATGCTGGCCACATGACCCGGAAGCTGTACGCCGGCTCCCTTGGCCAGTAAAGCGAGATGAGCGCCGCAGCCCCAGAGTCGGCCATGACTGGACCTAATGGTCAGGGGTCCCTGTACCTTTTACAGTAGATACAAAGCAGTATCATTAATGGCAATAATGCGTCCACATACCTCATGCAAATCACCTTCCAAGCCTACTACATGCCTAGCAGATTGCTAAAATTGATAACAAATTCACAGGGAACCTTTAATAGTTGTGTAGAAGAGTTCTCTCTGTCTGTGTAGCTTTCAGTCTGCGTAGCTTTCAAGGTAAGCTACCCTTGCTGAGATTTTCTCTTCTACACAACTATTACAGGTGCAGGAGCTCTGGCCAAGAAAACCTCTCTCCTCTTTGGCTTCTAACCACCCCCAAACCTACAATTTGGAATTCCAAAATCTGGGAATATATTCAGACAAAGGGAATCCTGCAAGTGTCCTTCAGGACACTTGATCACCAGGGGTTTTCTTCCTTTAGTGTATCTCCAATGCATTTGTAGCTGTTTATGTGCCTATAGTACAGGTTACTGTGAAAGGGAATATATCACAACAAGCAGCTTCAATAGTGCTTTCCATCATTCAGGCTAGGGCATGTAAAGTGCTCTATCTTTGAACTGCCTTACAAATTAAGATTGAGAGATGGGGTAGAAATATTTTAAATAAACTGTAAATCTTGCCAAGCTCACAAAGCTGCCTTATGCTGCATGAGAACGCTGGTCTATCCAGCTCCATACTGCCCAGAGTTTCAGGTCTTTCCCAGCCCTCCCTGGGGGTGCCAAGGAGGTCTTTTCCATGTAAATCAGATGCACAGAATCCACCCAGCAACAGGAAGTACATACTCTGAGATCTATGGATGTAGATCAATCATGACACCACCACCAAAACTAACTTGAGTTGAATAGATCTAGCAACATTTCAGTCACCCTCACCTATCGCTTTTCCTTACATAGGACCATAGGAAGCTTATGGCCTTATACTGAGCCATACCACTTGTACCTTCTGAATTCCAAGCAGATGTCCTACTGCCATTTTGTTGTATATTACACTGTAAAGGTAAAGGTAAAGGTACCCCTGCCCGAACGGGCCAGTCTTGACAGACTCTGGGGTTTGTGCGCCCATCTCACATCTATTGGCCGGGGGCCAGCGCTGTCCGAAGACACTTCCGGGTCACGTGGCCAGCGTGACAACGCTGCTCTGGCGAGCCAGAGCCGCACACGGAACGCCGTTTACCTTCCCGCTGGTAAGCGGTACCTATTTATCTACTTGCCCCCGGGGGTGCTTTCGAACTGCTAGGTGGGCAGGCGCTGGGACCGAGCAGCGGGAGCGCACCCCGCCGCGGGGATTCGAACCGCCGACCTTTCGATCGGCAAGCCCTAGGCGCTGAGGCTTTAGCCCACAGCGCCACCCGCGTCCCAGATATTACACTGAGGTCCATTCAAAAAAGGGTAATTCATAAATCATCTTCTTCATCGTCTCCTCCTGCTCCTCCTCACCTTTCAGTGGCTTCTTCACCTAACAAAAGAAAATCCTAATCTTATCACACCCTTAAAGGTATCACAACAAGAACATGGTGTATCCAGTTTGCACACACCAAGTTGGATGTGACTTTTCCTTGGCGTTATTTATTTCATTCTTTCTTTCAGCCAAATAACAGGTTGCCTGCTGGGAGAGATTGTCTGACCTCGCTCAGCACCATTTGCAACACTGTCTGTGGAAAGATTTGCCTGTGGCTATGGGTTAAAAATAATAGTGGTTCTGAAAATTTGATGAAAGCTGGAGGGTAAGTATTACTTCGACATTGTTGGCTATCACACAAACAAGGCTGAGGTCCCACAACCTATAAAATAATCATGCCAAAGGGATTCAAAATGCCCACTGTTATACTAGTTTGCGTAAGCTAAAAGTTTATTTCAATTTATTTAAAGTGCCATACCCCTGACCACCACCTAAAGTGATGGGTAAGATGGTGCCCATCTCCCTCAATCCCATTTACCTGTACAGGTAGCTAAATCTTGTGTGGAACTGATAAAGGGACAGGACCCTCCACCGCAGTCAAGGGCAAAAGCCTATCTCTGTTTTCCAACACCACACTGCTCCTCTCTGTCACCTACCATCTGCCACCTGAGTCAGTCACCTCACTACCTAATGTTAGGGCTGGTCCTGGCTTAGAATTGAGAAGAAGCATACATGTTTGGAGAGGACATAGCCACACAATGGGTACAAATAAGATACAGGCACCTGCTACTTAATTGGACAAAATTACATCCCAGGTTGATCACTTAGATCATCAGATGGAGTGGTGTCAGTCATTCCCTGAGTCTGCAAGGCTCATTTCACCCCAACAAAAAAATGGAGTCTTTAGTATCATTGGTCCAGTCTTCTGTAATCCTCTGCCAAGGGAGATCCAGCATGTCTCTTCTGTTTCAACATTTGAATGCCTACTGAAAACTTTTCTATTTTGTCAGGCTTATGCAGGCAATAAAGAATATATCTTTCCACAATAGGTAGCTGATTTCTTGTGTGTGTGTGTGTAGTATGTTTTTAAATGGTTTTATATATATACTGTTGTAAAATGCTCTAGTTTTCTTTAATGATATATATGGTATATATATATCTATCTTTGATGCTAAATTTCTTTGGTGCTGCCTGCCTAACTTACTTATCACTTAAAATGCCATATGCCTGTCAACTTCCATCTGCTCTCTGTCACTACAAGACTTCCTGCCCCATCTCAGCTGATTGAAACTGCAAGCTTTCCTCCCTATCCTGCTGTCTTTAAAACTGCCAACAGCTTCTTCTCTCACACACATTTTTAATTAACCTGATAGCTCAGTCAGTAGAGCATAAGACCCTTAATCACATTGGGCAGAGGATTCCTGAATTGCAGGGGGTTGGACTTGATGAACCTAGTGGTACCTTCCAACTCTACAATTCTACGATTCTGTGATTTGTTGGGAGCATTTATACCCCACACCCCTTAGCCAAAAAGACTCTCTGAGTGGCTTGCAAAAATAAGTACACAGGCTCACAATCTTAAAAAACATATCACACAAGGAAAAAGGAAGAGGAGGGAAGAGGGAAAGCAGGTTCAAGAAGTCGTTCCAAAAGAACTGCCGTAAAGAGCAGCAGTTCACTGTCATTGTCAGTGGTGGTTCTGTTTCTCTTTCCCTTGATAAAGAGCCTTCACAACAATGCACTCCCACTCCCCACCCCCCAAGATCAGATCTAGAAGTATAGCTGGTGACAACATCCTTTTAAAAATATATATATATATTTATTGATTTTCAACCGTTTAACACAACAAAACAGAAAGACCAAAAAAAGGACAAAAAAGAAAGAAAAAGAAGAACATAAAACTAACAAAGCAATACACAAACCATTTCAAACACAAAGCAATTTCAATGTCTTATTTTTCATTCCCTTATTTCCACGACCTCCTCACACCTCCCTTTTTGTTTTCCACTTCTGTTAATTATTTCAGCAATTCCTTTCCATCTTCCTCTGTTTTCTATCCTATAATTATCTTAACATATTCTAGCCTTATTTTCCCTTTAATACACTATTAATCTATTTATACTTGATTCCTTATAACATTTCTACTAAAGCCATATGACTTCATTCCCACATTTTTCTAACATTCATTATTTTACAGTATTTCTATAAACAGTCTTAAACTTTTTCCAGTCTTCTTCCACCAACTCTTCTCCCTGGTCTTGGATTTCTGCCAGTCGTTTCCGCCAATTCCATGTAGTCCATCAACTTCATCTACCATTTTTCCCGAATGGATAAATCTTGTGTCTTCCAGTACTTCACAATGAGTATTCTTGCTGCTATTGTTGCATACATGAACAAAATTCTATCCTTCTTTAACACCAATTGGCCGACCATGCCCAGGAGAAAGGCCTCTGGTTTCTTCAAAAGGGTATATTTAAATACCTTTTTCATTTCGTTATGAATCATCTCCCAGAGTGTCTTAATCCTTGGGCATGAGCTGGTGACAACATCCAGGCCAGGAGGACAGGTTAGCTCTGCCACACAATTTATCCCTCAGACATTTGACCTGATGGCAATTAGAAACCTCACAGGACAGGGTCTTGATGGAGTAAGCCTTCATCTTGTTGTTTTCTGTAGAGCCAAGAGAGACTCTAGTGACCCTTTGGACCAAATAGCCTGACACATTATAAGACATCTTTGGGGGGTGGGGTGGGGGGGTGTTTGTGGCTCAAAGGTAGAGCATCTGCCTTGAATGCAGAAAGCCCTAAGTCCAATAACCAGCATCTCTGGGAAGGATTAGGAGAGACACCTCCCTGAAAACATGCAGCACCACTGCTAAGTCAGAGTAGACCATATAGGCAAGGTAAAGGACCCCCTGGATGGTTAAGTCCAGCCAAAGGCGACTCTGGGGTTGTGGCACTCATCTCGCTTTTCAGGCCGAGGGAGCCGGCATTTGTCCACAGACAGCTTTCCGGGTCATGTGGCCAGCAGGGCTAAACCAGAGTGCACAGAAACACCGTTTACCTTCCCACCACAGTGGTACCTATTCATCTGCTTGCACTGGCGTGCTTTCGGACTGCTAGGTTGGCAGGAGCTGGGACAAAGCAACGGGAGCTCACTCTGTCGCAGGGATTTGAACTGCTGACCTTCCAATCAGCAAGCCCAAGAGGCTCAGCGGTTTAGACCACAGCTCCACCATATGGAGCTAGCTGGACCAATGGTCTGGCTCTGTAAAAGGCATCCCACTATGTTTCTAGCTCCTGCCCCATAGATGTTCTCTCAAGCTGCTGACCTGATGGAAGTTAGAATCCGCACAAGTAGGGACTTGACTTCACCTTGACCTGTTTGCTGTTCTTGCCCTTGTCAGAAGTACCCTTCCTCTCAGATGAGATCCAGGATAAAAACACGTCCAGGCCAGGAGGACAGAGCAGCTTCTGTAGCACAGTTCTTCCTTTAGAAAGCTGACTTGAGTGCCGTGCACAGGCAGTGGCGTAGCATGGGGGTGCAGGGGGGCCCGGCCACAGCGGGCGCAACATCGGGGAGGGGCGCTCGCACTCTCAGCTCTCTGCCCCTACCTGGCTCACTCACTCTCTCTCACTGCAGTGCTGGCTGTGCGAATCCGATCCGAGCCGCCAGGTCGCCGCCCACTGTGTGTGTGTGGGGGGGTGCCAGGCATGCAGTGCGGAGAGAGAGCGAGGGACTATCTGGGGGAGGGACAGTGCAGCGGCCACCCAGCGCAGCGCTGAGCGCGGGAGAGAACCACACCAGACCAGACCAGGCAGCAGCAAGAAGAAGCTGGCAGCGGCGGCAGGTTAGGGGGCGCAAATTACTTGCCTTGCCCCGGGTTAGGGGGCGCAAATTATTTGCCTTGCCCCGGGTGCTGACAACCCACGCTACGCCACTGTGCACAGGCACAAAAACATACCTGCTCTATTCCCTCAGTGGGCAGAATCTCACTCTTTCCAAGCTTTGGATGATAATGCCATTCACTAACGCCATCAAGAGACCTTTTCCAAATCAACCATCCCATGGACGACTAACCAGCTAATGCTCTAACAAAGAAAATAGCCAAAGGAATGAACGAATGAATCTTTATTTGCATCAGCCATCGGCCATAGTGATAAAACAGCAATACAATATACAAAGAATAGAAATGAAAAGTCAATTATATAAAATACACTTTAGGGTTTTGAATCAAGAGTCCAATAGTGGATTTTATTCTGATTGCCCCAGCTAAAAACCTTGCAACCTTTGCTGTCTTCTGCTCATCTTGATCTGCTGAAAGAAAGTACACTGTGGGCAGTGGGTGGGTGACCTGGAATGGACAATAAAAGGAATCAGTACAGTAAACAAAAGCACACATCTCCATGTTCCAGGAGGCCATCATCTCAGTGATCCATTAGGATTTGGTGAGCCATTGAGGGATGAGTTGTTCCCGGATCTTTAGACATCCCAAAGCACCAGAAAAACAAAGCCCAGCTAAAAGCATTCCCACCTACATGAAATGAGGGTTCTCATTAAAGGTGTGATTGCTGTAAAGTGTAGCGAAGAGCAAAACTCCAGCTGATATGCTCAAAAGTCAGCAGGGAGGGAATTGGGAAGCTCTACAAATCAGCAGAAGAGCACCCTTGAAGAAATGATTTTTGTTTTTGCATGCTTCCTTGCTCATTCAAATAGAGCGTATATCGGAAGATAAGTTTTGAGAGACGAGGCAGCCAATTTGAGATTGCAGAGAAGAGCAGGTGATGGATCTGAATAACGATGAAGCGACTGTGCTACCCAAGTTGAAAATGTACCATGGCACCTAAATGCACCCACCAATATTTGATCAAGTTAGCAAATTCAATACCTTTACTGCCTAGTTTGTTTAATCTCTAAAAGATGACCAACAGCTAAGGATGGGTGAATCTGTTGGTTTTGTCACAATTGGTTTCTCTCTTTTTACCCCAGTCACCACAATTCACCACATTTCTATGAGAGTTTGTGATTATTATTATTGCATTTTAAAAAGTCATCAAGAAAATGAATCAGCATTTTACTGATTTATCCTAGTATGCACATTTCTGTACAGCAATTTTATCTGCCGTAATTCATTTTTAATGTGATTTCCCCAAATATATGCATTTTTATGGATACTTTCCTCCAGTATTTTTCTACTTGGCTGGAGAACTCCATTGCAAAATTTAAATTAGTATGAATTGTGAAGGATGGCTGTGTTTTGGTTTGCATATTGTTTTGCAGCTGTCAGTGTTTCTCTGCCTACACACTATTCAAGGTGCTGCATTTTGCATAGATGATAGATCAACATTATTATATTAAAGCCATATCTTCCCTTTCAAGCTGCCCCCTGCATATGATGTAATAAACAATACAATGTGAACAGATGATTTTTCCTTGTTGTGTTAGGCACCCCGGTTAAGCTTAACACGGCAATAGTGCGGCTTTTCATAAGGAAAGAAAGAGGGTTAAGATTTCATCAACAGGATGTTTTGCTATGAATTTGCACAGTAAAGGGAAAGGGAAATAAACTTTTGTTATTTCCAAATACCTTTGCAGTCTAAGAGCTATATAATATATATAATTGGGGCGACTGAATTACTGTCCCAGAATTGCCAAACATTTTGGAGGTAGCAAATCTATGCTTTTAATAGATGCATGCCATGTGAAAAGATCTGCATGATGAGAAAAGCTTCATTTGATTAGTTTCTGACTGCTTGCATCCATTAAAGACATTAAAGGGACCCCTGACCATTAGGTCTGGTCACGGACGACTCTAGGGTTGTGGTGCTCATCTCGCTTTATTGGCCAAGGGAGCTGGCGTACAGCTTCCAGGTCATGTGGCCAGCATGACTAAGTCACTTCTGGCAAACCAGAGCAGCATACAGAAACGCCATTTGCCTTCCCGCCAGAGCGGTACCTATTTATCTACTTTGCACTTTGATGCACTTTCAAACTGCTAGGTTGGCAAGAGCAGGGACCAAACAATGGGAGCTCACTGCATTGTGGGGATTTGAACCGCTGACCTTCTGATCAGCAAGCCCTAGGCTCTGTGGTTTAACCCACAGCGCCACCTGCATCCCACTTGCAGCCATTAAAAGCAGCTAAATTCTGAACACACTGGTATAAAGCCCCACTATGTTTGGAGAGCGTCTCACCATTCTGATGAACGGTGTCGTAAACCTCTGCTATAAAGTCCTGTCCTCGTGGAACTGCACAGCAACCCTGCCAGGAGAAAAGGATTTGTGGCATTTCCTAAGGCGGGGGAAGCCCAGAAGAGCCTCCCAGACTTCCTTAGTTGCCCTACTGCACCACAACAGCCCTGCAGTGCTGGCTGTGGGTCTTAGTCTCTAGTAGTTGCTGCCCCTTACTTCTGCAGCCCTACATGGGACAGAACCTGGAATGCACTAATGCAAGTTACTTTTTAAAATGTTCTGAGCCAGTGACCCAGCACTCCTCAATTCAGTCTTCATCCTTGTGGTTTACTTGATGTGTAAAGGGACCCTGCTCCCTGTCTGAGTCTCTCCCAGACTTCAGAAGACCGTGATGGTTACTTACCACTCCAATCCTATAAGCCCAGAGGTCTGAATGCCAAGCATCTAGGCACATGGGGATTCAAAACCCTGAGGGTGGCAAACATACAGACTTCAGCAGTCAAATTAAGAAAGTTTGTTAGGAATAAAAGGTAGGGGAAAGTAGTCATAAGGCTAAAACAGAATACTATTTTGTGTTTGTGGGGGTCAGACAACTACGAGTTGTTGTGTGTGTGTGTGTGTGTGTGTGTGTGTTTGTTAAAAATGGGGCAAGACCATTAATCTCTGGACTCAGCACGTGTTAGAATTTAATTAAGTGCCCAACTGGTAGGATTTAATTAAGCCCCGTGTATTAAGCTGGACACCAGATCCTGCATGTTAAACAGGGTGCAAGACCCATGTGTGTATTTAAGCTGTGTGCTAGATGCTTTTCATTCTCTGAAATTAGCATGTGCGAAGGAACTAATTTAGCCAGGCAAACATCCTAAATTGTGCATTAGACACATCTTAATCTTGGGAAATCAACATCCGTTAAAAGATAATTTAGTCAGACTAATTCTCTTTGAGGAGTTAGCCTGGGGAAATGGGTTGTTAGCACAACCACCGATAACAAGAATTAGGCCTCTGCCTCTGTTAGAAAAGGCCAGTGCTTAGGTTAGCAGGAGGAAAGGAAGCTGGGGTGTGACTTGGGGGAGCAAGGAAAGCTGCAGGGCAAGAATGCTGCTGGTGCCCATGGGAGAAGCAGGGTCCTCTTGGAATGCTAATGCCCTGAGTCCCTCCATTTTAGGCTCAAGTTGTATATATCTGTAAATAAACCATACATCACAGATACACCGCATACTCCACTGAGCTTCACTGTCCAAAAGGAAACACAGACCTAGAGTAGTGTGTGCCTGGAACTCCCTGGAATCGCACATTGGGGGAGATTTGTAACAATACAGCATAAACCCGAGCACTGTGGCTCTACAACTGAACATTTAGTCGTGTCCGACTCTTTGTGACCCCATGGACCAGAGCACGCCAGGTACTCCTGTCTTCCACTGCCTCCCGCACTTTGGTCAAACTCATGCTGGTAGCTTCGAGAACACTATCCAACCATCTTGTCCATCGTCCCCTTCTCCTTGTGCCCTCAAACTTTCCCAACATCAGGGTTTTTTCCAGGGAGTTCTCATGAGGTGACCAAAGTATTGGAGCCTCAGCTTCAGGATCTGTCCTTCCAGTGAGCACTCAGGGCTGATTTCCTTCAGAATGGAGAGGTTTGATCTTCTTGCAGTCCATGGGACTCTCTTGAGTCTCCTCCAGCACCGTAATTCAAAAGCATCAATTCTTTGGTGATCAGCCTTCTTTATAGTCCAGCTCTCACTTCCATACATCACTACTGGGGAAACCATAAACTGATCCTAGTCTATTCACTACACTTGTTCATGTTTACTCACAAAGAATTGGCAAGGCTGGTTAGCCTCATAGATGATCCCATCTTGGACCCTGAGTGTGTTGCGCAGCATAAATTAATAATGCAAAGTCTTCTTCAGTAAAAGAATAAAGCTTTACTGAGTTAAAATAGAAGAAGAAGAGTTTGGATTTGATATCCCGCCTTTCACTCCCTTTTTAAGGAGTCTCAAAGCGGCTAACATTCTCCTTTCCCTTCCTCCCCCACAACAAACACTCTGTGAGGTGAGTGGGGCTGAGAGACTTCAGAGGAGTGTGACTGGCCCAAGGTCACCCAGCAGCTGCATGTGGAGGAGCGGAGACGCGAACCCGGTTCCCCAGATTAGGAGTCTACCGCTCTTAACCACTACACCACACTGGCTTGTTTGCAAATAACAGCATAGTGAACAGAAGATTAAAGTAGCTTCAGAGCATACACAGAGTTTCCACTGAGCACAGGCTTGGCAGACCACAGCCTCCATTACACACAGACACAGAGTCACACACACTGACTGACAGAGAGTGAGAGACTCAGAATCTGCCTGCAAGCAGATACAATACTTATACAGAGAACGAGTCATCCTCAAGAAGAGTCACAGAGACTCAGGATGCTAAATGATTCTGCAGCTTTTCAGCATTTCACAACATTTCTAGACTCCTGACTGCTTCTGCCCTCAAATACCTTTGTCCCATGACAGAGTACTGGATGCCCTGATGTCGGGAGGGGAAGAAGTTGCAAGAAAGAGCTCTGCTTGTTAAAGGCTCACTCCCTTCTCATGGGGTGGGGAGCCTTAGCTCTTTCTCCTCATATTCCTCAGGTAGTCATTTTAAGTACAGTGTGCCCCACAAGACGAATGCCTCGCAAGACGGAAAACTCGCTAGACGAAAGAGTTTTCCGTTTTGGAGGTGCTTCGCAAAACGAATTTCCTATGGGCTTGCTTCTCAAGATGACAATGTCTTGCGAGTTCCTGCTGGTTTTTTTTCTCCCCCCCTTTTCTAAGTCGCTAAGCCGCTTATCAGCTGATCCGATCAGCAGATAAGCTGCTAAAAGCCGCTAATAGCGCTAATAGCGCTAATAGCGCTATTTCGCTAATCCTTCAATGGGCTTGCTTCACAAGACGAAAAAACCGCTAGACAAAGAGAATCACAGAACGGATTATTTTTGTCTTGCGAGGCACCACTGTACCTGCTTTGCATATGAAGAACCTTGACAGGAGATATGTAACAACTTGGCTTAGAGAAATGGACGGCAATGCAGGCCTTTCTTCACAGCAGCTCAAATTGTTTGACAATCTATCCTGTTCCCAGTTCTTCTTATTACCTCCCTGTTCTTAGCTCAGCTGATTTGAGGAACAAGTTCAAAGCACCACCAACATATACTGGGAACTTGAATTCTCTCCCAGAGGGCAATATGATAAGCTACCTCTTCAACCCCAAACCACCTGATGCTTGTGCAGTCTTCCAGTTAGAAGAATGCCGATCCTAAAAAGTAAGGGGAAAGGTGTGTGCATCTTATGGAGCGAATGCAGGCAGGAGGCTCTGTCAGCGCTCCCTTTACAGAGCCGTGTGGAGCGTGTGCGTGGCTCTTGGGGGCTTTTCCCCGAGGAGGGAGAAGGCCTGCCTTGCTTATGCCATGCAGCTAAAAAAGAAGCCAGGACAGCGAGCAGGATCCATCCCGCTGGCTGTCTTGGCATGCCATAGCCGCGCGCAGCCTCTCCCAGCTTCTGGCCTTCATCTCTGTGTCCTGCGGAGGCTTCGCGGGCTACCGCAGAAGCCAGAACAACTAGAGGGAGCACTGCACAGCGATACCACTGGCTGTCCTGGCTTCTGGCTTAGCCGCGCGAAGCCTCTCCGGCCGGAAGAGGCTGTGCACGGCTATGGCATAAGCCAAGACAGCCAGTGGGATAGATCCTGCTCGCTGTCCTGGCTTCTTTTTTAGCCGCACGCAGCCTCTCCGGCCGGGAGAAGCTGCACGCAGCTATGGCATAGGCAAGGCAGCCCTCCTCGGGGAAAAGCCCCCAAGAGCCACGCACACGCTCCACGCGGCTCTTTAAAGGGAGCGCTGACAGAGCCTCCCGCCTGCATTCGCTCCGTAAGATGCACACACCTTTCCCCTTACTTTTTAGGAGGGGGAAAGTGCCTCTTATAGAGCAAAAAATACGGTAAATGCTATGGATTTGATACTCAATACATACCACCTCGCAGTTTGAAGGCACGTCAAAGTGCAAGTAGATAAATAGGTACCGCTCTGGCAGGAAGGTAAACAGCGTTTCTGTGCGCTGCTCTGGTTCGCCAGAAGCGGCTTAGTCATGCTGGCCACATGACCTGGAAGCTGTCTGCAGACAAACGCCGGCTCCCTCAGCCTACAGAGCGAGATGAGCACACAACCCCAGAGTCGTCCGCGACTGGACCTAACGGTCAGGGGTACCTTTACCTTTCTTACATACCAGTGAATGGAAGGGTTTCATCTGTTCATAAAAGGAACCCCTTACAGTATCTGTTTGCTGCCTCTTATGTGTTCTGGACCATTCTCCAATCCTGCAAACTAGATTTCCAAGCCACTGCAGAAATAAGGGGAAATCAAATTAAATCGCTTCTCATCTCCCATTGGCAGGAGTGTCCCATGTATAGAACCCTGGTAAGCCTTCTGTCAGCTAAAGCCTAATTAGGATACAAACCATCTATTGTACACTTTTTGGCACCTGCTAAAAGGGTTTTTGTTTAGACCAGCCTACACAAATTGTTGCATGTTTTAATCTGTTTTTAGTTGATTGCTATTTTTATTTTTTTTTAAAGTTTTAAATCAACGTTAATAGTTTTTATTGAGAATTATATTGTTTTAACTTTTTTTTTAAACTGCTTTGATGGTGGGGTTGTTTTTTTCCAATCGACCAGTGTATAATTTTTATAAAGTAAATAAGTAATATAGAACAGGGGAAACCTAAAGTCAGATTTTTTCTCAGAAGTGGATTTTAAATATATGAGTTGCATGCTTGACTTCCCTGTCCAATGACTAAATAGACTTCAAGTCTATTTTCTGTGAGCTCCCTACCTATCCTTTAATGTTTTTGTCAAATAACTGGCTAAAATATGGATTTGGAGCATTGCATTAGCTGAAACATTAATGCATAATAACAGGTTATCCAGAGGGTTTGAGCATCCAGATGGGTTTATTGAGACATTGTACCCATTTATAGCCTATGTTAATGCAGTTATATATGGCATTTGCGCTCCAGGGACATGCAAGTCCTTTTGAAGAGACGTTTTTGTATGTGTGATCAGATCTGTAAGAGAATGCCATGCATGAACTATATAATAGTGCGCTGTTCTGAGAATATGGGAAGGAAAAATCCATGCCAGGGTTATGATTGTTTATCACTTATGTACACACAATAAATTTTATATATTATATATTAAGTGTAAAAATGATCTAGTCTCCTTCCTGTTCCCTTCCTATTTGTTATTAACTGAATACTGTACATTGTTCTGTATTCTCCCAAGCACACACTATCTTCATAGCAGGAACATCAGTCATATTTGCTTAACTGTCTGGGAGGGAAGGAAACACTACGCCCACCTATGTTCCCCCCCCCCTACACCCTTTAAATGTGCATTTTGACTTACAAGAGGAGAAAATCCACAACTGTGTTACTACTGCTCTTTGGATTCCACTAAACACACCACTATTTCAAATGCTTGTCCTGGTTGCTTAGGAGTTCATGGTTTAGAAATCTCATTCTAGTGTATGAGGATGTTGATCTGCCCTAATTACACAACGTATAATCCATATTTAATTTGGTTGAGTAAAGTAACCAGACTCAAAGCTACTTTCAGATGTCAAAGCCTTATTAAAACAGTTCTTCGTACAAGGGATGTAATGAATAAAGCAGACCATTTAGAACGCATTCATCCGGAAAATATTGACAATTCTCTAGGAGCAGAATATAGCTTGAGATCTCTTTTTAATCCAAAAAAATAAATGCACATAATTGTTCAAATCCAAACGGCACCACTGCAAATATCACCAGGGCTCAGAATGGAAATGTGATGGGAGCTGCTTGTGAACATTGCTTTGTGCTGGCATTAAGTCTATGCATCATTGCGCTTGCCCAGCAATCTATATGAGCAGATCACTTCATGTCATCTTGACATAAAGTCCCATGGAAACCAGCCCACAAGAAGGACCTGGGTGTAAAAGTTTTCTTCTGAGTAGTGTATTCAGAGGCCCATTGTCTCTAACTATAGATATAGAACAAAGCCACTGTTGTTAGTAGCAACTGATAGCCTTATCCTTCATGAATTTGTCTACTCCTCTTCTAAAGCCATCCAAGTTGTTGGCCTTCACTATATCTTGTGGGAACTAATTCTGTCGTTGAACTATCCATCGCACTTTATTTTTGTTGCCCTGAGTCATTCAGAGATGGACTGCTTTGATTTATCAGACTTCTAAACTAGAGTTGCCTTATTTTAAAAAGTGAAAAGTTGAGCTTTTTTTCTTTTTTCCTCTCAACAAAGTTGTTGCAAGATCTGAAGAAGAAGAAGAAGAAGAAGAAGAAGAAGAAGAAGAAGAAGAAGAGTTTTGAGCTATTTTTAAGCAAATTCACCAAAAACTACATTTCTGATATTGGTTGTCAGTGGCCAGCTCCTGGCAATGGCCAGAAAATTCTGGACGTATTGCAACCCTATTCTAAACTGCTTTATACTATGAGTGTGTGTGGTCTAATAGCATTTTAAAGCAATACGTGGTTACAATGTACAAAATATCACTTAAAAAACCCTAAAAATCCAGGTTTAAGTAACTGTCAACAGCAAACTCAATAAGCCCAGGAGAATCAAAATATATTGGCCTGGCTCCAAAATGATGGCAAAGTTGGTACCAAGTATGCCTCCTTGGGGAGAGTGTTTCAAAGATGGGGAACAATTAAAGAGAATGCCAGCTGTCTGATCACCACCCTCCATACTTCTTTAGAACCAGGGAGGTTTAGCTGGCATCTTTATTTTATACCTTTAGGGTGTGTTATGCTAAAGCCCATAAAACCCCATGGGAACTTCTAGGCAAAGTGTGTCCCATCTTCTCAACACTTCTCTTAGGCTGCCAAGCTACAGCTTCTGATATGGTGGCGGGGGTAATAAATAAATAAACTGACACTTCAGATATTTTTACTCTGCTTTTCACGCCCACCAAGGTGACTAACAACTATGTTAAAACAGAACAAAAACTTATAATCCAAAATCAATAGAAGCAAAACACAGCAGGCAAGAGAACAGAGTAGGCTGAACAATAACATAAAAATAGAAAAGAACAGGAATTGCATCAAAATGTTAAGCTGAAGGCAGGCCAAATTCATTTTGTTTTGTTTTTTACTTGGTGTCTAAACCCTAAGAAGAAGGGAGTCAAATGAGGAGAGTGTCACTTCTGGTCAGTATGATGGAAGGTGCTGGACCCTGCATTTCTGCAAAATATGCTTTTGAAGGTGGCAGCAAAGTATTCATCGAGCAACTGAGTGGACATGCAGGTCCATGTGAAGCAAAATAGCTTGGCTCCAAAACATTCAGGGCTTTAAAGATCATAACTGGCCTTGTTACTGGGACTCAGAGATGGATGGGGGAGCCAAGGGTGTGGCATGAGCAACAACAACAACAAAATGAAGCCAATTTTTAAAAGCCTGCTCAGAACTCTAGCTATGTTTTGCACAGAGCTTGTAAAGGAACTACGTAGTTCCACTTCAAGTTCAACATGTCAAGAAAGGAACTAATTCCAGTTCATGCTTGTCCCTTTTCAAAACAAAGGAGTTCAGCTCACAGCTCAATTTAAGTTCATCCAAACGATCATCAGCATTTTCCCCAGCATTCAGAATATCACAAGCTGCTGTGCTGAAATATAAATAGGCTTAAGGAGACAATAAAACATTGAAAACAAAAACAACAATGGAATGTGAATTGTTTGAAATATTGTTATGAGTTTGGAGGGGGGTGCCAGTCATGATGGTACTCTGGGTCCCTTCCAGACCTTGGGATCCTGTATCTGTTGGGGTAGAATTATAAGGGCAAGTTTACCAAATCATTTACCCTGTCCTAGTTAAGTACCACAAATTTGCATAATCATATAAGTTACTCTGCACTTTAGAATAAATGGCTGGGCCTTTCCCCCCAATCCACTCACATAGCTGCTATATAGGAGAAAGTAGACAACTTGCTTATGTGTTCTTTCAGTACATTGGAGGGGGGAATTGTATGAACCACTTAATTTGAACTAAACTTCTAATTCCTGAAGTGCCCAAGAAATTCTTAAAGCAGGAAATTAAACCTTGATTCCCAAGGAACCTAGGCCATGCCAGCTATCTCCTCACTAGCCCCCGCTGTCAAAAAAAGAAGTGAATCAACACTGGGTTGTCCCCACTGGCAATGTGGCTCTTGCCCTCAGGTGGTTCATAAATCTCGCCCTGGTCAACTTCCTTTAAGAAAGCTTCTCTCTAAAATGGTAATGATATCTCATCTGTCATGCAGAGTCATTAAATTGGAATTTTCTCTTGTGGTACAATTAAGATATATAAGAACATCATGTTCAACCCCTAAGGAGGAAACCATCCTCCTATTTTATATTTTCCTCTTTTTTAATTTAAAGAAATGAATCATTAATGACATGGGGATGTATGCCATGAACTGGATTAAAAAATAGTAAATTGCAGGGTGTTTATAACCCCTCTAGGTTTTCTGATGAGAGAACTGGAAGAAAATCACTGTTTAAACTTGCTTTCTTTTTCTTTTCTGCAAAATGCTTCATAGATGTTCTTCTTGATGTGATTTTTATTGGAATAGTTTTCCCAAACACATTCTCAGTGGTAATACACTGGAGAACAGTTCATTACAACCACAAGACCTTGCTAAATGCATTATAGATGTTTATATAAGGTCAAATCATACCTGGCACTGCTTTGCTGCTTATTCTTTTTGAATCTTAGCAACATATTTGTTCGTTTCACGTTATGTTTGTGAAATGGGTATTTTCGGCTCAGTTGGTTTATATTCTCTCCTGCATTCGGAATTACAGGTGATATTGTGCCTGCATTTCTTTTCCAAAATAGCTGCAGTTCTGGCATGAATTGAATTCATCTGTTGGGAAAATTAATGAAAGGTGAATTTGCCCCCAAATAGGGCCAAAGATTTCTGTGCCCCAGTAGACCGTGAACTGAAAATTGTCAATATCTGTGAATCACGAACTGGAATTTAATGGCTTTTGACTTTCAACATGAAATGCCAAATTTCAAAGCAGCAATGTTAACACTGCAGTTTTGTCAGCCTTTCAGTGCACCAACAGCCGAGTGTAAGTTAAGAAACACTGCTAGAGTTGCCTGAGGGGCATTGGTGTGGGTGAAATTTACTTCTGCAATATTTACTGAGAGGTTCTAGAGGGCTTACTGTTGGCTAAATGCAGTGGTTTTAAACTTTTATTTGTAATTCATTGCCAGCTGGTGGCCATTATCTATTGTTCCAAAACTGTCCTGGATTAAGAAGGCGATTGGGCCAGATCCGGCCCCCGGGCCTTAGGTTGCCTACCCCTGTTCTAGAGTAATGAAAGAAGGGAGCTTCCTTCTATCCACTTTCTCAACACCATGCATAATTTTACCATCCTTCCCAGGTGCCTAAAAACTGCTGTCTGAGGTGGCTGCATTGATCTACCTAATGGTAGGGTTAGCTTTGCTTAATGGGGGGGGGGAGAGAGTTTTCTTAAAAAGAAGAGCCATTGCCACTCAAAAATAGCAAGCCTCCTCTGAACATAAACAACCCCACCCCACAATTCTTTCTCTATATTCTCCCTTGACAGGGGGGGGGTTAGTTACTATTTCATTTGAAGCATAGGATTATATCCATGATTTGTATTTTCTTTATGATACCGCTTGATTGTGAGGGAAAAAACAAATGTCAGTTCTGTGGGAATGTTCAGGGAGGCAGGAGAGGATATATTGTTTATTAATATCCTTCCTAACTAGCAAGTTCCTTTACTTAGCAGAGTTTTACATCCTCCTTTTTAACACACAGCAGGTAGCTGGTTGCAGGCTTGTTTAAGCCTCTCAATATTAGATTCCTGGTAATCCCCTTATAACCCTCTTAAAAAGAATAAACACACGGCAATCTTATTTAAAGTATATAAAATAAGTTTACTCACACATCAGTTCACAGTGGATCCCTGAAGGCAAACTTAGCTACAGATATGTACATGTGGATCTACCCGATATGGAGGAATGACCCCAGTGACTGCTAGCTAGCAGTCACTCCAGCTAACACAATGAAAGAAAGATGGAAGAGGAGTTGAAGAGAGATGGCAGCATGCCTTGTCCTTTTTGTTACCTGAACAGGTAAGGTCACGCCCACTTCTAGTCACATGCAAAGGAAGCAGGAAGTTTCTGACTGGCTAGACCAAACATTCCCCCACATGTCCACTCTAGGAAAACAAGGAATGTTGTATTTGACTGCTCCCAGTGGATTACAACCCACAATTTTATTGTGAGAGTTCAGTATTGAAAGGGATGTCATGGTATAAATGCTCTTGGGTCTGGTCTGGAGGTTCCGGATTAGGCAAAACACGGTGACTAGACTGTTGATGGGGACAAACCATCACCAGCACATAAGCTTACTCAAAAGTTTACACTGGCTATCCATTTATTACTGGGTCAGATTCGAAGTTCTTGTATTAGTTTACAAGAACTTGGTTCTGGGATACTTCAATGATCCCCTGATTTCTCAGATACCCACATGATCACTGAAGTATAGAAGAGTGAAGAAGAAGAAGAAGAAGAAGAAGAAGAAGAAGAGGAGGAGGAGGAGGAGGAGGAGGAGGAATTTGGATTTGATATCCCACTTTATCACTACACGAAGAAGTATCAAAGTGGCTAACATTCTCCTTTCCCTTCCTCCCCCACAACAGTCTGTGAGGTGAGTGGGGCTGAGAGACTTCAAAGAAGTGTGACTAGCCCAAGGTCACCCAGCAGCTGCATGAGGAGGAGCGGAGACACGAACCCGGTTCACCAGATTACGAGTCTACCACACTTAACCATTACACCACACTGGTGTAGTGACTGCTTGTGGTCTGTCATAGCTCAGATACATGGCTTATATCCACCAGAAGCTGTGTATTCAGTATTCTGGACCTGATTTTATGAAACTGCCTTCCAGTTGAGATTGGGCAGCCCCCCACCCTGCTAAACCCCCAGCACCAACTGAAGACTTTTGTTATTGTTGTTGTTCCAGCAGGCATTTTAATGGAATTCTGATTTTTATTTTAATTGTGTTGAGTTACTTGGACACTTAATTAAGCGGTGTATAAATTGTCAAAATAAGTAAAAGAAAGAAATGAAAAAAGGGTGGCAAACGAAGTGGGCCTCTCTTTTCTTAGCCAGTTTGAAAAGTTGTAAAAAGGTGGCTTGTCCCAAACTTGAGGAAACAGCCACGCTGATCTTGGCAGCAGATTAGCTCTGTCATTTTTTATTATTTAAGCCATAATGTGATGAAGAAAACAGAATGGCTTTCTCTCAACATATCTTCCTGCAGAATGGCTTTGGAATTCCTCAGTAGCTCAGAGAGGGCCCTTAGAGACCTCTAGTCATGTATAATGTGCTGTAACAGAACTCAATGCTAAACCAACCCTGATAATCCAGACCCTCAGAGACCTCATCTACGCCAGCAAAGCACAGACTAATTCCCAGTCAGGTTCTACTTTCACAAATGCTGCTGAGGTAGAAATCACGTCTAATTACTGGTGTTGTCTAAAGACTACAAGAGCATAACATCAACAAAGCATTGATGCTTTTAATTAAGGATGGGCCTCTGACAGCTTCAAATTGCATCCAAAAGTGAAGAAAGCATGAATGCAAAATTTGGTTGAGATTCCTTCAATTGCTGTGACACTAGCCACTCTTGAGGGCAAAATCACTTGCCTTTGAGATGACTTGGATGCCATAGTTGTGACAGGGTCATGTGAGGTGCTTAATGCACTCTCGAGTCTGATTGGCTGGGATCAATTTCAGCTTTTGATGCTTTGGACATGGTGACTTCCAGCTGTTTGGTCTACCATTTGCCCTCTTGACCCTTGGCCATCATGGCTAATTAGAACTAGTTGAGGAATGCTGACCGGGCAAATCCAGGATAGGGAACAAGGGAAAATTTGATTTTGCTTCTGTTAATAAAGAAACTAACTAATTTGCACTTCTCAAACCAATATGTGAACCAAAGTACAGTTGTCCTTCAAGCTGGAAGTTGGAATGTGTGCAGAGAAGATGATAAAGGGTCTGGAAACCAAGCCTTATGAGGAACAGTTGAGGGAATTGGGCATGTTAGCCTGGATAAGAGGCTATATTTAGCACCTGGACCTAAATTTCCCCACCCCTGTTCTCAATGAACAAACAAGGAGGCAAAAGCCTGATATCTTCCCAGTTATGACTTTGAACTAATATCTGTCTTATCGTACTCACAAAGGTTCTCTTCTCCTGTCTTGTTAGCTTTCAAGATGGTTTAACAGGTGTGGAGACTTAAATAGACTCCAGTAGGGACAAGGTGAGTCTCACGTGTAAGAAGGATGAGCATGCCTCACAAGGCGTGCTACTGATCTTGAATTAAAGCGAACATGGCATGTGAATAACCACTGACTGTAGAAAAAAGGGAAGAGCTTTAACATTTTGCAAGGTTCTTTTCCAGGCCTTTGTTCTTCCTTTCAAGAGAAGCTTTCGGGAAAGCTTCTGGGAATGCCTGGTTTCTCTATCCATCCTAAAGCCTAATTTCAACTCAGGACAATAGGACTCATTCCAAAACCAGTAATAATTACTACTTTGGCGACATCTGTACATTTATGCCAGTTTTTGTTTGATCATAACTGACATTGCTTTGTCTACCTCATTTCATAAGCACCATTTGCAGGAACATTTCTCTGACATTTCGTTCCTTCTCGCCCTGTGCGTTTATTGCTGTGTGTCTCAGGTGCAGCTTTCACTCACGCTTGTGCATATCTTATTTCCCTCCCCACTCTTTCAACATGCCAAAAGATCCAGGTGTTTCCATTATCTGCCCTTTTCTTTCCTCAGCAAGATGAAATGCTAGGTATTTTCAAAAGTGTCTTGAGAAGAAGCCCCCCCCCCCATCCTCCAAGGTCACATACTGAAATTTCAGCATCTTTACTTAAAGGTTATAGGTACAGGAGCAGGATGAACCTTAAAGAGTTTAAGCAGCGATCCCCAGACCTTCAGAAGCTGCAGCATTAAGGGAAATATGGAGTTGCAGTCAACCAAGAGTTGAGCAATGGAAATCAGTGGACCTTGTTAACTTAGGTCCATTAAATTCAATGGGCAACATCTAATGAAGTATGTCTGCTAGTTCAAGGGAACTTCCCCTCCCTCTCCTCTGCCTTGCACCCCCTATGTGCTGTAAAATATTGAGGGAAACCTCAGAAGATATTTAGGGGATAACGGGGCACAAAAGGAGATGAGAGGGAGGAGAAGTGCTATCGTACAGTCAAAACTCATAGTTCTTGGTTGAAGCTCATAGTTCTGATTATAACCTTTAGTGATTAATTAACAGCTTGAATTCCTGCTGCATGCATGCTTCTCTCAATGCCCCTGATCCCTTTTTAATTTTGCTAGTAGTGTCACCAAGACTGAAGAAATCCTGACTGAGAACAAGAAGCTTAGCAACTCAGAATGCTTGTAACCTTTAGTATGAGACAAACACTGGAGGTCCAGGACTGTTCCACTTTGGGCTGCAGATGGAGGAGGTAAGGATGGGGAATAAATTTGATTCAGTGTGCATTTTAATGTGAAACTACCTAATCTGCCCTTTCTGGGGGAGGGAAATGGAAACCTAAATATAGCCACCTTTTTAAATTCACATTTCTCCAAATTTCGCAATGCAGTTCTCCAACCAATATGAAAATGCATACATTGGGAGAAAATGTGCATAAAATGAATAAATTTGTGAAAATATCATACAGAAATGCATTAAATTAGGGGAACCTGCTTAAGAAACTATGTATACTACTCAAAGCTGCATACAAAAATAAGTTCATTAGGAGAAATTCACACTGATAAATTTATTGTGGATTTTTTCTTTTTCTTTTTTTTAATGCATATTGCTTTAGAATTGTGGAGAACTGAATTTAAGATTGGAAAAGTTAGAATGACTGCTCCCCGCTTAAAACGGGGGGCGCCCTTTGCGTGGACGCGCGCAGCCCCTGGATCTGGAGTGGCTCCATCAGCATAGGCTTGGCTTTGCCTTCCCTCAGGTGGGATACCTGGAGGTCTCCGCCTACCTCAGTCAGTTGTCCAATCCCACCTGGGGGAAGCGTTGCCAAGGAGACCAGGCCAGGTGGGGGAGGGATTACCTGCCCACACAATAGAGGGAGGAATAGAGGGAGGATCTTACCTGGGAATCCTCACTTGGCTCCAGAGCTTCTCCCACCCTACCCACCCTCAGTTAATGTCTTATTTGCAGGTTAACTTTTCTTCACAGGTTTTGCAGGTTAACTTTTCTTCACAGGTATGCGGGCGCTGCTACGTTAAGGTCGCTGTTAAAGGGCCTGAAAGGAATTTCCCTGCATTGGCAGGTTTCGCCTTTCCCGTAGCAAAACGTCACAACTTTGGCGGTATCAGGCCTTGGGCGGAAACCTTTTGTCCATCTTCCTCTTGCGGCGGCGATACCAGGGTTCCCCGTTAAAGGGGTTTCTGAAGGGAGGCTTTGACCGTACGCCGAAAGGTCGTCATTGTTCTCCCCTGCGGTGGCAGCGTAACGGGGGCGGCTATCTCTGCTTGAACATATGTTCTCCAGAGCCGGCCCATCCCCCCCACACACACTGGATAACCCTGAAGCTCCCTAGGTCCCTGGCTGGGGACTGGGGAGGGAGAACGCCCAATGCCTGAGCCAAGGTCTACCCACATTTGAAATTTAATAAAGTTGTGGCCAATTTAATCCCATAGCACGTTGTCTTGAGTCGTTATTCCACATGACGGGGGGGGGACCGCTCGGGATCTGGGGACTCCGCCTGTCCACGCAATGAGAAAAGTGAAACTGAAGCAGCCATCCATCCCTAATGGGTTACTTTTTTCCTGAAAAGCTGTAATTATCCCATTTATTTTTTAAAGCTCAACACATTGATTGACTGGAGACTAGAGCAAAAGTTTCTCTCGGTCAGGCTATTACTGAAGTAAAAGTACTTTGTTTTGTTTTACTATACATTGTATATTTTAAGGTGGGGAGGACATTCAGTCACAGAAGCCCCTTAACTTGCAGTTAAATAACAACTGTGAGCTGACATTCTCTGAAGGCTGCTAATCAGTCAGCCTTATGACTGGAGACTGATGGAGGCGGGGAGAATCACAGCTCCACTTTTAAATGCTTAGAATTCAAGATTCACCCCCTCCCCAAAGAGTGCAGATTGTTTGCTTTAAAAAGAAAACCATTTAGAAAACAGAAGAAAGTTCTGATGAATTTTCTATCAACATCAAGCTTTTCTATTGGAAAAAAGAGGTGGTAATTTAACTTCCCATACAAGCATTTATTGCTTAAAACCATTTCAACTGTTTGTCAAACTTTTTGATTTCTTACTGTTTATCAAAAGTCAAAACATGGCAAGATTGAGATGGTGTGCCACAAGTGTTCTGCTAGAGCACTGATGCTACTATTCTGAACAAACTGATGTATGTTTTCCAGCAGTTGGAAGTTGACTGTCAAATCATCCCATGAAAGTACAAGAATATGTTCAAGGTAGATCGTGCTGAAGAAAACACAAGGCGTTCTCTTTAGGCAGAAGTCAGATTGCACTTCATTGGAAAGGGTGCAATGCTAGTTCTACTCGGAGCAGACCCATTGAAAATAATGGATAGTGGAGACACTTCAACAACTGTCACTGTACAATAGGGAACCAGAAAGTAGCTGTGTCTTTTAATATATATTTTCTTTTTTGGGGTTTCCATAAAAGTTCTGGTGCTGTTCCAAGAAATTATTCCCCTATTAAAAAAAATCTATTAATGAGATTGTGTCAATAAATTATGAAAGGGCAGATAATTTTTTTGGTTAAAAACTGATTGCTGGGGTTTTTATGCTTAGGTAAGTAACCATTAAGTTGGCTTGGACAGGGCGGTCTTTACCTGCGGGTGCAAGGGCTGCGGGGCACCTGGGTGCCGAATTCGGGGGTGCCAGGTGCCCACCGCTGAAGCCACCTAAGCTCTTAATTCTCTACCTGTTATGAAATAATAAATAATTTTGATCTAGCTAAAAAAACAAAATACATATATACCTAGGCATTACCGAAATGTATACTTACTGTTTCACTAAAGGGCTTTCGACTTTGTGCGCTCATTTACCAAAGACACACCACGCCAGGCGGCGCTTGTCATTCACAATGGCACTGTGCACCCAAAATTAACTCTTACATCAAAATATTATGTTACGTATTGTATTGAGCTGCTATGCGGCAGCGGAGTCAGCGGCACCTTTGACACGACTGATGTTTCTCCTAAGTAGGCACCTAAACAATACTTACAAGTTTAAGTGTGGTGGTGTTGTATACTTAAGTATAATTATATTGTAAATAAATGAGCAAATAAAAAAGTTGGTTTCTTTTCCCTCCCTTCTTTCGTAAACAAGAGATAAGGCGTAAGCGTGGTATCTGACATAAGCATAATAAAAGTTAATTTGGGGGCTAAACTAAATTTGGGAGCGCTGGGCAGATCTTTGCACCCCAGCGGTGCATATGCTAAAGACAGTGCTGGGCTCAGAGGTCCCCTTTCTCATTCTGCAAATCATCTTTCTGATGGTCTGCACTCTGCAGCCTTCTTGGGTGCCTGCATTACCTGAAAACCTCACAACATCCTTCCCTGGAGGCTGTGTACTGCATGTTGGACACCCAAGGTTTGAGGCTTCTTACTTCCTTGTGTCAGCAGAAGGATGCCTCTCTCTTTTTATGTATTTCTTTAAAATATATGTGTGTTTGCTACTTCCACAGCGGAGTTCCTCTTTCTTCTGACAGTGGCCTGGAGAGTGCCATAAAGAAAGAACCATGTACATAACATTGAGCTCCTTAGAGGAAAAGTGAAATTTAGATGCTCAAAAGATGCAGGGATGCTCAAAAGGTGTAGGGACCATTTTCCAGCCAAAGGGCCACATTTCTCAACTGCATCCTTCAGGGAGCTGCACGCTAGAAATAGGGGAATTGAAGAAAGCAGGTAGAACAACTGACGTAAATCTCACCTTTGTACAATGGGCTACATTCCAGCCATGTAAAAATCAGAGGTTTCCAACTCTGTATCCTTCACCCATGCAAGCAAGAGGCATTCCAGACTGGCAAAAGCTCTCAAAGAGGGTGAAGACGAGGACTGGATAGAGCAGGCACAGGCAAACTCGACCCTCCAGATGTTTTGGGACTACAACTCCCATCATCCCTTGCTAACAAGACCAGTGGTCAGGGATGATAGGAATTGTAGTCCCAAAACATCTGGAGGGCCAAGTTTGCCTATGCCTGAGATAGAGGGATGTGGCCTGGGGATAAAGGGTCTGGCTATAGGCCTGTGGGTCTCAACCCCAACCCCAGTGTTTCTGCAGAAAATGCTAGCCTCTAGTGCAGAGAAACTATTCCACCACTTTCAAAATGGAGCAAAGAGCCCTGAACCCAAGGGCAAATTTTGCTTGTCCCAAATTGCTGAGGGTAGAGGTGAATGAGAAGGGAGACCTCTTCACACACACACACACACACACACACACACACACACACACACCAAAATGCCCTAAAACCTAATTACTTCTTCTTCCTGCTCAATAAATGGGGTCTGTTCCCTTCAGCACTGCCATGTGACTTTGTGATGTTCTTATTCTCTCCACCTTTCAACAAGTAATGGTGGCGTCTAATGCTGTCTTGACTTCACTCACTATGCAGGAATTGTCCCTACTTGACATTATTGTTACAATCAGGAGGCATCAATTGACCAAGTGAGGGACACTAGGCTGCCAAATAACTCCAGTGCAAGGTTATCTTATTTTGAATCTAATTCAGCATGTTTTCATGTGGTCATAAATACACACGCCTTGCAGATATGTGATCGAATTATGAGAGTTACCATAGCAACTGCTGCAATTAATTAAAAGACTTGGACAGGGTATGCTTATAGATGCAAAAAAAATGTTTTCATGTATAAATAGTGCAATCTGTTTATGCTCAAAGGATTTTTCTCCTCCTCCTACCACCACAATATTATTCTGTGCCGAGAAACTGGGCGATTCCACTCCCCCTTTAGTGTTGATAAATCATTGTGAGTCTCACCAAATATTTCATTGTGCATAACATCTGATAAAGACTGATGGATAAATATGGAGTGGGGGAGGACTACATATAGCTTTAGGTGACACAACTGAATTGTGGGGGTGTTTCTCATTGTTTGCAATGGAGCCAAAATGGTGCTTTAAAAAAACAGACAAGCTTCTTAACATTACTGTACAGTGGTCCCTCGGGTTACATACGCTTCAGGTTACATATGCTTCAGGTTACATACTCTGCTAACCCAGAAATAGTGCTTCAGGTTAAGAACTTTGCTTCAGGATGAGAACAGAAATCGTGCTCCGGCGGTGCGGCGGCAGCAGGAGGCCCCATTAGCTAAAGTGGTGCTTCAGGTTAAGAGCAGTTTCAGGTTCAGTAAGGACCTCCGGAACAAATTAAGTACTTAACCCAAGGTACCACTGTAGAGATCCTCTCAGTAGCCACCAGCTTGACTGGTTCTAGGTCTAGGGCAGTCTGTGAAAATATGGTGAGCAACCATAGTTTAAACTATTACAGTTGCACTGAGCAGCTGAAGCACCTAGGTGAAAATATTTGCAGTCTTGAGAAAAAGCTCACTGTCTAAAGAGATCAAGAAAAAACAGGGTAAAGAAACCTTATCTAGCCTGTTATTATGGACTACATCTCCCATCATCCCTCACCATTGGTCATGCTGGCTTCAGCTGATGGGACTTGTAGTCCTAAACATATGAATTGGCTCAGGTTTAGAGGAGCTAGGGTAGAGATATAGCTTGTAAAGTCTATATTAGTCTATGTTTCTGTCTTAGGGTGGGCAAAGGAGGTTCTCTAGAGCTCCAGGAGGCGTCAACATAAGAGAAGCGCTGCTGCATCAAACCAAAGGCTCATCTGTGCAAATAGATTGTTTTCACAGTGGCTTCCCAGCAGAACATGTAGCCCTCTGACTCCAACGCCCATCAGCACAGCCAATGGGCAAAGATTGTGGAACATTTGGAGGGCCACAAGTTCTGCACCTCTGCTCAAGGGGGATATGGTTTTGTTTAGGGGAAGGGCCTTAGCTCAATGGTAGAGCATCTGTTTTGCATGCAGAAGACCCTCAGTTAATCTCTGGCATCTCCAGGGAGGGCTGGGAGAGAACCCTGTCTGAAATCCTGGAAAACATCTGCATAGACAATCCTTTGCTAGCTGGACTAGTGGACTAGACAGCTCTTTGCATTCCTATGCTCCCCCCCCCACCCCGATTCAGGAGCTTTACTGGGCTTCCTATCAATTTGCAGAGCCTTTACAAAAAAGCAACAACCCATGGCTGTTTTTTCTCCTCCTCCCCATCTTCCTTTGTTCTGTTTGTGAAGCATTTGGTGCCTAGGACTAGAATGAAAGATAGCTAAAACGGTCTCCCTGTGCCCTACATCCTCCATGTGACTGGCTGTCACTGATGGGGAAAATGAATGAGTTAAATAAAACAGATGAGTAATGAATTAAAATTTGACCTTTGGGGATTCATTTGTTATTCTTCCATATGTTTCATAATAGGCCCCATTATTACTTGTTCAGCTCCCCCACACCTGACCTTAGCTTAAAATAACAACATGATTTAGACTTTACTATGGAGGGGGGGTATTCCTTTCCCCTTTACAATAAAATCTACCTAATTCATGCTTTCTGAAACAGTACGTGAAGCAAAACATAGCCATAAGTCTCTGAATTTTGCAATGCAGTTCTGCATCCAAGTAACACATACAGAAATGCATATATTTGGGGAAAAATTCATAAAAAGGTGTGTGTTTGTGAAGATAAGATGCAAAAGTGTGTTATATTAGAGGAAATGCAAACAAGCAAGCCTACGAGGAGGAATTTACCCTAAAATGCTGGTGAGGACTTTTTAACAAATGTGAAAATGTGGTGAACTTAATATAAGCTTTGAATAATGAGAACCTGAGAGAAACAGATTTTCAGATTCACCCATTCCTAAAACTTCCCTTGTAAGGGAAATTTAATCCCTTGGTCATTTGTGTTGCTTTTGTTGCTGCCCTTTCTCAAACTCCATGGTATCCCTTTCCTAAAATAAGGAATCGCTGAAGGAAACTGAACTGTATTATGGAACATACTGGGAGAGTAGCCCTTCTCCCACAGCTTGACAATGGTCAAAGAGGGGACTTTGGGGGGCTGGTGGGGTCATCAACTTCTCTGTGAGCACTCAGTTCTCATTTTATAAAAAGAGGATGCCAAATAGCCAAATTGCATTATGTTAATTAGCCGAATGTACAGATTCTTGCAAAGCAATTCCCCATAATGCAATGCATTTTTGTATGCTATTATCAGTAATATCTGCATTTCAAAGCACACTTTGCCCCCATATATGCATTTTTGTACATATCGTTGGGGGGGGGGTGTTCCAAAATTTGGGAAAGTGAAAATTTTGAAGGATGTCTGTGTTCATGGATCATTTCAGAAAGTGATGGTTATGAACCTTTGCCTTTAAATGCACGCCTAATCATTTTTCTCTTATATTCCTACCTGCATGAAAGAAAGAATTCAGCAGGATCAGCTTGCCTCCGTGACATATGATGGGTAATGCTGGATATATAAAGCTTTGAATAATCCAGGTGTTGTTCAGAGCTACTTGAGGAGAGCAGAAATTTAAAGGTCAAGGCCAAGTAGTTTTCATCTTCATTGCAACAGCTAATCCAAGTGGAGCTTCCCCCATATGGATAGAAAAGATGTTAAAATGCTTGTGTATAAATAAAATAAAATCATAGTGATGATGGGATAAGTGGATTAACTGTGATAAACAAAAATATAGAACCACGATCCATGCAAATCTGTGGTTTAACGTCAAACTCATTACAGCACAATCATATTGTACTCCAAAATGCTCAGGAAGATGAGATGCATCACATACAAAAGTCCCCCAGGAAAATTCTCAATGCCCTGTTATAAGTTTCTTGTGATTATTTATTATGGGCTTCTGTATACAACTCAATATATCCAGCAATATCTGAAAGGGCAGAACTCTAGCATCCAATATTCATTTAGATGATAGATGATAGATAGATAGATAGATAGATAGATAGATAGATAGATAGATAGATATAGATAGATAGATAATAGATAGATAGATAGATAGATGATAGATAGATTTAGATATAGATAGATGATAGATGATAGATAGATGATAGATAGATAAATAAATAAATAGATGATAGATAGATAGATAGATAGATAGATATTCTCTCTCTCTCTCTCTCTCTCTCTCTCTCACACACACACACACACACACACACACACACACACACATATGCAATTCTCAGATGTACTGTAACCAAATTAGTTTCTATCTTTTAAATGAAGAAAATAGTTAAGTAATATATATATGCTTTTGGATTCTCCACTTTTTAGAAAAACTTCCCAAATATGCTTTTATGCACATTTTTGATACATATAGAATTATCCTAGCTATGGTATTTCCCGGGGGGGGGGGGGGGAAATGAAATGCAATTTTCCCACACACATTTTCTCTGTTGAATGGTTATACAAAGGATTTCACATACGCTTGCTGTTACCCCTTTCTGTTCAGGTAAATATGTCATGGACTCATCTGGAACAACTATTTTGTACAGCAATGTTTAATAATTTCTATACATTGCAAAATTAAAATTATCATTTATTTCAAACATTTAAAACATGCATGTATTTTATTCAGTTTCTTACCTGTCCTTTGCCACATGGTCCCAGAGTGGGTTGCAACAATGAAATATACAATTATAAAGCAAATGAAGCAATTAAACACATAAAGAAAGATAGTGAGAACTATCAAAACAATCCAAAGCAGTTCTATATACAAAACAATTTTTAGAAACTCCCAATTTATAACAAAAGACAATTCCACATACAAAACCAGTTAAAATTCATTTAAGTGCAGAAGCAGAACAAGTTTCGTTATGCCAGTAGTGATGTAAAGTATGTTAAGTTTTAAAATAATAAATGGTTGCAAACACAGAAAATGTGTAATTAATCGTAAACGTTGTGATCATGATCAAGCAAAAGCCAAGAATTTTGAAGGCAAAGCAGATTTCAAATAGGTTAACTGAACAAGTGTTAGCCCTCTTAAACATTTTTTCATAGAAATTAGGACTTCAGAGGTTTTTGGTGTTTGCACAGATGGTGCTCCAGCTATGCTAGGATGTTGATCTAGATTTCCATGTTTGGTACTGAATGAGTCACCAAAAGTCATCGGAACTCACTGTATGATTCATTGGCAAATATTAGCAACAAAGATGCTGCCACAAGAGTTACAAGAAGTAATGAAAAGCGTCATAAGTTCTGTCAATTTTGTAAAGGTGAGCACTTTAAACAGTCGACTGTTTCCGCAACTGTGCAACGAGTTGGATGCGCCGAATAATGCTCTGCTATTTCACACTGAAGTGAGATGGTTGTCGAGAGGAAAGATTTTAAAATGTGTGTTTGAGCTTCGTGATGAACTCAAAACGTTTTTTAATCAGAAAGCAAGACCGCAGCTTGAAGCACTTTTCAGCGATAAAAGTGAACTGCAGAAAATAGCTTACTTGGTTGACATCTTTGCCATCTTGAATGAGTTAAGTTTATCACTGCAAGGACCAAATGCAACATGCCTCGATTTGTCTGAAAAGATCCGATCATTCCAAATGAAACTTTAGCTTTGGCGGAAAAAAAATGGATGAAAATAAAATTTACATGTTGCCTACCTTATCTGCTTTCTTTGAGGAACATGACATTGAACCAGACAAAAGGATTACGGTGATAATTTCTGTGAAAGAACACTTGCACATGCTTGCAGACGAAATTTCATCATACTTTCCAAATCTTTTTTTTTAAATGCATTTTTATTGAAGTTATACACAAAAAACAGACATATATGAAAATACAGAGAAAAAATTACAAAGAAAAAAGAAAAAAAAGAAAAACCACACATCCGAAAAAAGAAAAACACACAATCTGAACTTCCCTCCGTCCTTTTGATAAGTATCAAATATCTCCTTCCATTACGTATTTGATTTTCAATCTATAGTCTTAAATTCACTCGCTGGTCATATTGTTCTAACCCCGTCAATTCACTTTAAGCATTTATTCCAATATATTTCCAAAATTTACTCCAATTTTTCAGAAATTTCTGTTCATCCTGATCTCTTATTTTACCTGTTAGTTTGTCAAGCTCAGCATAGTTTACCATTCTAATCTGCCAGTCCTTTATGTTGGGGATGGTTTCCACTTTCCAATATTGTGCCAACATAATTCTCGCTGCTGTGGTGGCGTAGAGGAATATCGTCCTATCTTCCTTTTTAATTTCTTTATCCATCATTCCCAACAGGAAGGCTTCAGGCCTCTTGGGAAAGGTATACTTAAATATTTTTTTAAGTTCATTATAAATTAATTCCCAAAAGCCTTTCACCTTTTTACATGTCCACCATAAATGATAGAGGTCACCCTCCACCTCGCCACATTTCCAGCATCTCTTATCTTTTAATCTATACATTTTGGCCAATTTCACAGGGGTGTGGTACCATCTATATAGCATTTTCCAGATGTTTTCTCTCAATGCCATACATGCTGTGAACTTTATGTTACAATTCCAAACTTCTATCCACCTTTCAAAATCAATATTATAACCAAAGTCAATTGCCCATTTAATCATTGCCTCCTTCACCTCCTCATCTTTTGTGTACCACTCTAGTAATATATCATAAATACTTTCCAAATCTACCTGACACCCCATTTGCACTTGCCAGAAGCCCATTCACAGTCAAAGTTGAAGATGTTCCTGAGACAGTACAAGAGGAGTTCATTGAACTTATTAACAGTGATGCAGCAAGAACAGATTTCTCTACAATTCCAGTTACAAAATTCTGGATCAAGTGTTTGCAGTCATATCCTGTTCTGTGTTGCGCCTTCTTCTTCCATTTCCAAAAACATATTTATGTGAAACAGGGTTTTCCAGCATGTTGGTTATCAAGTCTAAATACAGAAGTAGACTTGCTGTGGAAGATGATCTTCGTTGTGCTCTTGCAGAGACTACCCCGAGAATTTCTGATCTGGTGAGAAAGAAGCAATCTCAGCCTTCTCACTGACGTTGGCTTTTTACGCATACCGTCGAAAAATGTAGCAATGTAGTTTACTGTTTTTATATTAAGACTGTTACCCATGCTACACCATGCTTCAAGACAAAATATCATTTATTTGTAATTAGAAATAAATATTTCTCAATATATCATTACATATTGTTTTGTGATTAATCACTATGCTTTAATTATGTTCAATTTGTAACAATGAAAATACATCCTGCATATCAGATATTTACATTACGATTCATAACAGTAGCAAAATTACAGTTATGAAGTAGCAACGAAAATAATTTTACCACAACATGAGGAACTGTATTAAAGGGTCAAGGCATTAGGAAGGTTGAGAACCACTGATCTAGAGATTTTGCCACAGAAGCGGAAGATCTTTTGTCTGCAAAAAGATGCTCTGTAACAGCACTGAGAAATCTCCATTTCACAGGTCTCTTTTGGCTTAGCATAGGTCCCATTTTGTCCTTTGAGTTGATTCCATGCAAACCACACCAATCTCTCTTTTTTCATCATCATTGGTGACCTTGGGTGCAGGGCAGGGCCAGAGGTTGGCAAATACAACCCCTCTGAAGGGAGCAAACAAACAATGTTCCAGCAGAGCCAAGAGTGGAATTCCATGAGGGAAGAAGCTACAGAGGAAGACAGTTGTGTGAATTTGGTTCAACAAAACTCCAGTCCTTCACAACTAGGAATATGTCTGTCATTAATTGATTGGTCAGCAGAGCAGCTGTTGTTAACTGCACCTTGTAGTATCATGACCTTACAGTGCAAATAATGTGCATAATAATATAGAAAACAAAAAAAATATAATATAATTGTATTGCCCCCTGGGTATTGTAGTTTAATTTAAGCAGGGAGGTTTGCTCTGCAAACGTTAAAATTCACACCTCCTGGACTGATACACACATTGGAAAGCAATTATGCTTAGGATTTTGCACTTCTCTGAATTTTGTGATACAGTTCTCATCTAATACAAAAAACAACAAAAACCCCCACAAGCTTTATAACAGATGCTTTAAAAAGTTTGCATTGAGAAAATATGTGTGTTAAGTGCCTAATTTGTGATAAAATATGCATTTAAGTATTTAAATATGATGCTTTATACATTTTTTTAAAAAAAATTTAGAGATTAATTCAGAAATTGATTTATGCTGCAAATGCAAACCCATTTTAAACCAGTTAAACTGACAAGCCTGAGAAATTGTGGGATAGACATGACCACAGCAGATTCTCTTTATGGCCATAAATGTTGTTCTGCAATTGTAAATTTGTATGTGGAAAATGGTGCACATAAAGACATGAGCAATCCTCCTTAGCTAAATAATGTCAGAAGATAAATGGACCCCAGTTGGGTGACACTTTGCCATATCTCTCTCTTTTATTTACCTGTTCTGGTGGATGTCATTGATTTGCAAGTAAACATACACAGAGCCTATAAAGTTTTGATGATGGAGTGAGATATCTTTTTTAAACACTGGGGCATTGCATGGTTCTGCTTGGCAGTAAAGCCTTCTCCAGACCTGACAACTGTGGACTGACAGAGACAGTCTATCTCTATATAGCTCTAAAGCATTAAGTGCCACATTGGACAAGTACAATAGAGATGAAGAAGAAATAATTTTGAAATAGACAAGCATTCCTGGAGCAACCATTGTTTTGGATGTCAGTCAGAGCCAAGCTACATATTCAGTAACTGCGTTCTACACGTCTCTACAGATAGCATCATTTAGGATGGGTGAATCAGTCCAGTTCATGTTACTTCGGCATGCGCTCACCCATAAATCCATTGTTCCTGCATTCATATGAATTAAATATACATTAAGATCTGCATAAAATGTGCATTTCAATACATATTTTGAAACAAAATTTCTTTGAAAATATTTATCTTTTTTTGAAAATTTGGCAAAGAAGAGGAAGTGGGGAACGTATTAAAGAAAGGAAATAAAACAAAGGAAAAGAAATGATATATTAAAATACTAATAGTAATCTCTCCCCCAAAAAACCAATCCTGAATTTTTCAAGCAACCCTCATGCAGGGCTGGCACTTCCTTATTCCATGTACAGAAGCTGGACAGACTGGTAATTTATTTCTTACTTCAACACTGGTGACAGGACAGCATCCTCCACTGTACATGAGGATAGTTGGTGAACTTAAGGGAGTGCATGGCAGCAGGTCATGTGGGACACACAACTCTATCCTCCAAAATCTCATTTCCACCCCATAGCATCTGCCACCTAAGGCAGCCACCATACTCTGCCTAATGGTAGAGCTGCCCCTGCTTTGGTACCACTTGAGGATACAGTTTGGGGGGGTTAAAGTGTATGGTCAGTCACTGGAACAAAGCATAAAGCATTTCCACATGCATTTTTGGAAAATATCCATCTTGAGGGGCACATTTTGAACAGCAATTCTCACAGGCATGGGGGTCACTATAATGTCCCCTGCCCCTTGAATTTGAGAATTGCTACTAGAAACATGTTCCCAAGGCAGCAGAGGATAAATCTCATTTCTAGTGCCTGGAGTTTCCACCTCTTCTTGCCTACCAGTGATTTTATCCCTGGATTGTGGCTGGTGTCAGTGGGAATGGGAGGAGGTGGGAATGGGGTGGGAATGGGAGGAGGAGTCTGAGGTTGGAGGCGGGGAAAGTTTTGACATTGATGGGACCCCCCCCCCAACACTATTGCTGGGTGTTCCTATAAGGAACATTAGCCAGCTCAGTCCATGCTCTGCCTCTTCAGGAAAAAGTTCAAAGGGTAGCTGAAGAGGTAGCCTTGGCTCCATCACAAAGGACGTTCCACTGTCTGGACTGTGGCGAACAAACCTGAGTCCTCTCCCTTCCCAGCAGGAGTACTCAAGCTTCTCACTTGCCCAGAGATGTGGAAGAGTTGGCACAATATATTTGCTTGTGCCTAGAATTGTATCCTAGAAGTCTGCATATGAACTGGTGCTAAGACTACCTTTTCGCTCTATAAGATGCACCAGACCACAAGACGCACCTAGTTTTTGGAGGAGGAAAACAAGAAAAAAAATATTCTGAATCTCAGAAGCCAGAACAGCAAGAGGGATCGCTGCGCAGTGAAAGCTGTGCAGCCTGCATTCGCTCCATAAGACACACACACATTTCCCCTTACTTTTTAGAAGGGAAAAAGTGATTCTTATAGAGCAAAAAATACGGTATATGCTGATTTTATCAATAAAGCTGTCGAGATTTCCTGAGCTGAGAGTTGGAGTCTTTTTCCAAGAGCGGGAGCCGGGAGACTTGGTAACCAGAACCTACCAAACTGACCATATCCATGTCTTCTAACATTTTGCAAATAATATAAAATAAAATAAAAATAGAACAAGCACACGTATGCGCACACAAGCAAACCATGCCAAATTTCTATCAGGTATTTTTGTTTAAATCATCTCACAGTCAGCTGCACTGGGAATTCCTAAATGGTGTGTAAAATGAACATCTGTCGATTGCCAGAATGGACACATCTGGACCAATTAATTTTTCATCATCTCCCAATATGGGAGATCAAATATTCACAATATGGTAACAAACTGGAGTCTTCCATTGGTTATGCTAAAGAGTTTCTGAAAAAGATATTTATTGAGAATTGAGACAGAAAGGAAAGGTCTTCACAGCTCTTTAACCTCGACTGCAGTATTTAATTTTATATGCTGAAGAGCCTAATACAATTTTCCATTAAGAGCAATTCACAATTTCTTATATAAATACTGATTTATTAGAGAGAAGCCTTACTTAAGCATATACACCTTATATTTATTATTAAATTCAATAAATTTTAATTTATAAACAGAGATATGGGATAAAAGGAGAAGAATAACTGTATTAAGCATATACAGTTATTCTTCTCCTTTTATCCCATATCTCTGTTTATAAATTAAAATTTATTAAATTTAATAATAAATATAAGGTGAATATAAATATAGGGATGCAGGTGGCGCTGTGGCCTAAACCACAGAGCCTAGGACTTGCCGACCAGAAGGTCGATGGTTCGAATCCCCGCGACGGGGTGAGCTCCCTTTGCTCGGTCCCTGCTCCTGCCAACCTAGCAGTTTGAAAGCATGTCAAAGTGCAAGAAGATAAATAGATACCACTCCGGTGGGAAGGTAAATAGCATTTCCGTGCACTGCTCTGGTTCACCAGAAGCGGCTTAGTCATGCTGGCCACATGACCCGGAAGCTGTACGCCGGCTCCTTCGGCCAATAAAACCAGATGAGCGCCGCAACCCCAGAGTCGGTCACAACTGGACCTAATGGTCAGGGGTCCCTTTACTTTTATAAGGTGAATATGAATTTAAGGGATGTATACTCAAAGACAAATTAATTTATGTACTTGCCAATATGAAGAAAAGTTAATGCATTTGTTAAGTTCAACATTAAAACAACAACCGTTGTGTAAAATGTTTTTCAGGACCAACTAAAACATCAAAAATAAAAATAAAAATCTAAGTTTTACCCAGGGTAAACTCATTGAAATTTATGAACCTAAGTGAATCATGGCTATTAAAGTAGACCCACAAATGGATACAACTCAGAGATCTTAAAATGTGTGAAAATGGAAAAGTAATAATCCACCTATGGGCTTAGTCTTGATGGTCAAGAAAATTGTGTTTATGTAATTTATGTTTTCCAAAAGAGTTTCACACCCACTGGAGTCCTAATCCCATTCCCAATACAGTGGTACCTCGGGTTAAGTACTTAGTTCGTTCCAGAGGTCTGTTCTTAACCTGAAACTGTTCTTAAACTGAAGCACCACTTTAGCTAATGGGGCCTCCTGCTGCCGCCACGCCGCCGGAGCACAATTTCTGTTCTCATCCTGAAGCAAAGTTCTTAACCCGAGGTAATATTTCTGGGTTAGCAGAGTCTGTAACCTGAAGCGTATGTAACCTGAAGCGTATGTAACCCGAGGTACCACTGTACTGCCAGTTAAGGTATAAAACACATCTGCATGGTGTAATGATGTCCCCACCCCATCAATGCCCACTGATATGTACATAAGCAGAAACGAATCTGATACTAATTAAGCAGTACTGATTTGAACAGCTGGGGAGAAAGCATTGTGAGATAGTCCGGAAAAAGAAAAACAACAACAGCAACTTCACTGCACTCTAAGGCAGTAAATTCAGGGGCCATGGCTGCTAGCGATGGCAAACCCGTTAATTTCGATTTCTCATTCTTCCAGTCTGAAAGTTCAGTTTTCCACCTTTCCACATCAGTTGCCAATTGTGTGTGTCTTCATCCAAATTTACCAGGCTTTGGGGGCAAATTGCTCCTAATATGCATATTTTGTATGCATTTACAAACATGCATCTTTCTATCTTATTTTCAGTAATTACAGTATGCATTTTATGGACAGTTTGCCTGGATAGATGCATTCTTGTACACATCCTTTTGCTGGAGAACTTAATTGCAAAATCCAGAGATGTGCAAATTTTGAAGGATGGATGTGTTTCGCTTCCCGTGCTGTTCCAGAACATGCAAATTAGGTTTCAGTGCAAACGGAATCAAATCCCAAATGGCTGTTCCCTATAATAAATAAATTTAAGAAGAATTAAAGAAGAAATGGTACAAGATTCTCCTTTTATTTGTTCAGGTATCAGGTATTTGCAGCCAAAATGCAAGACTCCAACTCAAAGTACAGTGGTACCTCAAGTTAAGTACTTAATCCATTCCGGAGGTCCATTCTTAACCTGAAACTGTTCTTAAACTGAAGCACCACTTTAGCTAATGGGGCCTCCTGCTGCTGCTGCACCGCCGGAGCACAATTTCTGTTCACACCCTGAAGCAAAGTTCTTAACCCAAGGTACTATTTCTGGGTTAGCAGAGTCTGTAACCTGAAGCATAAGTAACCTGAAGCGTATGTAACCCGAGGTACCACTGTACTGCTATTTGCTACCCAAAGTAGTGTTTGCAGTAAACAGGATCTTTTCGGTGAAACTGTTCCTTTAGTCAGGGGAGATAACACAGGCCCTTGGATGGCTTATAGATGCCATGAGGGCGATCTTCAGAAGCAGTTGGTGGGGGGACATGGACAACACTGTGTCCCTGACCTGGCTTTGCAATACTGCATACCCAGGTCAGCCCAAGACATTTGGGCACATGGATCAAACCACAAAATGGCTTTCACTCAGCCAGGAAAAAAGGGACAAGTGAAGATCTGCACCAGGAACAAGGAGAAAATAAAAGATCTACTTTAGGATCAAGAGAGGAAGGAGACCAGTGGTACCTCCTATTTGTCAAGAGGTGGGATTGGGGGAGGACTGCAGATCTGGCCTCCAAGGAGCACGCCACTGCTGTTGCTGCCACTGTGGAAGTAAAAAAAAGTTTACTGTAAAGGACTCCTGGGTGGTTAAGTCCAGTCAAAGGCGACTATGGGGTTGCGGCGCTCATCTCGCTTTCAGGCTGAGGGAGCCAGCGTTTGTGCACAGACAGCTTTCCAGGTCATGTTGCCAGCATGAATAAACCTCTTCTGGCACAACGGAACACTGTGATGGAAACCAGAGCATGCAGAAATGCCGTTTACCTTCCCTCTGCAGTGGTACCTATTTATCTACTTGCACTGGTGTGCTTTCGAAATGCTAGGTAGGCAGAAGCTGGGACAGGGCAATGGGAGCTCACCCCATTGCGGGGATTCAAACCGCCAACCTTCCAATTGGCAAGCCCAAGAGGCTAGGTGGTTTAGACCACAGCACCACTCGCATTCTGTGGAAGTAGCAGCAGGCGATGCATTCCTTAAAGACTGAATCTGCTGCCCCTGTAGATCTTGCAGCTGTGCTTATGCTCCTGCACTGCTGGCTTATGTTCCTATGTTAAGCTATAAAATGGGGCAGGGCAGTGATCCAGAGTAGAAAAACAATCCAAATCTAGGTCTCAAGCAGCAGCTTTTCCTTCAGGATGAAAGCGGCTTGCTTCAGCACACTTTTAAATTTGTCTTAGATCTAACATTTAGCTTGGACCCCCCCCCAAAAAAAGATGTGACCCTTTTCTAAAACTGGGGGAGACAGGAGTTGCATGCTACTCTCAATCATTTCCTGTCACAACCTGAAACTTTTGCTTCCTTCTAATTATTAAGGTGTGAAATAGTTAGCTGAGGCACATGTACAGAGCAAATGTCATTCAAAGGTCATATGGAATCAAAAAAACACACAAAAAACCCCAACCCTTGACAAAATGCATGTAGAATTTCAACGGCATGCTTTCTTTTGAAGGGGAAAAATAACCCAGCACTAATTTTCCTGGCATTTGCTACTTGTTTAGAAACATTGCCTCAGGCTAGCCCTGATGTCTGGAGTATGAAGTGGAAAATAAACTCTGGAAAGTTGAACAAGTTCCTACGTTGTTTACTCATTTCAGCCACCCAAAGATAGTCTGGAAACAAACACAGAAAAGTCTTGAAGACCTATGGCAGGTCAAGCCCAGTCTTACAACTCCTTTTTGCTGAATTTGAGTGGAGGGAACATAGCTCAGTGGTACAGCAGAAGCAATAAGTCCAGGTTCAGGGGAGGAGGGGGGTGGTGGTCTGCCCCAGGTGTCACCACTGAGGGGGGTGACAAAATGCCAGGCAGCACTCATTGCAGGGTCTGCAGTGTGCCCGAGCCACGCATCTCTCCTGGGAGTGATGTGATGGCTTGGGTGTCTGCAGGCTCCATGCTACCCAAATGGTCCGCCCACTGCCTCCCCCTTAGCTGTAGGGCAGCTGAGTGGGAGGGGCAGACAGACTCCTTGGAGGCCCCATGGAACGTCCTGCCCCGGCTGGCCCCGCCCCTGGATGCAGGGAACATGCGCTGCCCCAGATGCCCAATTGGCTTGCTCCGCCGCTGCCCAGGTTTAATCTTTAGCACCACCAGCTAAAAGGATCATGGAGCATGTGATGGGAAACACCTTGATTCGAACTTTTGGGGAGCCAATGCTAATCTCAGTTGGCGGTAGGTGGGGGTTCGTAGGCCCCACCTTGTATCTCTTTTCTTTTAAAAATAGTCTGTTTCTTTGTACTCTGTCTGCTTCAATCTCTGATTCAAGTTCCAATCCATTATTGGTAAAACAAAGTTCTGTGTTCTTCCCATTCACTCTTGTGGGAAATCTTAAAACAGCTATAACTCTTTTCTCTTTTGACGAAAGCAGGTGAAATTTACAGGAACCAGAGCCCCTCTAGCTGGGAGGGGGACTGCCAAATTACAGACAAATGGGTCTAGAGGTTTAGTGGGAGGAGGAGAAAAAGAAATCCACTTCCCCCTGTAATCCACATTAGGGCAATGTCAAAACTCCCTATTAGTTCAATATTTTCAAGCAGGGGAACAGCTTTGCCTCTTGCTCCTTCTTACCTTACATTTTATGTTATGCTTCTTTGGTGCTTAATCATTTGTACTTCTCTGTAGTAAGCAACAAAAAAGTCAAATTAATAAAACAACAGTATTTGCTGTTAGAAAAAATATTAAAATAATTAAGAGATGGTTGAGCGGTGTGTATTCTTAGAATCATAGAATCATAGAATTATAGAGTTGGAAGAGACCACAAGGGCCATCGAGTCCAACCCCCTGCCAAGCAGGAAACACCATCAGAGCACTCCTGACATATGGTTGTCAAGCCTCTGCTTAAAGACCTCCAAAGTAGGAGACTCCACCACACTCCTTGGCAGCAAATTCCACTGTCGAACAGCTCTTACTGTCAGGAAGTTCTTCCTAATGTTTAGGTGGAATCTTCTTTCTTGTAGTTTGGATCCATTGCTCCGTGTCCGCTTCTCCGGAGCAGCAGAAAACAACCTTTCTCCCTCCTCTATGTGACATCCTTTTATATATTTGAACATGGCTATCATATCACCCCTTAACCTCCTCTTCTCCAGGCTAAACATGCCCAGCTCCCTTAGCCGTTCCTCATAAGGCATCGTTTCCAGGCCTTTGACCATTTTGGTTGCCCTCCTCTGAACACGTTCCAGTTTGTCAGTGTCCTTCTTGAACTGTGGTGCCCAGAACTGGACACAGTACTCCAGGTGTGGTCTGACCAGAGCAGAATACAGTGGCACTATTACTTCCCTTGATCTAGATGCTATACTCCTATTGATGCAGCCCAGAATTGCATTGGCTTTTTTAGCTGCCGCGTCACACTGTTGGCTCATGCTCTTGCTTATATAAACATTCAGAGCATGCCACTGGCTGGCTTAGCTGTCTGCCAATAAACATTACAAGATGAGACTGCCCTGAATGGTATTGACAGAGTACTATTTTGATTATTTATTAAATTTTTATACAGCCCTTCATATGAGGATCACAGGGCACTTTGAAATATAAAACATAAAAATACATACTGTAGTAACAAGCAATAACCCCCTCACTCTCAGATTAAAATGCCATAGATTGTTTAATTAGCCAAAGGACTGGGAGAAGAGGTATGTTCGGTTTGTTTGTTTGTTTGTTTTGCAAAGCCCACGGACTTACACAAATATAGAGGCATGGGGAAAGCAGAGGCAGCTGGAAAATTTATATGTTGGCCAAAATCTGTAAACCTAATGTAGTCTCTGACATTAACACGCCAATAAAGTGTTGATGTTTGAGGAAGTCTTTGAACTCTTTGTTTTTGTCTTTTGGGGAATCTCATTTATTTTTTTTAGTTAAAGAAAATGCATGTGTGATATAAGTTATTTAAGTAGAGAGGCAAATGGTAGAAAGGGGGGAAAATGATATCTTAGAATGCTTCTTCTCCCCTCTCCCTTTTCCTTCCATTTTATTGCACAGGCAGCATTGAAAGTAGCTTTGTTCATCTTATTTTGAACAAAGGATGTTTATATGTTTATATATGACATATGTATAGAGAGAGAAGGGAATGTGGGGGGAGAGAGAGAGAGAGAATGGCCTCTAGGCAATACTTACATGGCTTTGATCAAAGTTGTTCAGTGACCTTAGAATTTGAAGTCTAAGTTGCCCCTAGAACTCAGCTGCCTATTCATCCATAGGCAGCTCAGCCCCTCTGTGACATTACAGCTGCTAAGTCAATGACAGCCAGAGGGGCTGTGACACTTGTATGTCAAGACCCAGTGAGATGTGAGAACAGACTGGCCCACTCGCTGATGAATGACACTTACAGGTCATGAGTTATAAATATACTACATCCTATATACTAAGAGCAAACCCCAGTGCTGATCCTTAGGTAGTCAAAACATCACCATATGTGCACAAGAGAGGGATTTCAGTAGGCCTGGGAAATCCACCAGGTTTGCAGAGAGAGCGGGAGAGAGAGAGAGAGAGGGAGGGAGGGAGGGAGGGAGGGAGGGAGGGAGGGAGGGAGAGAGAGAGTCTAGCCCAGGGTGGTCCAACTTTTCATGCCAAGTGGGCCACAAGAGTAGACAGAAGCTGCAGGCCACACACTGCCTTGTTGCACAGTGAGGAGCAAGGTCAAAATTTGACGCCCTCCACAGCCCTCATGCTGCCTTCCCAAAGCTGGTTAAGCAAGGCAATGGGCTTTGGAAAGGACGTGCAAGGCTCTGGCAGGATCCTAGAGCTCTCCCACCTTCTTCCAAGATCTGTGAAAGCACCAACTAGGCTTTGGAAAGGAGGTGGGAGGGGACTGGGACCAAAGCCCTCACACCTCCTTCCCAAAGCCCAGCGCTTTGCTTACCCGGCTATGGGAAGGCAGTTGGGGGAGGGTCAAATGTTGCCAAGGGCCACCAAAAAGGCCTCAAGGGCTGCATGTGGCCCTTGGGCCACACATTGGACCACCTTTGTCTAAAGCCATAACAAAAGAGAAAATACAGAAGACAAAAACAGAATAAAATACATAACACAGTTAAAATAATTATTAAAACCAGACATTCTGTCAGATAAGAGATTGGTCCCCTGAATAATTTAACATCATCTCCATAAACCTTTCTCCTTAAAATTGCTGCTCTTAAGGCAAAACAGGCCAGAGGTGTAGGAGGACCTGTCCCCTAATAAAAAGTTAATCAAATGCCCCATCAAATATCTTCCAGCTGGGATATTCAAATCTTTGAACAAGACTGCTTTTAAGTCCCCGTGGATTAGGCAAACCAGTAAGCAGTGCGGTAAGTTTTCAGAAACATTACCTCCTCATGGGCAAATTCTCTATTCTTAGGGAATTTGGCAACAGCATCCTTCAACTAGGGCAGAGTGCAAAAATGGAGCCGCAGAACTCCATTTCTCCTTTTCATATTGTGATGTTGGTTACATAATGAGGGGGACATTTAGAAAGGCAGGCAGAGGTGTAATCAGAACAAATACCACACTTTAAAATATGAGATTTCATGTGGTGAACGCAGAATGTCCAAAGAAAGGCTACTCTTATCAGTACAGTGGTACCTCTAGTTACGAACTTAATTCGTTCCGGAGGTGCATTCTTAACCTGAAACTGTTCATAACTAGAGGTGTGCTTTCGCTAATGGGGCCTCTTGCTGCTGCTGGCACACGATTTCCCTTCTCATCCTGGGCCAAAGTTCTCAATTTGAGGTAACTCTTCCAAGTGAGTGGAGTTTGTAACCTGAAGCATTTGTAACCTGAGGCATTTGTAACTCGAGGTACCACTGTAACTTGTAGCATTTACTGATTCCAAGATGGAATCACTCTTTTTTAAAAAATAAAAAATCAGCAACTCATTGAGAGCACAAAGTACTAAAATGGGCCCTATTCCATTTTTTTAAAAAAATTAGCCAACACCGAAGGGCAAGGATATGTCCTCTGGCCTTCACCAAACAATGACCAGATTCCAAACGGTGCAAGTTTAGTGTCTTGGATGAAAGCATGGCTGGCTGGCTTGTATAGGAACACTTCACACTGGAACATTTTCTTGCAGTTTCCGTTTGCTCCAAATGAAAGCAGAGACTGAACACAAACTGTGCAATCTTATCATGGTTGCACAAAGTCACCGTTGTTTGGCACCTCACCAGTGTGGTGTAGTGGTTCAGAGCGGTGGACTTGTAATCTGGTGAACCGGGTTCGCATCTCCGCTCCTCCACATGCAGCTGCTGGGTGACCTTGGGCCAGTCACACTTCTTTGAAGTCTCTCAGCCCCACTCACCTCAGAGTGTTTGTTGTGGGGCAGGAAGGCAAAGGAGAATGTTAGCCACTTTGAGACTCCTTAGGGTAGTGATAAAGCGGGATATCAAATCCAACTCTTCTTCTTCTTCCCACCCAGCTTTTCCTCATCTTCTCATTGGCCATCTTAGTGCAGCGCTCCCAGTGTTCTGCACCTATGTACAGCCTGTAGCTCTGCCTTCCCAATGGAGGCTGCATGCTGGCCATTCACTTCTTAGGGCGAAACGACATGCTATGTAAAGCACACCCTTTGAGCAAGTCTCAATTCAAAGGTGCCATTCAGGGACAAGTAGCTGAACCCTTTCATTCCATGTAGCGTCCAGGCACTCTGTCACTTCATCTCACTCTCGGAGTTCTGCTTGAATAACAGGAGCTGATACCCTTTTAAGGGGTGGCCAAGTGACTGAAATAAGGAAACATTTGATCCCAAAAGCATTAGGAAAAGAGCACAACTGTACATCTCAAAATGCAATGACCTTGTTTCACTGTCGTTTGCAGAGATTTCCCCAATTGCTCAGACTCTTGCTTTGGGGCAAACAGCAGCGGAGATTGGAGGGGAAGGATTTAACTGTTTCTTCCTTTCAATCAATTCTCGCTGAAATCACGCACAGACACACGTTCGCTGCTATTTGACCCTAAATGCACTGGCAGAGACAACTGACAGGAACCAGAATGGGAGTTAGTACACACATGCATTTGGCCCTGAATGTGCTATTTGCCGGAACCAGGGCATTCAGGGGTAAAGAGATATGTGCATGGGGATTTCTGCAAAAAACTGATAAAAGGAAAAAAAACAATTAAATCCTCCCTCTTCACACACCCTGCTGCTGTTTGCCTCCAAATGCGCTGTCTGCACCCTCACTGATTCACATTAGACCCCCTAGAATATATTGTAGTAAACCATGTAATATGCAATTAGCACACCTTAGTTTTGAAAACTGCTTTGAGTCTTCTTCTTTTTTAACAATCAAGTGGTGTGTTCCATTTATGAAACAAATAAAATAAATAAATAGCTATTGTACATGCTGCCAGTGAGGCTCTTTGGTCTCCCTGGGCATGAAGGGCTTCCATGATTGTTTGGGGGTGTGTTCAGCATCCCACACCAAAGCTTTGAATTGGAAGGCTGCCTGGACAAGCAAGACATCAACAAGGTCCTAAAATCTTGTGTTCAGTGAGGAGAAGGCAGGGCGGAGATGAGGAAGGAAGTGAATACAGAACAGAGAAGAAAATAAAGCATCATTTTGAAGTAGTTCTTCAAATCAATATACCAAGCCAGCAGTAATATCTATTGATCTACATCTATCTATCTATCTATCTATCTATCTATCTATCTATCTATCTATCATCTATCTATCTATCTATCTATCTATCTATCTCTATCTACCATCTATCATCTATCTATCTATCATCTATCTATCTATCTATCTATCTATCATCTATATCTATCATCTATCTATCTATATCTATCATCTATCTATATCTATCTATCTATCTATCATCTATCTATCTATCTATCTATCTATCTATCTATCTATCATCTATCTATCTATATCTATCTATATCTATCTATCTATCTATCTCATCTATCTATCTATATCTATCTATCTATCTATCTATCATCTATCTATCATCCATCTATCTATCTATCTATCTATCTATCTATCTATCTATCTATGAATAATGATTTGTATTTGGGAGAGTTGCATATAACCTAAAACACATTGCTCCCATCTCTTAGTTCCAGATTTAATGTGGGTGGATGAGGCTGGTTTGGTTTCACTGAGGCATAAGCAAAACCAATCTTGCTGTCTAGAAAGGCATTGTTCTGCATTCTCTCTCTCTCTCTCTCTCTCTCTCTCTCTCACACACACACACACACACACACACACACACACACACACATCAACTTTCTCTGATATGGTGGGGAGGAGGGATAAAGGGGTGGGAGTAATTCTGAGCCTGAGATCCACAACTCTTCATGTTGACTTTCTCCAGGGATCACTTGCCATATGGGCAGAGGAGAGGAAAGAAGCTGCTTCAAAACGGGAGCTGCCTTTTCATTCTGGGCAAAGCTGCTACCAGTTCAAAGATGTCCATCTGTTCTTCTACAAATCCTTATATAAGCAGGAGCAAAAACTGGCTGGGAAGTGAGAGGGGGCCTCCTCTGTAGACTTCAGAGCTTCTCTGAAGCTGATGAAGCTTGCAGCCACAGGCAATGCACTTGAAACTCTTTCCACACCAAGTCAGGATGTTGCTAATACTTGCATTTGACTGGCAAGCTGAGGCGTTTCATTGGACTGGTTTCTTAAGCAGGTACCTGAGGGGTCTTTTTCAGCCCCGAGGGTCACATCCCCCATGGACAGCATCCATACCAGAAGTCAGCGGGGCCAGAGGCCAAAGAACGAGGGCTGCACACCTGCACACAAGACGCAGCATCACAGTTGAAGGATAAGTGCTAGTTATGCATAAGTAATCAAGGAAGGTACAGAGCAGGTCAGTGAGCAGTGTGGCCTAGGGAAAATGCATGATCTGTGGAGATTCTCAAGGACCAGATGGAGAGATCTGGAGAGCCATGTTTGGCCCTCAAGCCTGACATCGCTCACTCCTCCCTTAAACTCACTTGAATCTGCTGTGCCTGCCTCTTCTTTTTACTGTTTGATTGAACACTCAAAATGTTATGATTTTGCAGTTTAAAAAGAAATATTGGAAAGTGCCCTAAGCATTATGGTTACAAGGGACGGGTGAGAACATTTGGAATGCATGTTTGCAGAGTTACTGCTGAAATATTCTATGGCTGGTCAGACACTTCCTGGAGATATTCTTTTTTAAAAAAAAAACAAACACCTATTAATAGTAACAATGTTATATGATTATTATCCTGGATGAAGAGCATATGAGTCAAAATGCATGATATATTCCAGGACATAATATTATGTTTGCTGACTGGGAACAGTTATGGACCACAGGTATGAAGTTTACGGCATGTAATGCCTTAAGAGAGAATATTATGAAAATGATATACAGGTGGTACATGACCCCAGTCAAGCTTGCAAAAATCTACCATCTGCCCGATAACAAATGTTGGAAATGTAAAGAAACGGAAGGTACATTCTTTCACCTTTGGTGGACGTGCCCAAAGATTAAGGCTTTCTGGGAAATGATATATAATGAACTGAAAAAGGTATTTAAATATACCTTCCTGAAGAAACCAGAGGCCTTTCTCCTGGGCATGGTCGGCCAATTGGTGCCAAAGAAGGACAGAACATTTTTATGTATGCTACAACAGCAGCAAGAATACTCATTGCAAAGTATTGGAAGACACAAGATTTACCCACTCTGGAAGAATGGCAGATGAAGGTGATTGACCACATGGAATTGGCAGAAATGACTGGCAGAATCCGAGACCAGGGAGAAGAGATGGTGAGAGAAGACTGGAAGAAATTTAAAGACTATTTACAGAAATATTGTAAAATTAATGAATGCAAGAAGGATGTTGGATAGAACTAAGGGGTTTCCAGCTGTAATGCTTTAGGAGACACACAAAAAAAGGTTTACAAATGGGTAAAAGCTTAATGGTAAGGATTTGCTGAACTAACAAATTGAAGTGGAATACAAAGAAGGGAGGTATGAGGAGGTCTGGGGAAATAAGTGTAAGGAAGATATGTTATGGAAAATTATTTGTTTTTTTTTAACTGTTTTTATGTTGTATTTTGTATTATGTTTCTTTTTATTTTTCATTTTCATTGTTATATTTTAAAAAACTTTAATAAATATATTTTTTAAAAAAACAAAATGCATGATATATTCCGCTTCCTTAAAAAGTAAAAGAGCAAAAAATTACATAGGGTGCTATGTAGTGCTAGTCCTACACAGAGTAGACCCTTTGAAGTTAACAACAGGCATGACTGATTTTAAGTCCCCTAATTTAAATGAGTCCATCCTGGGTAGAAATTAGTTTTGACCAGGGTCATCAAAGACAGTGCCATAAATGGCTAGGTCAATGGACCAATTAAGCATCTCATCAGCAGTTGCAGCACCAGATCTGACCCCGCTCCCAGTATGATGATATATACTGAAACCAGAGCTTTCAGAATTCTTGAGAGAATCCACATACCGATCTAGCAGTAGCTGCAGGTTTCCCCCCCCCAACTGGAACTCACTGGTACTCAGTTCCAGCCCCTCTCAGATGGGCACCATTGTCGTTCTAAGAAAATGAGGGAGCTGTCCATGGTGACTTCTGACATCTCTTTTTTTCTCGAAAAAGAGCACTGTTAGATTTATGTCCAGGCAGCTTAAGCTTGCAGTATCATTCCTGGTTGATAAGTTGCTTCCTGTCCCATAAAAGTCCAATATAGATTTCTGCTGCTGACAGCGTCCTGAGGCTTTCCTAGAGGGGAGGGCCCATGCCCCTTTTATGAGCCCTAAAGATGAAAATTCTTCTTGTGGCTGACTTTCTTCAAAATTCAGATAGAAATTAATTGAATACGGCCTGTGTTCCTGAAAAGTTTTAGATTTTCTACCATGAATCTGTTTTGCTATTGAATTGCGTAATCCCCATCAATACATGGCTGTTTACATATTTATTTAGCACAGTTATATCCCACCTTTCTTCCATCAGACTATACATCGGGTACCAGATGATCTCCTATCCAAGCACTGATCATACCCAGACCTGGTTAGCTGAAGTAATATGGCTGCATCATCTCCCATCAGATGCACAGATAATTTCTCCAGAATGTGTATTTGGAAATATAGTTAAAGTTAATGGTGGAGAAACTAGAGGCTGGACTGGTGTGAGGGGCTTTATAGCTGGGACTACAGCTTTCAGGACCTCCACATTTCCCTTCTGGGAAATGGGCAGCCACTGAATCCTATGTAGTTGGCCTCTAAGGAAGAGCCAGTCATATTCTAGACATTTTGGCACTGAAAGGAAGGTATTAAGGTTGCTTCTATAACCCTTTCACTAATGCAGTGATGTGGAATGAGTGACCCTCCAGAATGAGTGACCCTCCAGAAGTTGCTGGGCTGTCACTCCCATCATCTCTGACCCTTGGGACATACTGGCTGGAGCTGATGGGAACTGGAGTCCAATAATAACCAGAATGCCACTTGTTCTTCATCCTTGCAATAGTGTCACCATATCCGACAGCTTTACCAGTTATCTCCTACAATGTTTGGATGAAGGCCTTATTTTCTGTGATCTAATATGGGTTCACAGAGTTGATTTTTATCATTAGGTTCACAGAGCTGATTTTTATCATTAGGCCATAGAAGTAACTGTCCTTCTCCCCCCCCCCCTTGCATTAGATGCTTTCTTCCCCTTTAGACATCTGCTCTGCAGAAGCTACCATTGTAACCATTAGACCATTTCTTAGCTTCTGCTGTGAAAGAGAGAGAGAGAGAGAGAGAAAAGAAAACAAAGCCATGAAGTCAGACCATATTGTGACAAAGAGCCCAGAGGTTAAACTGAATCTTTGTTTCCTTCATTCCTCTCCAGCTGTTAATCTAGTTTTTGACATTTATGAGATGTTCGGTCCCATGTCAGAGAAATGAATTATCACATCTTCTTGGCAACCTCCCAGAAGGCTTCCCTCACTGCTCACTCCTCATCCCGACTGCGTTGCCAGATGTCAAGCCTGATTCAGGAATAACAAACACGGCTGCTGAGTCTGGAGGTGATACATATTTCAAAGGGGCTGAAGTTATGTGATCTTGTGTTCATTTTCTTTCCTGTAATTGCATGTACAGAGCAAAAGTGTCTCCCCTGAGCAGGCTGGAGCTGACCCCTTTCTTTCTTACTGCCTGGACATTTGGAATGTCATTTCCACTGCTTCCTGCATCACATGGCAGACAAAGCTCCACCTGCCTACCAGCCATGGGGCATTGGCTGGGTTTTCTTTTTTCTTTTAAGGATACTCAATGCAGGATTGAGGCTAGAAACTGAGCACTTGGATTATCAAACAAAAGGCTAGGACAAACAGCTCACTTTTCCATCTACAACAAAACTCCCTCCTTCCTTCCTTCCTTGGTCTGTTTCATCCTATTTCCCTTTGAATGTGTGATTTTTAAAATCATGTTGAAACTGTCAGGATTCAAGCCATTATCAGGAGAAACTGGCCACTCTCCAGGCACCCGGCTTGAATCTCCGGTTGACCTCCCTGTCTGCATTCCCCGGCAGGATCCAGGGAAGGTCGCGATCGGCGATCCTCCCCAACGTGAGAAGGACACACCACTCTTTCCTGCCCCCCCCCAGGCAGGGGAAAGAGATAAACAGAAACGTATTTACATGTCTATTTCTGTCTTTTGCAGTGTTACAGAAAACACGTCTGCTCTCTTCAAACTCCAACAGCAGAGAGACAAACTTCTCCTGTACAGCTCATATTACACTCTGAGCTAATTCCGGTGCTTCGCACTGTGAATAGACTGTCCCTTTGTTTCCCACGGAACAGTCCCAACATTCCCATTTTTGTTTTGCTTTCAAGCCAGCAGCTCGCTGCCGCATTGATTCTATATCGTAACAGAAACAGCCCCCCCAGTTGGTCCAGAGGCTGCTTTCAAATTTATAAAACTGAGCTGAGGAACCTCAGACCAATGGGCCAATTGCACCCCTCCCAAGCCTCAACAGCTGGCCTTGAGGACCCTCCCCACGCTTCACTGTCGTGAAGGCCTGCCCCTCATTGGTCTTACTCTGCAACCTCCTTGAGTGTCCCTGGAAGCTGATAACGCCTCTTGCTTGCCTGGATGAAGAGTAGTGATGGATCTGAGTGTCTCACTGTACAAAAGTCAAATTTACACCCATTGCTTTGCCTACATTTGCCTCCGGCCCCACCCACCACTGAGATGTGGTCACCAGAAGGGAATATGGATTTTTATTTGAACAATGTTACCCATCTTTCTTTTAAAGCATAGGCACAACCATCTCCCTCTATTCCCCCATAAAAGCTGTCCCTGAGAGCATGGAATATCATCACACTCTGTCCTTTCCATACACCAGCAAACACATTTTAAATACCCGTCTGCTAGTTTCAGTGGCATTGAGATTCTTAGCCACTTGCGGCAGCTTTTATCTGTAGGGGCAACTTCAAGTGCAGCCCTCAGATCAAAGTTTGAAAACCTACAGCTGGAAAATTCAGAAAAGTGCTGCAAAACAGTTTCCAATTTGCTCAGGAGGTGCAGATCAGCCCAGTTCCCTCCATATTCATGTTCCTGGTCCATTTCTCCAGTTAAGCACCCCTAGTTAAGGGTCTGGTCTCTGTACAAAGCAACAGAGTTGTTCATGATGACAGCAAGCAATATCTTACTTGGCTTCAGGATATGAGCAGCCAGCAGACATTTGCTTAGCACAAACACTCAGTTCACACCAGACTCTGGAATTATTTCTGCTGGGAAATCTGCAGGGCAAGAGTGAGAGCTTTCGACACTGTAATAACACGATGAGCCTAAATGACAAAACATTTGCACTGACAGATTTTGCAAGGGTGTAAACTGCTTGTTGCTTTAACAAAGGCGTGGGAGGGACTTTGTCAACATTTCTCTACAAACCTCTACTTCCACTGGTTTGGACTGATCTTGAAGCTATGCCTTGTATCCAGTGTGGTGTTATGTTAAAGTCACTTGTTTTGCTGCTGAAATGTTTTGTGCCAGTGAAATTGTTGCACAAAGAGAAGCATAATCATGTTACTGGTGACTTTGTTATGCAGCAGACTGCACAAGTTTCTGCTACCACAACTGTTACATTGGAGTCCTCTGTTGCGTGGCAATAAAACTCACCCATCTGCTTGTGCAAGAGGCCTTGTGCTAACAGACAGAGAAAGTTGGGTACAGCCAGAGGGACAAAGATCCACCCAAGACTGGGGGGCCTGTCACATGCTTGTAACAATGTGCAGTGCAAGGCCTGCCATCGCTGCGGTGAGGTCTGACAAGGCCTGCTGTTACCATGGAGAGCGAGGCCTAGTGAGGCCACCTGCTGTTATAATAATAATAATTATTATATGGACCCATTGGGCAACAAGTCCTCTTCATGGGATGAACAGCTCTGAAACAGAACTGGACAACAGCAACAGAAGATCTCCACACAGAGAGACAACATTACTACTGCATCACACCTCACCCAGCCTCAATATTTCTGAGAGTTTTGCTTGAGCAATGCTGGCATCCATAATGCATCTTGCAGTGCCCAAGGTCTTCACAATTACGACCTGGCCTCAGAAGTGAGCATGTGGCAAAGATTCAAACTGAAATGCTCTGTACTCCTGCCTGCAAGACAACAGCAGAAATAAGCAGATGCAATTTGTTACACTTGTGCTACTGACAAGATAGCCTGTAGCGCTCCATGGCAATGAGCGTCGCAAAGAGCTTACTGTTCCTGCCAACTGCTCCATGTCTTCAGGGAATGGGTTGGTTCGCTGAACAGAGCTAAGGCCTCGTGCAGAATCTATGAATCCTTCTTCAGTTCCTGCTACTTAACATCTAAGTTGGCCATTATGCTTTTCACTGTGTCTCAGCATCCCTACAATTCAAGCAGTATTCCCCTTAGCCACAGTGTATGATTCTTAGACATATTTGTCCTGAAGATACATCTCCCAAGAAGAGACAGGTGTTCCAAAACATCAAAAAAGGCCTTTGGGTGAATTTCCATTACGATACAGTCTCATGCATTGCTTTCAATAGGGCACCTGGAGAAAGGGCCTTGTCTGCTGGGTGAGCAGGTCCAGCTTTGAACTGGTCAAAGTTTGTGGTTTTGATAATAGAGGACATGTTGGCAGTGCGAGGGCCAAACTAGCTAATGTTGCAAGTATAATTGCATTTAGCATGTGTCTAACTTTATGTCTAATTTTCCCCTCACCTAATTAAATAGCAGCTACACTGGAGGAGGAGAAATAGAAAATTGTCTGCTGAATTTATTTTATTTTATTATTTGTTTGTTTTATTATCCACCCTTCACCCAGGATGGGCCACAATAATTTAAACCACAACATTTAAAAAAAAGTTTAAAACAAAATGCAATCTCTGGTATAGGTGATATACATCTTAGGTGTCAAGAGCCAGCATTAAAAAGTGCATTTTCAACATATGATGAAAACCGAGTACTGAAGGTACCAGCTGCACCCGTATGGAGAGGGGATTCCATGACTGAGGGGATGCCACAGAGAATGCCTGCTGAGAAACCGTGGGCGGAAGATAGCTCTCTGTGGGTGTCAATACTGGGACATGAGCCAGGAGCTAAGAGCCAGAAGCCATAGAACAAGCCAGAAGTCAGGACTGAAGTATTTTAGCAGAGTCAGAGAGCAAGCCAAAAGTCAACACTGAATAATAACCATGGACACAGAAACACCACAGCTCAGAAAGGTGAAGTTGCTCATGAAAAAGGCAACTCCTCTATGTCCTGGAGGAGCCAATGGTGGACGGAGGACTCAGCTACACGGCTGCAATTATAACATTATAATTGCGTTATAAAAATGTGAAACCAGATGGCGCTGTAGAGCTCAATGGCAAATTGCACACATATTTTTATAGCGGTTTTTAATAGTATTTTTTATTTTTTATTTTTATAATCATATTTATTAAAATTTCCAATAATAACAAAATAGAAAAGATAAAAAAGATAAAGAAAAGAAAGAAAAAGAGAGACTAGCTTAGACCCTTCTTTTCATAACCTTCTTTCTGGGACTTCCTCCTTCCCCTCCCGACTGTATTCCCCTTTCCCTAAGTTGGTTCCACAAGTTCTCATCCCCAAATTTAAGCCTAATATATTTTACTCATAAACCAATTTAAATTTACACACTCTTAACATCACTCCTCGTCTTATAATAAAACAAAATTTTTCCCCCAAGATCAGCTCTCATTCCTTCCACGAGTTCCCCCTTTCTAAAAAAGGAAAAAACGAAAACATATAAAATCAAAGTTATAAAGAATATAAGATAGAATATATGGAAAAGTTCAAAAAATTGGTTACAAAGCCTTTGGATTCTAGGATTCCCCCTCCCTTCCCCGGTTTTGATTCCCCATGTCCATTTGTCTGTATGTTGTCGGCCTGGAGATCTTAAGTCCACAGCCAAATTTTTCTCAGTCCATCTTGCCGGTTTCTTCAGATTTGGTTGTTTTAATAATATTTAACTTCATAAATCCAGTCTAATAGAGGCCTTTAATTTTCCTTAATCTTTTGTTGCTCCTCCCGTTGTTCTTTCCGTGTCGCATTTAGTCATTTACTCTTTTATTTCTTGGTTTCTCCGGTTTCTGTCTTGTTCAGCTGTCAAAACATTCTTGTTTCAAAACTTAGTGTCTCTACAGAGGTTTGTTATTCAGGGACAAAGACTTACGTCCAGTTCCTTTCTTGCTTCAATAGAAGATTCTATTGTATTATGGTCACCTCTGTAGACAAAATAATATTTCAGTTCTGCAGCTTTCCCAGGAGATAAGACCTATGCACATCCCAGAGTAGTTTTCCACATACGACACTTGTAATGTCCCGAAACCCCTCTAGGGGGATTGCAATAACTTTGTATCCTCTAATCCAAAAGTCAATTTGTTGTTTCTTTTTCCCCGACAGTTTATATCCATATTTATATCAAATTGTAGCAAAATTAACCAGCAAAAAAAAACTTGTAGCAAAGTCCTCTTTGTATTTTCCAGCTTTGACAGCTCCTTTGGCAGCTGTCAAATTCTCCATCTCTCTTCGCCAGGCTCTCCGAATCGCCCCGGTTCCCAGGGGGGGGGGGTTGTCTTTTTCCTCTCACCCTCAACTCTTCTCCTCCAGCACAGTTCTTATAATTCACATCGTGGAGTTAATAATTTTTGTCATCAATAAACTTCTGAATCGATCTTGGTTTCTCAGTCCTTGTTTTAGCATGTTTACAATCAGGGAGGGGACTGACTTCCTTTTTGGATCCCCTCCCGCTCGTGCCAAATCCGGAAAAAAAATTCTTTTTTCCTCCTTTTATGCCCGGTTACCCAATTACTCACGGGTTGTTGTTAATTGTCCGAATTTTCTTTGGAAGAAGCCAGCGCTCTCCGCCGGATGGCATGCGGCTGCGCCCGGCAGGGGAAGCGGAGGACTCAAAGCACCACGCCACTCCCCGGCGCCCAATCCGTAGCCTTTAAAAAGGCTCCTTCACGAGCCGGGAGGGCGATAACGGTGCCAGCCGAGTCACCATGTCCACGGGATCCGTTCCCGTGGTTTTTAAGGGTCCCCGCGTCGCCGGCGCGGTAGGACCCGACCCCTGCCGAGCCGACTCCCTCCGGAGCTCGGAGGGAGTCCGCCATTCGGCGATGGCGCTAACCCGGAAGGAGTCGGCTCAATGGCAAATTGCACACATATTTTTATAGCGGTTTTTAATAGTATTTTTTAAAATAACTGTGTAATAATAATAATAATAATAATAATAATAATAATAATAATAATATTTTTTAATTTATATCCCGCCCTCCCCAGCCAAAGCCGGGCTCAGAGCGGCCAACAACAGTAAAATAATACAACATTCTAAAACCATTTTATTATAAAACTAATTCAAATCAAATGAATGGCAACCATTGGGCTAGAGTTCTGTGAGGATTGCCAAAGGAGGGGCTCAGGCTGTGCCCTGGCCAAAGGCAATCCTCACAGAACTCTAGCCCAATGGTTGCCATTCATTTGATTTGTCTTGCATGCCCTGCGGAAAGATGTCAAGTCCCGCAGGGCCCTAGTCTCTTGTGACAGAGCGTTCCACCAGATCGGAGCCACAGCTGAAAAAGCCCTGGCTCTGGTTGAGGCCAGCCTAACCTCTCTATGGCCCGGGTAGATGCAGCCAGAGTCAGTCTAAGAGCAAAGCTCCTGCACAGAGGAAGTGCCACCTGCAGTTCAGTGGTTCACCACATGGGGCAGCTGCACACAAATCTACCAGCGGCTGCAGTCCACTTGCAGTGGTACCTCGCAAGACGAATGCCTCACAAGACGAAAAACGCGCAAGACGAAAGAGTTTTCCGTTTTTTGAGTCGTTCCGCAAGACGAATTTCCCTATGGGCTTGCTTCACAAGACGAAACGTCTTGCAAGTTCTTGCGAGTTTGTTTCCTTTTTCTTACAGCCGCTAAGCCGTTAATAGCCACTAAGCCACTAATAGCTGCAAGCCGCTGATAGCTGCTAAGCCGCTAATAGCCGTGCTTCGCAAGACGAAAAAACCGCAAAGCGAAGAGACTCGTGGAACGGATTAATTTCGTCTTGTGAGGCACCACTGTACTAGTAAGCAATCCTCACTGAATGTAGTGGGTGTTATGTCTGCCTTTGCATGCCTAACATTGCACTGTCAGTCACTTAGACAAAAGTGCTGCTTTCTTGCCTATTCTCTGTAGCCTTGTAATTCCTTATAAATACATGGTGGATTGTCAAGTCACTTTTACAGTAGTATTGTTGCCATTTGGAGGAGTTTGATTATTGCCTCTTCACTCTTTTGGCAATATACATAGTAGCCCTGTAAAATAGGTTCTGTTCTTACCAACTTGAGCCTTACAAAGCTCTTAATTTGCAATAACTGTCTCTGATAAGAAGTCTAAGGTGGAGTCAGGATTTGTTTGTATTGCCTTTTAATGAGACCATTTGCCACATCTTTATTGCATTGCTGGGTCCCATCCACAAGCCATTTAATTCCATTAGCATTGATAAGACAAAGCCCCCTCCCTCCCACCCAGCTCCGTTAGAAATTCAACAGTTGCCTACAATATTTGGTTATTTATGGCAAATGATACAAAACACAACTGCACAGACAACCTAGTGCAGTTAAGTTGTTATAAAATCATTATGCCATGCTGTAGTAAAACATAAGGGACTGCAAAGTATTTAAAATAGCATATGTGTGCACAAACACACAAATATATTCATATATATATCTATATTTATCCCTCTATCTATCTCTCTAGGCATTGCCGTGTGTGTGTTTGTTTGTGTGTGTGTGTGTGTGTGTGTATGCACTGAAGCAGGTACAACAAATATCTGAGATAATATATTCCTTCCATTCAAAGAGTTCCAACCCACCTCCAACAGAAACTTGTAGGCAGCTAACAAAAACTGTTTAAAATAGCTGGCTAAAGATGTGACTATTTCAAAAAGTCTCCTGTTGATTGTTATATTTCTTTTTCTCATTTAATTCTGATGATTTGCAGAGCAGTCCTAAATTATGCAGGCTGGCAGGTTTAGAGGGGTTGGGTTAAGGTGAGTCTCCTCTCAACACTCCCAAGCAGAGGACCTTATGCCCAATGGGCCCAAGACACAGCCAACAGAGGAAACTACAAAAATGGGGCATGTTGAAGGAGGGACATGGTTCCACCACACCAAAAACCCTGACAGTCACAGAACTTAAGTTTGTATAAGCCAACCCCCATAGCAGGAAGCGAAGAGCCTTCACATCCTCAGAGACCCACCCACATCCACCTGAGACTTCTCTGGCTCTCTCAGAAATCACTAGACATTGCTGGGAGTATTTGAACTGCACATGTGCCAACTGCAACGCCCTTCATCTGAAGATCTTAGGGCAGCTCGGAAGATAAAAAGACAAGATAAAAACACAAACTAAATAGTTAAAACAGCAAAACAGTAACCCCTGCTCCCACAAACATGGGTTTACATGGCCACAAACTATTAATCAGCCATAGAAGAAGAACACTTTTGTCTGGCATAATAAAGGCACCAGCCAAACATCCCTGGGGAGAGCATTCCATAAATGCAAAAAAGGCCTCTTCTTGTGTTGCCATCCTCTGGACCTCTCATGAAGGAGGCACACAAAGAAGTGCCTCAGAAGATGACCACATGAAGGAATGGGTTTCCAAAACCCAAAACTGACTGTGCAGGCAGTTTGAAACTGCACCAAAATCCCTATTTTTCCTTAGCTAAAATCCATTAACTTGAGCTCTGAGCTCAATGCATAAACAAAAGCCCGACTGTATAGACAAGTGCTCAGAGCCCTCTCCTTTATCAGTTGTGACGGCAACTATTGCCTTCACTGTACCAGTAGTAGAACAGAACAAAGAGGAGACACGTTTGTGCTTTATCTTACGTCCTGGACACACTCTGACACACAAACCCAAGTCCGGAAACAAACGCCAGAGCGTGTTCCCGGAGATGATTACCTCTTCCTCCAAGATAAGAGTAGGAAGAGGAAGATCCTTTTATGGTCAGAAGTACAGGAAGGAATTCCCTTTTATGGTTAAGAATACCAGAGCAAGAACATATGTGATGTCAACCTGCGTAGATAGGCTGACGTGGTTGGGTTTCCATGGGAAGGAGGGAGAGGGTGCCTGGAGGATATAAATAGTGCATGAAACTTGTCATTTCTTTGGACTTGCTGTGGACTCACCACGCAAGTGCCTTCTGCTATCCGGAGAGCAGAATAAACTCTTTCTTTGAACCAACTCGGTGTCATTTGACTTCCTTCCTCCTGTCCCGGAGCAACGCAGACCCAATCGGTGAACCCCAATAAGGCTACACACAGAGTCTAGGTCAGTTTTATATGTGAAGAGGTGGTTCTTGAGGTATTGTGGTCCTCAACCATTAAACCAGCCCTTTGAATTCTGCCCTTACAATCAAGCGGTGTATACATTTTAAGAAATAAATTAATAACCTTCAAAAGTTTGCTGGAAACTTTTCCTTGCTTAGGAAAAGTTTCCACCGCCACACTATTTGTAAGAGTCAGCTAGTGATCTGTTTTAATTTTTATGTGGTTTTTACTGTATTATAATTGTTGCAAACCGCTTTGATTTCTTTTTAATGAAATTGCAGTATACATATACAGTAGTTTTTATGCATAAATAAAATAAGCAATAAAACTGAAAGCAGGCTCTGGAGGCTGCAGTTTTCAGCAAGGAACAGGGTTGGGCTATGTAGGAAGATCTTATTAACTCTTTTATGTCTTACTGTTTTCCTGCTGTAAAATTGTCCTGGCTGTATTTCACTTGTAAAGGAAAAAGGTAAGTCCCCCATAGAAGTCTATGGGTGCATATAGCATAAATAATAGCCCTGATTCTTAAGATGGTTTGGGGGGGGGGGATAGAAAGGTCTCTTTGTTCTCCATCTCCTGATAGTCAAGGGAATCGCCTGCAGGTGAAGCGTGCTAAATACTAATAAGTACACTAATTATGGCAAATGAAATAGAGCACACTGACATTGTTAAAACTAATGACCCAAGACACTGCCACTTAACACAACTTTTGAAGTTCACTCAATTGAATTAATTGCAATATTGCAGAGTGCTGATCCCTGCACTCCCAGTTTAACCAGAGGTTGAAATGATGATGCAGTGTCCGGTGAAGGGGTGATACTATTGGGCATTCAAAACATGCCACAGAGTGCATGCAAAGTAGACTATACAGATGGAATCACTGAAGAGACGCAAAGAGATCTTTGCAAGGTTTAATAGCAAAACTCCTCTAACATACATCTTCAAGGTAAAGGGACCCCTGACCATTAGGTCCAGTCATAACCGACTCTGGGGTTGCGGCGCTCATCTCGCTTTATTGGCTGAGGGAGCCGGCGTACAGCTTCTGGGTCATGTGGCCACTTCTGTCAAACCAGAGCAGCGCACGGAAACGCCGTTTACCTTCCCACCCGGAGTGGTACCTATTTATCTACTTGCATTTTGACGTGCTAGTGTCTATAATCATCACCCATCCATCCACCAGGGGGATAAGGTATGGAGTAAAGCACATTATATAGCAAACAGAATTGCTGACACAGCTAATTACAGTGACTTATCAGCACCTGCTATACTGCTACACAGCTGTAAAAAGTAGGCCAGGATATGCACCCTGGCTTTTAAAGTGGTACGCACCCTGTGGCACAATAATGAACCTAACATTTAAACAAATTGTTCAACAGATACTCCTCACCTTTGCTCCCTGTATCTTAACTTGTGATAGTTACAAGAGCAATTTCTGCTGACCAGTTCACGGTCATGTTTTCACATAATCAAGAACACAAGAAGAGTTCTGGTGGATCGGGTCAAAGGCCCATCTAGTCTAGCATCCTGTTCTCACATGGGACAAGCAGGAACCTATGAGAAGGGTACAAGCAGAACCTGAGAGCAACAGCACTCTCTCTGTTCTCCCCAATTTTAAGCTGGGATGGAGTCATCTCATTTTACAGCTGAGCGTAATGTGAAAGACTTGGTTGGTTATGACATAATCTGGACCACTGCTAGATCAGACCATCTAGTCAAGCATGCCTATCTCACAGTGGCCCATCAGATGCCTACACAAAGCCTGCAAGCAGGAGCTGGGTGATACATCGCTCTCCTCACTGTAATTCCCATAAGCTGATATTCAGAGGCTTACTGACTCCAGAAGTGGAGATAGAGCATAGCCATCATGGAGCTTAGCCACTGATATGCTTTTCCTCCATGTATTCCTCTAATTCCCTTGTGAAGCCATCAAAATCCTAGCGAACTCATTCTTCAGTGGTAGGACTAGGGGAACCATAGCTCAGTGGCAGAGTACATGCTTTGTATTCTGAAGGTCCCAAGTTCCATTACCAGCACCTCCAGAATAAAAGGAAAAAGCAACAGCAAAAAATATCATGTAGCATGATGGAAAAGGGCTCCACCAGAGACCTGCTTCCAGTCAGAGCAGACAGTATTAGGCTAGATGGACCAATGATCTGATGGGCCAGCATGTATGCCACCTTGAGCTCCTTGGGATAAGGTAAACCACAGAGCCTCTTGGGCTTGCGGATCGGAAGGTTGGCAGTTTGAATCCCCATGATGGGGTGAGCTCCTGTTGCTCTGTCCCAGCTTCTGCCAACTTAGCAGTTTGAAAGCACACCAGTGCAAGGAGATAAATAGGTACCTCTGTGGCGGGAAGGTAAACAGTGTTTCTGTGTGCTCTTGCTTCTGTCTCAGTGTTCCGTTGACCCAGAAAGCTGTCAATGAACAAACACAGGCTCCCTCAGCCTGAAAGCGAGATGAGCGTCGCACCCCGTAGTTGCCTTTGACTGGACTTGACCGTCCAGGGGCCCTTTACCTTTTGTTTAACCTTGGAATATAAATGTAATATATAAATAAATCTCCATTCTTCCAGATGTGGTTTCTGGACTTCATTCAGACTGACGTGCATGCAGAGTGTGTTGGGGCAAGTTTTGGCCCATGTCTGTTCTTCAGAGGTTGCCACAACACTCCAGTGCACATGTTCTTAGATTAAGTCACTTCACAATGTGTGTGTGTGTGTGGTTCTGTGTCTGTGCAGGGGAGGGAGAGGGAGAAAAGAGAAGAAAGGGAGGGAGTTGCAAACTGAAACCTGCAGAAAGCTATTCATGCACCAACTCTCAAATCAATTTTAGAAATCTCCAAATTGAACTGAAAGGCAGGTGGAATGGAAGGTGGCTCTGAACACCGAGCAGTGATGGAATGGGGAAAGTATCACACCCTGTCTTTTAAACATGCAAAGGCTTCTAAAGCAAGAGAACTGCCCATGATTTAGCATCTTTCTCAAGCACTTTGTTTTTTGCACACCTGTTTGTAATGTTTTCCTTTCCTTTCCCCAGCCCACTCTTAGTTGCTTCACATTTCTTTCGCAGGCTCCCAAAAATGGAGAGTGAGTTGCTGAAATTTATCTTTCTGGTACACTCTTCCCTCCAATTTCTCTTTCTCTCTCTCCCCCACCAACACTAGCCCCGCTTGATGTGAAATAATCCTAAATAATGTAGCACTGGTTGCAATTTATTTATATTCTCTGAGTGGAATCAGACTATCACCACAATCAAGACTTTCACGAGCATCAATTTGCTTCTCATTGTACAAGTGTCGAGCCTTGAAGCTCCCTGGCAAATGAAATCTTATGCATGAGTAAGCAAGAGACAGAAAGGTGTGCTTGTTTATTTATTCACCTGAAAATAAATGTTCTGATCCAGGGTGAAAAGCTACAACCTGTTACTTTTAAAAAGAAAAAGAAAGGAAAAAAACCACCCACAACACTACAAGAAGGAATTGAGAGCAAAACTATTGAGTTGGTTTGCATTCAAGAAGGCATCTTGTGTGTCAGGAGCGACAAGACCCATGCAATATTTGGCTTAACCCCCTCCACGGACCCCAGGGCTTGTATTGACGAAATTAGTACACAGCAATCAATCTGGCAAATACAGATTGATTTTTACCACCAACTTCGGCAGCAGTATCGTGAAGCAAAGCCTTGGAGTATTATGACTTCTACATATCATCAGCATCCGTGGTTAATTGCCGAGGGTTTTTCTCCATGCTGATTGAACAACAAAATTAGAAATGCAGGAATACTCAAATGATGGGATCGGTCGGTGAATGTTAACTGCTTAGCTCCAGACAGAAGCAATTCTGTTGTTTTAGGGCTTGATGCTCTAAAAGAAGCCGTCTCTAACCTGGCTCCCCCCAGACGTTTTAGAGACAGCAACTCATCAGCCTCTCCCAGCACTGCCTACAGTCAGGGTTGTGGAGAAACATCTGGGGAACGTCTGGTTGGAGAGGCTCCTCTTAAGACAATTATCCCCTCTTCCCCATTATGGGTTTTAATACGAGAATGTCACTGGAAGTCACTGATATTCATGTACCTACGGGACCGCCTCTCCTGGTATGCCCCGCGGAGGACCTTAAGGTCCACAAATAACAACACTTTGGAGGTCCCGAGCCTCAAGGAAGTTAGATTGGTTTTAACTAGAGCCAGGGCCTTTTTAGCACTGGCCCCGATGTGGTGGGATGCTCTGTCACAAGAGACTAGGGCCCTGCGGTACTTGACATTTTTCCGCAGGACCTGCAAGACAGAACTGTTCCATCTGGCCTTTGGTTTGGACTCAGTCTGACCCTTATGTTTCCCTCCCCTTATGGTTTTGATCTATGGGCTATTATTAAAATGAGGCTGCATTTTAAATTGTATTTTTAACCTGTATTTTAAATTGTTTCCCCCCCTCCCCTATTATGTTTTTATTGTAATTTTACTGGTGTTAGCCGCCCTAAGCCTGGCTCTGGCCGGGGAGGACGGGGTATAAATAAATTATTATTATTATTATTATTATTATTATTATTATTATTATTATTATTATTATTATTATTATTTCCAGGGAGGTTAGACAGTGTTGCGTCAAACAGCTATTATCCCACACTGTCCCTGTAACTGACACAAAAACTCTGGCTTTTTTGGGGGGGGGGGTGAAGCAGGTTTGTTTCACAAGAGCTCCATGTCGATTTGAATTCTGCAACCTGAATCTGCCAGTATGTGATAGAATCTCAGAAGGAAACAGCAGGAGTATGGAAGTGCCTCTGGCAAAGGTTTATGGCAATGGTCACATTCAAACCAGACACTTCCTGGTGCTCAGGAGGCCTAAGCACCATACATTTTAAAACATGTGCCCCCCCCCCAAAAAAAGGGTTTGGGAATGGTAGTTGGTCAAGAACACTGGAAACTGTCACTCTGTGAAGGCTGAACTACAGTTCCCAGGATTCTTTGGGTGAAGCCATGTGGTTTATGTTATGTACTGAAGTTCTCACCCTGGGCCAGCAGGGGGATACTGTAGATAGTTCAGGTCCACATATGTAAATAAGGGATCGAAAGTGACGTTCAGTGATTGGATAGTTACAGAAAATGATTACTGTTGCGTTCTAGTGGAGCTCTATATAAGCAGGCTGGCTGAACCCTTCAGTTCAGTTCTGTTCTGGCCTGTGCATAAACAAGAGCTGTTTGAAGAATCGCTGTGTCGTCTGATATGTTCGCCCACAACTTAACAGTTTAAATGTCTGGCTGTCAATGCAAGTTCAGTTTGCTGGTTGCTCTACATTTCATTTTTTTCCACTTTTTTTAAATAAAATTTTTATTCAGATTTCACAAAAAAATTTTAACAAACACAGCAACACAAACAAACACAAGACTAAACAAAAACATGTATAATTTCAAATCCTTATTTTCATATAACTTATTTCCCAGACTCCCCCATACCTCCCCTTACTGCATTCTAATTTCAAACTTTTTTTCAGCAAATTCTTACTCTCAATCTTCTCAAATTTATAACCTCCTTTCTTCTTTTTAGTCTTAATCTTTACAGCTGTAAATCCCTTAATTTATAAAACCAGTGCCATTCTAGAATTCATTAATTTTACAGTATTTCTTAAGATAGTTCTTAAATTTTTTCCAATCTTCTTCCACCGCCTCTTTTCCCTGGTCTCGGATTCTGCCGGTCATTTCTGCCAGTCCCATATAGTCTATTACCTTCATCTGCCATTCTTCCAAGGTGGGTAGCTCTTCCGTCTTCCAATACTTTGCGATGAGTATTCTTGCTGCTGTTGTGGCATACATAAAAAATGTTCTATCTTTCTTTGACACCAGTTGGGCGACAATTCCCGGTTGCTCTACATTTCAAAACCACATTTGCACAGAAACCGCCACTCTGGCTTGGTCCAGAGTCTGAAAATTAGCATACTTAAACTGCAGCTTGCCTTTAATTTTGCTAAGCTAATGTATCATTTTAAGTGGCAGGCTCTGCCATTTCTTATCCTCTGGAAGCCTCTGCCTTTTGGGCATCTTCTCAGATTAACCATTGATGGTCAAGATTTCTTAGGGATGGCTTTTCTCTCGTTGCAAGGAAAACCCTCCCAGGAAAGGTCAGTGAAGTGTACGAAATCAATCATTCATAAGCCATCTTTGGTTCACGCTGAAATATTTATGAACGATAAAGCTGGCCTGACAAGACAAAGTTCAGCTCAAAGGCTGCTTATGACAACATGACAAGGTTTCATAAGAAGCAGTGTATAATTAAAGGATTAATGGGATCTGGATGGAGAAGTGTCCAATTTTATTACACGAATCTGCATAGAGCAAGGAAGCTGGGAAGAGCAAGAAGTTAACCCAACGGCGTTTCCAATAAATGCTATTCAAGGAACTTTACTTGGAACAAGTGAGCAATAACAGGCGTAAAGTAAAATTTTAAATCAACAACAGCACAAGCACTTCCCCGATAGTTATTGAGCAGCGTGGAAGTTTCATGCTCATCAAACCTGATCCCTGTTTTCTTTCACTATTCCAATAAATGTCTCCAGCTAACTGACTGGCTGCAGAATCTCAAGGAAAGCCACACAGAGAAGGGATTTGGCTCAAAGGCAGAGCACCCACTATTCACACATGCAGAAGGTCCCAAATTCAATCCCTGGCAGTTACAGGTAGGGCTCGGAATGTCCCTTGTCCGAAACCCTGGAAAACTTCTGGCTGTTGATGTAGAAAATACTGAAATAGTATTTCAAGGCCAAGAGTCTGATTCAGTATAGGGTGGCTTCCTCTTGGCATCAGCCTTTAATTCAGAAGCATGAGGACTAGGATCTTACATTCTTTTTAGGGAAAGGGCCGAGACTCAGTGCCAGAGCATCAACTTTGTATGCATGCAGAATGTCTCAGGTTCAGTCTCCATCACCTCCAGGAAGCCCTGAAATCTTTGAGAGCAGCTGCCAGTCAGTGTTGGCAATGCTGAGTTTGATGGACCAATGGTCTGACCCTGTTCCAGGCAGCTTCCTATGTTGCCCAGCATTACAAGTTGCCATCTAGTTTTTTTTTAAAAAAAGATATTTATTAAAGTTTTTAAAATATAACAATGAAAAATAAAAAGAAACAAAATACAAAATACAACATAAAAACAGTTAAAAAACAAATAATTTTCCATAACATATCTTCCTTGCACTTATTTCCCCAGACCTCCTCATACCTCCCTTCTTTGTATTCCACTTCAATTTGTTAGTTCAGCAAATCCTTACCATTAAGCTTTTACCCATTTGTAAACCTTTTTTTTTCCGTATCTCCTAAAGCATTACAGCTGGAAACCCCTTAGTTTCTATCCAACATCCTTCTAACATTCATTAATTTTACAATATTTCTGTAAATAGTCTTTAAATTTCTTCCAGTCTTCTTTCACCGACTCTTCTCCCTGGTCTCGGATTCTGCCAGTCATTTCTGCCAATTCCATGTGGTCAATCACCTTCATCTGCCATTCTTCCAGAGTTGGTAAATCTTGTGTCTTCCAATACTTTGCAATGAGTATTCTTGCTGCTGTTGTAGCATACATAAAAAAAAGTTCTGTCCTTCTTTGGCACCAATTGGCCGACAATGCCCAGGAGAAAAGCCTCTGGTTTCTTCAGGAAGGTATATTTAAATACCTTTTTCAGTTCATTATATATCATTTCCCAGAAAGCCTTAATCTTTGGACACGTCCACCAAAGGTGAAAGAATGTACCTTCCGTTTCTTTACATTTCCAACATTTGTTATCGGGCAAACGATAGATTTTTGCAAGCTTGACTGGGGTCATGTACCACCTGTATATCATTTTCATAATATTCTCTCTTAAGGCATTACATGCCGTAAACTTCATACCTGTGGTCCATAACTGTTCCCAGTCAGCAAACATAATATTATGTCCAACATCTTGTGCCCATTTAATCATAGCGGATTTCACCGTTTCATCCTGAGTATTCCATTTCAACAGCAAGTTATACATTCTTGACAGATTCTTAGTTTTGGGTTCTAACAGTTCTGTTTCTAATTTTGACTTTTCCACCTGGAAGCCGATTTTCTTGTCCAAATTATATGCCTCCATTATCTGATAATAATGAAGCCAATCGCTCACTTGGTTTTTTTAATTTTTCAAAACTCTGCAATTTCAATTTGTCTCCTTCTTGTTCCAAAATTTCCCAATATGTCGGCCATTTGGCCTCCATATTGAGCCTTTTCTGAGCTTTTGCTTCCATTGGTGACAACCACCTTGGGGTTTTATTTTCCAATAAGTCTTTATATCTTACCCAGACATTAAACAATGCTTTCCTGACAATATGGTTTTTGAATGCTTTATGTGCTTTGACCTTATCATACCATAAATATGCATGCCATCCAAATACATTGTTAAAACCTTCTAAGTCTAAAATGTCTGTGTTTTCAAGAAGTAGCCATTCTTTCAACCAGCAAAAGGCTGCTGATTCATAGTAAAGTTTAAAGTCTGGCAGGGCAAATCCACCCCTTTCCTTTTCATCTGTTAATATCTTAAATTTTATTCTGGGCTTCTTGCCCTGCCAGACAAATCTAGAGATATCTCTCTGCCACTTCTTGAAGCAATCCATTTTGTCCACAATTTGCAATGTTTGAAACAGAAACAACATTCTTGGCAATACATTCATCTTTATCACAGCAATATGACCCAGCAGTGAAAGCCTCAAGTTTGACCATACAAGTTGCCATCTAGTTTTTGCTTCTGTCAGATTAAATGTTTTGGCTTCCTGGGATTTTCCAACAGCGTGAGAGAAGTAGAAACTGTACATCACAGAATTGTAGAGTTGGAAGGGACCCAAGAGTCATCTATTCTAACCCCCTGCAATACAAGAATCTCAGCTAAAGGATCCATGACAGATGGACATCCAACCTCTGCTTAAAAACCTCCAAGGAAGAAGAGTCTACAACCTCCTGAGGGAGACTGTTCCATTGTTGAACAGCTCTCAATGTCAGAAGGTTTTTTCGTATGTTTAGTTGGAATCTCCTTTCTTGTAACCTGAAGCCATTGGTTTGAATCCTACTCTCTGGAGCAGGAAAAAACAAGCATGTTCCCTCTTCCATGTGAAAACCCTTAAGATATTTGTTAATGGCCATCATATCTCCTCTCAGTCTCCTCTTTTGCAGGCTAAAAAGTGATACTCTCTTTTTATTATTATTCTGGAATTCATAACCAGTGAATTGTCCCTGCTGGGTCAGTAATTTTTTACGTCAGTTATCTATTAGCAGATAAAATGTCTGGAATTTCATTGGGGTGGCAAAATTCCAGAGAATTTAAGAAAGCAGCTGGTGAAAAGATGGACCGGTTTTATTGCTACAGCGATTGTCTGTATGCGAGGTTTCTACGGGTTACATAACTTGATTTGGCTGTCCTTGTGCAGGGTGGGGGACCTCAAGCTCAGGGACTGAATGCAACCTTCCAGGCCTTACTATTTGGCTCTCAGGACTTTTCCCAGTCTGCATGTGTCTATCCCCAGGCTACATCATTCAACCTCCCGGCTTGGTGCTCTCCTTGAGTGCTCTTGACTGGCTGGAATGTGTCTTTGAACTGCAGTGATGCCTCTTGCCTGCCCAGATACAGGACGGAGAAGTGTATGTACATAGAAACCTCCAACTCTGATTGTACAGGTGTGAGAGTCTCACCTCTTGCTCTAACGACTTTGGTGGCTCCTTGTCCCATTGATACGAATAGCTTTCAGTTTGAGCAGGCTGAGGATGTGGCCACAGTCTGCTGAGGGCTGCTTGACCCCTGCCCCTTACAGCTGATTAATGGAAGGAGGGAGCCATTAGCGGACTCACCCTTTGGCACAGCAGCACCCACTTCTTCCACTGCTCTGCTGTGAAACCAATTTGCCTTTGCAGTGTGAGAGCGGGAGGAGGAGGGCAGATTGTTTGCACAACTGAACTGTGGAAAAAGAAAGTCTGGCCAGGCAGCAGCTTCTTTCCTAGACTTTCTCCAGTGGAAGGAACAAGCTCAGTCACCCATTATGTTCATCAAGGGTTTTAGAGGAAATGGTCCATCCCCCCCAAAAGAATATTGGGAACTGTAGTTTGTTAAGCGTGCTAAGAGCTCTTGGGAGACCCCTATTCCCTTCACAGAGCTACAATTTTCGGAGTTCCCTGGGAAGAGGGATTGATTATTATACCACCCTGAAAACTGCAGCCTGTGACAGGAACAGGAGTGTCCTGATCTCCTGCCTACCTGACCGACCGACAGTGTGCTAAGATGAAGTCCAGAGAACAATCCAAACAAACAAAAACCAAAGATCAGGAAACACAGTCCGGGGTCAGTCCAAGTAAGCCAAGATAGGAGATCGGCAGTCAATCTCAAAGTAGAAACCTGTGAAGGTCCAAGGAGAATCCCAGGTGAGGTCCCTCAACATGGGCAGTTGAGCAGACACAGGACCTCAGCTCTGTTGATTGCAGCATTAGGGCTTGATGAGGCAGGTGACCCTCACCCGCTCTCGGCTTGCCCCAGCTGAGGAATCACATGCCTCCTTCGCCACCTCGTCAGCTAGTGAACTAGGCTGCAAGCCCTGGCTTGCCTCTGCTTCCTGGAGTGCTGTTCTCTATGTCTTAGGACCCTCCGTGTTTGTGGGGACTGGGGGCCTCTCTGGCTCTGGGTCTCACTGCTGGGCTTCCTGTGTACTGGCCCCTGTTCCATCATCAGCCTCTGTCACCCCACGAATATTATCTACATCAACCTCTACTTCCCCATCCCTAGCTTGCTCCTGTATGACCCCCTCCCAGCTGCACCCTTTGCCAGGATCCTCTTCTGCAAACTTGCTTCCTGTAATAAATAGCTATCCTGCAATCAGCACCTTGCTTTACCTTCCTCTCCTTTGCATGACCGGATTACTAGTTCTGCTACTATGCTGAAAGCTCTTTTAAAGCCTCTTCTCATGCTCAGTATCACACACTGACAGCAGGATTTCATCTTTAGTGGACATTTGGTGTAGGATGGGCTTGCCATTGGTTTAGCTCTACATTTTTAGGTCTATCGATTAGAGAAAATGTATTGGAAACTGAGAAGACAGTTTGAAGCAGGCTGTCTAGCTGTCTAGTGGTTTCAAGTTTTGCACAGCACTGAGATCAGTCAGTCAAAAAGGAGCAGAAACATTGTTCAGAGCTTGTATGCATACTCTGATGAGGAAAACGGTTCCTGGGCATGTGTTTGGGCAAGATGTCTGGTATTTTGGGAAAGGAGGGGTTAGCAAAACTTCCAGTCTGCTTCTGTTTTGAGCTCGGATTCAGTCACACACAAGCAAATTCGAGCTCTGTAATGAAAGTGGCTTTGGTGATCTTGTGCATTATCTCTCCCCTGCCCCCCACTGGACCTCAGTGTTGGGGCAGAATGATGGGGGTGGAGATGCTCCTTCAGGTATCCTGGGCTGAGGCCATTTAGGGCTTTAAAGATCAGCACCAACACTTTGAATTGTGCCCAGAAACGTATGTAGGTCTTTCAGGACCGGTGTTATATGATCCCAGTGGCCACTCCCAGTCACCAAATATAAACTCTTGTGCATGTTTTGTGCAAACAATGTAAAATTTTGTGCATATTTCTTTTTCATAATTAATTTTGAAGTTGGGTGGAATAGATTAGCAGGTAAAGATGTGAGATAGTGACACGGTCTTGAAATATATCAATATCTCCTAATGAAACTTGCACTTCTCCATTCATGGATTCTCCTTAGCTGACGCTCAATGGACATAAAGTGGGGCAGACCTGCTTCCTTACTCACAGGCCAGGCAGAGTGATTGAAAATATTCCAGCTCATTAGGAGTCATCAGGTCAAACACACAATGGCAAACTTCCACTATTTAAGGGCAAATATAGCCGCTAATCATCCCACCTTTAATTTAAAAAAGAAACCCAACCCTTATTAAATTATGAAATTGGAATTAGCAATGTGTTCTTAGACTGCTTTCTTGATTGAGAACATTTGCCTCATTAATCCTGAACAACCCATGAGCACCATTAAAGTCTAACAGAATAATGAGAAAGATTACAGGGAGTGCCAATGACCATAACACACTCCGAGTGCTCCGGACATGTTAGCTAGCATTCAGCAGCAACACGGAGAGAACATGGAATCCTCGCATATAACAATCTCTATGCAGTAATGCAGTTATCTCACACAAATAACCTATAGTTTTGAAGAGGCAAAGAGACATGGATTGTTCCAAAGTGCCCATATTATGAAGGCAAGGTCATTGTAATTGTAGGATTGCACTGCTCAGTATTCTATTTTGGCATTTTGAATTCTGGATTTCTATTGGTGTTCATTTTATTCACATTTTAGTCTGGATTTTGTTTTCTGCTTTTACCTTGCGGAGAGAATTTTTGTTCTATACTGAGCTGTCTATAAATCAATCAAATAAATAAATTCTCAGAGTGGTTTAATGGGGAACTCTGGGAATTGTAGTTTTTGGAGTGTGTGTGTTGGACACACAGAGCTCTTCTAACAGCTCTCAGCACCCTTAACAAACCACAGTCAGCAGGACTGTTTAAGGGGAAGTTATGAGTGTTTTAAGTGGGACCATAGTGTTTTAAATACATGGTTTAAGTATGGTCTATGACTTGCACTCACCCCACCAAGTGGCCCAAATTATATGGAGAGCACCCGGTTGGCAAAGGCTGGCATTCAGGTATAACTAACTTTTTGTAATTTCTTCCTGACTGAAAGATTGCATATTTGAAATGGAGAATTTCCTGACAGTCTTTTATATGCAGCCTAATTTTTAAAGTGACTGTTCATTAAGCCACAATAGGCACTGGCACAATATTATACGTTCCTGCCATACAAACATAATTAATCATGATTAATACCACAATGACTCTTCAAAAGCAGTTATGATGATGTCCCATTTAAAATAAAGTGTTGCCATTATGTTCTGCAGCGTGTGATAGTCTAGCTGATAACTAAAATGTATATAATAAAGGAGGTTGATGAATAGGTTATAATTTACAACAGCGTCTCCTCTTTCCATTCCTGTGTGTCTAATGAGAACGATAATAAAGGCTTACTTAAGACTTTGCACGGTTAAATATCCATTCACGGATGCAGTTTTTATTTGTTTAAGCTTGACTTTAGTGAGCTGAACGAGGCCTCATGCTGAAATAGGAGCAGGATAAGAACCCAAGAATGTAAGAAGAGAAGAAGAGTTTTGGATTTGATATCCCGCTTTATCACTACCCAAAGGAGTCTCAAAGTGGCTAACAGTCTCCTTTCCATTCCTCCCCCACAACAAACACTCTGTGAGATGAGTGAGGCTGAGAGACTGCAGAGAAGTGTGACTGGCCCAAGGTCACCCAGCAGCTGCATGTGGAGGAGCGGGGAATCGAACCCAGTTCACCAGATTACGAGTCCACCACTCTTAACCACTACACCACACTGGCTCTTTGGAAGAGCTCTTCTGAATCAGGCCTAAAGCTCATCATCTCCAACTTCCTGGTCTTACAGTAACCGTCAAGGTGCCTATGGGAAGCCCACAAGCAGGTATTGAGTCTATCAGCACTCTAACCATTTGTGATTCCCAGCAACTAGCATTCAGGGCCTTACTGTCTCTGACAGTGGAAAAAGAATATAGCCATTGTGGATAGAAATCGTTGATGGCCTTACCCTCCATAAGACTGTGGGGTGGAGGGGCTTTGGCTTGCTGCATGACACATATGACCACTGGTCTTGCTAGCTAGGCATGATGGGAGTTGTAGTCCAAAGCCAGCTGGAGACCCAAGTTTGGGAAACACTACTTTAAATGATGATGGACTACAATTCCCATAATTCCTGACCATTGCCTTGTAGGCCAGCAACATCTGGAGAGTAGCATATTATCCATCTTTGCTTCAAGTCCTTCTCAGTTTCTAGACGTGCTGCAGTTAGGTAAAAGGTAAAGGACACAGCACCGTATAAAAGGTTGAATTTCATCCACAAAGTGTTGATGTATCATCAACTCAGTCATTGACATTCTGTTGTAGAAACAGCAAGAAGTGAGCAGAGGCTGAATGGAAACTGCTGCAGAGATGGACAGCATCAGTTGTGTGGTTTTGCTCTCAGGTAATGCAGAGCTGGTAGGTGAAGAAACCATGGCAACAGTTCCCACTGGAATATCTCCACATTTTGTTACCAGTTGGATGGGGTTACCGATAATGCATAAGGTTGTTTCAGTATTCTGGAATATTTATTATCTTTGTGCAGAGCTCACTCGTTTCTTGGAATTATTAGACAGAAGGAAACTGTCGCATTGGATTTTCTTTCAAAGGCAGAACAAAACAGTGCAATAAAGTGTGCTTGCACTCTGTCAAATTGTCTATGTGGGATCTGAATGATGCCCATTGCAAAATCAAGTGAGTTGAGACCACCACAAAATGAATGAGCCATTTATGACCTGTCAATAAAAGGCTTTTTATTCATAAATAACGGATCTGCAGTAATTCTGTACATCTTCCAAGGCTTCTGGAGCCCTACAATTTTATGCAAACTCTACATAAAACATCCAAATTCTCTGTTATTTCTCCCCCACCCCCATATAAGATATCATGTTTGGCATTACGATATGTGTGCATGTATATTTATATACACACATACATATACGGATACATATACATAGATACATATATGATGTATTATACCTATTTATACACTCTGTACATGGTCTGAAAAAGAAGCCACTGCCACTTTCCCAAAGAGCATTTCCTGTACAACATTCAGAATTTACATTGATAATACAAGGCACAGAAAGTGTGATATGAAGCCAAGGCCAAATGCTTTGCTTATCTCAAGGAGGCATTGAATTCCTGCTTCTCTGCTTTTTTGATGTGAAACAAACAAACAAGCAAACATCATGCAATCAAACTTTGCTGAAATACCCTGAATTTACTTTGTGAAGCACAGGAGATCTCCCCCCTCCCCCAGTTCTAAAAGCAAATGACTTTGAGGGACACTAAGAGTATCCTTCATAATTATAAAATAAAAATAAAAATAACCAGCAACATACAACAGTACCCATCACCAGGAAACTGAAAACCAAAAAGGAGACAGAATATGATGTAGATTTTGCTTATAAGGATATTTTGGATTAAGATATGTTAAAGAAATTTTCTCACAAGTTCCTTTCATCTCTATTTCAGGGAGGGAGAAAAACAATAACTCCGGGATTCTAGTCATTTTCAGAGTCGTGGCACTGAAATTAATGGCCTTGACTAACTTAGGTCCATTAATGTCAATGGGACTGTGTAGGACTAGCATTGGGAACAATCCTCAGAAAGAGTTTACATTACTGGCGCATCACTTGCATTGTCAGGCAGAGATGTATTTTAGAGCATGGCTTGATTCTTTGAGCATCATACTGACGATTTGTTCTTCTCATCGTCCTCTCCTTACTACAACATAACCCAAATGGGACTGAAGGGTATTCGAGAGCTGGTCACTCATAAAGGTGAACCTGCACATTTCTATGACTTTCAAAGACAACTGAAGGCTGCATAAAGGGAACTGATTCAAAAGAAACAGCGACAGAATGGAGCCCAACATCTGGAGGACAGCCATTTACTGTGAATTACAGTGGATCTGGGGAGAGTAAAGGGCAGCGGCGAGGGACGTCTTTCACCTTGAGGGCCGCATTCACCTATGAGGAACCTTCTGGGGGCCACATGCCAATGAGGGGTGAGGACAGAGGCAAACGTGAGTGGAGCAACAGGTGCGACTCCTGTCGTGCCATTTCCTGCTGTGCAGAAGTCAAACACACACAGAGAGACTTTTCCATCCTCTCTGTCCTCCATCTAGGCAGGCAAGTGACATTATCAGAGTTCAAGGACACATTCCAGCCAGGCAAAAGCACTTGAGGAACCTGCAGAGCAGCATTAGTGAAGGGTGGGGACGGGGGAGATTTCCATGGGCCAAAAAAAGAAAGGCCTGGGGGAATTGATCCTGGCTCTGAAGTTCCCTACTCCTGGTCTAAGCAATCACAAGATGTCCCTCCCGGCCTTGGACTGCTTTGGATGAGGATTGTATAAATTCACAGAGGGCAAAGCTGTAGGTTATTAGTTGTGATAGCTATATATTACCTCCAGTAACAGAGGCAATAGTGTTCTATGCCGTTCCTTTCATGTCCTCCTGGCAGGTTGGCCACTGAGAGAACAGAAGGCTGGATTATAGACAGGCCTTTGGTCTGATCCAGCAGGCTGTTCTTATGTTCTAAAGTCTCTGGTTTTTAGTTTTTTTAAGTTCAACAGTGATAGGTTACCTTGCAGACCCCCTTTGAAAAATGTGGCTGTATTTGGTTCACCTGTTTTAGTTAACACAGTAGGCACTAGAACAGGGGTCAGCAGCCTTTTTCAGCTGTGGGCTGGTCCACCGTCCCTCAGACCATGTGGAGGGCCACACTATATTTTTTTGGGGGGGATGAACGAATTCCTATGCCCCAGAGATGCATTTTAAATAAAAGCGCACACATACTACTCATGTAAAAACACCAGGCAGGCCCCACAAATAATCCAGAGATGCATTTTAAATAAAAGCACACATTCTACTCATGTAAAAACACACTGATTCCCGGACCGTCCGTGGGCCGGATTTAGAAGGCGATTGGGCCGCATCCGGCCCCCGGGCCTTAGTTTGCCTACCCCTGCACTAGAGCAATGAAGCTCACATCTGTGGACTCCCAATCTGCCGGTCTAGCTTTTTATTCTTGGGCGAAAGGTCAGTTTATGTTGCAGAGGTCTGTGCATTTGGATATGCCCAATACATTCTGCTTTTATCTTCCCGACTCGAAAGAATGTCAGCAAGGGAGGTTGCCTGGGTGCAAGATGTTCGCTGAGGCACTAGGCAACAGCGGAAGCTCCCAGTGTTCCTCCCTAACAGATGGCAATTCAACAGCATATGCCTCTCAACCTGGGAGTGTTTATATAGACATCAAGACTAATAGCCAAGGGTAAATAATAAAGAACAGTCCTGCAAATTAGGTCAGTGACAAGACTTTGGACTTCCAAATTTCAGCAGCGCTCTGAGTGATGCCAACATTTGGCACGTCTCTGCCGCTCACCTTCTGTTATAAGTTATTGTTGTGGCGCCTCCTGCAGCACCCCCTTGGCTTGGCACCCAGTGTGGGCAAACTAATTGTGCTCCCTTAAATCTGCCTCTGCTCCGGTGATATCTCAGAATTTAGCTCTGAATTCTGTCCCTTCTGAGTGGACTTAAAACATGCTTGGAATTTTGTCAGCTAGGGTAATATAAAATGTACACTAGGTTTGCAGAGCGAAATAGATGTCTCAAAAGGCATATATCTCCATGGATTAAGAGGGGGCATTTGCAGGCTCAAGTTCTTAGCCTGGATGAGGCATCCTTGGGACCTGCCAAGCTGAGCACCCCTGTGGGCCCCCACCAGAGGGGTCTTTTTAAAAGAGCCCCATAAAACGGGGAGCTAGCACTGCGCCCCAGCTGGTGATGTCAATTTAAATAGGCAAGTGAGAAATATTGGCACTATAAAATGTCGCAGGGATGGTTTATAGGAGGAGAGGAAAAAGCAGGAATGAAAAAAGCTATCATAGTATGAGAAGCCTGTTACCAATAGATGAAATGTTGGGAGGTGGCTCTCTATCGTTTTATTCTGCGTGGCAGATTCTCACATCTGTAATCTCAGCCTAGCCTAATTCATACGCCATTCTTTTCATGCACTTTTGTTTAGGTGGCATATCATGTGTTGTCATCACACCGAGTGCACAAACTAAGTGGTTTTCTAAGAGAGAAGAAACACAGCACTATAGTAAGCAAGAAGAAAGTCTTGTGTGTCTGAATACTGCACTACTCTATAGGTAATTACACTACCCCTGAACTAAAGTTTCACACTTGATATCATTTCTAGTTTTGCTGGGGTCACAAGGAATGGGTGGTATTATCTCATCAGAACACATTAGCTTGTGTACCATTCCTTGTGAAGAAGCACTGACCCAAGCTATCAAACACCTACTCAGAAGATTTCAAAAGCAGCTTTAGAAACAGCTTACAAAGCACAACACTATTTCCCCACCCCCATCACAGCAAAACACAAAATCTGGACAATATGTATTAGAATTACGTATGAAATACTTGTGATCCATGTCCAGTGAAGTTACCATGATTCTGCCTTTCCTTTATATGATCACCATAGTCCTAAATCCGATGTGCTAGAAATAAAGGAGTTTTGGAAAAGGGATATTGACAAGATCCCTTAGCATGCACTGATCAATGTTCAAAGAGAACTATGACTGCCATCAGCTCCAACAACTGGAGGGCAGCAAGCTGATGAAAGCAGATTTAGAGAGTGGCATGGCTGTTCAAATCCATGTAGGTGTACAGGAGAAATATACAGGTTAAGTAATCAGGAATAAACAAAATGTGACTTTAGAACTGCTACAAATACTAAAGGGGGGGAGGAGGTGTATGATAATATTTTACCTATTTTGTTATTGTGAAGTATCTGGTTGAAAGTTTAAATGAATATATGGGGGATGAGGTCCAACATAAACCATATTAGGGTCAGATACTGTTCATTTTTCATGGGCTTTTGGTTAATTCATTTTTGTTTTTCCATTGATTTTGATGGGAGACTGAGCATCCAATCCTAATCTAAGTTACAGATCCATTGTGTGAAGCTGGGAGTCTGCTGTAGGTTCTAAAATTAGGCACAATCCTGTTCTGCTATGTTTCCAAATGGGGCTAGGCTTGTTCCATTTCTGTGAGATGAATGAGAGTTGCCTTTGATAGGACTTCCAGATGACTTGTTTACTGAGGATTCATTCCAACTCATTTGTCGGGAGATTAGATGACATTGGGTACTTTATGAGTAATTATTCAAATTTGTATTGACAGCATTGCATTAAACCAATTGCCATCCTATACTTTCTAATATATTTCCTCTTCCCTTTGCTTATTACAGTAAACTCTGTCCTTTGTAGAAAACAGGTTTGTTATGCATGAGCTCCCAAACAGCTCTAAAGGCAGAACTTGAATTTGTTGGTATGCAGTTGAAATCCCACCTGAAAACAGTGACAGCCTGGAAGTGCCCTGAATCTGTTTTCAGTTCTAAAGGGTCATTGCAGACACCAGGAGGAGCAGCGAACGAAGATATGTCCCTGTTCTACTGCTGCATATTTGTAAAGAATACCGCTCCCACAGTAGGAGAGACAGATGTTGGATTTTCACTTTCAGGGAAGTAGTGCACAGAGAGAAAGCTCCCCTCGTGGAGCCATGAGGGTACCAGGGATGAGGGAGAAATTCAGTCCAGTTTGCATTTAATCTGAATCTACCTAATCTGCACTTTCTGAGACAATATGCACAGCCTTCCTTCAAAATCTGCAGGTCTCTGAATTTTGCAATGTAGGTCTCCAACCAAGTAATGAGCAAAGATGCATATGGTCAGATCCACCCATCTGTAAGGTTTCCGCCGCCACCCCCACCCCATACAATATTGTTGAAAGCAACTGGGACCTGAGTTTGCCCAATTCCATCAGCATCCCTATCCGAAATATATTGCGGAGGGAGCTCTATGAGGACAGAAGTCCTCCCACTTCACACATAATCACCCTCCAACTTCTGCCAAAAGGGAGGAAGGACTGTGAGTCAGTGGCAGAGGAACTCTTTTGCATGCAGAAGGTCCTGGGTTGAATCCTGGGCATCTTCAGTTTGGGCAGGGAAATATTCCCTGTCTGGAGCACTGCCACTGGATCAGACAATAGCAAGCTAGGGGGGGCAGTGGTCTGACTCAGTAACGACAGTTTTGTATGATGTGCAGAGGCAGGAAGCTTCTCCTTCCATGAATGCTGTTCATTGCATCAGGATGCCTGAAGAAGGCTGTGGTACGCAGCAAACTCCTCTAAATCCAGGTGCCTGGTGGAAACCTGTAAAAGAGTCAGGAACCAACCAGAACTCCAGCTGACACCACAAAAAGTAAGCAATGCTGGAAGATGATGGGCAGCAATCTGAAATCATTTTCACTCAGTTTATTCAGCAAGTGTGAAGGATTAGGAGACAACAACTGAGGTGCTGAAAAACATCTAAAGGGTTGTGGGAGAACATTTCTGTGCCACTTTCTGTGCAGAAGCTAAGAGGCTCATAGACACAACCATATTGTTGTGGCTGTTGTGGAACTTAAATGTTTTTCTGTTGGGGTGTGGATAGTTACTGAGGAGGGTGGGTTCTGAGAAAAAGGTTGGGTGTGCTGTAACCTGTAAGGAGCCTAGTAGGGTGGAGCAAGAAAACAGTGTTCTGTTTTTAGGATCTTGGAGACAGGGTTTTAATCCTCACTCAGCCATGTGAGTGGCGGGTAGTGCTGTGGTCTAAACCAGAGCCTAGGTCTTGCTGATCAGAAGGTCGGCGGTTTGAATCCCCGCGACGGGGTGAACTCCCATTGCTCAGTTCCTGCTCCTACCAACCTAGCAGTTTGAAAGCACGCCAAAGTACAAGTAGATAAATAGGTACCACTCTGGTGGGAAGGTAAACAGTGTTTCCGTGCTCTGCTCTGGTTTGCCAGAAGTGGCTTAGTCATGCTGGCCACATGACCTGGAAGCTGTATGCCCGTTCCCTCGGCCAATAAAGCGAGATGAGCGCCACAACCCCCGAGTCGTCCGCGACTGGACCTAACGGTCAGGGGTCCCTTTACCTTTACCAGCCATGAAGCGCACTGCGAGACCTTTGGATTCGTCACTGTCTCTCAGTCTGGCCTACTTCACAGGGTTGTTGTGAGCATATAATGAGGAGCAGAACTTTGTATGTCATCTTGAGCTCCTTGGAGGAAAGGTGGGATACAAATGTTAATAATAATAATAATAATAATAATAATAATAATAATAATAATAATACGCTCAGGTTGCAAAATAGGGACAGTGAGGGGTGTAACTTGGGTGGAATTATGAGGGCCAGATTGAGAAACATGGAGGGCCACATTCAGCCACAGGGCCTGAGCTTCCCCTGTTTTATTGTTTTATCATTTATGTGCCTGGTTTGGCCACAGTTCATCTTTCTCTCCTCAACTCCCCAATCCTCACCTTTTAGAGTCATTTCAATGCACAAACTCTAAAAATTGCCACCCCAATAATGTGCACTGCCATTCTGCCATGCAGCATCATAAAGTTAATTTACAGGTGTTGACAACATTGATTTGGCAGTCTTACGCGTCTAGATTAAAAACCTGTAAACTTAAGGAAAGGTCTGCTTGGTAGACTTAAATGGAAACTTCATCTACCAGCAGCAGAAGAGCCATAAAATCCTATAATATTTTTATTGCCCCCCCCCCCGCTTTTTTAAGAGAAAGGGGGATTGACAAAGTACTTGTTAAAGGTAGCAAAACATTTTTATGCTTTAAAAAACTAATATAAAAAGCTAAAAAATAATGCATCTTTTAGCCTTCTTTGTATCTTCCCTATAATATGTTTTGAGAGGTTCTAGGGGAAGATATCAACCATAAATCACTAGAACGACTGTCTACTTTTAAGTGCAAGAGCTTTGAACAGTTTATATGCAATCATCTCTCTCACACATTGAAAGAAAGTTTGGGAACACTTAGAAAACATACAGTGTGAGAACATTTTTTATGGTCACAGCATCAGAACAAAAGATCGGGAAATCAGCAGAGTGCTTTGACTAGGTTTTGACAATTTTCTTGAGTCTGTTTAATTAGCAGTCTGTATTTAGAAAACACACCAAGGAACATCTTGAATCATAATTAACTGAGTGCAATAAACTTCAGTTCTAAAAGAGCTGGAAAAAGCATGTTCTCTCCATCACCCCCTGGTGTGTGTGTCTTAACAATAATGGATCCCACATTCAACTAGTTATTTCTGGCAGTAATTTTAATCCTGCCGTGTTTTGTTTAATGAAACACGGAAACAAGCAGTTCAGATGCCTCCTGGCATTTTTGGAACACATGGGGGGTTCTTGGGGGCTTGTGTGATAGCTTCACCCATGAGCACTGATGTGCTTGGTAGCCACATTCAGACCTGACAGGAGGAGAAGAAGCTGCCTGATATGATCAGAACATGGTCCGTCTTGCTCAGTATTGTCTACACGGACTGGCATCAGCTCTCTAGGGTTTCAGACAGGAGCTTCTCCCAGCCTTGAAAATCCTAGGGATTGAACCTGGTACCTTCTCAAGACAGATGCTCTTGCAACTGATCTATGTCTCTCTGCCTCATGCTGCTCCTGGGCACATATATTGAGGCTTGCATGGAGTCTCTTCTTGTACCTGCTGCATGTGTCACAGTGGAGGAGTCTGGCTGCCCGACGTGGGGTGGTGGGGACAGAACGAGCCTGTCTCTCACTTGTTCCAGGGATATACAGTCGTACCTTGGTTTCCAAACAGCTTAGTTCTCAAACGTTTTGCCTCCCAAATGCCACAAACCCAGAAGTGAGTGTTCCGGTTTGCGAACTATTTTTGGAAGCCGAATGTCTGATGGGTCTTCTGCAACTTCTGATTGGCACAGAGGGGTGAACACCATGAATCCTGAGCTCCTAGGAGTTAGGGGCAATGGAAAGACAAATCTGAGGGGCATCTTGTGCTGTTCCTGCATACTTTTTTTAAAAAAATGGTTTTGACCCAAGTGGTCTTTGGTTGAGTGGGTATCTTTCCTCTTCCTACAGAGCTACAGAATTGGGGTTCCCCCATTTTGTAATTTTGGTATTTGTGTGTGTGTGTGTGTGTGTGTGTGTGTTTGCAGCTATGATAGTACACTAATTGTACACTGTACTTATTGTAATACCTGTACTACTTATAATTTTTTGAATTATATTATAGAATTATATATTGTAATTATATTATATAATAATTATTATCATACGACTACTAAATAAATCTGTCAATCTGAAGGGTTAAAAAAAAGGGCATGATCCCTTTTTTGCCAGACAAATAATTATAATTATTATTTCAATTCATTACCCACCAGGTCCCAGGGTAGATTACAACCATTTGAAATGCAATAGGAAACAAGTTGTTCTAAAAACTCAAAGAGGCCAGGATACAGAGATACATATTCAGTATATACCTGACCAGATTGGGAAGAATCTATCCATTTTTCTGAGCTTCCAAAAGTGTAATTTTGTCTGAAAAAACTACCAAGTATTGGGGAAAAAAAATCTGCTAACCAGAAATACTCCCAACCGGCCCAACTAAGCTCTTTAGTCAGAGGCATCTAATAATAATAATAATAATAATAATAATAATAATAATAATAATAATAATAATAATAATACCCTGCCCATTTGGCTGGGTTTCCTCAGCCACTCTTGGCAGCTTCCAACCGAATATTAAAAACACAATACAGCATTAAACATTAAAAACATCCCTAAACAGGGCTGCCTTCAGATGTCTTGTAAAAGTAAGATAATTGCTCATTGCCTTGACATCTGATGGGAGGGCGTTTCACAGGGCAGGCGCCACTACTGAAAAGGCCCTCTGCCTGGTTCCCTGTAACCTCACTTCTCACAGTGAGGGAACCGCCAGAAGGCCCTCAGCGCTGGACCTCAGTGTCCGGGCTGAATGATGGGAGTGGAGACGCTCCTTCAGGTATACAGGACCGAGGCCGTTTAGGGCTTTAAAGGTCAGCACCAACACTTTGAACTGTGCTCGGAAACATACTGGGAGCCACAGCAGATCTCTCAGGACCGGTGTTATATGGTCTCGGGGGCCTCTCACTTCCTCTCACGTGTACCTTTAAAACAGGAGTGAGGAACCAGTGGCAGCCATGATGTTGTTGGGGCTACAACGCCCATCATCCCTGAGCAGTGGCCAAGGTGGGTGCAGCTGGTGGAAATTGGGGCTCCTACAGCGTCTGGAGGGCCACAGGCTCCCCACTCTTGCTTGAAGGATTCCAAAGTCCTTCGGCCAAGCCCCAGTGAGAGCACTAATTAGCAAAAGAGGGAGTTCCAAAAATTAATGCAACAAGGAAATGAAAGTGAAAATATCTCAGCGGCTTTCACTCTGTCATTGCTTTGAAGTGTCTTAGCTCAGGGATAGCAGACCCTCCAATTGTCCCTATTTTCCAGGGGTTTACAGAAGCTGTCTCGGTTTCTGATTTGATCCCAGAATGCCCCACTTTTCCTTAGGATGTCCCTGTTTTCATTGGAGAAATGTTGGAGGGAATGGGGTGGAGCTGCTCCTCTCCCATATCACAACCAATCCTTCTTCAGAGGGAAATCTAGAAATTGTGGCTTTGTGTGGGGAATAGGTTTATCCTATCAACTCTCAGCATACTGAACAAACTACAGCTCCCATAGTTCTTTGAGGGAGAACCAGTATCATAAAGCTTTAAATGCATGATATGAATGTCATCTAGAAATGGAGAAGGAAGATTTATACCTGAAATCTGGAAGTCCTGACACAGCTGAATTTTTCCTGCATCTGACCATCTCTTACATCCAACATGCTTGTGCCCTGTTTTCTCTTTAAAGAAGGTCAACTAATTATATGCAAATACATATATATAACGTGTAATACATATAAAAAAGTCAAGCACGAGGCGGCACCATATTTCTGCAGCATAATTTTATAAGTCTTAACATATAAGTATTTTTTATACAGTTATATGCATTGTTCAATGTATCTATTTATGTGCTGGCTACTTTAGGAAACCTGGTGTGTATATGCATATAATTTTATATGTACCTGTATAATAATGCATATAATATGCAATATTTGTTCATAGTTTTAGGAGTACTAGTAAAAAAAATAGCTCATTTCTTGTCAAGATCAATGAGCAAGATGGGAATGGGAAAGGATTCGTGTAGATAAGCTCCACATTGAGATTTTCAGAAAATTCCACCCCCAGCCATGCAAAAGTGCCACACGGGTCTCTGATAATGGGAGCAGCAATGCAGGAAAGCTTCTCTTCCAGTTTCCTTGATCTAAATCTAGCTCTCCCACATACACACCCGCTGGGGACAAAATACTGGTATGACATAGATATTTGTGATTTTTTTTCCTGAGGTCTAATAGCACCTGTGGGAAGAGTGACTCTTACCAGGGAAAGGGTTGGAAAAACGCCCTCCACTGGGCATGCTCCAATTTAAAAATGGGGAACTTCTCAAAACTGATTTTATTTTTTATTTAAAAAGTCAGGAGATCTAACCACGTGTCTCCTGAGTCCAATCTTCTTATATGAGTAAGATGTTACTTAGGATGCACTTTGGATGAACTGGGGTGTCTTGGGGGGATTTTGGACTTGTCACAGGAGGAATGGGTTGTGCTATCCACAAGTTGTGATTACTGAAGTGCTTTATGGTGCCTCAGCCATCCAAACAATGATGTTTTCAATGATGCTGCAGAGAAATGTCTGCCAAGAGCAAACTAACGTATCTAAAGTTATCATAATGCCAGGGTGGGGAGAGGGCAGAAGGAGAGTTCAGCTGTGAATGCTTATAAGCGGAGGAAATCATTTTACCTGAAAAGAAAATCCCTTCTCACCAACTTTTAAAGTGCCTAGCCCAAAAGCCCCTGAACCAATTTGTCCGCAATTTGGCAGATTTCTTACCTAGGGGCAACTTTTCAGCAATTTTCTAACTGAATCCCCACAAAACAGTAGCAGACTGAGTGATTTTACCCACCCTATAATGGCTGTCCTTGGAATAAAACCACTGAATGTATCCTTCTGAAATTTGGAGAAATTCGTGCCCCAAGAAAGGGCAGCCTTACCTGCATATTTCATTCAATTCTGCCAAAATATTAAAAAGTTACAGATATTTCTGCTTTTTTTTAAAAAAAAAATTAAGTTGCACTTATTTGCCTGTAATTCAGTGGTGTTAATCCACTCTTGAGACTCTACAATACCTTCAAATTTTACCCACTTCTGTGAAAAGGAAGGAAATGTTACAGCCCCATTTAAAAATTTCCCAGAAGTGGAGAGGATGGGGCGATTGAAGCAGACTCTGATGGCCTCTGTGTCAAATCACACAGCACCTCCAACCAAGGTAAGCTGTTTTCCAAAGTGCCAAATTGCAGCCCAAACCAAATCTTGTGGTCAGTGCACACCCTAATATTAATGCACCCAACCACTTTCTTAAAAAGCAGGTTAATCACACAAAGTTTTTGTACCCAAGGCAGATACCAACTTCTAGCAATTCATTGTTTTCTGTCCTCCCCCCTCTTTCTAGTGGTGATTGTGGCACCAGCTCCATCTTACCTGTGCCCCCTAAATGGCCATTGCCTCAGTGAGTGCCCACGCTGCTTGGCTTTAGTTGAAAACTAAACAAGAAAGCCACAAAACACATAGAGAAGAAACAACTGAGCAAACCAAAACGCAGAGAGGTCTAAGATTTAGAAAAATCCAGGCATCTTTTAAATATTCCATAATTTTAATCTTTTCCTCTCTTGGTTGTGGTAGCCAAAAGATCGTACTCATTTTCTGCACTTAAGTATCAAATTTAATCTTCATTGTGATTTAATCTTTAATCTTCATTGGGAGATTGTTTCCCCCACCCTCTTACAGCAACAGTTGTGTAAAGGGGCCTGGGTCTTCTTTATGGCTTGCCAGCTTCTTCTGTTCCTCCAGATGCAAATTGGTTTGATGGCGTGAAGGAGAGAGCCAATGAATCATGGGAAGGATGTGTGATTGTAGCACATGGTTTCTTCCGGCTCACAGGAATTCCCTCAGTTACAAAGTCCAAGCTGGTTATCAGTTCCTCGAAAATGATGACTATAGTCCATTTTGTCTGCTGTAGCTGAAGTTGGACTCCTCGATTTGAGTTTCTGTTAGATTAGAGTTTTTGGGCTGTGTCCTTCCTATCTCTTCCAGTGCACAGGCTAAAGAGTCTAAATCGCCATCGTGTTGATGCCTGGCTTCCCACAAGTCCAAAATAACAGCAGATGGGCTGCGCTGGGTAGCAAAGTAAGACAAATTCCTAAATGAGAGAGGCAAAAACAAAGGGGTTAGGGTTCAGGATGATGACTGCCCCCCTCACAGATACTTGGTAGGATTATTGCTTGCAAAACTCAGGCGATCTCTGGGAAATGTAGGGAGGAACTTTGGAATCTAACTACTTTTAAGGTTGCATCCAATGCAGCACTAAGTTAAGTTCTCTTAACGGTTCCACTGCTGAAATGTCTTGTGCCAGGAGAACATTGTTGAACAAGAAAATGCATAAGCAGGTAACTTTGGGTACATTCAGATGTGGGACTTACTCCATATGTTTTAATGTTAGAATGCCTGTCCCAGTTTTTAATGTCCCTGTTACACTGCATAGAATCATAGAAATGTAGACTTGGAGGGACCACAAGGGACATCTAGTTCAGGCATGTCCAACAGGTAGATTGTGATCTACCGTTAGATCACTGGACGTCTGCAGTAGATCATTGGTGGGGCTCGAACCCCTGACCTTGAGATTAAAAGTCTCATGCTCTACTGACTGAGCTACCTGTTGCATTATGGAACTGTGAGGTTTTTTTTTAATCAATAAGTCACATGTCACACTAAATTCATTCACACCAATGGGTGTGGTGTGATGCAACCGTGGATGTCATTGGACATGTCACCACCTTTATGTGCATGCTGTTTCTGTTTCCCCACGATCCAACCATGAAAATAGCAGGAAAGTACAGTATGCCAGAATGCCGCCCCAGATTTTGTCCGATAATTTTCCAAGTTAACAGGATTTTCTTTTCTTTTCTGGAAGCAACTAACATAGAAATGAGTACGGAATTTCTGGTAGACTTCAGAAGTGGCTTTTATGTCCCAGAGAATGCAGAACTGATCAAGTAAGAAAGTGCCATAGAAACAAAATAAAGTGTCTGAATGCAACCTTAGTTGCGCAATAGACTGCAGAATACATTGAGTGACGAGTTTCCACTAGCACAACTGTTGTGTTAGATTCATCTGTTCCACAAGACTAAAACTCACATGAGCACTTGCATTAACAGACAGAGAACACTGGATACAAGCCACAGGCTGCACATTCCATGAAAATAAGCAGCGTCTAAATAATAGGCTTAATATCACAATGGCACACAAGAATAGCAGTGCATTTTTTTGGAAATGAACTTTTTGGCTAAGTGGTAGCAACACATTGACTTTTTAGAGAGCTGGATAAACAAGGCTGTTTGCATGAACAAAGGTACCTGCATCCCGGTGTAAATAACAAGGACTTCTAAAGCATGATCCATAATTTAGTAACAAATCACCATGGCACAAGCAAATATTGTGAGTTTGTATTCAAGGTTTGGTGTGCTTTGGCATGGAACTTGATTTTTTTTTTTAGTTGCCTTTCTTCATAAGCCATTTTTATATATTTTGCTAAAGTGTGCACACAAGATTGATGGGAACGTTCAGGGCATTTATTTGCGCAAGACCTGCTGGAACAAACTGGTTGCTGAATGCATATTATTTTCAGACTATGCTATTAAGAGACTGTGCCTTTTGACAAATTGACTTGTGTTATTTCCTCTGGGAATAATCATCCAAGTAAAACTAGCAAGCTAGGAAGCATGCATATGCATAGTCATATTTACATACAGCTTATTATACATAATACATCCATGTAAGGCTTTCTGGAATTAAATCTCTGTGGAACTACAATCGCTCAAAGAACTTCTCAGATAGTGACTGAGGTCAGTTCACATAAGTGTGGGTCCACTGCTTCATATCACACTGACTATGTGAAATTTATCACCACAGACTTTTTCATACACTCTTATGTTATCTCATGCATATTACATTTCAGTGGAGGCAGTTCTTGTGTTTAGCTGTGGCTCATCACCACCAAGTGGTGAGATATCTGGGTGCGTCACCAGTGAGATGCCTAGGTGTTGGTGCATGTGTGAATCAGCTCAGGGCCTGGAAGTACCATTTCAACGGTGCTGATCATGAGGTATCTTTGCTAAATCCTAGAAGCAGCACGAAGTAGGAAGAGATGGGTTAATATGCTAAATGGAAAATATGAGCCGACTTTTCCTTGCATATGAACATACAGAAACTTAGATGCTAGATATAGTTAGTTTACCAGCTAAAGCCGAGAGGACCAGAGCACTTTGCGAAAAGTCATCCAAACCTTTACCACATAATGCCTGGCAAAATGTCAGATCTAAGCTTCCTGACTAAGTGCTGAGCTGAAATAAGTAAATATTGCTCAGAGTACAGGCTCAGGACTGGATCCCAACCTTCTGCAGAGCTCTTCACCCTTCTTCCAGGGTTTGCCTGGACTCGTGAGGGCTACAAGTGTGCAGAGGAGAAACGGCGTACACATGAGTGCCCTGGCTCCTCTCAGACCTCTCTCTGTTAAGGATGATGGTCTGAACAGACTTTCTAACAGGGATAAGTGAAATCTGTCAGTTTTGCTTTCTCTCAGTTTCTCATTTTTTTCCAATCTTAAGTTCAGTTTCCCACATCAGTTTGCAATTATTTTTTTTTAAGTCCTTATGAATATTTACCAGAATTTTTGTGAAAATTTATCCTAATATGCACACTTTTGCAAAGCAATGTTCCCCCACCAGGCTTCATTTGTGCATGTTATTTCATGAATATATGCATTTTTGTACATATTACTTGGCTGGAGAACTACATGGCAAAATTCAGAGAAGTGTGAATTTCAAAGGAAGGCTGTGTTTTGGTTTGCATATTGATGTGGAAAGTGTGAATTAGACAGGTTCATCTTGAGATGTAAATTGAATGAAATTTCTCTTTCGTTCCTAGTTTCTATGTGTGTTCAGCTGAGATGGAACCTTCCCTATTGGGATCCCTGACTGCACAAAGGCTTCAAAGTGTGTTCATACTGCAGCCCCGTCATGTACAAAGGCCCAAGAGGCACCTGCATTCTTGGGAACATTGGGGGGTAGACCCACTACGACACATCTTCACTTGTTCAGGCAACTTTTTACCTCAATCAATAAACAAATAACTGTAAGCTTTCTTGCTTTCCACTCAATCCAAGACATTGCTGCATTGCCTCTGGTACAGCAGCTACATTGCCTTAATAGTGTTATGTTCTCAAAGTTTAAACTATTGGCTTATTAGAGTAAATTCTTCCAAGCCTAAAGTAGGTTTGGATAGACTTCATGTTGGATCTACTTTGGGGTTATTGTTTTGTTTTTTTACTAGAACCACGAGATCTGCCAATCAGAGCTAGGTGCAAAAGCCATAGTTGGAATTAGAGAGCAAGGTGTTTCTGAGCGCAATCTGAGCCTAGGAATTTGTTTTCGGCGTGAGAGCTGAACTGAGCTCACAACCCTTTCACACAGAAGACTGCTCCTGGTTAGTTTTCTTCATTTCAGCCATCTAGCCCTGATGGGGAAAGTCGCTATAGTTAAACATCTGTGATACAACCAGTAGATCCTGAGGTAGAATTATGATGCCATGATACATGTTGTTTGACCCTCAGTCTCTGCTCCCCACCTGCAATTAAGAGGAAGCTAATAATACCAGCTTTACTGGGTTGTTGCAAGGATTCTAGAAATAATGCTAATGTGATCTTTTAATGATTGATAGGGCTCTATACATGCCACATTCAGCCCTGCGCCCACCCTCACCTACAAACATCAGATAGGGCTATATCAGGGGTTGTCAGAGTGACACCTGTAGGCACCAGTGTGCTGCCCCCTTCCCCACACGTAGCTCTTATGGTGCCCATGAAAAGTCTCAGTAAAATCCCCTTCAAAAACCCATAGTTCCTATGGTTCCGTGGGAAGAGGGATTGATTGGTAAAAGACCCAGGGAACCATAGCTCTGTGAAGGGAACAGGGGTCTCCTAACAACTCTCAGCTCCCAGAATTCATTGGGAGAAAGCCATGACTGTTCAAAGTGGCATAATAGTTTGGGTATCACTGAGATTGCCATCCCGGATTGCAAAATATAAAATGCAAAATCTAGTGACTTGCTTAAGAGAAGCAACACCCCTTCCCCCAAAATCTTTCCACTCCTTCAGTTCCAGGATGACCATAGCCATGGACCACAAAAAAACAAAGTGTCTTTTTTAAAAGAAACCATGAACAGCTTGAATGGGCACCAATGTATGTGTGTGCAAGCACACCAGGGGTAGGGAATCTATAGCAATCCAGATGATGCTAGACTCCAACGAGGGACGAAGGGGAATTCATTGGGTTCAGATTTTAATGTGCACCTACCTAATTCACACTCCTCCAACCAATAAACAAAGCAAACCACAACTGTCCTTCAAGAGTCACGTGTCTCTGAATTCAGTGGTGTGGTTCTCCAACAAGAAAAATGTGTGAACAGAAATGCATATATTAATGAAGAATAACATGCAAAGCCTATGAAAAAATTCCTTGCCAAAATGTGTACATTGGACAAAATTCCATATATTTGAAAGATACATGAGCATGAAAACACATACCTTTTTTGTGCAGACTTTAAAAATAAATAAATGGCAAATCGATGCAAAAATGGGGTGGAATTATCTTAAGGTTTGTGAAATTAGAAACTGAAATTGACAACTCTGTTCCTCTCTAACAGCAGGCTGCACTGCCCAGAGTCAGAACTGATGGGAGCTGAAGGCCAACAATATATGGAAGGCCACAGGTTGGACATCCCTGAAATACACAATGCAGAGGAATTATCTGCAGTGCAATGAGATGGAGGACCTGAAGCTCCCCCAGTTTCTCTGGTGATTTCTAGTGCTGCGTCATTTACGGTCACGGTAGACAATGTTAATATACTGCTCACGTGTGCAGTCTCTCTGCCAGAAATGCAACCAAGTAGTCCCTTTCCAGTCTTTTCATTAATAATAGATAGCTGAACAATGTTCCTAGCAAGGAAACACAAGGAACTCAACGACAACAAACCCCCAGAAAAAAGACAGCCAGCCAGCCAGCTCAGCCACCTGCACTCGCTTGTTCTAAAAACCACATATCTTGGTTCAAAATCCATACAAAACAGACTGCAGGCTGGATAGTTGTTCCAAACATCCAGAAAGCATCCAGCTCCAATTTGCCTCTGGTGCCTTGTTCCTTCCTTCCATGAGCAATTAGTGTAGCCAATAGAAAACACACATGCTTCAGTTCCAGAAGGCACAGCTAGTTCCAAACAAGTCTAACAAATGCCCAGGATAGGAGCTTGGGAAGAGATCCACTTGTTTAAAAAGGTACAGAATTTGGCTTGCCTGTTAATGAGATTCTCTTCTCCCTTTTCTTTTTGAAAAAGAAAGAAGTACAAGCGTTCAGCTTCTTCAACGGCTCAACCTTTTTAAAGTTTTTAATTCAGAATAGCAAGTTGGGTTCTGTGGGTTGGACCCAGTCCCATTCAGAGTAGAAGTTAAAAGGACACGACTCAGTTGGGTTCATTCATTTCAATGTGTCTACTCTGAGCAGGACTGACATTGGATTCAGCAGTGCACCCACTTGTTTCCCAGGTCTGCTGATTAATGGGAAGACATTAATGGGACATTAATGGGAATGTCAGGGAAGACATCATTCCCAAACTGATGAGCTGCTGCGTGCTAATGGAAATAGACCAGCAATGGGGCTACTGAGAAAGTTGAAGGTATATCGCCATGCTGGCATCTTCACAACAAATACAACTATGCCCCCAATAAGGGCTGGGCATTCTCGGCAGCCACTGCGGAAAAGACCCATGAACAGCAGTCCTCTTGCTAAGAGGCGAGGATGCCCTGTAGCGTTTTGTTGCAGGTCCCACTCATCACTAATCCAGGTAATCTCTCCCCTACTGAAATTGTGCCACTTGGCTGTTTTAGATTCAGACAAGAGCGCCAGCATTATCCAATCAAAGGCACCTACTTCCATAGGCAAACAAGTCTGCTTGAAAGTTTGTGTGCAGGATCAAGACAAGCAAAACCCTACAGACATCCTGGGAGCTGCTTCTGCCTCCCCTTTCCCCTGCCCCAAGGCACAGAATGTAGCTTGGTGGCAGGACCCAACTAGAGCAGTTAGTTTTCTTGCCAGAGACTACAGCTACAGATCCCCAGTGGCAAACCTATGCTACTGCGCATCATTCCCACCAAGGAGAAGGCATAGGGTCAGTGTCTGCTGCCATCATCTTCATCTGCCACATGGGCAGGAAAGGTATCAATTTGGACGGAAACTATTATTGTGGATGGGTTGTACAGGTTAATTGATACTATTGCCATTTCTAATTATTATTTATGGGATGCGGGTGGCGCTGTGGTCTGAACCACAGAGCCTAGGGCTTGCCAATCAGAAGGTCGGCGGTTCGAATCCCCACAATGGGGTGAGCTCCCATTGCTTGGTCCCTGCTCCTGCCAACCTAGCAGTTCAAAAGCACGTCAAAGTGCAAATAGATAAATAGGTAGTGCTCTGGCGGGAAGGTAAACAGCGTTTCTGTGCACTGCTCTGGTTCGCCAGAAGCGGCTCAGTCATGCTGGCCGGCTCCCTTGGCCAGTAAAGCGAGATGAGCGCCGCAACCCCAGAGTCATCCGCGACTGGACCTAATGGTCAGGGGTCCCTTTACCTTTACCTTTACTTATTATTTAGATACACATTCAACACCCTTCCCAGCCACCTTGTACAGAAGCATATATTTTGATCCAATTCTTTTTTATAAAACCAGGAAAGGAAATGGGGGGACGACGACGACTCGCTAGAATAGTTGAGGCTATTCTTGCTGATGCAATCATGAGAATCGGCTTTGCTGGGCATCAACTGCGGCCCACAATGCAGCCCCCACTGGCTGCGCTGTTCTTCCTCTTGCCATTGCCCTCCATTCAGTCCTTACATCGCCGAGGAAGAGAACTGTCAAGCAATGGGAGTGAACAAAAAGAGCAGCTGCTTCTATTGCTTTCTCACTCATTGGCAGTGCTGGGTTTCTAGAAAAAGAGCTGTCGGAGCTCACCATGAATGTCTCCCTTGTTCTCTTATGATGGCAATGGCACCCATGGGAGATTGCCATTGGAGATGCTGGAACTGACTTCTGGCTGAAAACAGCCCTGCTCATCAGCCCATTCTCTCTAGGCTGATTGGATTGGAACTGAAGAGAGTGCGAGAGAAAGTGGACTACTGCAGGAAGGAGGAAGGAGGCAGCCTAAAACTTGGAGTTTTGCAGAAAGAGAATAGGAGGCTGCCTCGCACTGAGTCAGACAATGGCCAGTTTAGCTCAGTATTGCTACATCAGCCTTCCCATGTTGTAGTCTAACAACACCTAGGACCAAAGGTTGGGGAAGGAGTTTTTGCAAGTCCTCTCTGGAGGTGTCAGGGATTGGATCTGGATACTTCTGCATAGAAAGCATGGGCTCAATCGATGAACAATGGCCTTTCCACAAATCACACTATATGTTCATTTTTTAAGAAAAGCCTTACAAATTCAGGTAAGTTATCATCAGGCGTGGCAGAATATTGCAATGCAATATCGACACTCTTATAAATTCTACTCTGCCACATTTAATTTGCACATTATTTGTTTTACAGCATTTCGGACACCCATTGTTATTGTTTGTAAAGTGGTTTACAATATAAATCTATACACGATATAGGTTTTACCTAATAACAACAACAGCCAGAACCTTCATACCCAACCACACTTAAAAACAATCACTGAATTATACTCTCATATGTAATGAATCAACACATACAATAGTAAATAACAAAATATGCAGTGTACTGTACAACTCAGTACTGTTGAATTGACACTCATCCTTTTTCAAGCAAATGTGTAATTAACTTCTACTTTCTTGAGAAAAAAATTATTTTCTATCGAGTTCCAATTAACTGTAACCAGGATGAAAATTTTGGCGTTCATTTACAATATAAAGATGTAACCTCATAAAAATGTAATGAATGAAAGCCTAAGATTTTGTTTCCTTTTCTTTCTTTCTTTTAAAAAAAACCCCCAAACAACATAAAGGGGATTATCTCAAACTTAAAGCAACCGTTTTGTCAAGCAGCAGCCTCGAAATCTTTTAGGAACAGGTGTTGGTATGCTTCTGAAAGGAAGCAAATGATGGCATAAGGCAAACCTTTTGGAGGTGGAAATTTCTGAAAGGTGCTGGTGGATCATAGAATCATAAGGGACCCAGGGGTCATCTAGTCCAACCCCCTTGCAGTGCAGGATTCTCAGCTAAAGCATGCATGACAGATAGCCATCCAACATCTGCTTAAAAACTTCCAAGGAAGTATCCTGCAGGCCCTACACTGGGAACAGTGTCCTGGTGATAAATTATAATGTTGAAGCTTTCAAGATATTGGGAAATGTCTGAATTGCAGATTGATGTGCAAATATAACAACAGTGACTGAGAAGGGTAAAGAAGGCAGGGAGCAGGGAACGTCACAGCACACTGCTCCAATAACAGCAATGGACTGGTTGCCATTCAGAATTGCACTGGATTACCTGTTGATGCTGTTTTTCTGTGCTAACATCTGCCAGTCTTTGCCTTTGGCGCTGGGTGTGTCAAAAGTTGCGCATATCCTTTGCCTGATGGAGTAGGGAATCTTGAAGGCTTGCGGACCCATCTGAGCAGGAAAGTTACTGTCATCATGTGCAAAGAATGCAATGGTTTCCTTTTCATTCTACGCACAAAAACAAAACCGTTATTGCGTTAAAAGTTGAGTTGAGCTCTCTCTCTCTAGTCTAGCTTGTTCAGCTCACTGGAAAGGGTTGTTCCTTGCTTTCTAATGCCGTTAAACAAGATACCATTATAGGCCGAAATATTGGGAAATTTTGGAACAAGAGGGAGACAAATTGAAATTGCAGACTTTTGAAAAATTAAAAAACAAAGTGCGAGACTGGCTTCATTATTATCAAATAACGGAGGCATACAATTTGGACAAAAAAATTGGATTCCAGGTGGAAAAATCAAAATTGGAAACAGAACTGTTAGAACCCAATCCTTTTGTCAAGGATGTATAACTTGCTGTTGAAATGGAATACTCAGGATGAAACTGTGAAATCTGCTATGATTAAATGGGCACAAGATGTTGGACATAACATTATGATGGCTGACTGGGAACAGTTATGGACCACAGGTATGAAGTTCACGGCATGTAATGCCTTATGAGAGAATATTATGAAAATGATATACAGGTGGTACATGACCCCAGTCAAGCTTGCAAAAATTTATCACTCGCCCGACAATAAATGTTGGAAATGTAAAGAAACTGAAGGTACATTCTTTCACCTTTGGTGGACGTGCCCAAGGATTAAGGCTTTCTGGGAGATGATTTATAATTAAATTAAAAAGGTATTTAAATATACCTTCCTGAAGAAACCAGAGGCCTTTCTCCTGGGCATAGTCGGCCAATTGGTGTTAAAGAAGGGTAGAACTTTTTTATGTACGCCACAACAGCAGCAAGAATACTTATTGCAAAGTACTGGAAGACACAAGATTTACCCACTTTGCAAGGATGGCAGATGAAGGTGATGGACTATATGGAATTGGCGGAAATGACTGGCAGAATCCAAGACCAGGGAGAAGAGTCGGTGGAAGAAGATTGGAAAAAGTTTAAAGACTATTTACAGAAATATTGTAAAATTAATGAATGTTAGAATGATGTTGGATAGAAATTAAGTGGTTTTTAGCTGTAATACTATAAGGGAATATGAAAAATGGATTACTAATAGGTAAAAATTTAATGTCACAATATTTTAAGATTAAAGATTAGGATAAATAAAGAGGGGGAGGATTTGCTGAACTAACAAACTGAACTGGAATACAAAAAAGGGAGGCGCGAGGAGGTCCGGGAAACAAGCTAATGAAAAATAAGTAATGGAAAGATTGAGTTGTTTTTAACTGTTTTTTTTTATTTTTTCTTTTTCTTTTTTCTTTTTTCATTTTGTAATATTTTGAAAATTTTAATAAATAACTTTAAAACAAAACAAAACAAGATACCATTATATCTGCTAAAGAAAAATCACAGGCATTACACGCATTGTACTGGGCTCTGGGTAGAGTCACAACAGTGCTGAGAAATCTGAAAATGTACTACATTCACTACAGCTAAGTAGAAATGCCAGCAAAATTGAGGGAGGTGATTTGGGTGGTTTTCAGGGACGGCTGACCTTGAGCAACAACAGCACTTCGAACAATCTCAAGAGCTGCCATTTAAGGAAAAGAAAATACACACACTCAGATATCTCCTTAGAATGATGCTATATGATGGCATTGTTCTATCCTGCGATGATATCTGGGTAGGAAAAGAAAGTGGCCACCAGATGGGGGGGAAAGCCTGTTGCTGGAAGCACAATTGGTTGGGATATAAGAAAGGGCAGATTGGTGGCTGCACCCAGGTTATGGAATATATTGCCTTCCCTTCCTATTAGTTTTTATCACTTGGTGAATTTTTTCCTGTTCTGGCAAGCTTTTGCCATGCTGAGCAGATAATGTTTCAGTAAAACAGTAATCTAAACGCATATTTTTGAAAAGGAAACAGGAATTTGGGGGATTTAAACACAAAAATGGGGTCTGCTGTTATTTGTCAGAAAGACCCTGGACAAAAAGGTGAGATGATTTTTTGTTATACTACAGGTTTTGCTTTTATATTGTGCTCTGCTTAGATGTTTAAAATATTAAGCAATTTGTAGGTAATAATAATAATAATAATAGTGCCATGTCATGTTGCTTCCTCACTTGAGTTTCATTTGGCAAAGAAAGAGGAATAACGGGTTAGTTTTACTCATCAGATTTAAGGAGAAATCTAGATGTACAGTGGTGCCCCGCAAGACGAATGCCTCGCAAGACGAAAAACTCGCTAGACGAAACAGTTTTCCGTTTTGGAGGTGCTTCGCAAAACGAATTTCCTATGGGCTTGCTTCGCAAGACGACAATGTCTTGTGAGTTCCTGCTGGGTTCCCCCCCCCTTTTCTAAGCCGCTAAGCCGCTTATCAGCTGATCCGATCAGCAGATAAGCCGCTAAAAGCCGCTAAAAGCGCTAATAGCGCTAATCCGCTAATCCTTCAATGGGCTTGCTTCACAAGACGAAAAAAACGCTAGACGAAGAGAATCACAAAACGGATTCTTTTCGTCTTGCGAGGCACCACTGTAATTTAATAAGAAAAAGTATGGCCTTGCATTTTTCTAAGGACATCATCATGTGGACACTGTAAATTATGTCCAGATTTGAGGAGCACCGAGGCAATAATAAACTCCATTTGGGAAGCACCCGCCATTCAGGAGGCACTGAGACTCCTGGGTATAGGGTGGTATATAAATTCTATTATTATTATTATTATTATTATTATTATTATTATTATTATTACTACTACTAATAATAATAATAAACAGGATATGCCTCTTGCCTGGGACTTCTGGGTGCTGGCATGATGTAAATACTTCAGGCGAATGGTGCTACAAGCCTTTCCATATAACATTTATAGCACATCTCAAGAGACATCCATGCAAAGTAATAGGAGTGCTTTAGGTTCGTCCTATTTTCTGATTGTTTTTAATTAAATATGCAGCAGATTTGGAGCTCTGCACTTTGAAGATAAGCTGCTGCTACCTGGCTTGTAAAACACAAGCAATAATATGTGGAAGCAATGAGCCTGTTGTTGAATGAACCATTGAACATGCGAAGGAGGAAGCTAGAATGCATGGAGCGAGCCCTGCTCCCTCAGTGAATTTTTGTGCACTGGGCACAGTCTCCTGTCAATGCTGGATTGTGTGAATATGAAACAGACATTTAGTGGTTCTATCAGTGTTAGTATGAGAGAGACAAGGAAGACAAATTGTAAGGTTTTCAACATGGGGACACTAGTACTGCTACCATCACCTTGGGGACACGAACCCTGATTGATTACCACTTCTGCCCCATGTTTTATGCACTTTTATTTGGTAGTTTTTAGACCACTTGGTATAGTACTGCTATGTATTGGTTGTGGTATTGTTAATATCTGATTGAATTGGAAATGCTTATCATATTTGACTCGGATTTACAGTGGTACCTCAGATTACAGACTCTTCAGGTTACAGATGCTTCAGGTTACAGACTCCGCTAACCCAGAAATACTACCTCGGGTTAAGAACTTTGCTTCAGGATGAGAAGAGAAATTGTGCTCTGGCGGCACGGCGGCATCAGGAGGCCCCATTAGCTAAAGTAGTGCTTCAGGTAAAGAACAGTTTCAGGTTAAGAATGAACATCCAGAACGAATTAAGTTCTTAACCCGAGGTACCACTATATATTTTGACCAAGCTGTGGGCGGCAGTGGAGGACAGAAGTGCCTGGCGTGCTCTGGTCCATGGGGTCACGAAGAGTCGGACACGACTAATCAACTAAACAACAACAACCACTGTATATATTTTAACCAATTCATATGTTTTCATGTTGGATTGTTTATTTTGCAATGAATTTAAAATGTTAAAACATCTATGATATCAAAACGAATTATTTATCTAATTGGCTATGTGCTGTGGATAAAACACACTGACTGCCTAGCAATGTTTTTCTTGTATCTCTGCTGTATTTTGCTTTCGAAATTGTTTTTGCAGGTCTTTGTGTGTGGTTGTTATCATGTTTTGAAATGAATTGGCATTAAGACTATGGGCCTTATCCTAGTCCTCTTCAGAGTGGACCTGTTGAAGTTAATGGATGGGATTAATTTAGGGTCATGAATTGCAATGGGTCTACTTTGAGCAAAACTTAGTGTGAAACCACCCTATTATTCCAATGATGTACTGGCTTGTTTTTCTTGCTGCTGCGTTGTGAGTCTCTTTGAACCCACTTATGTGGAAAAGCAGAGTGCATGTGGAAATAGTAAATAAATAAACAAAAAAAATGTGGGAACCCTACGTACTGAGCTAGATGGGCTAATAGTCTGACTCAGCAGAAGACAGCTTCCTATGTTCCTATGAGTAGACACCTTCGGGCTAATGCCAATCACAGTGTGATTGATGCATGCAGGGTGGTCAAGTGGGCAAGGCTCACTTCCTATTTTTCTGCGTGTCCCATTGCTCTTTCAAACTGGATGCCTAAAGAAAGTTTTTGTATTTCCATCATCTAAGCTGGGATCGTTCATAATAATTATAATAATAATAATAATTTATACCCTGCCCATCTGGCTGGGTCTCCCCAGCCACCCTGGACGGCTTCCAACAAAGTATTAAAATACAGCGGTCTGTTAAACATTCAGTCAGTAAAGTGTGTGACTCTTAATCTCAGGGTTGTGAATTTGAGCCCCACGTTGGGCAAAAGATTCCTGCACTGCAGGGGGTTGGATTAGATGACCCTCACGGTCCCTTCCAACTCTATGGTTATGTGATCTTTTACGTTTGCATCCAGGGGCAAAGTTCGCAACCAGGAGCATCTACTTAGCGGAGCTCACAACCTGAAACATTTGTAACCAGAAGCGTTAACCAGAGATACCACTGTACAGTACATTGTTTTTTGCTTTCATTTTATGGATCAGTGGTCTCGTAAGATAGTAAAATTCATGTTAAACTGCTGTTTTAGGGGTTGTTTTTAAAAGTCTGGAACGGATTAATCCATTTCGCATTAATTCCTAAGGGAAAGCGCGCCTTGGTTTTGGAACGCTTTGGTTTTGGAACGGACTTCCGGAATGGATTAAGTTTGAGAACCAAGGAGCCACTGTAATTATAATGATGACCTATACCCTGACCTACACATTAGTCCAGGAAGTGAGGGGCAGGTCAGTTCATATCAGCAGGGGGAGACTCTGTTGGCGCTGACCTGTCACAGGACCTTTTTGGTGACTGCTTCTTGTTTGTGGACTCCCCGCCCTGGTGATGAGGCACATCTGCCTCGATTATTAATAACATTCAGAAACAATTGGAGGGGGGACTATTCCCCCTCACCCAGGCATTTGATGGATGAAGGATACTGCTCCCAGCAACCTTCACATTATTAGATTTGAGAATATATGGCTGTTTTTAGATGTTATAAATTTTTCTAAGTATTTTTTTGTTTTATTTCTATTTATTTTGTTTTGTTTTATTTATTTGTGTTGTTTTATTGCCTTGTTGTTTGCCACCCTGAGCACCTTTGAGAAGAAGAGATGCAAATGTAATGGTTGGAAGAATAAATATCACCATCAGCAAAGATCAACAAGTTTCCTCAAGCATCCTTATTCATTCTGGTGAATTTCCTTAGTTCAATTCGGACCACTTTTAATCAGCATTAAGAATGAATGCTCAACTTCCCTCTACAAGCATAATTTCTGCGGTTTCTACACAGAGAAGATATAATGTGTCAAAGTAGGGAATGGATGATGGGAACTCGCCTCGAGAATTGACGTCTGGATCTGCAAGATTTGTTCATGGCCCTTGACTTGTCTGACACAGATTTTGCACGAGAGCTGAGTGGTGGCAGGAGTGTAGCGCTCCAGTGAAAAGGCACAGTGGAGTGGCTGCTGGTTACTGCGCCACACGCGAGAGAAAGGAACTTCCTAGGAAGAAAAAGAAAAAGGAGAAGGGTCACCAGTTGACAAGGTAAGAAACCAAAGCACACAACAACAAAAGCCATAGGAACACAGGAACTGCCATTCGTCCACACTGGCTGGTAGCATTTATCTTGGGTTTCGGGCAGGAGCTTTCCCCAGGGGACACCAGGACTTGAGCCTGAGATCTTCTTTGTGCAAGGAAGAAAGCTCTACCACCAAACTATATTCCAGGGGTCTGCAAGGCTTACTGGGCATGGGTTGGATCACTCCCGTGGAGATCCTCCGTGGGCTGGACCGGTGCAGCGCGACGCCGGAAATCGCATCTGTTCATATCCACAATGCCAGAAATTGCTTCTGCGCATGTCCAGATGCCAAAAATTGTCCCTGTGTAGAAGCAATTTTGGGTGTCTGGGCATGTGTAGAAACAATTTCCAGTGCCACAGACATGCGCAGATGCGATTTCCGGCATCTGGGCATGTGCAGAAGGGATTTCCGGAGCCGCAGAAGAGAGTCGCCGTGCCATGCTTTGACGGTTTAGTGCAGCGCGCAGGGACTCACGGCTCAGTTGGGGAGCATCTTGTGGGTCGGCTAAACGGCCTCCGTGGGCCTCTTCCGGGCCATGGGCCGCAGGCTGGGGACCCCTGCTATATTCCTTCCACAAGGACTGTACATACACCAGTTGAGGGGTCATGCACCTGATCTTGTAAGTCAGCTCCAAGCCACACCACCATAAGTTTTTAGGTGCTACAAGATTTTCCGGTTTGAGATTTCAGAGCCTAAACAGTAGCTGACCCAAGTCTGAGAATTGTACCTGTAGGGCAGCTTTAGTTGGAGAGACAGCACATTGGCCCTAGATCACCCATGTGATGAGTGGAGATTTGAACCCAGCTCTCCATCCTTTAGCTGCCCCTGCTCCACTTGCTCTGATGGAGACACTTCCAAATTATTTCCAACTTTCCAGTCTTAAAATCTTTGTAGGGTTTTCCCTGCCTCTAGTGCCTCTAGTTTAGCCGGAAGCTGGAACCATCTTAACATTGGTGTAATTAATAGCAAACTTCAGGAGCAGGCTGTGACAATTTACAGTGGCTGCTGAACTAGCAGATTATTATGCTGTTATAACGGCTTTTAAAGCAACCCCAGAGCAGCAGAACAGCATTAACAGAACTGTGTTGGATAAGTGAGTTTTGGTTTACAGGGATTGTATAAGGTGACTAGAGCAAATCTGGTTCAACTTTAGCCATAGCAGATCAGAACTCTGTACTGTTTTATAAACTAACTAGGCGACTACATGATTTAGTTATTTTTAAGCACTGCTTGGGATGGCCAATTTCAGTTTTTCTCAATTTCTCTTTTTTCAGATCTCCAGTTCTCCACATTTCTGTATCAGTTTGCATAAAAAATACACTCTGATGAAAGGGCACCAGCCTTTAAATGCACATCCTTCCAAACATGTATTTTTGCAAACAATTTCTCCTAATAGTCTTGCATGTTATTTCACTAATACAGGCATTTTCATCCACACTTTCCCATAATGCTAACATTTTTGGACACAATATTTGGCCAGAGAAGTACCTTCACAAAAAATTGGAGAAGTGAGACTGCAAAGGGATTGTTATATTTTGCTTTGTATATCATCTCTGGGTGTATGAACTCTGAAGGTTTGCATTAACATGTGACCCAAATAGAATTTCTTCCCCATCGTTAGGATGTGTAACTCACAACTAGCTTGGCCTCAATTCATGCATGCCCCCTATAATATATTTTTCGATTTCAAAGATTGCCTTCAACAAGTCCCAGAGGAAAACTGGGAAAAACATCTTTTGGGGCAGCAATCTCGTGCAAGAGCTTAGCCTCCCAAATAGTTGAAGAGTATGAGATAGATCAATCAATCAATCAATCAATCAATCAATGGGAAGCAGATAAAGGGAGAAGGGAGGGAGACACACAAACACACACAGGGAGAGATTGAGAGCAGAAACAAAAACTGCAACTCTGTCTCAGATTCCTTCCAGCTTGCTAGGGGTTCAGGAGTAGTCAACCTGTTTATACCTACCACCCACTAATGCATCTTTCTTGATGGTAAGATTTCCTTACCGCCCACCAGTGCTCGATGGAAGGAGGATTCGGCTTGTGCCGTAGAACCCTCTACCGCCTACCTAGAATCCTGAAATGCCCACTAGTGGGCGGTAGGAACCACGTTGACAACCCCTCGGTTATACAAAGTGATAAACTAAAGCACTATATTTAGAACCAGACTCAGTGAGTGGAAGAGACACCAACAGTAATAAAGTAAACAGTAGAAACTATCTATATCTGTATCTATATATCTACACACACACACACACACACACACACACACACACACAGAGGCACATCAACTGTAATTAGGTTTATTCTTTATTCCAGAGAAATTATCTTCCTCTTTCATAGGGGAGTAGAGGAAGAGAGTGGGTGGGTACGAGAAAGAGACTGTCACTGAGCTGCAAATAATTTTGAAGAAAATGAACAGGCTAGAACAAAGCACAACAACAGTGATGAGTGTGAAAAGGATGCCGGGGAAACTTCAGGTTTGATCCCCCATTATACTGAGGCTCACAACATCCTCTAGCTGAAGCCGGACCCTTAATCTGCCAAGATGCAAGCCATAGTTGAACAAGCAGGTCCCCTTTGCATTTGTAAAGTGACTGCAGAATTTTTATATGCTTGCTCTTTCCCCCAATCCATTCCCTGCCTCCATCACAAGTATGGCCACGCTGCTTTGTTGCAAACCAGGTGTGTGTGTGTGCTCCAGTCATTGCCTCCAGCCAGTGACCCTGCCCTCCTGAGCAAAAGACCACAAAGCATGTAGTTTTCCATGCAGAAGGTCCCACATTCAATTTCTGGCATTTCCAGGGTAGGTTTGGGAAAGATTTCTGGCTGAAACTCTCAGTGTCCACCGTCAATCAGTAGACAGTAGCGAGCTAGAAGAGCCAGTGATCTGGCTCTGTCTAAGACAGCTTCCTCTACTCCTGGGAATAAGTCCATCCTGCAGAAAGGGAAGAAGGCAGATGAAGAAGCCTGATCCAGCTTGATTGTTGGCCACCAGCCACCCTTGGGAGGGATCTCAGGAAAAGGAGAGAGGCAGGCTAAAAGGAAAACATCCAAAGCTTGCTTCTGTTCCAACCTTGTGGGAAGGATCGTAATCACTTGCTATAAGTTTATAATGATTTTTGTTGTTAAAAATGTTGTTGACCTTACTGTTGCTACATTACCAGCTGAGCTGCTGTACAGTCATAACTTGGGTTACAGATGCTTCAGTTTGCATTTTTTGGGGGTTATGGACCGCCGAAACCAGGAACGGGTTACTTCCAGGTTTTGGTGGTTGCACATGTGCAGAAGTGATAAATCACGCATGCGCAGAAGCGCAACCCACATGTGCGCAGATGCACCACTGCGGGTTGCGAACGCTGCGGGTTGCGAATGTGCATCCCACACGGATCACATTCGCAACCCGAGCGTCCACTGTATTCCTGAAACTCATTCATCTTCCACCTCCTTCCTCTTCTTCCCCTAGCCTGAACCTTTGCTCCAGTGCTCTGTGGGGCTACTCCCAGCCCCCTCCACAATTCTTTCTTGGGCAAAGATTCTGCTGGGGTGCTTTTGTGTACCATATTGGAGGTCCAATTAGAGCAGGGGTGAGGAATCTCTGCCCATGAACTAAATCTTGCCCTGCATTTGGGCACATAAGGATGTTTTCCCTAAACCATGCCTTATCTCCCACACAGCCACACACACCAGCTGATTTTGGATTGACTTAAAAAGGTAAAGGTAAAGGGACCCCTGACCATTAGGTCCAGTCGCGGACGACTCTGGGGTTGCGGCACTCATCTCGCTTTATTGGCTGAGGGAGCCGGCGTACAGCTTCCGGGTCATGTGGCCAGCATGACTAAGCTGCTTCTGGCAAACCAGAGCAGCGCACGAAAACACCGTTTACCTTCCCACCGGAGCGGTACCTATTTATCTACTTGCACTTGACGTGCTTTCGAACTACTAGGTTGGCAGGAGCAGGGACCAAGCAATGGGAGCTCACCCTGTCGTGGGGATTCGAACCGCCGACCTTCTGATCGGGCAAGTCCTAGGCTCTGTGGTTTAATCCACAGCGCCACCCACGTCCCTGTCTGTGCCTCACTTGTTCTTTTGTGTTTTGGGGTGAAAAGTATTGTCAGGGAACTGCCATCAGAGGCAAGAGGAGAGGGAAGGCTCTCTAATGATGCAGGGGAGGGAACTAGCAAGGAGAGAGAGAGAGCTTCCGCTGGGGAAGGAAATCCAGGAGACACCAGGGAGAAAGCGGAGGGGAGGCTCCGAGACTCTTCCAGTGAAATCAGCGGAGAGAGCACAGGACCTCCGCTTGGCACGCCCACACTGCGCAGAAGGCTTCCGCGCAGAGAATCTAGGAGGAGACTGGGCGTCAAAGAATTTCTATGTTGGAGGAAGTTTAGGAGACGCCCACTCACGGATTCTGCCAGTGACTAAGACAGTCGCGTTATAAGGGCTGTCAAACCAGGGAAAGGTTTAGCTATACGACTAGCTTGGAGCAGTTTGCAGTCTACACACAAGCAACCCCAATTCCCATTACAAGTATGTTCACGGGGAGCATGCTGTTGTCAGTCCAAGTTTTCATACAAAGTGGGCTGGCAAAAGTAGCTCGACACAGAACCTGTGGACCGCACACTACCTTGTGTGGGACAAGGCCAAGCTTTGATGTCCCCCAGCCCTCACACTGCCTTCCCAAAGGTGGATAAGTGAGGTGCTGGGCTTTGGGAAGGAGATGCTCAACTCTGGCAGGGTCCTAGCCCCCCCCCGCCTTATTCCCAAAGTTGGAAACAAGGCTTTGCAAAGGAGGATTCTAGGATTCCATCAAAGCCCTCACGCCTCCTTTCCAAAGCCCAGCACCTCACATTGCGAAGGCAAAGGTGCTGAGGGCCACAAAAAAGGCATTGAGGGCTGCTTGTGGTCCTTGTGTTGGACTACCCTGTTCTAGTAGAACCTGTTAGGATATTTCCGTTCCACCTTAAAAAGGGAGCAGGTTGTTGTGTGTCACATGCCTGCATACTTCCTGCTCACAGGGAGTTTCTGTTTTGTATATAGCTTTTGTTTCTGGCTGTTTCCTCGAGCAGTCATGTTTTTCCTTTGTTCTGACCAACATTGAATAAAGCTGTAAAATATGCTCTCCTGGGTGAATCTTCCGTTGTGGACACTGCGAAAAGGGCGTGCACGAGTCCTGGAATGTGTCTGAGGCTCGCGTCACTAATTGATTGATGCTGTTCTATAGGAGACCAATGGATCGGCTGGAGCTGGCGTATAGGCTGCCTGATGCCTTTGTCTCCCTGGCAGTATCCCAACAGAACCTTCTATGCAGGGCCAGCCCTACTGTTTGTGAGACTGTGGCAGCCACCTCAGGCAGCTTATTTGGGGTGGCATTAAATGAAATATTGCAAGACCATTGCCCTCACCAGCTCAGTGTTGTGACACTTCAGAGTCTAAAGCACCAAAAGAGGCTTCTCTTTCCCTGCTCCCCCTGCTCCTTTCAGTCTTCATGCTTTATCAGACTGTTTGGTTCACAGCAGCTAATAATACAGAACAAATTGCAACTTCACAGCCAAATGCTTGCAAACAGGAAACAAGGACATAGAGGTCTATTATCATCATCAGCACAACAGTTGTAACAACAAGAGCGGCAATACCAGCAGCCAGCAGCATAGCAACGGACATCTGACTGCAGAGTTTTTTCATAAACCTCTGTAGCAAGAAGATTTGGGGTTATGAGGTTCAATGTGAGCTGTGTTTTTATTTTTGCTTTACACAAAGAGTATTAGAGATTCAGCAAGGTGTGCTCCTCATCAACAAGGAGGTCTGAAACTTGTATTAACTGTGTTGCATATCTTCTTTTTTTTAAAGACAAGTGATAAGGTGGGATATGATAAGGTTACAATCACACCATACATTTAAAGCATCATGCTACCAGTGCTACAGTTCCCAGGGAACTCTGGGAATTGTAGTTCTATGAAGGGAATAGGGGCCTCTTAACCACTCTCAGAACTTTTAACAAACTACAGAATTCCCAGAATTCTTTGGGGCATGCCATGGCTGTTTAAAGTGGTATCACAATGTTTTAATGAATGTGGCCTTAAAAGAGACTCTTAATCTCAGGGTTGTGGGTTGAAGCCCCACGTTGGGCACAAGATTCCTGCACTGCAGGGAGTTGGACTAGATGACCCTCATGGTCCCTTCCAACTCTACAATTCTACAATGGGAGGCCCCATTAGCTAAAGTGGTGCTTCAGGTTAAGAACAGTTTCAGGTTAAGAACGGACCTCCGGAACAAATTAAGTACATAACCAGAGGTACCACTGTACTCAAATACTCAAAGCTGCTCAAGATGGACAATAGAAAGAATTTCAGCACACAAACCAGAAGTATTCTAAGGAGAAGTGTATGTGTGGGGGGAACGATTGACCCTAATAAGAGTGAGCAAGAAACACAAGGCTAAAAAATGCAAACAACACCAAGATTAAATCAAAAGGAATAAATGAGAAAGGAACGGGCAGGAAGGAGTGGGTAGGAACTAGGCTGTACTTGGAAGGTAAGCAAAACAAGGAAGCAAAACCTTTCCACCTGAACTCTTATAATAATGTTCCTGCTCCTCAGAGACAGAACTTGCCAAAGAGCAAGAAGCAGGCTGTTTATTTACTTCAACGTTCCTCTCCCAAAGCACTGAGACTGGAGCGTCTTGGCAGAATCATTCCCTCTCATTACAAGTGTGACTTGCCAGTCACAACAAAGCTATCCCTACCTGGGAATTTGCTCTCCCTTCACCGCTCCCTGCTAAGCTTAGAGATATTAGTTTCACATTTAGTCTGCAGTATTATTATTTTTCAATGTCCAAATTGAAATCTGGTCACTGGGATGTGGTTTTTGCTGGTGGTTTCCCTTTGGTGAACCAAAGAATAGTTTGGCTAAAGTGGGATGACCAAAGAAAACGGCGAGAACACCCTGCTTTGACCTTGTGTACATTCTTGTAGTGGATTTCCCTATGCTAGTGATGTCATGGGGATCCAAAAAGCTCATTCCTCCTCAGGAAGCCAGGTTGCAATAATAGTAATGGGATAATTGATTGGTAAACAAAACGGAGCCCATCAGATGCTGGTTTTGAAATTGTAAAGGATCTTTCTTTCAAACAGCTGGCTATCCCACAGAATTGCAAATGAAAACAGACAGAACAATGCCACTTGCAGAATGACTCAGACAACCTCAAGCTATACTCATTGTTCTCAAGTAGTAACCTTCCAGATGATTCATCCTTGACTCACTACCTGCCCAATCTACTGCTCCCTAGAACTTCCTAAGATTACACCAAAGCCTTTTTTCACACCCTCCAAATTTTACCCAAAACCCTGTTCTCTTCATGTGATCCCTTCTCATAGGTCATTTTTTCAATTTCCCTGGACATACTTTTGGCTTCGCTACAAGTCCACTTAAAAAGATGAAGGGACCCCTGAACGTTAGGTCCAGTCACGGATGACTCTGGGTTTGCGGCGCTCATCTCACTGTACTGGCCGAGTGAGCCGGCATACAGCTTCCAGGTCATGTGGCCAGCATGACTAAGCCGCTTCTGGTGAACCAGAGCAGTGCACAGAAATGCCGTTTACCTTCCCGCTGGAGTGGTACCTATTTATCTACTTGCACTGACATCCTTTTGAACTGCTAGGTTGGCAGGAACTGGGACCGAGCAATGGGAGCTCACCCCGTCGTGGGGATCCGAACCACCGACCTTCTGATCGGCAAGCCCTAGGCTCTGTGGTTCAGACCACAGCGCCACCTGCGTCCCTTCTACAAGTCTACTTACAAGCAGGTTTTAGCATTGCTTTGGGCTTTTTCTTTATTTTTCTGCTCTCCTTGAACACATCCTGCAAGACTCTCTGAAGATCCTCCTTATGTTGCCCCCACTCTGAGCAACCATTCTACATACTCCAGGAACTTCAGACCTAAGGCTTGGTATTTCTGTGACTGCTTTAATAAAGTTCTGAAACTTTATTATTGGGTATAGATTCCTGAGCTCAGTGCCTGGGTCCTAGCTCTCCCATATCACCCCCCCCCCCGCCAAGAGAGGTAATTCAAAAGTCTCTTATCTGACTGAATCCCCCCTTTTAATATAGAACTCTCATTTCTCTAAGTTAGATATGTGCTTGTGATAAAATATTGCTTTGTGTACCCAGTATGGTAAAGGTATGCTGCTGTGTTTTATTGTTAAAATTACCTTTATTCTTCATAATCAATTCTTTGTTTTTCTATAGTCTCCAAGCAGGCACACCATTGTATTTTTTTTTTGGGGGGGGGGGTTGTTCTCATACACAGGCTTAGTGCTCTGCTTGATTCCAGCTAAAGATCCCTTTTGGGGGAGCACATTTTTGGAATTGCACAAGAGCTCAGCACCCAAAGAAGGAGGTGAAGCCAGACCCCCTAGAGATGGAGAAGGGGGAACTACTGCTGGTACAAGAGACAGGGGGCTGGGGCAGGGAAGCCTTAGTGGGCTTGCAAGAGAGCACAGCACCAAAACACGCACATCCTGATTTTAATAGGTGGAAGGTCGGCGGTTCGAATCCCCACAACAGGGTGAGCTCCCGTCGCTCGGTCCCTGCTCCTGCCAACCTAGCAGTTTGAAAGCACGTCAAAGTGCAAGTAGATAAATAGGTACCGCTCCGGTGGGAAGGTAAACGACATTTCCGTGTGCTGCTCTGGTTTGCCAGAAGCGGCTTAGTCATGCTGGCCACATGACCCGGAAGCTGTACGCCGGCTCCCTCGGCCAATAAAGCGAGATGAGCAGGCAACCCCAGAGTCATCCATGACTGGACCTAATGGTCAGGAGTACCTTTACCTTTACCTTAGGTTCATTAATTTCAATGGGTCTACTTTGTGTAGATACAGTCCTGTACCATTTCATTATGCCAGCCTTCCCCAATCACAGCCAACTGGCAAGGAATAACAGGAGCTATAATGGAACAGTATCTGGAGAGCAACAGTTTGGGGAAGAATATCACTAGCTGGTATCTCAATTTGCTTATTTTTGTCTTCCCTTCCATTTTCTTTTGGTACCATGCTACTTAAGATTATCTAGGGCTGAGCCAAAATTTCTTAGGAATGAATTGCCTGACTACTTTTTTTTTTGAAAAGCATTCTTTTTCAAGTTCCTTGCAAACCGGCAGAAAATGTCAGTCCTCCTGTGGAGATTATTCTGCAAAATAGCCTCACCAGTGTCACCATCTGTGAATTTTGGATGAAACTGTGGATCCAATTCTAATTTTATTATTATTATTTTATTGTTGAAGGAAGCAATGGGCTTGGCACCAACTGCTTCTAGCCCTTCTCTCTTAGCCCATCGCTTCCTTCATCTACCAGAATGAACAAGTCTCCAAAAACCGTTGGGGGAATTTCATCTTCCCTCCAAGAACATTCTGAAAAATGCCCCCCTCCAAATGTTAACGCCCACAATAGAACATATAATGTCAGAAAGACATTTTTACGTATCCCTAAGCCATGTGTATCTGCAAAACATTCAGTTTGGGCCTACGTCTACTCAATCAGTTGCAAGATCTGCAAGTCAGTTAGTTACTAGCCAAATACTGACAACTGGACAGCAATTTATGTGACCACAGAAAGACAGGCTACTTCTCTTTTAAATTGGAACCAGTGAAGCCGGTGAAGGTCCTGTGTGAGTGTCTGGAGGTGTTTGGAAGATGGATGGCAGCTAACAGATTGAGGTTGAATCCTGACAAAACAGAAGTACTGTTTTGGGGGGACAGGGGGTGGGTGGGGGGACTCCCTGATCCTGAACGGGGTAATTGTGCCCTGAAGGACCAGGTGCGCAGCCTGGGCGTCATTTTGGACTCACAGCTGTCCATGGAGGTGCAGGTCAATTCTATGTCCAGAGCAGCTGTTTACCAGCTCCATCTGGTACACAGGCTGAGACCCTACCTGCCCACAGACTGCCTCACCAGAGTGGTGCATGCTCTAGTTATCTCCTGCTTGGACTACTGCAATGCGCTCTACATGGGGCTGCCTTTGAAGGTGACCCAGAAACTACAACTAATCCAGAATGCGGCAGCTAGACTGGTGACTGGGAGTGGCCGCCAAGACTATATAACACAGGTCCTGATAGATCTGCAATGGCTCCCAGTGTGTTTCCGAGCACAATTCAAAGTGTTGGTTCTGACCTTTAAAGCCCGAAACGGCCTCAGTCCAGTATTCCTGAAGCAGTGTCTCCACCCCCATCGTTCTGCCTGGACACTGAGGTCCAGCTCCGAGGTCTAGCTTCAGGTGGTTCCCTCACTGCAAGAAGTGAGGTTACAGGGAACCAGGCATAGGGCCTTCTCTGTAGTGGCGCCCACCCTGTGAAACGCCCTCCCATCGGATGTCAAGGAAATAAACAACTATCTGACTTTTAGAATACATCTGAAGGCAACCCTGTTTAGGGAAGTCTTTAATGTTTGAAGCTTTATTCTGTTTTTAATGTTCTGTTGAAAGCTGTCCAAAGTGGCTGAGGAAACCCAGCCAGAAGGGCGGGGTAGATAATAATAATAATAATAATAATAATAATAATAATAATAATAATTATTATTATTATTATTATTATTATTATTTCACGATAGTGCTGTTTGTTAATTGGAGTTATTGCATGCAAAAGTCAGAGACGAACCTAGAAGCATAACAAAAGTCCACCTACTGGTCACCTGCTATATCTGCAAGGATCACCAGACAGGAACCGGAAAAGAAATGCAAGCAGAAATCAGGGATAAAGGCTACTGTATAGAACTATACTGGCTGCTGCAAGAGATGGGGAGTTATTTCAGTTGTGCTTGAATCGGCTAATAAGGCAAAAGATAAAGGATCCCATGGCAGTTAAGTCCAGCCAAAGGCGACTATGGGGTTGCGGTGCTCATCTCACTTTCAGGCCGAGGGAGCCGATGTTTGTCCACAGACAGCTTTCCGGGTCATTTGGCCTGCATGACTAAACCGCTTCTGGTGCAACAGAGCACCGTAATGGGAACCAGAGCCCATGGAAACACCATTTACCTTCCCACCACAGTGGTACCTATTTATCTACTTGTGCTGGCATGCTTTCGAACCGCTAAGTTGGCAGTAGCTGGGACAGAGCAACGGGAGCTCACCCCATCATGGGGATTCAAACTGCTGACCTTCCAGTCAGCAAGCCCTAGAGGCTCAGTGGTTTAGACCACACTGCCACCCATGTGACTCTAAAAATTTGTTTCAATACTTGGCATACTGTATATATTATAATTTTAAATACTTGCTGATATTTTGCTTTGTTTTCATTTTAATTTCTCTCTCTCTCTCTCTCTCTCTCTCTCTCTGTGTGTGTGTGTGTGTGTGTGTGAGAGAGAGAGAGAGAGAGAGAGAGTGAGTTTTGCAACTGTGGCCTGACTTTACTGCTCATAGATAAACGCAAAAGAGAAAAGCTGTAATTTATAGTCCAGAGCAAGGTTAGCTTTCTAGATGTAATTGAACTCCAACTCCCATCAGCCCCAGCCAGCACAGCCAATAAATAGGCATGATGGGAGCTGTAGCCTAACAAACACCTGAAGGATATCAGCTTGGCTACCCAAGTCCATGTCTTGAATAATAGATTTTCCAATGGTCGGATCTCAGCGGTGTGTGTATGCGATAATAGATCTATAGAATCTTTACAACATATACTATTCTGTTGCTCACTACATTCAGTTTCTCGGATCAGATTTTTGTCCCCTTTATTATTGGAAATCTCAGGTGACTCCTTGGAAACACAGCTAATTCATTTATTGCAAGATTCTGATCCGAGTAGGTCCCTTTCTGTTGCCAGATTTCTGATAACAGTATTAGCCTGTAAAAGGAAAAATGGATTACCCTATGATTATTGATTTTGCCTAAATTATTTTGAATTATACTGATAATTTGATATTTTAAGTGCTATATTGTTCTTTAATGGAATTTAGAAACCTACGGTCTGAGTTGTACTTGATTTAAACGTAATTTAATTGATTAATTTTATCTTGTTATACCTGTGTTGCTGTATGATGTATTGAATATGGGCCTATGGCCGTAATAAACTATCTATCTATCTAAAAAAAAAAAAGCTTGGCTACCCAGGTCCAAACATTTAATGGATATCAATTAAATTGGACAATCCAGCATCATAGAGTCATAAAATTAGAGAGCTGCAAGGGCCCCTGAGGGTCACCTCGTTCAACCCCTTGCAATGCAGGAATCTCATAGTGAAGCCTTTGCTTCAGGAGCAAAGAGATGAAAGGGAAATTATGCATTTGGCTATTCATAACTTGGATTGCACTGGACTCAGCTGTGGGAATACAATGGTACCTCAGGTTAAGAACTTAATTCGTTCTGGAGGTCTGTTCTTAACCTGAAACTGTTCTTAACCTGAGGTACCACTTTAGCTAATGGGGCCTCCCGCTGCCACCACACGATTTCTGTTCTCATCCTGAAGCAAAGTTCTTAACCCGAGGTACTATTTCTGGCTTAGTGGAGTCTGTAACCTGAAGCATTTGTAACCCGAGGTACCACTGTATAGCTTGCCAACCAAAAGCTAAAACGCCAATCATAAAACGATATATTTATTCATAAAATCCCCGGTATTAGAAAAAGTGCCTAAGCTTGCAAAGAAATGTCTTGGGGCTTCAGATATGCTTGGGAATTAAAAAAAAAAAAAAAAAGCATTGGCAAACGCTAGCCTTGATACACAAATACCTGACATGCTGTGAATGGTTTGATTCTCCAGAGAAAAGGAGGGATATCAAGGACAGAGATCTGAAGACTGAAAGTATTCCCTTTGAAATGCAACAGCTTTGGTTCTTCCAGCAACTGCCCCCCTTGGTGTCTTTCATCTGAAATCACTTCCTGTAGCAGAGAAAGGGAAAACAAAGAAACAAACAGTGAGCCACCTGCAATTTCAGAACTCCTGCTTCTTCAGAAAACTGTGGCTGCTGATTTATGGGAGTGGGGGAAGGAGTGAGGAGTTGTGCCTCATCTTTATTACACATTTAAAGCAGTATCACACCACTTTAAACAGCCATGGCTTCCTGCAAGGAATCCTGGGCGCTGCCGTTTGTTAAGGGCGCTGTGAGCTGTTATGAAACCCCCTGTGTGGTGGCTTAACTGTGTCTTAACAATTCGTTTTCCAGATTTAATTTGATTTCTCTGGGAAGACTAATCCGCAACCAGGGAAAGAAACAGTTTTTCTTTCTGAGGATATCTTATTTTGTTAGTGAGAGGTATAAATATTTAGCCACATGGTTTTTGTGTATGGGGTGGTGGTAGGAACATAGGAAGCTGCCTTATACCAAAGACAGCTACATTAATAACAAAACAAAAAAAACCCCAGTGTTTTGAATGCGTTCTAAACATGCAACGCCAGATGGCACTGGAGAGCAAGAAATAAATAAATCTTAGCGGTTTCCCATAGTTTCTTTTTTCTTTTGTTATAACGATTTCATTTCTGATTTATTTATAGCGGTTTCTTTCCTGTGTGTAGATCCACCCCCAGACAGACCATCTAGTTCAGTTCTGTTTACACTGACTGGCAGTGGATCTCCAGGGTTTAAGATTGGGCCATCCCAGCCCTGCCTGGAGATGGGACCCGAGACCTTCTGGGTGCAAGATTCTCTACTAATGAGCTATGGCTAGAGCTATGGTCAAATTCACAATGGCTTTTCTTTTGTTCTTAGCTATGAACCTAAGTGGGACGCGGGTGGTGCTGTGGGTTAAACCACAGAGCCTAGGACTTGCTGATCAGAAGGTCAGCGGTTCGAATCCCTGTGGTGGGGTGAGCTCCCATTGCTCGGTCCCTGCTCCTGCCAACCTAGCAGTTCAAAAGCACATCATGTGCAAGTAGATAAATAGGTACCGCTCCAGTGGGAAGGTAAACGGCATTTCCGTGCGCTGCTCTGTTTTCACCAGAAGCAGTTTAGGTCATGCTGGCCACATGACCCAGAAGCTGTCTGCCGGCTCTCTCGGCCACTAAAGCGAGATGAGTGCCACAACCCCAGAGTCGTCCACGATTGGACCTAATGGTCAGGGGTCCCTTTACCTTTATGAACCCAAGGATGGAAGGCGATAAGCCATGCAGTGAGATGGAACACAAGAGGTAACTTGCCAGTGAAGGTGGTTTCAAAATGGCCATATTCATGTCCCTTTGACTCAGTTTGCATCATATTATGGGGTTTATGTTTTTTTGTATTCTCAGTGATAAGCATTGAGAGTTTATGTTTACATGGAGGTACCAGCCAGTCACTGTGGATTAATAAGAATAATAGCACTTCATAAAATACCCAGTAGCCTGTTGCGTACAGAAAATCCCCACTGTTAAGTGGAGACTTTGTTAAATATTATTCGATCCTTACAACAAAGTCTAAATTATAAAAAATATCTTGTTCAGGTTCATTAAAATAAAATATGGCTTCTTGTCTACATAATTTCCCTGAATGTAACAGCAATTCTGGAGTAGTAATGGCATGCTTAGGAAGATAAAAAAGAGGCAAACAAAACAGCTTGATTTAAGCTACATTGGGCATAAACTGCAACAAGATTAATCATTCAGGATGGAATGTACCGCATAGCTTCTATAAACTACAAGTTGTTTGCTTCTGTGAAGACGATTCCAAGTTTGCATTGGGTATATGCAGCACACATACACTCCAGACTAGCTTCTTCTCAGAGCAGAACAATTCTAAAATTAGTCTAATTTAGTTAGTCATGCCCATTAATTTCAGTGGGTTTACTTTGAGAAAGTCTAATGTTGGATTCAAACCCATATATCAATATAAGGTTCAAATGAGCGGGTTCAGATTTCTGCAACTCTTCCAGAACCCTAAAGGAAAGTGAAAAAATGTGGATCATAAACTTGATCTGCATTTTATATTCTGTAGCTGTCTTTCGATGGCTGCCTTGGATGGTAAAAGTCACGAAGAGCAAAAGTTCAGCCTTCTAAAATACACTTTTTTAAAAAAGCATATATATATTGAGACATTCTGCACCTTCCCTTTGGACTCCAGCCGAGCCTTTACTGCTAAACACCTGAGGTGGCAACACCAGTTTACTGTGCTAATGAAACTTCAGGCATGTTGTTTATCTTCTGTGATACAGTCTCAGTATTTAGTGGGCTCATTGCTAACTGGGGCTGTGGATCATTACAAAAATGGCATCTTAGCCCCACAAGATTGCGATGTTATATTCTTTAACATAAAGCCCCTCTTTCATAAGGGGTCTGTTAGAAGCAGACATTTAGATCCTTGGCTTATGCTGTTTGAAGATTTTTTCAGGCTTTGCCAGGATGGAAAATACTTGCTCGCTTCTTTTCTTCTTTCTTTTCTAACACAAGCTAGGGAATTCTTTTGTTTAGCCGTTTCTTTCATTTTGCACATGGGTTGTTCCAAGCCTTTCCAACCAGATGCCTTGCCAAATGCACATAACTCATTATCCCCAATATAATACAGTAGAGTCTTAAGCAGTAGCTTGGAAAACCACCTGAATTAAATAAACAAAACTGTGCACTGAACTGCATCACTTTTGCTTTGATGGAATTACATCTGCTTTTCAATCCCTAGGAACGCTACCTACCTGGGGATAAACAAAGGGATCTGGTGCTGGGACAGATTCCTGAGCTAAGGCCAAACTACATATAATAGCGTGGTTTGCACATCATTCTAATCCAAACAGTGGTTTAGCGTGGGGTCTGGAAGAAGAAATTGCAGCCGCATTACTCCTCCCCAGTATTTTTGCTGCTATGCCAAACTGAGCAAATCCATGGTTTGGCTTAGCACAGGGGTGGGGAACTTCAGGCCCTCCAAGCCTCTCCATCTGGCCCTCTGAACTCTTCCCAGCCCCCACCCCTCAAGCCACACCCTTAACCAGCCCAGTTTGCATCTTCCTTGAAGAAGAGAAGAGTTTGGATTTGATATCCCGCTTTATCGCTACCCGAAGGAGTCTCAAAGTGGCTAACATTCTCCTTTCCCTTCCTCCCCCACAACAAACACTCTGTGAGGTGAGTGGGGCTGAGAGACTTCAGAGAAGTGTGACTAGCCCAAGGTCACCTAGCCGCTACATGTGGAGGAGCGGAGATGCGAACCCGGTTCACCAGATTACGAGTCTACCACTCTTAACCACTACACCACACTGGCTCTCCACACTGGCCACACTTGAGTATTTCTGCCTGGCTGGAATATGTCCTGGGACTCTTGCCTGGGTGGGGGATAGAGAGGGGTGTCTGAGGGTCATCCACACGTCTGCCTGTCCCACTGCTTTCCCCTGAGAAAACCCCATCTTCAGAGCTGAATCAGAGCAAATGTCAATTAGGTTTTCTCTGGATTGACATTTGCTGTGATTTCATGCTAAAGAATGCAGTGGGGCAAAGGCAAAATGACTCTGATCTGTATTTTTTAGGCACTGGGCAAGCAGAGGTATGGACGAGCCCTGAGCGTGAAGATGCCAGTTTTCTGTACAAAGGTGAAATTTGCATTTGTTGCTCTAGCCACTTTCCCTCTGGCCTTGCTCACCAATCACACGTGGTTCCCAGAAGATTACCTGAGAGAAAGGCCCTCCACCCTTCCCTATTGTGTCTTCTTCTGAACCTGGGCTCTTGGTTCAGCTCTCCCAGACAAACCATAGAACTCACCATGGGTTCTGCTTAGTGGTTAGTCTGGAGAGAGTTACCGTATTTTTCGCCCTATAGGACACACTTTTTCCCCTCTAAAAATGAAGGGGAAATGTGTGTGCATCCTATGGGGCGAATGCAGGCTTTCGCTGAAGCCTGGAGAGCGAGAGGGGTCGGTGCGCACCGACCCCTCTCGCTCTCCAGGCTTCAGGAAGCTCTGCGCAACCCTCGGGAGACCGGCTCCGAGGGTTGCGCAGAGCTGCCTGCCGTCCCGGAATCAGCGCAGCTCTGCGCGGCCACCGGGAGCCGGGGGCGAAGCTCCGCCCCGCTCCCGGTGGCCGCGCAGAGCTGCCTGCAGTCCTGGGACCAGCGCAGCTCTGCGCCGCCATCCGGAGCGGGGCGCTAAGTCCCGCCCCGTTCCGGATGGCGGCGCAGAGCTGCCTGCCGTCCCAGGATCAGCGCAGCTCTGCGCGGCCATCGGGAGCGGGGCGCTAAGTCCCGCCCCGCTCCGGATGGCGGCGCAGAGCTGCCTGCAGTCCCGGGATCAGCGCACTTCTCCCCATCGCCAGCCCCAAAAGCTCGGGGGACGGGGAGGCAGAGCGTGCCTTCCCACTGTTCCCCGACCTGGTTCTTCCAGCCCCGCACCTGGGGGGGAAATAATTTTTTTTCCCTTTATTTCCCCCCAAAAAAACTAGGTGCGTCCTATGGGCCGGAGCGTCCTATGGGGCGCAAAATACGGTAAACCATGAACCTGGGTTTGGACAACATGCTATGCCTAAAGGAGGCTTTGCTCAGCACAACATAGCAGCAAAATGATTGGGGAGGAACTAAGCAATCACTGTCTTCTCTTCTTCTCTCCAGGAGTCTGTGTGCTCGATCTAAGCCATGGCTTGACTTAGCATGATATGCAAAAAAGGCCAATGTGTAGTTGGATGCAATTTTGTCCAGACACTTATTCTTATTTCTCTCTCTCTCTCTCTCTCTCTCTCTCTCTCTCTCTCTCTCTCTCACACACACACACACACACACACACACAACAGCTGCAGGAGTAGCAAATTGGCAGGTGTGCAGATGATGCTTAACCTTTTCACTTGAGGTGGTCTCTCTGCTGCCTGCTTTTTCGTTTAAAACATGTTGGTGAAGAAATGCACATAACTGTGTACCACCTGCCACTAGTCCTTAAAGAGAGGGACAGTATAGGCAGGTGCAGCCAAGGTGGTCCCCTCTAGATCTTGCTGGAGTACAATTCCCAGCATCCCTGATCACTGGCCATGCTGCTGAAGCTGATGGGAATTGTAATCCAACAACATCTGGAGGGGCACTAGCTACATCTAACGTAGCAATTACTGGGCTACTGGCATGTGCATTAATTCCAAGACTGATACTGAAAACATGCTGGGTGGTGGTGTATTTAAATAAAGAAAAGGAAGGGGAGGTGGATGCAGAGGTTCAAAGCAGAGGTGAGCATAGAATGCCCTGATTCACTGCTTTCAACGTGTTTCTAGGAAATATTTTGTTGTTTAGTCGTTTAATCATGTCCGACTCTTCGTGACCCCATGGACCAGAACACACCAGGCACTCCTATCTTCCACTGCCTCCCGCAATTTGGTCAAACTCATGTTAGCAGCTTCGAGGACACTGTCCAACCATCTCGTCCTCTGTCGTCCCCTTCTCCTTGTGCCCTCAAACTTTCCCAATGTCAGGGTCTTTCCCAGGGAGTCTTCTCTTCTCATGAGGTGGCCAAAGTATTGGAGCCTTAGCTTCATGATCTGTCCTTCCAGTGAGCACTCAGGGCTGATTTCCTTAAGAATGGATAGGTTTGTTCTTCTTGCAGTCCATGGGACTCTCAAGAGTTTCCTCCGGCACCATAATTCAAAAGCATCAATTCTTCAATGATCAGCTGTCTTTATGGTCCAGCTCTCACTTCCATACATCACTACTGGGAAAACCATAGCTGTAACTATATGGACCTTTGTTGGAAAGGTGATGTCTCTAATTTTTAAGATGCTGTCTTGGTTTGTCATCACTTTTCTCTCAAGAAGCAGGCATCTTTTAATTTCGTGACTGCCGTCACCATCTGTAGTGATCATGGAGCCCAAGAAAGTAAAATTTCTCATTGCCTCCATTTCTTCCCCTTCTACTGTATTTGCCCGGAGGTGATGGGATCAGTGGCCATGTTCTTAGTTTTTTTGATGTTGAGCTTCAGATCATAAATCCCATGCATTCAGTGGGGAATTACTCCCAGCTAAGTGGGCACATGATTGCAAGCCTTATTTATTATATAAAATCAAAACTCTCGTGTCAAAGTCCCCATTCCAAATAGAACAGGACGGGGTGGGGCAGGGCAGGGCAGGGGGGAACTAAGAAAAGAAAAGTTGTAGAGCTGTGTCAAAATCTGATCAGTATAGGATATTTTAGGTCAAGGATGGGGGCACTTCTGGACCTCTGGATGTTGCTGGACTCTAGCTCCCATCATCCTTGACCACTGGCCAAAGCAGATAGGGCAAATGGGAGTTGGAGTTCCAGTTGGGAAGCCACAGGTTTTCTACTCCTGGATTCAGTCCCTGTTTCATACCATGATCAGTTTTTTGCATAAGCATGTATAAAATATTGAAAACTAAAATATCTGAGCAATGAAGAAGCATTCACAAAAATCTGAAGAGATTTTCCAGCCTTACCTGAAATGCACAGGGAGTGTTATCGATGCAATACACTCTTAGACTGTAATCCAGTGAGTTGCAAGACATGCAGCCAAAGACTGCTACTTTCAGTTCTTTAACGGAACAGTCAGAGAGGGGCTCCCCAGTGAGGGCATAAGTTCCAAAAGAGTCCAAAAGAATGTGGCAGGCATATGGGTCCAGGAGGCAGTAACAGGAAGTAGTTTCTTCTTCCACAGACATGACTTCCTGTTTTTTTAGGGGGAGGGATGGAAAAACAAACCGCATTAAACATATATTCCAAACTTGGCACAACTCTTAGAATACGTTAACATTTCTGCTATTTTCTTAATATTAGCATATCCTATAAAGAGCTTTCATAGGAGACAGTTACTGTGATCCAGTAGACATGAGATAGTGGAGTCAGAAGCTGAAGACCAGGGGTCAGCAACCTAAGCGGCCCACATTTAACCAGCCCACGAGCTGCCCCTGAACCGAGCCGCCCACTCAGTGAGTCCCCGCATGCTGTGCTAAACCGGCACAGTGCAGCGCGGGGACTCGCTTCTGCGGCGCTGGAAATTGTGTCTGCGCAAACACAAAAAATTGCATCTGCGCAGTCGCAGATGCCGGCGCAATCCGGCCCATGGAGGGATCTCCACTGGAGTGAACCGGCCCAGGAGAGGTAAACCTTGCTGACAGCTGTTCAAGACCAAAAATAGGTAGGAGGAGCCAACTGGTTGGATCAAAAGGTTTCCTTCTGATGGAAAGAGCTTTCTCCAATGGAGAAGCATGCCTTCCATTGGAAGATGAAATCTCTGGTTCCAAGGGAGTGTTTTAGCTAGGAGTGGGGGCACTTGTGGGCCTTCGTATGTTGTTAGATTCCAACTGTAATCAAACCTTTGTGGGCTTTCCATTGACTTACATACGTTTCCCTTTTTTTAAGGGAAATTCCCTTATTCCGAATAGGATTGCTCGCAAGAAAATGGAAAAGTTGACAGCTATGTTGACTTATGGGCTTCCTATTCTGCTTGCAAGCTTCCCATCAGCACCTGGTAAGATTCTTGGCAGTGGCGTAGCGTGGGTTGTCAGCACCCGGGGCAAGGCAAGTAATTTGTGCCCCCTAACCCGTGGATTTGCGCCCCCTTACCCGTGGATTTGCACCCCCTAACCCTAACCCCCAGATGTTGCGCCCGGTGCGGCCGGGCCCCCTGCACCCCCCACGCTATGCCACTGATTCTTGGTCTGATCCAGCAAGGCTATGCTTATGTTTTTATGACAGAAGTTGGAATCCAGCAAAATCTAGAGGGCCAGAAGCTTTCTCTCCTTTTCCTAAGCCTGGCACACAGACATTAATCTTTCCCTGGTTGCAGTTTCTACTAGTTTATAGGGTGTTTTTAATGAACTCTTTGTATTTTGATAACAAAACTGTCAATGTGATTATGGCTGGAGCTCACCAAAAGGCTTCACCCAGTCTCACAAGCAGCCTGGGGTCTACTGAACCCTGAACCCCGGCTCCCTAAGTTCAAAAGAGATTCAGACTCTTTCTTAAGCAGGATCTCACGGTGCCACATGGCAAGCAGTTTTTAAATCTGAAATGTTGCCTTGGCCACCTCTTCTACCATATGCTGGAAATTTTCAACATATGTGATTTTTGGATGGGGGGGACGACTTCTGGAGGCACCAAAAACAACAGGCAACAGCAGGTATGCTTTAAAGACAAGAAAAGAAATGCAGCAAAACAAAACAAAAAGAGAAGGCTAATGATTTTACAGAAAAATAATGCAGAGCTAAGTTGGTTTTGTCTGTCACGTCTGCTCTGAGAAACTGAAAATGTTATGTGGGAAAACAGAGCTGTAATGAGCAATGGGTCTGTTTTCCATCTCCAAATTTAGAAAGATGCCTGATCCTATACGTGCTTGCTCAGAAATAAGTTTTATTATCCCCAAAATAAATGTGCATAGGATTAACACCCAAACTACTTAAAACAGAGAGGAAGAATCTGTGGTCCTCCAGATGTTGTCTGACTGCAACTCCATACCCTCCAACATTTCTCTGATATGTTCCCATTCCATAATGATAATTTCACTATTTATACCCCACACATCTTACTGGGTCACCCCAGCCCTCTGGGCAGCTTCCAGCATATAAAAAAATATAATAAAACATTAAACATTTTCCAGCGACATCCCTGGAAAATAGGGACATTCAGAGGGTCTGCAACTCCTAACATCTATAAACATTGGCTGTGTTGGCTGTGATGATGGGAGTTGGAGTCCAACAACATCTGGAGGGCCCAAAGTTCCCTATGCTTGATTTAATGCAATGCCAACCTTTGTTTTTAATGTACTGTGTTTCCAATAAGTCCATTCATATTTTGTGTGTTGGCCTACTGGCACAGTGCCAGGGATACTCCCTATTCACTGAATCTTGCTAAATAATTTTGTTATTCTATTTCTCTACATATGTTTGCCATGGTTTATTGTCACACCATGATGACATTCGGAGCCACCAGGGCAGACTGAATCGACACATGTAAGCCAGCCCTGCAGAAATCCACCTCAGAGCCCAAATGGTTCACCTCCAGAGCAGGAGGACAAAAGGCTGAGACATTGCCAAGGCCTTCTGGGGAAGGCTGTGTGGAAGATGTAAGTTTAATGCACATTAAATAGGTGTGGCAGATTAACTTGTGACTAGGCCTTGTGACTAGATCATGAATATCAGGTCTGTGACTCAACAGAGAAGCTGTAATTTGAGTATTTGCCTGTGTGTATATATGTAAATGAGAGTGTTTGCAACACAGAGATACACGCAGGCAGTTCCCAGCATGCAACAGAGGGCAGAAGACGCAGCATGTGGTTTTTGTTTTTTTTAAATTTCTGCTTTAGCAGAGAAGCTACGTTTTAGTTAAGATGTTTAAAACCTCACCTGGGATCAGTGTGAGCAAAGTTTGCAAGACTGAAACTTATTGCTTCTTCTTCTTGTTGTTGTTGGAAGAAAATATATAAAATACTAGGGGGTGACAAGCAGAGCGAATGAGGGGGTCACCCCTAGTATTATATATATTTTCTTCCACTAGGACTGGGGTGAACATCCTGTAGCCCTCAATATCCCAAAGCTGCCCTGAAAACCTTTGCAATAACAATTCAAGTTTTTCCCCCCTCCCAAGCAAATATATTTTATTTTATTGGAGTGCAGAGCTGATGAATCTTCTCTCTTATCAATGAATGCAAGCAATGAAAACCCCACAAGGACATCATATAGCCTTCCATCATACAAGTAGGGTAGCCTGCTGAAACGTATTTTGAACTGTTGATAATCTGCTTTGGGATGATTATTGCATTTCCAGCGTATGTTGGAACCAAAAGGAACAAGTACCATCCTGGCTTTAAAATTGGTAGAAGAGAGGATGCGTAAAATAATATAGCAAAGAGGAAGTGAAAAGCAGAGGCAGACAACATGGTCTCCTCCAGATGTGTAGAACAACAACTGCCACCGGCTCCAGCCAGCATGCCTGATGGTCAGGGATGTTGTGAAGTGGTGGTCTGCAAAGGCTGGAGAGCACCACATTTGCTACACAACCTGCATGAATCATTCCAGATGCATCTTGGGAGTAGAAAAACATGGTGGTGTCCAGAGACCTTGTCCTGGTCACCACAGCTTCTGTCTTAAACACCAGAGGGGAGGGAATGGTAAGATCCGTTTTTTTTAACATAATTTTTATTGAGTTTTCCAAAATTACATAAACTTCATAACTACCATATTGCTCAGAGTGAGCATCAACCTCATTCCCTTCCTCTTTCTCACTTCCACATTTTTTATCAAACCGTTGGCATTTCTATAGCCACTTCTTTACTATATATTAACTTTTATCCTTCACCCTCTTATATGTAAATTAGCTCCTTAATTTCACATTACCAAACATTTCATGTTAAAGCTGCAAATGTTTTCAAATATTTACAATTTTCTTTCAAATAAGTTATAAATTTGCTCCAGTCCTTAAGAAACAATTCATCGCGCCAATTTCGTATCTTCCCTGTTAACTTTGCCAATTCAATATATTCTACCATCTTTAGGGAATGGTAAGCTCCAGTTGTCAGAGAGGAGAGGAATCACCACTATAGCAAGTGTCTCCCTGAAACCCAAATGACCAAATCAGGTGCCCTAAGCTGAAATTGAGTGGCAGTTCTATCTAGGATTTTTTATCTTCACTAGATTTGTTTTGTTATTCACTCCTTAAAACCACACTATTTGATAAAATCACATTGGTCCACTACTCATATTTGTTGTTTCTGTTTCTTTATTTCTTTTCGCTTTGGATGCTGCCTCGGTGGCCACCACAAGCTGCTGCTTTGGCAATGTGTGGAGCTTGGCTGGCACCATTGGTACATATCTTTAGGCACCAGGCAAAAGCAGTCCTCTTTTGCCAGGCCTTTGGCTGATTAAACCATCTGTGTCCGTGTGGCAGGAGGTTATTGTTTTTGTTTGGTATGCATTTTTGTATTATAAACTGCCCTGTGATCTTCGGATGAAGGTCAGCACAGAAATTTAATAAGTCATCTTCATCAAGGGGAGGAGCTTATCAGAGTTTGCAGGGCATCAGTTGAAGAAGGAGCAAAAAGGGTTTTCTTGTGTGTGTGTGTTTCTTTGTGGCTGATTAGCTGTTTTCCCTGTGTAAAGGTCAGAGGGGGCAGGGTTTCTGTTGAGGCAGGGGATTAGCTGTGGGAGGAGCTTATCAGAGTTTGCAGGGCAGCGGCGCGCGCCGTTAGATCCATCTTTTAGATTTAGGGGAGCTAGTCTCAAACGTTTGTTGGGGGAGACCTAGGTTTTTTTTATGGTGGGGGAAGTTATTTGTCCTGTCTTCAAGCTTTTTATGATGGAGGACCTCTGTAGCCAACCCCAACGACACGATCTCAAGATGGAAGGGGAGGGAACAGCTGCAGTCGCCTGCGATTCCTGCGCAATGTTTGCCATCTTGCCAAAGGTTGCAGGCAGCTTTACCTGCAGCAATTGCATGTTGATTGCCCTCTTAAAAGACAAAGTCCAGCAACTGGAGGAACGTGTAGCTACGCTCCAAAGAATTAGAGAGCTGGAGCTCTTCTTGGAAGCAACAGAGCACACCGTCTCCACCAAGGAGGAGACAGGGGACTCCCCTGAGAAGGAGTCTAGTTCACCAACACAGGAGCCAGATATATGGAGAAACGTGACTCAAAGAAGTAGGAGGCCCAGGGTTCACTCTGATTGCTTAGAAATACACAATTGCTTTGAGGTCCTCTCCCCTAGCATGGAAGACGAAGAGCAGACTCCATTTGAGGATCTCTCCCTCATTTTAGTCGATCAGGTATATGAAGACGAGCAGCAAAGTCAGTCCTCAGGGAATGTGCAGGCGACCTTGGAACGGACAGCTCACGGAAGAACCCTGACCAAACCCAAGAGGAGGCGTGTAGTGGTGATAGGGGATTCCCTACTGAGGGGAACAGAAGCAGTGATCTGTGGGCCTGACAAGATGTCTCGGGAAGTGTGCTGTCTCCCCGGGGCTAAGATCCAAGATGTAACTGAACGACTGCAAGGAATCATAAAACCCACTGACAAATACCCCTTCCTCTTGGTTCATGTGGGAACCAATGACACTGCAAGCAATAGCCTCCAGAAGATCAAAAGAGACTACGAGGCTCTCGGCAGGAAATTGAAGCAACTAAATGCACAAATTGTCATCTCATCTGTCCTCCCAGTTGAACGACGTGGCCCAGGGAGAGAGGGGAAAATAGTGGAAGTGAACAGCTGGCTTCGCAAATGGTGTAAACAGGAACGGTTTGGATTCTTAGATCACGGACTGCAGTTTCTTGAAGATGGACTTCTGGCAAGTGATGGGCTGCACCTCACAACGGTTGGGAGAAATGTTTTTGCCAAAAATCTCAGAAACCTCATCAGGAGGGCTTTAAACTGACTAATGTGGAGGAGGGAGACAGTGCTCCTGAAGGTAGGAGTCTATCAATTAATGAAGATGATCATCCAAATGTCATAGACCAAATGGAGCAAACAGCACGCGGACCTAGTGGTGGGAGGAAAAAATCCTTAAATAAGAGACACGGGGGAATGATTAATGGACTTCAATGTCTGTACACTAATGCGCAAAGCATGGGAAATAAACAAGATGAGCTTGAGCTCTTGGTACAGCAAACTAAATATGACATAATAGGCATCACTGAAACCTGGTGGGATAAGTCCAACGATTGGAATGTAATAATGGGGGGGGGGGGTACAATCTATTTCAGAGAAACAGACCAGACAAGAAAGGCGGAGGAGTGGCGTTATATGTCAGGGATGTGTATACCTGTGAAGAGATCCAAGATTTAGATCCTCAAAGCCAAAGTGAGAGCATTTGGGTCAAAATTAAGGGAGAGAAGAATAACAGAGACCTCATTGTGGGAGTTTACTATAGATCCCCAAGCCAAACAGAGGACATAGATGATGCCTTCCTGGAACAGATGGCCAAGCATGCAAAAGGAAGGGAGATAGTAGTAATGGGGGACTTCAATTACCCGGATATTTGTTGGACGTCAAACTCAGCCAAGAGCATAAGGTCAAACAGATTCCTCACTGGCCTTGCAGACAACTTCATTGTCCAGAAAGTGGGAGAAGCAACAAGAGGAACAGCCATTTTAGATCTGGTCCTAACCAATGTCGATGACCTGGTTAGTGGGGTAGAAGTGGAAGGATCATTAGGCGCGAGTGATCATGCTCTTCTGAAGTTTACTATACAGCGGAAAGGAGCAGCCAAGCATACTAGGACTCAATTTCTTGACTTTAAGAAAGCCGACTTCATAAAATTTAGAGAAGTGCTGGGTGAGATCCCATGGACAACAATACTAAAAGGAAAGGGAGTTCATGATGGCTGGGAGTTTGTTAAGAGGGAGATACTAAAAGCACAACATCAGGCAATACCAATGAGACGGAAACATGGAAGGTGCCTAAAGGAGGCAGGGTGGCTATCTAAAGAACTTTTAACTGAATTAAGATTAAAAAAGGATGTGTACAAAAAATGGAAAAGGGGGGAAACCACCAAAGAGGAATTCAAACAAATAGCCAGCACGTGTAGACACAAAGTCAGAAAAGCTAAAGCACAGAATGAACTCAGGCTTGCTAGAGAGGTTAAAAGCAACAAAAAAGGCTTTTATGGGTATGTTCGTAGCAAAAGGAAGAACAAAGAAACAGTGGGGTCACTCAGAGGAGAAGATGGTGAAATACAAACAGGGGACACAGAAAGGGCTGAACTACTCAATGCCTTCTTTGCCTCAGTCTTCTCCGATAAAGAAAACAATGCCCGACCTGAAGAATTTGGAGCAAATGATTCAGCAAAGGAAACACAGCCCAGAATAACTAAGGAGATAGTACAAGAATATTTGGCTAGTTTAGATGTATTCAAGTCTCCAGGGCCAGATGAACTGCATCCAAGAGTATTAAAAGAACTGGCAGATGTGATCTCAGAACCACTGGCAGTCATCTTTGAGAATTCCTGGAGAACAGGCGAAGTCCCGGCAGACTGGAGGAGGACAAATGTTGTCCCTATTTTCAAAAAGGGGAAGAGAGGACCCAAATAATTACCGCCCAGTCAGTCTGACATCAATAGCAGGGAAGATTCTGGAGCAGATCATTAAGCAAACAGTCTGTGAGCACCTAGAAAGGAATGCTGTGATCACCAATAGTCAGCATGGATTTCTGAAAAATAAGTCATGTCAGACTAACCTGATCTCGTTTTTTGACAGAATTACAAGCCTGGTAGATGAAGGGAACGCAGTGGATGTAGCCTACCTTGATTTCAGCAAGGCATTTGACAAGGTGCCCCATGATATTCTTGTAAAGAAGCTGGTAAAATGCGGTCTTGACTATGCTACCACTCAGTGGATTTGTAACTGGCTGACTGACCGAACCCAAAGGGTGCTCATCAATGGTTCCTCTTCATCCTGGAGAAGAGTGACTAGTGGGGTGCCACAGGGTTCTGTCTTGGGCCCGGTCTTATTCAACATCTTTATCAACGACTTGGATGATGGACTCAAGGGCATCCTGATCAAATTTGCAGATGACACCAAACTGGGAGGAGTGGCTAACACCCCAGAGGACAGGATCACACTTCAAAACGACCTTGACAGATTAGAGAACTGGGCAAAAATAAACAAGATGAATTTTAACAGGGAGAAATGTAAAGTATTGCACTTGGGCAAAAAAAATGAGAGGCACAAATACAAGATGGGTGACACATGGCTTGAGAGCAGTACATGTGAAAAGGATCTAGGAGTCTTGGTTGACCACAAACTTGACATGAGCCAACAGTGTGACGCGGCAGCTAAAAAAGCCAATGCAATTCTGGGCTGCATCAATAGGAGTATAGCATCTAGATCAAGGGAAGTAATAGTGCCACTGTATTCTGCTCTGGTCAGACCACACCTGGAGTACTGTGTCCAGTTCTGGGCACCACAATTCAAGAAGGACACTGACAAACTGGAACGTGTCCAGAGGAGGGCAACCAAAATGGTTAAAGGCCTGGAAACGATGCCTTATGAGGAACGGCTAAGGGAGCTGGGCATGTTTAGCCTGGAGAAGAGGAGGTTAAGGGGTGATATGATAGCCATGTTCAAATATATAAAAGGATGTCACATAGAGGAGGGAGAAAGGTTGTTTTCTGCTGCTCCGGAGAAGCGGACACGGAGCAATGGATCCAAACTACAAGAAAGAAGATTCCACCTAAACATTAGGAAGAACTTCCTGACAGTAAGAGCTGTTCGACAGTGGAATTTGCTGCCAAGGAGTGTGGTGGAGTCTCCTACTTTGGAGGTCTTTAAGCAGAGGCTTGACAACCATATGTCAGGAGTGCTCTGATGGTGTTTCCTGCTTGGCAGGGGGTTGGACTCGATGGCCCTTGTGGTCTCTTCCAACTCTATGATTCTATGATTCTATCTGGGGAAAATAAAATGGCAGCCACCAAGAGACAGATATGGAAGAGATAACCCCCGCCCCTCAAGTGAATGAGGAATGGGTTCAAATGTGGCAACAAATAAGACCCCCATTTGTTACCCTTCGCTCTTCATTTTGTAACCAATGAAAAGTGAAGCAAATTGGCTCCCATCACGTTCAGATTTCTTTTTTAAAAATTGATATAAAATGGATGCTCACTCTGAGTTCTGCTAAAACCAGGATTTGGGATGTAATAATAATAATAATAATAATAATAATAATAATAATAATAATTTGGGATGGAAGTGGGGAGAGCACAGTTTCAAAGACTATCAATGTTCACCTCAAAGTTAGAGTAGCATAATGGTTAGACTAGGATCAAGGGAGGTAAAGGTAAAGGTAAAGGGACCCCTGACCATTAAGTCCAGTTGGCGGATGACTCTGGGGTTCTGTGCTCATCTCACTCTATAGGCTGAGGGAGCCGGTGTTTGTCTGCAGACAGCTTCCGAGTCATGTGGCCAGCATGACTGAGCCACTTCTGGTGAACCAGAGCAGCTTATGGAAACCTGGGTTCAAATCCCCCCCCCCGAAGCTCTCTGCTCGAACTCTGCATCACCCACACTCGAACTCTGCATCACCCACACTCAGCCTAACTTACATCACATGGCTGTTGTGCAGATAAGGGAGAGAAAACTTTATGTGCAATTACAAGCTCCTTGTAAGGGAAGCGGGTGGCGCTTTGGGTTAAACCACAGAGCCTAGGACTTGCCGATCAGAAGGTCGGCGGTTTGAATCCCCGCATTGGGGTGAGCTCCCATTGCTCGGTCCCTGCTCCTGCCAACCTAGCAGTTCGAAAGCACCTCAAAGTGCAAGTAGATAAATAGGTACCGCTCCAGCGGGAAGCTAAACGGCATTTCCATGCGCTGCTCTGATTCACCAGAAGCGGCTTAGTCATGCTGGCCACATGACCCGGAAGCTGTACGCCGGCTCCCTTGGCCAATAAAGCGAGATGAGCGCCGCAACCCCAGAGTTAGCTACGACTGGACCTAATGGTCGGGGGTCCCTTTACCTTTACCTTTACCTTTACAAGCTCCTTGCATGAAGAGCGGGATATAGAGAAGCAAAAATAAATAAATAAAAGCAGGGTCACGCTTAAAGGTTCTTTCTTAAACGGATGCTATTGAGCTAGTTTTACACAGATGGAAGGTTTCAGTGAAATGAATCCAAGGGCTGTGCAGACTGAATCAGCACAAGTGTTTCCAGCAAGAAATCCAATGCCATCAGAAGGTAGTGGCAATGACAACACATTAGCAATTTTAGCACAGCTTCACATTCTCCGATTTGTCTTTAATCCCCCGCCCCCTCAAAACAAATGATCCCTCAGGTAGAGGGATCATTTGGAACATCAAAGACAACAAACAAGACACGGGCAAGATTCCTTCACCATGTTATTCACCAGGATAATGTTTATTCTAATGAAGTCTTCCATCTTATGTGTTGCTCCACTGGCCTGAGCCATTAATTCAGTGAGTGGATGGGAAGAGGGATTTGCAATTCCTCTTTTTGTCATGAATACTTGGATGAGAGCTGAATGTAATTTCAAAGAGCACCTAGAATGGAGCAATTCCCTGTAGGGAAAAGGATCCACAAATCTGCTCACCACACTCACTGTGGTGAGGTTTCCTTGCTCTTCTGGTGAGTGGGATGTTGGGATGGGAAAGGAATGCAGTTTGGCTTGCATTCTCATAAGAAGCTACCTGATTCACGTAACACAAAGTAAAACACAGCTGTCTTTCAAAACCTGCACATCTCTTCATTTTGCGGTGCAGTTCCCCAACAAACAATACGGAAATGGGCAAAAAATGCAGATATTAGAGAAAGACATGTATAAAAATGCATGATATTTGGGGGAATTGCTTGCAAAAATATTGTATATTAGTATTTTAAAAAGCATGCAAAAATGTGTTTGTGAAGAGAAATTTGCACAAAATTTCCTTTTTCTGTTAAAACCCCAAATAAATCACTAGTTGCCGCTGAAGTGTTGAGAACTGAATTTAAGATTGGAAGTGGTACTTTTAATCCAGACTAACTAACATTTCAAAGGGATGCGGGTGGCGCTGTGGGTTAAACCACAGAGCCTAGGACTTGCTGATGGTCGGCGGTTCAAATCCCCGCGACGAGGTGAGCTCCCGTTGTTAGGTCCCAGCTCCTGCCAACCTAGCAGTTCGAAAGCATGTCAAAGTGCAAGTAGATAAATAGGTACCTCTCCAGCGGGAAGGTAAACGGCATTTCCGTGCGCTGCTCTGGTTCGCCAGAAGCTGGCCACATGACCCAGAAGCTTTACGCCGTCTCCCTCGGCCAATAAAGCGAGATGAGTGCCGCAACCCCAGAGTCGGCCATGACAGGACATAATGGTCAGGGGTTCCTTTACCTTACTTTACCTAACTAACATTTCATCTTGTGAGATCCATCTTTAAGCATCTTTTTTTGGCTCAGTCCTCTGGGGAAGGAACTTCACTTACCTCCCATTTGCCCTGGAGCTTTTTCTTTTTCAGGTGGACGTTCCAGTGCTCAGAATTCGCTTCTGCACAGTGTGGTATTGTCAAGGCAAATGGGGTGGAGACAGTCACATCCGGAGGGCCGCAAGTTACTTGTGGTCCGAGGAGGACTTCGCTGCCTTCCGGTTGCAAGCTTTGCATAGAGAGAGACAGAAATGTTACAAAGGAAATCAAATAATAAGCCTTTCTTCCAAGAGTAAAAGCAGAACATTTGTCCATCTCCTTTATTGCTTTGATGACATTTATACTTGTTTAATGGTAACAACTAAATATTTAAAAAAATCTCTGAGAAAATCACAGGGAGAAAAACAATGGAGGCGAGGGGAATGAACTATATTCATTTGCAAATTTAATACAAGTCAGAGATCCACCAGGACCTGCTATTTCACTCAATAGTGCCCTAAGGTAATTTTAGACTCTGGACATAATGGTCTTACAGGGCCTTCCTTTATTAGGTAATGTATATTTCATTTGCTCCACAATGTGGCAAGCCATCACTGCTACATTTCGTGTTGTTAGTGGTGGATTTCCTCTTGCACATTCTGCTGAATGGGATCCGTGAAATCTGCCCCAAGTTCTGAGCTGATGACACCCGAGTTTTTACTTGTCATTGTTTCCCTGTATCAAATCTCAAGTGCTTCCCTTGCTATCAGTAGAAATCAAGATTGCCTTTACTGTCATGCTAGCTGCTCCCTTATCTTTGATTCACAGAATGCTACGAACAATATACTATTTTATAGCTGTGGGGGAAAAAAACTAATTATGGCTTTTGGATATATCCTAACATAAATACTCCCAGCCAATTTTGCTTTAAAAACAAAAAAACAAAACATTTCTGATCTGCTCCTGAACAACCTTAATTGTGTAACTGAGAAATCACTAATATGAAATTACAAAATGTTCAATAAGAACACTCATTCTGTCTTTTGGGCCTGAATTTATCACCATTCCATACAAACTCATTTCCCCCTTGCATGCTGTTGTATATATTGGGGGGGGGGAGAGACACCCTCAAAATTGCAGGAACACACATACAACAAACAAACAATTATAGCAAGTGCATCTTTCTTGGGATCTCCTCGCTCATATATTGCAGGCTTGCTTTGACCCAAGCCAGATCTGGATTAAGGTTTCAGAGAGCTAGTCTGCAGACCTGGAAGTATGAGGACTGATTATAATAATTTGGAGGAGGTGCTCTATACATGCTCAGAAGAACTTGCATCTACTCTCAACTCCAGCCCAGCAGCCGCTGAATATAACAAGGAAACAGACAAAGCCAGCCTCAGGTAATGACATGCTAGCAGAAATTAAAACACTAGGTTCTGTAATGAGATGCTAAGGTTTATTACCAGCAAGTTTTTGCTCCAGATGAACACAGATCTAGAGGGAGCGTGTGGGGGGGGGGGTTATGCCAGGCAATAGCTGGTGCCCAGTCTGTTCACTTCACAATGCATCACACACCCATAATGAACATTTGTCACTTCCCACATGGAGCTACAGTGAAGGGATGCTGTCAGGATCACAAGGACCAAATGAGCAGGATCTGACAACCTGCTCTCATTCCAAAACAACTGCATGAAATCTGGAGCCAGGCTGCTTTAACACTGCAAGAAACATGCCAGCCTGACTGGAAACAGAGGTGCAGGAGGAAGAGGCAGGAACACCCTGCAGAAAACACTGAGGCACTCAGGGCTCCTAAGAATGAGCTGTGACTTGCTGTAAAATATGAGGTTTGTGGTTTTGGTTAAAAATATGCTAAAACAAACACAGTCCAAAGTTATCAAGAGTTCAAAGTGAGCTTCAGTGGTGTGTGAAATATCAGGCAGCATGCTCAGTCAGTATCAGGAGTTCAAGGCTCACGTTGGGCAAAAGATTCCTGCATTCCATGGGTTGGAATAGATGATTTGTGATTCTATGATTCTATGCTCACATAAACCTCTCCATTCTGAAGGAAATCAGCCCTGAGTGCTCACTGGAAGGACAGATCATGAAGCTGAGGCTCCAATACTTTGTCCACCTCATGAGAAGAGAAGACTCCCTGGGAAAGACCCTGATGTTGGGAAAGATGGAGGGCACAAGGAGAAGGGGACGACAGAGGACGAGATGGTTGGACAGTGTTCTCGAAGCTACCAACATGAGTTTGACCAAACTGCTAGAGGCAGTGGAAGACAGGAGTGCCTGGCGTGCTCTGGTCCAGGGGGTCACGAAGAGTTGGACACGACTAAATGACTAAACAGCAACAAATGCTCACATATTTACGTGCATGTGCATGACAATATCCACCATCCAACACTAACAGATTTAACCTGGAGAGGAAGATGTGGAGTAACAGGCAGAAGTCTTAAAGAACAGCCAGGACTCAGCTATACAGCTGCAAATTAAACATTTTAAATGTGTTGTGAAGTGCAATATAGAAATGTGATACTAGATGGCAACAATGGGCTATGCAAAATTCAATGTATTTTTCAAAACCTTTTTAAAGCATTTTTACAGCATTTTTTAATGTGTGTGTAGGTTGCACTCCAGTCTAGCAATATACACTAGCAATCTTTTTTAAACCAGGCTTTCCCAAAGGTAAAAACAGCAGATACGGTTACCAGAAAATAGGGAGTATCCTTGATAAAATGGGGGACGGTGAGACATATGCTTTAGGGTTACATGGGCGGCTGTTTGTGACAAAGTCTGCCATGACAATGTAAACAGCAGAAAATTAATTCAGAGACGTTGCTAGGAAGGCTGTTGAATCTGAAGCTCGTGAAGCTGTCTTGTTTTTCTGCCTTGCAATCACAAACACATCCATAACCTCTTGGCCTTTTGTGGGAGGAACAGATTTTCAAGTGCTTGCAGGACTGAGCTGTAAACAAGCTGCAAAGGCAGGGACACTCTAAACCCTGCATTTCTTGTGGCAAAGTTTGATGCTGGTCCAGCGACGCCCTGGGAACTATGGATAAATTCATGGGGGAGAGGGCTATTGGTTGCTACTAGCCACAATGGCCATACTCTGGAGGCAGCATGTCTTCTGAACATCAGGAGAGCACAGGACAGGGGAGCACTTTTGTGCTTGAATCCTGCTAGCTGGTTTCTCACATGCATCTGTTGGCCTTTGAGAACAGGTTGCTAGACGAGATGGGCTATTAGCCTGATCAGCAGGCTTTTCTAATGTTCTGCTGTGGTAAATTCCCATGACAGCACTGGGGAGTCTGCTTGAGGTCCTGGCTCATCCACACACACAACCCCCAGTTCATTACATTTTACTAGGGCCAGGTTTATGTTTGCTGTCTCCTGCAGAAAAAAGCCAATAGCAGTGTTGTTGCACTTCCCATCGGAGCTTGCTCGAGAATTTCCTTGCTCAATCCCTTGCTAGTGGGGACAAGGAAAAAGACCTGTTCCATACTGGTCCCTGGATTATGGAACCATCTCCCCCGAGTGCTACACTAATGGAACCCAATTACCATATTTTTCACTCTATAAGACGCTCCAGACCACAAGATGCACCTAGTTTTTGGAGGGGGAAAACAAGAAAAAAAAAATTCTGAATCTTAGAAGCCAGGACAGCAAGAGGGATCGCTGCGCAGTGAAAGCAGCAATCCCTCTTGCTGTTCTGGCTTCTGGGATAGCTGTGCAGCCTGTATTCGCTCCATAAGATGCACACACATTTCCCCTTACTTTTTAGGAGGGAAAAAGTGAGTCTTATAGAGCACAAAATACGGTAAGCTTGCCAGGGCTTTGCAGTGACGTCAAGGCAGGTTTTTCTCTGTTGGCGCTGCCATAATGGAATGCACTCCCCAAGGAAAGGTGAAAAACTGCAACCAGATAGGCATTTCCGTAAGCTTTTGAAGACAAAGCTGTTTATGCCGGCATTCTCTTGAGCTTTCCCATTTCAATGGGATTATTCTGCTAGCAGTATACAAATTAATAATGCTTTCTCCATGACCTGCAGCCCTATTCATGCATTTGGTTATGCTCCGATGGCGAATGCATGAGAGGGACAATGGGATTGTGTCTGCTAGCCATGCCCCCTGCATTTGCTGGTCATGCTGGCAAGTGACGCTGTGTTCAGTGTCAGTCTCACATAGACATACACATAGGACTCTCTAAATGGCCAGGGTTCCCAACCACATGAAGTAAAGGGTGCACATGTAGAGCCTGTTAGTAAATTCACTTAAATAACGAAGATTGCGTCTAGAGAGAAAAGAAATCCTGATAATACTTTACTGAGGAATTGGGGGGGGGACACACCAGTGTATAATTTGAGAAGAAAGAAACAGAGTTTTTTACTGTCTTAGTTCAGGCCCTGTAAAGGGCAGGGAGACATTCAACCAAACACAAAGAGGCAAAATTCCATTAGAACTACACAGCCAATCAGAGCATGAGCTACCTCTGTAAACATCACGGCACTGCTTGATTGATAAGCAACATCTCCACCCAGCCCTAGGCTAATTGATTTCAACACTAACAGAATTAACCCTTAAATTACAAAAGGGGGTGGGGAATTTGTGGATATTGTTGGATTATAATTCCCATCAGCCTCGGCTTACATGGTCAGAGATGGTAGGAGCTTTAGTCCAACAACATCTGGAGAGCCATAGGTTCCCTATCCCTAAATTAGAAAGGCATCAGAAGCAAATAAGAGTCCCTCTAGAAGCCAGCCAACATAGGAAACTGCTTTCTGCCAGTTTATTTGTCCATCTAGTCTGGTATTATCTATTGTAACAACTGCATATTTCCAGAAAGCAAATTTCTACTCTACTTATCTCATTCACATCAGGCATGCAAAAAAACAGAGCTGGCCTCCTGCATCAAAAATACGTTGCTGACAAACAAATGGAAAAGTTACTGTGTGAGCGCAGAGAGGGGGAAACTTAAGGCAATTCGTATCCCACTGCGAGAGCAAAATACAGGTTAAGCTTTAAAAGCCACTGCATTAGTCCCCTCCCAGGGACTATGATTCCAGAGTTTTAGTCATGCACTTGTAGTGATGATTCCCAATAGAAAATAATCTGACTTCTCATGCATTGAGATAGAAGAAAGATGAAAACAACAGAGCAATGCAGAAGGGACAGAATATAGTTCCTGAGCGATTCCTCAAGCAATAGGGTTCCTGAGACAGCAATACGTTCCTGAGGCAGTTTCCTTGTGCAGCCACAACTGCAAAGAATAAGTGCTTCTCCAGTTATCTAGTTTTTCGGTATATATGCTGAGCATGGGGGAGCAGAATAGCGGTATTCATCTGCAAAGCATCTGTAGCACAAGCAACCTCTTTGCAGTTGGTTCCCCACCTTGCTCTTTCTTGAAAACCAGCTGCAATTCTCTCTCCCTCGCTAGGCAAACTGTTTCTTCCCAGACACCACTCAAACTGGAGAAGGGTGCCCTGGACTCAGTAAACATCAGTGATCAATGCTTATATAACAGACAGCGTCTCTTACCAATCAGTAGCCACTGAGGAAGCATATTTTACTATCACCTAAGTAAAAGCCCAGCAAAAACATAGGAAGTTGACTTATCAACTTAGGACTCGGCTACATTAGTAAATAAATAAATAAATAAATAGCGTTTTGAATGTGTTAAAAAAAATCTATGTGATTTCCCATAGCATTTTTTCTTTTGTTATACAGTGGTACCTCGGGTTACAAATGCTTCAGGTTACAAACACTTCAGGTTACAGACTCCGCTATCCCGGAAGTAGTACCTCGGGTTGAGAACTTTACCTCAGGATGAGAACAGAAATCGCGCGGCGGCAGCAGGAGACCCCATTAGCTAAACTGGTACTTCAGATCTCCGGAATGAATTAAGTTCTTAACCAGAGGTACCACTGTAACAATTTAATTTCTGACTTATTTATAGAGGGTTTTTTCCTGTGTGTAGATCCACCCTTAGACTGTATACTGTCTAGCTGAGTATTGTCTACATTGACCAGCAGCGTTCCAGGAGTCCAGCCAGAGTTGTCCCCCAACCCTATTGGGAGATGTGGTGGATTGGACCAGGGGCCTTCTGCAAGCAAAGCAGCTGCTCTACCCCTTTGCTACAGCCTTTCCAGGAAGAGGGTCTTCTCAGTGGTGGCGCCCGCCCTGGGGGATGCCCTCCCATCAGATGTCTAGGAAATAAACAACTATCTGACTTTTAGAAGACATATGAAGGTATTCCCTGTTTAGGGAAATTTTTAATGTTTGAAGTTTTATGTTGTTTTTAATATTCTGTTGGGAGCCTCAGCCAGATGGGCGGGGTATAAATAATAAAATTATTATTATTAATTATTTCCCCATCACCACATCATCATTAATGTCCAGAAAACAACATCCCTTGAAAAGAGAGAGGGCTTGTCCATTGCAACAAATTGGTGGGGCAACCTGTAAAGGTAAAGGTAAAGGGACCCCTGACCATTAGGTCCAGTCGTGACAGACTCTGGGGTTGCGGTGCTCATCTCACTTTATTGGCTGAGGGAGCCGGCGTACAGCTTCCGGGTCATGTGGCCAGCATGACTAAGCCACTTCTGGTGAACCAGGGCAGCGCACAGAAACACCGTTTACCTTCCCGCTGGAGCGGTACCTATTTATCTACTTGCACTTTGAAGTGCTTTTGAACTGCTAGGTTGGCAGGAGCAGGGACCGAACAACGGGAGCTCACCCCGTCGCAGGGATTCAAACTGCCGACCTTCTGATCGGCACATCCTAGGCTCTGTCATTTAACCCACAGCACCACCCGCGTCCATTTCAGGGCAACCTGTAGCTGCACCTTATTCCTGAGGAGATATGGCTGAATTGGTCACAACAGGGAAAATGAATGAACTGCTGCGTGGATGCAGCAGAGATGACTCAGGATTCTTCCATTATGAATGCCCTGCTGTTCTACGACACTGAATGCCCCACCACTGAGCCTCATTGGATGACCCCGGGTGTTACTGTTATGAGAGAGGGAGAAATATATTGTTTCTTTCTGCTCTCCCCACACCATGCATTCATTTCCCCTCACGAAGGAGCAGCTCCACAAATGATGTGTGCGCGTATCCATGGGTGACAGGAAACAGCTTTAGCCTATTATATCAAAGATATTCTAATAATCACCCATGAAATGTGTTATAAAGCACAGTCCTGTTCGTTGCCAGCTACAGAACTGCACGACTGAATAAGCAAATAGCCCTCGGTATTGCGGACTGGGATTTTGACGGCTGGATTTCGGTGGCTTCAAAGCCGAGCAGTGGTCATCAAACATCTCCTTCCAACGTGCCCTCACCGCTCAAAACTGACGGCTCTGGCTATCTGCCGAGATTATGATGAAACATGGAAAGGGGCTGTCTGCCACCATGCTTAGCTTTGGAGAAACAGTGGGTCAGGTTGTAAACACCACAGCTGAAGCCGACCCCTCTAACAGAGGGAGAGGGAAATTCAGGCGTGGGGTGGGCAGGCAGAACATGCCCCCTCCAGGCCACTATGTCTAGCCCTTCCCAAGCCACACATCCTCTGGAGCAGGGGTCAGCAAACTTTTTCAGCAGGGGGCTGGTCTGCTGTCCCTCAGACCGTGCGGGGAGCTGGACTATACAGTGGTGCCCCGCAAGATGAATGCCTCGCAAGACGGAAAACCCGCTAGACGAAAGGGTTTTCCGTTTTGGAGGTGCTTCGCAAAACGAATTTCCTATGGGCTTGCTTCGCAAGACGAAAATGTCTTGCGAGTTCCTGCGGGGTTCCCCCCCTTTTTCCCAAGCCGCTAAGCCGCTTATCAGCTGATCCCCTAAGCCGCTTAACAGGTGATCCGCTAAGCCGCTTATCAGCTGATCCGCCAAGCCGCTTAACAGCTGATCCGCTAAGCCGCTAAGCCGCTTAACAGCCGATCCGCTAAGCTGCTTATCAGCTGATCCGCTAAGCCGCTTAACAGCTGATCCGCTAAGCCACTTATCAGCTTATCCGCTAAGCTGCTTATCAGCTGATCCGCTAAGCCCCCTAAGCCGCTAATAGCGCTAATCCGCAAAGCCGCTAATGGGCTTGCTTCGCAAAACGAAAAAACCGCAAGACGAAGAGACTCGCGGAACGGATTCTTTTCGTCTTGCGAGGCACCACTGTATTTTGAAGAAGAAAGAAAATGAATGAATTCCTACGCCTCACAAATAACCCAGAGATGAATTTTAAATAAAAGGACACATTCTACTCATGTAAAAACACGCTGATTCCCAGACTGTATGCGGGCCGGATTGAGAAGGCGATTGGGCCGGATCTGGGCCCCGGGCCTTTTATTGCCTCCGCATCCTCTGGAGCCACCCTGACCAGACCTGCTTTGCCCCCTCCTCAAGTCTAATTTCCTGGCTGGGATGTGTCCTTTTACTCTGATGTTCCTTCTTGTTTGCCTGAGTGGAGGGTGGAAACGAGTTTACTGTACAAAAGTAAAATTCACTGCCCCCCCACCCGAAAAAGGCAGCACACACGCCACTGTTTTGTTTTGACTTGATTGGCCCATTGAATTCCATATGTTTACTAATGGTCCATGATTGTTCTCTGTGTTCACTCTGCTCTTTGGAGTGAGTGCTGCCTGCAATTGTCTTGGTAGATATTAACCGTACGTGTGAGGTGACCAATCATAGGTTTTTCTGAAGGGAGCTCTTTAATTGCTTTCAGAGAAAGCTTCTCCTCCCCCTGGTGAACATAACGCACAAATATACGGGAATTCTGGGAATTATTTAATGCCAAATGAGCTGAAATCGTCTAATTAGATGAACTCTCACACACAGCAAACAGCAAGCGCTCTCTCTCTCTCTAATAACCAGCATGGCACAAGGACTGCAAATGCAATTCAGTCATTGTTTATTAAATGAGGCAGGGAAGGAAAAACAACAACATTGTATAGTTGCAGGTATTTAACATTCCCCGGAGTGCAGAGTAAACAAATCACAAACCAGATCTAATCCTTTTGACTCCATCAAAATCAGAGGCTTGTTTTGTTTTCTGAGAAATGGAGGCAGGCTGGAGGGGGACATAGGAAACTGCCTTAAACTGAGGCAGATCCATTGGCCCAATTAGCTGAATACTGCCTGTTTTGACTGGTAGTCTCAAAGGTTTCAGACACGGTGTCTGCCAGGATTACCAGGGTTCCAACCTTCTGCATGCAAGTCAGATTCACCACCACCGAGTCTACACGGCCAACTGTGTAGCATATAATTAAAGAAGAAGAGAGAATCAGGCACAATGAGAGTGTTGGTGACAATGGCACTTGAACGCAGCTTGCAAATTAACTTCTGGTTTTGAACAACGTTCCATTTTGTACATGTGCAGCCACTGAATCAGTGTGGTGCGCTTTCCATCAATGTACAGATTTTTGTGCATGTTCTTAGTTGGAGAACTTCATCGCAAAATTCAGAGAAGTGTAAATCCTGAAGGATAGCTGCTTCAGTTTGCATATTGTTATGGAAGTGCTAATTAGGTAGTTTCTCATTAAAATGCAAGCGGAATCAAATGTCTTCCCCACCCCTACAATTTCAAGGTACTCTCTCTCTCTCTCTCTCTCTCTCTGTGTGTGTGTTTCTGACTTCCATTTCTTTTGTTCTACAAATAATCTTGCCAGTGGCCTGTACTCTACAAACTGTCATGGATGCTCATGTTTCCTGAAAATGCCATGATGCCCTTAGCTGTGCTTCCCACAATTAAAGGAAGGTGCGGATACTGCCTGATAGCTCTTAATTCAGGTTTTTAAAGTGTTTTACTTGCGTGTTCAGACAAAGTAACCTCCCTCCTAAATAACCCTAAATAATTTCACACAAGACTCAAATTTTGGTTTTGGTTTTTGGCAGAATTTAGGCCACAACTTTATTGATTACAGAAAGTGACTGGTTGCATAGGCTCTGGTTCGACGAGCTCCCTGCACCCTTGCAGGTAGCGCTGACCCAGGGTTCCATCAAAGGTGAGCCAAGGGTGAACACTTGGATAAGCAGAAAGCCGGGAACAGGCTATCTCCGCCACCCAAATGTCCCCCTGGACTCAGGCACAGGCACAAGCCCCTCTCAGGGGTTGACAAAACCATCAAGTCCCTGGATTCCTTTAATGGAATGCCCTTCTCATAGGGATGGCGAGAGCGTTCTCCTATCCCTATCACCTGAACCACAGCCTATCCGTAACCTTACAAGTTGTGACGATTTGCAGCATGGCAGGCAAACCCAAATGGCAAAAGCCAATCAGCCAAGCGGTGAAAATTCCTGCCGTGCCCCTGTCCCAACGACAGACGACACACAACGGCATAGCAAGGTCAAGCGCAAAATGCCTTAAAAGTAGGGAGAGGTGGGAAGGTGTTCTCAATGCATGCACTGAAAGAGGAAGCTCTGGGTCACGTGCATGGGCATAAATAAGTCCCTCGAACTGTTTAGACTGCGTCCCATTAGCCAGCTTCAAGGGACCTACCAAGTGGGTGTTGTGGCTGTCCAAGCGTACCCACCCACAACACAGGCTGTCGGTTGTCCAGGTCTCAACGCAATATGTGCCCTCTTTAAGGGAGGACCCGATTTATAAAGAAAACAGCATGAGAAAACTGTTCTTAAGGAGGAAGGAAGGACCTCATGTAAAAACAAAATCCATGACTGCTCCAATTTCAGTTATTCTGCAGCTAACCTCCCTGCTTTCCCATAATTCAATTATGGGAAGATGCCATAAGGTAACTGAAGGCAGCCCTGTTTAGGGAAGCTTTTAATGTTTGATGTATCACAGTATTTTAATATTCTTTTGGAAGCCGCCCAGAGTGGCTGGGGAAACCCAGCCAGATGGGTGGGGTATAAATAAATTATTATTATTATTATTATTATTATTATTATTATTATTATTATTATTATTATTATTAACTCCTCCCATGTGGTTATCCCCCTCCCCCAAATGAGGGTGCACAGGCAGCCAGGGAGGCTGCAGAGTGCTGGATAAATGTTTATTGGAAATAAACACACACACAACACTACCTACAGACACATTGCAACAAGAAAGTAAGCTCAACCACATGCACACTAAATTTATAAATGCATTCTAAAGTGCCCCCATTGCAGGGGAAAGAAACTGAAAGAAAGGAGAAATTGGAGGTCAGGTTTCTGCAACTCCACCTTGTTAACAGTCACTTTAACCATTTGGCCTGTAAATAATTATCTATTCTTTATGCATCTCATTTCCCTCTGATCTCAGTCCTCTTCTTATCCAGCCCTCTGTTCCACCCTCAGAGTTTGCCAATTTAGGATTGCCCTTTATACATTTTGTGGACTCTAGTAAATAAATGTGGACCTCTTTAATGTGTCACAAGTCTCTTCACCATTTTTGCTGCAACAGAATGCAGCCACTCCTCTACAAATCCATTTGGACACCCACCAGCACAGGAGACTATGCTTGAAAGGAAAACAAAATGACAACAACCATCACGTTTTGGAACTTGATGGGAACCCTGGAAAGGAACTGAAAGTAGGAGCAAAAAACAACAGGTTAGTCAAAAAAATATTTTAAAAAATATTCCAATGCATTTCAGACCTTGCTGGTCCCTTTTCTAGGGAAATTCAGAGAAATGAAGAATGTTGCATCTTTAAATTTGAGGAAAATTTACATATAAATGTCAAGTCTTTATTCTGCTGAAGAAGGACCAGCAGGGTCTGATGTGCATTGTAATAACAAACATCCCTTTTGTCTACCCCACTTCACAGCTTGCATTTTCTTTGCTGCTTTGTTTTTCTATCTTTCTTAAACCTCACCTTCTTGCAGGGCTTATCAACTTCAGAGCATGTAAACAAACTCAAGGTCAGGTGCTAATCCAAGATAATGGTCTCATCTGAAGCACCTCTGCGACCTTAGGTAATGGCTTCAAAATGCTCTGAAACAGGAAGCAAGCATTGCCTGGGAGTCAGCCACAGTGACAAATGCCTCACAGTTTCTTGGGCAATGATGACAGAGTGTGGACACTCACTTGATAATTATTCTTATTTTATGCTGTGAAAAATCATTGCTTTTTTGGACTAAAGCAGAAACACAACACTTCAATGAAATTCAAACCAAAGACAATGGTTGTTGCTGTTGAAAAGCCCTAAAGCATTAATCTCCCCACTCACAGCTTCTGATACTCAAATCATTCTCTTTTTCTACTTTAGTCCTTCGATCCTGCACAAACTCTCCCACCCTCCCTCCTGTCTGGCCACATGGTTTTGACCCTTTCTGCTTGAACCAGAACAAATTAGGAACTTTAAAATCATGGATGAGAATAGCTGTTTGGATAGTTGTGCAGCTTGCCTGTTTTTCATTACAGGTAGTTTCCATGTCCAAAGCACAACTTAAAAAAATCTACCCCCTACAGAACTAAAATAATAAAATAAAATAAAATAAAATAAAATAAAATAAAATAAAATAAAATAAAATAATAAAATAAAATACAACTATACAAGGGAATGCATGTATTTGTTTCCCAGTGCAGCTTTCTTTCCAGTCTTAGCCTTGGACAAACCCCCATCCCACTCCAAATGGTTTGCTGTTCTCCATGTACAGTGGTGCCTCGCAAGATGAAAAGAATCCGTTCTGTGATTGTCTTCGTCTAGCGGTTTTTTTGTCTTGCGAAGCAAGCCCATTGACGGATTAGAGGATTAGCGCTATTAGCGGCTATTAGCGGCTTATCAGCTTATCAGATCAGCTGATAAGCGGCTTAGCGGCTTAGAAAAAGGGGGGGAATCCGCAGGAACTCGCAAGACATTTTCGTCTTGCAAAGCAAGCCCATAGGAGATTCGTTTTGCGAAGCACCTCCAAAACGGAAAACCCTTTCATCTAGCGAGTTTTCCGTCTTGCGAGGCATTCGTCTTGCAGGGCACCACTGTATTTGAATACACTGGTTGCTTATGCACTTATGTATCAAATTTATATTCTTTTTTTTTTTTTTGCTCAAAGAAGCTTCAGTGCATCCTAAATGGAGTTTTCCTATCAAAACTTCCCAACCACCCTATGACGTAGATCAGATGGCCTGCCTGCAACCTTCCCTGGGTTTGAATGGGGACCCCAAGTCCATCAGTTCATTATATTATACTCTTCTGCCTTGTTACTGCTAGCACTTTCTTGCAGTCCCTATAATTATGCACTGATGAAGGAACATCACTCAGAAGCAGCTCTGGGTTACATGCATAGCCCATTAGCAGCCCCAGAACTGTAAACAAATGCCAGGCTTGAGTGGGGTTAAACCACCTACCCATAGGCGCCGACTCCATGGGGCTTGAGGGGGCCCGAGCCCCCACAAAAATTCGTTTGGGGGGGCTCAGCCCCCCCAATAATCTCGGGCGCCCCTCCAGCAGAGCGCCACCGTTGCCTGTCGACGCTTGGCGCGTCCACGGCTTTTATAGGGCGCCGGGCGCGCACCAGCTCGATAACGGGCACCGGCGCGGCGGGGGGCGCCGAGCCGGGGGAGGGGGGCGGCTGGCCTGTCTCCTTAGCAACCCCATTGAGCAGCGCCGGCTCCCCCGGGAGGGCCATCCTCCCGCGCCGCCGATCGCCAACACCGCCGATGCTGTGGCTGCCCGAGCCCGAGCCAAAGCCCGAGCCGAAGCCCGAGCCCGAGCCCAAGCCCAAGCCCGTCAGTCAGAAAGGAAGGAAGGAAGGAAGGAGAGAGAAATGGGGAGGGAGACGAGGGAGGAAAATTGCGCGCAGGGTGAAGAAAGGAGAAGGGCGAACGAGACGAGCTTCCAACCCAAAAAAGGGCTGGAAGACTGGGAGGATGAAGGATCGGGAAAGAAAGCGACGCCTTCCCCGCCCGCGACGTCGCCCACTTGTCATTGGCAGCGCAGCGGGCGCCCAGAGGGGCTGGGCACTGGCGCAGGGCCGCTCTGCAGCCGCGGAGGACAGCTGCGTGGCTAGCAAGGTGCGCCGCGTAGAGCGCGGCCCTTGTGTGGCCCGGTGGCCACGCAAGCTCGGGCGGGGACCCCCATGCGAATCTAAGACGGGAGAAGAGGGCAGAGCAAAGGGGGTCCCTTCCCCAACCTCCGGCTCTGAGACTTCCCTGCGCCCCAGAAAAGCGAAAGGATTTTCTCTCTTTTTTATAAATATTTTATTAAGTTTTCAAATACAAAGTTAGAAACATACACTGAAGAAAAAAGTAAAAGAAAAAGAAAAAGAAGAAAAGAAAAAGAAGAAAAGAAAACCAACCATTCAACACATTTTTTATATAACTAACTGGACTTCCTCGCATCTCCCTTACCCTGCATTCTTTATAATAAAGATATCAGCAAATTATTACCTTGTTTCGTACCTTATTTTGTACTTTTCAAATACTATACCTCTAAATTTAACATACTTTTCATCAGTTACTTATATCTTAAATTAAACATAGTATTACCTTAGATTTTGACCTTTTCTTACTTAAAATATAATTTCCTGTTTCCCAAATCTAATTGCTGAAGCTATAGTTTCCGAATCGTGTAAATTTTTAACATTCATACAACTTATATTGTTTTTGTAAATAGTCCTTAATTTTTTCCCAGTCCTCTTCCGTTGTTTCTTCTCCCAAATCTCGGATCCTGCCAGTCATTTCAGCCAGTTCCATGTAGTCCATCAATTGCGTCTGCCACTCTTCCAGTGTGGGCAAATCTTGTGTCTTCCAATATTTTGCGATAAGTATTCTTGCTGCTGTAGTTGCATACATAAAGAAAGTTCTATCCTTCTTTAACCCTTTCTGGCCAACAATGCCCAAGAGGAAGGCCTCTGGTTTCTTGGGAAAGGTATACTTAAATACCTTTTTTAACTCATTATAGATCATTTCCCAGAAGGCCTTCACTTTTGGACAAGTCCACCGGAGGTGAAAGAATGTCCCTTCAGCCTCCTTACATTTCCAACATTTATTATCAGACAGGTGATATATTTTGCAAGCTTGACTGGGGTCATGTACCACCTATAAATCATTTTCATAATATTTTCCTTCAAGGCATTACATGCCGTGAATTTCATTCCGGTGGTCCACAACCTTTCCCAGTCCTCAAACATGATGTTATACCCAATATCCTGAGCCCATTTTATCATGGCTGATTTGACTGTCTCATCCTGAGTGATTTTCTCTTCAACCTGCCCTCCATCCTCTTGCGGAAAACTCTTTGCCTGCCCTGCCCGTATCTCGTTTTTGCTTTTTAATTCCACACACGCACCCTTCGGACTTCGTGGCAATCGGGCGCGCGGGTGCGTTTCCTAAGAGAGTGAGGACCCCCGCCTCCTCCCCACCTGCTCCCTCGCCAGCCAGCCAGCCAGCTGCGCGCCCTAGCCGGAGAGCCCCGGCCGTCCCCGTCGCGCAATCGGCTGGATCTCCCTTCAGCAGGCCGGGCTCACAACTCGGCCCAGGGACCCCCCAGCAGCGGATCTCCGGCCTAGCTGAAGAATCTGGCAACAAGCCCCCTCCTCCCCAATCGCTCTGCCGAAATACACTCCAAAACCCCCCAGATAGGCCGCCGGCCGCCAAGTCCCGTGGCGCCCTGAGCGAGGGTCTCTCCCCAACACCGCCACCTCGAACTGCGTTCTCCCGGCTACCCGAGTGAAGCAGCGGCAGGACCCCGGTATGGGTCCCCCCCAATATTTTTTATAAGTCGGCGCCCCTGCACCTGCCACAGTTTAAGCCCTGGTGCCAGGCGGAGAGTCAATGAGCAAACAGGCAGTGACATCTACTGCTGTTTCATTTCCACTGTTGCCTGAGCCAGAGTAAGAGGTGGGTGAAGAAGAAGAAGAAGAAGAAGAAGAAGAAGAAGAAGAAGAGAAAAATACTCATTTGTGGGTTCTTGACGGGAATGTTGGCCAATAGCAGGTGTCTGCTTATACCAACCATGACCAAAGTCCGTTTGGGGGGCTTAATCTGGCCCCTGTGGCAGTTTATTTCTTGGGGTCAAATCCCAGAAAAAGCTCAAGAAGTTCAGTCCTAAAAAAAGCTCAACTTTGGTCGGCCCTCACGCATGTTCACTTCATCAAATCTGGCCCTCTTAGAAAAAAAGTTTGGGCGCCCCTGGCTTATAGCAACCCTTGATGCTGTCCTTGTTTAGGCACTGCCCAGCCAACTCTCCCCTGCCTGCCTTCTCACTCATATCCAGTCCAGGGGGTGTCAGCTTCCTCCCCTTAGTCTCAGTGCTGCCCTTGTTGAACTCAGCTGGAGAGAGGATGGGTGCCAAAGTAGAATTAGTTGGCTCTTCCGATCATTGGCTTTGGCTCTGCCTACTGTTGGCTCATCTTAAAAAGCAGAGACATCACCTTGCCAACAAAGGTCCGTACAGTAAAAGCTATGGTTTTCCCAGTAGTGATGTATGGAAGTGAGAGCTGGACCATAAAGAAGGCTGATCGCCGAAGAATTGATGCTTTTGAATTATGGTGCTGGAGGAGACTCTTGAGAGTCCCATGGACTGCAAGAAGATCAAACCTATCCATTCTGAAGGAAATCAGCCCTGAGTGCTCACTGGAAGGACAGATCATGAAGCTGAGGCTCCAATACTTTGGCCACCTCATGAGAAGAGAAGACTCCCTGGTAAAGACCCTGATGTTGGGAAAGATGGAGGGCACAAGGAGAAGGGGACAGCAGAGGACGAGATGGTTGGATAGTGTTCTCGAAGCTACTAACATGAGTTTGACTAAACTGCGGGAGGCAGTGGAAGACAGAAGTGCCTGGCGTGCTCTGGTCCATGGGGTCACGAAGAGTCAGACATGACTAAATGACTAAACAACAACAACAACAACAACTGTTCGCTCTGCCCAACCAGTCCTTTGAGGACTCCTCGCAACGTGTTTTATGTGAGGGGGGGGGCTACAACTGCTTTGCTCCAGAGGAGGAACTGAAGCATACCTCTGCAGGCTGTAATCCTATCCATGTTAACGATCACTTAGAACAGTGAAAGAGATAACTGTTATAAAGCATGATGGAAATGCTTCACTGTTTCCATGGCTCAATTTCCAGTTATTATGGCATTTTGAGCAACAACAGGAAAGTGAGCAGTAAGCCCATAAAGACTTAAATCTCCTCTGGCTACGCGCTCGCAGCATTTTTGCCTTGGCACCTTCACTAGAGTATAATTAACAGGAACGGATATTTATGATAAATCATCTTAATAGGACTTGCTAGTTCTTCCAGAAGAACTGACAACACGGGAAGCAACGCCCACAAACAAAGGTTTAATTAGAGCACACAAAACTGCCTTGCAATACACAACCAGTCCAGTTCATCAGCCCTCTCTTTTCACTGAAAAAGGCTCACAGTATTCAGAGCTGTTAGCAAACACATACCATAGTTCTCTCCTGCTTAATCTTTGAATAAAGATTGGTGCCCAGTGCCATATTGAAACACACCTTCTTCGTCTTCTTTTGCATCTTGTATAAAGAAAGACAATGTATGAATTCTATTCCGTTTGGATGAGCTGAACAAATTACTGCCAATGAAGCTTGGAGCACTGAAGGCAAATCAAGCGCTAAGTTTAAAATGGCTTTAGCTCTAACTTTATTGTTAGAAATGTTCTGCTCAGTGCTACATTTAATGTAAGGAGATGCTTATGACCTAAGCCTTCCATTGTTCTTTTTATGATTACCACCACCCAGGTTTTCCCTGATGGATGATCCAACTATGTTTATGTATTAAGCTGATTAACTGATTTGTTATACGTTTTGTATTTGTTTTGATTAATGTAAGTTTATTGTTGTTTTTATGCTGTTCACCACCATGTTGGCCTTATGGACATTATTATTTTTTGGCAAACAATTTAATAAAATAAATAAGCAGTGGTGAATGTGCATTCCCCTGGCACTCTGCCATTGTCATCCTTTCCTCCTTCTGGCCGTCTGTCTGTAGTGGAAATCCTGTTTTACTTGTGCGGTTGCTCATGGGTTTTAGAACTTTGAATTGCCAGGATTCTAGAATCCACATGTTTCAGAGGGTGCTCTCCCTACCTTCCCATTCATGTGATGTGAACACCCGAGAGGGCTCTTTTTGCATATATATGGACTAAGCTGAAAGTTTTGCCCAGCCAAATTAGTACAGCTTTGAGGGGAACACCAAAACCCTCCTGAACGTTTGAGAGTGTATGACTTTTCAGTGCGGTGAGTTTACTAAGACTTGATGGTTACAAGATGATTAAAGCTTGGCGTTTCACCTACTTCCCTTTCTTCCTCTAAACTACCAAGATTATTTGGGGTGGCGAGGGTTGAACGTGTCTCAGGCAATACAAGATCACATAACATCATCGTGAGGTGTACATGAAAAGAAAGCTTTATACAGTGGTACCTCGGGTTAAGAACTTAATTCGTTCTGGAGGTCAGTTCTAAACCTGAAACTGTTCTTAACCTGAGGTACCACTTTAGCTAATGGGGCCTCTCGCTGCTGACCAATTTCTGTTCTTATCCTGAAGCAAAGTTCTTAACCCGAGGTACTATTTCTGGGTTAGTGGTAACCCGAGGTACCACTGTACTAAGCAGAATTGCTTGCAAAAATGTGTATATTGTGCAAAATTGCATACAAAAAATGTGTATATTTGAATAAATTTGCTCTGAAATGCTGGTTAATTACCATGAGAGCTTCTTTTTTAAAAATGCAGAATGATGTGGGAATGTGGTGAACTGAACCCTCCTGCTGACCCCTTGACCTAGAATATGAATGCCTCCTCCCAGGCTTTGTACCCCTGGCAGGAAGAAATTCGACAGGAGTAGCCATCTCCGTCACTTCATTAGAGAGGGACTTTATGCTGGCAATCAGGCAATAGCTTTTCCCACCTGCCTTGTCCTACCCTCCAGCCCTAGGAGCCTTTCCTAGACCCTGACTTTGAGAACAGCAGAAGCAGCTGGGACGAGAGAAGAGGAGTTCAGGGATATTTTAAAGAAAAAACGTTATTGGTTGTGTGTCTTTGTGGCATTTGTAGTTTTGTTAAGTTTTGTGCTATTTTATGCATTGTGACTTGCCATTATTTTCATTGATTACAGTTTAGTAATTCTTTATTGTAATTTTTAAATGTAAACTGTTTAATTATTATTTGCTGATATTTAAGTTTACTGCTTACTATTATATTCTAATGGATTGCTGAATATTGCTTTATTTGATATACACTAAGTTGTTTATTTTAAAGTTATGTTTTTATTATGGACTTTTTTGTTTTGGATCAGAGTGTTATTAGGTGGGTGATCTTTGCTGTCTATTTTGTTGTTTTTTCAGCTTGTAAATTGCCCTTTGTATAGTAATATAGAAGGGCAGTATACAAATTAAAATGAAATGAAAATAATAGTAATAACAATAAAAGTAATAATAATAATAATATGGGAAAATGAGAAGCCAAGATTGACAGAAGGCTAAGTGCCTCAAATATCTGGACAGTTTGAATGGGCTTTGCTTACCCTCTCAAACACAAACACCCATCTTTAAGAGCTGGTGATTTTAAGTGATGTGCAAAAAGGTGTCTTCACAACAAGCAAGCATACCCTCTCCAAGTGTTTACGTGCAATTTTGGGTGAATCTCTTTGAGATTCTACTTCCCCTCCTCCCCTTAAAGAATGCTAAAACTTGACAACACTGATAACAGACACTGGTCTTGATGAATCACTAGCAAGGCGTCCCTAAGAGCATCTAGGCAATAGTCTCATTTGTTATTTTCTGTCTGTATTGTCCATGCTGTGCCACACTTCCAATAGTTTCTATTCAGAGCATTCAGCATTCTCTACAAGAAATGAAGTCTGAATGCCAAAGCACCAAGCCTACATACAAGCCATTAGTGCTCCAAGTACCTTTTTTTCACACTGCCGGTCCTATTGTCCATGAGCCTGATATCACAATGAGCGTTGACAATTGTTGAGTTGCTGCACTGGAAATGTTCACAGCAGGCAAAGGTATCACTCCTCCTTCATGAAACATGGTCTCCTGGCAGTGATTTGCTACCATCTTCCTAGGGTATTGTGGGGAGCACTTTAGCAAACATTGCACACATCATTTCCCCTTTTCTTCACTTGATAATTCATTCATGAAAATGCACCCTCAATGGCTCTCTAAGATCTGGCAGACCTTTTTGCCAGTGGCACTTGCTTGAGGATGAAGGCTGCATGCATGAATTTTTCCCTGGGGGAAAGTTACCATTAGATGCAACATATCTAATTCGTCCATAATTACTAGTCTTCATGAATACGTGTCACTGACATTTGCAATGGGATTGAAGGATCTATACAATTTAGGAAGCGTCGGTGATTGTCTCAGGCAATATCACTCCTCAGGCAATCTCTACTTGATTACGAGCCATTGCAAATGTGTTCCAGTGTGACAAAGCAGAAATACAGCCATGTGAAGCCATTCCACCGAAATTTATGGTGCCTTTTCAGAGATTGTAATTTTGTTTTACCATATGGGGGGAGGGAAGTGGCATTTCCCTGAAAGAAAGAAGAATCACATGTACTCAACCTTGAGGGTACTTCAGCTTTCCCAAAAAACACTACTGCCAAAAGTGGAAGAAAGCTGGAAGTATTTCAAAGAGGAGGTTCCCAGAAACAAATTAACAAGCGTATACCATCTTTGGCATTATGCTAAAAGCGCTGCCACTCATGCTGGTCCTGCTAGACCACGCATGTCCAACAGGTAGATTGTGAATCTGAGCTAAGAGTTTGAGTTCTCCATCCATTAATAAGGTCAGACACTATGCCCTCCAAGAACTGTAGTATGATATAGAGGAATTGCAAGGATTCAGAGCCAAGCATTCTCTTGAGTGAATACTCCTGTTTGAATAATAGCAGAATGCTATTCTGCTATTCACTGCCAGTGAAGGCAGCAAATGTCCTGTGTCTGGAGGCACTTGGAGGATGGATGGCAGCTAACAGATTGAGGTTGAATCCAGACAAGACAGAAGTACTCTTTTGGGGGGACAGGGGGCAAGCAGGTGTGGGGGACTCCCTAGTACTGAATGGGGTAACTGTACTCCTGAAGGACTAGGTGCACAGTCTGGGAGTCATTTTGGACTCACAGCTGTCCATGAAGGCACAGGTCAGTTCTGTATCCAGAGCTGATGCCTACCAGCTCCATCTGGTACGCTGGCTGAGACCCTACTTGTGTGTAGAGTTTCTTGTCAGAGTGGTACATGCTCTGGTTATCTCCCACTTGGACTACTGCAATGCATTCTACATGGGGTTACCTTGGAAGGTGACCTGGAAACTACAACTAATCCAGAATGTGACAGATAGACTGGTGACTGGGGTGGAATCTAGACACATATAATAAACATTGTACAATGCAACAAAATATGATTTATGGAATCGATGTCTTGAGCACACGAGCGAAGTCTGTCCTGGTAGGGAACTCCTCTCAACCTACCATCCAACACTGCAGAGGGAAAGACATTTAGTCTGGCTTTGGTGAAAAGCCTTCGGTAGTTAGGTACTGCCAGGTTTTTGATGTAAGATGTTAACTTAAAGACATACCCATATTGAACTCCTACTGCCAGCGGACTACAGACTGCGTGTGATCGAGATCACAAGTCACTGTCCCATAATCTTTGCTTTAAAAAATTTTGGGCACCTTCATAACCCAGGTAATACAGTTGGGGGGGGGGAGACCGTAATAAAGATTGATTGATTGAATAAACATTGTGAAAGTGCTTTTTTAAAAAAACATTTTGAAAAATATATATTGAATTTGCCATAGTTCACCATCGCCATCTAGTGTCACATTTTACAACACACTTAAAACATTTTATTTGCAGCTGTATAGCTGAGTCCCAGGAGTGGCAGCTGGGACCATATGACACCTGCCCTAAAGGATCTTCACTGGCTCCCAGCATGTTTCCAAGCACAATTCAAAGTGCTGGTGCACTTCAGCCTAGTATATCTGAAGGAGCATCTCACCCTTCATCGTTTAGCCCGGACACTGAGGTCCGCCTCGGAGGGTCTTGTGGTGGCTCCCTCACTGTGAGAAGTGAAGTTATAGGAAACCATGCAGACGGCCTTCTCGGAAGTGCAATGCCCTCCCATCAGACGTCAAGGAGATAAAGAACTACACAATTTTTAAAAGACATCTGAAGACAGCCTTGTATTGGGTAGTTTTAAATGTCTGACATTGTATTATGTTTTTATATGAAACCTCCCATAGTGGCTGGGGAAACCCAGCCAGATGGGCAGGGGATAAATAATAAAATTATTTATTCTTATTCTTATACTAAGGACTGTTGAAAGGCATTTTGCCTACATCCTAATCTTCTTTGATATTGACTGACCACGCCTACTAGTTCTGTTTATGGAACTCCTATTATTTGTGACTCTATTCACATATCACATGTTTGCTGTTTATAAATTTTGAATATATAATGTTGTAAAAAATAAATAAATGTCAACACATTATTAGCCGTGTGTTGCCTGTGATTATTCACAGTTTTCTGGTTTGCAACGCAGGGGTTTTCCTTTGTTGTATATTTTTGTTCCTCCTGGTATCAGCTCTAACCCTAGCCAGAGAGCCACTTCTGTTTGGTCAACTAAATGCCGTCTGGTCTGAAATCTTGGCTGGCCTTAAAAGCTAACCTCATATTCTCTGCTGAGCTGAATGGCAGTTCAGTCCTCTGAAAGCAACACTTGGGTTTGATTCTTGAGTCCTTTTAGACATTATAAAGCTTTCATAAGGCAACTTGTAGCTGTCATTTTTATGTGATAAACAGTCCTTCAGAACACAATCCCATATGAGGAGATCTAAAGGCTGCCATTTCTTGGGAGATCTCTGTTTTCCAGGACAGTGATAAACTTGAAAGTCAGGTCTACAATTCTGCCTTTGGGGCAAGATGCGTCTCACATGGGTCTGCCACCAACAGAGCAGAAACAGCAGCAACAATATATGTAGATAGAAAACTGCTATGGCTGTTGGATGAAAAACAACACAGCCCTACTCCAAGTTAAGTGCTTAGGATGGGGCACACTGCTAAGATAATACTCATTATAGATCAGCCCAGAAATATTACTTGAACATTTTCAGTTTTTCTATTGATTGATTGATTGATTGGCAGGGTGGAGTGAGTATGTGGGTATGTAAAAAAAAAAAAAACATCTGAGGGGAGCAGTGGGAAGGTCATCCATAGATCTGTGTGTGAGGAGGCAGGGGTCCCACTAGGAAGAACAAAGCTCCAAGTTTCTTAGGATTCAGCTGCATTTTATTGGCTGTCAAACAGCCCATTACAGCCCCCAGACACTGACTCCACAATGACACAGCTGTATCTGGTCCAAATGTCATGGTGCTCCTAAGGACACTAAATCCCAAGGCACCCCCTCCCCACCCAATGATGAGTTCATCATATAGATGTTAACTAGCACTGGGGGAAGGACAGAACCAACCATGAGCTTGAAGTCATCCAGTGTTTCTTTCTGAAGTGGATCCACCATAGCACTGTGGCTCCAACTCCCAACCCACAGAGGTGCTGCAAAGTCAGTTGTATTAAAAGCTGCTGGGAGATTAAGATGAACCAACGCCTCCTTCTCCTGAAGCAAGTCATCATCAACCAGAGTGCCCAAAGCTGTATCAGTGCCAGAACCAGATCTGAAGCTAGATTTGGAAAGAGAATGTGCTTCTCTCAAGTATGCTGAAAATATACCTTGTCCAGGAGGTGGATATTGGCATTAGTGGTATAACCAGGGTGGACGTCTTATGGAGGACATACATCACAGCCTCTTTCAGGGCAGCTGGAATGGCCCCTCCTGAAATGGTATATTTACCCCCTGATCATTCTACAATTGATTGTTTCCATTATGCTACTCATGTGGACGACAGATGCACAACATAGAGAACAGGGGTTAGCAGCCTTTGGGGGCTCATCGACCCTGGGGCACATTTTCAAACCATCACACACACATCACAGTCAAGCACACATCACAACCTCTAATCCCAATTCTTCTAACCCTGGAGAGATGCTGTCAATCAGTGTGGACCTGTGGTTCCCAACCTCCGCCATCACCCCCTATTGAAAATTGCTGATGTTCTTCTTGGTAATACATTTTTTCTGCCGTTTGTGGTTATTGTGATGTGCTGTGCTAGGTGCTGTATGGTTTTTAATTGTATCTGAATTGCTTTTTTAAATTCTTACCTTGTGCTTTATTGTATCACAATTTGCATTCCATAGAAATCAAATTATAATAATATAGAAAACAATATGCGAAATAAAAGAAGCAATAAAAGTACAATTTAAAAATCAATAAGAATATTCAAGGCGGATATGCCATAGACCACTTGAATGAAACTCGTGGTGATCTATGGATCTCAGTTTGGACAATACTGAGCTTGATGGGCCAGTAAATTGGACTCAGTACAAGGCAACTTCCTATGCTCCTATGATACTTGCAGCCTCAGCTTGCAACCATCTGGGAGTGAGGGAAGGAATGGGTCAGCTCACCAGTTCTTCTGACATCATTGCGGGCTACGTGTTATAACCAGCAGAGGACTTGTCTTGTTGCTATGGTCTCTGTGGCAGTGGTTTTGCTCTCAAAATGTTTGCTTTGATTTTTCTTAAGCATCCCTGCTGGCTGAGCACAGGGTTCCAGCAAGCTGGCACGAGTGAAACAAGGCAGCATTCTGTGGCAACCATCTTAAATCCAGGCCAAACAATCAAAGCTCCACAGAAGTAAAAATAAAACAAAACTGGTTGTATGTTTTTGATGCCGTGGCGGCAGCAGAAAAAGGTGTATCTACACAATGTACGAAAGGTACGGGAATCAGAACTGCGTATGTCACTGCTGTCTCAAGTCTTTGAAAAGGAAATAATGTGTGGCATTCTAATTAAAGTTTCCTTTATGTTTGCTTTCCCTCCTCCAACTTTCACCCCTGGTGTTCCAGAAAGCAAATCTCGCCATGACAATTCTTTTGGTTTGGCTTGCTCCCTCTGCTTTTAGCCAACAGAAGTAAAACAGCAGGCAAAATATGTGCTCCTTCTATTTAATTAACCCGTTTTAATTCACTTCTACCAAGCCCTTACAGATGAAACAGCTGGGTTCATCCTTGGTTCCCCCCTCCCCGCCACCTCTTTCGCTTCACATATCTTAATCTTCCATTGAAAATGATTTTTAAAAAGCAGCAACAGCAGCAGATGGAGATGTAATATGAAAGGTCTCACAAAGGAGCTGAGCTATCAGAGGGAGGCGGGGGACTGAAAAGAGTTTTAGATTAAGTTTTGGAAAATATCTCCAGGCATCAAAAAATCTCTGACAAACCTCTCTCTCCTTTCTCTAGTGTGTGAGTGCACGCACATACACACATACACACACCCCTTAAAAGTAAATGCAAATTATTACTAGTTAGCATTCTGAGTATTGGACCTAAATATATATTCTATGCTGAATAAGGCCATGCACATATTAACTGGTTTAAAACACAGCAAGATCATTCATTCTTTTTCTTCATTCCGATCAAAGCTGGTTTGGGGGAAAACATATCAAAATGCAGTTTTTTTATAAGAAATTAAAGGATAGATATGGATTGCGGCTGACTCTGAGCGTAAACCAGCTCCCAAATCAACAGTGGGAGCGAACTGGATGTACACAGCCAGAGTATTTGCTTCAGCTTTCGATTTTTCTTCTTGTTGTTTTAAAAAGGAATCTCGGCAACATTACTGAAGTCTCATATGTCCTAATGCCTGAAGAGGTCAGAGATGTGGAAGAACAGCTGAGGATTGGTCTTAAAACCATGTTTGCATTCTCCTAGACATAGAATCTTCTTCTGATCCCTTGAAACTAACCAGCAGAAACAAGGCTCGGATGAGAAGGTTGCTGGGAAGCATGATACTCCTTGGCCAAAATAGGAATTAATAAGAGCATGTTCAAGAGCCTAGTACTGGTCCTCTTCCCATCCCTCTCTCTCTCCCTCCAAGAGAGCTGGTTTCTTGCAGCCAAAGGACAGCATACAAGCACTTGGACAATTAGTTGATGTATGTTCTTCCCTCTGCTCAGCTTTTTAAAAAGTACATCATGAATGTGCATGCTGGGGGAAGCTTGCGAACATGAATTACATAGTTGGTGCTTATTTAATTACATCAGAGGAATGTTGCTTACAGCATCCCACTGCATCTTGTAAACAGTGGTAGTGTAGAGAATGGGCATAATAAATCCAGTCCTCACACTGAGCTGTAAGGAGGAAATTTGTAGCAGCTGCTGGGCTACATGGGGAGGGAAAGATCAGCACTCTTTGGAGCGCTACAGGCCACTGTCTCTGAACTAAGGCTCAAACATAAAAGGGAGACAGAATGCAATCAGTAGAAGCAACTACATAGGCTTGACAGTGGGGGGGGGAGTGGCGAACAGTGTGAGCAAGCTTACAGCAAATTGTGCAACCGGGTTCTGTCCACTGCAAAGGAAAACATGAATTATTCTGCATTAGATTTTAAAATTCAGCCTGCACAAGGAAAACATAATCAACACAAAGCTTCCTGTTCTGCCTGCCCAAGAGTGCAGGGCACTGGAAGTCCTGCTGGTAGGTGCCCCCGAAGTGTGGAAGGGAAGGGCTGAGCCGACCCAGGACCTGCTGGATTTGGAACCAACCCAACCTGTCTTCACTGCCAGCAGGGGCGGAGGAAGGGGGATGCAGTGCGTGCGGGTCACCCCAGGTGACACCACTGAGGGGGGTGACAAAATGCTGGGTGCACTCACCGCGGGGCCTGCAGTGCGCCCAAGCCACGCATCTCTCCTGGGAGTGATGTGGTGGCTTGAGTGCGCGCAGGCTCTGCGCTGCCCAAACGGTCCGCCCACTGCTGTAGAGTGGCTGTGTGGGAGGAGGCAGGCAGACTTCAGAGGCCCCGCAATGCGTCCTGTCCCTACGGGTGGCTCGCCCCGCCCTCACCCCATCCCTGGGCGTGCTGCCCCAGACACCCGAGTGGCTTGCTCCGGCACTGACTGCCAGGCCTGATCGCTATACCAGCTCCAGTTTTGCGTGGCCCAAGTCAGGGGTTGTGGGACCTCTGGAACAGTGTGTGTGGGTTGCAGGGAGGAGAGGGGTGTTCATGCCACCTGGCAAACTGATAATGCTACCACTGACACAACAATCTTCTTAGTACTTTGCTGAATCCCTCCCAGCGTATTTTAATATGCATTTTTTGTCCTGTGATTTCAAATTGTGGCAAGCCACCCTACAGTAAGTGGTGCATAGATATTAGAAGGGCAGGATAGGAATAGATAGATAGATACAGTGGTGCCCCGCAAGACGAATGCCTCGCAAGACGGAAAACCGGCTAGACGAAAGGGTTTTCCATTTTGGAGGTGCTTCGCAAAATGAATTTCCTATGGGCTTGCTTCGCAAGACGACAATGTCTTGCGAGTTCCTGCGGGGTTTGTTTCCTCCCCCCTTTTTCTAAGCCGCTAAGCCGCTTATCAGCTGATCCAATCAGCAGATAAGCCACTAAAAGCCGCTAAAAGCCGCTAAAAGCCGCTAATAGCGCTAATCCGCTAATCCTTCAATGGGCTTGCTTCGCAAGACGAAAAACCGCTAGACGAAGAGAATCACAGAACGGATTCTTTTTGTCTTGCGAGGCACCACTGTAGATGATAGATATAGATAGATAGATAGATAGATAGATGATAGATGATAGATAGATCGACAGAAGTCCAAAGTAACCTGGTGGAACCTGATTGGGGAAGAATGCCTTATGGGCTAGGCTCACCCATGTGACCAACAGAATATTAATATTACTCCATTTGTCCTTAGTGATGCCAGCATGCAGTCTCTTCTGTGGGGTTCAGTCACAAGAAGGAAAGGCACAGTAAGAAAGGTAAAGCTGGGTATACAGGCAGCCTCTAGAAAGGTCTGAAAAGTCTTTGCCTTCCTCCTCAAACCAGGTCATGACAGCTGCTGGCTCATATGTGACAGCGAAGAAGCCAACACACAGATGGAACAGGATGCTGGGCTGTGTGAGACAGCAATCAAGAATGCAAGTATTAGGAGGATACAGTGGTGCCTCGCAAGACGAAATTAATTCATTCCGCAAGTCTCTTCGTCTTGCGAGTTTTTCGTCTTGCGATGCACGGTTTCCCATAGGAATGCATTGAAAATCAATTAATGCGTTCCTAGGGAAACCGCCTTCAGACCAGGTCCGGGGACAGTCTGTCCCCGGACCTCTTCTGAAGGCTGGGGGGGGGGACAAGGGCTTTTCTTCCCACCCCCAGCATTTTAAAAAACCCTGGGACAGCGGAGGACTTCTCCGCTGTCCGGGGCGATCTTAAAATGCTGGCGGACGGCATTTTAAAATCGCCCCGGACAGCGAAGGACTTCTCCGCTGTCCGGGGCGATTTAAAAGCCCCTGGGAAGGCAGGCAGGGGGGACAAAGACTTTCGCCCCCTGCCCGCCTTCAGAAGGTGTCCCCGCCCCCCCGCCCCACTTCGGAACAGCTTTCCGAAGTGGGGCGGCTGGGGCAGGCGTCCCCGCCCCCCTCCCCACTTCGGAACAGCTTTCCGAAGTGGGGCGGCTGGGGCAGGTGTCCCCGTCCCCCCTTCGGAACAGCGTTTTAAAATGCTGGGTGTCGGGAGCGAAGCGCTGCCGACCCCCAGCATTTTAAAACCTTCCCGGGACATGGGGAGATTTTAAAATGCTGGGGGTCGGCAGCGCTTCGCTCCCGACCCCCAGCATTTTAAAACCTTCCCGGGACACGGGGAGATTTTAAAATGCTGGGGGTTGGCAGCGCTTCGCTCCCGACCCCCAGCATTTTAAAACCTCCCCAGGACAGAGACTTCTCTGCTGTCCCTTGGGGATTTTAAAATGCTGGGGGTCGGCAGCGAACGCTTCGCTCCCGCCCGCCAGCATTTTAAGATCGCCCGGGGCAGGCGGGGGGAAGGCAGGCGGGGGGAGCAAAGACTTTTGCCCCCCGCCGGCCTTCAGAAGAGGTCCTCTTCTGAAGGCCGGCTGTGGGCGAAAGTCTTTGCTCCCGACCGCCAGCATTTCCCTATGGGCTTTCGTCTTGCGATGCAAGCCCATAGGGAAATTCGTCTTGCGAAGCGCCTCCAAAACAGAAAACCCTTTCGTCTTGCGGGTTTTCCGTCTTGCGAGGCATTCGTCTTGCGGGGTACCACTGTACTTTGCTTTGCATGTAGAAAGTCCCAGGTTCAATCCCCATCTCCTGCTTGAAACCCTGGAGAGTCGCTGCCAGTCAGAGTAAGCAATACTGGATTAGAGGGACCAGTGTTCTGAATTGGTATAAGGCAGCTTCCAATGTGAGATGGCTCGTCCCACTGTTTCATGCATTTATTTGCAAACTGCCTTGGGCGGGCTATTCACACCAAAAGGCAGCGTAAAGAATACCAAAGTAAATACAATAAGTCTGAAAATAGGACAATATTGTGGGCATTTCCAACCTTTAATAATCTTCAAATGAGGGGAGGGAATTTGCAATGGCACTCTGGAATGTTTCTGTATGATTATATGATGCAGGATATTAGTACATCACCATTATAATAATAGTACAGTACTAGCAGCACATGATAATACATAGATTTCAACTGGGAATGTGCAGTTCGCAGCTCATTTTCTTAATAACAATACCTTATCTCCTGGTTTGGGTCACTGGAGAGCTGTTAGAAACAGCCCAGGCCTCTTCCAGAACACCTGGCGACACGCAGCTCAGCTCCTACTCTGCTCCTGGCTGTGTGAGTAGCAGCAACAGCCAAGTCGAGTCTCTTGACTCACATATCTTGGCCACCTTGCACTCGGCAGGCCACAGCTAATGAGGGTTAGGTCAACCTGATGGCAGGAGGAGTATCACAAAAGGGGCCGCATGTGGACTCCTATCATCTGTTGCACAGGGCTGCTCTAAAGCTGAACAACAGCCTTTGCCAACTATAGCACAACACACTGACAGATCTCCCCAGGCTCAAAAAGAAGCGGGACAAGGAAGCAACCTAGTGATTTTTCACAGGTAGAAACTGTGAGAAAAACGGGAAAAAATAATAATACTAGAAACCTTTAAGATGAAGTAAAAATCAGAATGAAAAGCTATCAAAACTTGTTAGCTTTGGGCGGCCCACCGAGTAAAGGGAGGAAACTTTATTCCAGCTGCTATTAAATTATAGGCTGCAAAACCTTTAGCTCAATTATTACACAACACACAACTAGTCCCCCTCTCTAATTTGGATCCCTATGAAAAAATACAATCAGGGTTTTTAAGGTCAATTCTCCAAACTCGCAAATGTGTCCCCAACGAAGCCCTACAATTAGAGACAGGCCAAATTGTGACTTGTGACTTTGTATACATGGTGAAGACTCGGTTAAGACCCCAACTGGGCTGCTCCGCTGGCTGATAATTATCAAACAAAATGATTTTATACTGCTTTTCTCCTGAATATCTTTTAAGTCTAGAAATGGAAAGGGCTAGAAGTATAATAAGAACGAATCTGGGATATAGAATACCAAAATGATCCTAACCAATCCTCTAAAATTTATAAATCCTTACACAAACCTCAAAGATTTTTGCTGTCACACCCAGCAAATTACTTAAGTGCACTGGACAACCCTAAACATCGCTGGGCATTTTCCAGAGCCCATTTTAATGTTCTCCCTTCAGCACTATTAGAGGGCAGATATCACAACATCCCAGTTGAACAGAGATTATTCCCATGCAACTCTGATGAGACTGAATCCATTGGGCATGTTCTTTTATAATGCCTATTGGGTTGTGATACTTGAAGAGAGCTAATCCAACCACTACTAAGGAAATTACCAGGCTGCTCAGAGGAAAGCTATGTTAAATACCTTCTTCCCAATAATGATCTGAATATCACCAGGCCTGTCATGAAATTCTATTTTATGGCAAGGAGGACAAGACAGACTGTAATGGCAGTTGTCTGATGAACGAGCACTGATTTTAAACTTTGGATCAAAGATTTTAGTTGAAGGAGTGTTATTTTTAATGTAAATAAGTTTATAGGGAATTTCTAATTACATCCTCCTCTTGATGATGATGAAGCGTATGTTGCTGGTGTTAATTTTGTTATCCGGTCTTTGATCACAATAAAGATTGATTGATTGATTGATTGCTGGTCCTGTTTCACTGTCACATTTCTTTCATAGCAGGGAGGAGAGGGGAAATCTCCATTTTAAGGCACAAAAAAAGTTCTAGTTGAAAGTTAACTAAAGCCATGTTCATGCCATACATTTAAAGCACTTAAAATAGTTATGGCTTCCTCCAAATAATTCTGGGAGCTGTTAATTTGTTAAAATTGCTGAGAGCTGTTAGGCCCTTACAAAGCTACGATTCCCACAATCCCCTGAGAAGAGGGTTTGGTTGTTAAACCACCCTAGGAATTCTAGGAGTTTCAAAAATTATGGTTTATTGCAGTAGCTAGGACATATAATTGCTGCTCTTTATATTATTACACTGTATATGAAGTGCATGTATTTTTATATTGTCTTTGTTGTTCTTCACTGCAAGCCTCTACAAGTGCTATTTTGGTAGAAATGCAGGGCATAAATATTAATTCAAATACAATCTTACTTGGGGGCTTGAATTGAAGGCATAATGATGGTGATGGAAAGAATATTAGCGAGAATAGAAGGAGAAGCAATGGTTGATCTAGCTTTGAAACTCCTTGGCACTCCCGTGTCCTTCTTGCCCCATTACACTAAGAAAGTAGCAGCCACCTCCTTTCGCCACCTACTCATTCTTCTGGAAACCTATCTAACTCCATCCCTGGGGGCAGAGATTAACCATTCCTACCTCCATCAGAAAATGGAGTAAACAAAATGTTCCTCTGTATTTCCTGTGTGTAAGGGTAAATTGTGTCCTTCCTAAAAGAGGACATGTGTTGCGGTGAGATCTAGAGACTGACCTCCTGGTTGTGGGTGGGTTTATTGGATAGCCACAACACCTGATTGGTAAATCCCTCGTTGCTGGGTTTAATCTGGCCAATGGGGTGCAGTCTAAACGGATCAAGGGACCTATATATGCCTATATACATGACCCAGAGCTTCCTTTTTTGTCTCGTGCATCAGAACACCGGCCCACCTCTCCATATTTTTAGGGCATTTTGCGATTGACCTTGCTATGCCGTCGTCTGTCATCTGTTGTTGGGACAGGGGCACGGCAGGAATTTCCCCCATTTGGCTGATTGGCTGTTGCTATTTGGGCTTTGCCTGCCGTGTAGCAAATTGTCACAACTTCTAAGGTTGCTGATAGGCTCTGGTTCAGGTGATAGGGATGGGAGAATGGTCTCGTCATCCCTATGTGAAGGGTATTCTGTTAAAGGAATCCAGGGACTCAACTTGGTTTGGTCAACCCCTGAGAGGGAGTTGTGCCCATGCCTGAGTCCAGGGGAGCATATGGTGAGTGAGCATAGTCTGTTCCTGGGCTTTTCACCTACCTCAGGTGTTCACCCTTGGCTGACCTACTGTATGCTGGTGCCCTGGGTCAGCGCTACCTGCAAGGGTGCAGGGAGCTAGTCGAACCAGAGCCTATGCAACCACTCACTTTTCTGTAATCAATAAAGTTGTGGCCTAAATTCTGCCAAAAATCAAAACTAAATTTTGAGTCAAATGTGTGTTTATTTAGGGGGGAGGTCTCTGGGTCTGAACACGCAAAATGACCAGCACCAAATATACTGTGGCAACTGTGGTTAACATGCTATGCAGGGATATTTGTAAATGCATATATTTCCAGTGATATTATGTGAGCCTCTCCATATGTATGTGATTAAACCACAGCTCTGGAAGCTATAATGCCTACGGAAAGGAAAGTGGTGCCACTTCTGGTGTTGTTAGACTCCAATCAGCTCCAGCCAACATAGCCAAGGATCAGGGAGGATGGAAGTTGAGGTCCAATAACATCTGGAAGATACAACCTTAAGTAGCCCTAATTTGGAGCATACTATAGAGACTACTCTATAGAGAAGGAATTGAGCTGACTTTTAAAAAAAAGTTCAATTTCTATATATATATATATATTTCTATATGTGTGTGTGTGTGTGTAAATCAATGGAAATTATGTAGTTACTTCAATTATTCCCCCTTTCTTCTAGAACAGTGACAGGGAACCTCTGGTCCTCCAGCTCTTGATGGACGCCAACTCCTATCAACACCAACTATTGGTTTTGTTGACTGGGGCTGATGAGGGTTGGGGTCCAGTTGCCTTGGTGGTGTGGGGAGAGGGTCTCCATTCCTGTTCTATAAGTTGGCGTTTAACAGTTTTGATAAGCATATTTGCATCATTTTTGCTCCTGTCTTACCTGGCTTCATCTTGGTTGATGGCAAGGTAGATCTCCCAAGATGCTTCTTCGGGGATGGCTCCATGTGGAATCAGCAGGCTAACTCCTATAACAAAGTAAGAACAAAAGATACTAGGGGGGCGTATCAAATCTCTGCTGGAAGTGAGTCATAGCTTAAGAAGAGCGTTAGCCTAATGGAACATACTGGTGAGACGAATCTTTGTCATCACCTGAACAGTGTAGTATAGATCAGATTCCAATTTATAGTTATACTGTGATTTTGCTACTACAATCTCTCCTCAAGGTCATAGTTAAAATGAGGTTTCTATTGTGTGAAGTATTTAGAAAATGCAATAGAGATTGCTTTGGAGAAGGGCTATGGGCTCATAGGTACAGCACATGCATTTCATGCAGAAAGGTCCAAGATTAATCCTTGGCATCTCCAGGTACACCTGTATGGAATCCTGGAGAGCTGCTACCATTCAGTGTGGACTGTTCTGATCTACATGAACCAATGGTCTGATTCAGTCAATATTTCACTCCAGTACTTACCTACCCACCAACCAACCTCCAAAATGTTCTTCAATACAACCCCAGCATCTATAGAATGTTTTTCATAATGTTTAGAATCATGTTTGTTATAATGTGGTCCATACATCAGTGAGGGCACAGCTGGGTCCCAAACAATGTCAGCATGTTTTAAATAGTGGCAGCAAGAGGAGAAATGGAGGAAACACCCCAAGGTGTAAGAAACATAAAACCAGGCAGAGCAGCAGCTCTGAAAGAGGTACATAAGAGGACATCAGACAAATTCTTATGTCTGAATCATCTCCTTCTCTGCCCTCCCCCGCCCCAAGAAGGGTACTTGAAGAACCATTGTGAAAAAGCAGCGACAAAGGGTGAAGTTTTAAGGGCTAGGTGTCATTCATCTGAGAGGTCTTAAAGAATTCAGATGTGAAGTGACTGACCTTTTGTATAAAATATGTAGTATTGCTAAAATGTTAATCATCCTTTGGAATGTAGCCAACAGAACACATTCTAAAAAGAGTTCCAGTAAATTACAATCCTGTCAACTTTACATCCATCCTGCACAGATCAAAGGACATTCTTCTTCATATCCATCAAATTTTACATGCAAATAGTTCACCAGCATATATTATGATTGTTCTCTTGAAACCTTTAAATTCATTCAGTGCCAACGTTTCATCATTATATTTTCATTGTTATTATGACTACAGCTACAGCCTTGGCTTCCTGAATCAAGGAACTCATTGGTAGCTGATGGCATTTCTCAACAAAATAAACTCAGCACCTGCCTGAAATGTAAATATTCCACTGTGAGCTGTTATGTTCCTAGAATGCTGTGGAATGAGATTTTTGCAAACATTTGATGGTGGCAGCAGAGGTGGAGGTAGGTTTAATTGTATGTTAAGACTCTCTTCCAAATTGTATATTATAGTTCAGAGATGGGAGGAAATGTACAGCCCTTCATGTGCTACTCCTCAAGAGGTCATGTGACAGTAGGGGGAAATGGTTGAAGCAAGAGTCTACTTTCCAGCTATGGAAAAGGCATACACCTGCACCCATCTCTCCATCCTTCATCCAGGCAAGCAAGAGGCATTATTGCAGTTCAAGGAAACATTCCAGCTAGGCAAAAGCACTCAAGGAGGACATGGGGCAGGACAGCTATGGGGACAGCCTGGGAATAGGGGGAGTGGCCTAGGATGGGGGCGTGACCTGGGAAGAGTGCTGAGGGCCAGACAGAGATTTCGGAAGGGCTGGATTCAGCCCCTAGGCCTGACATTTCTTGGGGTTGAAGTTTTGATATTTAGAAATGGTTGATAACACAGCACTCTACCACTGTTATAAATCTTTTTAAAATATAAAATAATGTTACCTTTTCTTTTCTTTTTTCTTTTCTTTCTACCAAACCTCATGGGAAGTTAATTTGTGTGCTGCCATCTTTAGCACATAGCACTCAAAGGAACTGAGAGATGTATGCCTGGATTGTTACAACTTGTAGAAGTCAGTTGGCCCATCAGCTGTTCAGCTTGGGCTGTTGTTGATACGATGCCACACTTTGGCCAGTGTAAGCGGCAGAGAATGCACAGTTTCAACAGAATCTTCCAGCTAAAAATCAGAGTTTTCCTGTTTTCCAGTAGTCAGCCTTTTCCAGAATTCCCAGTTAATAAATCTCCTTTCCCACTCAGTTCAGCTTAGAGTATAAAGCGTTTATTGTCTCATGGCACAAGACAAGCATAAACACACTGGCTAGATAAACTTTAAGAGATGTTGGTGCATCATGAACTGATCTACTATAATACAGCTCTTCTGGTCTTAGAAGTAAATCTTGTAAAGGTTCAAGTATAAAGAGCAATCCACTAGCACTTTATCATGCTAGCTCACCATGCTATGCTGAACCATACAGCATGTAACCTTCAACTGTGATGATACCTTGCACTCCGTGGTGGAGCTTCATGTTCCAGCACTGGGGGGCGGAAAGCAGGTGGGGGCGAGACTGGCACGTGTCCTGGGGGGTGTGATGCACTGCCGACAGGGGTGTGGCATGCGTCCTCGGGGCGTGGTACGCCTCCTGTGGGGGTGTGGCACCCAGCACAGGCGGGGGGGGCAGCTGCAATGGCACCCCACCGGGACCATGCTGATGGGGGCGGTGCACTCCCCCCGCACTCCTCTTCCTCTGCCACTGCTTGCACTGAGTGTGAATGCTTCATATTTCTGCCAATGCTGCCGAATGCAGCCTCAGACAATTCCTCAGACAAAGGGCGAATGGATGAGTCATGCTCCAGGCATTTAGCCCTGGTCTGTTTCTAAGTTGCCCAGTCCAGCTGACGTGTTAATTCTAAGCAGAATCCAGATATGAGGATAGGCAGTTCAAGACATGGACTTAGTGCAATTTCACCCATTTTTCCAAATTACACCAACATGGATACATTGATGAAATGCAATAAAATGAAACCAAATCTTCCCCATAGCCAAAGAAGGACAGAACCCTAACTGGAAAGGGGCACCTTCTGCTGTCAATAGTGTATAAAATAAAGGTATAATACTGTATATCTGAAACACACTTAAATTCATGCTAAACTGCTGGTATTAATAAGTGCAGGCATGTGATAAAATGTTGTAAAGGATTTATATGTAAAGCCTTAAATATGTAAACAAAACAAAAAAAAAACAATTTTTAAAAGAAATGGGTTAATATGGGGGTAGCAGACATGTTGCCCTCGAGATGGTTGTGACTCCAACTCCTTTCAGCTCCAACCAGTATGACAAAAGATCAGGGCTGATGGGAGCTGTAGTTCATAACTCCTAGAGGGCGTCATGTTGGCCACCCCTGGGCTAATGTAATTCGGTTCCACGTGGCATTGGAAAACTTTAGTTTTTAAAACTTTGCTGGCCTCATCCTCTGAGCGTAGGTCATCTCAACTATTTGATCAAGTACACCAAGGGAATTTATTGGAATGGATCAATTATGCTGAGCGGAAAAATCATTGTGAGAGACGTCTACATTTTGAAGTGGACCTAAATAGTGGTATAATTATAATCTGGCAAGTTTAGCAGCTCAAGAATAAATTCTATCCACGCTCCATTTAAGACTTCTGGCTGTACATGACTGAAACCTAGTAAATATTGATATAGGACGAAATTATATATGAGATTAATCATCATCGTATCTGTGAGCAATGTTCCGTTTTAATATCAATAATTTTTTATTTTTAAAAAGCACTGGATGCTCTGCATTCCAAAGTAAACACTTATGCTAGATGGAAGCCTTTGTTCATGCAAAGAGCAGCAGAGGTTGGTGGGGAAGGAGTATACAGTCGTGTCCTCCTGGTGCTTGGAAGCCCTTCACTTCATTGGAGCAAGGCAGCGGTGTTGAAATCAGGGGAGTCCTGAAGTGTTGACCATACCTGAAAAGCTCCTCCCTGCCTGTTACAGCTCTCTCTCCCAATGACCAATGAGGGCAGTGTCCCTGTTGAAAGGATGCCCTGTATTCCATCACCCTCATGAGCCCCTGTAGGCAAAGAGTAGGCAGCAGCATATCCAAATGGAAAGCCAGAGCCAGAGGTTTAGTGGGTGGCACTGTGGGTTAAACCACAGAGCCTAGGGCTTGCCGATCAGAAGGTTGGCGGTTCGAATCCCCGCGACGGGGTGAGCTCCCATTGCTCGGTCCCTGCTCCTGCCAACCTAGCAGTTCGAAAGCACGAAGTGCAAGTAGATAAATAGGTACCACTCTGGCGGGAAGGTAAACGGCATTTCCATGTGCTGCTCTGGTTTGCCAGAAGCGTCTTAGTCCTGCTGGCCACATGACCCGGAAGCTGTACACCGGCTCCCTCGGCCAGTAAAGCGAGATGAGTGTTGCAACCCCAGAGTTGTCCGTGACTGGCCCTAACGGTCAGGAGTCCCTTTACCTTTACCTTTAAGTACCCTGATTGACTCAGTAGACAGCCCCTAGTAATGCGGGGTTTAAAGCCTTGCGGCAGGAACTGGGTCAGTGTTAGAAGGAGAATGCTGTTCAATATGAAGTCTGGGTCTAATCCAATGTGGCTTTTCTTGTGTTTTTAGTAGGACCGTGCTAGTGACTTGGGGAAAACCCACTCAATCTCGCTTCCCCAGCAACAAGAGTGGACTATTTCATTAGGTTATGACAGGGGTCAGCAATTTTTTTTCAGCAGGGGGCCAGTCCACTGCCCCTCAGACCTTGTGGGAGTACGGACTATTTTTTTTTTTGGGGGGGGGGTGAACGAATCCCTATGCCCCACAAATAACCCAGAGATACATTTTAAATAAAAGCACACATTCTACTCATGTTAAAACCCCAGGCAGGCCCCACAAATAACCCAGAGATGCATTTCAAATAAAAGGACACATTCTACTCATGTAAAATTACGCTGATTCCCGGGCTGTCCGCACGCTGAATTTAGAAGGCGATTGGGCCGGATCCGGCCCCCGGGCCTTAGTTTGCCTACCCATGGGTTATGAGCTACAACTGCTCAGACATCCCGTGTTTGCTATTGGTCCTTAGGGTATCTTTACCAAGTTGTCAGCTGGTAACAGCAAGCAAGGGTTCATATGTCACAAGCCCCACTGAGAGAACTTGCTATGACAGCACATTTCAAAGAGAAAGAGAGAAATAACACTTAATAATGCATTTCAAAGCATGCTCAGACTTTGCAGCAACCCACCTGTGTTTGGGATTCCTAAACGTCCTCCCAGGTGGCCAAAGATACCTGTGGCCCTCATCTCACTTCTTTTGGAGAGCGATGAGAGATTCTGAATGTATGCTGCTTTGTTTTTTGCATGTATGGGATGGAAGGTCCTGTTACTGTCATGTGGAAATGTCCCAGAATGTGTTTTTCCGTGGTACTCTGATCGTTCAGTCACACCCAAAGAAACCATAAATGAACTCTGAACTTTGACCTTAATGTCAGTCAAAGGATTGAAGAGAGATGACTCAGTCATAAGCTCCTTGTCGATGGGGTCTTGAAGGCAAATGGGTCCACTGTAGGTTCTACTCACGGTCAGGTCAGGCTGCATGGATGAGTTCAAAAGCAAGGAGTTACCTGATGGAAGGAAATCAATCGGGCAATTGGTTATCATTGTTATGTACAACAGACAGTGTTGTGTGTATAGCTTTGTCTACAGAATTGCCTGGTTCAGGGATGGGAAACCTGCAGCCCTCCATGTATCGTTGGCTTTCCATCAACCCGGACCATTGGTCATGCTGCCTGGGGCTGATGGGAATTGGTGTCCAAATACATCTGGAGGGCTGCAGGTTCCTCACCCTGACTTAATTCAACATCTGAAGAATCAAAGGTTCCTCTTCCCTGGCCTAGTTCTTAATGAGGTGGTAAACCATTGTTTGGTCAATACTACTTTAGCCTACAGACAAGGGAGTTGTTCCAGCCCTTTGATCATTTTGGTTGCCCTTTTCTGAACATTTTATAGCTTTATAATATCATTTTTGAGAACTATGCCCCAACCAGAACTATGCAAAATGTTCCAGATGTGATTTCACCATCTATTTATATAATAGCATTATTATAATATTGACCCTTTCATTTTAATTCATTTCCTAATGAAGGAATATATTTTGTATTAAAGCACACCCACACTCACCCACACCCACCCAGCTGTGGCACATTTTCATTGATCTATTCACCATGACCTAAAGTTCTTTTTCCTGGTCCGTCATTGCCAGTTCTACTCCATTAGTATATACCGTATTTTTCTCTCTATAACACGCAGATTTTTTTTCCTAAAAAGGAAGGGGAAATGTCTGTGCGTGTTATTGAGCGAATGTGTGGTCCCTGGAGCCGACTGGCGCGAGTGGAGGCAAAAATCAAACTGCGCGTCTCAGAGAAGGGAAACCTGAAAAGAGGAAGTGGCTGCTTTCCTGCATTCTGCCTCAGGGTCTTACTGCCCACCCTCTCTGTTTCGTTGCTGTGTTTGCTCAAACGGAACAAAGAACAGGGAAAGCCCCTCCCCTCCAGGCAAGAAGAGGGGAAAGCAGAGCGTCCTTCCTTCTAATTCCTCTCCGTGCTCCAGCCGGAAAACATGCAGGTGGGAGAGAGAGAGAGAGAGAGAGAGAGAGAGAGAGAGCGCGCTGGCTTGCTTGGGTGGGTGGGTGGGTGGGTGGGGAAACTTTTGCCTTCCTTTCCTCCCTCCCATTATACCCCTCTCCTGCATTCTTAGCCAGCTGCTTCTCTGCACACCCCTCTCGTGCTCCTTGTCCCTTCTGTGTTTTTCCTTCCCTCCCCACTTAAAATGTGGTTACAAAGCATGGATCCACATGGATCCTCAGGATCTTTGCATTGGGTCACCCCAAATTCACCATCAGATCACATAGCATGTCCATAGCTACAGCCTGCCCCCCAAAAATCACACACCCACTGTTGCCTGGGGCTGCAATGGTGCAAAAATGTGGTTACAAAGCATGGATCCACATGGATCCTCAGGATCTTTGCATTGGGTCACCCCAAATTCACCATCTGATCACATAGCATGTCCATAGCTACAGCCTGCACCAAAAAAATCACGCACCCACTGTTGCCTGGGGCTGCAATGGTGCAAAAATGTGGTTACAAAGCATGGATCCACATGGATCCTCAGGATCTTTGCATTGGGTCACCCCAAATTCACCATCAGATCACATAGCATGTCCATGGCTACAGCCTGCCCCCCAAAAAAATCACGCACCCACTGTTGCCTGGGGCTGCAATGGTGCAAAAACGTGGTTAAAAAGCATGGATCCTCAGGATCTTTGCATTGGGTCACCCCAAATTCACCATCAGATCACATGTCTGTGGCCACAGCATGAAGCACAAAAATGATACATCCACTGTTTCATTCAGAATGTTTTTTCCCTTGTTTTCCTCCTCTAAAAATGATGTGCGTGTTATGGTCAGGTGCGTGTTATAGAGCGAAAAATACGGTATGTGAAATATATATATTCTGTATGTACAGTATTGTATGCACAGTATTACCTGCCCTAAAGAGCATTACTTTGCAGAGTTATTATTTTTAATGCATTCACTCATGCACTTTAAGCATTTTATAAGCACATTCATAAGAAAATTGCATTTCATTGAAATCAATGCTGAAAACTGAAGACATCAACAGACAAGGTAAAATTAAAAATCCCAGATGATGAACTATTTCACATTGGCAACAAATAATCAATACATTTGTTAATTGTGGTGTTTGATGTACTGTAAATTCAATTGAGAGAAACTGACTGCCGTAGGGGTCAAAAAGTTGGTTAAGTAGATGATGAACTCTCTGCCCATGCTGGGTTGAGGGGTTCAGCTCTCTCATCCATATCACCAAGAAAATGGTTAGGGTTAATTTAACCCCCAGGTGGAATGTGCTGTAAAATGGCTGCCTGCACTAACCCTTTGCACAGGGTGATTCAAAATATCTGAAACCTCCCCATTATCTAGTCCCAGATCCTGTGTTCGGCCATGCCATCTCTAGCGGTTTCCAATGCAGGAGACCAAAGGGACATTTTGTTTGGATTTTCTGAAGTACAGCAGCTGAAAACAATGGGAACTGACACCCCTTCAAAATAATAATATTCAGATTTTCCAAAATACTCCCTTAAGATCAGGATGACAGTCAGGATTAATACGGTGAACCCCTACATGGCCAGCTAAGTTCAGGATCAACTTAAAACACCACCAGTAGAAGCATGTACATTTAACAGATGTATCAGTGAGCCTACTTCCTTTCTCCCTCTCCTCTGGTTTGGTCATGAGGAGAATGTAAAGATCACTTCATGAAGTAACAGTGCAATTGCAAAGGACAAAATGTGGCTAATTGAACTATGGGTTATTGTAGGAAACCAGGACCAAGCCACTGCTGAGGATATCTTTTTTAGCAAGCCACTGTTTAAACAAACAAAAGTTCCTAGCTTAGACATAATAAGAAATCTTCTACCAGCAGTGCTGGAAGATGAAAGGGAAGAAGGGAATGCATGAACCCAAGGCTTGTTGCTGCTCTTGGCTTATTGCTACACTATGGTTTGGAATGATTCACAGAAATAACAGAGTTGCTTATTTTATAGTAACAGTGAATAACGTGCTTTGACAAGTATTTGAATAATTTCCATAATCACTTACTTTATTTTTGCTCACAATGAAACACACAGGAAAATAGTTGTGTCGTTCCTACCTTTTGTTTTCTATCTTTAGCCACTCATCAAAAGTGTTCTTATCCCTACCCCCAAACACTTACATTGCTTTGTTTTAAAAGAATCTGGTTACACACACACACACACGTGTTTATTGGCATTGTCATATAATATCCAGTACAGTTTCTCATGACAAAACCAGCAGTGGTCCCACCCCAGAATAACATAATTAGCTGGGGGAGATCATGGTTGTTGTTTACTCATCAGTGATGTGAAAGAGTCATATTTTCTGACTCAGACATATGAATTTGAGTAGCTCATGATGCTTAAGTTAAAATACAAGATGATTTTAATGGCCCAGCCCCCCCCCATTCCTTGGCTTTGATTTTAAACTGAGCCAGAGAAACCCTCTTTTCCTATCTTGTTCTTTCCCACACAGCCAACTCCATCCCTACTTTTCTTCCTTGCTGTTCTTGCAGCTGTGGAACCTGAGAGGCAGATATTGATCTTCTTCCTCCTCTATCTGACACCTAGTGTGCTGTTTTGACGTGCCTGGCTCATTGGGGGATTTTGAGGGAAGAATTGGACCCTGTCAAGCTCGTGATACATCAGGAGCCTTGGGAAAATAACATTGCCCAGAGCTCCTTGTGCCTGTCATACAGTTACAGCACCATGCCAGGCATCCGAGAGGCAATGGAAGAGATGTTCTTTAATCCTACTGCCGCCATCACAGCAGTGGATGGGAGGGACCCAGGCAGGCAGGCAGGCATGTAGGTGGGGGGATTGTAGGTGGGAACTGGCGGGACTCTGTTGCACTCCTGATAACATCATCAGGGGCATAACACGGTCCAAATTATTCTCAATTAAATCAAGCTATTTTCTGAGGCTTTGGTTAGATTCTCCCCTCCCCCAAGTCCAGTTTCCAAACATCACTGGGTGAATTCTTTGCATAATCAATATTCAGTTGTGTCCAACGATCCTTTGTTGAGGTGTTGTGTATACTTTCTTGAGCACTGTAATGTCAAAGAGAGTATTCACTGCTGCCTTGCTTCAGACCTTACCATAAGCACCTAGTCGGTCACTGTGAGAAAAGGATGCTAAACTAGACGGGGACTTCGCCTGATCCAGAAGCACTCTTATGATTCCTGCCCCCACATGCCTTATGGTTAAGAATACTTTCACCTAACTTTTGTGCGACAACTTCAGTCCCCTGCCAGCACTTTTTCATATTTCATAAATTCTACCTACCCCCCTAACAACAAGGTTTATTGTTCTATATATATCCTTAAGCTTTTGCCTGTAGCTAATTTCTACAATTCCCACATGGACTGCCCTCTTATAGTTTACTTTGAACCCTTCTGAGCTTATGCTGTTTTCTATATTTTTCATTTCCTAATGTGTTGTTAAATTTCAGTTTAAAAAATAAAAATGAAACAAGCAGTGAAAGGTAGTTAACAATCTTATTATGGCAGACTTCCGGGGGCGGCGCGAAATGGCAATGGCGGTCCTCTTCAGCCTCTGAAGAGGGGCTCCACAGAAAAGGATCGTGCGCTACGGCACAGCGACGATCCATCAAGAAAAACCACGAGCAGAGCGAGCTCGTGGCCGTGGGACTCGGCGGGCACCTGGAGCGACCCCCGAAACGAAGAAGGGACCCCGTAAGGGGCTCCGGAAGCGTGGAGGGGAAGCGGTGCTGTGAGTTCATCGCTCTTTCTGTTGGAGTGAAGCCGCGCGGCTGCTGTCGATGAGCGCTGACCTTTCTTCCTTTGAATTGGATTTTAAAACCACCTACTTGTGAGTAAGGACTATCTTCTCTTGGATTACAAATTCTGGAATTTGGCTGAAAGCGAGGGACGAAAAAAGGAAGTCCGTCTCTCCGCACTGCTTAAAGATCAAAGACAAAGAACTGATAGCTGGAAGCGAGTTTAAAGGGATTTAAGAACTGGAACTATCGTGCGTAAACGGAATTGACAACTGAAAGGGTAAAGGCAAGTCTTTCTTTATCTCTTATGGTACTGATTTAAATTGGGAACTTTTTCCTCCTTGTCGGATTACAAACTAAAAATACCAAGTATCGGGTTGGCAGGGTGAAAAAGAACTGTTGCTGCGGGAACAGTATCTAAAGTGGAATTTGATACATTTGGGCGCTTATGGAGGATACTTTTAAAGAACTGTAGCAGGCACCTTTTGGAGAGACTTTGTGGCAATCGGTGAACGCTCTGTAAGTTTTAAAGAGGAGGAAAAAAATTTATTTCTTCCTTTCTTTCAAAAAGGACTGTTGTTAAACTTTTTGGGACTGCAGGGACTTTAATGGCGGCCAAATTTCCTTTTTTCTTTCCTGAATTGCAATAATACTCCCCCTAGTGGAGTTTTGGATTTACAAGTGCCTGGGAACAAACTTTATTTTGACTCTCTGTGGTCTTCCTTGGTAACTGAGGGACTGTCTTTCCCATGGGAAGATTGTCAATTTGACCTTGAGCCATAGACAGGTGTGGAATGAGTGGCCCACCGAAAACAAGGGCTGCAAAAGCGAAAGCAGGGAAAGGACAATTTGTGCAAACAACTTTGACAACTCAAACACGCAGATCATCTGTTCCTGCTGTGTTAGACGAAGCTGGACAGACTACAACGGAGGATATAGCTGCAGGAGGAACTGAGTCCACCATATTAAAAGAGATGCTAGATCAATTTGCAATTTTAAACAAGAAAGTGGACGAACAGACGGCAAAAATTGATTTAGCCACATCCTCCATTACAAAACTTACTGAACAAGTGACACAACATTCACAAGCAATTGGAAATCTTAAAGACACAGCAGCTGAGAATCGGAAATTGGCTGAAGCTGCCAATTTGAAAGCTGATCAAGCAAATAAAAAATTGAGGAAATAAAAGGAGAAGTAAGGCCACTCTATAAACATATTAGTGACCAGCAAGCCTACCTGTCTATGGCCGAATTGAGAAATCGGGAAAATAATTTGAGACTCCGCCTTATCCCAGAAATTGAGAAAGAAGACTTGATTGGCTATTTGACAGAGGAGTTCTCCAAATTCTGGGGTATAAAAGTTGATCAAGACTTTAAAATAACAACTGCATTTAGATTGGGAAGAGTAACAAGGAAGGACAGACCCAGGGACTGTTTGATTATTTTGAAATCTAAACAGGAGAGAGACAAGATATTGGACCTGCATTTTAAGAAATCACTTGAGCTCCAAAACAAGAGAGTGGAAATTTACAAGGATATACCAAAACAACTTTTGGACCTCAGAGCTGTATATACAGATCTAGCGAGACTATTGAGAGGCAACGGGATACCTTATAGGTGGGAGTTCCCTCAAGGGTTATCTTTTACATATAAAGGAAAGAAAATTAAAATCAAAACACAAGAAGACTGCCAGAAGTTCCTGCACGACCACAGAGAGGATCTACAGAAGGGGACAGCGGCTCCTTGGCCACAACCACTGCCTGGAGTAGTACCATCGCCTTCTGCCTCGGGTACGGAGGAAAAAGAGGACACCCCATTATAGAGTAACAACAGATTGATCAAGGATGTCTCTGCAGCTATATAGTTGGAATATTAACGGCGCAAATTCCCCGGAAAAAAGGAGAAGGATCTTTCATATTTTGAAAAAAGAACATTTGGATATAATTTGTCTCCAGGAAACACACGTGACAAGACTCCAAAGGAAAGTATTAATAAATAAAAGATTGGGCCAAGAATTTATTTCATCAGACAGAGTTAAGAAAAGAGGCGTGGTGATCTACGCAAAGGAGAATCTTTCAGCAAAACTTTTGTTTAAAGACGAACATGGACGAATTTTAGCAATTGAAATTCAAATTCAAGGAGAAAAAGCTTTGATATTAGGAATTTATGCACCAAATGAGGGGAAATCGGAATTTTACAAGAAACTGCATGAGACATTGCTGGACTATCTGGACTATACCAACATCATTATGATGGGAGATATGAATGGGGTGGTCTCTACCCTAATGGACAAGTCCCAGAATCAAAATTTGACCAAGGATGGCAGACTACCTAAAACCTTTTTCGAACTGACTGACAATATGGACCTGATTGACACTTGGAGGACAAGGAACCCCCTAGGCAAGGAGGGAACATTCTTCTCTGAGGCCCACCTGTCATGGACAAGAATCGACCAGATTTGGGTAACTAGAGGGCTGGCACCTAAGATTGTAAGAGTGGAAATCTGCCCAAAGACTTGCTCCGACTATAACGCTCTGAAAATGGAATTAAGACTTATGCCAGCTGGTTCCTTCAGATGGAGAATGAATGACAACCTGTTAAGAGATCAAGAGATTGTAAAGAAGGGCCAAAAAGTTTTAAAGGACTATTTTGAGATTAATTTGAATACCTCGGTGGAAAAGAGAATAATCTGGGACGCAAGCAAAGCTGTAATGAGAGGGTTTCTGATACAACAGAACACAATTAAGAAAAAACTCTGGAATGGGAAAAAGGATAAGATATTAGAGAAGATAAAAGATGGAGAGAGAAAATTGAGATTGGATCCAAAATCAAAAGAGACTTTGAGAGAAATTAAATTCCACCAAGCACAATATACGAAATTGATAAACCAAGAAGTGGAATGGAAAATTAAACAAATGAAACAAAGATCTTTTGAATCAGCGAATAAATGTGGGAAACTGCTAGCATGGCAGTTGAAGAAAAGACAAAAATTGAACTATGTAACCAATCTAGAGGTTGAAGGGAAAAACATCCAGAAACCAGGTGAAATTAGAAAGTGTTTCCAGAAATATTTTAAAAAACTGTATATGCAAGGGCCCGAGGAAGCACTTGAGATGGACCAATTTTTGAAAGTCAATGGCCTACCAGAACTTTCTCAGGAAAAGAAATCAATCTTGAACCACAGAATAACACAACAGGAAATTGAGGTTGCCATTCAGAATATGCAATTGGGCAAATCTCCAGGGCCGGATGGTCTTACCTCCAAGTACTATAAGATATTAAAAGATTATTTGACACAACCACTAATGGAGGTTTGTAACCAGATTATGGACGGAGGGAGAGCACCAGAAACGTGGAAAGAAGCTTTCATTACATTGATACCTAAAGTGGAAACTGAAAAGACTCAACTAAAGAACTACCGTCCCATCTCACTCCTTAATGTGGACTACAAAATATTTGCAGACATTTTGGCAAATAGATTTAAAAAGGTATTGAATGAAGTAATTCATAAGGACCAGGCAGGCTTTCTCCCGGGTAGACATTTGTCTGACAATACCAGGAACATCATTGATATTTTGGAATTTTTGCAAACTAATATTAACACTAAAGCAGTGTTAATCTTTATTGATGCGGAGAAGGCCTTTGATAACATTTCCTGGAAGTTTATGAAGAAGAACTTGGAAGGGATGGGAGTGGGACGGGGGGTTGAAAATGGTTTAGAGGCAATCTATTCAGAACAGAAAGCTAAGTTGATAGTGAACAATGTGGTGACAGAAGAGTTCCAAATTGAAAAAGGAACACGTCAAGGGTGCCCTCTCTCCCCCTTACTATTTATTTCTGTCCTGGAGGTGCTCTTGAATATGATCAGGAAGGACCGGCAGGTACAAGGAGTACAGGTCGGAGCGAAACAATATAAACTGAAAGCCTTTGCAGATGATTTGGTTTTGACATTACAGGAGCCAGAATCTAGTACAAAAAGAGTCCTTGAACTGATTCAGGAGTTTGGTCGGGTGGCGGGATTCAAGTTGAACAAACAAAAAACTAAGGTATTGGGTAAAAACTTGACACCTTTAGAAACAGATGGGTTTCAGAGGGAAACAGAGTTAAATGTGGTGAAAAAAGTGAAATACCTGGGGCTTAACTTGTCTTCAAAAAATTTGAATCTATTTAAAGATAACTATGAAAAATGTTGGACAGAAGTGAAAAAAGATTTAGAAATTTGGTCAAGATTGAAACTTTCCTTGTTGGGCCGAATAGCAGCTATAAAAATGAATGTTTTGCCAAAGATGTTATTTTTGTTTCAAACCTTACAGATCGTGGACAGAGTGGAATGTTTTGGAAAGTGGCAGAAGGATATCTCAAAGTTTCTTTGGCAGGGCAAAAAGCCCCGAATAAAGTTTAAAATACTAACTGATGCAAAAGAAAGAGGGGGGTTTGCCCTGCCAGACTTAAGGTTATATTATGAAGCTGCAGCCTTCTGCTGGATGAAAGATTGGTTCTTGCTTAAGAACACTGATGTCCTAGACCTGGAAGGGTTTAACAACTCCTTAGGATGGCATGCATATTTGTGGTACGACAAGGTAAAAACACATAAAATGTTTAAAAACCATATTGTCAGAAAAGCAATCTTTATAGTCTGGACAAAATATAAGGACTTGCTAGAAAGTAAGACCCCAAGGTGGTTATCACCAGTGGAGGCCAAGGCGCGGAAAAGACCCAATATGGAGGTCGGTTGGCCGACATATGGGGAAATAATAGAAAAAATTGGAGATAACTGGAGGTTACAGAGTTATGAAAAACTAAAGGATAAGGTGCAAGATTGGTTTCATTATGCCCAAATTCAAGAGGTATTTAAGATGGATAAGAAAAAATCAGGCTTTCAGGTGGAAAAATCGAAACTAGAGACAGAACTGTTAGAACCAAAGACTAAGTTATTATCAAGAATGTATAACTTGCTGCTTAAATGGAACACCCAGGATGAGACAGTTAAATCGGCCATGATAAAGTGGGCTCAAGACATTGGGTACAACATCATGTTTGAAGACTGGGAAAGGTTATGGACCACCGGTATGAAATTTACCGCATGTAATGCCCTGAAAGAAAATATTATGAAAATGATATACAGGTGGTACATGACCCCAGTCAAGCTAGCAAAGATATACCATTTGACTGATAATAGATGTTGGAAGTGCAAAGAGGCTGAAGGGACATTCTTTCACCTATGGTGGACGTGCCCTAAAGTGAAGGCCTTCTGGGAAATGATATATAATGAGTTAAAAAAGGTGTTTAAGTACACCTTCCCTAAGAAACCAGAGGCCTTCCTATTGGGCATTGTCGGCCAAAAGGTGTTAAAGAAGGATAGAACGTTTTTTATGTACGCAACTACAGCAGCAAGGATTCTTATCGCAAAACACTGGAAGACTCAAGATTTGCCCACACTGGAAGAGTGGCAAACGCAGCTGATGGACTACATGGAATTGGCCGAGATGACTGCCAGGATCCGAGACTTGGGAGAAGAAGCAATGGAGGAGGACTGGAAAAAAATTAAGGACTATTTGCAAAAGTTTTATAAATTATATGAATTATAAGAATTCGCACGATTTGGAAAGATTAGCACCAGCAATGAGAGTGGATGACATATGAAATTAAATAATAATCAATGAAAGAACCAATGTTTAAATGTTGAAAATGAAATTACATTTGACTAAATTGAAAATAAGTAATTTAAACTAAAACGTAAGGTTTTGAAAGTATAAAAGAAACGCACGAAACAAGGTTATAATTTGCTGATATTTTTATTGTTAAGAATGCACTGTGAGGGAGATGTGGGGAAGTCCGATAGAAAACTGAAATAAGTCTTGAAATGATCTACAATTTCTTTTTCTTTTCTTTCTTTGTTGTCAATGTTTCTTTGTATAATTGAACATATATCTTTATTTGGAAAAAAGCAATAAAAAATATTTTAAAAAAACAATCTTATTATGGCAGATCTTTGGCCAAGTGAATGCTGAGGAAATTGAAGAATTGGAGACCTAGATTTTTAGGTGGGTTATTGATTTTTTCATGTGTGTGTGTTCCAGTGCCTTCATTTTTCATTGTCTTAATACTTGGGGGGATTTTAGAAAGAAGACAAATATTCAGGAAATTCTGAAACCCTGTTATTTGGTCTCCAAGCTCTTATAAGGTGATTTACACCTAAGCCCTTACCCACTTTTAAATCAGTTGCTTAAACTTTATAGAAAATTAACTTCAAGAGCCAAGAGGGCTCTTTGAAAGACTACTGTTTTGGGGGTGGGTGGGTGGGGCAGGCTATTAAAATCAAAGCCCCATCTCACTGCAGGTAAGCAATTTCCCCATAATTTTTAAATTTCATGCTTTGTTCTGTCCTATTTCCATTCAGAATGATAGGTATCATTTGCAAACAGCATTCAAATGCTGGAGCTGGACTGATTAATAACTGAAGAAGTATATGCAATTCTCCAACCAAATAGCATGCACAAAAATGCATATATTTGGGTGAAAGTGTGTGCAAAAAAATGCATCTGTTAGTGGAAACAAGATATAAAATACATTATTATACTACAGGAAAATGTCTGCAAAAATGTATTCGGGGGGAAATGCCCTAAAATAACAATGCATTTTGATGAGGACTTCTTTGAAAATAAATAAATCTCAAACTGATGCAGAAATCAGAGAAGACCAGAATTGAAGACCAGAAATATTAGAAAATAAGAGAAACCCAAAATGACCCCTGTCTACCCCTTGTTGCCAGTGATTTACTGTATGCAGTTTTATCCTACATTCATGTACGCAAGCTGGATTTCCTGTGAGATAGCAGCTGCTGGCTGTGTATCTTACAAGTGTCAACAACCAAATTCTGCCTCCTCGTGGTTTCAGAACCCTGTAGCTTGATGATCTGATTTGGTGGCAGGGAACTCAAACAGTAGCTGGAGGTAGAGCCAGTGACAGGCAGTGCCAACTAATTCTGGTGCTATTCCCACCCACCCACTTCCCTGCTGAATTCTACAAGGGCAAGTGAGAGTAAGGATGAGGAAGCTGACAGGCAGTGCCAATCCCTGGACTGGTTGTTAGTGGGAAGGTGTGGTCTGCCTAAAATGCAGACTGAGGTTAGTGAGGGAATGTCACAGTTGGCCCACTGGAAGTCATTTTGGAATACCCGCACTTAAGACTGAGCTGCATAGAGTTCACCTGTAAACAGTGGCTGTATAATCATAGAATCATAGACTTGTAGAGTTGGAGGGAACCAAGAGGGTCATAGAGCCCACCCCCTGTGTGCAGGAATCTTTTTTCTCATTGTGGGACTCAAACTCATGCGTCTCCCGGCAGAATCCGTGACCAGGGAGAAGAGTTGGTGGAAGAAGACTGGAAGAAATTTAAAGACTACTTGCAGAAATACTGTAAAATTAAGGAATGTTAAAATGATGTCGGATGGAAACTACCGGTAAGTGGTATTGGTAAAAAGATTATCAAGAATATGTAAATATGGATTGACAATGGTTATAAACACATGGTTATAATAGGTTAAGATACTGAGTAAAGATAAATGACAGAGGGTAAGGATTTGCTGAATTAAATATCTGAACTGGAATACAAAAAGGGAGGTGTGAGGAGGTCAGGAAACTAGTAAATGAAGTATAAGATATGAAATTATTGATCTTTTTCTTTTCTTTTTCTTCTTCTTTTTGTTAACTGTTTTCTATTTTGTATTTTTCATGTGTTCTGTTTTTGTACTTTTGTAGTTTTTTTTTCTTTTTAAGGTTATTTTTTGTTCTCATTTGTTAAGTCTAAACTTTGAAACTTTTTAATGTTTGTAAAATTTCAATAAATATTATTCAAACTCATGAGTCTCATGCTCTGCCAACTGAGCTATTGATGAGTGAAAAATAGGGGTGTGCATTCGTTTTTAGGAAAGAATGAAAAATATGAGCATCATTTTTATTTTGCTTTAAGCTATAATGTAGAATGGGAATTGAAGCAAATGAGGTCTGAATGGAACAGAAATATTTGCTTATTGCTTATTTCATTCATTTCTATAGGGAGAAAAAGTTGAAGAAAAGCACCGCAACTTGTACAGGTCACAAAAAGGTTACAGAAGATGAAAGTGCAGAGAGAAAGAGAGAGAGAGAGAACAGTTAGGCTGCCTCTGTGCACTTTTTTATTTTCACATTGTTTATAAAATGGAAACTTTTGTCCTGTCTACCAGCTGGGCTGATCCTTTCAAGGGGTAGTAAAATGACTATCATCTGTTTCAAGTGGATCTCCAGCTCCAACTACTCGCAAACATTAGTCTATGTATTTGAGCCTGAAATCGCCTGATGTTAAGTCAGATGAAATATTTGCACACTGATAACAATACTTTTTAGAATAGCTAGTTAAATAAGCAGCAATGGTGAAAACAGGAAAGATTCAATCTTTGCATCAGAACAAATAATTAAAAATGGCAACTTTGGATAGCTTCTAAAGGTATTTAACACATCAGAATTTGCAGCTATTAAAGCATGCATGCAAACTATTTGAAGTATGCATTTCTGGTAATGAACTGAAATAAACATATATCAGAAAATCAACCATCATTTATATATTAAAGCAGGCTCTGATTAAATAGACACATATACCAAGCTGTCCTTAATTTCAAACGAGTTGTGAATCTTTCTCTGCCTCGCTTATCTTAATTTATGCTTTGCAAGGCGTGTGCCCCATGGGGAGGAGAACATCTACATATTTATCTATGAAATACTGTATCATATTTTTCTTTGGAAGAATTAAAACAGGGCTATGTTCACACATCTCCCAACACTTCCTCCCACCTTCAATAAGGTTTCCATCTCAGAAAAGAGAGTGATAGAAATTCAAAGAACTTTTCTCACCCACTACATAAAATTACTCCCTCGCAGTCTCAAGGAAAGACTGTTCCCGGAAAGAAGCACAATTTAGACCTCGTGAGTGTGTGTGTTGATGCATGACTAAACATGGTGCACTTGAGTGTTTTTTGGTGTGTTTGGGTCTGTGAACTACCACTGTCTGAAGTACTGCCGTCCTTTAGTTATCTGAACTGCAGAACTTGAAATAATTGAGCCCATGGATTTTTCTAGGAAGAATGGAAATACTTGTAAAATAAACCCACACTTTTATAACCAGATGCTTCTTATTCTCACCATATGAAAAAGATCAGCCCTAGTGACCAAAGCACACACACCCTGGCCCATAGCTGTCAACTTTTCCCTTTTCTTGCGAGGAATCCTATTTGGAATAAGGGAATTTCCCTTTAAAAAAGGGAAACATTGACAGCTATACATTGACAGCTATGCCCTGGCCCTTCTCTTTGGCCCTCAAGACATTCCCCAGACCATCCCCAGCCACACATCTTCTCCCCAGGTCACATTCCCCACTGATCCTACTTTGCACCCTCATTGAGCCTGGACGGAATATGCTCTTGAACTCTGAAAATGCCTTTACATAGAATAATATAATTGCAGAGTTGGAAGGGCCCCTGAAGATCACCCCCTGTCATGTAGGAATATGCCGCTGTTTCATACGGGGATTGAGCCTGCATGGAAGTTAGTGAAGAGTGTGTGAGTGTGTAAAATTCATACACATTGCTTTGTCCAATTTTACCTCTGGTCCCATCCAGCACGGACATGTGGCCCCTGGAAGGTTGCCCAGAAAGGAATGTGGTCCATGGGCTGAAAAAGGGCCCACATCTGTGTGCTATTCACTTGCCCTGTGGAGAATGTCTGGTAGAAATTATACTAAAATAAGAATGTATTAAGGTGCTGTTTGTGGTTCAGATCCCTAAGTTAAGTACACTTAATCAAGGGGCAAAGGTATACATAATTGGCCCACCAATGTCTTGTGATCCACCATGGTTTTCAGTAAGATTAAACTGGAGTCTCAACTTTCTAAGACCTGTGCATCCATGGTATACACTCTCCCACTGCCAGAATTTTTTTACAGAAATGGTATTGCCACTTTACCCCCATTCAAAACATTTTAAAAAGGAAGCTGTTATAGGCTTAGAAATGCTGATGGCTGCAATTATCAGTACAGCAGTGTACAGTGGTACCTCTGGTTAAGAACTTAATTCGTTCCGGAGGTCCGTTCTTAACTTGAAACTGTTCTTAACCTGAGGTACCACTGTATACCTAAATCCAAGATGGCAGCCCTTTCTGTGCTGCTTCCAAGTATAGATCTTTAGGTGTCATGTGGGACATAACCACCATGAAACAGTTTCCCCACCATGACCGTAGAAGAACATATCAAGTTAGACTCTTGGTCCACCAAGCTCGGTAGTGGTTCTCCAGGGTTTCAGAGGTCTTTCCTCACCCTAGCTGGAGAAACCTGGTATTGAACCTGAATCCTTTTGCATGCAAAGATGGACTCTTTCTCAATAAGTGGCATTCTGCTTTACCAACCTTGTCGGACAGTTTTAAAATTAAATGTCTGGAAGCCTCCTGTTAGGGCAGATGAGTCGATCACATCCACACCATATTCACTCTGGCTCCGTCTGTAGAGAGTCACACCAACGACAATGACAGCTACTGCAATGACAGCAGCACCCAGGCCTGAGTACAAGGCAATGTCCGTGGCATTCTCAATGTCTGCAAGGAGAGAAGGAAAGGCAATGAAATGAGGAACACGTTTCAGGCTTCCCATCTGCGTCCTGAAAGAAGCAGCGATGGACAGTAAGCATTCGTTGAGCGTTAATGGGAGCCTTTTGAACAAAAAACGTTTTGGAAAGAGAAAAGGAGCAAAGAAACACATGCTTCTGACTTGTTGGTTCTCTACCTTTTTAGAGATCTAAGGACAAGATATGTCCACCTTACGATTCTCTTTCTGGGCAACCAGAGTCATCCTCAAAGTTCAAGGACACAGTTCAAGAACGATGTGGAAGAGGGTCAGGGCCGGATGTAGGTTTGATGAGGCCCTAGCTACTGAAGGTAATGGGGCCCTTGATATGTCCAGCTGTCCTTTGTCAACAACAAATATCGCTTTTTTGTGTTGAATATATGCTATATGGTAATTTATGGACCTAACAGGTATCTAAAGCCATTTGCACATAACAAAATATGTATTTTATCAAAGTTATTGTTGAAAAGTCAATGCAGAATGCAAAATCCATGCAGAATGTAGGTACCCTATATATAGAAATGAGCAAATCAGTGATATTTTAGGGAGCAGGCTAGCAGGCTAGCATTACACAATACAAAACACTGTTGCTGCATGCAGGTTTTATTTTACAGTGGTGCCTCGCAAGATGAATGCCTTGCTAGACGAAAAACTCGCTAGACAAAAGGATTTTTCGGTTTTGCGTTGCTTCGCTAGACGAATTTCCCTATGGGCTTGCTTCGCAAGACGAAAACGTCTTGCGCTTTTTTCTTAAAGCCGCTTGAAGAGGTGCAGTTGCGACGGACCGTGCTTCGCAAGACGAAAAACATCGCAAGACGAAAAGACTTGCGGAACGAATTATTTTAGTCTTGCGAGGCACCACTGTATTTGTTTTCTATCTTATATTTGGGAAATGTACATCCAGGTTTTTTCCCTTTAAATTCCCCCTCCTCCCCCGAGAGTGAGGCCCTAAGCTATAGCTTGTTTAGCTTATGTGTAAATCTGGCACTAGAAGGGTGAGTCTCGGGTGGAAGGACATGGACTGGAGAAAGTTCTAAGGGACAGACAAAGTGGTCTCAACAAGGGCTGCATTCAGCCCTTGGGCCTGAGGCACCCCACCCCTGTTATACCAATATATCCTTGTGTATGGATTTAGGAAGGGACAACTATGTTTTGGTCTCTCTCTTTCTTCCTCTGTAATGTCATATTCTTGCATATTTGTGTACAGCAGATAGGTGCAAATCTCATGCTCTGCTCTACAGCTGAGGGACAGCTTAAGGAAGAATAAGTTTAGAAAACTCCTTCTCAGCAGACACAAGTTAGAGAAACACTGCCTTACTGAACACTTTTAAATCACTGAACTATTAGACTTTATTTCTTTGGGTCAGATAACTTTCCCCCCAGCTCAGCCTCACTCCTCCACAGAATTCTATTGCCAGTATCTGAATAGTTGTGCTGCACTGCAGTCTGGTGTTCCAAGTCTCATTTGAACCTTCTGGAGAAATATCAAGAAGAAAAGGAAGTGATACATTGGGAAGATGTTTTTCTTTGTTTGCTTTTAAGGAGAACAATGCAGAATGCTATTGCTGTTCCCAGAAAATCTCTTATGCCAGAAAATGGGTAGGTAGGTAGGAAACGATGGACAAATATATGAAAGGTGAATTATGTCATTGGAACCATGCAGTTGTGGATCCATGAAGCTTGTCTGAATTTTTTAAAAAATCTCCACACAGAAAACAGGCATTAATCTTTGTCAGTGGGACCAATTAGGCATTGTCACAGCAAAGGCTTGTTGAAGGGTTTTTTTTTTAAAAAAAAAAAAAACCACCACCATTTCAGGGGCATGTGAAAAGCCCACAATTTTTTTCTATACCATTTTTTTCAAATGTTTCAAACCGAGCAACATACACCATAAATCAACTGAAAGAGATCGACAAAGGTATCCAGACAGTCTAGACCAGCGTTTTCCAACCTGATGCCCTCCCATCAGCCCCAGTCAGCACATCGGATTATTGGCCAATATGGGAGTTTGAGTGACAAAAACTGGAGGGCCACCGGCTCTCCACCTTTGATTTAAACTTTTGAGAGACAGTGCAGTTTAAATTCACAAACACTTTTCTAAATCCGCACACACAAATAAAAAACAACCCTGTTTCTAATTAAGCAACGAACTAGAAGTTAATGTTTTATCTTGGCAGACCTCTGGCAATGTGAAAAAATAATAATGCTACACTGTACTTCAGAGTTTTACCCTCAGGTTTCTCTTTTAAAAACAAAACATCTATCTATCTATCTATCTATCTATCTATCTATCTATCTATCATCATCATCTATCTATCAAACTATCATCTCTATCATGGCCTAAGATTCCTAGTCTGGCACTTAAGGATTTGTGAAGGCTACTTACTCAATTACCGCATTTTTCGCTCTATAGGGCGCACCATCCCATAGGGCACACCTAGGTTTTTTTTGGGGGGGGAATAAAGAAAAAAAATTATTTCCCCCTCAGGTGCGGGGCTTGGGCGGGGGAAGTCCAAGTTTTCCCTGACCCCAACCCCCCAGAACAGGCTGCTATCCGCAAGCCTTGGGAGCCTGGCGGGAACTCCTGCACACCGACGCCTCTCGCTCTCCAGGCTTCAGTGAAAGCCTGCATTCGCCCCACAGGACGCACACACATTTCCCCTTCATTTTTGGAGAGGGAAAAGTGCGTCCTATAGGGCAAAAAATACGGTAAATAATACAGAAACAAAAATTTTTAAAACTCAGGGATAATAATTGAACAGACAGGCCACTAATATTATAAACCAATATCAAATACAATTAAAACAACAGGCCCTTCAATAAACCAACAACTCAAGAGAAAACCAAGGAAAATAAATGGGTCTTTAGAGATTTCCTAAAGGGCTGTAATAAGAGGGTCAGATGAACCCCGATGATAATGCATTTCTCTTTGGTTTTCCGTGGGCCCAAGAGGTTAACTTCAAAATTTCACCATGTTTAGGAAAAGACCCCTGCTCTTCATTTCATCCCAATTGAATCAAGTTGGGAAATGCTTGTGGGAAGATTAAGAATTATTCTTCCATTTCAAGACAGTCTTATTTGTTCCAAAAATGCCAAATGTTGATGAAACATTCATTTTAACATTGTTTCAGGCAAAACTAAACACACACACACACACACACACACACAAAACTCCCTCTGATGGAATAGTGGAAAGTAAAGGAAACATAATGCTAGCAATGTGTGTGTATTGTTTTCTGTACTTACTTTAGACCAGATGGGTTTTATTTTTTAAAGAGCTGTATTTTATTTTGGTATATTTATATCATGCACTTCTTCCATCCTTAAACTCAAGGCAATATGCACAAGGCTGTTTGTTAGAAGACCTCCTAACTAGGGAAGGGCTTTTGGCCAAAAACCTTTGCATAATATACAATACAGATTTATTTATTTTTAATGCAGAGTATAAACTACAAGTTTTAAACACTGAGGCAGCTCAGACGGTCACTGAGATAAGCACAAACATTTCTTTGCTCATGCACAGAACTTCCTTTACTTCTCCCTTCACACAAGCTACAATCAAACCATAGTTTCCCATTTCATCTGAACCAGGAAACTATTGTTAGAAGGGGTGGAACAATAAAACAAGCCCAAAGCATAAAACAGATGCCCATATAGACTAATAGGCTAAGGTTGAATATCTTTCCAAAGCTGCGTCATCAAATGATATTTTTCTAATCATATTTTTCTGTGTGCTCACTGACAGCAATTGGGTTTAGTAAAAGCGACGTTCAGTCATAACCTGGGCAACACAAATATCATTATTCTATTACATTATAAATTATTATTTTACCTCTTAGGCCAGTACAACAAAAATATTTTATAAATTTGACTTTTAATACGCAAGCATCTGTCTTTAAACTCACCATGGAAGACAATACATCTTTAGGTAAACCCAATAAAACTTTAACATAAAATCACCTGACCTTCAGTAAGGTGGCTTTATCAAGTTCTACTGCCTAGTTTGCAAGTTATCTCATGATCTGTGTTTTTCTGATACAGAGAAGATCAGATATTTTATGGGGTTCACACTGGGAAGAACCACAACAGCATAGTCTGGTTCATGATTTTGTGCTGTGTCCCTCTTGTACTGGGACATGGCAATTCCCTCATTTCTTGGCTGGAGGCAGATCATATGCCCATTTTGCTTGATCTGACAAACTTTGGTCTGTGTTTGCTGTGTAAACTAGGATCAGAAACCTGGCAGATGCATGCCAAAGTTTGACATATTTGTTTTGTCTCAAACCAGGAGAGCAGAGAGGCAACTGGCTCATAGAAGAAGGATGATGGAGCATGCAAGTCTGAAGCCTGGCGCACATATTCCCCAAAGCACAATTTGGTGTTATGTCTGAGCCAAGGCATTGTGCTTCCAACATTTCTTTGATGAAAATAGGGACATCCTGTTCCACAATGATAATTTTACTATTTATAACCCATACATCTTATTGCAGGCATAGGCAAACTTGGCCCTCCAGATGTTTTTGGGACTACAGCTCCCATCACCCCTGACCACTGATCCTGTCAGCTAGGGATGATGGGAGTTGTAGTCCCAAAACATCTGGAGGGCCGAGTTTGCCTATGCCTGTCTTATTGGGTTGCCCCAGCACTCTGGGCAGCTTCCAACATGTATAAAAACACAATACAACATTAAACATTGAAAAAAACTTCCCTATACAGGATTGCCTTCAGATGGCTCGGGGGGTCGGATAAGTCCATACCCTTCAACATTTCTCCAATGAAAACAGGGACACCCTAAGAAAAACCGGGACATTCTGGGATCAAATCAGAAATCAGGATGGCTTCTGTATATCTGAGACTCTCCCTGAAAAATAGGGACACTTCCCAACTTGGCCAACATCTATCAAAATACATTTTACGGTAATGAAGTTTCCATTAACCATTATTAAGTTCCATTAAAAACCTGAAGAGAATTTAAGAAGCGAAGAAGCACAAAATGAAACATTTCGATCTAATGTATTAGGAATCGTAATTGATTTAATTATCTAATTTATACTAAAATTTTGCACAATCTGTGCAGGCCACTCATCTCCTCTGCTTTGCTGTACATTTCCTAGCAGAAACCAACAATCACAATTTCTGTTCGTCTCTCCTCCTCGCCACCTGCTACTAAAACAGCAAGCCACTGCAATCTACTTCTTTCTGCAACCCTCCGTTTGCTTGTTTGTGGAGAAGTCCACACATGCGAGAAACACAGTTCCCAAACAGAGAGTTATATATAAGGCTATTTACCACAATTGGTTGCTTCTCAATTATCTTAATAATTGACTTTGATTTTACATCAATGATGATTCATGTGGTCTTAAACTTAATGCCTGTTCCATTCAATAGCAAGCAACGAGGGGCATTTATATAACACATCTCTAATCTCGCAATTTAAAATAAAGAGTTCCATTCCCCAAGGTACTAAAAGGCACTATAATCGACCTCAGCAGTTTGGCTAGCCCACTTTAAGGATCCAATCGTGAAACAGGAGATGAGGAGAGAATAAACAAAAGCACAGCAGCCAGCCTGACAATTTTAGGTGCTGCTGGACTGCCAAGTGTATTATATTCTAACAACTGGAAACTTCCCTAAACATCCAAGGTAATGATGAAACACTTTAACGTCCACCCCACCTTTTCCTTGGCTTTAGCACAACAACTAAGATAGAGCACCACCAGAGGCATATTCCCAGCAGAAAAAGTGTCTGCTCTTGGCTGTTCAAATCCCATTCAAGTTCATTAGGATCTAAAGCGTAAACGTATCTCATTTTATTAAGCTATTTAAAGGAACAACCCAGTGAGGAGCACAAGGAATGAAATGAGGGTCCCATCTGCGCTAAGGGAACATCATGCCACCTTAAACAAGCATGGCTTCCCCCAAAGAATCCTGAAAGCTGTAGCCTCTTAAGGGAGCTGAGAGTTATTAGGAGACCCCTATATTCTTCACAGGGATACAAATGCCAGAGTTCCCTGTGGAAGAGAGATTGATTGCTAAATCACTCTGAGAACCCACTAGGTGCAAAAGGCAGTTCAGAACACTGACTCCTTCCCCTCCATGGAAGCATGCACAAATCTGTCAGTTTCAATTTCTTTCAGTTCTTCATTTTTGCAGTCCAGTTTTCCACATTTCTGCATAATAATAATAATAATAATAATAATAATAATAATAATAATAATAATGTATTATTTATACCCCGCCCATCTGGCTGGGTTTCCCCAGCCACTCTGGGCGGCTTCCAACTGAATATTAAAAACAGTACAGCATCAGACATTAAAAACATCCCTAAAGAGGGCTGCCTTCAGTTGTCTTTTAAAAGTAAAATAGTTGTTTATTGCTTTGACATTTGCTGGGAGGGTGTTCCACAGGGCAGGTGCCACTACCGAGAAGGCCCTCTGCCTGGTTCCCTGTAACCTTACTTCTCGCAATGAGGGAACCGCCAGAAGGCCCTCGGCGCTGGATCTCAGTGTCCGGGCTGAACGATGGGGGTGGAGACGCTCCTTCAGGTATACAGGAACGAGGCCATTTAGGGCTTTAAAGGTCAGCACCAACACTTTGAATTGTGCTCGGAAACGTACTGGGAGCCAATGCAGATCTCTCAGAACTGGTGTTATCTGGTCCCGGCGGCCACTCCCAGTCACCAGTCTAGCTGCCGCATTCTGGATTAATTGCAGTTTCCGGGTAACCTTCAAAGGTAGCCCCACGTAGTGCGCGTTGCAGTAGTCCAAGCGGGAGATAAATAGAGCATGCACCACTCTTGCAAGGCAGTCTGTGGGCAGGTAGGGTCTTAGCCTGCGTGCCAGGTGGAGCTGGTAGACAGCTGCCCTGGACACAGAATTAACCTGTGCCTCCATGGACAGCTGTGAGTCCAAAATGACTCCCAGGCTGCGCACCTGGTTCTTCAGGGGCACAGTTACCCCATTCAGGACCAGGGAATCCCCCACCCCCGCCCACCCCCTGTCCCCCCAAAACAGTACTTCTGTCTTGTCAGGATTCAATCTCAATCTGTTAGCTGCCATCCATCCTCCACCAGCCTCCAGGCACTCACACAGGACCTTCACCGCCTTCACTGGTTCTGATTTGAAAGAGAGGTAGAGCTGGGTGTCATCCGCATACTGATGAACACCCAGCCGAAACCCCCTGATGATCTCTCCCAGCGGCTTCATATAGATATTAAAAAGCATGGGGGAGAGGACAGAACCCTGAGGCACCAACATTAGTGTTGTTGTTGTTGTTTTAAAAAAAGTTCTCATTAAAAATAAATAAATGTTAGCATCTTAGTGCAAATCTCCTAATGTACATTTTTTGTAAGTAGTTTTGCCTAATATATGTATTTCTGCAAACAATTTCCTCTAATGCATTTCTATATGGTTTTACTAATATATTCATTTTATGCATACTTTACCCTATAATATACACATTATCCGGCTGGAGAACAGCATCATACAATTCAGGGAAGTGCAAATTTTGAAGGACAGGTTTCTTTTGCATCACAAATAGGAAGATTTGCATTAAAACCTGAAATCAAATTCCTTCCATATCCCCATCCCTGTAAGGGCGTTGCAGGGCGCACTATCATAGCCCTGTAGCCAACACAGTATAACAAGGGGAGAGAGCACACATATCAAAACGTTCAGCAAGAAGTCACTGAGCTATATTATAAGGGCCAATCCAATTCAGGGTTCGATCCAGCACTTTGCATTACAGGGGGTTGGACTAGATAAACCTTGGGGTTCCTTCGAACTCTACAACTCTGATTTTAAACAGCCCAGGACCTTGAACCAATCTGGGGTTCTTGCACAGTCATTCGGTTAGGAGGAAGGAGAGGAAATGTACATCTCCTTCCTCCCCATCCCAATTAATCCGGGCTTTAAACATGTAGTTGGGGAGTGGGAGAAGGTGAAATCAAGTTGCCCGCACACCTTATTTCCATCCCCCTGTCCTCATCACCATACTGCCCCCCTTTTGACAGCTCTAGATCACTCTGGGAGGACCTGATCTGACCTAAGGTGCTTCAGGGCTCCCTCAACTGAATCTGACCAATTCCCAAGTCAACCTGAAGCAGCCCAATTCAGTTCGTTATCTGGGCTTTGGACCTAGATGCAGGGATCAGCCTTATCTCTTACTACACCAAGATAACTGTGAGCACGCTAGAGAGCCAGTGGGAATTTGCTGAAGGGAAACATTGTTGGTGGGCACTCAGGACAAAGGAAAGCCCTGGGCACCACTATCCCAAACAACAGTTACATAAAAAAGAGAGATTTGTGCATAGACAACACCTTGTAGTCTCAACTCCCAGGACTATCAGAATGTTAAACAAAAAGTCTGCAGTTGCAGTCAACAGGGATGGAAAAATAAAACACTCCACAGAAAAAAAGGGAGCAAAAAAAACCCCCACCCCCAAATGTTCACTCCACAATAGATATTGACATGTGGAGGACGGACGCTACACTACTAGCAGCCACAAACTGTTTTCTCTTCCTCAGAACATGATGCAACTAGCATGACCTGAACCTGCTCAGCCTTGCCTTCCACAAAGAAGACATATGTGATGCATCCACTAAGCCAGGTCCACAGGTATAGCATTATATTCAACACAGCACTAAGCCGCTGGATCCATGAGCGCAGGGATTTCTCTTGGCACAGCAGAATATTTTCCTTCTTTCCTCCTACCTGTGCAACCTCTAAACCTGTCCTAACCCATCAGAGCAGATTTGGGGAACAGAATGAAAGGCGGTGATGGGGGGAGATGATCTTCATGGCACTAGTGCAAATCCTTGCCCTGTCCCAATTATATCACGGCCCCCTATCTGGCTGGTAGCCAGTTGCAAAGACCCATTCCACCAATCTAGTGTAATTATATTATCTACATTTTCAAAACAAAATTATGTGCTAAGAACTCAGGCTTCATCTAGATTAACAAACATATGAACTATGTGTGGGTTGTTTTTGGTTTTTTAATTAATGTGAGTCATTTCATAGCTTTTGATCCGTTTGTTAAGTCTTCCTTTCTAACTTTTAAGGCAAATCTTTTCCTTCCCACAAATGCATTATATAATTTTACTAAAGGCTCAAATGTTAAGTATCTATATTTTCTGCTACAAAACCCAGAATGAGGGCAGAGGGAGGGGACATGGCTTTTGGCCAGTAAGCTGCATATTTTAATTCTCCGCCCTATAAATTATTATTACAGAAATGAAAGAGGAATCACAAACGTTTTCTTCATCAACATTTTAAAGTAACTACAATGTGTTATACTTTGTAGCTCTGATTTTGCTGTTGTTGCAACAACAATGGCAGTATTAACTGTGAATGCAGTTGTGAATAGGTCTGTTGATGTTATGGCTTCACAGGAAGATATATTCTGTGACCTTTGTGACTGCACCAATGCCACCTACCCCTACCTGCCAGCCCCTTTGCCAACGCCCCTTCCCCCACACCTGGCCAACTCTTCCTCCTTTTACACCTCGCCTGACCAACCACTTCACAGCTTGCCCCAACCCTTTTTAAAGGACATTGAGAGGCACTCCAGAGAGCAGAAGTGCTCCCAACTCTCCTTTGAATGCCACTGAGCCACTGTTTAATGGGGGAAGAACTTACCTAAACTTGTACGAGTAGATAAATGAGACTGGTCTGGTGCAGACAGTTCCTTAACCCCTAATTCCTGTCTACCCCAATTCTGTTGCCAGTCTCTCTACAGTTCACCTCAAACTCCCCCATCCCCTCACAGCTCACCCATAACTTCCCCATTGTAGGGATGTTGATGGCGCTGTGGTCTAAACCACTGAGCCTCTTGGACTTGCCAATTGGAAGGTCGGCGGTTCGAATCCCTGCAACAGAGTGAGCTCCCATTGCTCTGTCCCTGTTCCTGCCAACCTAGCAGTTCGAAAGCACGTCAAAGTGCAAGTAGATAAATACCGTATTTTTCGCACTATAGGACACACTTTTTCCCCTCCAAAAATGAAGGGGAAATGTGTGTGCGTCCTATGGTGTGAATGCAGGCTTTCGCTGAAGCCTGGAGAGCGAGAGGGGTCAGTGCGCACCGACCCCTCTCGCTCTCCAGGCTTCAGGAGAGCCCCACCGCCAGCCCCACAAGCTCGGGGGACAGCGGGAGAGGCGCAGCGCGCCCGCTGTCCCCCGACTTGGCTAGAAGGCTGGCGGGGGGAGAAGCCTGCTCCTCCCCGTCGCCAGCCCCGCAAACTCGGGAGACAGCGGCAGGGGCGCAGCGCGCCCTTCCCGCTGTCCCCCGACTTGGCTAGAAGGCTGGCGGGGGGAGAAGCCTGCTCCTCCCCGTCGCCAGCCCCGCAAACTCGGGACACAGCGGCAGGGGCGCAGCGCGCCCTTCCCGCTGTCCCCCGACTTGGTTAGAAGGCTGGCCCAGCCCCGCAAACTCGGGGGACAGCGGGAGAGGCGCAGCGCGCCATCCCGCTGTCTCCCGACATGGTTTGGAGGCTGGCGGAGGGCTTCCTCCTCCCCCAGCCCCGTAAGCTCCCAGAGCGATGCCAAAGCTGCGCGCAGCTTCGGCATGGCTCTGGGTCCCGTTCTGGGGGAGGGGGAAGCTCGGGCTTTCCCCGCCCCAGCCCCGCGCCTGGCGGGGTTGGGAATAATTTTTTTTTGCCTTTATTTTCCCCCCAAATCTAGGTGCGTCCTATGGACCGGTGCATCCAATAGTGCGAAAAATACGGTAGGTACCGCTCCAGCAGGAAGGTAAATGGTGTTTCCGTGCACTCTGGTTTCTGTCACGGTGTTCCATTGCGCCAGAAGCGGTTTAGTCATGCTGGCCACATGACCCAGAAAGCTGACTGTGGATGAACGCTGGCTTCCTCAACCTGAATGCAAGATGAGTGCCGTGACCCCATAGTTGCCATTGACTGGACTTAACCATCTAGGGGTCCTTTAACTTCCCCATTCCCCACAGCACACCCCAAATTCCTCCTCCACCACCCCATCCCTTCAACACTTGCCCTGATTCAACAATCCCACCGTCACTGCCACTGTTCATGGGCAAGACAGGAATGAAGAAGAGAAAGCTTTTTCACTATCTTCCACTCTGCCACTACCACCACCATTGGCAAACAGGTCATGATGGGGAGGAGGAAGTTTCCCTCAGCAACCATGGCCTCCGGCAGCAACAAGGAGAGAACAGTGAAGCTTGCAAAATCTGCCCCTTGGTGTTCTGCCCAACCCCTTTGGCTACCTTCTACTTGACCTCAATGTCCCCTTGCCTGCTGGAGCAGCTCCCCAGCACCATTCTGCATTGTTGCCACTAACACTGCTGAGGCTGAAAGAGTTGCATCAGTGTTGGGTCTGCAGCGGCAGCGAAGCAGGGTGGTTTCTAGGGGCCTGCAGCAGCCTGTCATGTCTGTTCCTCTGTGACTAGTTTGGGTCGCCTGCCGCTTGCTCACCCACCTCCAAGAAACACCTGCCTGCTGTTCTGCCACCATGACACAGCTGGTGTGCCCTCCTGCTGGTGGCCATGCAAACTGGAGTTTGACAACCAGTGCTTTTTTTCTTGGGGGGACGCAGGGGTACGCATACCCCTAAACATTTTGTGAATCTAAGTTTGGCCTCGTTGAGGGGAAGTATTTTAATATGAGTAGGAAAATGAGAGCACCCCTAAACATTTTGGTTAGAAAAAAAGCACTGGCGACAACTATTCTTCTTCTTTTTACAAATAAATATGATATAGTAAGATATTAAAAAGTTACATGAGAAGAAATGAACTTACTTTGGGGTTTTATTTCGTGAAGAGGCTTTTTATCTAAAAAGAGGAAGTGAGAGAGAAGAGAAAGAGAGAAAGTTGCACTTAATAAATGCACAAGGAATGCATTTCCTAGAACACTTTCTGTCCAGCTCTACAAATGAAATATTTTCTCCTTGGCAACTGACAATAACCATTTTTATGTTATCTCTCTCCCCTCCCTTCTCCCGGACATATAAATTCCCTTCTGTTTCTTTCATACTAAAAATAAACTACTTAAAGTGTTTGGGGGAGGGAAGGAGGGTAATTATCAATTTTTAAATTTCTGCTCAAATGTCCAGATGCACACAAGGACAATTGCAATTCCAGTCAATAAGATTTGTGACACTGATTTCAACAGGATGCAGTTTCTATCCTTATCTGCCCCCAGACATGTATGGACGAATCTGAGAAGAGTGCAATAGAAAGGATATAATTTAAGCTGGCATTCTGCCTTGGGAGATGCTTTAGCTGGTAAAGTGAAATATTCTTTTCCATTGGAATTATTCCACCAAACAGAATTTCCAAGCTCTCACGAGCACCTCTTCCAGATACTACTAATTCTACGCTAGATGCAAAGGAAAACAGAGCAGTCTATCTAATCCAGTAAATTAGCTGCTACTGGATGAAAGCAGAGACTGCGTTCAGACGATGGTTTCTGAAAAACAATGGGTGCAAATTTGCTCTTGATATTAAAGTGGCCCTAGGCCCTAGAGGTGATGACTTGAGAAGTGTACAGAAAAGGAGAGAGTAGGGAAAATCTCACTGTGGGAGGCAGAAAACAAGTAAAAAGACACTTTCCTCTAACATATGCTTGCTTATACACATTGTATGGTTGGAGAACCACACCACAAGATCTGAAGAAGTGTGAATGTTGAAGGATAATTGTGTTTCAGCTCGCATATTGTTTCAAAAACTGGGAATTGGGTAGTTTCTCATTAAAATGCAAATAAATAAAGAAATGTCAAATTGTTTTGACATTGGATATTCTTTGGAGCCCTAGAATATTCTTCAAGACAGAAGCCAACTCCGAGGGACTGTGGGTACTTTGGCTCCCACAATAAAATATTTGAGGGCTTAGCCCCTCCCCCGCTGATGGGCATTTCCATTCAAATGGTGTCTGTGTGCTGAGTCATGTGATTGATTATGCGGGGCAGGGCTTACCTGGGCCCCCACAATATTTTATTCAAGTAGGCACCCCTGTTCTCCAAAAGACCACAAATACAATGCTCTTTTCAAGCATCCTGGCTAAGAAGCCAACAAGATGCCCATGGGAAGCCCAAAAGTAAGACCTGAGAGCAACAGCAATTTCCCTGTTTGTGATCCCCAGCAAGTGGTATTCACAGGCATACTGCTCGGGGAGGCAGAACATAGTCATCATGGCTAGTAGCCACAGACAGCCTTAACGTCCATGCATTTGTCTAATCCTCTTTTAAAGTCACACAAGTTAGTGGACATTATGAGTTTCTGTTCAGAATATGGCTGCTTGCAAAAATCCTGCATGACTACTGTACAATCCCTGCACATTCAAACTGACTGAAGTTCATCCATGCAAGGCCTTAAAATCTGCCCTGGAAGCTGCTATCGTGTTCTGAAACCTGCCACTCCTATATGAAGTGTGCCTGCCACAAGTACATGCAGGTTGTCTTGCCTGTTATGTGTAAATAATTTCAGGCAAAGCAAGGATTTTGAACCAGTATGTACGGCTTCTATTGAAGTTCAGAGTCTATGGTGGTTGCTAGTGCATCACACACAGAGAAATAGGACAAATATCTGCTTAAATTTGCACATGCTCATTTATGCACAGATGCAAATTTAGGACTTCCGGGGTTGGCGCGATCCGGGAATGGCGGATTCCCTCCGAGCTCCGGAGGGAATCGGCTCAGCAGGGGACGGGTCTTTGCCGTGCCGGCGACACGGGGACCCTTAAAACCGCAGGCGCGGAGCCTGCGGACTGAAGACTCGGCGGGTGCCTTAAGCGCCCCCCCTGATCCGCGAAGAGCCTTTTTAAAGGCTGCGGAAGGGATACGGGGGTGGCGTGGCACTGAGAGTCCATCGCTACCCCAGCTGAGCGAAGCCGTGAGCCATGACCGAAGAGCGCTGACTTCCTTCCTTGAAATTCGGCTGAAAAAAGCAACCCGTGAGTAAATGGAAATTGGATTTTAAGAATTTTCTGCCTGAATTAGAGACGATCGGGGGGGGGTGTGCTAAAAGGAAGTCCGCACCCCCACCTTGCAGACGAGTTAAAGCAACGACGTAAGAACTAAGCTGGAGAGCCTGCCCTGTAAAGGGTGAGTTTAAAAAGGATATTGACTTCCAAGATTGGCAAAAAGAGCAATTTTGTGCAGGAGAGTGGAGTTTTGGAAGTTCCTTTCTTTGTTGTAAACAACCCTCCCCCCGGGCCCGGGAGCGTCCTATTTTGGAGCCTGTAAGCATAGAATTTGACAGCTGTCAAAGCTGTCAAATATACAGTTTACAGGAAAAAACTGTTACTTAAGATCCCTCTGGATTAAAAGGTGTTACAATTGAACTTAGATTGTTGGAAACAAAGTAATAAAAATAAGAAAGAGGACTGTTGGAGAGAGTAACGTTATAGAATCAGATTCCCTCTAGGGGGAATTCTGTGGAATTACAATGGCTGTGGATGGAAAGGTACTGGCCGAAATCGAAAGGATGTTCTCACTGGTGGGAACCTTACAAGAGCATATCTCAGAAATGAGTAAACATATAATGACCTTCACTACAGAAACAAGTAATCCTGCTGACTGTAAGGAGGATTGGAATGAGAAAAAACCCACAGCTGAACTTCAAGTGACAATTAAAGAGAAGGAGACAAAACAAGAGAAAGGGAAAGTAAAGCTGGAAGATACTAACCAGAATTTGACATCTGTGGAATACAAGCAAGGAGACTATTGGATTAAACCTACAACAAATCTACGAAAGATGCAACAGACGAAAGTGGAGGCCCTGGAAGCTTATGGAATCCAAGAATTTAAAATAAAGAAATACAATTGGGGCCTCCACATTGACTCTGACTTTGACTTGGACTATGACTTTGACTTTGACTACGATCTGAAAGATCCATGCCTTGTGGAAATTCCTCAGCAGTTGTATGTAAGAGACTATGGATGGATTGTGATAGAGCTCTTTCGGGATTTGATGACAGACATAAAGGATTACCAACAAGACCGGCGGAGAGGGACTGTGAGAGACGGGAGAGCCTCGGACGTGAGGAATCCAGGCTAAGAACTGATATTTTGGACATACATTGGGAAGGGACGCAAATCGGGGATGGGAGGGAGGGAAAGATGTAATTTTAACAACACTCAGGATAATGGAAATTAATTAACATGGCTGATATGAAAGACAAAATGGAAAATCGATGGAAGAGAACTGAGATCCAACTTAGAACAATCATTTTTTTTTTTAATAAAAGGGCTATTGAGATGGTTAAGATTATGAGAAAACAATAATTTGCTGATATAAATTTGGGAATAGGGATGCAAGGGAGGGGGTGGGGGGAAGTCAGAGACTAGGGTTATGAAAATAAGTTTTTTCGTTTTTGAAATTTTATACCTTTTTTGTTTTTGTGTTTTTTTCTGTCTGTCTGTTTTTTCTGTTTGTGTGTCTATAAAAAATGTGAAAACCCAATAAAAATTTTATATAAAAAAAAGGAATGCCTACTATAATTTAAATCGGGGGTGGGGAACCTCGGGCCCAGAGTGTTGAACTTCTTCTTCAGCATAGAGTGTGTGCAGTGAATGGAGCGCAGATATAAACAGCTGTCCACAATATCTTTTCTTTGTTTGTTATGTTTTTCGAAAATAAAACTAATGCTTCAAACCATCACTCACCAGCCAGCTTACAAGACCAGCCAGCTTACAAGACATTTGACCAAATTAAATACAATTTCAATTAACCAATTATCCTATCACATCCCTTCCTGCATCCGGTGCAGAAAATAACTCCCCTTTTAATTAGACAAAAAGTTGAGAGACCACAGGTGTGCAGCTAAGTAGGTCAAACTGCAAACATACACCTCTGAAGCCCACCTTGTTCCTGAGTAGAATTATTGACCACTTTAAGATAATGAAAAACCAACACAAATGTACCCTCCTGTCAGGCTGTCTGTCATAGAGGCAGCTGAGGGAATTATGTTCTTTCAGGAGAGAGTAGACCTTCCCCTTCATCCTTAATTGGCTGGATATCACATCATCATAGGGGTGGGGAAATAACAAGTCAAGGGGCTTGTCATTCTGCTAGTCTGGGCTGGAGTTGGATGCTAGAGAGACTTGATTGGCTCTATGAGCTGAATCCAAGGCCCTGGAAGTCTAATGGAGAAGCAAAGTTTGTTGGTCTGCTGTGAGCCCTTCCATCTTGCACTCAGGTTGTATGTATGAGCAAATAAAACCATATATCCTAAAGAAACCAGAGTCGTCAATGACATTCATTCCAAAAAAGCTGAACCCTGGGTAGGCATCGGCACCCCTGGAGTCTCTCGCTGTTCAGAGATTTGGGTGTAGCAACAGAAATGGACCACTTCGGGCATACAGTGGTACCTTGGTTCTCAAACGCCTTGGTTCCCAAACATCAAAAACCCAGAAGTAAGTGTTGCAGTTTTCAAATGTTTTTCGGAAGCCAAACGTCCGATGCGGTTGTCGGCTATTGTTTCCGGGGTGCCTGCACCAATCGGAAGCTGTGCCTAGGTTTTCGAACATTTCAGAAGTCAAACGGACTTCTGGAACGGATTAAGTTTGGTGCTTTTGTTTTTGCTATTTATTTTGCGTTTTTTTGTTTTGAGGCTTTTTCAATTAATTTGTTTTTGTGGCTGTGTGGAACCCAGTTCAGCTACGGATTGATTGTGTGACTGCAGAAATGGATAAAAGCCCCCCATCCAAACAATGACTATCATCAGTGCAGGTAAGAATTTTTATTTTATTTTATATTTTTATTATCTACAATACTTATTTATTTTATAGTACAGTACATTGATTGAGATGGGCGCACAAACCCCAGAGTCTGTCAAGACTGGCCCGTTCGGGCAGGGGTACCTTTACCTTTACCTTTACATTGATTATTGCTTTTATTTTGTGGATCAATAGCAAAATTCATGTTAAATTGCTCTTTTAGGGGTTGTTTTTAAAGGTCCGGAATGGGTTAATCCATTTTGCATTACTTTCTATGGGAAAGCATGCCTTGGTTTTGGAATGCTTGGTTTTAGAACAGACTTCCAGAACGGATTAAGTTTGAGAATCAAGCTACCACTGTACATAGAAGGGTTTAAGCCTCCACTTCATGTTACCACACATAGAGATTAATACCAGCAAGAAATATATACTTAGTAGTGATGGTGGAAACAACTGCAACATTCTACCCGAATTTTTTCTGATAACATCATCATAGAAATAGATGCTGTTTCCTGGTACACATCTCTGCACTGAACACTCTGCTTCACACTTATGCTTTTCTGTCACTCACTAACCGCCGCTCCAAGGTGTAAACTAGCCCACAGACTCATACATAATGCATTGCAGATAATTAGCTTGCAGTCTCTTGAGGAAGAATTACATGTTAGAAGCAAGCCCTGATGGCTGCTTAAAAAAAAAAAAAGATATAGCAAAGTAGGTTCAAGAAGGGGGTGAATTTCAGCAAAGAAGCAGTAGGTGGGAAGGGTGATTTTAAAACGTGCATCTTCATTAAAGCATTGGAAAACAGCGCCTAAGTATAAATGCGGACTATTTGCATTGAAGCATGTTGTCACAATATTTGAAAATCACCACAGAACAAATAATTTAAATCATTGTGGCGAATTAAATTCATGAGCAATATTTGTAAATCTATTTGCTTTGGCTTGCAAGAATTCATAATACAGGAAATCCAGTTCTGGACAAATGAGTCGGAATGTGGTATTCAACCAGGCCCCCCTCTTCATTAATAGCTCTTTTCAGATGTTTATATTGCTTGTAAAGCAAAGGGGGTGTAGGACTGAGTATATTACTCTATCCCCCTCCCCACCCAATAGCCCTCCTTGACTTGGAGGTAGGGCTGGGTGACTCTCAATTTTTGTATCTCTCAGTTTCTCATTTTTTCCAATTTCAGTTTTCCATATTTCCACCTCAGTTTTCCATATTTCCACCTTAGTGATTTTTTAAATTTAACATCCTCATAAAAATTCACCAGCATTTTAGCACGAATTTATCCTGATATAAAGACTTTTGTAGGCAATTTTGCCTAATATACACATTTTCCCAAAATACTTCCTCCAAATACAATGCATTTTTTTGCATGCAATTCCCACTGATATATACCTTCCTATGCATACTTTACCCTAATATATGCATTTTTTGTGCTGCAAAACTACACTGAAGATTTTGGATGTGTGTGATATTTGAAGGATGGCTATGTCCCAGTTCATTTCAGGAAGGGCAAAGCAGGTAGGTTCACCTTTAAATACAAATTGAATCAAATTTATTCCCCATGCTTATTTGGAGGGCAATCTTCCAAAGGGAGGCTCACCCCCACCCCCCATTCCAGAATCCTGGCCGTTCTAAAATGTATTAGGATCCTCCATAAGTACAGGAACTCTCCTACTTCAGACATCCGCCTGCCAGTTTGTGGAGGACAATGCAAGCAGTGTCAGAAAGCAAAACTTGCACACTTCTCCCCACATCCTCACTTGTATTTGATTCAAATTTAGTGTGAATACCTGAAAAAGGCTTGCAGGGGACATTTGTGTGCTTTTCTCACCCATTCTGAAACAGAGGGGACCAAGATTGTTTCTGGTATTTTGCATACCAAATACTAGTATGTGTGCATATATTTCTCATTTACCCTTGCCTTCCTTTCCTTCTTCTTCCTCTGTTGGGGTATGTGTGTGTGTGTATAATATATGTGTGTGTGTGTAATATATTATACACACACACATAGAGGAACACACATAGAGGAACGCCCTTGTGGCAGGGACTCATCAAACCACTTTTTAAAAACCAAGTAGATGATTCTGTATAAGCAAACAAGTACAGTGGTACCTCTGAGGTCTGTCCTTAACCTGAATCCGTTCTTAACCTGAGGTACCACTTTAGCTAATGGGGCTTCCCACTGCCGCCCTGCCGCCACTGCTAGATTTCTGTTTTCATCCTGAAGTAAAGTTCTTAACCCGAGGTACTACTTTCGGGTTAGCGGAGTCTGTTACCTGAAGTGTTTGTAACCAGAGTTGCCACTGTGTTAGTGGCTGCAAAAAATGCAAGAATCAACTATTAGTTGATATATCTACTTAGAAGTAGATATGGATGTGATGACAATCTTATTCCAGGTGCAGAACAATCATGGGCCTATTTATTGAGGAATAAGGCAAAGGTAAAGGGACGCGGATGGTGCTGTGGGTTAAACCACTGATCCTAGGGCTTGCCGATCAGAAGGTCGGCGGTTAGAATCCCCTCAATGGGGTGAGTTCCCTTTGCTCGGTCCCTGTTCCTGTTAACCTAGCAGTTCGAAAGCACGAAGTGCAAGTAGACAAATAGATACCACTCCAGTGGGAAGGTAAACGGCGTTTCCATGCGCTGCTCTGGTTCAGCAGAAGCGGCTTAGTCATGCTGGCCACATGACCCGGAAGCTGTACACCAGCTCCCTCGGCCAGTAAAATGAGATGAGCACTGCAACCCCAGAGTTTTCTGCGACTGGACCTAATGGTCAGGGGTCCCTTTACATTTAAGGCAAAGGTAAAGGGACCCCTGACAGTTAAGTCCAGTTGTGAACGACTCTGGGGTTGCGGTGCTCATCTCACTTTACAGTCCGAGGGAGCTGGCGTTTGTGCACTTCCGCAGCCGGCGTACAGCTTCCAGGTCATGTGGCCAGCATGACTAAGCCGCTTCTGGCAAAACCAGAGCAGCGCACAGAAATGCCATTTATCTTCCCGCCGGAGTGGTACCTATTTATGTGCTTGCACTGTGTGCTTTCAAACTGCTAGGTTGGCAGGAGCAGGGACCAAAAAACAGGAGCTCACCCCGTCGCGAGGATTCAAACCACCGATCTTCTGATTGGCAAGCCCAAGTGGCACTGTGGTTTAACACACAGTGCCACCCGCATCCACCCGCGTCCTGAAAGGGAGGGTGAAACGGATTATAGAGATGAGGTGGAGCAGCTGACAGAGTGGTGCAGAGCTAACAACTTGCTCATAAATACAAGGAAGACAAAGGAGCTTGTGGTGGACTTCAGGAGAGAGAAGAGCAACGTCCAGCCACTTTTGATTGATGGGGTCTGTGTGGAGAGGGTAACAACGTTCAGATTTCTGGGCATTGAATTACAAGAGGATCTGTCCTGGAGTGTCAACACAAGGGGGCTTGTGAAGAAGGCACAGCAGAGACTGTACTTTTTGAGAATACTAAGGAAAAACCATCTTCCGCAGAAACTGCTGCTTGCCTTCTATCACTGTGCCATTGAGAGCGTGCTCACTTATGGCTTATGTGTGTGGTACGGAAGCTGTACTGCCCAGGACAGGATGGGGTTGTGCAGGGTTGTTAAGGCAGCAGAGAGCATTGTTGGCTGCCCACTCTCCACCTTAGAGCAGATTTATGCCACAAGGTGCCATAGGAAGGCACTGGACATAGTAAAAGATCCATCGCATCCTGGTCACTGTCTCTTCGAGCTGTCTCTTGCCATCGGGACGGAGATACAGGTCGATGAAGACAAGAACGAGTCGTCTTAAGAACAGCTTCTTCTCCAGAGTGATCTCGGCCCTGAATGGGAAGCCCGGACTTTGAAAGTCATTGAATCTCCCTTGCTGTATTATATTGTATTGTTTAATTAGTGTTTTTATGGAGCAGTCAAGTAATTTCGTTGTCCCCGAAGGGGGCAATGACAATAAAAATATTCTTATTCTTATTAAGGATTAACTCTATTTAATTCAATGATATTTGCTTCCAAGAAAGTATGTTCAGGAACCCCTGTCTTGAAGGGTTCCAAAATGTAGGGGAAAGTCTGCGTGCAATGCCTACAACCACACCTAACAGGTGGGTGTTAGGGGCAGGTCTAGAATCACGGATATGCTAACTCACTTTATTTATGACTCCCCTTCACATGACGCATGCATAAGAGAGACTCCTTTAGGAGGGAAGATGAATCTACATCTTTTCTTGCCGATTTCCCTACTGCTTACTAATACACAATTCTATTTCTTTTTAAAAAAAGTTTGAACACTAATTCAGCCCTTCACTTATTTTTGAAGAGACCCAGGAAAAAAACCACACACACACACAACGCAGTGAAATGTGGTATCCAAGCTCTCCCTTAAGCAGTGGGAGACTGCACTGTGCTTTTAATGCATGCTTATGCCATAATTGTCTGTTTGATGTTTGAACACCTGCTCAACCCCTCCCCCCCCCCATTTACAGGAAACGTGTCTGGAAAAATGCAAAATGAAAGGTAACACAATATCTGCTTTGAAGACTGAGGCACTGGAAGGGGGGGGGGGAGCGATGACACATGTTCTACATGTAGCGTTGCATTTCAAGTATGCACACCAGCTTGACCCAAGTGCCTTCTTCCAAGGAAGCCAGAAAGGAATTCTTCCCTTCAAGATTGAAATGTCAGAATGAAAGCTGCTGTGCATATTGAGGACAAACTTCTATCATTAAGGGCACAGCAGGAAAGGGGCAAAATACATTCTAATAAGATACCTGCAATGAGATTTCTCAAACGTTCTATAAAGACGCTACCCACTCACTGATACAAATTGCAGGGCAATGGTTTTTTTGAATTTTTTTTCCATTTCAAAAAAAAAGAAAAAATAATCCCCCCCCCCCATTTCTTAGGTTGGGAGAGCCAACATGGTGGTGCCCTCCGGATGTTGTTGGACTACTGTTCCTGCTCTGGCATCTGGAGCGGCGCACATGCTGTGCACCCAGGAGTGGAGCTATAATAATAATAATTAATTTTATTTATACCCCGCCCTCCTCAGCCAAGACCGGTCTCAGGACGGCTAACACCAGGTATAAAACAATTGACTGAAATACAACTTAAAAACAAGATTAAAATACAACATTAAAACGCAGCCTCATTTCAGTAGGAACTCAAATCAAGTACTTTTTTGGGGATGAAAACGTCAAGTCTTCACCAAGGCCAACTATCCAGACTGGTCCTACATGGACCAGGAAAAAAATGGCACCTGGGGCACCCCGCCCCCACAGCACCCCCTTCCTCCACCAGTATCTAGGCAGCAAAGATCAAGGATGCAGGAAACTGTAGTCCAAAAACTGGGGGGGGGGCATTGACTACTCCATTCTCTTTGCTGGTGTTGTGTTCCAGAGTTCAGCCCATCAATCCTTAAAACACTTGCAGGAGGGGGCAGGTTATAAACAAACAAGCATGGACTGGACTGTGCTGTGCTGATGGGGGCAGGGGGTTGAATCCAGCCAGATGCAGAGAGAAAGAGGTGAGGTTCAGCAATCCATACAGAGAAATGACAACCTGTTTGGGGTTCCTTGGGGCAGGGCAGCAGTAAGGAACACAGAAAACTGCTTTGTACTGAGTTCGGGCATTGGTGCATCTAGCTCAATAATTCCAGCTCTTTAGATTCTTCTTCTTTGGTGATCACTCGTAGCCGAGTAAGATTGTCTTCCATGAACACGGTTTTAACAATGAGTCCGTAGGTGACTGTGGAGGCTAATTCTGGATCCACACATCCTTCTACTGTGGGGACATTGGTTTCCAGGCAGGAGTTGATCACGGTGTGGATTTGCCAAGCGTGCCTTCCTCTTAGTTTCTCCCTTTCATTCTGTGTTTGAGTGTCTTCAAAGCCCATGACACCTTTGGTAAAGGCTGTTCTCCAACTGGAGCACTCAAAGGCAAGTGTTTCCCAATTGTTGGTGTTTATATTACATTTTCTTTAAAAAATTGCCTTGAGAGAGTCTTTAAACCTCTTTTGTTGACCACCAGCATTACGCTTTCCATTTTTAACTTTGGAATAGAGTAGATGCTTTGGAAGCTCTTTAGATTAGATTCCTCCCAGCCCTTCTCAGAGATGCTGGCGATTGAAAACAGGTACTTTGCCGCTGAGCTGCAGATCATCCCTGTACCCTTCTCCCTATAATTTACACTATTTATTTATTTTAACAAAAAGTGGGGAAGTCTTCACAAGTCCCTTACTCTCAAGGCTCCATAACTCTGCTCAGGTGACTCAGGACAGCCTCAGTGGCACTCTGTACCTGTCCAGGTGCCCCACAGCCTCAGCATGTGACCATCACCCTCAAAGGTGCCGAAGGACACCTTTCCACCAAAAGTGACCAAATGAACAGTGAACCTACCTTATCCACTCCCCCCTCCTTTCTCATTCTCCCTCTTCTTTTAACTAGACCAGGTAGCAAAAGCCTGTCCAGTCTCTGAGTAGACCGGAACAACTGTCAGCCATGCACTGCCAACACAAAGTTTGAACAAGGAAGTTGGGGAAGAAACTCTGCTTCTGAATGACAGAACTGGTTCACATATGTTTTTGGCCTCACGAAAGGAACAGCGTTAGCAAGTTGTGCCTGCAAAAAAATAGCCTCAGAGATTACTTTTCTGAAGCTTTGCACTACGTTTCCTTCACAATTCCCCATGGGGAAAATCAGAGCTGGAAAGGCACATATTGAAACAAGAAGGAAAGGGGAGATAGAGAGGTGGAGAAAAGGAACCAAGACAGGATAATTGCACCAATTCCTACCAGCTGAGAAAGCAAAAATAAACATGGGGAGCCTGAAGATTATTTGACGTATACATATAGTGTGACACACAAAGGAGTAAAGGGAAATGGGAACTTGAGAAATTTTATTTCTGTAAATTTCAGTACAAACTGGTCTGATCCACACCTGTGGACTAATGCATGGATCACAATATTGATCCTTCAGATTCTACAATTCTCCAAAATGAGCATTCTTGGCTAATGAGTCATCTTGGCTAAGAAATAATAATACCAAAATGTACTGCAAAATGCTAACTTTAGAATAAAATGGGTATTTGCCTACGAATATCTGTGCTTTTATTTTTAAAAAATAATCACAGATTACCACAGAAAGGGGACACAATGGACTAATGAACAAGCACATGTCAAACTGACATAGACTGAAAATAGACTGCTCCATTTTCCAGAAAAAAATATATATACCGTAATTCACATAGTTGAGAAAACATATTCACTTAATATTTCATTCTGATTGAACAAAGAGAGGTAGATTGGTGTTCTGGATAAAATGCATATTCCTAGTTCAGATAAAGGACAGTAACATTGGCCAGACATGGGGAGCCTGTGATGATCTCAGCTTTATTCTTGTTTTCCACTGTTCTCCTGCAAGGGCTCGCTCTCCTTCACAAGAAGGGGAGCACTGGAGCTGATAATATCTCTTAAAAAAACAACAACTAGAAGCAAGTGGATACAATGACAAGTATGTATGAATGCAGGCGTAATGGCTCAGATTCCACTACCATGGTTTCAGAATGGAAGAGTGGCAGTTTTGTTCAGGTGCATGGACATAAACTCAGTGGTCTTACCAGCCCAAAGTTTCAAGACTTGATGGACAAAGTTCCAACTCCAAAGAGTATTGGTCTTTTGATGCTTTCCAAAACAAACTGCAATTATTTCAAAACGCAGTCACCAGGATGCCGCTAGGAGCAAAGCTGCCTCACCGCACTGTTGACTCATGTTAAGTTTGTGGTCCACTAGGACCCCTAGATCCTTTTCACATTTACCGTTGTCAGAAATAAACACAACTACTTTCTACATTCGTGTCTCTTGGCAAAAAGGGGAAAAAATATTTCCTTGACTCTAGGAGAGATGACTAGCTACAGGATCTCCAAAGCACAAAGTTTTCATTTTTTATTTCATTTTATTATTATTTTTTGCTTTGCTATGTTCCCAGCAGTGCATCCTTAACTTGGATCTTGATACAACACTAATCCTTTTGGAAAGAAATCTGCTATTTGAGCTTGTGTCTAGCAGCACAACTGGACAAAAGTCAAGGTTTTGTTTTCTACAAGCTTAAGCAAAAGGCAACATTTGAAGCCGCCCCTGTCTCAAGGACCTTCTGCTCTATCTGATGGGATTTAAACGCAAGCTTTTCACTAAAGCTAGTGGCTACATGAGGAGCAGATGCCTGTAACCAAACAAACAGTACACTAATAGGGGAGAAGATAGGAAGGGAAATGCCTAGGATCACCTTGTGTAATATAGTTTCAATCAGCTGCAGAGCTGAGTTAAAGCACCCAAACACAAAGGCCTCACTTTAGAGACTAGCCTGGGGGAATGTTGGTTTTCGAGTATGTGAGATGTGTTGCCATCAACAATCCTCTTTTTGCATTTTAGTTTCTTTCAGTTTGGACATTCTACTGCAGTTCAGCTGCCACCAAACACTACCCAATTTGTCTCACTGTCCCATTATTTCATGCAATTTACACAAGTTAAAGTTAATTAACAATTTAATAGTTTCCACACCTTTAAATTCAATGCAAAGGAAATGCAGTTCAAATGACGGACAAAATGCCATTGATTACATATCATTTGCAGACTGAAAACAACAATGAACGCCAGTCGGCATTGATTTCTGTTCTGGACATGGGATGAATAAATGAACATTGGTAATTTCCACTTCTTCTTCCATTTCCATTGGATTTCATGCCCCTGAAGATTTCCCATGAGGAAATGCAGCCCTCAGGCTGAAAATCATTCCACCTTCCTGGCTAGGGCACCATCTGGTCTAGGACTAGGGCTGTGAGGAAAGACATGAAAATGAACTTCCAGAAGCTCCAGCAGCCTGCCTGACAGTGGGTTCCTCATCAGGACCAGCAAATGCAGAACAATTTGTGCAAGATAAATGCAAGGAATCAGAATCTGAGTTACTCTGTCACAAAAACATGGTTTTTCCAGAACTGTAAAATATTAACAAGTACGGATCCAAACATTATACCGCTTAAATGAAAGTGAGGTTCTCGGTGGCAGCATTTGCTGTGATTGTTCTGTCCAGCTGTGAGCAAGTATTTGGTTTATGGCTGGCCACAGTTTTTTTGGTCTTTCATCCCACAAGCAGCAAGTAGCTTTTACCCAGCAGTTTAAAAGGAAACTAGGCCAAATGGAATGTGTCCAGAGGAGGATTGGGAAGGAGATCAAGTCCTATGAGGAATGGTTGAAGGAGTTGGGCATGCTTGCCCCAGGGAAGAGACAATATGATGGCCATCTTCAAATATCTGAAAGGCTGCCACCTAAGTGATGGATCAATTTTTGTTTTCTTTTGCTCCAGAGGAAAGGACACAAACCACTGAGTTTTAATTTCCAAGAAAGGGGATTTTGAGTCAACATTAGGAAGAAACTTCCTGGTGGAATGAACTGCTTTAACAGTGGAACAGATAAAAGGTGATAGACTCTTGTTTGCTAAACAGTCTGGGTGGCTATCTTTAAGGTGTGTAGTAGCAGTGGATTTCCAGCATCAGCAGGTGACTGGATGAGATGACATTTGAGGTCTCTTCCATCTCTATGACTGTGTGATGCATTTTAGCTAACATGCATAGTGCAAAAATACACATAGAAATACAGGGGTTTACCTAATGAGTACCCATAGCAAAGAGTTCATTTCTTGCACAGCAAGACAATCAAGCAGAAAACAGCATGATGGATTCATAGGAACAGAACTCAATAGATGTTCACAGGTCTGTACACCAAGGAGTCTCACTCTACAAGAACAATCATTGCTTGAAAGGGTTTAGTAACCTCTGCCCTGCAGGCCTATTTAGGCCTGGTATGAGTTCCAACTTAGCCTGCAAAGCCGTTTTCTCAAAACCACATCCACTTACCCCACACCTGACTTCACATGTGATGTCAGGCATGCGGCAGATAAGCGTGTGATTCCAACGGAACAATCAGGCACTTAAAGTGAGCTCCTGATGGTTCCTTTGCAAGTGGGGCTCACTGACAAGAGCTGATCAGCGCTGACAGCCAGACCCACTGGGATTGGCTGCACCAGCAAGTTCCGCATCAGGAACCTGCTAGTGCAGCTTAAGGGGCCTTGCTGTCAGCTTGCCAGTCTTCAGAGGGAAAATGTCAGTTTGCAGGCATGGTCTGAATCCGAACTGCCATCTGCAAACAAACTTCAAGGAGGCTTGCTCTGTCTGATCAGCTGATCAGCGATTACAGTGAGGCCCTTTGAAGTCGTGAAGTGGCAGAATGATAATAGCAGGTGATTGACAGGTGGATGGAGGCTCTTGCTTACAAGCAAGTAAGAAATCCTCAGTCAGGCAAGTAGCTGTGCAGGCTCAGCTGCAGATACGAGGCTCAAGAGTCATGGTACATCTGCTCAAGATGCTCAGAATTGAACATAAGCAACGAAGACGTCCCAACAAGTTTCCCAAACGCTGCCTGCCAAGTTTTAAAAGATGCGGTATAGCATGGCTCATCCAGAAGACTCACTCGCCTTGCGGGGATGTCAGGATTGCAAACGTGTTTGGGCTTCTGTTCAGTTGCCATCACCTCTGGTTCCGCCTCCCCACTCAGTTACCGTAATTGTTTGTTGAGGGACATTTTACCAGATCCAATTCCAGATAGCGGTTGGTATCTCCTGTCCTAGATCTCTTTTCCAATTATTTCGATAAGTATTAATTGATATTTCCCTACGTCTAGAACTGCATGGGCTATGTGAATGCCTGAGCCATGCCTTCAGCTAACCCCCAAACAGAAACAGAAATCTGCCTTATAACCAAGTAAGACCATTGGTCCATCTAGCTAAGTATTGTCTACAGTTCTCAAACTTTCTATCTCTAGGGTTCACTTCAGAGGACTGAGGCCCACCAAATGCAAAATGGTGATGGGAGAGTTTGACACTGGCAATTACTAATATCCCTTTGTATTGATATTCAATCCGTTTTAGGAAATTGTTCTTTGTTTCTGATCCATGCCACTTGGACATTTATTTTTATTCAATTTCTGCATCGATCCATATTTAAGGTTAGGGGAGGGAGACACCACTCAAAATTCTAATCTGCAAATTAGTTTGAGAGATGTGGATCAAGTTGACTCACATAGGAATTTGCAAAGATCAAATTCTTCAAACATCCCCATTCCAAAATCAAAAGAGGAGCCTGTAGGTTCACTGCTAATCTGGACATACAAAGAACAGAAGGAAGTATCTTTCAGTCTGTGCGACCTTCCTTTGACACCATCTGTTTCTGAGCAACTGATACATGTTGGACCATCCCAAGTAATCATTGATAAATTATTCACCACAGAAGGAATCCAAAACTTCCCTTCCAGCCAATATAATCCTTTCTATGGACTTCAAAGGATTTGAGCTCCAAGCAAAAGACATCGGCAGAATGAATTTCAAAGCTATGAACACACACACACACAGGCTCCTGTCGACTGATTTCACTGCAGACAACTCTCTCCAGTCTGCAACATGAATCATAGACTTGGTTGTGAGTCTTAATTTAAGGGACAGAGAGGGAGGAAAAAAACACTGACTTTCTATGAAAGCTATTTACCTTGAATGCAAAGTCCTTCAGTGCAGTTCTCTGACTCTTGGCTTGGACCTTCACAGAATTTCCCACCATTCCGTGGAGGTGGAGCACTGCATTCCCGGATCCTCATGTGCTCACACTCGGGACTGCAGACCGACCATTCACTCCACACCTCCCAGCCGCCATCCACTAAACAGAAAAGAAGGAATTCGCTGCTGCTTTAAATGACAAATTGTTTGATCTAGAACTCGTTTGGGGCACTTTGGTATAATATAGGTGAACTCCCATATAGGCAAGATAGATGAAATCGTTACCCCATCATTTCTCAAATTTATCCCATTTTCCCTTCCATTGGAAGATGGTGGACACTCCATTGTATGCTTGATTTTGTTTGTTTGTTTTGTTTTAAAAGCAGAGGTTGGATGGTTACCTATCAGGGATGTTGTAGTAGTGAATATTTTGCATCACCAAGGAGTTGGACTAGATGATATTTGAGGTCATTTTGAACTCTGTGATTCCCTGATCCATCAAACCCAGATCTGAGAAACCTGTGGCTCTCCAGATGTTGTTTGCCCCAACTCCCATAATCCCTGCATTGGCCATGCTAGCTGGGGCTGATGGGAGTTGGTCCACCATCATCTGGAGGGATGCAGAGTCACCAGCCCTGATCTAGCCTGCAATCTGATTTATTTTATCTCCCTAATGTTCAACCAACCATAGATCACCTGCAAACTTTATGCTCCTTATATCTAGAGCTCCCTCTTAAAACACACATGCAATGTCTTCAAACACTTCTTGGAATTCAACTTCTCCCACACAGTTATCAAGACAAACCCTTAATCCAATGGTGAGGAACTTTAGCCCTTGATGGATTCCAAAGCCAATCAGCCCTAGCCAATGGTCAGGGATCATGGGAGGTGCAATCCAGCAGTAATGTATAGGTACTCCTGTCCAGTGACTCATGGTTATATATTCTGTGTGTGTCCTCAGGAGGACCATTGGGATCAACAGACTTTGAGTAAAATTTAATTTAACATAATCCAGTATCCCAATATCTTAGCAAAGCTAAGTCTAAATAGGCATAACTAATCTGAATACATAAACCTTGTTTTAGATCATGCATAAGCTGCAGTGTCCCTCAGGCTTATATGCTCCTGCTCCCCAACTCCTCATCCCCAAGTAAGATGCAGAGAATGAAAGTTCAAAAGCTTACATTTTTGAACAAACCATTGTTCACCTCAGTATCTTGTTGGCAACTTGGAATCTATATTCTAGTTTAGGGGTAAGCAACATGCTGTTTTCCAGATGTTGTGGAATCCCAGCCAGTATGGTCTGTGATCAAGGACAGGCATAGGGAAACTTGGCCCTTCAGATGTTTTGAGACTACAGTTCCCATCATCCCTGACTACTAGTCCTGTTAGCTAGGGATGGTGGGAGTTGTAGTCCCAAAACATCTGCAGGGCCGAGTTTTCCTATGCCTGATCAAGGAGGATGGAAGCTATACTACAGCAACATAGCAGGTGTTTATAACTACCCCTGAGCTGCAATATTTCAGCTTACAGGAGGAAAACCTATGTTTGAATGCTTTGCTGTAGAATAATCCCCTAACCACAGAAAACTAGAATGTCAGGGACAACAGCAGGCTAGAACTCTTCTCCCTGACATCTAGCTTTGTATGTGCACAGAAGGTTTATATGTAACTATTAACTGAACACATAAAGCTGAATGGTCCATCTGTTTGTGTTATATACTAGACCTCAATTACACCATGCAAAAAAGGTGAATAAAATCTTTTTGCAGAGGGGAAAAAAACCTTGCAAAAAACCTAGTGAAGTTGAATTTAAAGCTCAAAACTGCTGTACAAGATTAAAGGTAAAGGTAAAGGTACCCCTGCCCAAACGGGCCAGTCTTGACAGACTCTGGGGTTTGTGCGCCCATCTCACATCTATTGGCCGGGGGCCAGCGCTGTCCGGAGACACTTCCGGGTCACGTGGCCAGCGTGACAACGCTGCTCTGGCGAGCCAGAGCCGCACACGGAACGCCGTTTACCTTCCCGCTGGTAAGCGGTACCTATTTATCTACTTGCCCCCGGGGGTGCTTTCGAACTGCTAGGTGGGCAGGCGCTGGGACCGAGCAGCGGGAGCGCACCCCGCCGCGGGGATTCGAACCGCCGACCTTTCGATCGGCAAGCCCTAGGCGCTGAGGCTTTAGCCCACAGCGCCACCCGCGTCCCGTGCTGTACAAGATTACATGTGCTAAAATTTATCTGCTATCAAAGAGAGGCCTAAATGGCTTCTTTTAGGTTGTATCTCTTCCCCAAATTTCTGTGCTATTTTCATCTATTCATTTGGGCTGCAGCTACAATGTTTTTGAGAGGGAGAGAAAGATTGCCTGAAGCAAAAAAAGAAGGAGGAAACAAACAGAAGCAAAAATGATCTTGGGAGAAATGCTGACAGTTGGAGACTGGTTTTCAGACTTATTTGGAATCACAGGAAAGGGTTCATAGTTGACCAATTTTACATCATTTGCTTCCATCATTAACCACTAGAGAAATCTGCAATCACATGATGTCCCATGTCCACATGATGTAGAAGGAAAAGCAATTTGGAATGCAAAACATACCAAAATGTTTATTTCAGCAGAAAGGCCAAGTCAAACGAGCTGATATATTGGGGTCCATAATTACTCTACTCAAGCCCCAAAGTGGGTCACAGGATGGGGCAGACCTACTGTGCTATCTTATTAGCAAGCGGGCTGCCATTGCTTACCAGGAAGGAGAGGTTGGAGCAGTGTAAACATGCCTGTGGAGCCAATCCTGCTTCTGCATTTGCACCACACCAACCTCTTCTCCTGCCTAGTCAACAGTTACCCACTTGCTAGAAAACAAGCAAAGCGACTCCACCCAGCCCAACATGAGATTTTTCAAACTTGACCAGACCATGGTTGGCATTGGGTCCGAATAGTCCCTTAGAGTGAAGGGAATAGCGGTTCAAAAATCCAAGGTCCAATCAGCTCTAGGGGTTGAGATAATTCTGACATGTGACTGAAGCATGACAGCTAGACTTGCAGTTCTCTTGCTAATACCCACAAGATATTCAGGATCAATATGTCTAACAACTGGCTTAGAACAGCTCACTTCCTGTCTTACAGTCTTTGCAAGTCCCTGTCCAGCTCTTTTTCACGTTACCCATGTCCCAATTATGCATGTTAACAGAAGCAGTTCAAAAGAAATGCTGGATTCAATAAGTTCCAATTTAAAGCCCGTAGATATGAAACAGACACCCACAGTGTTCAATGAGTTTTGGATAATGAAACCTAAAGAAAGTATGCATGCATTTTTAAAACTGGACAGTGCATATTGGTAAATTTTCATTTGGGGGGGGCGTGGAATCCTCACACATACAGGAAAACACAGAGATGACCATTGGCCATGCTCCCTGATGTATCATGTAATAGATTGTAAACTAATGTGTGGGTTTTTTAAAAGGAAAACATCTGTGATTTTTTTTTAATACTCATGAAAATTCATCAGCATTTTAGTGTCAACTAATAATACACACCTTTGTATGCAGTTTTCACCAATAAACACATTTTGAAAGTATTTTGCCTGAGTGTTTCTTCACAGATATATGCCTCAAAATGCACACTTTTCCCTAACAAATTTTTATATAAACTATTTGATTGTAAAAAAAAAAATCACCAAAAAGAAAAAGAAGAAAGAGTGTGAATTTCCAAGGACAGCGTATTTCATTTCATGCATTGTTTCAGAAACTGTGTCCTTAGGTACGTCTGCATGAGAATGTAAAATGAACTGAATTTATTTTGCATCCCTGCCCTCAGGTGACTTTGAATATTGCAAAGAGCTCAGGAGGATAACAGCCCCATCTCCCCAACTTCAACCATGGGCCTGTGAACCATTTATTATTATTATTTTTCCAAAAATTTCATTAATTTTAACAGATATAACATATAAAACATACAAAAGAAAACACATTACAATACTACAAGAAAGAAAGAAAAAAACAAAAATACGAACACATATTCCTTCTAAAGTTCATTTTAAATTCCATTGTTAACTGACTTCCTCAACTCCCCCCTGACTGAGTTTCCTTGTATCACCTTGTAGCAGTTTTCCAAGATCATCTTTCTACTATAGTTAACTGGGCCTGTGAACCATTAGGCTTGTCAGACCTCACCCCATTGGCTCTGCTCCACAAGGCCTCCTCTCTCCTCAACTGTTACCTGGGGCAGCCATTCCACCAGGCTGCCTCAGTGGGAGAGTTAAGACCCAGGGCTCATGCCTCCAGCTCTGCCAGAGGCTTAGTTCCATTAGGCACTTCCTGCCTCTGAACAGTGCCAGGTGGTAATTAGAAGAACAACTGTTTAGAAACTGGTGCCTGTGTCTGGATTCTGATTTTCCTCTTCCCTCCCAGTCCCTTTTGCCTTGTGTGGTCTGTGTGTTTAGACTGTAAGCCAGCAAGTAGGGACTGTCTTGCTTTGACTGTACGCAAGTCACCCCAGGCTCACTAGAAGGACAGATTGTGAAGCTGAGGCTCCAATACTTTGGCCACCTCATGAGAAGAGATGATTCCCTGGAAAAGCCCCCAATGTTGGGAAAGATGGAGGGCACAAGGTGAAGGGGAAGACAGAGGACGAGATGGTTGGATAGTGTTCTCGAAGCTACCAGCATGAGTTTGACTAAACTGCGGGAGGCAGTGGAAGACAGGAGTGCCTGGCGTGCTCTGGTCCGTGGGGTCACGAAGAGTTGGACACGACTAAACAACTAAACAACAACAACGTCACCCCAGGAGCCTTTTAGCCTTTATCACTCTAAATAAATAGTAATAAATACCATCTCTCTCACCAGGGCACAGTGAAGTGCAGGTAATTTTCTGCACAGACATTCCTTCGCAGAAGGCGCCTCCGTTGAGAGGAGCTGGGTTTGTACAGGTCCGTGATCTCTTCTGCCATCCTCTGCCACATCGTACGTTGCAGTTGGACCACTCGGTCCATGAAGACCAGCCTCCATTCACTGCAACCAGAACACATATAGGGAGGTGGGGGAGTAGGGAGGAGATGGAGATCACATTAACATTTGAAAAGAACAAACCTTCATTTCATGCCCTTCCATTCTCAAGCTCTCTTTTTAAAAGAAAAAAAGAAAAGAAAAAAGTTCCTGCATGTTAAATTCCAAAGCTCAGTTGTAGACACTGCTGCCTAAATAACACTGGGATGCAATTATCTAAAGAACTTGGTGTCAATGTGTGGTCATGTTTGAAGGAGGCAGACTTATATGCCAGGAGGTGCTGAGGATGACAGGGAGATGGTTTTTGAGAAAGGAGAGGCTACCACCCTAATTCTCTCCAAACACATTCCACTTAAGGCACAATCAGATTCCCCAAAAGGCAAAAATAATAATAATGAGCCGAGGTTGTCTAGGCATCTATCTGACTTAATAAAATATAATTCTGCACTTTAAAGAGAACAAAGGCAGTCAAGCACAAAAGAGGCAGGAAACTTTCTCTTCCAGTTCAGATATGGCTGTTTGAAAAGCAACATTAGGGGTCCATACTAAGTTTGATTAACAAGCTCTCCTATAGAGAAAGAGCTGTTACAAGGAACCATAGATGCACAATTTTATTTTGACTGACCCTTGGCAGGAGGAACTTCCCCTCCCACCAAGGGCCACATTACCTTGAGGGTAATCTGTCGAGTGCCACATGAAAGTCCCCTGTCTGAAACCATAGAGAGTAATTGCCAGTCAGGGCAGACAAGACTGAGCTACATGGACCAATGGTCTGCCTGGGTAGACAGTATCTTTTCCATGTGGCAACATCCAGATACTGAACCATCTGCTTTGCATGAAGAAATTCAGTCCCCAGCATCTTCAGGTAGGTCTGGGAGAGACCCCCGTCTGAAACCGTGGAGAGTCACTGCTAGTCTGACTTGGTATAAGGCAATTTCCTATGCTCCTATCTCTGCCACCCTCCCTCTGCTTTAAATGAATATTGCAGATGGGGCCCTAGGTAATTCTTTTTTAGTAAAGGTAAAGGTAAAGGTACCCCTGCCCGAACGGGCCAGTCTTGACAGACTCTGGGGTTTGTGCGCCCATCTCACATCTATTGGCCGGGGGCCAGCGCTGTCCGAAGACACTTCCGGGTCACGTGGCCAGCGTGACAACGCTGCTCTGGCGAGCCAGAGCCGCACACGGAACGCCGTTTACCTTCCCGCTGGTAAGCGGTACCTATTTATCTACTTGCCCCCGGGGGTGCTTTCGAACTGCTAGGTGGGCAGGCGCTGGGACCGAGCAGCGGGAGCGCACCCCGCCGCGGGGATTCGAACCGCCGACCTTTCGATCGGCAAGCCCTAGGCGCTGAGGCTTTAGCCCACAGCGCCACCCGCGTCCCTAATTCTTTTTTAGTATTTGCTTATTTGTTACATTTCTTTCTCCTCTTTCCACCAAATGGCCCTCCAAGGTGGCTAACAGCAATAACATATAAATTAAGATCAGTTTTGTCTAGGAAAATCCAGAGGAGGGAGATTGAGCAAACAGTTGGCCATCTTTATTAACTTCGGTGTGTCTACTCTGAGTAGAACTTGCATTGAATGCAACACAAAGAGTCTTCTGGCACCTTAAAGGTGAACTAATTTACTATTGCATTAATTTTCATGGATTATGGTCCATTTCATCAGTAGCATGAAGTGTTATCCTGAATTTTAGGTGTATATATACACTTGGCAGATTGTGAAGTGAGGTCAAGGGGAAATGTAATGCAGAAAATGTACAGACAGTGATAATTACATACTTAACAGTGGTTATTCATAAAATAGTTGCCTGTGACATTGAGAACTGTTTAGGGAATCAGCGTTGTTAAGTATGTAATTATCACTGTACTTTTCAGCATTCCATTTCCCTCTGAACCCACTTTTACTACCCCCCCCCCAAAAAAAAAAACCCCAATGTGTCTATCTGAACACACACCTGGGTAAAATGGCTTAAATCTAATGAAGTGGAATATACTCTATAAAAGATTATGCCATAATAAAATTGTTTGGTTTTAACTTGCCACAAAATCCATTTTACTTTTGCCATAAAACACCCCCTTAAGAACTGAGGCTGTCCATGGGCCAAGAACGACTCGCCATCTGTTCTCTTTGAACTTAGTTGCCTGTTTGTGGTCAGTCTTGCAGTTGTTTGTGGGGGTTTTTAAGACCCCCACACTTCCTTTTTCTTTTCTTTTCTTCCCCCCTTTTATTTCATAGTGAATGCCATCCTTCAAAAAAACAAAAACCCAACCACAACCAAAGACACACAATGATTCAGCACTTGGAATGAAGTAGCTCAGTCCAAAGAAGTTTACTGAACTAGTTGAAAAATCTCTGACCTACTTCTGAAAATAGCTCCCATACTTTTCTTTTTAAAAAGTGCTTCAATCAGACATCTAGAAAAAAAGTTAGAAAGCAAAGTGTGGAGACAATTTCCTAAAGCTTATTGGGCATATATGGAGACATTGCTATTGCTAAGGATGTTTAGACATTTAATCACTGCTGCTAAGCAATCAGCAGGAAGCAATGTGAGGCACTTCCCATATATTTCCTGGTGAAGAGATTTGTTCTCTTCCAACAGGAGCAGTGCATTTTAGAACTGTGTGACTGGCATACATTAAACAGGGTAATTCTTTTCTGTTATGGAAACACAATTATGGGGGAAGCTTCACTAGTTGATATTCAGTCTTAAAAATGTCTTACTTGTGTGGCCTCTGATTTGCTTTTGAACCCAATATTTCAGCACAACAGCCTGTAACATTCTGAATGCTGTTTTATAAAAAAAAATATTTTGCAGAGGATAAATTTCTTATGAATAAAAAAAAAATAACCTAGATGAACTCAGACCGAAACAGTTTGTTTTGTAAAAGTATGAACTTAAATAGGAATGAGTTCCTTTTTGGAATGCATGAACTTGAATAGAACTAGTTCCTTTCTAACTGACACTTTCTAAGCACTCTAGTGAACATTGTCGCCAAGTCAGTTCAGTAATTAGTTATTTCACATATTCAGTTAGCACTATGTATTGGAGCTTGCCAGTTTGTAATGGCTTTTTAGTGAAATAGGTGTTAAGTTATCAAGGAGGTGTGCTCCCAAGTATTCTCATGAATTTCTGGGACTGCCAATCAAACAATGGGGTTTAAAAGCTTTTCTTTAATGGCTTTTAAATTGATCTTGCTATTAACTGTTTATTCTATTCACTAATTAAAATGCATATCACAATTTCTTGGTCCAAATTATATTTTTAGAATAGCTAAGGAGGGGTTTTCTAATAATCATTAATCACAGATAAGTCTTTGGGGGAGGGGGGGTGGAATCCAAAAATACCAAGCAATCTCGATCTAAGGAGTCCCTTTTCACATGTACAGTACAGTAGAAGCACCTTCTAAACTCTGCTTCAGCCTTGTGAAGGAGGAACATACATTCATTTCATGATCAATAGAATAATGAAACAAATGTAACTAAAATGAATTCCTCCCCATTCACAAACTGAGTTCAGAAGGGACGTCTAAGCATTTCTCCCGATCTTGAATTCATTTACTTTTTGTTTTGTTTTGTTTCTGCTAAATGCTGAAGGTAGATCAATCGGATTGTCTGATGCTTTTGTTTACTTGTGTTTCTGCGAAGAGAAAACACACAGAGAGACAAGTAAAAGTGTCAAACAATCTGATAAGTCTTCTTATCTCCGTAGAACCCACTAGTTATGCTAAGCACAAGCCCTAGAAATAATGCTTATACTTAATGATAGTGTTATTATTATTATTTCTTAATAAAATTTGTATACTGCCTTTCATCTGAAGATGACAGAGCTGTTTAACTTGTGAACTGCACCAATCAACAGGTTAGCATTTGCAAGCTAAGAAGTTATAGCATTTCACACCCACTGACCGTACACCACCACAGTGGCTGACAGGCTTCTTCTCTTGGCAACTATGTTGGCTGCCATACATGTGTAGTTCCCAGAATCAGAGAGGCGCGCTTGGCGGATGATCAGGTTGTGATCTGCTCGGGTGTCAATGTTCTCATCCTGCTCAGCATCAACTGGTTCTTCATTCTTCAGCCATTCCACCTGGAGAGATAAAACATGAAGGGTGGATTAATGGGATGGATTTACTTTATTTATATCCCACCTCTCCAGAATTGAAGATGATGGATAACATTAGTCACTTACTGAAACTGATTGGCAGTACAATCAGGGCAGACAGAGGAAAGCATATTTCCGTATCGTATGTTCATTGTATAAAATTTACTGCTACAATTTGCAAGGGGGTTAGACAAATTCATGCACAACAGTGATCAGTGATCAGTATTGGGCCAAGACATTTTGCTACCTGAGGCAAAGTGCAAAGATGGCAGCCCTCCATTCCACATACAGAAGCCACCTGGAATAAGCTAGCACACTTGAGGGCAACAAAGTAGTTATGCTGGTACAGGGCAGACTAAATGACACACATAGCTCTGCCCTGCAGCATTTGAGGGCTGAGGGGGGCTATCTCCACTGCCTCTTAGCATCTGCTGCCTGAGGAAATCATTACACTTTGCCTAATGGTGGGCTTGGCCCAGTCAACAATGATGGCTATATGGAACTTCCATGTTCAGAGACACCATGCCAATGAATATCAGTTCAAACAAGTTACAGCACTTCACATCCACTGAGGAGGCAACAGCAGCTCAGAGCTGCTACCTTCATGACCTGCTTGTGGACTTCCTGGAAGAATCTAGTTAGACATTATGGAAAAGAAGATGTTATGCTCAATGCACCTTTGATAACATTTAGAAGTACTGTTCTTAAATGAAAGATTAACCCACAGCTGTCCTTAAGGGCATTTTCACACATTGGGTGATATCCAATTAATGTGTCCCATTAGGTCCAGAATTTCTACTTGCACAATGGGACTTTTCCCCATCATCCCCCTGTACATTTCTCCCAATCTGTTAGAGCAGGTTGGGGAAACCCCTAGAACACGGGTGTCAAACACAAGGCCCGCGGGCCGAATCCGGCCCGCCAGACCTTGTCATGTGGCCCGTGTAGCGGCCGCCAGCCTTCACCTTTTATTCTCGCTTTTTTTTTTTTACACAAGAAAGCCGCCTCTTCAGCGCATGCGCGGCAGCCTACAAGCCAGAGAACGTCTGCCCTCTAGCGGCGCCGGCCATTCTACACGGGAAACCTCCACTTTACATGTCCTTTACATAGTCCTACAGATACAACCGGCCCTTTGAGGGTGACCAAACTGCTGATGCGGCCCCCGATGAATTTGAGTTTGACACTCCTGCCCTAGAACATATTTAGGGGGTGCTCAGGGTAAGGAAAGTGGGAACACCTTGTTGCAAAATCCTGGAACTGACAGGATTGTTATTTGGTGATATTTGAGTTCTAACTGCTGCATTTTTTTGCATGTATATGAATACACCTTACTTTTTATTTAAGAATTTATCTAAAATTGTGATGCATGAATGTTACCAATAGACTGCAACAAGAAAATCAGAAATATACAAACATACAGAAGTAGAAACGAACTGAGTAATCAAAGGTGGACAAAAATGAGAGGATGCCTATCCGCATTAAACAAATTTAGTCAAAATCTAGAGGAATGATATTAACCAATTAATATTCTACCCTCATTTGGCAATTATGCTCACTTTCTCTCAACTACTTCACATATTTATTGTGAGGATAAGCTGTGTTGGCAGTCCCAAGATCCTTGAAGGAGGAGTATGATAAACATTAAAAAAATAATAATTGATACCATGGGATTTCTTTAGTCACAAAACAACCAATGCCTGCTGAATGATGGAGATCACAAACAAATGTGGGATATCTTCAGAGCAAGAGAAGCAAACCCTTCTTATGTTCCTTCCTTCCTAATAAAACTGAAACAATGGGCTGATATGGCCATAATGCTAAACCAGTCTTTAGGCTCTCATATTCGCCCCACCTCCTCTAGCTTGACTGAAAGGAGTCTGACAGTTTTTGCATCCTTTTCTGATTAACCACAGCTTGCCATCTTACCCCAAAGCAGTCAAACTGTGATTGATCTTAACTACTGTTAGTGGAAGCAAGCCAAGTTCAAATGAGGGTTCATGAAGCCGGCTTGTTTCAAGCGTCCACTGCAGTTTATGATTGAAATGGCATGCCAAACACAACCTAAACTGGAGGCAGAAGCTTCAGGACGCCTCCTTCTCACTGCCATGAATGACACAAGCCTGAGGCTCATTTAGGTTTGTCTTTAGAATGATAAACCAGGGATGAGGAACCTGTAGTCTTCCCAGGTGTTATTTGACTCCAGCTCCTAGCAATCCCCACTATCATGATCATGGTCATGGATGATGGAAGTTAAAGAAGTCCATCAATATCTGATGGGCCACTGTTTCCCTAACCCTGCAGTAAACTATGGCTTAGTATTACATGCAAATTAGGCCAGCCTTTTAGAACAGATTTGTGGTGAGGGACTCCCCAGCCTCCCTCTAGACTTGAAGCAGAAAGAAGCCTCAAACTTCCTAATATTTCATATACACCTTTCAGAAGCAACAAGCTATGGATCTCATATACATATGAATTCCTGGAAACACTGACAAAATATTATGTCACTCTGGAGCAGGCACAAAGCTGCTTAAACTAAACCACACAGAGCTAATTGGCATTGCAGAGCAGGTAAATTTCAAGGCAGAATCAGCTGTCTCCATCAAAATATGAGAGGGCTCGGGATCCAGGTTCAGTGGCAGGTCTTTCTGCAGATCCACAAGAATGAGCCAAAGGCAGTGAAGTAACAATTTATTTCCATGTCTCAAACTCAGACAGATAACCTCAGCTGGAAACCAGGAGAAGAAGGGCTTGTAACGTGCAGGTAATCAGCTTATGGATCTGCAGGCTACAGGCATTCATTAGCACACTGTTCTGTGCAGATGGTTGGCAATTTGTAGATTTTCTAGTTTATAAACAAATCTGCGGCCACCGACCATCACAGCCAATTAGACTCCATGCCAAGCAGCAGGCTCTTTTTGCAATGCCATCCGTCACGTTGGTTAGCTAGGGACAGAAGGAGCAAAAGCAGACTTACCCTGCACTCCTCACATCTCTGCAAGATGACACTGTTCGGAGAGAGTGGAGGGGGAAACAAACAGCAAGGAATTTGCAATGATGAGGCAATGTTACATTATATTTATGCACAATGGCATACCATCTAACGAGCCATGAGTGAATTGCATGATCCTTGGGTTTCGCCCAAAGTCACCAGGCAATAATACAGAGATAGTCAACATGATGCTCTCCAGATGTTGGTGGATTACAGATCCCATCATCCCTGATCACTGACCATTTGGCTTAGGCTGGTGGGAGTTGTAGTCCCGGGTCTTCTTAGCTAATGCCTGTTTTCATTTAGATCTTCACCACTGGCTTTTTTCACTCTCTCTGGCAGAAACTCATGAACCGCATAAGAAAGGTCCAAATTGTACCTATGGGGTATTTTCCATCTTGTCTCCACATGTCAGGGACTGGGCAGAGGAGGAATGGTGGAGACTGCCTCCCCAGCTTGACCCTTCCAGGGAGGAGGAAGAGGAAAACAGTTTAGGTTTACAACAGGGGTTTGAGGGAGGTCACAGCTCAGAGGAAGGTGAGGGGGAAAGTTGGGAAATAATGGGAGAGGAGGAGGAAGCACTAGGGGGCCAACAGCTGATGGACACTGTCTTTAGAAAGCATTCCAGACACCCCCTCACTCAGAACTCAGCGAGCCTTGAAGGTAGACCCTTGAAAGAGAGCAAAGAGCTCAGACAGAAGGCACTTCTGAATGAGAAAGTGGGAGATTCATGCAGGACAGCGCCATTATCCAAGAGGCTGGGTTCTATAGCCTCTCTCTGTGAATACTGAATAAAAAGTGGATGGTAAGAAACATTTCCTTGTCTTTGTACGTTCCTGGGCAATTGGCCAGGGGTTGCTGGCAGCAGCCTGACACCACACTGCAGAGAGCAACTTTGAGATCATTGCACTTAGGAAGACGGGGCCATTCCTTCTTCCCTTAGTATCCCTCTTGGGTGTTGGCAGAGAGAATCTTCTTGGTAGTTCCACCACCCTCAGAAGTTCAGGGAATGCCAGCCTTGGAGAGGGCATTATGGCAGCCCCTAAATTGTGGACTTCCATCCCCACAGTGGTGCACTTGGTATCTTAAATAGTTTCTGCCATATGCTGATGATGCACCTCTTCAACCTGACATTTGTTGCCTTTGGCCTCATCCACACTAAACATTTAAAGCAGCATCATAGCATTTTTAACAGTCACAACTCCCCCCCCCCAAAAAAAAAAATCCCTGCAAACGGCTGTTTGTAATGGGTGTTGTTGATGATGATGATAATATAATAATAAAATCATAATCATCATATTTTATTTATACCCCGCCCATCTGGCTGGGTTTCCCCAGCCACTCTGGGCAGCTTCCAGCAAAATATTAAAATACAATAGTCTGTTGAACATTAAAAACTTCCCTAAACAGGGCTGCCTTCAGATGTCTTCTAAAAGTCTGGTAGTTGTTTTTCTCTTTGACATCTGGTGGAAGGGCATTCCACAGAGTGGGTGCCACTACCAAGAAGGCCCTCTGCCTGGTTCCCTGTAACTTCGCTTCTCACAGTGAGGGAACCGCCAGAAGGCCCTCGGAGCTGGACCTCAGTGTCTGGGCAGAACAATGGGGGTGGAGACGCTCCTTCAGGTATACAGGACCGAGGCAATTTAGGGCTTTAAAGGTCATCACCAACACTTTGAATTGTGCTCAGAAACATACTGGGAGCCAATGTAGGTCTTTCAAAACCGGTGTTATGTGGTCTTGGCGGCCACTCCCAGTCACCAGCTAACTGCTGCATTCTGAATTAGTTGTAGTTTCCGGGTCACCTTCAAAGGTAGCCCCACATAGAGTGCATTGCAGTAGTCCAAGTGAGAGATAACTAGAGCATGCACCACTCTGGCAAGACAGTCCGAGGGCAGATAGGGTCTCAGCCTGTGTACCAGATGGAGCTGGTAAACAGCTGCCCTGGACACAGAACTGATCTGCGCCTCCATGGACAGCTGTGAGAGTTGGGTGACTCAAAGAGCTGTAATTCTAAGAGTGTTCAGTTATGTAATTATATTGGCTTATCTGTATTGTTTTATATACCATGCTGTATGGATTGATTTTTCTTTTTTCTTTTTGGTACTTACTGATAAAACAGTTTAGAATTCTTCCTGCAATGTTTTGAATTGTCACATTTATTGTTCATTTGATATGTCATCAGCCACTTTGGGAATAAACAAATGAAAAAGTGGCACAAAAATAAATAGAGGATGGTGATGAAATCTTGGGGGGGGGGGTGTCTTTCTCAGAATTATGTTCACTGCTGCCAGGAACCACAAAACAACACAAAATAAGTAAAGTGATTTTTTTTTAAAAAAAGCTCAATTCAGGATGAATTGTGCCTTTAATTATTACTTACTTATTTACATGGAACCCTTTCACAGGATGAAACATGCACACCTCCCAATTCCTACATTTAGTAGGGGCAAAAAAGGAATGCAACTCTCTCCGCCACCATAACCACCCATCCCAGGCAGAAAGGCTATCCCCAATTCAACTGACCCAATAAAGGCCACAATAAAATTGAAATGCAAGGGCACAATTACAAAAATCAAATGCAGCAACATCATATAAATTCACCCCAAACACAGAAACCTCCCGTTCCTTCTCCAGAATTTATTCTCATTAATTTAATTTAAATATTAAAAATTTTAAATGAAGAAGCTTATTCTGAAAAAAACAAAAATGGCCATCTGGCATGGATGCTTTAGCTGAGATTCCTGCATTTCAGGGGGTTGGACTAGATGACCCCTGGGTCCCTTCCAACTCTACAATTATATGATTCTAACTCTAGCAATGCTTACAAATAAAACCAACACATCCCCTAAGGGCAAGCATAGGCACAAATATAACCAAAGGGAAGGAACAATGACCTCCACCCCAAAAGGTGCCTGTCTCCATTAAATTTGGCTCAGTAATATTCTACATTTTTAAAAATGTGTCTGTGGGAGGGGAAGTTATTGTTTCGTTTTTGTTTTAACTATTTATTTGTGCTTTGACCTTGTATTTGATCTTGGGAAGTGCCTCGAGATCTGATGATGATGATGAAGAGGAATTTGGATTTGATATCCCACTTTATCACTACCCTAGGGAGTCTCAAAGTGGCTAACATTCTCCTTTCCCTTCCTCCCCCACAACAAACACTCTGTGAGGTGAGTGAGGCTGAGAGACTTCAAATAAGTGTGACCAGCCAAGGTCTCCCAGCAGCTGCATGTGGAGGAGCGGGGAATCGAACCCAGTTCAACAGATTATGAGTCCACTGCTCTTAACCACTACACCACACTGAAAGGAGATATATAAATCTATTAAATAAATAAATAAATGCATGCATGCATGCATACAAAAACCATGACCATATGTTTATGCTGCTTTTTTTCTTTCTCCAAAGAACTCTGTATTTCGTGGGTGAGAGAGATCTATTGTTTTGCCAAGTCTCGTTTTTCTTTTTTTTCTTTTTGTGAGATTAGTCAAAAGAAAAATGTTTACGTAAGTGTGCAGCATTTAAAAAGAATGATGGTCCAAGCAAAGGGAGAACGTTAAGCAGAAGGGACATAAAGCCAAAAGCTCTGAGAGATATGGGGCCAGATGATGATTTGTAAGGGAGAGCGTGGGACATCATGCACTTTAGATTTGTGTGTTTGGGATTGCTGCAGCCCCTTCTTGAATTGCATTTGCATCGATTTGCCCAGTCTCCCAAGAAAAGAATTGGCGCTAATCTCACATGCTGCTGCCTGCCATAGTTGTCCAGTGCTTCTAGAGAAGCTGAACTTTAAATAGGCTTCTTTCAAGCATGAGCAGCAACTGTTTTTCCCTGCTTTGTTCATTTTATTATTTCCAGTAGTTTTGAGTTCCCTTCGGAGGATGTCTCCACAGGAGACAAAAATGAAAAAGAGTGGAGGGAGAAGAAGAGGTGTGAGAGGCTTTGCCGAATTTCCATATCTGAATGGAAACAGGAACTGCAGCTTTAACCTAGAAAGAGAGAGACTAAAGATTCATTAGTATTGAACTCCTTTTTGCTTTATCATGGGTCGCTATTGTGCAAATTGTTCGTAATGGTCTGAAAAATACAGTCATTTCCCTCCAGGATTAGGCTGTCTGAAGATTTTAATGCTTGGATCATGAACTAAATTTCAGAATAAAGGTCTATAACACACTCTAAATTTATCATCCCCCATTCCACCTTGAAATCAGGCATGCTGAGAATTGAAATACTCTTATCAAGCGCTACCAAATCACAAAATGAGCTATGAAGAAAATGCAGGGCTAGATGTGGATTAGCTCCACTTCCATATATATAGAGCACGTCAACAAATACATGAGCCTAATCATAAATTTGCTCCAATTATGTCCAGTTAGGAAAGAGCTTCGTCACGCTGGCCACGTGACCCGGAAGTGAGATGGGCGCACAACCCTAGAGTCGGACACGACTGGCCCGAAAGGGCAAGGGTACCTTTACCTTTACCTAGGAAAGAGCAGCTTACAACATTATCTAAATGAAATCATTTAAGCACCCCACATTGCAGGTAAGGGAGTCAGGATTAGCACTATCCATTTGCTTAATAGGTCCATGGATATACATCTTTGCATTGATTCTCCAAATGTCGCAGGTGAAGGAGAATCAACTAGGCATGAATTTGACAAAGGAGGACTTCGGTGATCCTTAAGATAATGAACTCAATATTACACTTGGTCTATGTAAAATTAATCAAATTAATGTAACACATGTGAATTAAATCAAATGACTTTATGTCAACTTAAGCCTCACTTACTCCCTGGAACAGGGGCCAGCAAACTTTTTCAGCAGGGGGCTGGTCCACTGTCCCTCAGACCTTGTGGGGGGCCAAACTATATTGGGGGGGGTGAACGGAATTCCTATGCCCCACAAACAACCCGGAGATGCATTTTCAATAAAAGCACGCATTCTACTCATGTAAAAACAACAGGCAGGCCCCACAAATAACCCAGAGATGCATTTTAAATAAAAGGACACATTCTACTCATGTAAAAACACGCTGATTCCCAGACCGTCCGCGGGCCAGATTTAGAAGGCGATTGGGCCGGATCTGGCCCCTGGGCCTTAGTCTGCCTACACATGCCCTGGAAAGTTTACATAGGAATATAGCGTGAATATCCCCCATGCCTATTTCCCACCCTCACCTCCAGAACAGAACTGTCCATCTTCCAGAGCACCAGGTAACTGGAATGTAAGAAGGCACTGTTTTTCATCAAGCCCTAAATATTTCATGCAGCACTGTTTCCATTCCACTGCAGTTCATCTTTTGCCCAAAACTACATTATTCGCCTCACCGTCTGCTATGGCAAATTATGTAATTAATTACATAAACAATGTTGCTATTCCACCTCAATCATTTCAATGCAAAGGAAACACAATGCAAATGGGAGGCGGGGACATAATTAATCTATCATTTTTGCAGACGTAAAGCAACAACAACAGTGAATACCAATTGTATTTGATGGATGGATTTCCATTCTGGACATGGGACGAATAAGCAGACAACAGGAATTTTAGTTCCCGCTTCTGCTTTCACCGGATTTCTGACATCCCTACTCAAGGGGGCCGGACGTGTCTAATTACTCCTCACCCAATTACTGGTGCTCAGATGATGATTGGCAGTGGCCTTTGGATAAGCAATAAAGATCAGAAGTTGATGTTTATAGGACTGAAACTGAGGCACAGGAAACAGTAGAAGGCACTGCTTGGAATGAACTAGTTTAGTTTAGTTTAAAATAACAAAGTTCAATGAATTAGTTCAAAGAACTCTGATGAGCACCTGAAAGCAGTTCCCTTTATTACTGAGTGAGCTGACTGTGAAATAGTTTCATTTTGGGGTAGAACTCTGAATGATTTCTAGTTCATAGAATCATAGAATCTGACAGCTGGAAGGGACCCCTGCAACACAGGAATCTCATCTAAAGCATCTATGACAGGTGACCATCTAGCCCAGGGGTCTGCAACCTTTAAGACAAAAAGAGCCACTTGGACCCATTTCCGAAGAAAAAAAACCTGCGAGCCGCAAAACCAGGAAGGTGACGTCGGGACGGTGCGTGACTAACGCACGCACCACCCCCATGTGACGTCACAGCCAGTACAGTGCCCGCCACAGTGGGGAGTGTCGGGGCGCACAATGCGCCTCCTCCCCTTGCTAGTATCCGCCCCGGAGCCGCGGCAAAGGTGTAAAAGAGCCACATGCGGCTCCGGAGCTGCGGGTTGCAGACCCCTGATCTAGCCTCTGCTTAGAAACCTCCAAGGAAGGAAACTCCACAACTTCCTGATGAACAGCTCTTACTGTTTATCTTCAAGTTCATTCTTTTATACCTTTTTGCTCTTCAAGCTTAAAAATCACAATTGTTGGGGTGATAAATTCAACAATTCATAGTGATCTGAGTGTTTCTTGATGTTTTCTTCATCTTCTTAAGCATATTTTATACTTCAGCACAGCAGCTTGCAACATCCTGAATACTGGAGGAGGTGGGGTACCAAGCAAGATTATTATTTTTATTTTTGTTTATTTTTTTAAATTGTATTGTTTATTTAACATAATTGTTACAAAATATAAGCAAAATATTACCAATACATACTCATATATTTCAAATAAGCACATATACAGTATGTGAAAAAAGGAACAAAAGAGGAAAAAAGAAGAAAAGAAAAAATAAGAAGAAAAATTGGAAGAATTTCTTCCAAGTTAATTCTACAAATATCTCAATATGAACATAATAATAAAATTTCATTGATTGACTTCTATCGCTTACACAGATACAATCTTGTTTAAAATGCATATAGGAAGCGCAGTACAAGCGACCAAGCAAGATTTAGATGAACTGCAATTGTGTTTTGGTTGTGTGTGTGTGTGTTAGGGATGGATTTGAACTGGAATTAGATGCTTTACCACTGAATTATGGTCCTTCCCCTAATATAAATATAGGAAGCAGCCTTATACTGAGGTTCATCCAGAACAGTGTCACCCAGGGTTTCAGACCAGGATCTCTCCCTGCCAGGCCTGTGCAGAGAAGGGTGGCAACTGGGTACATTTGCCCTGGGTTCTGAAGGACTAAGTTGGTCGGGACGGGTGGATGCCAGAGACCAGTGGCTTCATTGTTTGAGTTTCTAACTTTATTCTAACAAGACTCCCATCCCGGGCCTCCAACAAGCTCTGCACAGGCCTGCTCTCAGCCCTTTCTGGAAATCCAGGGGCCAAACCTGGGTGATCTCCCACCAAGCCAAGACCCTCGGAACAAAACATAATTTCTTGAGTGTGTTGCTACTGGGGTTTGTGGCTGTTGAATTCTTCTGTATTTATTTGACTGTTTCACTGTAAACTGAATTGCATGTTTAAATGATGCCCACTGATGAAGTTTTATATTTGTTATTGATGTAACTTACCCTTGAAAAGTGACTTAAAAATATTTGTTTAAAAATAAAGAAAGAAGTAAAAGTCAGGAGAGTGATTTATCAAAGATAGAAAACAAAGACTGCCATTGATAATTAGAGAAAGCACACACTGGGCCCCTCCCTAATTACTGTATAAGGTCATGGTGCAACAACCCTTAGCACCCCCCATATCAGATTTTGCCATCTTGCCCTTTAAGGGAAATTTGACCTTCTGGTTTGGTCAATACCCAGGATGCACATACAGATAAGGTAACTGGATTATGAGCTCTCCTTGTAATCAGAATGAGTTGGCTTTTGGATACAAGGGGCAGGGGCAGACATGTTTTGTTAGTTAAAAGACAAAGAAAGGTCAAAATCTGCACTATGAAGTACCGTATTTTTCGCCCAAAAATGAAGGGGAAATGTGTGTGCGTCCTATGGGGCGAATGCAGGCTTTCGCTGAAGCCTGGAGAGCGAGAGGGGTCAGTGCGCACCGACCCCTCTCGCTCTCCAGGCTTCAGGAGAGCCCCAGCGCCAGCCCCACAAGGTCGGGGGACAGAGGGAGGCGGAACGCCGCCATCCCGCTGTCTCCCGAAGTGGTTTGGAGAGGCACAGCCCCGCAAGCTCCGGGGACAGTGGGGAGGTGCAGCGCGTCTCCCCGCTGTCCCCGGACCTGATCTGAAGGCAGGCGGCGGGGAGAAGAGCGCTTCTCCCCGCTGCCTGCCCCGCAAGCGCCTGGGGAAAAAATAATTTCCCCCCTTTATTTCCCCCCAAAAAAACTTGATGCGTCCTATGGGCCGGTGCGTCCTATGGGGCGAAAAATGCGGTGCCTGTTTTAAAGATACACTCCTAAAATGAAAATCAAAACCAAGAAGTACAGCACGTGGATACTCACATAAAACAAGAGCAATACCAAATTGGCATTTATTACATAGTGTTTGGGACAGTAAATGATTGTTTCCTGTTCCAACCCTTATCTGCAACAACTGCACAAAAGAATAAACATTTACTGTGTTATGGTCCATTGCAGCATCTACAGCAGGGGTAGGAAAATTTCAGGCCAGTGGTGGGTGAACACAACCTCTCCAAGTCTCTCTGTCTGACCCTTGAGACTCTCGCAGGCCACAATCCCTGCTTGGCCTGCTTCACACCCCACTTGAATGTTTTTGCCTGGCTGGAACGTGTCTGTGAACTCATATAATGTCTCTTGGAAGGTTCTATGACTATGAGTCATAACTAGCCACCTGCACAAAGGTAAATTTTACATTCAGGAAATGGCCACCCAATAGTAGACGCAGCTAACTGTACTTTGGCATATTTTGTAATTTACATTCATTTTGTCTCTGGTCTCAGAGACCACTGTCATGTGGCCTCTGAAATTTGCCCAGAATTTCCCAAACCAGGATCTACTGTAACCTCCTGTAACTGCCCACTTTGCAGATTTTAGGATTATGCTCCAAGATCAAGAGCGGTTCTTATCCATCCCCACCCAGAGAGATTGTGGGAGATGACTAACCCCCACTAATAAATGTTCAACATTGTCTGCTCACATCATAAATTCAGGGAAAATCACAGTACAGTGGTACCTTGGGTTAAGTACTTAATTCGTTCCAGAGGTCCGTTCTTAACCTGAAACTGTTCTTAACCTGAAGCACCACTTTAGTTAATGGGGCCTCCCGCTGCCACTGCGCCACCGGAGCACGATTTCTGTTCTCATCCTGAAGCAAAGTTCTTAACCCAAGGTAATATTTCTGGGTTAGCGGAGTCTGTAACCTGAAGCGTATGTAACCTGAAGTGCATGTAACCCATTTCTAAAGAAACAAAAATGCAAGACACTTTTTTATCCCACAATTAGCCACTGGGATTTTTAGTCTTGAATCTTGCATTGCTTATGCTACAGGAGGTACATTTATTATTATTACCTTGCTTTTCTTTCCCAAGGACACACAAAGAAGCGTACAACTTTAACAGAAACAAAAGGAATATGACAAGGTTGCCTCAATATGGTGGCATCTAGATGTTGCTAGACTACAATGCATTGCCCCTGTGTATTGATGATAATTATTTTCTGCATATTTTTGTTTTTTTGTCTTTGAAAAAAAATCCATGGATTTTGGTTGTGTTTTATCTACGCTTTCATTTGTGCACTGTTTAGAGGGGGGGGGGAGTTTTCCATTGTTAAATGAAGCTGTTTCTAAATCCTCACAACAAGCAAACAAATAAACTAACCATCGGCTAAGTGGGCTAGTGATGGTGGGCTTGTGTGATTTTCCTCTGCACAAAATCACTTAGCTGGCACAGTCTTCATTTCAATCCAGAAAGGAGAAGAGGCCTTCAGGGTTTTCTTTAAGAATGGCCTCACCTGTCTTCTATACCTGTGTGTGCCCCAAGGTAAGGGGGAGCAAGAGGAATCTAAAATGTTGGCAGGGAACTGGGTTTGAACTATTTTCTCTGGTGCCTTAGTATTGTTATAACAATACCGTATTTTTCGTACCATAGGACGCACCTAGTTTTTTGGGGGGGAAATAAAGGAAAATATTTTTTCATTTATTTCCCCCCCAAAACCAGGTCGGGAAAACCGAACCAGGTCGAGGAACAGCGGGATGGCGGCGCTGCGCCTCCCTGCTGTCCCCCGAGCTTGTGGGGCTGGCCGATGTCTGCCCGGCGCGTGGGGTGCTCTGCTTCAGCGCACCCTGCCCGCAGGGCGGCAGGCTGCTATCCGCAGTGTGGGGAGCCCTGCGGGGAACTCCTGCAGGGCTCCCCACGCTGCGGATGTCTGCCCGGCGCAAGGGGCGCTCTGCTTTCAGCGCGCCCGGCGCTCTGTGAAGCAGGCTGCGGATGCGTTCCTGAAGCGCCGGGCACTCTGCTTTCAGCGCGCCCGGCGCTCTGGGAGGCAGGCTGCTATTCGCAGCCTGGACAGCCCTGCGGGAACTCCTGCAGGGCTGCCTAGGCTGCGGATGTCTTCCTGAAGCCTGGAGAGCGAGAGGGGTCGGTGCGCACCGACCCCTCTCGCTCTCCAGGCTTCAGCAAAAGCCTGCATTTGCCCCATAGGACGCACCCAGATTTCCCCTTCATTTTGGGAGGGGGAAAAGTGCGTCCTATGGGGCGAAAAATACGGTATATATATATATATATATATTTGATGTTCCTAAATATACCAAGCAAACACAAATATGTAAACCACATGTTTGAAACCCACAGAAAAGTCCTGAAACCATTTTCACTTTCCCAAAATGACCTCAAATATTTCTCTGCAACGGTTTAATTTTAATAAAGATCAGGCTTAATAGCTGCTTTGCTACTCAATATTCTCTGGTTGGCCTCTGTTATTTCTCCTACTGATAGAGAAGCAACAAAAGGACTCTGTATGGGCTGTTGGGTACCCCACAAGGGAAAAGGAGCAGTTCCGCCCCCCTCATAACAGTATTCCAACCTATGTAGTCTTAGACATAAGTACCATTTACTGTAAAATGTGTTTCCTAGGCTGTACCAGATGCTTCTTCTGCCATATTGAATCGGTTTTAAGTTTCTGCACACTCTGGAATTGTCTGTGTAAGAGCCAAAACATATTGATTGCTGTTCATGCTCGTTCCGCCACTCAGAGCTAAGTCATACTAATTTTCATACTATAGCACAGAAATGGAAGGTGAGAGCTGGCGATGCATTGAATGTCAATCGATGTTCTGGAGATATATGCCCAAGATCCATTCAAACAGAATGATCACTCAGCCATAAGAGTTGTCAATTTCTGTTTTTACAAAGGGTGAAAAGTTGTGAACAAACTAGAACGAGGCAAGAGATTCAGGTCTCTAGGGATGGAGGGGTTGTTTACAAGTATAGAATCATTTCCTCATCAGAGACTTTGGGCTGTCTATACTTGCACATACAGTATTGTTACTAACTGAACCATAGACAGAGGTCAAGTGGGAGGAAGTATGGATGAGGGAGGAATCCAACAAACTCAGAATCCAGAAGAGATTTGCCTAATCCAGCCCAGTCTACCCATGAACTGGACCATGAATCCCCTTGAGAAAACTGCCATGGGCAGCCATGCTTTTTCCCATCGCTGCCAGGGGAGTATGCAGTATTGCAATACAAAGTGGCAAGGAACACTGTGTGACTTTTTTAAAAAACATGGAAAAGGAAAGAGGCCAGCCAGAGTTGCAGCAGTCAGACTACCTCACAAGTCCTTTGGGGTTGTATCCAAAGTTGTCCTACTCAGAGTAGACACATTCACATTAATGAACCTAAGTCAGTCATGGCCATTAACTTCAATGGGTCTACTCCAAGTTGGGCTAGTGTTACCCACAACGCTTTATCCCCGTAAGTACTTTCATATACACTGTATTTTTCTGTGTATAAGACTAGGGCTTTTTCCTAAAAAATAATGTCCAAAATTTGGGGGCATCTTATACATGGATAGATCTCCCCCCATTTTCTTCAACTGGAGTCTGTTGGTATTAAAGGGTTAAGAAGCTCTAGTCAAGACGCTCTAATCACTGAGCAGCTGGAGGTCGTTAGGCTTCCAAGAATGTGAGTTTGTATAAATAGTCAACTCACTCGTGTGTTTGCCGCCCCTTTTCCCCCCTTCCTTTTCTTTTGGGGCGTGTTTGCTGAAATGTGTGGTTCTTCACCAGGGTTTTTGTTTTGTGTAAATAAACCTTTTGTTTGAGTTCCAAACCGCTTGCTCCAAGATTCCTTTATTGAAAAGATGCTGACTCTCCAGCCCTTCTTGAGCCGCTGTGCGAAATGCTCTGCTGTAATGGGACATTGTGGCATCGGAAGCGCACTGGACATTTGATAAGCATTAAACTAATTAAAGTTTAATGGGACAGGTTATGGGTGTTTGTACGTCAAGAAGGAGATAAGGAGTGAAGTTAAGAGTGATTTATGCAAGGACTGGAGCGAAGACAGAAGCGGTTGCCGACAACGAAAGCCTTCAAAGCAGCTTGAGTCCTGCAACGTGCCTAGGAAAAGTTTTAAAGAGGCACTGCGCAGTTTGTACTCGCTGGAAGACGTCTTATTCCTCGAGGGGCCACCTCAGCAGCTGGGAGACGGTCTACAGGTCTGTGAGTATCGTTCCTAAGCCCCAGGGAGGATGGCAGAGTCCCAGGAAAGTTTTACTGTCCCCTTTACGCGACTCAATGGGAAAAATTGGCAAGATTGGAAGGCTAGAGTAAGGGTTTGGTTGCAAGCAAAAGAGTTGTGGAGTTGTACTGAAGCACCGCCTTTACAGGCAGCTGCAGACGCGTCTGCAGAAGACAAAGCAGCAGCGGCAGCTTCTCAGAAACGCGACAGGAAAGCCCAAGGTCTACTAGTTTTGGCAGTGGGACCAGAGCAAATGCCTTATGTTTCTGAGTTAAAGAACACGCATGAGGTCTGGACGGTTCTGCAGCGGTTAAATTCCAGAAACACTGCGGGGGCCAAGATCCATGCTACAAGATGTTTGTTTGATTTACGTCTCCAACCGGGAGCATGTGTGAAAGAACATATTGCCAAAATGGTGTCAGCCTTTAATCAACTAAGACAGCTGGGCATTCCTTTCTCTATGGAGCAGCAGTCATACATTTTGTTGTCTTCTCTTGATAAAAGCTATGAGACTCTAGCTTTAACTTTGGAAGCTATGCCTTCATCTGAATTAACCCTTGAATACATTTCTTCTCGACTTGCTGATGAACAGGATAAAAGGCAAAGAGAAAGAGGTTTGTCTTCAAAGGGGAGTTATGCTGTGCCTAAGAGTGGGGATGCTGAGTTTGAGAACACAGTAAATGCTTTTGCAGCTAGACACTGTTTTCGCTGTGGTTCCTCTTCCCATTTAATCAGGAATTGTACACGTGAACCTGGTCAAGACAGCACCAAGGCCGTTGCCCCTAGTTACCAGACAAGGAGTTCCAGGGGACGTCGAAGAAGAGGAGGAGGTCATGGCTACTCCCACAGCACACAGCACATGGCTTCAGCAATGGTGTTGATGCAAGGGCGTGGCCAAGGCAGCAATCTACGCTGGTTGATCGACAGTGGTGCATCTCACCACCTGGTGGCGCCATCTAGTGTCCGTTTGCAGAATTGCAGACATTTGCAAACCCTTAAAGTTGTGACAATGGCAGATTCAACTAAACGTTCCTTAGAGACTGTAGGCACAGTGTTTTTGAAGTGTTTGCAAACAGAAATTGATGCCTACGTGCTAAAGGGAATGAAGGGGTGTATTTTGTCTGTGTCAGAACTTGATAGAAATGGGTTTAAAACTATGTTTGAAAATGGGGTTTGCACTATTTCAAAGAATAACGTATCTCTTTTGCAGGTGGAATGCAGAAATGGGTTATATTATTTTGAGACAAGTCCAGATGAAGTTGAACAGGTTCATGCTGGTTGTGTGAACTCACCTACCCATAATTCTTGTGTTCATTTATGGCATCGCCGTTTGGGACATATTAATTTTCAGTATGTTAAAAGACAACCTGAATTATCAGAAGGGTGCAAATTGAACAAATGTACTAAGTATTTGGATTGTACTGCATGCAAAAGGGCGAAGGTTCATAGATGCAGCTATCCCAGTTCAAATAGGAAATCTGACAAAGTATTCCAACTTGTGCATATGGACCTATGTGGCCCAATGCCTGTTGCTAGCATGGGAGGTTCGAGGTATGCACTGTGTCTTTCAGATGACAAAACAAAGGTTACATGGTTTTTTCCTCTCAAAACAAAAGCAGATACTGCAGAAACAGTTAAAAATTGGGTTCATGCAGTAGAACTTGAATTCGGTACTAGAGTTCTTGCTTTTCAAACAGACAGAGGGTCAGAATTTACCGGGTCTGTGTTGCAGAATTTCTTTAAGAAAAAGGGAATTAAGCATCGTCTGTCTACACCTTATTCCCCCCAAGAAGGAGGCGTGGCCGAACGTAAAAACAGGGTTCTGCAAGAGTTGGCAAACTCTATGTTGTTTGATGCTAAACTTCCTCAAAGTTACTGGGCGGAAGCCTGGCAGATGGCTACTCATGTTCTGAACCGAGTATATAATTCGGTAATTGATACTACGCCATATTTTGCTTTATATGGGAAAAAGCCCAAAGTTAATTACTTTCGGGTGTTTGGATCTCAAGCCTATGTACTTATCCCAAAAGCGTTAAGGAAAAAGGGAGGACCAAGGGCTAGGAAACTCATCTTTTGTGGGTACGAACCACATGCCAAATCTTGGAAGTTTGTGAACCCAGATGGGGATACTACAAGAGTGGTCCTCAGTAGGAGCGCTGAATTTTGTGAGCAATCCGGATGGACTCACTTACATGCTAACCCTGACATTTTGAGAGATGATTTAGGCATTTATGCTGAGAATGAAAGTCCAGAGGGTGGTGAGCCAGAAGGGGATGGTGCACATGGTCCAGATGCAGATTCTGACCAGGCACAAGGTTCTTCTCCTAAGGTAGAAAAGCCAGAATCTAGGAGTGTTCCAACATCACCAGTCGTTAGGCCTAGCAGACAGCAAAAGCGAAGCAGGTCGCCTGCAACACCAAGCCCAAGGGAGGTATCTAAACGGAGGTCTTTATCCCTAGAGGCACGTCCAGACATAAAGTCTGAGACAGATTCTGACAGCCAACGGTCAGAGGGGGCACAAGAGGAGCAATTGCGCAGGTCAAAACGTGCCACAAAGGGCAAGCCGCCAGAGCGGTTTAAGGTGACAAGTGTGTACGTAAATATGGCACAGTGTGAGCCAGATAGCTATGTAGAGGTACAACAGCTTCCAAGCTCAGAAGCCGCAAAGTGGCAGGAAGCAATGGAAAAAGAGATGGCTTCAATGAAGTCTCTCGGTGTGTTTACAAGTACAGAGCTTCCAAAAGGGCAACAAGCTGTAGGTTGTCGATGGGTATATCGTTTAAAGCCCACAACTACTGAGGAGTTGCAATATAAAGCCCGACTAGTTGCAAAAGGGTTTTCGCAGCGCAAAGGAGTTCACTATTCTCAAATTTATGCCCCTACTTCAAGATCGGAGTCTTTAAGAATGCTTTTAGCCTCTTCAGCTAAGAAGGGAAATAAGCTGTTTCATTTTGATGTCAATGTGGCTTATTTAAATGCAGACTTACAGGAGGAAGTCTATATGACGCCACCACCAGGTTTTGAAGGAGACAAGCCAAACCAGGTCTGGCGCCTACACAAATCCATTTATGGGTTGAAACAGTCTGCCCGTAATTGGAATTCCTGCTTAAACGATGCTCTAGAGAGCATGGGGTTCAGAAAGAGCGCAGCAGATGCGTGTCTTTATCTAAAAGGCTCGGGATGTGAACAAGAAGCAGTTTTGATATTTGTTGACGATTTATTATACAGTGGAAAGGACGATAAACTTGCACAACAATTTGCCACAAAGCTTGGAGAAAGGTTTCAGATAAAATCACTAGGCAATGTATCTGTTTATCTAGGAGTTAAAATTCAGCAAGATGAAGGTGGGAATTATTGGCTCAGCCAAGAAGCTAAGATCCAGCAGTTGCTGGAAAGGTTTAAAATGGACAACTGTGCTGGTGTTAAAACCCCAATGGAGTTAAGTTACACAAAGGATGCTCAAACTGAGCAACAGGCAGCGTTCTGTAATCCCGGGGTTTACCAGTCAGCGATAGGCAGTCTACTCCACATTGCACAGTGGACTCGGCCCGATATAACATATGCTGTCAACATGCTGTGTAGACAAGCTGAAAAACCATCAATGCATGCTTGGCAAGGAGTAAAAAGAGTTTTAAGGTATCTCCAAACTACCAAAAGGTTTTGCTTAAAACTATCAGCAGCGGGCAGCACACAACTTGAATGTTGGGCTGACAGCAGTTGGGCTAATGCTGGACCAGATAGAAAATCAGTGTCAGGAATGGCGATAAAATTTGGAAATGCACTAATTGGTTGGAGATCAAGAAAACAATCACTTATAGCTTTAAGTTCAACTGAATCTGAGTTCAATGCATTATCAGATGTATGTAGAGAACTGGAATTTTATAAGCAACTGGTACAAGAATTGTTTGGAGAATGTTCCCTACCTATCAGAGTGTGGGAAGACAATCAACCTTGTATTAAACTAGCTAAATCAGGCCAATTCAAGGCACACACAAAACATTTGGATATCCGTTATCAAAATGTATGCCAAAGTGTAAAACAAGGTTTAATTGAACTAAAGTATTGTCCAAGCCAAGAAAATCTCGCAGACGGTTTTACAAAAGCTTTGAGTCCGCAATCTCATAAATGTTTCTGTTCAGGTTTAAATTTGAATTAAGGTTGGTACAGCTCAGTGTCACGAGCGAGAGGGGGTGTTGGTATTAAAGGGTTAAGAAGCTCTAGTCAAGACGCTCTAATCACTGAGCAGCTGGAGGTCGTTAGGCTTCCAAGAATGTGAGTTTGTATAAATAGTCAACTCACTCGTGTGTTTGCCGCCCCTTTTCCCCCCTTCCTTTTCTTTTGGGGCGTGTTTGCTGAAATGTGTGGTTCTTCACCAGGGTTTTTGTTTTGTGTAAATAAACCTTTTGTTTGAGTTCCAAACCGCTTGCTCCAAGATTCCTTTATTGAAAAGATGCTGACTCTCCAGCCCTTCTTGAGCCGCTGTGCGAAATGCTCTGCTGTAATGGGACATTGTGGCATCGGAAGCGCACTGGACATTTGATAAGCATTAAACTAATTAAAGTTTAATGGGACAGAGTCCCCCAAAATAGGGGGCATCTTATATATGGGGGCGTCTTTTAGACGGAAAAATACGGTATATTCTGTGTTTCCCTGCAGTCTTTTCTGGGATTTTCCCTTCCCAACCAGACTTTAATAGGTCAATTGATCCCAAGGAGCCAGGAGCCAGGAGGAATGTAAAGAGCCAGTAAAATAAAATAAAATAAAATAAAATAAAATAAAATAAAATAAAATAAAATAAAATAAAATAAATAAAATAACAGTGGTACCTCGAGTAACAAACACCTCAGGTTACAAACGCTGCTAACCTGGAAGAGTTACTTCGAGTTGAAAATGGAAATCGTGTGCCAGCGGCCTCTAGAGAAGAACAGTTTCAGGTTAAGAACACACCTCCGTAACAAATTAAGTTCGCAACTAGAAGTACCACTGTAATGTCTGGGTAAACTTCCAGCCTGAATATATTGGTTTCAGGACTGACTACGGGCAAGAATCAAAGTAAAACAAGGCACCAAGAAATCTTCCAAGGAGTCCCAGCCACTAAAACATGTTAGAAGCGGGGAGGCCGTTGTTCCTCAGCTGAATTCCAAGCCAAACCCGAATCTTTTCTTCAGCCCTTCCTGTCCAGGACTGCCAATGATCAGTCTCTGGGTTGGCTAAGTCAGTCCAGAGGCAGAGAATACAGTGCAGTGGTACCTCGGTTTAAGAACAGCCCTGTTTAAGAACTATTCGTTTTACAAACTCCGCAAAACCAGAAGTAGTGTCCCGGTTTCTGAACTTTACCTTGGTCTAAGAACAGAATCTGAATGGTGGAAAGGCACTGGCAGTGGGAGGCCTCATTAGGGAAAGCGCACCTCAATTTAAGAATGGTTTCAGTTTAAGAACAGACTTCCAGAACGGATTACATTCGTAAACCGAGGTACAGCTGTACTTCATTCCCAGGAAGACGTCCATATTGCAGTTCTGGTTGCTTTCCACATGGGGCAGCTGTTTCCAGGGGCTCGTGAAAATAGCCCACAGCAGTTTGAGATGATGATGATGATGATGATGATGATGATTTAAAAAAAAAAAACTCTTCATGAAAGTTCACCAGCATTTTAAAGTGAAATTTTCCCAATGCACACAGTTTTGTATGCAACTTTGCCTAAAACACACGTTTTGCTAGATTTTTTTTTCTTTTTCATGTTGTTCTTTTAATAGACGCATTTTAATGCACCCTTTACTCCAGTATGTGGCCTTTTGAATTTGGCTAGAAAACTGCACCACAAAATTCAGAGAAGTGCAAATGTCAAAGGATGGCAGTGTTTCTGCTCACGTATTGTTTCCGTAACTGCAAACTGGGGAGATCCATACTTGCAGCTGAAGATGTGAGCTGCTTCTATGGTAAAGTGTGATGATGAGAAATGCTTGATCTGTGATAGCTGTTTCACACATAAGTAGTTGCTCAATGAAAGGAGCATGAATGAGTCAACTTGCTCTCTTTTTTCGCCATTTGAAATGGCTGATCATCTTTGTATCACCATAACATCCTCCTGACTCATCCAATTCTCAGATTCTCTTCTTTATTCTGAAATGCTTTAACTCCCCCTTCTCCTCTTATTTTTTTGCTTTAATGGGGAAAAATGGAATTAAAAGTAGGGGGGGAGGCAATTACTGTAATTCTTACAGTGCCCAGAACTTTGCATTCATTGCAGTGATCAGGCTTATAAACATCTGTTATAAATAGGACCAAAACAAGCCCACAGGCTGCTCAGCAGGAGAGATACACTTTAATGGGCTTGCTTTTGAAAATATCTGCATGTGGGAAAGCTAAATACCACCAATGCTTTGCAACATAAAACACAGCAATATCAAAGAGAGGCAAGCAGGAAAGAAAATCAAGGAAACAATGTCACAAGGACTCCATAATGTTCAACTGATGCTCTTTCCAGTCAAGGCTCTATAGTGCTTTTACCAACCCATTATTCTTGCATGTTTGCGGCACATCATCTAATTTGGAGCGATAAGATCAATACGTATTGTATTGTGTTGTATTGTGGTGTTGTGTTGTGTTGTATTAAAGGATCATAGAAGTTTGACTTGATTTAGGATTGATTTACTTCAGGAATCTCTCATCATTTTCTCTAGTAGCCTTGCCCTCCATGAACTTGTCTTTTAGATGTTGTGGAAGAAGGTGTCTCATTGCCATGGAATGAGAGAGCACCATTTTGGCCCTGGGTGTAACCAGCAAGGGGCACTGGCCTGAGGCAGGAACCCTCCATGTGTTTCTTGGGGTGGTGGTGGTATACGTTTGTGCATGAGCACATGCAGGCATGCACACACATTGAAATGTGACACAACTATTTAAAGCAGATAGCACAAATGCAATTATAATTTAAAGATTGTGGCTGATTTTCCTTCTCCCAGCAAACCAGGTAACATTTAGTCAAATGTTTAGCTCAAGGATTAAGCATCTTGGAAAGCAGAGCGCTATGTAGAACATTCTGACAAATGCATCCTGAGAAATTCCAAACTCCTCTCTGTTTGCATAGTCAACCTATTTGATGAGCACAGCAATTTTAAATGCTTCTGCTATAATCACAACAGCAGCAGCAGCAGCAACAAAAGGACAAAGTAGATCTTCCCATTCTCAAAGTTTCTGCTCCATTTTTTATTTTGCCACTCTGCTTGCTGTGCCAAAAAGCAAAGCAAACAACCCCAACTTCACCTCCATACCATTCAGACAGCAGCATTTACCTCCAGGTAACTTAAAGCCTTTTTTTCTGAAGAGTCACTATATGTAATTCACTCAAGTTAGGGAAAACTATCAATTTATTTTGGTGTTCCACACATCACAGTAAGCTATGGTTTAATGGCTTACTGTGAAAAAGAAGCGTATACTAGCTGCTCAATTGTTCCAGCCTTGTTCCACCAACCCTAGAGCAACAAACCATGAGCCTTGGCTTAGTGTTATGCATGAACCAGTACCCTTGGTTTGTTTCCCTCAAGACAAAGGTTTTTCTTGGCTTACTGATTTTGGATAGGAACAAACTGCAAGTGCTAGATTCTGCATAACACTATGCCAAGGCTCATGGTTTATTGCTGTAGCTCCAGGCAGGGCCGAATGAAACAGGAAGGCTGCTCATTCATAGTAAACTATAGTCTGCAGCTTGCCATGGTGAGATTTAACCAGGGATGGGCAAATCTGTCTATTTCAGTTCCTGACAGTTTTCAATTTCCATTCTTAAGTTTTGCACATTTCCACATTAGTTTGTGGGGGTTTTTAAAATTTTAAAAAAGTCCTCATGAAAATTTATCAACATGTTAGTGTGGATTTCTAATATTCTCATCTTTATATGCAATTCTGCCTGCTGTACACATTTTTGCAGAGCAATTTCTCCTAATAGAATACAGTTTTCTATGTTTTAGTAATATGCATTTTAACCAAGTAGATAATTTTTTGTACACGCTACTTGGCTAGAGAACTACACTGCAAAATCTGGGAAAGTGTACATTTCAAAGGATGTCTTGGTTTGGTTCTCATATTGTTTCAGAAAATGCAAAAGAGTGCAAACTTCGCCTTTAAATATGAATTAAATCAAATTTCTCCTTTTTTTATTTATTTAACACTCCCTGGTTTTATTTAACACTCTATGGGACAACGGGGGGGGGGGGGGCTCAGAGGACATAAAACATACATGACATTCAGTCTCTTGAAATCTCTTCCTACTTTTGACATTGTTCTCCACAGGACACACCCTCCTCTCTGTCTTATAGGAGCTCAACCTTCGCAGAGAGGCTAAGAACACACACAACTGTCATGTGGTGATGCATTCCCTTTGATTTCTCTCCCAAATGTTAGCTTGTCACAGCTCATCCTGCTCTTCCTCCAAGCTCTTCAAAGAGCAGGTTAAGCAGGAATAATTTCGATACAGCTTTGGAATCTACATCCACAAATCCTCTTAGGATTTTTTTTATTTTTTTTAATACACATTTATGTTCCAACCATATAAATTTTCTTGACTTTTCTCAGAAAAAAACGATCCCTCATTCTGCTCTCTGGTGTCTCTTTTAAATTGAAACCATAAAGCTAGGGAAATTCTAGCCATCCCGCACAGTGAGGAATCACAGGGATCATTTCACCAACCTCATTTAATTGCATATTTTCATTTTATCATCATCAAAAAGATGTGTTGGAGAAATGGGTATATACAGGCAATCGACTCACTGCAGTGTAAGGTTTTCTACCACGGGGTTGTTTAGTCATCAGTATTTCTGCAAATGCAAGTGTTGGTGTCTTATCAAACATTTGTTGCAACTATGATGAAGATAATGATGACGATATTTCAGCTATTCATATACAGATTTTTCAAGCAGAATAACAACAACATATAGTATTAGTAGAAGTAAACACCACCACTAACCCTTTCACTTGAATAGTGTTCACTTTGGACTTAAAAATCAAGAGAACATTGTAGGCTTAAACACAACACAATCTTTTCTTTAAGAAGGACAGGGGAAAACCATCCACTTCCCTGAACCAAGAACCAATGAGAAAATATTGTCACAATGCAGGGATCTTCAGCTTATAGCAACAATCAGTAACCAGAGGTAGAGTGTCAAGCAACCATTGCCACACTTTTGCAAACATTTACAAAGCAGGCAGACTTCTTCGTATGGTCAGCTGTTTGCCTATAATCAACTACAGTGGTACCTCGGGTTACAGACACTTCGGGTTACAGACGCTTCAGGTTACAGACTCTGCTAACCCAGAAATAGTACCTCGGGTTAAGAACTTTACTTCAGGATGAGAACAGAAATCGTGTGGCAGCAGTGCGAGGCCCCATTAGCTAAAGTGATACCTCAGGTTAAGAACAGTTTCAGGTTAAGAACAGACCTCCAGAACGAATTAAGTTCTTAACCAGAGGTAACACTGTATTATTGTGTCTGGGTGTGGAAATTCCAGATTTGGATGCCCTGAATGCTTGCTAGATGAGCAAGTCACAGGTTCAGTCTAACATGTCTGTTTCATTGTGGTGTGTGTGTGTGTGTGTGTGTGAGAGAGAGAGAGAGAGAGAGAGAGAGAGAGAGAGAGAGAGAAAGAGAAAGAGAGAAGGGGGGAGGGAGGGAAATACAAATAAAATCTAAAAATCATTTTGTATGCTGTTCTAGAAGAGGATTGATAATAACCCTGAATTTTATACATGGAACTCTACATTTAGCAAATGGCCCGCTTCTCCTTCTAAGTGGTAACAAGGAAACAAATGGCCCGCCTAGCTCTTGGGTCTCCAGATATAATATGGCCATACACTGTCAGCACTGCAATAGGATAAACATATTTCAATACTGCCGTGTATTATTATTATTTTGCATATAGGGTAATCTTAATGATGCAAGTGTTAAGAAATGTTTTTCTTCCTGCACATACTTCGAATAAAGATTTGGAGTTGAAACAACACCACCACCACTGTAGCTGCAGCTAAGAAGCAGAGTTATTGGTTAACAAATATGTCACATTTCGCCTGGTGCTATGAAATGCATACTAAATGCACCTAAGCATCAGATTTCGTGTGCAGAGGAGTATCTGAGCACTTTCCCTCTCCCAACATTCCCTCTGTAATTTAAATAGGTGTGGATTTATGCTGGAAGAAATAAAACCCAGTTCTTTAATAGTAAAACTGTTGCAGTTTGGGCTCGTGTTTTATGGCACTTCCCCCAGATTGTTAAAAAGTCACAGCCAGGCATATTGCATCCACAGAATGTGAGCACAACACCCTCCGCCTCTCCCCTCTTTTATTTTAGACACTAACAGACGGCATGTAGTAAAAAGGAATGCAACTGGACCGTTGCATGACAAATGTGTCGTCCACAGAAACAAGCTGAACCAGCTTGGAGGGGAGGGGGAGGAAAAAAGGTTTAGTGTCTCCAAACAAAGGTATCTGCCAATCTGTTCGGGCTTTGCTTTCCCACACCAGATGTAGACACACATAAATGGTGAGATGGTGTCCTTGGCGGGCCCTACCAGTTGTTGAAAGATGTGCAAGTTTTTACTTTTTCCCCCTCCCTCAATGCTAAATCAAAGGAAGGAAGGGAAAATTAAAAATCCAGACAATTAAGCAAGGTGGAACAAGCACCCTTGCTTTACTCTATGAGGCTAAAGAGACTGTGAACTCAGGCACCTTCCACCATTTATTTATTTTTTAATTCACAACACTTGAATATGTGAACTGTATTTTTTAAAACGGCGGAACACGGGTGGCGCTGTGGGTAAAACCTCAGCGCCTAGGGCTTGCCGATCGGATGGTCGGCGGTTTGAATCCCCGCGGTGGGGTGAGCTCCTGTCTTTCGGTCCCAGCTCCTGCCCACCTAGCAGTTCGAAAGCACCCCTAAGTGCAAGTAGATAAATAGGTACCACTTTATAGCGGGAAGGTAAATGGCGTTTCCGTGTGCTGCGCTGGTGCTGGCTCGCCAGAGCAGCTTCGTCACACTGGCCACATGACCCGGAAGTGTCTCCGGACAGCACTGGCCCCCGGCCTCTTAAGTGAGATGAGCGCACAACCCTAGAGTCTGGCAAGACTGGCCCGTACGGGCAGGGGTACCTTTACCTTTTACCTTTATTTTTTTAAACAAAAAGACCATACTCACCCACCCCCAAATTAAATCATACTTAAATGCTTATTTTATGACAAATACATAATTAGATACCGTACTTTCCCGTGTATAACACCCCCCCTATTTTAGGGGACTCAAAATTCAGGAAAGGTTGAGCTTTTTTTGGGGGGGAGGATTGCCAAGAACCTTTGAGCTTTTTGGGGGGAGGACTGACCAGAGCTTTTTTTAGGGGGAAATGCCAAAAATCGCTCACCTGCCAGACTGACAATCCTGCTCACACGCATCACCAAAGAAACCTATCCTCTGCCCCATTGCCGAAAAAAGCAGCAAATAGTTCGCCCATTTGCTGCAGTGACAGCCAATCAACAGCAGCCCTTGCCGCAGCCTCCAACTCTCTCCAACTCGCAGCAGGAACCAATCCCACATCCCCACAATGCACTACCCATGTATAAGACTTGATTTTGAACTTGATTTTTCAATCAAAACACATAGTCTTATACAGTGGTACCTCGTGTTATGGACAGGATCCATTCTGGAGGCCCGTCCGTAAAGTGAAATGCCCGCAACTCAAAGCACTGCAGCTGAGCAGGGGCTATTTGGCACTTCTGCGCATGTGTCAGCGGCGAAACCCGGAAGTGACCCGTTCCGGTACTTCTGGGTTGGCCGCGGGACGAAACCCGAAAAGACGCAACATGAAGTGGATGCAACACGAGGTATGACTGTACCATATGTTGTGTGTGCACATTTTTAATGCATTGTTAGTATGTTCTGTTGAGCTGAGAATTCTACTGCAAAATTCAGTGAAGTGCAAAAATCCCAAAGACAATCATATTCCTCTCTGTGAACTGGTCCAGGAGGTACAAATTAGGACAGTTTACTTTAAAGCATGGACCAGCTAAGCTTCTCCTCCATCCTCAGCTAAAAGGGTACTGATAGTAGAGATGAAGGCACCAGTTAGAATATCTTTTACTACCCTACTTCCTGCGGGACTTGACATCTTTCCGCAGGGCCTGCAAGACAGAGCTGTTCTGCCTGGCCTTTGGTTTGGACTCAGTCTGACCCTTATGGTTCCGTCCCCTTATGGTTCTGATCTATGGGCTACTTTTAAAATGAGGCTGCATTTTAAATTGCATTTTAACCTGTATTTCAAATTGTTCGCCCTCCCCCCCCCCCATTATGTTTTTACTTTAATTTTACTGGTGTTAGCCACTCTGAGCCTGGCTCTGGCCAGGAAGGGTGGGGTATACATAAATTATTATTTATTATTATTTATTATTATTAAATCAAAACTAAATTCTGAAGCAAATGGCTGCAGAGTAGGCCCAGGCTTGAAACATGGAAATTATGTGGTATTTTAGTCACAAGGCCAATTATTTTATTCCTACTGGTCAACACCAGCAGAATGCAAAAGAAGAAGAAGGTAACAAACAAACAAACAAACAAACAACAGATAGGTATGTATGCTATCTACTAAGAACACTGAGAAATAAGAATAAATAAATAGAAAGCATAATAGCCAACATTTCATATATGTAAACATATTCAGTGTAAATGAAAGAGAGAGAAAATCTATGGAAACCTGGATTTGTCACCTTTTTGCATGGGTGACTGCCAGCACACAGACACAAATAACACCACACTCACTAAGTACATTATAAATAAGTATTCATCAACTTATTTTTGCAAGTATAATAGTGGTACCATGACTTCTATGCTAATATCTTAGCAACAGTTTGATGGAAAGAAAGAAACTGGGGGGGGGGGGAGAGAGAAATGAGAGCAAATTTTCATGAGAACTTTAAAAGCAAGAAAGTGATGGTGAAATGCAGCAAATTGAATTTAACATCTCAAAGTTGACATATTTGGCCATCCCTACTATAAATACTACAGAGAGAGAGAGGGGGGGGGGGAGAAGAGGAAGGAGGAGGAGGAGGAGGAGGAGGAAGAGGGGGGAGGTAGCTCAGGAATACGGAACAAGTCTAAAAGAGAATATTAGTAGAATTTGGAAGGTGGGTTTTTTTACCCCAGAGAACTCTGAAATTTCAAACTCCAATGTTAACAAAAATCACCCCAGCATCCAAAACAGTTTTAATCCTGAATGGTCTCTATTGCTGTCACAAAGTCTCTCCTTTAATTTGCTCATCTCCTTGGAGAAAAGTGGAAATCACAAGCCGTATCCCTCAAGAGTCATCTTTCATAAATTCACCTTCACTGCCAGACTTGACTAACAACCTATTTGCAGCTTCTCATAGTAATTATTATTATTTCTGAAGGCAGCCCTGTGTTGGGAAGTTTTTTTTTATATGTATAAATAATAAAATTATAATTATATCAGAACACCCTTTATGGAAGGGAAAGGTTACCCAGAATGTATTTTGCGGTGCTGATATAAAGCATCATCATCAATATTGGTTTTATTAGTTATTTAATACCCCCCCCAAAAAAAAAGGCCACAGGCAACTAACAAACTGAATCAAAACACAGGATTAAAACAAACAAACAAAATATACATGGCAATCATGAATGCACTAACAAAACAACCACCTCAAGAATCACATTATTAATAACAACCATATATGGACCATGACAACTTGTCATAATCCACCAAATACTGGGGAAAGAAGGTTTTAAGCAGGTGCTGAAAAGATGATAAAGTCAGTACCAGGAGGCTTCCACTGGGAAAACATTTCCTAGGTGGCCGTGGGGGGGGAGTGCAAATGACCTTTACTATGTTGCCACCCTCTGGATTTGTTTCAGTGGGGGCATATGGAGAAAGGTCTCAGATGGGGAACGTAGGATCTGGATAGGCTCATGGCAGGAAAAGTGCTCTATCCAGTGGTTGGACCTTGAGCCATTTAGAGCTTTGTAGGTTAATCTATATTTTTTTAAAAAAGTATTTTATTATGTACAATGCACACACAACATTAAAACTACAACCATTCAATTACCGACAACACCTGGAGTACTGTGTCCAGTTCTGGGCACCACAGTTCAAGAAGGACACTGACAAACTGGAACGTGTCCAGAGGAGGGCAACCAAAATGGTCAAAGGCCTAGAAACGATGCCTTATGAGGAACGGCTAAGGGAGCTGGGCATGTTTAGCCTGGAGAAGAAGAGGTTAAGGGGTGATATGATAGCCATGTTCAAATATATAAAAGGATGTCACATAGAGGAGGGAGAAAGGTTGTTTTCTGCTGCTCCAGAGAAGCAGACACGGAGTAATGGATCCAAACTACAAGAAAGAAGATTCCACCTAAACATTCGGAAGAACTTCCTGACAGTAAGAGCTGTTCGACAGTGGAATTTGCTGCCAAGGAGTGTGGTGGAGTCTCCACCTTTGGAGGTCTTTAAGCAGAGGCTTGACAACCATATGTCAGGAGTGCTCTGATGGTGTTTCCTGCTTGGCAGGGGGTTGGACTCGATGACCCTTGTGGTCTCTTCCAACTCTATGATTCTAACACAAAAATGCAAACATAAATGTTACGCCTACATGACTTCCCTCCACCAGTGTTCATCATTTCTTATGTTTATTATATTCTGATTTATATTGCAGTTTGTAACCCTCATCTTTAATATTGTTATTTAACTAATATTTTGTTCTTTGGAGGTTAATCTAGAGGTTACCAGAGCACTGAGATTTTGCAAAGGCCAAATGGTAGAAAGGCAAGAACGAAACGCAATAAGTAGGCAATTTCAGTCAGTAACTACTTTTCACTACATTTAAAGGTAAAGGTAAAGGTACCCCTGCCCATACGGGCCAGTCGTGTCCGACTCTAGGGTTGCGCGCTCATCTCGCTTAAGAGGCCGGGAGCCGGTGCCGGACGAGGACACTTCCGGGTCACGTGGCCAGCGTGACGAAGCTGCAGCTGGCGAGCCAGCACCAGCGCCGCACACGGAAACGCCGTTTACCTTCCCGCTAGAAAGCGGTACCTATTTATCTACTTGCACTTAGGGGTGCTTTTGAACTGCTAGGTGGGCAGGAGCAGGGACCGAGCAACAGGAGCTCACCCCGTTGTGGGGATTCAAACCGCCGACCATACGATCAGCAAGTCCTAGGCACTGAGGTTTTACCCACAGCGCCACCCGCGTCCCTACATTTCACTACATTTAGATTTCACCTATTCTCCAAGAAGCTCCAGGTGAAGAATATGGTTCTCTCCCCCACCCCATTTTATCCTCATAACAACCCTGTGAGGTAGGTTTGGCTGAGAGGCAATGACTGGCCGAAGGCTTCTTGCCTAAGTGGGTGGGGTTGAACCTTGGCGTCCCAGGTCCTAGTTCAACTCTCTAAGCACTAAACCAGACTAAATATTATAATTCTAGCACCAGGACTTTGCCCTGAAACCAAGATTTTGCCCTGAATCTTTTCTAACTTGGATGCATCAAGAAGGGTAGCAAACAGAAATGGATCACCATGAAATACAAAAATAAATCGTAAGGAATACTGTGTTCTGGATGTTATGAGGAAGCAGTGAGAAAAGAGAGATGCACAAATGAAGTCATCCTTCCACTCTTGTTACTTCCTTGTAACATCTGAAGGAAACCACAACCAGTGAGATTAGAGGATTTTTCCCTTTGGGATGCTTGCCTTGGGCTAAATTAGCCCTTTAGAATTCCACAGAAGGACCCAGCCTCTGGAAATTCAAAAGTTAAGCAAGACTTGACAGGTTCTAACAGAATCTGAATGGAGACCCTCACCCACCCCCACCCTGCAATCCTCCTTCCTATCTACCTCAGACTTTTGGAATTGCTTCTTTGGTAATAGACCAGGGGTCAGCAAACTTTTTCAGCAAGGGGCCGGTCCACTGTCCCTCAGACCATGTGGGGGACCAGACTATATTCTGAAGGGGGGAAAGAATGAATTCCTATGCCCCACAAATAACCCAGAGATGCATTTTAAATGAAAGGACACATTCTATTCGTGTAAAAACACGCTGATTCCCAACTGTCCACTGGCCGGATTTAGAAGGCGATTGGGCCATATCTGGCCCCCGGGCCTTAGTTTGCCTACCCATGGCCTGTTCTCTCTCCAGTGAAAACATGGGTTTCCTAAATTAGTTTAAAACAGGGGTCAGCAATTTTTTTCCAGCAGGGGGCCAGTCCACTGTCCCTCAGACCTTGTGGGGGGCCGGACTATATTTTTTGGGGGGAAATGAACGAATTCCCATGCCCCACAAATAACCCAGAGAAGCATTATAAATAAAAGCACACATTCTACTCATGTAAAAACACCAGGCAGCCCCCCACAAATAACCCAGAGATGCATTTTAAATGAAAGGACACATTCGACTCATGTGAAAACACGCTGATGCCTGGACCATGCGCGGGCCGGATTTAGAAGGTGATTGGACTGGATCCGGCCCCCGGGCCTTAGTTTGCCTACACATGTTATAGACCCTGGCTGTGGCTAATCCAGAGGCAGAGTGCTGCTGTGGCTAGAACAGTGATGAGGAATCTCTGGCTGGATTCAGCTCTCGATCCAGCCCACCAGGTCAGGACAATTCTCTGCAGTTATGCTCCCTTGCAGGTCCAATCTGCCCAGAAGGCAGTCCTTCGCCCCCTTTCCTGTGTGCTTTGCCATGGCCGCAGCACTGAAATTAATCTAAACTGGCTCTAAAACATGGTTTCAGAAACAAGATTATTGCCTTATCTAAGCACTGATGTCTGCCTTGTATAGCTTTCTCTTGAACCAATCGAGGTTGTTGTAGTGTTCTCCAGGCACAGATTTGGACTAGTCCACACATTCCCTTCTGATGTTAAAGAACTGTAAACTGTTCAGAGAGACAGACATAGGGTTGTCTCCAGCTCAATTCTACTCAGGGTAGACACATTGAAATTATATCCATTAGGGACGCGGGTGGCACTGTGGTGTAAACCACCGAGCCTCTTGGGCTTGCCGATCAGAAGGTTGGTGGTTTGAATCACCGCAACGGGGTGAGCTCCCACTGCTCTGTCCCAGCTCCTGCCAACCTGGCAGTTCGAAAACACGCCAGTGCAAGTAGATAAATAGGTACTGCTGTGGTGGGAAGGCAAACGATGTTTCCGTGCACTCTGGCATTTGTCGTGGTCCTCCATGCACCAGAAGCAGTTTAGTCATGCTGGCCACCTGACCCAGAAAAATGTCTGTGGACAAACGCCGGCTCCCTCGACCTGAAAACAAGATGAGCGCCACAACCCCATAGTCGCCTTTGACTGGACTTAACCGTCCAGGGGTCCTTTATCTTTACCTTAATTATATCCATTAATTTCAATGGGTCCACTGCTATCATTGGATGCAATCATAGAATCATAGAATCATAGAATCATAGAATCATAGAGTTGGAAGAGACCACAAGGGCCATCAAGTCCAACCCCCTGCCAAGCAGGAAACACCATCAGAGCACTCCTGACATATGGTTGTCAAGCCTCTGCTTAAAGACCTCCAAAGTAGGAGACTCCACCACACTCCTTGGCAGCAAATCCCACTGTCGAACAGCTCTTACTGTCAGGTTCAAATTAGGATAGGCCCAATATCTTTTGGTACATTAGGCAAAGGACAGTCCTTCATTCCAAATAGCAAATCTGATTGGATTAGGACACTCTCTTCCTCTGCACCTGAGGATAGCAGGCTAACTTAAGGGGAGCAGAGAAGGCTGCTTGGAACAAATCTGCTTTGCAACTTTTTGCATAAGAAACTAAGAAACTAACTAACTAACTAAACTAACTAACTAAAACTAACTACCACAAACAAATGGGGGAATAAACTTAAGACTGGAACAGGTGGAATGAGAAACCGAGAGAAACAGAAATTGATGGATATGCCCATCTGTACATGAATCATAGCGGGTGCTGATAGCCCAGTCACCATTTCTCATCAGGATGTACTTCACAGGGTTGGGAAAGCAGGGAAGAGAGAGTGAAAAAGCTTGTATGCCACCCCAAGAGTGAGATAAATATATAACAACAAAATAAAACTCTTAGGCCCAAACATTAAAAGGCAGCAACACTTTTTCAGTGTGTGCTATTCAAGGAGCTTGCTATTCACTGAACGGTGATTTGTAGCAAGTGGCAGGCAAATTGGCAGAGTTCCCTGCATGGGTCCAAAAAAAAATAGCTGTTTATTCTTGGCAGATAGGAGATTTAAGTAGGTGATGTGGCATGAAGGAGGTGGGGGAGACTGACTCTTTTTTGCCAGCAACCACCCTATTTTGTGACTCGCAGAACAACGTGACATGGAAATCATCTAACTCCAAAAAAGGTATGGCCTTAGACATCATTAGCGGGGTACTTATTTAAGGTCCAATCTGGTGAATAGCCAAGGTTAGCTTCACTATAAGGTGAAATTGGCCATTGTGAACACAATCACAAATCTGAAGACACTGCAGAACTACAAGTGCATTTCTGAGAAACTAAACATCCCCCTTCTGAGCAGAGGAAGGAGCCTGTGACCTGTGTTCCCTTTCTAGCAATTGTAGCTCTCCACAGCTCCTCGCCTTCCTTGCCCTCTGCCACTCCTTGCCAAAATGCATTGCAACAACACAAAGAGAATTAATTATGCTAATGAAGCAAGCTTGAATCATTTGAGCACTTCATTTGCATTTCCCCCCTTGGCACTAAAATCTCTCGTAACATAATCCCCAAGCCTCCCCCTACCACTCGATCAAGATTTTAAAAGCTAAATATACCCACAATTTTCATATAAAGGTGAAGTGTTGGTGAACTGTGGCACTCCTGAACTGAAGACTGTACAAAATTATTTGCTGAGGACTCTTAAGGTGGGATGGGAAACCTGCAGTCCTCCACATGTTGCTGGTCTGCAACCCCAGTCACCCCAGATAGTTGGACATGCTCCAGGGCTGATGGAAACAAGAGTCTGACAAAATCTGGTGAGCCATAGATTTCCCAGGACCAACCCAAACATTAGGTAGAGTGAAGCAGCTGCCTCAGGTGGTAGGTGTGTGGGGGGAGAGAGGAGGCAGAGGCAGTAGCCCTACCCAAATGATCCTCCTGAACCCCAACCAGGTACAATCTCCTAAGTTAGCAGTCCTGTGGATAGTAATGCCTTTTCGTTGCTAGCCTGAGCTGGCTGCCTGCCTAGCTTCCTTCTCCCAACATCTTGCAGATAGTGGCCACTGACTGGCTCAGCTCCCTCCCAACACACAAAGAGGCTCTTACTTGGATGCAGGAAAGAGATATTTATTCAGGCAAGTAACACCACAAGCTCAGCAGCAGATACAGTTCCTACAAGTCCTGATTCAGGAGTTCAGGCAGGGCAAAAAGTTTCACAGTACAGTGGTGCCTCTGATTACGAACTTAATTTGTTCCGGAGGTCCGTTCTTAACCTGAAACTGTTCTTAACCTGAGGTACCACTTTAGCTAATGGGGCCTCCCACTGCCCCGTGTGATTTCTGTTCTCATCCTGGGGTAAAGTTCTTAACCTGAGGTACTATTTCTGGGTTGGCAGAGTCTGTAACCCGAAGTGTTTGTAACCTGAGGTGTTTGTAACCCAAGGTACCAGTGTAAAAAGGTAAAGGGACCCCTGACCATTAGGTCCAGTTGTGTCTGACTCTGGGGTTGCTCATCTTCCTTTTGGCCGAGGGAGCCGGCGTACAGCTTCCAGGTCATGTGGCCAGCATGACTAAGCCGCTTCCGGCAAACCAGAGCAGCACACGGAAACACCATTTACCTTCCCACTGAAGCGGTACCTATTTATTTACTTGCACTTTGATGTGCTTTCAAACTGCTAGGTTGGCAGGAGCAGGAGCAGGGACCGAGCAACAGAAGCTCACCCTGTCATGGGGATTCGAATCACCGACCTTCTGACTGGCAAATCCTAGGCTCTGTGGTTTAACCCACAGCACCCCCCACGCAGTGGCGTAGCGTGGGGGGTGCAAGGGGGGCAGGCCGCACTGGGCGCAACATCTGGGGGGGCGCGCTCGCTGTCTCCTGAGTCGCCGAAGAGCCTCGGGCGCAGGCTGTAGCAGAGCCGCATGTCTCGCGCCGCCCGGCTGAAAGCGCCCGGCAGGCAGAGGCTCTCAGCGCTCGCCGCGGAGGACGCGCCAGGCAGCCCCTCCTCACAGCCCCGCCTCCGCTGCTGCTGCTGCAGCTGCTGCCGGGCCGTTGCATTTTCCTCGCCTCTCTGCCCCCCTCCTCCTCCGGGCAAGCGGCGTCGTTTGGGCAGCAGCGCCAGTGGCAACTCGCAGGTTAGGGGTTAGGGGGGGCGCAAATTACGTGCCTTGCCCCAGGTTAGGGGGTGCAAATTACTTGCGTTGCCCCGGGTGCTGACAACTCATGCTACACCGCTGCACCCACATCCCACCACTGTAGACAAAACCAAAAAGATTCATTGCCCCTCTCATTAAGCTTTTAAAGACAAGTCATGCTCACTTTCTGAGGAACATGGAGAATGCATGCATGTGCTCCCCTGGGCAGGTGGATCTGCTCCTATCTGTGAAGGTGGCGCCTGGTTCTCGATGACAAGGCTGCAGCTTCCTGCCTAGTCAGCTATTCAGTTGCTGCCTTTCTGTCGTCCCCAGCTCTCCAACTGGCACTCCTGTTCCCCCTTTCCAAAGCACCTGACATCAGAGTGGAAAGGGGAAAGCCCTCCTCCCTAACCATGATCCCCACAATTCAGACACCCCCATCTCTTTTCCCTTCTCCTCTATCAGAGCCTGCCAAGCCAAGCCTGACTGCACTGTGGGGCACGTGACATTTTCTGAGCCCACAAAAGAACAGCACGCCACTGCTGTATTGTAGCATTTATCCAAGTGAGCAGCGAGGTGGTGCCAGGCATGCAAAGCAGGGAATGAACTGTGGAAAGATGTGGGAAGCTGTGTGTGCCACATGGACTGTCCTGCCCCTCATTAGCTAGCCAGCTGTCCTCGGGTCCAGTGAAAAATGCTGTCTCAGCATGAGTATCAAAGGAAGGTTCCAATGTCTGCCTGGTTGGCTTATGGACATGGAATGGGGAGGGCATAAACTTGCCCATTCCAGGCATCAAAATCTCTTGGGTCAGCCTTGAGTGCTGCTGATGAAAAGTGGAACTTAATTCATATGCCCTTTAACTACTGGCAAACAATTCGAAGGATAGGCGATGAGAGGCTACAAAAATGCAGTTTCAAAATCAACCGCTTAAGACCAATATCCCTGGATGCAAAAGATGTTGTTATTAATACAGTCCACTGGATTTTCTCAACTCTACTTTTCAACTGTCGAGCCAACAGCTGCCAAATTAAGAGATTAAAACCGATTGTGGGATATTTTTATTCAGAGCCTGCAGTGGCACATTTAAAGTCATTTCCCTGGCTCGATCATCTCCATGGAAATCATCTATAAGACTTGAGTGCTCTTCCAAGTAGTGTTCCAGTGACTGGGATTCGAAGGATAAGGCTGTCAGTAGCTCTGCTCTGCATCCACAGTGAGAGGCAGGATGCCTCTAAATACTGAAAACCAGGAATCAAAAGTGCAGAGAGCCTGTTGCACACAGTTCCTGCTTGCAGGTTCCCCATAGGCACTTGCCAGTCTAGATGGCCATTTTATAAACTTTTCTAATTATTTCAGAAGTATAATCTTTGAATCCCTGCAGCGGAGTGAGCTTCCGTTGCTCGGCCCCTGCTCCTGCCAACCTAGCAGTTCTAAAGCACTTCAAGTGCAAGTAGATAAATAGGTACCGCTCCGACGGGAAGGTAAACGGTGTTTCCGTGCGCTGCTCTGGTTCGCCATAAGTGGTTTAGTCATGCTGGCCACATGACCCGGAAGCTGTACGCCGACTCCCTCGGCCAATAAAGCGAGATGAGCGCCGCAACCCCAGAGTCGGCCACGATTGGACCTAATGGTCAGGGGTCACTTTACTTATAATCTTTGCAAAGACATGGAGCAGGTGCTAGGCAGAACTACCTTGTCCATATTCAAAGCTCAGTGTTGTCTACACGGACTGGAAGCGATATGAGGGCGCCTCTGATAGATTCTCAAGAAACGATCCATGCCCCCTGTCTTGCCCAATATCGTTGCCCCCTTCTACTCAGACGATGCAGTGATCCTATCTTTTTCAAGAGTTGGCCTTAGGAGGGCCTTAAAATTTTTTGATGCTTACAGCAAATCAAATTTTCTTACAATTTCTTACAATTAATCATGCAAAGTCCAAAGTCCTAATTTTCACCAAGAGCCGAAAAACCTATAATTGGAGAATAGATGGGAAAGCCATAGACCAAGTTTTTAAATTTCAATACTTGGGAGTCCTTGTCCAACACAACATGGGCTGGAAGGTCCATCTCGCATATGTATTAAATAGAGCTAAAGCCCTTTCCTTTGCGCTACTGCGTTTTTTCTTTTCAGATGGGGCTTTCCATATTCCATCAGTGTTAAAAGTTTTCAAGGCAAAGGTGATTGCAACAATAGCATATGCAATCCCAATATGGGAGTCCTTTGTTAATCTAACCCAATTGGAGGTAATCCAAAACCAACTGCTAAGAAGGTTGCTAAAATTACCCAGGTGTGTAGGCAATACTGCTATACGACTCAAACTAAATGTGACATCTCTAGAATCCACACTATGGAAATGCATCCTCTGTTACTGGTTGGCATTATGGCATAAACTCCCAAATCTCCACTTGATACAGTGTCTCTGGAGAGATGACTTCCCTAGCCCTTGGGCAAAAATAATACATGGGAAACTTGTGTCCTTAGGACTATCTCCATCCGAACTACTAAAATTGGATTTAATTTCTGCCAAGAGAATTATAACTCACAAATTAGAGGAGATCGATTTACAATTTAATATTGCGACAGGTGGTGGCACCTGTTCGCCGATAAACCTTGGCTTAACACCACCAACGAAACTTCCATCTTATTTAACTACCTTATCTGTGGTGATGCACAGGTATGCCTTTATAAAGGCTAGATTCAATGCTTTCCCATCAAATGTGTTGGGTAACAGACTCTCCAACGGAGAGATCTCACTCCTCTGTGACTGTAAAAGTGGATCTATAGAATCGTTACATCATATAATCTTCTGTTGTCCATTACATTCGGCTTCACGGTCCAAGTTTCTGGCCCCATATTTATCGAGAATTGCTGACAGACCTCAGGAAGCACAAATAATATACTTATTAAACGACGAAGACTCAAGTAGATCCCTTGCAGTCGCTAGATACCTGATTAATGTCTTATTTCATAAGAGGAGAAATGGATCACTGTATGACTCTGACAGCTTAGCCAAACTTAAGAACCATCAATAAGTGCCAGAACTAAGACGCATATCCCCCAAAATCTGAGGGATTTGAATTGCGGTTGACATAGAGGGAGCTTATTGTATATAGTGTTTACTTAACTGAAGTAAAATTGGTTTTATATGGGTGTTTTAACTCGGATCTGTTTAAATTGTTTGTTTATGGATAAATTTTAATGTATTGTTTTAGATATGGGCCAATGGCCGTAATAAATCGATAACAATACACGGACTGGAAGCAGCTCTCCCAGCCCTACCTGGAGATGCTGGAGACTCAACCTGGGATATTCTGCATGCAAAGCAAATATGCTACCACTGAGCTGTGGTCTTTCTCCATAAAGATAGGGTGGGCCACAGTATCCAGGGCTGGATCTAGGTTTGAGGGGACCCTGGACAAAGTGCCCTCTAGCAGCTCTGCTTCTCTATTGGTCGCCCATGGCAAGCTATCTGGCAGCACCACTCCAAGCAGAATCAGGTAACTGAGGAATCACCATGTCAATTTCCCACAATGCCCCGGAATGACCCTACGTTGGGAGGAATTGTGGGAAAGATGTGTGGAAGAATAAAGGCAGTGTCAGATTTGGGTCCTCCTAGCATGCTGAGAGTTCAGCAGGTGGCCAAGAATACCAGGTCTTGACGCCAACTCTCATGTGATCCGTTTCAACACTCAGCTGATAAATATACCACAACGAAACTCCTGATCCAGCTTCCTCCTTGCTTAATTTCTGCTCTAACCAATGGAAAAGTGAGTTCTGACTTGCAAGCAAGGTGAAGTCTGTAACTCATATGCTGGCTTCATTTGTCCTTGCATCAGGAGAGAGAGAGAGAGAGAGAGAGAGAGAGAGAGAGGAGAGAGATTTGGATTCTCACACGGCAGAGTGCTAGAAGAACCGTTGATTGATATGCACTCTGGTTATAAATCTACCCCTTTATGACCCATAATCACATCAATAAATTAAGGCTACTGTTGGCAAAACAAATGCTTAAGGTGCAGTTTCCAGCTCTCTCGCTCTCTCTCTCTCTAATGTGCATCTGTCAACAGTACAGGTAAGATGGGGATACTAACAAAAGGTGGAGGTAGTGTGATGTGATATATATATATATATATATATATATGCTTTCGTAGATTTTCACGGGTACAGGAATGCAGGTTTTGGTGTCTTCGGGTGTCTTCCCGTGTAAGAGTCGGGGTGTCTGTGCGACGTTTCGACGAGGACTCACTCGTCATCTTCAGGCTGGTGCTTTCGGCTTCTTGTTACTGGAACAGAGCAGAATCTGGTGTTTGAGTTCCTATAAATACTGTTGAGGGGTGTGGTGTATAGCCTCCAACGTTCTGGGCAGAGAGGAAGTTCCTAGATTAGTGTGCCTCTTCTTCTTTTGTTCCTTAATTACTTGAGGGATATCTTGAGTGATTTCATGAGTGATATTCTGAATACCACTGGGTGGGTCATTAAGTGTAGATTAGTTGCTAAAGCTTTTGTGTCTTGACCTCTTGAGCTTGTGAAGAGTTTTTCTGAGAAGATGGCTGTGCTGCATTTAGTTGTGCTCTGGCTTGGCTTCAGAACCAGAAGCACACAGAACGCCGTCACCAATCAACCACACCAGACCCAAACCCAGACCCTCTCCACAGACATATTACAGACTCCATCCAGTAGCCAAACTATAGTGGCACCTCCGGATGCTGCACCCCCCTGCAATCCCTACACAGATCTGGCTGGCACAAGGCACAAAACCACAGCTCGCCCCTATACACGAAGCCAAGCCAGAGCACAACTAAATGCAGCACAGCCATCTTCTCAGAAAAACTCTTCACAAGCTCAAGAGGTCAAGACACAAAAGCTTTAGCAACTAATCTACACTTAATGACCCACCCAGTGGTATTCAGAATATCACTCATGAAATCACTCAAGATATCCCTCAAGTAATTAAGGAACAAAAGAAGAAGAGGCACACTAATCTAGGAACTTCCTCTCTGCCCAGAACGTTGGAGGCTATACACCACACCCCTCAACAGTATTTATAGGAACTCAAACACCAGATTCTGCTCTGTTCCAGTAACAAGAAGCCGAAAGCACCAGCCTGAAGATGACGAGTGAGACCTCGTCGAAACGTCGCACAGACACCCCGACTCTTACACGGGAAGACACCCGAAGACACCAAAACCTGCATATATATATATATATATATATATATATATATATATATATATCACTGGGAGGGACACTCACCATGACCCTCTAGCCCTTAGGCCTTTACTTTTATAATCACTGCAACACTGCCAGCCTCGTTCCGCATTCCTGCCTAATTACCTCCTCCTCTCTCTCTAAGCTCCGCCCCTCTGTCAGCAATGGGATGCAACTGACAGGGTGGCTCTGACTTGACCTCCTGCTGGGCTCCAGGACTTCTGTCCCACCAGTCCCTAGAGGCACCAGACACCCCTGCCCCCACCCCACCCCAAAACCCAAAGCTCTCCAAGCTCATACACCTGACTGTGGTTCAGGTTAATCCTATTTAAACTTCTACTACATGATCCATCAATTGCATTTTTATCCCACCCTTTCTCAAATGATCTCCGGGTGACATACATTTTGTTTTCACAACAACTTAGAGAGAAATGGTTTGCAGCTTGCATGAAATATAATGCTAACATCGGGAGAGAACTGGCCTTGAGAGTAGACAAACTGTGGTTAAAGGCTACTTATGCTGCCTCTGCAGCAATCTGAAGGCATGTGTAACAATCCTTTAAAAACATTTCTATGAGACTTTTTAAACATGCTAAGTGCTTCGTACACAATGTCCAAGTGAACCCATAATAACAGAGTCTAAAGGCGGAAGAGCAGTAAATAAAAAAATTACCTATATAATAGTAGGCTAGTTTCTACACACACTCAGACACACCCCTCTCCATTCTCCATTATCAGATACATTATCAGAAATCAAGGACACTTTCCAGTCAGGCAAAAATAAGGATACAAAAAAATTAAGGGCAACAGCAACAACCCCCACCCCCAACAAAAACCCTTAAACATGATTCTGTTCCGCAGCTTCCGCTTTTGTAGCTGGAGTCAATCAGGCGCCCACCCTCCCAGGCCAGGTGGAGGAGCACATCTTCCAGGACTCACAGCCAAAATAGTCTACATGGCTGACCAGTGAACCCAGGCCTTGATATGTACTCAAGCTGCTGTATCACACTTGATGCATAATTCTCAATGAGAGGTGTTAAAAAGGAGAATAAGGATATCATTTCAGGGATAAAGCACCCAGCTTGTTATGGAGGATAACCACTTGGGAAGCCTGAACATTTATTAAAAACAGGAATCCAATTATGCCATGGAACCAGTGGAAAAAAGTGAATCCCTGCAGTCACAAATGAAGTAATTCAGTCAGGCAGAACCCAAAAACATCCCCCAAAGCACTATCCCCCTTTTCACTCGTCTGTCTGTCTTCTGATCAATCCCATTAAGCAGAAATGTTGTTTTCCTTCAGCATTTCTGTTTGTGACCTTTATGATTCCTAAGTGTATTGACTTACACGCTCTGAATGAGAACTCAGAAGTTTTGTTGTTCTTAGCTTCTTCTACTTTTTTTTTTTAAGTTCTCACCCCTCAGAGAAATTCAGGTGCAAGTCTCACCTGCTTGCGCTGAATCAAATATGTGTCATCTTATCTGGAGGGAAAATCTGAAGATGAATCACACACAGCAGGGTTTGCCAGGAAGAAGATGGTACGAGATGCTACAGAGCAGGGGACTGTGGTGGGTTGTGAGCAGGGAGCAGAGAGAGTGTTGAAAGCAAGACACTGTGGTGAAGTGGCTAGAGCAGAGGGGGTGGAACCATTTTCTTCCCAAGGGCCACCTTCCCTCATTGCAGCCTTCTGGGGGCCACATGCCAGTAGCAGCCAGGGCCAAAGGCAAAAGAGGGTAGCACAATGAATGTGACTTTTACCTAGGTATATTGGAGGGCTCCGACAAAAAACAGGAGTGGAAATGGCAGGTGTTCACTTAATTGTCGGATGTTCAGAACAGATATTATTTCAGTGAATATACATAATTGGTATTCACTGTTGTTGTTTTCAGGCCGCAAACGATCCATCACTGATCGTTCCCCCACCACCAACACTAATTTGCAGAAACAATAACATTGTTTTTGTTGGAAGCTGAACTGCAGCAGAATCGAAATAGCTCTGCATGTGATGGTGTGGAAAAAGAACGATGGCTTCTGACATTCTTACTCTTAGCTTTGTACAGTTTTTTGCATTCCAGCCATACAAAAGTTTTGACGCATACCACATATACTTCCTTCTAGGCAAGTAAGAGGCATCATGACAGTCCAACAATACATTCCAGCCAGGAGGAAAGCAGGAGGAGGGTGTTGGGCAAGACCCGTGAAGATCATGTCTTGGGAGATAGTGTGAACTTAGCATAAGGCAGTGTGATGGGATGATGAGCTGCTTGTGCGTAAAATCGTAGTCCCTCAGAGTTTGTGCAACTCCACAAACCTCTGTCTGTGACAGAGCTCCTCAGACATGTCTGCTCTAGTCACTTGCAGATTCCGACAGTGGTTGTTTTCGGAATCGCTTCCAGCATAAAAGCTCCTTAACGGAAACACGTCTCCGGGACTCGCGGCGTGACAGCTTCCGGCGAGGAATGGGTCTCCCTATGGGAGCTTCAGACACCTCCCCACTGTTCTCACTGGACGTGTCCCTGAGCCCTCCCTCTTGCTCGCTTTCCCTCAGAGATCCTCCTCTCACCCTGCTAGTTTCTGCTTTAGCTGCTGCGTCTCTCTCAGCCTCCGTGAGACTTTCCTCCAGAGACCCACCTCTCCCCCTGCTGGTCCCTGCTTCAGCTGTTGAGTCCCTCCCAGCCTCCGTGAGCCCTTTCCCCACCTGTTCCTCCGATGGCAGTTCCCTGACAGGCAGCTTCCTGTGTTCCACGTGATCTGGGGAGAGTTCAGGAGAAGGTAAATAGAGAGGACAAAAGGGCTGCATTTGGCCCCTAGGCCTGACTTTCTCCACTCGTGGGTTAGAACGTTGAGCTAAGGCAGGGGTCAGCAAACTTTTTCAGCAGGGGGCCGGTCCACTGTCCCTCAGACCTTGTGGGGGGCCAGAATATAGATAGATAGATAGATAGATAGATAGATAGATAGATAGATAGATGATAGATAGAGGTGCCCCGCAAGACGAATGCCTCGCAAGACGGAAAACTCGCTAGACGAAAGAGTTTTCCGTTTTGGAGGTGCTTCGCAAAATGAATTTCCTATGGGCTTGCTTCGCAAGACGACAATGTCTTGCGAGTTCCTGCTGTTTTTTTTTCCTTCCCCCCTTTTTCTAAGCCACTAAGCCGCTTATCAGCTGATCCGATCAGCACATAAGCTGCTAAAAGCCGCTAATAGCGCTAATCCGCTAATTTTTCAATGGGCTTGCTTCGCAAGACGAAAAAACCGCTAGACGAAGAGAATCACAGAACGGATTCTTTTTGTCTTGTGAGGCACCACTGTGTGTGTGTGTGTGTGTGTGTGTGTGTGTGTGTGTGTATATATATATATATATATATATATATATATATATATATATGAATTCCTATGCCTCACAAATAACCCAGAGATGCATTTTAAATAAAAGGACACATTCTGCTCATGTAAAAACAAGCTGATTCCCAGACCGTTCACAGGCCGGATTGAGAAGGCGATTGGGCCAGATCCGGCCCCCGGGCCTTAGGTTGGGCTAAGGTGGCGTCTGCAGGCATCAATATGCCCACCAGACAGTATCCACTGATGCATGCTACAAAAGGTCTCAGTAAATATCTCCTCAAAAATCCACAATGTGCAAGTGACTGATTGCTCACCCTGTTCATTTTCCTGTTTGCATTGACTGAGCCTCTCCTGCACGGAAAACCCACCACTTTAAACTTGCCCACATTTCATTGCCTGCCAGGATTGGACACCCACCCGTTTTGAGCAGAGGAGGGGTACAGTGGTACCTCGGGTTACATACGCTTCAGGTTACAGACTCTGCTAACCCAGAAATACTACCTCGGATTAAGAACTTCGCTTCAGGATGAGAACAGAAATAATGCTCTGGTGGCACAGTGGCAGCAGGAGGCCCCATTAGCTAAAGTGGTGCTTCAGGTTAAGAACAGTTTCAGGTTAAGAACAGACCTCCAGAACGAATTAAGTTATTAACCCGAGGTACCACTGTATGTTGTCCTAACTGAAGTTCCGAGAAGCCTTCAAAAGGCAATTTGAGAACCTAACAGATCTGTTGGATCAGACCAAAGGCCTATCATGGTGTTCTCACAGTGGTCAACCAGATGGATATGGAAAGCTCAGAACTTCACTTTCAACAAAGTACAATAGTCCAGCCTATAGGTCACCAGGCTATAGATAACTGTGGCCAGATTATCTCAGGCTGGGGGGCGGGGGTCACAACTGGTGTACTAGCCTCAGCTGGCAAAAGGCACTGCACATTACAAGAAGTACTAATGTATTCACTGTCCCTCATAGATCTGTCCATACCAGTGGTCTGGGGTAGAAAATTTCCCACTGAAAAGCTTCCAGATTTTATTTCCCCGTGGGTTTTTTTTTGGGGGGGGTGGTGGTGGTGGTGGAAATCTGTTTCATAAGTTAATTAGTGACAAAGAATAGATGCCAACTGCAAACACAAGCTTGGCAGTTTCGATGCTTTTAGCTCTGTTTTCAAAATGCAAGGGAAATTAACATGCTAAATTAGGTTACTCTCCAGAGTATCAGAAAAATTTCAAATGCAAATGAGGGAAATTTGCATTGGAAAATGTTATGGAAAACCCACATCACCCCCAGACCAGAGACCTGGTTGTTCTGGAGGAGCATGATCTCATGGAAGAGTGGATAAGCAGCATCAAGTTGGTCAGGTAACCTACCTGCCATCTTATCTGGAGCCTGGATAACTGTTCTTGGGAAGTTACCTTACACTGCGTCAAGACTGATTGTCTATCTTGCCATCTACAGCTTCTCTCCAGGGTATCAGGGGAAAAGCATTTTTTTTTTACTTGATTTTTCTTTTTAACAAGACATACCACGTATTGCGCTGTGGGTTAAACCACAGAGCCTAGGACTTGCCGATCAGAAGGTTGGAAGTTTGAATCCCTGCAACGAGTGAGCTCCCACTGCTCGGTCCCTGCTCCTGCCAACCTAGCAGTTTGAAAGCACGTCAAGGTGCAAGTAGATAAATAGGTACCACTCCGGCGGGAAGGTAAACGGCATTTCTGTGCGCTGCTCTGGTTCGCCAGAAGTGGCTTAGTCATGCTGGCCACGTGACCCGGAAGCTGTACGCCGGCTCCCTTGGCCAATAAAGCGAGATGAGCGCTGCAACCCCAGAGTAGGCCACAACTAGACCTAATGGTCAGGGGTCCCTTTACCTTTACCACGTATTGAACCTGGGATCTTCTGCATGCAAAGCAGCTGCTCTGCCCCTGAACTGTAGAGCCCTCTGCTCTTGACTGTCAGCAAAGTACGACCTTCTCTTCTAGCCAAGCTCCAGCTCTAGCAACTAGCTGGAAGTACATGGGGTGGGACAGTACTAACTCCAGATACAGTTGCCCACAGCCCAAGCCTGGCCCAGACAGGTTATCAAATTTCTGCACCCTTGGCATTCCAAGGCACCTTTCCCCAGCCTTTTTCTCTTGCCAGGGTATTTTCTAGAAATGTGATCTACCACCAAAATGCCACACAGCTGAGCCAAGAGCTGCTGCTTTTCCAAGGCGACAGGAGTTTCTACTGAAGCATGAGATACTATAGGCAGGATTCAGTGAGGCTTGATTCCTTAGACAGAAAGGAAGAAACATGCTTTCCTGGAACTTAATTATGTCCTGTTCTCAGATAACAATGTGTCTATGTAAGAAACACGTTTCAGATAAAAGGGATACTATTTAAGCCCACACTTCTAACCAATTGATGAACAGGCTTTTCAGCTGCGAAGATAACTAAAGGTCATTTTCTCCTCCTTTTTATGTGTGCATATCTCATTCCATCATTCTTTCTATTTCTCTCCTTACTATTATTTGGCAACAACCCCCATCCTACATTTCAACTCTCTCCTCTTGCATATCTGCATTTCTGATGGAGAAAATGAGATTTCAACTTCTCCCAATGAAAAGAGCTGACACTTTCTCTTGGAAGAAGGGAGGCCATGGCCTTAACCCCATGAGGGGGCTGTATAGGCTTTTCCCAGGAAAGCTTTTGACAATGGCCAGTGTCCTTCATAGAATGAAACTGTGGACAAGAAAGATTTCTGTGAATATGTGGACTATCTTTCTTGCTTCATTTACATTATGGTTGTGTTAAGAAGTAACATTAACCCATGGGAGGTCAGGCTTCTATACGATGCAGGAAGTCTATGTTAAGTACAGCACAATGTAGAAGTTCCTTTCCTAAATCATGATGAAGCCTATGATGCAGTGCATGGATGCGACCAAAAGGCTCAAATGGTGATAACTGTGGAGGGGGAAAGAGTGACTGGAGAGGGCTATTATTGCCAAAATCAGCATCTGAAATCAATGAAGCACAGGTTATCAGAGTAAATGCATACATACAGAATATAGCAGTCACAGAAGAGCCTTTCACAACGTGCAGCATAATAAAATAAGAAGAGTAGGTGGACGATTGGCCCACCTCCTCCAGCATCCTCTTCTCACAGTTGGCTATGGGAAACCAGCAAGCAGGATTTAAGCATAAGAGTACCGTATCTTTCGCTCCTTAAGACACACTTTTTTCCTCCTAAAAAGTAAGGGGAAATGTCTGCGCGTCTTATGGAGCAAATGTGTGGTGATTGCTGGCTCCCTTTCTGGCCCCGGCTCCTTATCCAGGCCTCCATTGTTGAATGTTCTGCAGATGGAGGCTGTTTGTTTCCCCAGCGACATGTGGCTGGCTGATTAGATTATCTGTCTGGAAACTGTAGAAACGGCTCCCTTTCCTAAAGAAGCTGCAGAACTGTGAGTTGAACCCCATAAAAACAGGATTTTTTCCCTTTGCAAAGTAAGCTCAACAACTTTGAGATGATCCTCAAAAAACAGGGACTTTTCCCCTTTGCAAAAGAAGCTGCACAGCTGTGAGCTGATCCCCCCCAAAATGGGGATTTCCCCCTTTCCTCCTCTAATAACTGGTGCATCTTATGGAGCGAAAAATACGGCACCCTTTCCTCCTATGGTTTCAAACAACTGATATTCAGAAGCTTCGCTGCCTCCAACTGTGAAAGCAGAGAATAGCCATCAGGGCTAGTAGCCAGCAATAGCCCTCTTCTCCATGAATCTGTTTAAACCTCTTTCAAAGCCATTCAGGTTGGTGGCCGTCACTACCTCCTGTGTGAGCAATTTCCATAGTCAACAACGTGCCACATAAAATAGCTTCTTTTATCTGAAGCAACACAATAACTTGCTTGATACCATGTCAGACCACATTTCCCACCCCAACCTTAAATGGCCTGACCCATGGTTCTCTTGCTGACAGAAAACATTTAAAACACATACCATCCTAGAGGTGTTATCTCTAGATGCACAATAATTTTGATGATGCCCAAACTACACAAATTTAGCTAAATGTTATGCAAGTTTACTTTGAAATGAGTCCCATTTCTTGCAACCTCCAACTGAGCGTGCATATTTGGACCTGCAGCCTGAATTTAAAACAAACTATTCCTGTTTTAAACTTTTCCTCAATGGAGGGGAAAAAGCAAATAAGCAAGCAAAACCTTTATTCCAGAAAATGCCCAATTATCCCACATCACCATGAATATCTAAGTCCCTTTTATGTTATCATATTGAGGCATAGCAGAAAACAGCTTTTCTAAGTACCAGTGATCATAAGCTTTTTACCTTTGAAATCTGTGCTTTGTTTGAAGCTCTGCAGAATACTACTCTAGGCTCTGCACTTCTAAAGGAAATGGGTCAAAGGGCAAAGAATGCATCCCAGAATCTTCTGGAAATAGAACAAACTGGATGGTGGAGAAACAATCCCTTAAAATAAACAAAGCTACAATTGCATACTTCACATACACAAAACACAAAGCCCTTTCAGTCCAAAATATTGTTGAAAAGGAATGTAAAAGGGACTGAGGAGTGATCAACCAATGAATGGCACACTATTAAGTTACAAGAGTACAACAAGAACAACATCTTATGAATTATCAAGAATGGCCATAAACTGTGCAGTGATACTCCTTGTGCAGCTGACAGTGCAAAATGAACATGATAGTCCTTCTTAACAGATAGCTAAGGACCTGCAGGGGCTCAAAACAGCTTATATGTTATTGCAAGTTTGGAGGAGATTTATTACTTGTTCATTTATTTGTTCATTCATTCAAAACATTTTTATTCCACTCACTCACAGATGGACATAAAAATATCAATGAAGAAGCAGCCCATGCCTTCAGGACCATAATTTAAAAGCCACAACATAAAATGAAAAGGAGATGGGGAGGGAGGAGGAAAAATACAAATCCAAATGTCAGTATTCAGCTGTAGAGTTCTTCTATCAGCCACAACGAGCATGCCCAACAACCAGGAGTGATGAGAATCTAACAAAATCTAGGGGACTACACTTTCTACTGCATGATAAAGGGTTCTCAGATACTGAAGGTGTGTGTGAAGGTATATGTATGTACACACAAACACACATACCACTACACACACACTTACTAAATCCTCTGTGTCCCTCCTCAGTCTGCTATCCAGGAGGTGCTTACAGATGGGATTGCTCACGGATTCCCCCACCGGGGGGGGGACCTGACTTAAAATAGAGGACTGCTTCTGTAGAATTCTGTGGGCACTTGAGTTTTATAGGGAAAGCAGAAAGCAGGCAGTATCAAGACACAAGCTGGAGTCAAGCAGAGAGCACCCAAAACCCCAGGCAGTTCCAAAACATAAGACCTATTTAAGCAGCTAGAATACAGGACCTTGGACAGCTCCAGGGATACTAAAAGTGAATATTCTGGAGGACACTAGAGACAATCAGATTCATATGGAGGCCTGCCAGTCCTGTAGGTGATAGGTTCTGTCTTCCTGGAGGAACTAGAAGCTTCACCTATTTTGTTAGCCACTGGCTTCTGCAAGGTTGCCGAGACAGAGGTATTGTCAGGAACCCTAACTTTGAGTTAGCTGTGGCCTACAGTCAACAGTAGCTCATATTCAGGTTCTGTTGGTTCTTCCTCAAAGGAAGTAGTCTGAACCGAGTCCTTATCCTAGTCCTCAGTCTGTCCTGCAAGATCACCAGTTAGACAGGACACATGCCCACCCTAGATTAAGCTGGGATGTCACATGGACAATAGTCTTTCTGAGCTCTTGTTCTGAGACTAATTTTCACATAAACAGGAAAATTTGGGATAAATTACACAGCTTCCACCATCTTCAAGTATTGTTTTGTTTTGTTAACATGGCAGACATTGCATGGGGAGAGAGGACTATGGCTGGCTCACATGGGTAGATGATGATGATGATGATGATAGATGATAGATAGATAGATAGATAGATAGATGATAGATAGATAGATAGATGATAGATAGATAGATAGATAGATAGATAGATAGATAGATAGATAGATAGATAGATGATAGATGATAGATGATAGATAGATAGATAGATAGATAGATAGATAGATGATAGATAGATAGATAGATGATAGATAGATAGATGATAGATAGATAGCTATAGATGATAGATAGATAGGCATAGATATAGACAGACAATCAGTGATCACAGAGAAATATAAATCTACTTGTGAACTCCTCCCCCCCTTTGATTATTGAGCAATAGATGTACTGTAAGGCTAAGAAAAAGTTTTGAATTTCTTAGGATCCCTTGCTAGAAGCAAGGCTTACATGGCAATGAATTAATGGAAACAGCCCTCGTGCGGAATGTACCAAGGGACAACCACAGACTCCCTTGATCTAATCAATAGCTGCCACTCAGCTTGAATGTGGTGTTGTAACGAACAGAGCTTCTTCCCCCTAAAGATATGTTATTTTGTGAGATATCAAATAAAACAAAAGCACAGGCTTTTGACAGCTCACTCAAAAAGAATGATAATCAGCTAGAGTTCAAGTGCGTGAATGTTACCCAGTAGACTTATACTGGAGAGAAGCATGCATGGGTGAATTTACAAAGTTACATTTTGCAACTGCTTTTAATTCTCAGTGCACACACACACACACACACACACACACACACACACACTTAATTGCTCAGATGTTGAGCAGGAAAAAATGAGACAATTGGGCTATTCCCACCCTTACTCCTACCTCCGTTAAAATGATATCTAATGGCAAAAGACGGCTAACCCATCACATGCTGTTCGACTCTGAGGTCCACCGGCCCTAGCCAGCATGGGCAATGGTCAGGGATGATAGGAGCTGTAGTCTAGTAGTAACTGGAAAGTCATGGTTAACCAGTCTTATCTTAGAAGCTGCCATTTGTCCATCTAACACTACTGGCAACACTGATAAGAAGAGGCTGTCCAGGGTTTAAGACAAAGTTCTGTTCCAGCCTCACCTGGGAGTGCCAGTCATTGGCCTTGCTCGTCACCATTTCTGTGCAATGTATGTGCTCTGCCACTGATCCAAGGCTCCCCCTCCCCACATGATTAGGACACTGATGCCCCACAACTCTGGCAACACAACAATCAGCCATGCCTCTGCTTGTCGGAACATTCAAAATATGCTAGAAGGGGCTCTGCATACACACCAATTAACATGTTTAGACATCATCATTAAGACAAGGAACCTTGGCCAAATCAGGGTCCTGTCCCCCTTGTGTGAAATAGTGGTACATTTGTAGAGTACCCAACTTGTAGCTGTAGTGAGAAGGATCAGCTAGCTGTATCAGTTTCAAGTGATAGGACTAGTTAAATGCAACCTTGGGACTCCCCTCATACAAACTTTCAATATGTGGGAGGGGGCTCAAGGGAATCCCTCCCCCATGTGTCTCACAGTGTGTGGAGAAGAGGCTTCGCAACAGTGGTTTCACTTTGGCCTTTGTGCCCCTCCCTGACCAACAGGCATAGATCTGAAGGTCTCCAAGGGGACTTCTAGCCTAGGCTTTCACAGCTCTTTGTGCAACAATATTCCACACACGCATAACATGGGTTTCTTATCAGAGGGAGCATGCACAGTTACTGTATAAGCATACGTAGATGCCACTTAACAGGCACGTGGCCCGACATGTAAAGGTCAGAGTTAGGGCAAGCAAGGTACACAAAGTCTGAGCTGGTCCAGTAATGCAATTCTATTATTTTTCTCTTCCCCCACCCAGCAACATTTAGGAGTACCAATCCACTGGGAGAAAACCACTCTGTTTGACCATGTCTTGGCACTGAGCCCTAAAGGAAAAGAGAGAAAAAACTCCCCTGTCCCCTTAGAAGACAATCACGGACATACAAGGCAGGAGTGTTAAGCATAAAGCATTTGAGGAGACTCTTCAACAAGCCTTTTCAGGTCCTCTCGGTATAGCCCACATATCTATACTGCAATCTATGAAAATGATTGAATTAGAACACATTTTGAGGGATCGTGGTGCAGGAAGCCTTGCTGAAGGTCTAGGTTTGGTTAAGTGCCTGCCTAGGTGGGTGTTGCCTTCAGTTCCATGAAAGAAGGGTGGGATATAAATGCAACTAATAAAGGCAAACAAATTTTCAAGAATGAGATGTTGTCCGGTAGGGTAATAGGGTTGACTCACCAGTGATTACATCATGGCTCCTCTTCCCATTCCCTCTAAATTTATGTCAGAATGTGGCAAGTATGGTAAAGCAAAGAGAAATGTCAATGAGTCAATATAATGTGGTGGTTATAGACTGGACTAGGACAGTGCAGACCCAGGTTCAAACCTTCTCAAAGCCAGAAAGCTTAGGGGGTTTGGGGTGGGTGGGTGGCTGGAAGTTCACCCAACAGTGGTGACTGGTGCCTATTGAGACTGGCAAGGCAGAAGACAGGGAGACCAACAGTAGCTGGATCCAATGACAGGCACAGCCAATCGAGTTTTGCCCTCATTCTTCCCCTCGCATATTGACCATATTGAGTCTTTTTTGAGCTTTTGCCTCCATTGGTGACAACCACCTTGGGGTTTTATTTTCAAGTAAGTCTTTATATCGTATCCAGACATTGAAAGGTGCTTTCCTGACAATATGGTTTTTAAATGCCTTATGTGCTTTAACCTTGTCGTACCACAAATATGCATGCCACCCACAAACATTGTTGAGACCTTCTAAATCCAAAATGTCTGTGTTCTCAAGAAGCAGCCAGTCCTTCAACCAGCAGAAAGCTGCTGATTCGTAATAGAGTTTAAGGTCTGGCAGGGCAAATCCCCCTCTTTCTTTTGCATCAGTTAGTATTTTAAATTTTATTCTGGGTTTCTTGCCCTGCCAGACAAACTTGGAAATGTCTCTCTGCCACCTCTTGAAACAGTCAATTTTATCCAAAATTTGTAACAATTGAAACAAAAACAACATTCTTGGCAATACATTCATCTTAATAACAGCAATTCGGCCCAACAAGGAAAGCTTCAAGTTTGACCATATTTCTAAGTCCTTTTTGACGTCCGACCAACACAAACCAGTGGCTCATCTAGTCCAGCATCCTGTTCTCATAGTGGCAAACCAGATGCCTATGGGAAGATCCAAAGCAGGATCTGAGCACAATGGCACTGGACTGAATTGCTTGAAAGCAAGAAGGCAGGTTAAGGTTTGTGGAACAGAGTATCCTTAGCCCTAGTGGGTCAGCTTCCACTGCCAGCCAGAACTGAGCATACACACAATTTGTTGCTGTTGTTATTGTATTTTTTTAGCATCAGTTAGAAAAGAAAACTGGAGGAGAAATAGTGTCGGGAGTACATTTTGGTTGTATGCCAAATTATATGAAATAAACATTTTAGGACTGTACAGAGTGTACAGAAATTCGGGATGCCCTGAGCTCAGATCAGAAATCAGAATCTTATGGGTGAAAAATACAGCAGATGCATAGTATTTGTAAGCACTACGCCTTGAAAGTAAAACAAGTATTGATATTCCAGCCGCACAAGGTCTAAGATCTATAAGGAAGTCCATAAAATGCATGTTAGTATGCATTTAGTAATCATACTGTGTTTTCAATAAATGGAAGCAAGGGTTAGTGGTGTCCATAATTCACAAGGCACTTTTGCAAGAATCACAGTGCTTTATTACAATATAGTTATCCTGCTAGATTACACTTTACACTGTTGCATGCAAGAACTATAAATACACCAGTATCTAGAACAATGAGCAAGGGCGCAAGCCGCCTTTGGAATGCTTGCAACATTTTATGCAAGTTTCTAAATATTTTGTTAATGGGTTTTCAATAGAATGTGGACTGGGCTGAGGAAAAATTATTTTGCACATCCATTACTTAAACTAACAGCTCAGTTGAGTTTTTTTACCAACTAAAACATTCCATTAAGTTGTCAAAAGCTGTGATGAGTGCTTGGAAAAGCAGCTCTTACTCAACATACTCAAGACTTTCCTTTCTTTAATTAAACAGAGAAATATTTTACAGGACTGTTCAAAATATTTTGGGACTTGGTCTAACCTGCCTGCTTTTGTCAAAGGCTAGTAAGCTGAATCCTATGATAGCATTGTAGAGGACCCAACCAGGACTTGTATTTTGGTCTACTGACCTTGAACATGTGAAGATTGGGTTGCTCTCCTATTCTCTAGTCTATTGAAGCTTGTGCCATAATAAATCTGAAACTCATATGGTGTCCAGTTTCAGACAGGTTTCAAAGAGAGCAGGGAGCTTAATCTTTGGTAGCAACTCCAACATGAGCAAAGACAAAAGTACTGTTCAATGCCAATCCATAATACAGTCAAAATACAGTGGTACCTTGCTTTTAGAACAACTTAAGTTTATGAACAACTTGGAAACAGAATGCTGCAAACCCGGAAGTAGGTGTTCTGGTTTGTGAACTTTGCCTTGGAAGCTGAACATGTTCCACTTCCCGTTGAGTGTGTTCCGTTTGTAAATTGAGTCCCCTGCTGCTAATCAGAAGCTTCCTGTTGAGTCTGTCAGCTGTTGAGTCCTGAGCATCCACGCAACACAGAGGTGATACTGTATCTGGAGCTTTTGTTTTTGTTATTTTTTGTGTTTTTGTTTGTGTGGCTTTTTCACTTTTTTGACTGTGACTTGTGACTGTGCTTTGTGACTTCATTTTTGTGTCTTGTTTCTGTGACTGTGTGGAACCCTGTTCAGCTACTGATTGATTGATTGATTGGTTGTGTGACTGCTGAAATGGATAAAAGCCCCCCATCCAAACAATGACTATCATCAGTGCAGGTAAGAAAAAAATAATTAATTTTTATCATCTACAATACTGTCTTATTTTTTTTATATATAGTACAATACATTGATTATTGCTTTCATTTTATGGATCAATGGTCTCATTAGATAGTAAAATTCATGTTAAATTGAGGTTTCAGGGGTTGTTTTTAAAAGTCTGGAATGGATTAATCCATTTTGCATTACTTTCTATGGGAAAGCACACCTTGGTTTTAGAAAGCTTTGGTTTTGGAACAGACTTCCGGAACGGATTAAGTTTGGGAACCAAGGTACCACTGTACAAAACAAAGGGTCAGACTAGAGACAAGGTGAAGGCAGTCCATGCGCATGGCCAGCTACTTCAACAAAGTCAAAGCTGGTACACAGGAATCGTTTCAGCAGCTCTTCCAGCCGGGGAGGGGGTGGGGCATAATCTTGAGCTGCTGGAACAACATCCTGACCTCCTCTGAGTCCTCTCTTTATCCAGGTGGCTCCTCAAGGGATCAACTTACTATTGAGCCTGCAGCTGGGCATTCTGGATGGGGAAGGTTTTGGTTTGGCATTTGAGGTAATGCCTTTCGCTCAGGCTTGGGACTTGTTCAACCTCATGGCCAGATGAACTTCCTCACAGTGCAGACAGCCCCTTTTTGGTCTCTCCCAAGGATCCTGATTCCTTGTCCCTAGACTGAGCCTGCTCTGAGGCTTGATGCAATGCCAGACCCTCCAAGTTATCCTCTGATGAGGAATCCTCTATCTCAGTCATAACATAAAGTGCCAGAAGATACGTTGTTGTTCTGGCTAAAAGCTATTTCCTCTCAGAGATGACCGCCAATGAGATCCCAACCTTGAATGTACCTTCTAGTGAACACTGATAACAACATGGCAAGAAGGGAAGGAGGTTTTTAGCTCTGTGAATGTCAACACACAGAATTCTTGGGCAGCTGCTCATGTCCCAGCAGGGGCGACTTTCCTATCCCCTCATTTCTGATTTCCTAAACTGATTATACTTTCTGCTTCTTTTTATATAGTGGAGACAATCCGGCCCATGGGCCAAAAGCAGCCCCCCACCTCACCCCCGGCACCACTTTATGGCCCTTGGGATTCTTCTCAGGCAGCACCATCAGCAGATGGCTCCACACACTCAAGTGAATTTTGCTCAGCTTGAATGGGTTCTTGAACCACAAGAATGCCTCTTGTTTGCATGGATGGAGGATGGAGAGGTGTACGTGCAGAAATATCTTGACTGTTTGCATGCTTGGGTATTTAACCTAATGTACAAGGGTAAGTATGGGACGTGGGTGGCGCTGTGGGTTAAACCACAGAGCCTAGGACATGCCGATCAGAAGGTCGGCGGTTCGAATCCCCATGACAGGGTGAGCTCCTGTTGCTTGGTACTTGCTCCTTCCAACCTAGAAGTTTGAAAGCACATCAAAGTGCAAGTAGATAAACAGGTACCGCTCCGGCGGGAAGGTAAACGGCGTTTTCGTGCACTGCTGTGGTTCGCCAGAAGCGGCTTAGTCATGCTGGCCACATGACCCGGAAGCTGTACGCCGGCTCCCTCGGCCAATAAAGCGAGATGAGCGCCGCAACCCCAGAGTCGGTCATGACTGGACCTAATGGTCAGGGGTCCCCTTAACTTTACAAGGGTGAGTATCGTACGCTTTGTTCTGTCCATTGCTGCTTGTGGCCCCACCCACTTTTAACTCTGGCCCTGCTCACCCTTGGCATATCTCCAACTCTTCCCCCCCCCATGAGAAAATGCAACCCCCCTTCAGACTGAAACACACACAATTGTTAAATGTCTACATCTGCTGACAATATTTTGCTTGGAAACAATAGTATCAGTCAATTTTTGGGTTGCAACAAAAATTGACAGATATGTTCTGCAGGAGGAAGGGAGAGGGTTGGCAAAGAGGGGACATTCGATGTATCTGTAGAATTCTCTCTCTCTTTGTGTGTAATATATTGAAAATCAATAAAATTTGTTATTTTAAATGCCACTGCTTATTATTTGGATATAAAAATGTTGATTTGCTACTTTTTAAAGTACTCTCTCTCTCTCTCTCTCTCTCACACACACAGAGAGAGAGAGAGAGGGGGGGAGGAGTGGTATAGATGAATATGCATCTGCAGGTACAGGACACTGGTTTGATCTACATGGACATAATTAGTTGATGCCAGTTTAAAATGATCACTACAAACTCAAATAATGTAAGGAGCCAATGGACCAGTCAAATTAATGGACTGCAGTTCCTGCATTGTCTGAGTATATCCTTTGCTACGGTCCCCGAGGTAACAAAGATTCACCCTCTGAAGAAGTAATAAGGTGACACAGACATGGAGATTACTCAAAACTTGACCAAGTGGATAATGACCGAGTGCTTCCCCTCTCTGGGTTGACAGCAGCCTCAGAACGCAACACCGTGGCTATTACAGATCAAACAGTAGGAAGGCATTATCACTAGTGAGCCAGAGAGGATGTGATAATTTATCCTGTTTGCTGACTCTATCACAGAGAGCCAGAATCTATTAGTCATATTGATTCTGGATGTTCCACCTTTGATGGTACAGAGCTGCACACAATGACAGAATCAAGTTATCCACATTCATCATTGTTTTACTTTGAAAGTAAATGAGTGTGTCACCGCAAAGTGGTGGCTTCCTACAGTCAGTATATCCTATAAAATGGGAGCGATAAAGTTCCCCAGGCAAGAAAGCACCAAGAACATGCTGTTTGATGATGAGGGCTATGCAGCCGAGGATTATGGATACGGCGTGTTACCAGGTTGTTTTATGTGCTGAAGATAGAAGATAAACATGGCACTATATCATGCTTGTGGTATGGAGATTCATAAGTATGCCTTGCATTTTGTTGGGTATGCATTATGAACTATGATTTATAACACAGAGATCCAATGGAATCTAAAGTACAAAGGAGCTTTCCTGAGCACACAAAACACAAAGAATGGATCCCTGACTTGCAAACTGGGGAAGAGAGAGACTGTATTTGAATTGCCTGTAAAATGATCCAATCCATTTGCCAACCTTGTGGGCTGGAACAAGAGATGTTGAAGAATTCCAACTAAAACAGGAGCAGGAAGTTGACTTATCTGCCCTATGTCAGGAACAGAAATCAATCAATTGAATATGATTGACATTTGTTCTTCTTGTTGCTTTCAGTTCACGAATGATACACAATGGATTATGTCCTTGTCCACCCCATTTGCACTGTGTTCCCATTGCACTCAAGTGAATAGGGTGGAATAATGTAGCAAGAATGAAACTTGTACAATTTGTGTAATTAATTATGAAAACTGCATAAATTACAAAAATTTTGCCAGAGTGGACAATGTGAAGAATGTGGTTTTGGCTCGGATACAAACTGCAATTGAACAGAAACTGGGATGCATGTGTCAACACTGGGGAGAGAATAAAAACTATGCCTCCTTATGTCCCTAGCAGAGACAAAAGGTTTGGAAACAAAACAGTATTTTGTCCTCAGCTGAGATCCTATGTGTGAACCAGCATTCAGGTCATCATTGAAAATTAACTCAATTCTATAAAGAGGTGAGCAATGCAATTCCACATTGTCAGTCCAGTTTTAAGCAACATTGTCCTATCTCTGGTAGAAATGGCTCCCCTTCTTCTTGTAATATTTTGTTAAGCCACTTTAGAACAGTAATTATCTCACGTGGGATGCCATGCAATTTGAGCAGATGTATGTGAGTTCAGATGGGCTGGCCCCAAATATATTGATGGCTTATCAGAGATTTGAGTTTCATTAGCAGCAACTGATCAGTAAATTCATGTATTGTATCACATCTCTGCCTTATAATTTTAGTTCATTCAAACCAGCCCACACAAAGCCTACTCACACATAGAAAGTAATGAATATACTGTCCCAGGTTGGACATGCTTAACATGACTTAATAAGCTGAAATATGTATAAGCCTTATGCCCATCCTTCTGTTGCTCAGTCTCTCTCTTTCAACACATTTTATTTTTTTTTAATTTTATTTTTTAAAATTTATGTACCCCCCCTAAGGATCACAGGGCAGTTTATAATATAAAAACACAAAAATGCATAACATAATAAAAAGCAAAATAATAGGCTCCTCCCCCAATTTAAAAGGCCATATATATTTTGTTTAATTAACCAAAGGCCTGGGAAAAGAGAAATGTTTTCACCTGCCACCTAAAGATATGTAGTTAAGTTTCCTGAGAACCTTTCTGGGAAGAGCAATTCACAAATGGGGAGCCACTGCAGAAAATGCCCATTCTTCTGTGGCCGCCCCCTAGACCCTGTGGGGACCACATCACCCCTGAGTTAATTAACCACAGTATTCCAAAACATCTAAAGGCCATGAGGTTGGCAAAGGCTGCCTTATCCATTGAGAATTACAGTGGTACCTCGGGTTAAGAACTTAATTCATTCTGGAGGTCCATTCTTAACCTGAAACTGTTCTTAACCTGAAGCACCACTTTAGCTAATGGGGCCTCCCGCTTCCACTGCACCACCAGAGCACGATTTCTGTTCTCATCCTGAAGCAAAGTTCTTAACCCGAGGTACTATTTCTGGTTTAGTGGAGTCTGTAACCTGAAGCGTCTGTAACCTGAAGCGTATGTAACCCAAGGTACCACTGTACAGGCAGAAGGACAAGCTTTTGTGGCCGCTTGGATATGGACACTGATTTCCAACCTGGTCTTCCTTATTTACTGAAAATTCAAATATTTCCATTAATGATTTAATTGTGATAATGGTAATTCATAATACTCACATAGCGTTCATTGATTAATTTATAAACCAACTTAATTGCCAAAGTGGCTTCTCCTGAGCCTAGCTAACTGAAACATCTCATTGCAGGTAACCACAAATATTTCTTTTAGAAAAAGTTATTGGAATGAAAAACATTTCATTGGAGACCAGTGCCTTGAGCCAGGACAGAAGCCTCATAAAACTTTGCATTCAGTCAATTGTGATGTAAGGTGTGCAGAAAAACATGACCTGCTAAAACTTGGGACACAGAATGCATGCAGTAAAGAGTGAACGGGAAAACTTGAAGTAGGGGGCGGGGATGCAATGGCAATGCTTATTTTCAGCACACTGTAAAGTACAAAAGAGACCCCAGTTATGAGGAAAGCAACGGAGAAAACAAGAGCGATTCACTGATAAGCGGAGCTTTACAACACGTCGGAACAATGCAGAAGAAACAACATCTAAGGAAACCAAAGCAAAAGACATCAGCAAAGAAAGGGCACCATCAGGACATTCTCTTGAAGGAGTAAGTGAGAGACGAAACAATAAAAGGAGGATTTCTTTGCTATACAAAACATCAGACTTGCCTCAATGGAAAGATGTTGTGGAGTCAAATAGCCTAGGTCTTTTATTGCTTGTTATTACAAAACCAAACAGCAGTTCAGGCTTTTGTGAAACATAGAACTCGGCTGATTGTAAAGAAGGAGGGAGATAAAATAGTGTGTCTGTTTTTACATAGCAACATTATGTGCTTTTGGTTGAAGAAAGAAATGATAACTGAATCTCGGCAGGAGGTCAAATGTAAGTCAAGCTGGGGGAGAATTGGTGGGGGAATGGAAAAAATCAACAACTGGAAGTATATCTTGCAGACTCAAGCTTGAAACAGACAGAATGCAGGAGGATCTATTCTAGAGTAAGTCTCCCTACTTTTTAATATTACTTTTAAACAGGTAGGGGTCTGTGAGCGTGTGTTTATCCCATCCTTGTTGGGGGCAGCTGCACCTGAGAGAAGTGATTTTAAATCTATAATTACAGACAGTTTTCCCAGATCAAAATCGTCCCTGGAGGCCCTGTGAACTCCTCAGGTGGGTAAAAACTACAAGCATTCCTCCTGCAGCAGGGATAACAGCAACTAAGGTAGAAAGGAGCAAATTAAAGGTTGCTTTCAGCATCTGGGACTAGTTGATGAAAATGTCCCACAGGTGGGTTGGGGTTATAGTTATTCTGTCATCAGAAAGCCAAATTGTGCTCATGCTGCTAGCTAGCGTGTGTCCTACATTACAGAGGATAGCCCCTTATTTGAAGAGCTGTTCAGTCCACCTCTGATTTAAAGATAAGAAGGGATAGCAGGGGCCTTGAAGTTGTCGTCAACAGCTAGCACACGGACAAGATTCAGTAGCACCCAGCACCACTGTGAGTAATAAGAGTTCTACTGAAATCCTATTCCCATGACTGTAAATAAACATATGCAAAGTTTACACAAATCTGCCTCAACCTTTTCCCTTCATTTTGGCAATGTGGAAGTGGTAACTGTACTCAAAGCAGTGGAAGATTTTAAGGTATTGGCAGAGGGTGTCACTGTGAAAAGAATAATATATGTGCCTTGCTGTGAAGCCGTGCTTTTAAAAGGCTTTGAGTACCTCAGGCTTTGGTGTGACCCGAGAAACTTTTGCACTGGGCGCAAACGGACTGAACAGTCCACAAATAACTACCTTAATTGCTATCTTGATGTCAGGTTTAGCAAAAGACACGGGACGCTGGCAGTTTTACTAGTTGAGGTTTATTTAGCAATATCAGGCTTTCAGGTGTCTAAGCTTACACAGCTCATTCCTCACTGTCAGAGTCAGTTGACTTGACTGGCTTCCAGCCCATCCCAAGGCCAGATATACACCACGTCCCCCCCCCATTTCCTGCTGGTCTTCCTTTGTTCTAATCGCTTGCTCCGCCTCCTGCTTCTTGGAGACTCAGGTGTAGCCAATTTCTCCTCCTCTGGAGCTGAATCCAAACCCCTCCTATCACCTGCCTCCTGCTCCTGCATCTCTGTGCTGCTGCAAAAACTTAGAGGCAGCATTCCAGAGCTAGAATGGCTTATCTCACTTTCTTCGTGTGAAAGAATCAAGTTCCTGTTTTCCTCTGCCTCTTCCTCCCCCTCTGCAGACGCCTCTCTGCCGGCCATGTCTCTGACACTTGAGTTGGAGAAGGAACAGATGAGAGGCCATAGATCCACATGGAATGGCCCCGACCTCATTCACCTGCTTGGCACACATGAAACAGAGTTCTATGTGCATATCAACATGTGTATCTAGAGATCCTGCATGTCAGGGGGAATCCTAGAAGCCCCCCCACTACCACTGCATGGAGGTCAGTGTGCATTTCTCCCATGATCAGACGGTACGGGGTTGGGACTGCCGGATGCATCATTCAGCGACACAGGCAGGGCTGGCTCATGGGGCCTCACAACCCACTTTACACATTCCTCGGTGCGTGTGGTTGTTTGGGTGCCATATGAACGCTCCATGTAACACTGTGTCGGGACATCTACCAAGACCAGGGGTCAGCAAACTTTTTGAGCAGGGGGCCAGTCCACTGTCCCTCAGACCTTGTGGGGGGCAGACTTTATTTTTTTTGGGGGGGGGGAATTGAATGAATTCCTATGTCCCACAAATAACCCAGAGATGCATTTTAAATAAAAGCACACATTCTACTCATGTAAAAACACGCAGATTCCCAGACCATCCGTGGGCCAGATTTAGACGGCGATTTGGCCGGATCCAGCCCCCAGGCCTTAGTTTGCCTACCCATGACCAAGACCTATACAGCTTAGAATTAAGATCTCTCACCCCCTTATGTTCCCAACTAATCACTGTACTCTGCAGACAAAGGCCTCCTGCAGATACCAGTTTTATCACACCTTAACACATCTTAATGCAGGAATTTGGCCTTTACAGTTGTTACCTACCCTTTGGGATGCACTCCCGTTAAATGTATGACAGCCACGCTTCCTTTTCCAACAAGTCTTTTAAGAAGAAATCTTCCCCAGTCTGCAACTATATTGGAATTATTTTTAGTTGTTTTTAGATGTTTTAATTGCTGTTGTCAGGATATTTGCAGCCCTGGGCTCCTCTTGGAAGAAGGGCATGATATGCAAGGGACAGGCAACTTGTAGCCCGACTCCAGTTCCCATCAGTCCCCGCCAGCATAGCCAATGGTCAGGCATGAGGAGTACCAGAGTCCAAAAGCCTCTGGAGGACCATAGATTCCTTATCCCTGTCCTACGTCCTCAACCCACAATGTACTTTCCTTACCAGTTTCTTATTTAAATAAAACATTAACCTTGAGTTTTGTGAATTTTCACAGCAAGCTGAGTCCTTTGCAGATTTTTAATTGGTCCTAATAAAGGTATAATAGAGCTGCTTTGTGAATTTTACAGAAGCTCTGCCACAAACAGTCAACTGAAATCTGCTGCCGAAATAATTAGGGCAGGGCTGTGCCTTTCAGAGCAACATTAAAGTTGGTGCTGCCTCAGCAGGATCTAAGCCCCTTGATTCATGCCTGTGCAACATTCAAGCAGAATTCCAAAACTGTATTTCCTTGTTTGCAGGCCTCCCTAATTGTTTGCTTTTGCTAATGTGCAATTCAGCTTAAAGACTGTTTACCCCCCCCCAAAAAAAACCCCCACCTCAGCTGTGCATCAAGAATGCTGCAGCGGCCTTTTATCTGTAAATTAATTTGATCCAGGCAGATCAAAGCTGTGGAACTGGATCATCTCACTCCCTCTCTGTTAAGGACATAAAGTAACAGGACTTGTGGTGGGGGTGTGATAGCTTTTATGCCCACACTAGGTGCAGCCTCCCTCTCTTCCCAGCCCCAGAGCTAATAGCAGATGCGTGTTATGGGACTGGGGTGGGAGAATCTGTTAATTACTCTTTCTCTTGCTTTCTCATTGCTCCAATCTTCAGTTATCTCTGTTGCAACATCAGTTTGTACTATTTATTCCAACAAGCCACCCCAATCTCTGCCAAGCAGTAGCAAGATTCCAGGGGTCTTTGCACTTAACCGGGGATTGTGTGCCTTTGGAATGAGGCACAGCGGAAACTGCAGTGTCTTTAAGAAATATGGTTTAGTCACACATACTTACGCCTGAGTCTTATGGAGGCAGTGCAGAACATTCCACCCCATGAGTGTCTCTTTTTGCTCCCCTCTCAGCTTCAACAGGCTTGGGTCTAGAGCAGAAAATAGCCATGCTCCCCAGTCTCTGCATGCAGCCTCTCCCAGCCAACACCACACTGAGTTCTGGCCCCTCTCTTCTTCTTCTTCCTCAAAACCCTTGCTCAAAAATCTCTGTCTAAAAGAACACATTTTCCCTGTGGTGACATCACGCCCCCTGTTACCCTGGCAACCTCTCTCCCCCAACTCTGCTATTTCCTTTTGCTAACACAACTGGGGAGGAAGTCCTCCCCCCACTTCTTGCCTAACGCTGAATGTCTCACCTCTTGTCAGGGCAATGACCCTGCCGTCATCTTCTGTCTCAACCTGTATTTTTACACTGTGCCTGGCATCTTCAATACTACTCCAAATATTATCTAAATTCTACCATTTACTAAATGTAAGAAGTTATGGGGAAATGCCAAGACAGTGGTACCTCGGGTTAAGTACATAATTCGTTCCGGAGGTCTGTTCTTAACCTGAAACTGTTCTTAACCTGAAGCACCACTTTAGCTAATGGGGCCTCCTGCTGCTGCCACGCTGCCACTGCACGACTTCTGTTCTCATCCTGAAGCAAAGTTCTTAACCCGAGGTACTATTTCTGGGTTAGCGGAGTCTGTAACCTGAAGTGTATGTAACCCAAGGCACCACTGTACACACATTCCATAGCGTTTCAGAAAGTGTGAATTAAATAGATTCACCATGAACCATCCTGAGACCTCCGGGTATAGGGCAGTATATAAATTCGATAAATAAGTAATAAACAAAAGTGAATGAATGTAATTTCTCCCTCACTCCTACATGGGACTATAGGAATGTGGATCATTAGTGATCATATATAGCCCTATCTACGAGGAACTCCCCACTGCATTCTACCTATGACATCAACAGACACAAATCTGACATCAGAAATGGAAATATCCATAAACCAGAAGGAAAATATCTCATGATACCAGGATGCCGTGCTACTGATCTCTAGGTGGTTATCCTTGAACCAATGAATTTCAATGGAGGTTGTAGCATGATAATTTAAGTTCATCATGAAATTCAGCTCTATTCATTGGGGTATGACTAAAGACAATTGTATCCTTTCCTATAATAGATGCTATTAAACATTTACTGGTTTATTGTTTGTATTTATATCTATTTAGGTTGTCTGGTCTTTGACAGCAATAAAGATGACAGATAGATAGATAAAGGTATTTAATTTTTTTGCACAATTTTTATCTTAAGAAAGGGAAGGAAACTTAGAAATGATTATATGCTATGAAAGTTAGAATTTCTAGATGGGCTGAAGGAGGCTAGCTCCTCAGTAATAGCAAACACTGATTGATTGTGCTTTGTCAATACAGTTACTATGAAATTCTTAAAATGCTCCATTTTGTAAAAGCTCAGAATTGCTGTATTGCATTGTTTTATGTCGCTTTGTTTTCTTCAGATTTCATAATATAAGCAGCTATATAAGCAGCTTCTATGTAAAGATAATAAAATGCCTTTAAACAAGGCATTGCACACCATTAAACAAATGGATTTGTTTCTGTTACAACCTTGTGCAGTCTTTATGCAACATTTTATGCTGCCTCTCTGAGTTGTTAATGAGCAATTTTGAACCCTGATGAGATCCCCAAATTATTATCTGCCATCAAAAGGTGATGTCATGGTAAGGCCACTGCATTAGACTGATGAATTTCCACATTTTTCGCTCTATAGGACGCACCCGACCATAGGACGCACCTTGTTTTAGAGGGGGAGAACAAGGGGGAAAAAATTATCCCCCTCTCTGCTCAGTCCCCTTCAGCTAAGCAGCAGGAGAAACAGAGCCCCTTCCATTTCTCCTCCCACTTCGCTGAAGGGGCACTGCACAGGTCTCCCTCTCTGCTGAAGCCAGGAGAGTCTTGCTCTCCTGGCTTCAGCAAAAGGAAGCCTTTGGAGCGCAGCGGGACCTCCCGCCTGGAGCCAGGAAAACCCTGAAGCCAATGCAAAAGGAAACAGAGAGGGGAAGGAGAAAAAGGAGAGAGAAAGGAGAAAAAAGAAAGAAGCCCCAACCTTGCCATACCGCTGCCACCACCACCGCTAAGGAAGAGAGGTAGGAGAGCACTGGGAGGGCAAGGACACGTGGCCCAGCCCAGACCCGACCGAAGCCTACTCCACGGCGGCTAGCACTCCAAGAGAGCAGGCCGGGGCCCAGAGGAAGGCCACGCAACAGAGGAGACCACAGAAGAGAAGATTTTAGTTCTTATTTTTAAAAAAAACACACAAAACTTTTTTAAAAAATAACTTTTTTTCTTTTCAAAAAACAGTGTCCCCAGATTCATTGAAAAAAATCTGGCAACCTTAATTTAGATTCAGCAGTATTTCTCACTGTGTTCCATCAGACCATGGTGAGCCTGTGTTACAGGGAATTCTCAAGACAAAATCATTCCTTATAGTGAGCTGACAGCGTTGTCTGCACTAGCCTCCTGATGATCCCCTTCCACTAAGCAGGTTGTCAAAAGGTTGGTAGGAGGTGAGCTGAGGCTGTATATTGAAATAAATGAGCGTGTCACCTGCCTCTTCAAAAGGATGCACTCCAATGCTTGCAGCTTTCCTGCAACCATGTTCACCTGACGTCAGAATGTTGTTTATTCCATGTGTTAATTGTGGCAAGGGGCCTTAATTAGCAACGTATTAAAAGAAAAGAATCACACACTACAGTGCAAAAGAATTATGGATGGAAAAAATGCATGCTAATAATGATTCAAAAAAATCGGAATATGAAGTCTACATTCCAACCAGCTTAATTTTCCCCTACAAAACCATTTGCATTTGATCATGAGCTTTTTGAGGGCAGAGAGAGGAGAAGCAGAGCGGATCACGGCTGGCTGCACCACCTTCCAAAAGAGCACAGCCTCGTCCTGTGTTTTGGAGTGAATTAGCTGTCTTGCTCATAAATTACCATACTTGTCAGAACAAAGGAATGTACAGTCTGGAATTCTATTGCTGTGGGGGAGCACACAGCCATTTATTTAAATGTAGACCAGGTCTCCAAAGGTTATGAATTATTACTCTGAGTAGACTGCTTACCTTGATGTGAAGAGAGAATTAGCCTTATACACTGAGCCTTTATGGGAAGTTTTATTGTCCAGAGCAAATATGACCAGTTAGGATTTACAGACTTTATTAGCAGCAATAACCATTTTACAACCAACACCAGTAAATCAGGGTTTATTGAGAGCTCCGCCATTTTAATCTGCAGAAAGCCATTAAAATGTCGCCTTTTTTATCAGACATCATTCCTAACTTTTATGAAAGACAGATTTTCCATTTAGCTGGTAAATGTAAAGTATTATAGTTCAAAATAATGAATTGATCTGAAAGTAGTCAAGTGGGCTATGTCTCAACAGCCACAAGGGTTAACTCCTGGGGTGGTGTGAGGGTTTGATGAAGCCATTCTGGACATTACAGCATTAATATATGCACAGTTTATAGGAAGGGGAGGCTGATTTTAACAGCTTTTAATCCTCTACCTAATAACATCTCAGCTATTTTATTTCTTCCTGTCTTCATGATAAGATTGAATGAGAGCTCTGTGTTGGTTATACCTTTGATGTACCAAGTCCACGATAACGGAAATACATTCAGAGGTGTAAACTCTCCCATAACTAAAGGAGACTATTGTCTTGGTGAATTGCCATAGCCCAAATTGGAAGATTAAATGAACTCTTCCATCTCGGGAAGCCATTTAATGACTGCGGTTAAGCTAACACCACTGTAACTGTGTGGCTCCAAAACTGTCCCTCCAGATGTGGATGTGTCCTTCTGATCATTGAATGAACGTTTTAGATGGCAATCCAAATCCCTGGTGGGCAGTAGTGGGGCTTAACAGAGTGGTGAAGCTACTGCCATATCCAGAGTTCTGTTGTTTCCACCAGCGAAGGCGGAAGGTGCAGGGGGCACAGGAAAATCCTGGAATTTTGCTGCACCAGCTCCAATAGCTGAACTAGCTTAAGACCCAACTTGACTGCAACATTTTTGTCCCTGCTCTACCCTAAAAGCAATTTGCTGCAAGAGAAAAAGTGGAACTGACATCAAGGGGTGTGTGCCCTTTAGCAGCTGAAAATGCAGCTCAGTTGTTCCTTTCCTCATTCCGGATCGAAACTGGTTTGGGGAGAATCACATCAAAACACAGTATATCATAAGAAACGGCAGAACAACAGATATGGATTATGGGTAGCATCATGTCTACGCTGCTTTCCTAAACAGTGGTGGGAGCACGCTGGATGCAGAGGAAATGGGAGTGTGAGAAAACAGTTTACACACACCCTCTCTGCACAAAATGATCACAATCCTGATTCCGGCCCCCTGCAGATGCTACTTAATGGCAACAAAACCACTGGTGTTAAATGCAATCATGCATTTAACATAATGTGTGGTTTGGCTCTTAGACACACATTTTATTTCCTCTTCTCATTTCTATTCAGCGGTTTTGCTACTCCTAGCTAGCTGGAAGCTTATTCTTTGGAGTAGTTGGTTATCTTTTCCCTTTCTTTTTTTTTGCCTTCCTCCTCCCAGTTTGCCTCATTACTCATCATATAAACTAGTTTCCAATGGCATGTGCTCAGCAGGCCCTCTGACTAATGAACAGAATGTGCTGCTTGTTCTTTAGTTTTATTGTTTCTCTGGCTTCTTCTGTCCACCCAATTAATAAGATACCATAGTGATTTTGACTGAGATGAGAAGCAAGCAGCCTCTGGTTTAGATCAGTTTCTCTCTCTATCAATGTGTACCTAAATAGCAGCAGCGCAGATGCGGCTCTAAGTCTTGTTGGAGAGTAAACTTACCACAGCACAGATGGAATTGCTGGCCCGAAGCTCCAGCTCTGAGCTGATAGATAGAACTAACAACCTGCTGTAATACAAGCACCACTGCTTTTCCAGCTGTGTCCACAGAGAGAAAACTGGCAATCAGGCTGAATAAGAACAGAAGAAGAGCTTGCTGGATCAGGCCAATGGCCCATCCAGTCTAATATTCTGTTCTCATGATGACCAACCAGATGTCTATAGGAAACCTACAGACTCCCCACCTGCAGTTTCCAGGAACTGGTCTTCAGAACCGTTACTGCTCCCAGCTGAGGTTTATTTGGGGCACCCCAATTACAGTCCCAATCTGCAAAAAGGAGGATTTAATATTGTTCACGGGGCTTGTACATTAAAGGCACCACTACCATCAATTATCTCTGTACCAGGCAGCAACTCTTATGTTAATGAAGCAGGTGGATGATTGCGCAGTGGTCGAAACCATACTTTGCATGCAGTCCCTGAAAAGATCAGGTAGTAGGGTTCTGGGGAAAACCACTGGAAGAGACCATGCAAAATTGCTGCCAACCAAAGTATACGATATTGACCTAGATCAGTCTTCCCCAACCTGGTCCCTCCAGATGTTTTGGACTACAAGTCACATTGGACCCAGATGCATGGACTATGGTCATGAATAATTGTGTTCAAAACTCTGAGGGCACTGAGCTAGGCCTTGCTCTTAGGTTGGAAATATACACTGAATGAACACACAGACATAATTCTGGAATAGTCTGTTTGGACATACCTGGTGGGAGGGTGTTAGCTGTAGTAAATAACACCAAACCACCGAGTGTCACACTAGGACTGGGAAGACCCAAGCTCAAATCTGTATGAAGCCATTAAATTTGCAATATGACCTTGGGTCTGTCACTTGCTCTCAGCCTCTCCTACTGTCAAGCCGCTGCCAGCGACTACCGGCCGGTTGCTGAGGAACGTGCAAAGACAAGGGAATGTTTCTCTTACCATCCTCTTTTTATTCAGTATTTACAGAGAGAGGCTATAGAACCCAACCTCTTGGATAATGGCGCTGTCCTGAGTGAACCCCCCCCAACTTCCTCATTCGTCATTCTCGTCCTTTCTCCTATGGGTGCTGCTACGTGCCCTCTGTCTTTGAGCCCTTTGCTCTCCTATTTTCAAGGCTCACCAGGTTCGGGGGGGGGGGGTGGTCTGGAATGTTTTCTAAAGACACTGTGTCCATCAGCTGTCGCCCCCTGCTGCTGCTTCCTCCTCCACCACCTCTCCCATTATTACCCAACTTTTCCTCTCATCTGCCTCTGAGCTGCAACCTCCCTCAAACCCCTGTTGTAAATCTAAACTGTCTTCCTCTTCCTCCTCCCTGGAAAGGTCTAGCTGGGGAGGCAGTCTCCACCATTCCTCCTCTGCCCAGTCCCTGACAAGGTTGTGAGAACCAAACAGAGAGGTTGCATTATGCATGCCACATTAAGCAATTGGGAACAAGAAGGTGAGATATAGATGCTGTTTTTGTTACTATTTATTGTTGCTAGTTTTGTGGTCAACATTATTGTGTGTGTGTGTGTGTGTGTGTGTGTGTGTGTGTGTGCTTGTGTGTGTACATAGAAAGGTAGAGATGAAGAGAGGTTATGTACATGAATTCTGATCAGTTACCTACAGCGGTCTGTGCTTATTCCCAATTACTAATCTGAAGAGTGGGCAGTTGGTTCCGTGGGGAGGATTGAAGAGGATCTTTCAGGGAAGCAATTGCAGCATAAGTAATTACAGATACATGCTGACCACTTTCAGTAATTGTCTGTCATGATACTGAAGGAAGAGCATAAGGCTTGAAGAAAGAGCCGGAATGGCAAGAAATTTGTGATCAATGGCAATGATGAAAAGAAAACTACAAAATCCAGGCAAGATGTTTTATTTAGCTGCTCGGCTGGCCACACACAATTAATGTGTCAGTGTTTTCATGGAGTTTCCAGTACTCAGAGGACTAAAAGCACTGCATGCTGTTATTTGCCTTCCAACTGTTAAATACGCTTCCCTTTCTAAGGTGCGATCTACACAAATAACTCACTACATGGTAAAACTGGTCTTGGAAAGGGGAGACTGAGCCCAGAAACTCTTTTAGTACATGATGTGCTATTTGTCTACTCAAAGTGGAAGCTGCTCTCATAAGAATCTAAGGAGAGCCTGGTGGCCCATCTAGTGCAACGTTCTCTTTCTTGCAATGTGGCCAACCAGAGGCCCATGTGCAATGGGCCAACCAGAGGAATGTGGCCAACCAGAGGAAAGTCATTCAGCAAGATCTGATCACAACAGCATTCTCCCTTCCTGAGGTTTCCAGCATTTTCCTTAAAGTATGCAACGTCATGCATTAGCACAGCGATATGGGAGATATGTGCAAAGGAACCGTATCATAAACTCCCCTCGTGCATGCACACTTCTTCAAATACACAGAATTTAATGTCATTTAATGACAGCTATTGGCTGGCCCCTTTCTTTTGTTGGGCAGAGTGCTGGTTAATGGCACAGGATGGTCAGTAGATAGTTTCTCAATGAGAGATAATGGAAAGGAAATAATTGCTGATATCCATTCAGAGCATGTCAAAAGATTTAATTTGTAATACATAGGAGGTGCACAAATATTGCTTCACCCGGGACAGGAGGCTTTTAAGCCTGTCTTGCAGTGCTTAATTCATTTTTAAATGCACAGTGCAACCTGATTAAACCCAAAGGCATCCAAACATAACACAGACACTGTTGTTGTTTTTTGTGAAATGCCAAGGGCATGATCCCTCACCTCTGCGGCAGGCACTCCCTCTGGTGGGCGACAGTGGAGAACAATCATGCCTTCAATAGGAACTTCCCTCCCCTGGGGGTCTTGCTCAAAGTTCTTGCGCAAATCTGTAAAGAATAACACACTGCAGTTAACCATTAAAAAAAAAAAATCAAGGGTGATAAACAGGTTAGTCCCTTGCAGCAGATATAGTAAAGCTGGCCAGGGAGCTTATTCAGTCTTAGGGCCATGTTCCATTTTAGAGAACCTATTGAAGAGCACCAGAAGCATGAAGATCACCCAGGGGTTTCTGCACACACATTTATTCATCTTGGCAAGCAAGAAATACTGTCACAGTTCAAAACCCCTCAAGCAGGGCCTCTGAGGAGTGTGGCCTGGCCCAGGGAGAGTCTTGGATGCCATATCCAGAGGCCTAAAGGGCCACATCCAGACATAGGGTCTGAGGTTCTGTAGCAAAATAAATGTCTGGGCTGAAAGGAAAAACTCCAGCAGGATTAATGAATAACAAAAGGGTGTTTATTGCTAGCAATAAAGGCTCAGTGGGATCACTCTGCAAAAGCCTAGCAAAGCCCCAAAGGGTGGGACCTGCTGTTATCTGTTAAAGCCATACATATGCATAAACTTCCTCCAATTTAAAGTTACAACACAATACTAATTACACAATGAATGGTCTTTCCTTCATTACCTAATCACTAGGCAAGGAAACAAAAGGACTCTCTCTTGTCAAATGTAGACACTTAAGAATGTTGTTTACAACCTTGGGAGTAAAGCTGCTCCTAGCTCAAAATAAGGCACAAGGCCTGTAGCCTGGCTAGTTAGCTGAGCTTACAGGTCTCTATGTGCATCACTTCCCCATGCTTGCATCATGAGTTCTGTGGCACCTTGAAGGCCAGCACATTGACTACAGTGTGAGTTTTCATAGGCAAGCAGTTATTTCTCCAGATGTATAAAGTGGGACAATTTAGATGGTGTGTGCATTTATAAATATATAAAGAAACAGATAGAAAGACTGGAATGCACTCATACACCACCCCTTCTACAAGGAGCTCACAGCAGCATATATGGTTACCCACCCCCCAAAAAAACCCAGGTTATCCTCACAACACCCCTTTGAAGTATGTTAGGCTGTGAGAGATTGACTGGCCCAATGTCACCCACTGTGTTTTGTAGCTTAGTGATGCTTTGAACCTGGGTCTCTCCATTTCCAGCCCAACACTAACCACTATGCCACACTGGCTGTCCTAAAAGGCTGGAAAACAGCATTGCAAAACACGGAGGAGTGTGGATTTCAGTTAATATATTGGTTAAAGCAGTTCAAGGAGTGTAAAATTGTTAGGGTGATGTGAATGAATGTCTCTCCCATTCCTAAATCCTAAGCACAATTACTGGGGAGCTAGTCTCATTGGGCATAGTGGGACTTGGCTCGGAATAAGCATGCTAAGCATAGTGCTGGACAGCTCCCATGCCTGGGAACTGACTAAATGCTTTCTCCCCTGCAGAGAGAATGAAATTATAAGAATTTGCCTCTCTTCACATTGCATTGTAAGGTCTATCAGAGAAGTCTTCCCACTCACTTATGTTTCTCTCCCCACTCTTTCTCCCCCCCACCCTTTAAAAACAGCAATGAAAAGCAGTCTCCGACTTCATGGTGCAGAGAGAGAGAAAGATCGATTCGGAAAATTAATAGAATTTCACTTCAAGTGCAAGTTTTTTTAAAAAAATAATAATGTTGAATTTTCTAAAACAACACACACAGAAACAAACACATTTTAGAAGTGCATATATTCAACTGAAATGAACCTGGGTCTTAAACCCAGGTTGAAATCCAAAGGGAGCAGAGATTTCCTTGATGAAAAGCTAGTGGAGCAGCTCCACCCCATCCAGAAAGTGATGTCTGCCTTCATTCCTACCTGGTGATGCTAGGGCACTGAACCTGAGGCTTTTTGCATGCATAGCAGGTGCTCTACACCTGAGTCAGTAGAATTCCCACTTGCTATTTCCCGCCCCCCCCCAAGGGAGTCTCTAAAAATGTTAGAGACCCTTCCCTTCCTGCTTTTCCCTACACACACACACTACATACCCATATACAATAGAGAAAACAATATATGTAAATAAAGCAACACAGCTTTACTGAGAAAACAGAGAAGGTTGCTTTGCCAATGGAAATAACCAGAGTACTTATTTTAGTTATATCAAGGCTGCATAAGAGCTCCTTACCAAGGCATTGTATTTTTTGGGAGGAAAAACTGCAAAGCCACGCTGGACATGGAGAAAGCAAGTAGCCGTGTCCATGTGGCTTCAGAACTTATACAGCCAGATCGATCCACCAATTAATTTCATGCTCCCTTTTCACACTTCCATGTTAGGAAAGAAAATTCATAGTATATGGCGGGGGGAGAGAGAGTCAATAAAAATCCAATTCCGAATAATAGCCCTATGCAGCCCTGCAAAACGGGAGAATTACCAGCTCCTTCAATGTAAGGGCAGTTAATTCAATGAAATAAAAATAATTTACGCATTCCAAGCAAACCAGCCAATGAAAAATCACTGTCATTTATAAAAATCATGAAGCTGCTGTGTTTACCCAACTGTTCAATTTAAGGCGAGCAGCCTTAGAAAAAAAAAAGGGGTGGAAGAAAAGTAATATCTGAAATGCACAGGAAAAAAGGGGATATGCAGAAAGTGGGCCATCTAGGGGCTCACCCCAAAGAAAGGTTTAAACTTCTGAACATGCTCAAATAATGTGTACACAAATGGACAGATCTATTTCCTCTCGTCCTGCTGCTGACTCCTCCCCTGTAAAAGTATTTTCTGGAGGCTGGGAAGACTCCTGAATCTAGCAGTGTCATAACCCCTGAATCTAGCAGAGACATGGAGTTGGAGACTGCAGGGGACACCAGGTGGGGAGCCATAGATGACTGTTGAAGATAGGGAGACCATTGTGTTTGAGCAGCCCCCAGAGGACTCTCTCAGTCCACCAGGACCTGTAGGGCCAGAAATCAACCTCATGGTCACCTTCCCCCAAGGAACCAAATGCCTCCACAGCACAGTTGAGAGCCAGTGTGGTGTAGTGGTTAAGAGCGGTAGTCACGTAATCTGGGGAACTGGGTTCATGTCTCCGCTCCTCCACATGCAGCTGCTGAGTGACCTTGGGCCAGTCACACTTCTTTGAAGTCTCTCAGCCCCACTCACCTCACAGAGTGTTTGTTGTGGGGGAGGAAGGGAAAGGAGAATGTTAGCCGCTTTGAGACTCCTTAGGGTAGTGAAAGGCGGGATATCAAATCCAAACTCTTTTTCTTCTTCTTCTTCACAGCACCTGTCCAGCAATACAGGAAGTGCACCCACAGGTAGGTTATAGAACAGAGGAGGTTTGTCTTCAGGAAGAGGGTTGGCCCTTTAAGGCTCTTCCCTACAAATGGAGGGAAGTTGGAAGAGGTAGTTTGGAGACAGATACCTAGGGCTCTTCCACACTTCGTGTCTTGTGCCAAGAAAGCACAGATCCAAGCAGTTTTCCACTTGTCATTTGCTTTCTAGGCATGATTTCCCCTTTGCCCCACTGCTTTTCCCCAGACAACCTACTCTTTAGCATTAAATCAGAACAAACGAGAATCTGAAGAAAAACTTGGTTGTTGGTTGTTCTGATTCAGAGCTAAACAACGGGTTTTCCTGGGGGAAAGTAGCAGGGCAAAGGGCATTGTGGATAAGGCCTTTAGAGGCTTCAAATTGTTCCCTCGGAGCTGACCGAAGTCCAGGAACTTTTAATTAGCTTTGCCTTCAGCCTTTCTGCTTTCTCCGTGCGATCTGGCATCAAACCAGAACAACAAAATCTCTCTAGAACAGATGGGGAGGGAGGGATTGAGGGGTCAAGGTAGAGAGGAAGAGGAGGAGTCTCACTGAGCAAATGGAAGTCTGTGTTTGGCACCACCCAAAGTCTGCATATTCTGGCTCATTTTTGTGCTGGGAACCATAACCCAAAAACTGGAAATGTGTATAATCAAAAGAATGAGCTTCCAAACTGGAAATTAGGCCAAAAGGTGCAGGATCATGTCAGTTTGCTGCAAGATTCACTGAAATAAAATTCTTTAAGTATCCCAAAATGGGTGTGAGATGAAGTTTCTGTTCAAGTACAGAATCTAACACCTCCTGGCACCTTCACACAAGCCCAATACCCTCTCAAATTATTTATCTAATGCACTGATTACCTGTTCATCATTGCAAATGCAATCTTAAATCCACATATTGTATATTCTGCAAGTACTAAAAGGTGTGTCTGGCTTTATAATTATTACAGGTCACCAGGTCTCCTGGGTTCCAAAGCATTCCTCAGGTCATGCTAAGCCTTTTCATGCATCATTGCTTTGGGTGCACCATGTTGGGATGTAGTTCTTCCAAGTCTCAAACTCTCAAGATTAGCCAGGGAGGCATTTATGGCTGGTCTTGTTTCCATTTTGAATCTTTGGCAGGTCATTCCCAAATTGGAACTGGAAACTTTGCAAAATTGCTATAGACAAATCTGTTTCAGCTGAATATTAGGGAGGGTGGATCCAAATTTATCTCAAGTTACATGTGAAAGAAGATTTGCATGTGCTATTTAAGCATACTTCAGATGTCCCATATATTCACACAGCCAATGAAAGTAGGGGAAGTGGGACTGTGGCAGCAAGCACCTTACTCATCCACAACATATGAGCATGTTGTGCCCATGTAGGCTCATAAGTAAGGCTGTGGACTGTGCTTTTGCCACATGACTGCATGTGTGAGTCTATGCATGTTGTGCATAGACAGCATAGATGCATAAATAAGCTTACAGTGAGGGTAGAACATTCTAATGCAATCCCAATGTACATATGGATATTTTGACTGTAAGCCTAAGCAAATGTCTGAACAGTATTGTCAACTTTTAGTTTTACTTTTAGTGTGTCTTCTCATACGGAGCCTTATCAATGTGCTGTGCTTTCCATTCTAGTGTTTGATAGATGCATTTTTAAAAAATGAAAATGAAATTATGCAAAAAACAGAAGTTGCAGCTGATATACAACTATTAAACACACTGTGCAATTAAGGGGACACACTTTGTGAATTTCATTTAGTGAGAAGCCACACAGTGAGTCTATCATCTGCAGCTTCTCATGCCCTGGAGTGGCATTGAAGGTTGGTACCATACAGTATGCTTATTGTGGAGAATTGCAGTCAAATCTAATTGAAGCTTCTTTGTTCACTCTCTATCCACCATGTGAAGCCAACCAGGCAACACATCTGGGCTTGCCCACTTCAAGCCCAGACTACGTGGTCAGAAGTATTTTTCTGAATTTTGTAACCCAAGAATTTCTACCTGTGTTCTTCTTGTTGCTACATGCAATATCACATGAACCTGAAGTTTGGAGTCTGTAAGTAAAGCCATTTAAACTTACTAAAGGTGTGGTCTGTTCATTGCGAGTGTGGTAGAAATGGGGGAAAGTGCTGTAGGCAGGCTAAATGGAATATTTAAAAGGTCTAACAGCCTATTTGTAACACTTCACTGTTGCTGCATTTTTGTGACTTTTAAAGCTCTTTTACTGGAGAGTGCATTTAGCCCTGTGCTTGAGATCCAGATGATTCTTTTATTAATTTATGGACATGGTTATCTATTTCCCCATACATATCACCAGCAGCAACTATGTACTTCTCAATCATATGAAATCACCTTTTGTTAACCACAGATAGGGGATGAAGCTGTCAAAACATGTGAGTATTCAGCTACAGCAGATATATTTTGTACTTGTTACTGTATTTACAGTAACTGCACATGTATTTCCCATACACTTATGAGGGACCCAGGCAAATTTTTTAAATCCCAAGCTTTCTCCTTCAAACTAACAAAGTGAGTGTCCAATACTCACATGACCCGTAGTTGTGAATACTTGGAAGGGGGACACTGCAACTGGTATACACCCATGCTCTCTCCAGCACATGTCAGGCTTATATTTTGTTCTCAGGAATTGTAAACTAAACAGAAAACGTAGTAAGGAATAGATCTTAGTGCTCACCAGAGAGCTTGAAAACACTTGAATGTCAGAGAAGTGTTATGGTACAATTCTGCCTTTTTCCCTCTGTGTGTACATTCACCACCCATGCTTTCCCTATTCTTGTTGCTTTGTCAGCCTTGCTGACCACCAATGTTTGGACAATGGAGACTGTCAAGTGACCCAATGCCCAACAATAATCTACAGGGTTCACCCTCAAACTTCTGTAGCAAAGCTGGACAGCACTTACAGGCTATGCGGACCGAAGCTTTTCTGCTCTTTGAAGTCCCTAAGTGGCTCCATGCAACACACTGACACCAGTAGTCCTCTGGCCCATGAAAATCTTCTACTTGCTGCCTTGTCACATTGATGTATGCCTCACGAACCTTCAAGCCTGAATGGAAAAGATACAGGGAAATTAGCTGATAGAGAATGTCTTACTCAGGCATAACACTAAGGTTAGCCAAACCTTTTCTTTTTAATTAAACAATTCCATTTTTTAATCAAGGCAAAGCTTTAATTACTTTGACAATAATATATGGCTGCTAATTAAATTCTAACAGCCAAGTAGGTCAGAACGCATGAGCTGAAAGCATCCGCATGCCAAGATGGGATTCCAAACTATGCAATATCTGCCTTTAAAATCTTCTGTTGGCACTTTCTCTCTTAATACATAAATAAAGGTTGGTTTGTTCCGCTTTCTTCAAAAAGAAAATGCAACAATAACACAGCAAGCAAGGCAGCAGTCTTCTAATAAGTGCTGGTTGCAATTCTAAGCACAGATTCTTGCTTAAAACATGGCTTTCTTCATAGGTGAGTGTGTACAGTAGTATTTGGGGTGTATACTTTTTTTCATCCATCGGCAGTAACAAAGCATGGCAGCAGAATAATGGCCAAAAATAATAAGACAAGAGTGACTGAACGACAGAAAATCAAGAAATATACACAAAGCAACCCCAGAGAGAAACAGCAGCAAATGGCGCTCAGGAGCTGGCATTATTTTCATAATCCATCATCTTCCCATCTTTCCCGTCAATACGGCTTGCAAAAGTTAAAAACAAACAATCACAAAAGCAACAATGGTTTGAAATTATATAAAATAGAGTAGCAGCTTATCTATGTGTGTAAATAGATAACACACACTCAGCATTTACTGTGAATAGTCCTGCTTTGTTCACCCAATCTTTATGGAGCATCTGCACTATGACATGAGCAAAATATCCCTGTCACATTTTCCCTAGGCAGCCTCCTCTCACTGGTGCTCAAAAAGCACAGAAAGCCTGACTTAAAATCTCAGTGGAAAAGCTAGGCAGTGTCCCTGGTGCAATATAACCCATGACCCAGCTATTCTCTCAGTATATGCCAGGTCGCTCTAATTTCTAGGAATGGTGAACTTGTCAATTTCAGTTTCTCTCCATTTCTCATTTTCCCACTCTTTCATTCATTTCAAAACATTTCCACCATAGTGTTTTGTTTTTTGTTTTTTTTGTTTAAGTAAACCCTCCTGAAAATTCATCAGCATTTTAGTGCAGGTTTCTCTTATTAGATATGCACTTGTATGCAATTTTGCCTAACAGACACAAGTTCACAAAGCAATTTTGCATAATCCAATGTACCTTTGCATGTTAATATATGCTTTTTAATGCATACTTCATCCATATTTATGCTTTTTGCATATACTACTTGGCTGGAGAACTGTGTTGCAAAATTCAGTGCACGATGGCTGTGTATTATTCATGTATTATTTCTCAAAAATATGTGAATTACATGAGTTCACCTTTGAATCCTAAGTGATCCAATTCCCACCCGCCCCAATTTCTAATTATTTCCAACAACAACAACAACAAATTTTATTTATACCCCACCCTTCCTGGCCAGGACCGGGCTCAGGGCCTGCTAACATCAAAGTATATGATACATTAAAAACATAAACCAAACAGCTTAATCCTAGATTGTTCTAGCCCTCTGCTTCTCTACAGATTCTTTCTACAAATCAACAACTCTCAAATTATAACATCCCCCTTTCCAAATAGCACACCTGTGTTTTCTTAGGCCCTCTATACTTGAGTGAAGGCATTCTAAAGAGATCACAGTGAGAGTGAAGGGACCATTTAACCCTTTCCCCCAGCCCTAGTAAAAGTCCCCTTCTTCAATATTTGGGTCTGGGGGAAATGGGGACAGTCTATTTGGCAACTAAATGTTAGAAGGAAGCTGCCTTATTCTTATTCAGACATTTGGTACATCTAGTTTAGTATTGCCCACACTGACTGGTAGTGCTCTCCAGAGTTTCAGACATGGTTTTCTTCAAGCCCTATGTGAAGTGCCAGGGACCAGGGACCTTTCCATAGCAGTCAATGTTTTCCTTTTTTAAGGGAAATTCCCTTATTCCAAATAGGATTCCTCGCAAGAAAAGGGAAAAGTTGGCAGCTATGGACCTTTCTCATAAAAAAACAGTTGTTCTATCAATGAGCTACAGTCCTGTTCTGGGCCTAAAACAGAACAGAAAAGACTAAGTGCAACTGTATCATCCAAGTCTTGAATAACATGAGAAAGAATGCCAGAAAGTCAAGTTTAAAAACTCTGTCTATGTGGGTACCCCCCCACACAAGACCTTTATCCACCAAACAACTCTAAAAATAAATGTATTGTTTGTGTTCCAAAAAGACCAAGGTATATTGTGTGAATCAAAATATTTTTGCCATTACTTCATAGTTGCTTGATCAAAGTAGTCCCAGGATCAGAAAATTCATTCTGCTGGTAGCCTGGATAAACACTAATTTTTATCAGTTAGATTAAATGCTCATAGTCTCACAGGTATTGCTTCAGAAATATATTCTCACTATTTTCATGCACTTATAACATGGAATGTTTTTCCCTGTCTCCTCTCTACAAATGCAAAGTTGCAGACTGAGAGGCCCTCTGTGATGCTGTCTGTCTATAATAGTTGAGGTTGGGTTAAAACTTTTGCTCCTACGCCTTCCTCAGCATCATCTCTGCACATGGATGGATTTCTTGTCCTCTACATAAGGATGCAACATTGCAAATTGATGTGTAAGCAGCCAAAGGGAGGTCAACAGATGCACTCACATCTGTTAATAGCTCAGAAATGGAATGAAGGAATATAATGCTTTGTCTGGGTTCTGATACAGAGCAGGAAAGTGCAACTGCCTGCCAGCTGCCACAACCCTATTACAGACTGCTAAGAATCACTCAAATGGCAGCTAGGGGAGAAAGGGCCTTGGGTATCATGTTGCGAACCCCAATTAGTCAGCGTTTCGATAGGGCAAGATGCAACTCTGGTCAGTATTTCAAAAGATCTACCTAAAGTAGGACTAGCAATGGAGACAATTCACTGATGGGGGGGCAGTTCACATTTTAATAGGAAGCTACCTATTCTGCACTTCCACAGACAATACACAAAACAAAGCACAATTAGCCTTCAAAATTCCAACTTCCCCAACCAGAAGATGTATACAAATATGTTTATATCAAGAGAAAGCAGGCATAAAAATGTAGAAATGAGTGAAAAGAACATACAAACTTGCATTATATTAAGGAAAATGTGTCTGCTTTCAAATGTTCTTGGTGACTTTTAAAAACAACAAAATAGAAATCACAGACTGATGTAGAACCGTGGATAATTGGATTTAAGACGGGGAGGGGGGGGGAATTAGCTGTGTTAAACTGAAATTGGCGAAGCCGAGCTTCCAGCAAAACACAATGTGATCTTTTGTTGTTTAGTCGTTTAGTCGTGTCTGACTCTTCGTGACCCCATGGACCAGAGCACGCCAGGCACTTCTGTCCTCCACTGCCTCCCGCAGTTTGATCAAACTCATGCTAGTAGCTTCAAGAACACCATCCAACCATCTCATTCTCTGTCGTCCCCTTCTCCTTGTGCCCTCCATCTTTCCCAACATCAGGGTCTTTTCCAGGGAGTCTTCTCTTCTCATGAGGTGGCCAAAGTATTGGAGCCTCAGCTTCACGATCTGTCCTTCCAGTGAGCGCTCAGGGCTGATTTCCTTCAGAATGGAGAGGTTTGATCTTCTTCTGAAGGAAATCAGCCCTGAGCGCTCACTGGAAGGACAGATCGTGAAGCTGAGGATCTAGTTAGTACTTATTGATACGAGATGTAAGCAGGTTACAAGCCTGTCCCTATTTTTATCAGTTAAATGTTGGAAGGTATGCAAATCCTAATCATCTCCTAATTAACATTACTGGTAATTGAGTAGTCCAATTAAATTTGCTAGACATCTGCAAAGCAGTTCCCAACTACTTTGGCAAAGTAACTAGCCCTGCACTTTGTAACACATTTCCACCTCTTTGAAGGCTCATTTGCTTCCAAAGAGCCTTTCTTTCATCTATAAAGCTCAGATCTTGGACATTTATAAGCCTTGCAGAAACTGGTGTTTGATCACGATGTCGGGGACTTTGCAAATTAATTCGGAGAAACTTTGCTCAATATGAACTGCTAGACATCTCAGATGTAAAGCAAATCTTGTGAGAAATGACAACCTCAAGCTAACCAAAATGAGACGGTGGCTTCCAACAGGAAAGTACTGAGAGATACAGAGACTGAGAGATGCCTGTCACTTCACAGATATCAATACAATGGACTTCTCTCCAGAATCCAAATTTAAATCTTCCAGCATCACTAGCTAATGCCTTGATTAAATATCTCAGAAAAGCTTTCAAAAATCCCCAGAACAGAAACACTCGGGCAGACATATAACAAGGCTGGAGACAGTCAACAGATATTGGGGGGGGGGAGGGAGGGAGAGAGAGAGATTTGCATGGCAGGTATGTAGCCTACCATACAATGTAAGAATCACACCTGTTCCTCAGGCTACTGTTGCCTCCAAACCTGCCCACCATTGATGTGTGGCCCCTGGAAGGTAGTCTATGAAGGAATATGTCCTTCAGGATGAAAAATGTGTTCCCTTCCCTATAGAAACCCTAGTGCCTGCCAGACAATGTGGACTACACCTCACATAAAACCCAGTTAGCATGGATACATAATAAACTTCACCGTGGAGTTTGTGCCTTAGTCAAGCCCAACATCATAGTACAGTCATACCTCATGTTACGTTTCATCCTGAGGTGACCCGGAAGTACCAGAAAGGGTTACTTCTAGGTTTTGCTGCTTGCGCATGTGCAGACGCACAAAATGACATGGAACAGATCCCATTTGCAACCAGAGGTACCACTGTACAGTGGTACCTTGGGTTACATACGCTTCAGGTTACATACGCTTCAGGTTACAGACTCCGCTAACCCAAAAATTATACCTCGGGTTAAGAACTTTGCTTCAGGATGAGAACAGAAATCATGCGGCGGCAGTGTGGCAGCAGCAGGAGGCCCCATTAGCTAAAGTGGTGCTTCAGGTTAAGAACAGTTTCAGGTTAAGAACGGACCTCCGGAATGAATTAAGTAGATAACCAGAGATACCACTGTATAGCACACTACTGGAGTCACAGCATCTTGGCAGAGTCAATTATTGCCGCCCTCCCCTGCCCCTTTGATCTTCCCTCACTCTGCTCAACCCAAAGAACCAAACAGCACTGCGTACATGAAACTGGAAGCTGCCACTTTTGTTTCCCACAATGCCCTGGGCACTCAGGCATTGTGGGAAATTTAAATGGTGTTTCCTAGCCACCTGACAAAGATTAAAGTGCTGCTGCTGTCTCCACCATCACATAAGCCTGCCAGGTTCACCAAAGCAGAGCTCTCTGCTCCCCTGCAACAATATTATCATACTTCAAATTGGGCTGTCTTAGAACAACTAATGAGAACTATTTCACTACTATGCACCACTACACTGCCTATCTTTGATGCCATCACAGAGAATGTTTCTATTTCAATACCCCCCAGAAGGAGATGAGGATTTACCTGGGCTCCTCTAGGTGACCTTTTTTAATGAGCATTCATCCTGATTTGCTTACATGAAGCTTACATGGAGGTTCGATTGTGAGCATTTGAGCATGTTTGCAGGAAGGCCACAGAACCATGAATATTCATCTTGGTTTGCTTGTGGCATGTTTGCGAATCTTCCTTTTAATCATCTGTTCATGCCACCTTTTCCCCAAAATCTTTCCTGTCAGTTTCATAACCACAAAAGAATATGTTTCCTTTTAAAAGTATATCAGTTGAACTAGGACAACAGGGAATTTTAATATGCTTTAATTGGGAAAATCTACATTTCCTGGTGTGGGCTTGAATCCATCCCACAAAATACTGATAGTTGGAGATGCCCCTCCTCAGTTCTTAAAAATATCATTTCTGTTCTTCACCATTCCCAGAGTTAATAATTTGTTATTTTCAAATTAAGAGACCTTTCAAGTATAAGATACCTACACACACACCAAAATAAATAAGCACATTTCATTAATTTTCATTAATTTGTTAAAAATGGCACTCTTCTTCTTAGGTCACCTTCCCATGCATGGCATATAGGGTTTGAGGACATCTGCATGGCAACAACCCACACTACTGATGCGCAGGGGTGAGACAAATCCTTCTTGAACATTAAGGAGGAAGCTAACAAGCTGTGGGCAAATTCTTCCTTTTAATTATAATTATAATGAACACAAAGCCCCTTTGGGGGCAGTGGACATTGTTGTGTCCTCTGAGGATGTTATATAAATGAGCTCCAAGGCAAATGAGAAGTGGAAGCGAGATAAATGGAAGACCAGCTATGCCATACAAAGAGAGCATCAAACCCAGAAAGCTTATTCCTTTCATTAGTTGCTGTAAGAGAAAGGACAGTCAATGGGTTGTTGCTTCCTTCCTTTGTTTGTTTGTTTGTTTTTTAAAGTAATATTTATTGAGCAATTAATAGCTTCAAAATTTAAACATAAAATACAAAAGCCCCAAAAAACTACAAAAATAGGAAAATACAAAGCAAAACACATAAAGGTAGACAATAAAAAACAGTTAACAGAATAGAAGAAAAAGAATAAAGAACACCAAAAAACAAAACAGAAAAAAGATTAGTATTTTCATATCCTATACTTCGTTCACTAGTTTCTTGACCTCCTCACACCTCCCTTTTTGTATTCCAGTTCAGATATTTAGTTCAGCAAATCCTTACCCTCTATCACTTAACCTTACTCAGCATCTTAACCTATATTAAAAATACATTTTCCCTCATTATCAGTCTATATTTACATATTCTTATTAGTCGTTTTACCAACACTGCTTATTTTCCATCCAACGTCCGTTTAACATTCATAAATTTTACAGTATTTCTGTAGATATTCTTTAAACTTTTTCCAATCTTCTTCTACCAACTCCTCTCCCTGATCTTGGATTCTGCCAGTCATTTCTGCCAGTTCCATATAGTCCATCACCTTCATCTGCCATTCTTCCAGAGTGGGTAAGTCTTGTGTCTTCCAATACTTTGCGATGAGTATTCTGGGTTGTTGCTTCCTTTGAGCACATCATTCCTACCTTCGAGCCAGGGTAGTGCCTTTTACCCACCTCTAAAGAGCTGGCAGAGGCCTTCATCTCACCCCTGGGATCAAGAGATAAAACCCCTCTTTCGAGAGTGCCACAGCACTGTTATTAGGAGATGAAGAGCTGGGTCTGCTCTCTAAAGAGGAGCACACTTTCTATCCCGATCTCAGTGCAAAGCTGAGATTGTGAGGTGAGATTGTGAGGGATGATGGGCCACTTTCTACAGCTTACTGTGCTGGGCCCAGGGGTTAACCCGAGCAACGCGGTCCAGGTCCAGTCCCGAATCCAAGACTGCCACGAAGAGTCAGTCCGACAGGGCCAAGGCAGGAAACCAGGCTAGGTCAGGCACAGGGTAACAGGCAGGTTCCAGCAAGCAGCAATGTTGCTCCCACAACCTGGGACAGGGTCCGGCAGCCTTTTATCTCTGTCAGGGTAACTGCCGGTCCTGATCCCCCGGTGACTCACCTCCCTGTCTTGCCCGAACACAAGCTATCCTGCTGCGAGTACTCAGGTCTCTCCTTCTCTCAGACCTGAGTCTCTGCAGCTCGGGAGATGCGGGTGGGCTACTAGACCCAGAGGCCACCTCAGCCTCTCCTGACCCAACTGGTAGCGGAGCAGCTGTAAGTGATTGCCCAGCTGGAGGCAACGAGGTCATCCCCACATCTGGAGCCAGGGGAGGTTCAAGCCCCTGACTTGGCCCAGCTGGTGCTTGTAGCAAGGGAACCTGTGCAGACTGGGGCTCTTCAGAATCAGGCCCCAGACTCGGTTCAGCTGCCGCCTGAGGCAGAGGATCCGATGTGGACTGACACTCCTCTGGTTCCGAGTCCGAGCCCGAGTCCCAGGCCATCACACTTACTGTGATGGATCTGGCCTTGGACCCATGAGTTCACCTCCCCTGTTCTAAGAGGTGAGTACAATTTGTAGACTAACCCTAAAATTACATTCCAAACTTATTTGGAGAAAAGGTGAGTAAGATGAGACATAACAGAGGCATATACAATTATGGATGGTGTGAAGAAAGCTGACAGAGAAAAGCTCTTCTTCCTCTCTCATAACCCCAGATCTCAGGGACATCTAATGAAGCTGAATGTTGGAACATTCAGGACAGACAAAGAAAGCAATTTTTCATACAGCACATCGTTAAACTATGGAATTTACTTCCACAGAAGCTAGTGTTGACCACCAGCTTGGATGACTTCATAAAGGGATTAGACAAATTCTTGGAGAATGGTTGCTAACCTTGATGGCTGTGTTGTGCTTCTGCTGTTGGGCACTGTAAGCCTCAAACTAAACAGCTGGTGTAAATCAGAACTGGGGAGAGTGCTGCTGTGCTCAGGTCCTGCTTGTGACATCTGGTTGGCCACTGTGAGAACAGGATGCTAGACCAGATGGGCATTTGGCCTGATCCAACAGGCTTTTCTCACATTCTTAAACCTATGGACTGGTTGAAGCAAGCTGCATCTACACTTTTGCCCAGTATCTGGGAAGCAATATTAAGTGTGGTAAAGAGGAAATGGATAGAGACAATTGGTTTTGCTCCTCTCATTAGACTACAACTCGGGGTCATCCAGTGAAACTGATGGGCAGTCGATATAGGACAAGCAAAACAAAGTACTTCTTCACACAGTGCCAAGTAAACATATGGGAATTTTCTGTCACGAGATAGGTCTCTCTATGGTTCCTGGTTCAGAGAGATGATGAATAATTCAATTTATTATTTGTGTAATACAAAACTTCTCTCAGTGACTTAAATGCACAATTAAAAACCAACCAACCACCAAGTTTAATAATAAAACAATATCCCCAAAATGCAGGCACACAGAGAGTTTACGAAGGATACTGAGCAGCTGGGATGTGTGCAGAGGAGAGTGACCAAGATGATAAAGGGTCTGGAAACCAAGCTTTGGATAAGTTTAGCCTGGAGAAGAAAAGACTGAGAGGTGCTATGGCAGTCATCTTCAAATATTTGAAGGGTTGTCACATGTAAGAAGGAGCAAACTTGTTTTCTGCTGCTCTAGAGTGTAGGACCCAAACCAATGGATTCTAATTCCAAAAAAGGGAATTACAACCAGACATTATGAAGAATTTTCTGGTGGTAAGAGCTTCTCAACAATGGAATGGACAACCTCAGAAGGTGGGAGACTCTCCTTCATCTGTCAGCTGTGGTTCCTGCACTGCAGGGGGTTGGAGTAGATGACCCTTAAGGTCCCTTCCAACTCTACAATTCTAGGATTCTAGAATTATAATAATCCCTCAGAAGTCTAGGAGAAGATGCCTTAATCTGAAATAATGTTAAAGTTTGCACCTGGTGGATTTTACTGGAGAAAGCATTCCATAGCCTCTTACCATTGTTTTCTGGGAGCACACAATAGGGATGTGGTGCTTGTGGACTTCCTATAAGCAACTGGCTACCTACCATTTGGAGCAGGATATTGGACTTCTTATGGGAGTAGGGCTCAAATCTACTTTCTTGAAAGCCCTCAGGGCTCCACTGTTCTCAGTTCTAACCAGTGCAGATCTGTGCTAGCCTGTAAGACCTTTGTGGGGGATGAAATGAACTAGAGTGACAGGTTGGTGGGCAAGCAGCTCTGAAATACATGCAACTGAACCACAATTGTTCTTTTGGATTCATACTCCCAACCCCCAGTCTTGTCCAAGATCTGGATGCAAGATGAAACTCTCTGGGCTTTTTAGCATCTGCTTCTATAAATAAATCTGATTTGCACTTGGTGACTATTGATTTTCAGCATTGTAAACCTAGATTCTCTATAAATCAGCACCCACTTAATCGCAAGCATCAAGAGGCATTCAGGAGTTAACCCATTCCTTCAGTGAGCAACAGAGGTGCAGATTTGTAATATGTACAGAAAAGGGGAGAAAGATCCGTAGTGGATAAAAGGGTGAGGAAATGTCACAGATGCAACTACTAGAATTGTTAAAGGGGGACACATCTCCAGTCCCCCCACCCTATAATTCTGTAGCTGGAAAAGCCTCTTCCAAAGCTGACACATATCTTTTTCCTGCTTGGCAGGGGGTTGGACTCGATGGCCCTTGTGGTCTCTTCCAACTCTATGATTCTATGATTCTATGATCTTGCTCAAGAATGTTAAGTGAAATGTATAGGCAAACCCAGCATTCTATCTGCTTTACCATCCAGGACAGCAAAATAAAGACAAGGTAGTTGAGACCTTTGTTTCATGATCTATATAGATTACAAAAGAATAGGTTTAGCATTGGCATTGGTGTGGATACATTGATCAACCAACCTGCTTTCTGGTTGATATGCTCTAAGCTGACAGATGGGGTGGTGGCCCACATTGGAGTCCTCTATGGCGTGAACTGCTCCTGGTGGACCCCTCCCTCCCTCCTGATTGCTATGAGGTAGGCGAAACCCCAGAAGACCAAGCCAATCCACCCGTGGCCCATAGCAATGTTAATGGATGACCACCATGTCCCTGTAAAAAAAGTAACTGTCAAAGTAAACAGAAAAGAATGGGTGAGAAACCTAGATTGAGACTGAGTGTTTGAGACAGGCCTCCCTTTCTCTCTCTCTCTCTCTCTCTCTCTCTCTCTCTCTCTCCCAGGGGAAGACTTGATGAGCGCACTTCTCCGTCAGGCCTGCTCTGATGCCCTGCCCCTCAGGGAGCCTAGCCTAGATGCCAGTTGGCTCTCCAGGTCCCTCTGCCCATTTCACAACTTCCAGTATGGTTGCAATGAATGCAACCAGCCAGCCACACACGAAGACTCAAGATGGTGACTGTCTCTCCCACCTGCCGCTGCCAGGCTGCAAATGACACTTGTTGGTACATTGATACCAAGGTTCATCAGTATTTTGGAACTTTCAGTTCCAGTTCATATACTGCCTGTCTTGTGTTGTGTTGTGTTGTGTTGTGTTGTGTTGTGAGATTCAGACACCTTGGATCTCACATACTTAGTTGAGACACATGCCATAGGAAAAAACCCTGCTGAATTAGTGCAGAAATCCATCTGGCCCCATCTGGCCTATCATTGTTTTTTTCCACAGTGGTAAATCAAGTGCTTCTGGAAAGTCCAAAAGCAGGACATGAATGCAATAAATAGACCTTCCTCTGTGCTTGCCCCCAATCAAGTGGTGCTCAAGAGCACATTGCTTCTGCACCTAAAATATCCAGAAATCCATCATGATCACTATGTATTTTCATTTACTTATATTTACTGCCTACCTTTCCTCCAAGGAGCTTATGGTGACATGCAGTATGTAGCCACAACACAGGAAATGTCCACATTTTGACGTCATGCCAAACCACAATTTAGTGCAGGGTTGGGATAACTGGTGGCCCTGCAGATGTTTCTGAACTACTGCATCATCAGCTGTGACCAGTCTGACCAATGGCCGGGGAAGATGGAAGCTGTAGTCCAGCAACATCTGAAAGACTGTAGGCTTGATGCCCATGGCTTCTTGTGCTGAGAATGAGCCCCAGCAAGCCTTGAGCTTGGTTCAGAAGCTTTTACTTCTGGTTTAGATTAACTGTAGCTTGCTATGAGGTCTAAACCCACAAGGTTAAACAGGGTTTATCTGAAACAAGCCAGCTTCAAGACGTGGGTTATGATGCTGACAACAAAACATTGTTGACGTTGTCCACAGTTTAGGATCTAACTACCGTATTTTTCGCTCTATAACACGCACCTGACCATAACACGCACATCGTTTTTAGAGGAGGAAAACAAGGGAAAAAACATTCTGAATGAAACATTAGATGTATCATTTTTGTGCTTCATGCTGTGGCCACAGACATGTGATCTGATGGTGAATTTGGGCTGACCCAATGCAAAGATCCTGAGGATCCATGTGGATCCATGCTTTGTAACCACGTTTTTGCACCATTGCAGCCCCAGACAACAGTGGGTGCGTGATTTGGGGGGGGGGCAGGCTGTAGCCATGGACATGCTATGTTCTCTGGTGGTGAATTTGGGGGTGACCCAATGCAAAGATCCATGTGGATCCATGCTTTTTAACCACATTTTTGCACCATTGCAGCCCCAGGCAACAGTGGGTGCATGATTTTTGGGGGGCAGGCTGTAGCCATGGACATGCTATGTGCTCTGATGGTGAATTTGGGGTGAGCCAGTGCAAAAATCCTTAGGATCCATGTGGATCCATGCATTTTAACCACATTTTAAGTGGGGAGGGAAGGAAAAACACAGAAGGGCTAAGAATGCAGGAGTGGGGTATAACGGGAGGGAGGAAAGGAAGGCAAAAGTTTCCCCCACGCACCCACCCAAGCCAGCCAGCCAGCTCTCTCTCTCTCTCTCTCTCTCTCTCTCTCTCTCTCTCTCCCACCTGCATGTTTTCAGCAGCACCGGAGCACAGAGAGGAAGGAGCGGAGCACAGAGAGGAAGTAGAAGGAACGACACTCTGCTTGCCTGGAGGGGAGGGGCTTTCCCTGCTCTTTGTTCCGTTTGAGCAAACACAGCAAGGAAACAGAGGAGGGTGGGCAGTAAGACCCTGAGGCAGAATGCAGGAAAGCACCGGCTTCCTCTTTTCAAGGCTTCCCTTCTCCCTGAAGCGCGGTTTGATTTTTGCCTAATTTTTTGGCTCCAGGGACCACACATTCGCTCCATAACACGCACAGACATTTCCCCTTCCTTTTTAGGAGAAAAAATCTGCGTGTTATAGAGCGAAAAATACGGTATACTTTAGGAACTAACAACACACTAAACTGCAGCTAATCAAAACCATCATTCCCCCCCCCCTTGCAGCCTTACTAGAGGAGGAATGGGGAAGAGGGGAAAGAGCCTAAGGTTTGTTACCACTCATTTCTGTCATGCTAAAGCACCGTGGCCAGTATGTTTGCTATTATTTGCCAGCTGTCATAATGCCATCAATATAAATTACAAAGATCTCAACAGTACAGAAAATAATCTAAGGGATATAAAAACCTTTGGTGTGATTACATGTACAGTTCTGGTAACTCTATCTCAAAAATAGCATTACTGAACTGAAAAGGGTACAGAAAGACAGCTAAAATATCAAGGCCTTGGAGTACTTGCTTATGAAGGAAGGCTAACTAATATAGGAATTTTGGGGAGAGCTGATGGTGACCAAGGGGAGGGAATCAGGTCAACATTTATGAAATTAATGAGTGGTTGGAAAAAACAGAAAAATTAAACACACACACTCCTTTCTTAATACAAGAACTTGGGTACTACCCGGTGCTTAGGAGTAAACAAGAGTAACAGCCACCCCTCTCAGAATGCCTGTGTGAGAGCTCCCAAACCCAGCTTATGGGCTGAATTCTGAAAACACAATGGATTTGATCTCATTCAGCATTCAAAAATAATGCATGAGGCTCAAATAGGAGGGGGAAATATGTTCTCGACAGATCTGCTCCACCATGACCTTAATATGTTGAGTTGGCGCTTCTAAGCATGTTCAGACAGGAAAAGGCCTCACCAGATATTCCCAATGTAGGAAAGCTGAGGGTGCCTGAGGCACACAAACACTGTGGGAGGGGTCAGCATTTTGCACCCCTCCCTGGGGCCCTTATGCATTATTTTGAATGCCTGAAGAAAGACTGAGATGAGGCTCACTGATTAAAAAGTATCCAGGTAGGGACTTAATAATTTGTGGTCCATGCATGAAGATTATCCTTTGCTTTTAAAAATCTCATTCTGAGCAGCAGTTCATGAGGTGGACTAACCAGGCATTTCTAATTGGAAAACCAGTCACACACAGTTCGCCATTTGAAATAAAAATCATTAAAAAGTCCAAACCAGTCCAGAGTTTAGCTAATTTGCTCCCTGCCCTCACTTCCTTCTGTAATCCTCCAAGAGAGGTTGCTAGACTTTGAAGGGGGATCAAAATACAGTTGTACCTTGGATCCCAAACGCCTTGCGACTTGAACATTTTGGATCCTGAACACCGGAAGTGAGTGTTCCAGTTTGTGAATGTTCTCTGGAAGCTGAGTGTCCGACGCAGCTCATGCAATTTCCAACTGAGTGCAGGAGGCTCCTGCAGCCAATCGGAATCCGCGCCTTGGTTGCTGAATGTTTTCGGTTTGAACATAAGTCTAAGATAAATTTTTTTAAAAGTGAAATTAAACTCCGCAAAAGTCCTCCTCTTGGCTGTGAGGAGGGGGATGCTTCACTGGCCTCCAGAGGGCTAAACTGTGTTCAGCATTGCAATCAAACTGGGCCACTGTGTTCTTCTTGTTTTAGAAGTAAAAATGCCCCATTGATATTCTAAAAGCAAAAGGGTTTTTGAAAACATTTTGAAAATATGCTGAGATTTTCTCCACCAGACACCTGAGTAAGTACACATTCAATGCACAGCAGAAACCAAGAGACCAAAATCTAGCAGACCATGCCAATATAACACACACACAGAGAGACACACACACACTTAGAAATGTGTATGTGTGCAACATTCTTAAAGGTTCAGTCTATAAGATTCATGGCTGGGTGGGGATTTGAAGCCCTCGATTTTCCACAGGCCAAACTCCAACAGACTGCAAGATGCAGTTGCGGGGAACATGTTTCACCTTTGTACAGTCAGCTAATTTCTAGAGAGAGAGAGAGAGAGCGCTCTGTATCTTCTATCCAGGGAAGCAAGAGTCATTACCACAATCCAAGGGCAAAATCACTAAAGCAGAATGTGAAGTAAGGGCAGTGAGGGGCTTGGTCTGGGGAAATGAGAGTGCGGCTGAGGAGGATGAGTCCCAAGGGCCCAAGGGCCAGAAAACAAGGCCTCGAGGGCCGTACTTTAGCTTCCCCACTTGTGACATGGAACAACCTCATGTGTCTCCATCAGAGGGTGGGGGTGCAAATTTAACAAATAAGACAGACACACCAGGCGCAGTTAGGGAGGGAGACCTCCTTGCTGAGAGGGGAAATATTTTGCTGTTTCCTTAAACTACAGATCTCCCCTGCCTCGACACGAACGATAATAATAGAAATTACATGGCAAGAACCTCTAATCAACTCGAGTAAGAACCAATGCATTATAAATGAAAACCAACATTGTTCCCCGATACCTTATGTAATTCCAATTCACAGTGGTAGCCCATCCCTTTAAATTATTGTGCAAATTATAAGCATCATCCTTTGTCATCCAGCACAGCCTCAAAGAATATGGGGAGTTTTGCCTCTGGTATTGCTATGCTAATAAGCTTTCTGCACTGCTGGGTGGTTTAGCAGCAGATAGACTAATGCTGGCAGAGGATGAATAATTGCTTGGTATGTGCTAAACATAACGGAGCAAGCACCAAACTTCATCATTTGTCAGCTTTATTTGTTTAAATGAGAAAAATGCTGACAGCAGTTATTGCTGTAATCTTTTTATTTATCAGACATGAAAACTTTAGTTACTCATAGCAGGTCTCATCCTACTAGGAAAACAGGAGTTGGGAGTACTTTAGAGCCAATTTGAAGCATGCTCTCAAAAATGTTAAAATTGAAGGGGGGGAGGCTTTCCTTTTTCTCAATTTATTTTAAACTCTTAACTAGCTTTATCTGCATCCTAGAAGTGTTCGGCTCATAACAAAGGACTTGTGCCCTCAAGCACCATCGAGCAACAGACAAAGCAAGCTACCATTATTTGGTCATGTTCTGACATCATGCCAAACCATTCTTTAGCATGATGAGAATGAGACACAGCAAGCGTCAGGCTCCCTCCCTCTGGTATGCCATGAGAAGGAACCAAACATCCTGGTACATATGGAAGTAGAGGCACCCCAAGAGATTCTTCCCCACTTCTTCCTGATAGCACTTAGGAGATGTAGCATTTATTGTTATAACCATTTAGAACATGTCTTTATTCTTTCGAATATTCAAAACATACGACCCGTAGGGTAGGCCAGCATTATTGTTCCTCTATAGCAGGGTCTGAAAAACCATGGCCTGGCAGGTATTTCCATCAGAAACATCTTGGTTCATTATCCCTTGGCCACCGCACCAGGGCAGTCTCAAATATTTGTTCTGGATGTCAATGTTAATAGTCTTTTAATTTAATCCAGGCTTCTTCAACTAGGTGTCCTCCAAATGTTTTTGGACTACAGACCTGGTGATAATGTCCAATGCTCAGGGTCTATGAAAGGGACCAGGTTGTGGAAAACTGATTTAATCTGCATACCCCTTGCGCACTATCCCAATCTCTGAACAGTGTGAGACTTCACAGGTTCCTGGGTTCGGTTTCCTCAGAATAGGGACAGCAGAGACCATGGTGTCTTTATGATATTTGGCTGTATATACAACCTGAGACTACAATGGAGGGGCTCACAGTATTAACACCCCGAGGGAGTCATGTGTCTCCCATAGTTAGGGGGTCATTACCAAGAAACTCCTCTGGTTGTTCCAGCAATTGAATCCCTACTGGATCCAGGAAATAGAAGGGGCTCAGGAAAACAACCTACAGCCCTCCAAACTCACAGAACTACAGTGGGACCTCGGGTTAAGTACTTAATTCGTTCCGGACGTCCGTTCTTAACCTGAAATTGTTCTTAACCTGATGGGGCCTCCTCCTGCTGCTGCACCGCTGGAGCACGATTTCTGTTCTCATCCTGAAGCAAAGTTCTTAACCCGAGGTACTATTTCTGGGTTAGCGGAGTCTGTTACCTGAAGCGTATGTAAGCTGAAGCGTATGTAACCTGAGGTACCACTGTACTAACAAATGAATCTCTTTATGGGCAGACCTATTCTAGGGTACTTACCATTTTCACAAGCATATAATTAAGCTTTGAAGGATTTTAAAAGGTCATATAAAATATACATGAACAAAACCTGAAGCAAATGTTTGCTGCCTGTCATTTTTATGTTCTTTTATTATTTTGCTTTTAAATGTTATTTTCTTATTATTTTCCCCAAGAAGCTCAAGGTGGTGCTTATGGTTCTCCCCCGCCGCCGCCCACATTATGTTATCATTACAATATCTTTGCAAGGTAGGTTTCGTGGCCAGTGACTGGTCTCAAAATCACCCAGTGAGCTTCATAGCTGAGAGGGGATTCGAACTCTGCCCTCCCAGGTCCTAGTCCAACAGTCTATCAGCTACACTGCACTGGTTCTCAGGGATGTAAGAGCCACAGGTGAAATAATGGGTTCCTGGTAACTGCACTTACCTATTGGCTGAACTGCTGTGATGTCAGAGTCATCACAGGAAGTGGGGCAGGTGGGAAGGCTTAGAGAACAGTAGGAATAGCAGCTAATAATAGGAAGCCAGAAGATTTGAGCACAAGCAAGGGTAGGAATTGAGAAGAGAGGGCAGTGGCCAGAGCTGGCTCAGTCATTATGCAGACTAAAACAGCTACCTCAAGCAGCAGAAGCCCCCAAGGAGGAATCTTGTCATCTCCACAGAAATGGCGCTGGTATTGGCTGAAATTGTGCGATTTTGGAAAGATCTCACCCAAAATTGGCACTGATGCTGTTACTGCTACTCTGCCAACAGGGGAGGTGGCAGTAGAAAAGTGGTGCTGGTGGCATCAGGTATGGTGGTGACATTAGGGCAAGGCAGTTCTTCCCTTTTCGCCTCAAGTGGCAAAACAGGACTTGCAGCCCCTAGTGGTAGCAGGGACAATGGAGAACAGGGCTGCTAAAGTGTCAGCAAGGTAGGGCTGGCATGGGCAGAGTTCTCTCTTTTGTAATTTATTTCAGTATTTTGAAACTGTGTAGTTTTCCATCCAGAGAGATCATCAAAGTGACACAGATTTACAAAAAAAGCAGTCATAAATGAACTCTGACTTTTTAATTAATTCAGCGCAGCTACTTATTTCCCAGCAAAGCTGCAAATTCCTTTCTTTCATTATTCTTGTGCCATAGACTGACTCCAACTCCACCCAACCAGCACACTGGCAGCCCATGGACTATCGATTTATCCAAAAGCAAACTCATGCACTGCGTTTCTGACTTCATTCCTATTGCAATTAGCTCCTCTTTCCCACCCGCACCACACCTCTCTTTTAATCATGGATATGCTAAAAAGAGTCTGCAGAGATGCCGAGGCAAATCCCTCACAATAGGAATTACGTTTATCGCTAGCAGCATTTTACCCACCCTCCATCTGAGCCTGCCAATCCAAGCCTAATCCTGACAGTGCTGTGATGCTTGCAACAGGGCTGCTGGATTGATGGCACTGCCCTGACTTAATGCACTCACATGATTCTGACACTGCTTTGGTCCCAGCCCTGCCCAGGTAAACAGCAGAGACGTCAGTTTTGGGAGGGCAGTTTCACCACACTGCATGCCTCACTACTGCTTGAACAAGTCCACCTTCTGCTGCTGCCAGTGTCTCAAATTTCAGTGGCACCCTGTGTAATGCAAAATCCAGCACGACTCCCGCCTTTCACCTTCCAATGGACTTCACAGTTGTGGTGCCTGCTGCAGCACCCCAGAAGCTCCGCGCCCGGTGCAGTCGTGCTCCCCTAGAACTGTCTTGGCTGTAGCAATCCATTCCCAATCCACATACCTATCCAGAGTGCAAGGGAAGTGGGAAATGCTGTTCTCTGTTGCCACTGCTCACATCTCAGAGAGGACATGTGGGGAGGCACGGATAGCAAAGAGGAGAGGAGAGAACAAGAGGGGTTGCAGTGGTCCCTTGCAAGGTAGGGGAAAAGGTAAAGGACCCCTGGAAAGATAAGTGCAGTCAAAGGCGACTCTGGGGCGACTCACTTTCAGGCTGAGGGAGCCGGCGTTTGTCCACAGACAGCTTTCAGGCTCATGTGGCCAGCAGGACTAAACCGCTTCTGGTGCAACAGAACACCATGATGGACACCAGAGCGCACGGAAATGCTGTTTACCTTCCTGCCACAGCAGTACCTATTTATCTACCTGCACTGGTGTGTTTGTGAACTGTTAGGTTGGCAGGAGCTGGGACAGAACAATGGGAGCTCACCCCGTCACAGGGATTCGAACCACCGATCTTCCAGTCGGCAAGCCCAAGAGGCTCAGTGGTTTAGACCAATAAGGCCGGCCAAACCCAGCAGTCTGACAACTGTACTATATTGTCTCCTGTTGGATCTCACATAGTGAAAGCCACTTTGAGGAGGAAGCTCAAAGGCTGGGCTGGCAAATTTCAGGCTCTGTAGCCTGGAGACTCTGAAACTCAGACTCTGATAAAGATGGATGCCCTTATCCTTTTGGCTATGCAATCTGTGTCTCAATATAAATAAATAAAAGGAACATCAAGCTGTGCCACTAAAGGGACCACGCAACATCAATTGCCAGAACAAGTGGATTCATCTCTCTGATGATTAGATGCCTGCAGGCTGAAATACCTGTACTGGCAATTTGGATGTGGATAATTAAAAAGCAGAGTCTTATTAGAATTTCTTAAAGCTAATTATTAATTGAAACTAAAATGTCTTTTAAAGCTTCATCTTAGCAACGAGATTAAAGAACTACATTTTATTAGGGTTTTTCCTTTAAAGAAGCAAAGTTTGAAATACTGTGACTATCTGACAGTATAGTCTGCTGCTAGCAACAGCTTCCAGGACAGCGGTTGCTTTTGATACAGATACCACAGAATGATGTCTTGCATGAGAATACAATCCAAGAATATGCAATACAGTGTACTCAATGCAAGGATTCCTCTAGAAACCAATTATATTTATCTTATGCATTATCTATATATTCAAATATTCCTCTTGACATAGCCATGGGGTGTGTGAATGTTAAGGACAATAAAGCTATTACCCATAAATATTTTTTGCAGCATTATCAGTAATAAGTACAGCTGTTACTCAAGATATACTTTTTCTTTAGGTGAGCCACAACTTCTTTAATGTGCATTTTAAACAAACATCGTACAACTACAGTTATGAAATCTGGATAAGAGCAAGCACAAACAAGGTCCTTCCTCTGGCTACAAATGAGGAGGAGAAGAAAGAAAGGGATTCTAAGGCTTCACCCAGGCTGGTTCCTCAATGTGAACACTACACAAAACCATGGTTTGGTCATGCTGTGTGCGAACTATTGGAATTATTCCAGTGTGTGGTGTCCTGGGTAAAATTGCCCAGTTTGTGCTATGAGCCACTCCTAAAACAGGGGCAAATTGTAAGAAGGCTTTCTCATGTATTTTTATATATATATTTCAGTCTAAAGCTGCCAAAAAAAAAAAAAAACCATTGGAAGATGACACTGTGAAAATGATGTATTTTTCTTCCCCATAATCTGTCAGTCAACTTATTTCCTACACCGTTTTAGAAAATGTGACAATTTTTAATTGCATGTTCTTCCTTGCTATTATCTATTCAAGGGTGTGTGTGTGTGTTTTCTCTAAGAGAATATTATATTCACATTATCATTTCCAAGACACAGAGTTGCCTAGCAATCTGGGAAAGTGGAAGGGTGTAAGGGTGTGTGTGTGTGTGTGTGTGTGTGTGTGTGTGTGTGTGTGTGTAGGGGGAGTAATAACAACACAGGCCTGTGAGATTACAAGGCAGCAGAACCGTTAAATTGGTTTGCAATACTTATCAAGATGTTTGTTTCTAAATGAGAAAGGATATAGGATTTGCTCGAAGCCTGATAAAATCTGTGGATCATTTCTCAACACCCTCCCTAGCCTTACAAGCTCTCGCTTTGCAGATATGCCTTTATTGCAAAACAGAGTTCTTCCATTTAGCTTCATTAGCTGCCAAACAACTAATAAGGGAGTCAGACTACGGTGCTGTGAACTGCTGGCCTAACATTTCGTGACTGTTCCCAACTCAACGTGGGGCAGCAAGCTATGCAGAGCCATTCTCAAAGAAAAAGCCAGCAAAATGTCGCAAAGCATCTAGCATAGTCCTCTAAGACTGCAACCCTAAAGACTCTTGATTCTGAGTCAATACACTTTCACTGCACAGTTAACATATTTCGCTATCACAAGACCTATTTGGGCAAACAAGTGACATAGAGGAGATAAGGATGCAGGACATATGAATGAGTCTTGGTCCCACCCTTAATGTCCCCATCATGCAGAAGTGCCAGCTCAAGGGGGTCAAGCCCTTTTGGCCCCCACCTTATGTTTTGGGGGTCGGGCCCCTCCAATGTCCAAGTAGCACAGAGGCTCCTTCGCCTCCTCTACCTGCTGCAGAGGGGAGGGAGAGTTGGAGCAGCCTTCTGCTGGTGGCAGAACCAGGAAGAGAAGGAGAAGCAGCAACCAGCCACTGAAGTCATGCAGCTCCTCCCAACATCCTGACATCCCACGCACGATGTCGGGACATCGAATGCACTCCATTGCCCCCCAAATCACTCTCGTAAGCTGGCACCTCTGCCACCATGTGTATACCATCCTTCCCTTCCCTTCTTGAGAAGGTGGGTCTGAAGGGGGCTTCTCTGTGTGTTTGCATGGACAATGACAACTATGGTGAAATATACTCAGAGTCGCAAAGTGATTTCATGCTCTTTATTCAGCTCATAGTGGTGAGGAGGAATGAATGAAAGTCCCCTCACAGTATCTGCTTTATATACATTATTTACACAATGGGCTGCACATGATTGGCTAATTCCGGAATTCTACTGTAAGCCAATCAGGTTGTGGATTCACTTCTATCTGGAGCAGGATTGGGTGGTTCCTGCCAACCAATCATACTGCTGCATTGTTCTAGGACCAATCAGACTGCTGCATTCTGAATCCTATTGTTCTAGGACTAATCAGACTGCTGCAATTTGGATCCTATTGTTCTCAGTACATAACATATGGTCAGCTGAAAACAGAAGCCCCTTGCAATGGGTTTAGGGGTTGCTCGTGTGTAAGTGGCCGCCACTCCTGGCGAGGTTACCTGGTTAACCCTTTCTGACTGAACAGCCTCCAGCATCGTGACTGTCTCAGTCGCTGGCAGAATCTGTCAGTGGGCGTTTCTTAAACTTCTTCCAGCACAAAAGTTCCTTGACGCCAAGTCTCCTCCTACTCTCCCTGCACGGATGTCTTCTGTGGAGGGAGGGTGTGGGCAGTGGAGTACCCGTACTCTCTCCGCTGGTCTCCGGCGAGGAGTCTTGGAGCCTCCTCCCCGATTCCCCCATCTGCCCCCCTTCTCTACTGGTGTTACGCTGATTTCCTTCCCCAGCAGACGGGCTCCCTCTCTCCCTACTGGGACCCTCTCCGCCATCCCTTTGGAGCCTTCCCTCCACTTCCAGCTCCGATGGCAGTTCCCTGACACCCCTCTTCACACGTTCACTTTGAATGCCAAAAGAGAGTTTTATCTTAACCAAAGTCAGGCATTGTAACCACTGGCGGAGGAAGAGGAGTGCGGGGGGAGCACACTGCCCCTGGCAGCGCGATCCCAGTAGGATGCCATTGTGGCTGCCCCCCTGCCCATGCCGGGCGCCACGTCCCTGCGGGTGATGCACCCCGCCCCTGGGATGCGCGCCGGCCTCGCCCTGCCTGCTCTCCACCTGCTCTCCACCACAGAAGCTCTGCCACTGATTATAACTCCCTCATGAAAGAACATCAGAAGAGTCCGCCTGGAGCCAGCCAAAGGCCCAATTAGTCCAGCCTCCTGATCTCACAGTGGCCAGACAGATGCCCAAAGGCAGGACCTGAATACTATAGCTGTGATTCCCAGCACCAGGTATTCAGAGGCATACTGCATTTGATAGGGAAAGTCTTACACATCCATCGTGACTGAGGAGCCATTGGTAGCCTTACTGATAACCTAACAGAACCACAACTTCCAGGGTCCTATAGTTTAACAATCACCCCCTCTTTGTAGGGAACTATAGGAATTGGAACTTTGTGAGGAGAATAACTATTTACTAAAAACTCTCAGCACCCTTAGCAAACTACAAAACCCAGGATTCTTTGGGGGAAGCTGTTTAAAGTGACAGAATACTGCTTTAAATGTGTAGTGCAAATATGGCCCAAAGACTGGGGGGCAGGGGAATGGAAAATGGAGAAAGCCATCCATAGACCTGAGATGCAAGTGAACAAGTATAATGACCGATGTGTTTGGAGCAGATAATTCATTCAGTGCCACACGGAATTTCTTCCTTACCTGTACTTTCGTCCATGCTCTCCTCAGAGACATGCTCATTTTGGTGCACCCACTCCCCATTGCACTTGAAGAAGATCTGCATGGCAGGCACAGCTCGGCAGCGCAACACAATAGGGTTGCTTTTGATTATATACGCATCGTCTGGCTCTTGCAGAAAATGGGGCAGCGTCCCAGGAGCAGACGGGATGGACTCTGGGAGGGTTTCGCCATTGTCATTGCCTGCAAATGAAAAAGAAAGGAAATGTCACACATAAAGGAATCCTGGTCAAATACAGATCGTGGCCCAAATAGGATGCTTGGACCTGGGTGTTGTTGTTTACAACATCCGTGATACATCTGGCCAGCAGCAGCAGCAGTTAACATGACAAGGGTCTGAAAGCAAATGATGCAGCGACCTTGCTGAACCTCAGCAGGATGGATCTGGTCCATGACTGAATAGGAAGCATGCATGGTACTTTCAGTTCCATTTAAGAAAGGAAAGATGATTATGATGATGATTTAACTAACTAACTAGTGAATGGAGACAATGGGGGCACATCGAGCACATCTATGAATTGGCAGTTCAGTGAGTGTGCTCACAACTCAGAAGAATTTGCAGCAGACTTCCCCAAGCTGGTGATTTCCAGGTGTTTTTTGTCTAGAATGTCCACCAGCCTGAATCAGCGCACCCAGTGCTCAGGGATGATGGGACTTGTAGTCTAAAGCATCTGGAAAGCACCAGCTTGGGGAAGGCTGACCTACAGCCATCCAAGGGTGCAAATTTAATCTTAATTAAAGACATGTAGCACAAAGGAAGAGAGTGAAATTCTAGCCCAAGGGGAATGCAAGAAAGCAAGTTTGCTGCGCACATGACAGAATTATCATATTAAGAATAAAATATGCATCATTACTGATGTGAAATATTCACTAAAATGAAAAACATTGATATAGTATTGTCAGGGAACTGACATCGGAGGAAAGGGAAGTGGTAAGGCTCCCAGAGACTGGGAGAGAGTCAACAGCCAAAGCAGGGACCAGCAGGGGGAGCGCGGGGTCTCTGGAGGAGGATCTCAGTAATGCTGAGAGAGACGCAGCAGCCCAGGCAGGAAGCAGCAGGGGAGAGAAAGGGGTGAGAGACACTTCGAGCGAAAATAGCGGGGAGGTGTCAGAAGCAACTGCAGGGAGACCCATGCTGCGCCGGAAGCTGCCACGTCGTGAGTCCAGGAGACGTGTTTCCGTTAAGGAACTTCTTTGCTGGAAGCGCTTCCGCAGACAGCCACTGTCAGACTCTACTAGTGACTAGAGCAGACATGTCTGAGGAGCTCTGTCACACACAGAGGTTTGTGGGGTCGCACAAACTCTGAAGGGGCACAATTTTAAGCACAAGCAGCTAACCATCCCTTGACAGCAGTCTGACAGTCTCTGTACGCTGCCTGTGCAGGAGAAAGCATCATGAGCAACCCAGTCGGAACCGGAGACGCAGGGGTTGGAGCTGGTCCAAGCTTGGAAGAAAGGTATCAAGCTCTGGAGGTCCAACTTGCGCTGCAGACGGCGAGGCTCGAGGAGAGAAGGGCTCAGGATGCTGACAAAAAGGGGAGAACCACTCAGTTCCCCAGAAAGGTACCAGGATTGGTGCAGAAGTTTGGGGGGGACCCCAAGGATTACCATGCCTTTAGGACTGAGATGCAATATGCTCTGAATGTGCAGTTTGATGAGTTCCCTGATGAGGAATCGCGAGTTGCGTTCGTAATTGGGCATCTTGAGAAGGGGGCGCGGGACTGGGTTCGACCCCTGATGGCAACGCACAACGATATCCTAAAGGACACTATGAAATTCTTTCGTGCAATGGATATCATGTTTTCCAGCGATATTGAGGAAGGGTTGGTACGCAGACAGCTAATGGCTTGCAAGCAGGGAAGCAGATCTGTCCGTGAGTACTGGACTGAATTTACCATGCTGATTCACAGATTGGGGTGGGATTTATCGGCGGCACCCATTCAGATGCTATTTGAAGAAGGTCTTTCTTCAGCTGTGAAAGACGAGCTGGCCAGGAGCCCCAGGGCGGGGTCTATGGATCAGCTGACCAAATCTGCGCTGACCATTGGAGCGCGCCAGGAGGCAAGAGCCTTGGAGAGGCGGGAAGGGAGAGGGGAACGTTGGAAGGAGTTACGCATTCCAGACATTCCTGAGCCAGCTTTCCCGCCGGCAGAGCCGATGGAAATCGGAACAGCCCGCGCGCGCGCAGTTTCAAAGCCCAGTGAGGGGGCGAAGAAGGAGGGAAAGGGAGCCCGGAAATGCTATCTCTGCCAACAGCCAGGCCACTTTGCCAGAGTCTGCCCCCAGAGGAAGGAATGGCAAGGGATGGTGGGAGCTGTTGAGGGGGAAGAGCAGGGAGAAACGGAGCAGGTAAAAGCCAACGCCTGGTTGCCAGCAGGGCACTGCAGCCAGGCCAAAGAGCAGTGAAAGTGCCCCTTCCCCAAGTGCCAGTGCCAGAAGCTCCTCGACCTGCTCTAGTGATTGAAGTGTCGCTAGAGCTGCAAAATGGACACCCCCTAAAAATAAAGGCGCTGTTGGACTCAGGCAGCTCCTGCAATTTCATGAGCAAGGAGTTTGCTGCTGAACACCAGATACAGACTATCCCTTTAAGCAACCCCCTGCAGGTGACCACGATTGATGGCAGGGAACTGTTGGGAGGAGGCGTCAGCTTGCAGACCGTCCCAATGATAATGAGGGTGGCAAGGCACACAGAACTGATAGCGTTTAATGTGGCCACCTTGGGAGGCGCTCCCATTATTTTGGGAATGAGCTGGCTAGCCCTACATGATCCGCTGGTGGGCTGGCATCAAAGAGTGGTTTCCTTCGGTTCCGCACACTGCTTAGAACACTGCAGGGCGGAAAAGGGGTCAGCAGGGGCCCAAGCCACCCTAGCAGGGACGGAAGTGATGGAGAAGGGGAAGGTGCCACCACAGTATGCTGATCTCAGCGACGTGTTCAGCGAGAAGGAAGCGGACCAACTACCCCCGCATAGGCCCTTTGATTGCCAGATCAATTTACTCCCTGGAGCACAGCTTCCTGTAGGCAAGTTGTATGCCATGTCAGACAGGGAGATGCAGGAGTTGCGAGCGTTCATTGACAAGAACCTGAAGAGAGGCTTCATCAGAGAGTCCAAGGCAGCGGGGGGTAGCCCAGTGTTTTTTGTGGATAAAAAAAACACGGACAAGCCGAGGCTGGTATGTGACTTTCGGGCCCTAAATGCAGTGACAGAGCCGGCGGCTTTTCCTATGCCCAGGATTGATGATATTTTGACCAGGGTGCGAAAAGGAAAGATTTTTACAAAGCTGGACCTAAGGGGGGCGTACAACCTGATACGTATAAGGAAAGGGGATGAATGGAAGACCACCATGTTCACCCCTTTGGGGGCATTTGAATACCTCGTTATGCCTTTTGGATTACAAACAGGCTCCGCGTGTTTTCAAGCCTTTATGAACCATGTACTGGGGCCTTTGCTCTACAAGAATTGCGTGGCCTTCTTAGATGACGTGTTGGTGTATTCGGAGAATGAGGAGCAACATGTGAGAGACGTCAGAGAAGTGTTGAGCAGGCTGCAAGCCAACAGGCTGTGGGTGAAACTGGAGAAGTGTCAGTTTCATACCAAGGAGGTGGAATTCCTGGGGTACCGCTTGTCAGACAAGGGGTTGGCCATGGACCCCGGCAAGGTTCAAGCGGTGCTGGAATGGAAAACACCCAAGACCAAGAAGGATGTGCAGAGGTTCCTAGGGTTTGGAAACTTTTATCGTAAGTTCATACGAAACTTCGCCCACCTGACGGCGCCCATCACGGACTGTCTCAGCAGCAAAAAGAAGTTTGTTTGGACGGGGGAGGCGGAGCGAGCGTTTGAGGAACTGAAAAGGGCCTTCGCCTCTGACGAACAACTTCTACATGTGGATTTACAAAAAAAGCTGAGGGTCGAAACAGACGCTTCGGACAGAGCCATAGGGGCGGTGCTTCTTCTGCAGCCGGGGAAGGAGGGGTCAGAGTGGCGACCGTGTGCCTTCTTTTCGCGAAAGCTGAACAAATCTGAGAGAAACTACACGGTGCACGACCGGGAACTTCTTGCGATTTATGAGGCCTTCCGGAGATGGAGGCATCTACTAATTGGTGCACAACAGAAGGTGCAAGTGTGCACGGACCATAAGAATCTAGAGTATTGGAGAACTGCGCGAGTGCTCAACCAAAGGCAGTTGAGATGGGCCCAGGAGTTCTCCAAATTTAACTTTGAGATTTGTTACGTACCAGGCCCGGAGAACGTTAGGGCGGACGCTCTCTCACGCAAACCTGAATATTTGGAGGGAGAGGGTGCACCCGAAGAGACCCATGTTATTCCCGAGGACCGCTGGGTGTGTGGGGCGGCTTTGGTGGGGCAAAGGGAACTGGTAGAGGGAACGGTGCAGGATGAATACGCCCAGGACAAACTCAGGGGTCTCAGGAGGGAGGGAGACAAACCCGGGGGTTTTGAGGAGAGAAACGGGGCGTTGTACTACAAGGGAGCGTTATACATACCTGAAGGGGAATTGAGGGAAAAGGTACTCAAGCAACTGCACGATAGCCCCACAGCAGGGCATTTTGGGCAACACAAAACCATGTGGCTGGTTACCAGGGAATTCTGGTGGCCCAAGGTCAGGGAAGATGTGCGTGAATATGTGAGAGGGTGTGACCGATGTCAACGAGCCAAGGGGGAGAGGCGGGCACCGGCAGGTTTATTAGAACCACTACCCACGCCGGAAAGACCATGGGAGGCAGTGGCAATAGATTTCATGACTGATCTGCCCAGGTCCAAAGGGAAGACAGCCATTATGGTTGTGGTAGACCTGTTAACCAAGATGGCCCACTTTATAGCCTGCTCACCTGCGGTCACAGCAGAAGAAACCGCTAAATTGTTTGTGGAAAATGTGTTTAGGTTGCATGGTGCCCCCTTGAGGGTGGTTTCGGACCGAGGGAAACAATTTACTTCCAGGTTCTGGAGGAAGCTCATGAGCTTATTGCATGTAGAGGTAAATTTTTCCACTGCCCGTCATCCAGAAACCAATGGGCAGGCGGAAAGAGCTAATGGTGTCCTCCAGCAATATTTGAGGTGTTATGTGAATGACAGAGAGAATGATTGGGTGGAGAAGCTGGCGTTGGCAGAATTTGCCTATAACAATGCAGAGAACGTGTCCACGGGGATGAGCCCTTTTTTGGCCAATCACGGGTGTCATCCCCGAGCCTTCCCAGGGGGGGAGGGGGAGAACTGGAGCGTTCCTGCCGCAGAACAGTTCGTTGAAGAAATGGAAGCGATCCATCGCCAGCTCCAACTTAATTTAAACAGGGCGAAGGAGGAATATAAGAGGCAGGCAGACAAAACCAGAAGGGAAGGGGAAAGCATTAGGGTGGGGGACCAGGTGTGGCTGTCCACCCAAGGGTTACCATTTAAAGGAGGTTGTAAGAAGTTAAGACCCAAAAGACTGGGCCCATTTGAAGTCACGCAACAGGTCAACCCAGTGGCTTTCAGACTCCGGTTACCGAACCACATGAAGTTGCACCCAGTGTTCCACAGATCATTGCTGTCACCGTATATAGGGGACAGAGAGGGGAGGGTCAATAGGGGACCAGCTATGGAAGAAAAAGAACACAGCTACCATGTAGCGGAGATTCTCGATTCCAGGTGGAGGGGAGAGCAAGTAGAGTATTTGGTAATGTGGGAAGGGGAGCCGGAGTCGGAAAACACCTGGGTCAGGGCAGAGGAGGTAGATGACGAGGTTTTGATTGAAACTTTTCATCAGAGATTCCCTAGAAAACCCCAGCCAGTGGCGAGGTTCCGGAGGGAATACTTCGCCACCACCGACGACGAAGAAGAGTTGGAGGGGTTCGCTGATTCCGAGGTGGAGGAGGATTCAGCGAGTCGGAACGAAGACCGATGGAGGGAATTGTTCGAGACGTCTGAAGATGAAGAGGATTCTTTTAGGGGTTTCAGCTCCTCACCGCCCAGAGGAGAAAGTAGGGGCGGGGGAGAGGGGGGCCCTGGAGGGGAGGTGGATGTCAGGGAACTGACATCGGAGGAAAGGGAAGTGGTAAGGCTCCCAGAGACTGGGAGAGAGTCAACAGCCAAAGCAGGGACCAGCAGGGGGAGCGCGGGGTCTCTGGAGGAGGATCTCAGTAATGCTGAGAGAGACGCAGCAGCCCAGGCAGGAAGCAGCAGGGGAGAGAAAGGGGTGAGAGACACTTCGAGCGAAAATAGCGGGGAGGTGTCAGAAGCAACTGCAGGGAGACCCATGCTGCGCCGGAAGCTGCCACGTCGTGAGTCCAGGAGACGTGTTTCCGTTAAGGAACTTCTTTGCTGGAAGCGCTTCCGCAGACAGCCACTGTCAGACTCTACTAGTGACTAGAGCAGACATGTCTGAGGAGCTCTGTCACACACAGAGGTTTGTGGGGTCGCACAAACTCTGAAGGGGCACAATTTTAAGCACAAGCAGCTAACCATCCCTTGACAAGTATCAACATCCACCAAGACTCTGACAGGCATTCCCATTTTACAGAACGGAGCAGTGGCTTCATATAAAAATTGCTCCAACATTTCACGGGAGAAAATAGAGACAACCCTTTGCACGAAAAGCTAGAATGAGCCTGCAGCAGAGTCCAGTTGCCTGAAGAGAATATAATCCAGCCTACAAGTGTGACATAAGTAGGAACTAATTAAACATATGCAACAACCAAAGGTGGTGAGTCAACCCACAGACAACTATAGGTCAATGCAATTAAGCGTGTCGAAGGTATCAGAGCTGCTGAGGGATTTTGCTGTTCCAGGCCCATTAAAGCTATCATTTAAGTCACTAGCCCTTCTAGAATTAACATGATCAAACATAATGTGAAAGCACCACTCAAAACAACTGCTCGGTAAGCTAGTGGGTGAGGTTAGAGCAGGTGGACCAGATCTTTGCCTCTCCCGCCCTACATACGTCACTTTGACTGACAGACAAGTTCAGAGATTTACTCATAAAAACAGCAAAGAAGCATTTATCTGCACTGGTTGCATGGGAGCAGGACAGACACACGAAACAGTTTTGCCACTGTCACACTGCATTTTGCCCACTGGATCACAATTAAGTTAGTCTTTGGTAAAGAAGGCAGTCAATGCTCTCTTAAAGTACTTTTGCTTTAACGTAAACACGTGCATGCATTTTTTAAGATGGAGCTGCAGGGACATTTCATATGATTTAAATTGCACTCACACACTCCTTAATGTATTGTTAAAATGATGCAGTTCACCCATTTATGACATGTCAACCGACAGTAAATATTACATCCCTGTAGGCTTTATTAAATCCATGCATTAGAAGGAACAAAAGGCATTAAAACATTTTATGCGAGAAAAGAACTCCCTACTTCCATTGGTGCCTTGAGCGATGTCAAAGTTGTACATTTCGACTTGTACTTATGCAGTTTAATAGCCCGTGAAAAAAGGGTGGAATATTCACAAAAAATGTAATCACCTAATCATAGAATATTAGAAAGGGCCCAATGGGGCATTATAGTTCATCCAGAACCCCAAGGGCTTCTTGTTATCTAAAGCATCTTTTACATCATCACCACCATGATCCGTGCAGATTTGCCATTTCATTAAGAGCATTGCAGAGTAGAATTTCAGTGGAAAAGAAGCTCAGATATGATTTGCTTAGTGCTATATATATATATCCCATTTGGGTGGTGTCTGGGGCACTCAAGGCAGGCCCAAAACAGAATCTGGTAGGCGCTAGGCAGATTAAAATGATGGATGTTCTGGCAATCTTGCTCTCTCTGTGGAAAGTATGTGTGCGTAAGAGAGCAGAGGCAGAGCAACAGTAGCAAGAAGAAAATGCACCCACTCAGGTGAAGTGGCTCAGGTGAAGCAGGTGGGAGAGCTAGCTAATAGCATCTGGACAAAGGTCCATCCCTCTCACCACAAAAGAAAATAAAGACATAACTCTGGAACCAGCACAGATACCATGTGATGTGCACCTTTAAAAATATACAGGCAACAATCGGCCTATCAATTTCTTCCCAAACACGCTGGTGTGTAGTGTGGCCATATGCCCCACTGTGCCAAGTATAGTCCTTTATCTGAAGGAGTCCTCTGTCTGAAAGGCTGTCTCGCCCACAAGTTCAATATGAAAATACAAAACCCTAAGAAGGGGAAGCAACCATCAAGTTGCTCATCCAACATTTAGCAGCACCTGGGCAGCAGACCGAACAGGCACACATGGGTTACCTGGCCTAAGCCTTCCCCACTATGGTGGCATGTGTTGTAACTCTATTTAAATCACAGTTATCGTTTCTAAATTTGCATACATGCACAAATGAGCAGATGCCAATGTTATGCAAATCTGTATCATTTTGGGGAGGGCGACGCATTTCCTCTCGAATTAAATTAAGCCACTTCCTGGTTGACATCACCACAGCAGCCCTTGAACGATAAAGAAAATAAAACATTGTGTGTGTGTGTGTTTGACAAAATTGTTTAGCATCAAGTGGGGCTCTGAAACATTTCTGCTTGCAAATTATTAGCACTTTTCATGTTTATATCCGTCATTTTTCAAGATGGAGGCTATTCGTAGCTTCGGGGAAAGAGTGTAATGCCGCAATGAATGACAAGACCCAACAATCAAACATATTGTGTGCTGTTGTTTTCGTTTGCATTCTTGGGAAATTACCTTTCAGAAAGTGTTTTGTGTTTTATGCCCCACGCGCTCACGTAGTGGGTCCTCTAATTCTTTTTATGACAGTAATGAAAAGAAGAGGCGAGAGAGTTAGAAAGAAACACAAATGCAGCGTTTGTCATTTTTCAAAGCCCTGATAGCAGCAGAAGCAACAAATCTTTACGAATTTTAAACAAAATGGAAATATAATTAAAAACTCCCCCTTAAAAAACCAAGTTTCCTTCTTTTAGAAGAAGATAGTTTGAATGATGTTAATTCTTTGCACTATGGAAGACACATTTTAAATTAAAATAAGATTTCTTTAAAAACTGAATTAAACACCCTCTTATGGAAATAAACAGCATTAGCCATGTTATAGCAGGTGCCGGATATGCCATTAGCAAAGTGCTACATTCTAAATTTTTCAGGTTTTATGGACTGCGATTTGGTAGCTTTTTACCATTTATACAGCCCTATAAAACCAAACAGCGTATTATTGTAGAAAATATGCCTTGGGAAGTACCTGAGAGCAAGCAAGGAAAGGTTTTTTGGTCGTAAGAAAACTAATATCTTACTTGCCTAGAAATGTTCTTTAGAGCAATGTGCACATTTCCAAGTATAAAAACCGGAAGGTAATGCACCACTTGCCATAAAAGGTGAACAAGGATCTAGATCTTGTTTGTGAGCTCAGAATGTTCTCTGAAGAAAACAGAAAACAGGGATCACATTTGCAAGCAGACCAGCAACTGGAGATGGACATTACCATTTTTTTTCCTGTGAGCACAAACTGTTTATCACCTTCTATACAAATGGTTGTCTGGGATAGGAACTTACTGTTATTTGGATGTATTGCCTAAACTCCATCTTTGGGGTTAGGGTGTAGTATTTTACTTTATATGTGTATTGTGTTGTTATACAGTTGTACCTTGGAAGCCGAATGGAATCTGTTCTGGAAGTCCGTTCGACTTCCAAAATGTTTGACTTCCAAGGCGCAGCTTCTGATTGGCAGCAGGAGCTTGCTGCAGCCAATCAGAAGCCACCAAAGCCCCGCCAGACATTTGACTTCCAAAATGTTCGACTTCCAAGGTGCAGCTTTTGATTGGCTGCAGGAGCTGGCTGCAGCCAATTGGAAGCCGCGGAAGCCCTGTTGGACATTCAGCTTCCAAAAGAACGTTCGCAAACCGGAACACTCACTTTCGGGTTTGCGACGTTCAGGAGCCAAAACGTTCAACTGCTAAGGTGTTCATCAACCAAGGTATGACTGTATATTGTAGGAATCTAATAAAAACAACAGCATGAACATGCAGATATTTTTGGCACCCCTAAGAACATATGAAGAACCTGCTGATTCAGGCCAATGGCCCACCGACTTCAGCAACCTGTTCCTATAAGGTTATATCCAGTTTTAGCCATATTCAGACTGGACTAATTGAAATTAATGGACACAGCTAACTCTGATGGGTATTTAGTAGGATACAAGCCACAGTGGCCAACAAGTTGCCTATGGGAAGTCTGAAAACAGGACCAATCCAACTCAGCATAGTCTACGCCAGGGGTCTGCAACCTTTAAGACAAAAAGAGCCACTTGGACCCGTTTCCGAAGGAAAAAAAACTGGGAGCCGCAAAACTCGTCATTATAAAAATAACTTTTTTGTCACTTTTTTATTATTTCTTTGTTTGACCCCTCAGAATTACTCCTCCTCATAGAAATAAACATTAAATTAACAAGTTACCTTTTTTTGTGTGTGTGTTCTTCACTCCCCTTCAAAACAGTGACCAGGGTACACGCCCCCTTTCAATGCAGTGACCAGCGTACATGCCCCTTACAATGTAACGGGCGGGTGGGAAGGTGACGTCGGGACGGTGCGTGACTAACGCACACACCGCCCCCATGCGACGTCACAGCCAGTACAGCGCCCGCCACAGTAGGCAGTGTCGGGGCGCACAATGCGCCTCCTCCCCTCGCTAGTATCCACCCCGGAGCCGCGGCAAAGGTGTAAAAGAGCCACGTGCGGCTCCGGAGCCATGGGTTGCAGACCCCTGGTCTACGCTGACTGGTGGCAGCTGTCCAGGATTTCAGACAAGGTTCTCTCCTGGCCCTACCTGGAGATGCTGGGCGTTGAACCCGGAACCTTGTGCATGCAAAACAGATACTCTTCCATTGAGCTAAGGTCCTTCCCTCAAGTTAACAAAGTTGGTGGCTGTTGCTACTTCTTGTAGTGTGGGAGCCAGAACTGTAATTCCTCCCTAAGAACACAGAACACATTGCATACTTGTTCCATGTCAGGAACACTGGAGAGAGATTAAAATGGGGGCTGGCTTGGATGTCACTGGAACCTATGGTTTCCTGGTATATGCATAACACCTAGGCTGACATGTTCTCCCTCTCCTCCTCTTGTGTGATTACAAAGCGATTGAAAGCTTTTATTCTATAAATAAGAAAATTAAACTGTGCTATTTTCAGGTTTGCATTCTTAAATATTCCACATTTCTGCATTACACCTGAATACAGATAACTATAGTTTGTTTTTGGAGCAATCCAGGAACAAACCATAGTTCCCTGTGTCTTCTAACATTTTCCCCAACCCTCTGCAGCACATTTGGGGTGGGTGCCGAGCACATGCAGAGGGTGGAGAAGGATAGAGGTGGAGTTTGTTGTGCAAGTGTAAATCCTTGCACTAACAAAATGAATGCATTGGATATTCCCCCATAGTGCTGTGCATGCATAGCTGGAAAGAGTATTTTGAACTTGGGATGGGAAGAAATTTGGTTTCCGTTCACAATATGAAACAATCTCATTCACTCTTCTCAAAACAATACAAAAAGCTAAAATGCAGCTATCTTTTGAAATTTGCACTCCTCTGAATACTAAGTAATGTATACAAAAAGGTGTAATAAAAAGACATAGATTATATTAGACTTGCAAAACATTGTACATTAGAAAAACTGAGCACTAATTTTTTTATCAGCACCTTTAAATTATATATATATATATATATATATATATATATATATATATATATATATGCAAACTGATGCAGAAATGAGCACAGTAGATCTTAAGATTGAAAAAGAAATGAGAACTGAAACTGACCGATTTGTCCATCCCTATTTACAACCTCATCAGCACCTATGATTGGCAGGCAGCATGAACCCCCTGGATTGGCCAGAGCTGTAAGAAATGCCCAGAATAGAGTCCTGTGGAGTTCAGTGGAGCTTTCTTCTTAAAGTTAAGTGGGCACATGATTGCAGCCTCCGTCTTTTCACGTCAGTCACATCTTTGCTTGGCTGCACAGCCAGAGGCTCCTGGCTTTATGCTAACGCTCAGTTTTATGTGAGCAGATTAGAGCAATGCAAAACTATGGCAGTGAAAGGCGAGCCCTACCCAAGGGTTAACTCGCTGTAGGTTGCATAAGAGCATCACACAAGCGATTATTAGCATGGAAATCGCATTCATTATTCAGATGGGAAAACACAATCAGATGGGCCTCGTCTGTGTGCTCTTAATCAGGAGAGCAGAGCCCCCCTCCTGCTCTTGCATTAGGATTTCTTTTTGAAATTACTTAAGATGTTGATGGGAGCTGGAGATTTGATGTCCACACAAATCCCTAATACCTTTGTACCTTTAATACATGGATTTACTAAAGCCTACAGAGACATGGTATTTAGCAAAGATTGACAATAAAGGAAACAGCAAGAGTGGTCAGCAGTAGAACATGCATGCTGATTTGTTCCATGGCTTATAAAGGCAGCAAAGCCTTACAATATTTGTGGCGTGGGGGCACTTATTACTTATTTGGTACACTGAAAAAGTAAGTTGGGATTTGCATGACTTCAACATGAACATAATTTCAAAGGGCTCTGCCATAACTCGTCACTGCATCTGTTCTTTACAAGTTACAGTGCACTTAGGTCAGGGGTCTGCAACCCGCGGCTCCGGAGCCACATGTGGCTCTTTTACACCTTTGCCGCGGCTCCGGGGCGGATACTAGCGAGGGGAGGAGGCGCATTGTGCGCCCTGACACTCCCCACTGTGGCGGGCACTGTACTGGCTGTGACGTCGCATGGGGGCGGTGCGTGCATTAGTCACGCACCGTCCCGACATCACCTTCCCGCCCGCTGTCAGATCGTGGCTCCGGAGATATATTTCTTTTAAATGTCGCAATGGTTTTGCGGCTCCCAGTTGTTGTTTTTTCTTCGGAAACAGGTCCAAGTGGCTCTTTTTGTCTTAAAGGTTGCAGACCCCTGACTTAGGTTAACCCCATACAGATGCTTTGCAGGATGAGCAACCCCTTTTGGTGCACCTATATCCCCACCTGTTGGCAGGTTGGTAAAGACTCATTGGGGTCAACCACCCCAATGCAATCTAAATACCGAATTGGTGGCTATTCAAATTACAATAACTGAGCTATTAAGCAGCTTATAAATACTTTTAAATGACAAAGCAGTAGATAAGCCAGAGCCTGAGTTTCCCACGCAACTAGACATTTATCAGCAGGAAGGGCAAGGCAAAACAACTTTTGAATTCTACCTATGCGATGTAAACAGATCTTGTCTAGAACCAGGCTTGATTAGGGCCTGCTTGTGCATGTGGCTTGTGAAATAACGAGACACTGCAGGATGTCTGTGTGTCAGGACTGAGTCATAGGCAGCAGTCAGAGATGAACCAGGAGCTGAGTCAGAGCCAAGGAACACGCAGAAGTATACCAGCGCCAGATAAAACCTTGGCTGTGATGCAAAATTCATGCTTTGCGAGGGTACAACGGGGTACATTGGCTAGTTTGGTGGGTCGAACCAGTCTCAAGCTGCCTTATACTGAGTCAGGCCATTGGGCCATCTACCTCAGTACTGTCTACACTGACTGGCAGCCAGGGCTGTCCTAAGCATACGTGGTGCAGGGGTGCAAAGATCCACCCAGGTTGCCCAGTCCCAAGTGCACAAGGGGGAGGAGCCTGCCGGCCACCTCAGTGTCTTGCTGGCTTGGTCGCCGCTGAATTCGTGGCGCAGAGCTGCCCGCAGCAGAAGAGTCCACTGCGGCGCTCTGAACAACGGGCGGGCTTTTCCCTGGACTCAACTCTTGGGACCTGGACTCTCAGCCTGGCGCCTCTGAGAGCCTGGCGCCCGGGTGCCCCGCACTCCTAGTGCCTATGGGTAAGACGGCCCTGCTGGTAGCAGCTTTCCAGGATTCCAGGATTCCAGACTGGGAATATTCAGGAAACATTGGAGACTGAACCTGGGACCGTCTACATACCAAGCAGATATTCTACCACTGAGCCCTTCCCCATAAAAATACTTCTTTGCCTGGAAGATGCTTCCCAACTGCAATTCTGATGCCTCACAACTAGGGATAGGCAGACCCATTGATGTCTTGTCCATTCCAAATCTCAAGGAGGACAGAACTGTCCTGTTTTGTTTCAAAGTGGATTTTAATGGAAAATGCTTAGCTTTCCACCTAGAAACACAAAGTTTTTAAAAAAGGACTTAGAAAGTAATCTGTGGGTTGCACATGTCCTCTGTGCCCATATTCTTTTTTAAAAATTTAAAACTTCTAAAATAGAGTAGTGTGTGTGTGTTTAGTATCAAACTTACTGCAGAAAGGTAAAAAGAAAATGCATTTGTTACTCCACCCACTTTTCCTGCCCATCACTCTCATGTGGTCCCTGGAAGATAGCCCAGAAGGGAATGTGGCCCTTAAGTAGAGAAAGGAATTCCACACCTGCATTAGGAAATGCAACCCTTCCCTTAAAAAAATAATAAAATAATAATCACCTAACATATTTAGCCCTGCAAAAAGGTAAAGGGACCCCTGATCGTTAGGTCCAGTTGCGGACGACTCTGGGGTTGCAATGCTCATCTCGCTTTACTGGCCAAGGGAGCCGGCGTACAGCTTCCAGGTCATGTGCCCAGCATGACTAAGCCACTTCTGGCAAACCAAAGCAGCACACAGAAATGCTGTTTACCTTCCCGCCAGAGCAGTACCTATTTATCTACTTCGCAGGAGCAGGGACCGAGCAATGGGAGCTCACTCTATCACGGGGATTTGAACGGTCAACCTTCTGATCGGCAAGCTCTGGGCTCTGAGGTTTAGACCACAGCGCCACCCACGTCCCTGTTTAGCCCTGTACCTAAGCTTTTAATTCTATGTGCCTAACAAGCTTTAAAATCTAAAATGCTCCGCAAAAGGCAAGCTTTCAGCAGTCGTGGCCACTGCCGTGCAAAAGGTTTAGCCAAGCAAGCTTGTTCATCATCATCATCATATAATAATACCTTTATTGTCAATGTACAACCTGTGTACAATGAAATTAACCGAGCCTCCCTCCCCATACAAACACTCAATCTCATTGCACTCTGTGTGCTTGTCGCACAACACACCAATCCTGAAAGTCAGTTGCAGTATATTATTTTCCGTTCAGCAGCCTAAAGCCCACAGATAGAGCACAGCTCTAAGTATTGTACTATGGAGAATCTTGCTGTAATACAAGATAACTGGCTACAGCTTCCTAGGAACAAAATCTCTTCGATGTTGCAACAATGTTTGGTTTGCCGAGAGTTCTCATTTATTGCTACCTAACAACCCTGAATCAGATCAGCCCTGGATCCTGCTCTCAAGACAGTTACTGCTCAGGAAAAGAGAAGGAAATAAAAAGGGGGGCGGGGGAGGGGATATCCAGCTAAGTAGAAAAGCCAGAGGCTGGGGAATGGAACATGTATTGATCTTCTTCTATCATTCTTTTTCGAAGCTTCAGTGCAAACATTTGGCTTTTTGAGAGTCAAATCAGGAGGTGTCCCCCCCCCAGGTGGGGGAAGAAAAAGAAAACAAGCAGGCAAACAAACAAAGCAGACACAAAACCCCTGCACCCCTGCTCATCCAAAATTCCAACAGAGACTTCCTTTCTTCTTTGACAATGCTTCATCAAACCAGAATCAAGTTTGTAGTCAGAGACTGATCCATGGATGCCCTGTGAAACTGTCTGAAGAAACAATAAAAGTTCTTGGTCTAATAGGCCAACTTCTCACCCTACTTCCACAGAGGACCAGGCTATCAAGGTCTATTGTTCATTATGATCATGTTGTACCTCCACCGTCAGAGAGGTACCAGTTGCTGAAAGTCACAAGTGGGGAGGGTCCTTAAGAAATGGGGCCAGTCTACCTGTGAGATCGCCTTGCCCCACATGTGCCCCTTCGATTACTTTGATTGGCAGAATTGGCACTACTGGTACCAAATAATAATTCGATTACTTAGTGAGCTTCCCATACCCATCCTGTTGGCCATCATGAGAAAAGGACATTGAACTAGATAGGCTTCTGGCCTGATCCTGCTCGACTCTTCTTACATTCTGCTCCAGAAGTCATCACTCCAGATTTACCGCCTCCTCTCTTTGTCTGGGCTATGGGTAACCCTGTTGATGGTCTGCCATGGAGCAGGATTCACCCCATCAATAAACCAGTGGATAAGTTACCAACAGTAGCATACAGCCGGAATGCCATAGTGAAATTTCTACAAAAACACATTTTCTGAATGAGCAATTCATCATCTGCAAGGTAGGGTATACGATGAGTTTGCTTAGCAGACAGATTGTGTCCAAGGAATAGTCTGAAGACAGTGTGCGGTGGCAAATTTTGAAAGTGCAGGAGCCTATTTATGACAGCCCTCATAGCCACTCCCTAAACAAAAGTAAATAAATATTTTTTAAAAAAAGGCAGGCAAGACAGCTGTGTTGATCCAAATGACTCACACCGATGAGCAGGAGTATGTAGCTGTCAGGGGTTCAGGAGCAGAGGCGAGGGCAAGGGAGGAAACAGAGAGCGAGGGGGAGGAGGCAGAAGAAAGGATGAGTGACGACGACGACCCGAGATCTCCGAGTCTGTCCAGTGAATCAGAAGATTCACAAAGAGGAGCACCAGTGGCAAGGGCAAGGGGGGAGACTAGGGGGACACCCCAGGAAGAAAGAGCCAGAGGGGACTCAGAGGGGAGCAGTTGGAGATCGGGACCTACGTCACCGCCAGAGAGTAGGGAAGAGGAAGAGCGCCTGGGAACTAGCGCTGGCAGCTCACAACAGGAGGGAGGGCACGAGTCAGGAGTGGCCACACCTTCATCGGGGAGCGAAGTGACGGTTAGACGGAAAGTGGAAGGTTGGGCGCGCGCGCCAAGTTCAAATGCACAGGAAGGTGGCGCAGTAGGCAGCCCGGAAAGAGAGCCAGGTCCTAAAGCCCGGTGCAAGGAGACAGGGGAGTCAGGGGGGGTCAGCGTCAGAAGAATCCCGGAAGGGAGAGACCCAGGGGGGCAGAGGGACCCAGAGGAGAACTGTCAGGCGGAAAAGGTGGAGCAGGGCTAGGATATTAAGTTGGTGCGCAAGGGGCGGAGACTCAGAAGGAGCTTCGCCGACCTAAGCATAAGGCGTAGGGTTGCACGCAGCAGCTCAAGAATGGAGACTGTAACTCAATAAAGACTTTTAATCAACAACCGCTGGCTAGCGTGATCCTCTGTGAGCTAGGATCTGGAAGTAACCCTGACAGTAAGCTCCTTCTCTTCAAATTGTGGACATCCACGACCTCGCGGAGAGGAGGGAAAGCGGGTGCCTACAAGAAAGCTCACGAACGGTAGACAATATGACGGCCGAACAGCAAATAACGGAACTCAGAGACGCGGTTTCACGACTGACTGCCGAGGCGGTGGCGTCCAGGAAGAGAGAGGAGGACGCAGCGGCCGCCTACAGGGATCTCCAGGTCAGGTTGGACGTGCTTACGAAGCAGGGGCAACAGACACCCAAATCAGAGGGGATTGGGTTGGGGAGACGCACAGGCAGTCTGGTCTCGCACTTCGATGGGAATTTGCAACAGTACCCCAATTTTAGAGCAGACGTAATGTGTGCACTACAACTACTGCACAAAGACTTTAGAGATGAACAAGAGAAAGTGGGGTTCATCATGTCCCATTTGCATGGAGACGCTAAAGCATGGCTGCGCAATTTGTGGAGGGATAAGGATCCTGCGCTCCAAAATGCGGACGCCTTTATTAAAGCGATGGATGGCTGTTTTTTATCAAGCATTGACGTGGATCTTGCCCGAAGGGAGGTGCACGGACTAAGACAAGGGAGGGCCAGCGTACGGCAATATCATGCCCGCTTTTTCGCTTTGGTCAGTGCCCTGGAATGGGACAGAGATTCGGCTCCCGTCAGAGACCTTTTTTGGGAGGGCTTGAACAGCTCGGTGAAAGATGAGATTGCGAGGGGGGAGAGACCCCGGACCACGCAGGAGATCGTTCAGAGGGCGCTGGCGGTGGGAGTGCGGCTGGAAGAACGTCCGTGGAGCAGGGACGAAGGGCGCAGCGGGCGCGAACCAGCCAGGGGCTCCTCCTTCCTTCCCAGAGAAGCAGCGGGTGCGCAATCCACGCCCCCAACAGGGGGAGGGGTGGAACCGATGGAGGTTGGGAGTGCAAGGGCTCAGTCAGCAGCCAGAGCCCTAGCACCGGCAGCAGTGAAAGCGAAGCCTCCTAGAGGGAACAGGAAGTGTTACATCTGCGAGGATCCAGGCCATTTGGCGAAAGAGTGTCCCCGGAGGCTCCACAAGCACACTGCAGCCTCAGCAATGGTGACTGCAGCAACGCAGCAAGGAGAACCACAGCAGGGAAACGACGATGTCTGGCTGGAAGAGGAGGCACTGGGGCCCAGCCAGACGTGTCAGTGAAGCAGTCCCCAGAGATTTTACCGCCCATGGACCCCCTCCCGCCCAAGCCAGTAGTGAGGCTCACCGCATCGCTCCAGCTACCCAATGGAATCACCATGGACGTGCCAATCACCGTCGACTCGGGAAGCAATGCAGACTTCATAGGGCAGGACTTTGTCGACCGGCACGCTATACAGTTGCTGCCTGCCGCGCTGCCACTGCAGGTTGTCACGGTGGATGGCAGGGAGCTGTTAGGGGGGCAAGTGGTGAAGCAGACGCCACCTATGGTGCTGCGGCTTGGAAATCACAAGGAGATTATCAGCTTCAACGTCACTCAACTCTCAGACACGCCTATCGTATTGGGCATGAGTTGGCTGGACAGGCACAGCCCGACGCTGGCTTGGTACCAGAGGCAGCTGACCTTCGGCTCTTCCTTTTGTGCTGAACACTGCATCATGCCCCAGCAAGAAGGGGAGCAAGAGGAGTCACAGCTGCTGCTCGGCACGCTGCAAGCGATTCCCCACAAGTACGCAGAATTTTTGGAGGTTTTCTGCGAGAAGGAGGCAGACAAGCTACCCCCCCACAGACCATATGACTGCAAGATTGACCTGCTGCCGGGGGCGGCGCTGCCCAAAGGGAAGCTGTATTCCATGTCTGAAGACGAACTGCAGGAACTCAAGGAGTTCATTGATCATAATTTGAAACGCGGTTTCATCCGAGAGTCCCAGGCAGCGGGGGGCAGTCCTGTATTCTTTGTGAAGAAGCGAGACACGCCCCAGAAAAGGCTCGTGGTGGACTACCGCATTTTGAACAGTGTCACCAAGCCGTCGGACTTCCCCATGCCCCGAATCGACGACCTCCTCGCGAAAGTACGCAAGGGCAGCGTGTTCACCAAGTTGGACCTGCGAGGGGCGTACAACCTGATTCGCATGCGGGAAGGAGATGAGTGGAAGACAGCCATGTTCACACCCCTGGGCACCTACGAATATAGAGTTATGCCTTTTGGATTGCAAAATGGCTCCCACGTTTTTCAAGCTTTCATGCATCACGTGTTGGCGGGGCTCCTCTACAAGACGTGCGTCTGTTTCTTGGATGACATCCTGATCTTTTCGGAATCGCAGCAGGAGCATGACAGACACGTCAGGGAAGTGCTGAGCAGGCTCCAGCAACATAGGCTTTACGCCAAGCTGGAGAAGTGCCAATTCGACGTGACGGAGGTGGATTTCCTGGGATACAGGTTGTCTGACAAGGGGCTCGCCATGGACAGCGCCAAGGTTCGAGCGGTGTTGGATTGGAAAAGCCCACGCAACCGGAAGGAGGTCCAACGATTTGTCGGCTTCGCGAACTTCTATCGCAAGTTCATCAAAGGCTTCGCTATGCAGACTGCAGCCATTACAGACACGCTCAGTTCCAAGAAAAAGAAGTTCATCTGGACAGCGCAGGCGGAGCAGTCCTTTCAGGCACTCAAGCGTCTTTTCGCCTCGGAGGAACAGCTGCTTCATGTCGATCCTAGCAGGCCGATGAGAGTTGAAACAGACGCCTCGGACAGGGCCGTCGGAGCAGTCCTGCTGCAGAAGGACCCGCAGGGGGTTTGGAGGCCCGGAGCGTTTTACTCCAGGAAGCTCAGCAAGTCCGAACAGAATTACACCATCTGGGACAGGGAGTTGCTGGCTATTCATGCAGCGTTCAAAGCATGGAGGCACTTCCTGATTGGAGCCAAGCACACGGTGCAGGTCTGCACGGACCACAAGAATCTGGAGCACTGGCGCACGGCACAGTTCCTGAACCAGAGGCAGATACGTTGGGCTGAGTTCTTTGCGAATTTCGACTTCCGAATAGAGTATGTCCCGGGGGACACCAACATCATGGCGGACGCGCTATCCCGTAAGCCATAGTATCTGGAGGACGCCACGCCAGCGGCCGCCATGCACATCTTCGCGCCAACAGTGTGGGCGTGCGCGGCGGCGACAGTGGACCTGGAGGCGGTGCGACGAGCGTTGCAGAATGACTCCTTCGCGCAAGCAAAGATGGCAGAGATGCAAAGGGGCACGGCAGCGACCGACGGGTTCCAGCTGAGAGATGGATTGCTCATCCGCAAAGGGGCCATCTACGTGCCGGGAGACGAACTTCGCGCCAAGGTACTGCATCAGCTGCACGACGCGCCCACTGCCGGGCACTTTGGCAAGGAGAAGACGGTGGAATTAGTCGCCAGGGATTTCTGGTGGCCCGGAATGAGAGGGGAGGTCGCGGACTACGTGGCGAGGTGCGACACCTGCCAGAGGGCCAAACCAGTGCACAGACCGCCGGCCGGACTGTTGGAACCGCTGCAAACTCCGGTCGAGCCATGGGAGAGAGTCGCCCTGGACTTCGTCACGGATCTGCCCAGCTCGAGGGGCAAGACGGCCGTGCTGGTGGTGGTGGACTTGTTCTCCAAGATGGCGCATTTCATCCCGTGTGCGAAGGTGGCCACGGCGGAACAAACCGCCAAACTGTTCATAGACCACGTGTTCAAGGTTCACGGTCTGCCACGGTCTATTCTGTCCGACCGCGGGCGGCAGTTCATCTCGAACTTCTGGCAGAAGCTGATGGGCTTCCTAAACGTCAAGATCAACCTGGCGTCGGCGAGACACCCGCAGACCAACGGGCAAGCGGAGCGGGTCAATGCCATCATGCAGCAGTACCTGAGATGCTATGCGAATCAACAGCCTGCGACGTGGGTGGATTACCTGCCGCTCGCCGAGTTCGCCTACAACAACACGAAGCACGTGTCCACGGGGGTCACGCCGTTCTTCGCCAACAACGGGAGGCACCCCAGAACCTTCCCAGGACTGGAAAGACTGGTGGAGGGGGAGCCGCAGACAGCAGATGCGTTCGCGTCGGAGTTGCAAGAGGTTCACGATCAGCTGCGGCGGCACCTGGAGCTGGCCAAACACGCATACAAGGTGCAGGCGGACAAACACAGAAGGGTTGGCGAAGAGATCCAGGTGGGAGACTGGGTCTGGTTAGCAGCCCACGCAGTGCCGGCCAGGTCGTTGGCCAAGAAGAAACTAGGGCATAAACAACTGGGGCCCTACCAAGTCGAAGAGCAGGTCAACCCGGTGGCTTTCAGGCTGGCGCTTCCGGAGGGTTCCAGAATGCATCCGGTGTTCCACAGATCGGTGCTCACTCCCTACAAGGCACCGCACAGGTTTCAGGAACCCGGCACGGCGCCGAGTCCGCTCCGAGAGGGAACCAGGCAACGGGGAGTGGCACAGGAGGTGCGCCTCAACGAAGTCACGGAGATTTTGGACTCCAGATGGGGGGAAGAGGGGGTAGAATACCTTCTCGCTAAGGAGGGCACCCCGGCCAATGCCAACAGCTGGGTGCCGGGCTACGCTCTAGATGAACCTCTGCTCAAGGAAGAGTTTCATGCCCTCTTTCCCCATAGGCCAATGCCGGCGGACTTTTTCGACGACTGGCTTTTCACGCCCACGCTTTCAGCCAGCACGTTCCGGGGGTTCGACTCGGATGAGGAACCGACACGAGACGCCCGTTCCCCGGAGGGGTCACCCTCGGGATCTGCCTCAGAACCCTCGTATTGGTGGGATGATCGACCAGAGGAGCAGTGGCGCAGGAAGTGGCTGGAGGGTCCAGGACGAGCTACGCCTACAGAAGGAAGCGAGGGAGAGACCGACATGGACTTTTTCGGGGACAACCAGGGTCTCGAGCACGGCGGCACGGAGATGGAAGCAGAGGTGACCGTCGTTGACGAGAGCAGGGAGGAAGAACCGGGAGTCTGCGGATGGAGGCCGGCCACGGGAAGCGAACTGTACCCGACATTCGTCCCTTTGACACTGCAGCACCCAGTTCCCGCACCGGAGGGAGGGGAGGGGGGAAGGGGGGGCTTTGAGGGGGGGATGGATGTCAGGGGTTCAGGAGCAGAGGCGAGGGCAAGGGAGGAAACAGAGAGCGAGGGGGAGGAGGCAGAAGAAAGGATGAGTGACGACGACGACCCGAGATCTCCGAGTCTGTCCAGTGAATCAGAAGATTCACAAAGAGGAGCACCAGTGGCAAGGGCAAGGGGGGAGACTAGGGGGACACCCCAGGAAGAAAGAGCCAGAGGGGACTCAGAGGGGAGCAGTTGGAGATCGGGACCTACGTCACCGCCAGAGAGTAGGGAAGAGGAAGAGCGCCTGGGAACTAGCGCTGGCAGCTCACAACAGGAGGGAGGGCACGAGTCAGGAGTGGCCACACCTTCATCGGGGAGCGAAGTGACGGTTAGACGGAAAGTGGAAGGTTGGGCGCGCGCGCCAAGTTCAAATGCACAGGAAGGTGGCGCAGTAGGCAGCCCGGAAAGAGAGCCAGGTCCTAAAGCCCGGCGCAAGGAGACAGGGGAGTCAGGGGGGTCAGCGTCAGAAGAATCCCGGAAGGGAGAAACCCAGGGGGGCAGAGGGACCCAGAGGAGAACTGTCAGGCGGAAAAGGTGGAGCAGGGCTAGGATATTAAGTTGGTGCGCAAGGGGCGGAGACTCAGAAGGAGCTTCGCCGACCTAAGCATAAGGCGTAGGGTTGCACGCAGCAGCTCAAGAATGGAGACTGTAACTCAATAAAGACTTTTAATCAACAACCGCTGGCTAGCGTGATCCTCTGTGAGCTAGGATCTGGAAGTAACCCTGACAGTAGCAATAGCAATTTTCGCCGTGATGGAATAGTGAGCGGGCAAAGGGGGGGGGGTAGTGGTTTGGTTGGCATCTTGAACTTTGGCTGGGGAGACCTGAATTCATAGCCCTGATCACATCATCGGTTCCCTGGGTAATCTTGGGCCAGACATTGTCGGAGCCAAGCTTACCTAACAAAAAGGGATCACGAGCAAGGTGAAATAGTTCTCTTCCCTTTCATATTTGTAAACATCGCAAACACCGTGGAGATGCTATAAGCTTCCGGTGCTCTCTTTTTCAAAGGAAACGTAAACCGCCAGTGCTACTCCTGTAATTTGTCATCACAATGCAAGAGTATGTTAAGACTCCCTTCTCCAGATGTAAGATGCTAAAACATTTAACTAATATTTGCAGCTTCGAAAATGGGGCAGGCGTTAGAGATTCCAACGGCATGCTTTGATTTAGAGCTTGCAATGCTACTCACATCAGCGTCCCCTTGACACTGTTGAGATGTTGTCTGTGCATCGCACTGTCACACAGAGAGATGTGTTAACATTGCCCCCCCTTTTAACGCCTTGACATTGAACAGTTGTCTTCCCACACTCACAATGACATTATTCTGCTACATCCTGATATCAGAAAGTCATCTCTGTTTCTACAGCACAGGCATCTCTTTTGTTTTCCCGTGTTTTTCTTTTTTTTCTTTTTGACATTGTCTTACCATATCACACTTGTAAGGATATTATCTTGGCATCCCAATTATGATTGCAAGTTCCACTGAATAGAAACACAAGCACTATCTCAATGGAAAATCTAAGAGGAAAGAACACATCATCTGCAGAATGGCTTCCTCTGTCTTTGCAGCATGTCAGGACATTTTAGCCACCTCACCATCTCTTGCAGATGAATTAAATTGTGCTATATTTTCTTTTGCCTTTGCCTTTCAGGACTCTTGTGCATGCAAGAAATGCTGTGTGACCCAAAGGCCTGTCAGTTCACTGTGGTATATTGCCAACTGGTGGTATTAAACCATTTTGACCGTGGTTCTGCCTCCTCAGTCGTAAATTGCTTATTCTGGAATGACTCTATAAACATTTAGAGAACACTTTAGCTATGCTTGCAAACCATGCTTTGCCAATTAAGGCAGCAGGGGAAGGTGGAGTCTTGGCATATATATCGATGTGCTGCCAGGCAGGTATTGGAGAACTCATCCAGCCGTTTTAATAGGGCAAAACAGTGAAGAGTATCAGCTTTGCTGTTGCTGCCCTTAGTGTGTGGCTGCCCTGTGTGGTGAGCAGGGGGAGAAGAAGGACTCTTGCCTACTTGGGCATTCCGTTATGAGGCAGTCCAAGAGCTATGGGCATCTGCATCCACCCCCACAAATCATAATGAAAGCTGCTACTAAAAGCAGCTGATTGTTTTCTAAATGCAAGCTTTAGTTGTAAGCAGTATACTTTGACAGGGACCCTACGAACATACCTTTCATTCATTGTTATATGTCCACTGGAAGGAAACATAAAAGCAATCAACAAATGTAATTTTCAGCAGTGCATCTTAGGGATGGGCTATTCTGTCAGTTTGGGTATCTCCGTTTTCCAGTCTTATGTCTGGTTCTCCATATTTCCACAACAGTTTGTGATTATTAGTTTTTAATTCCCCCATGAAATTTTATCAGAACTTCAGAGCAATCTTCTCCTGTCATACACTTTTGAATGCCATTTTGCATAATATGCGTAAACCAAGTTCCTCTAATGTAATGCACCTTTGTATGTTATTTTCACTAATATATGCATTTATGTCTGTGTGTATTATTAGGCTGGATAACTGCATTGCAAAATCTGGAGAAGTCTAGATTTTGAAGAATGGCAGGGTTTCATTTCGTGACTCTTCTTCAAAAGTGTGAATTAGTGAGATTTGCCTTTAAATGGGGACTGAAACAAATTCTTCTTGCCTTCCTAGTACGTTCACACACACACTCACTCACACACACACACACACACACACACACACACACACTTTTTTAACTGCTGAATGATGCAGAAATGGGAAACTGACACAGACTGCTAAATCTGATGCAATCGATCCTTGTTGCTAAGATTCTGAATTCCAGCTGTGCTTTCAGCTGGAAACTTCCATCCCACCTTAAGGTCATGAAGACAATAGCCCTCTCTTACTATTGCTGCTCAAAACTGGTGCTACGATTCTGGAGCTCCCATAAACTCATCACATCTAACAGCCAGCAGTGACAAACCTAGAGCTCATCCACACTTCTGCTTGTTTTGTGCCTATAAAGCTTCTTTTCTGCTTCTTTTCTGCTTTCTAGGCAAAGGTCCGAGTGGTTTTGTCTTTGCCCTGCCACTTTCCTTCAGAAAACCTACTCTTTAGCACTAGGTAAACGTAAAGGACCCCTGACAGTTGCGAACGACTCTGGGGTTGCGGCGCTCATCTAACTTTATTGGCTGAGGGAGCCGGCGTACAGCTTCCAGGTCATGTGGCCAGCATGACTAAGCCGCTTCTGGCAAGCCAGAGCAGTGCATGGAAACGCCGTTTACCTTCCCGCCGGAGTGGTACCCATTTATCTACTTGCACTTTGACATGCTTTTGAACTGCTAAGTTGGCAGGAGTAGGGACCGAGCAACGGGAGCTCACCCCATCGCGGGGATTTGAACCGCCGACCTTCTGATCGGCAAGTCCTAGGCTGTGTGGTTTAACCCACAGCGCCACCAGCGTCTCTCTTTAGCACTAAATTGGAACAAATGGCAATCCGGTGAAAACCTGATTGCCATTTATTCCACTGCAGAATTAAACTGCCGGTTTTCCAGGGTAAAAAAAAAAAAAAAAAAAAAAAAAAGGGACAACTGGAAGTGTGGATGGGCCCTGAAGTGCTGCATGAAAGCCAACCTTTCATCTCAAAACTGACTTCACCAGAGCTTCCCCGGCTTCTCCTAATCCTTCTCATCAGAAAGTTGGGTGACAGGTGGGAAATTGTTCTGCCAGTGAAAGAAAACAAAATTAATTTCCCCTGGCAATTTTCTGCAAGGATGCCCCCCCCCCAAATAAGAATGTGCAATAAGTTGTGGAAATAAATATGAAATATTGCACTAGGGCAGCATGCACAAAATCACCAGCCAGAAATCTATTCTAAGATTATCAGAATGTCAATGGCTTCTAGCTGATTTCCACTAATGCATATTAAGGCAAGGCACATACCGTATTTTTCGCACCATAGGACGCACTTTTTCCCTCCTAAAAAGCAAGGGAAAATGTGTGTGCGTCCTATGGAGCGAATGCAGGGGGGGACGCAGACTGGAAAAGCCCCCAAGAGCCGCACACAAGCTCCGTGCGCTCTTGCAGGCTTTTCCACAGGAGGGAGAAGGGACTGACTAGCGGCATCAGTCCCTTCTCCCCCCTCCCAGGAAAGCCAGGAGAAGCCGTGCAGCCCTTTTAAAGTGCGCGTGGCTTCTGCCGGTTTTGCGGGAGGTGGGGGAATTCCCCCACCTCCCAGAAAAGCCAGGAAAGCCCTGCGCAGCGTCTCCCGGCAAGGAGACGCTGCGCGGGGCTAAAGGGGAAGGCAGAACAGCGAGCGGGATCCATCCCGCTCGCTGCCTTGCCTTCTCCCATAGCTGCGCGCAACACCTCCGCAAGGAGACGCTGCGCGGGGCTAAAGGGGAAGGCAAAACAGCGAGCAGGATCCATCCCGCTCGCTGCCTTGCCTTCTTCCATAGCCCCGTGCAGCCTCTCCTTGCGGAGACGCTGCGCGGGGCTAAAGGGGAAGGCAAAACAGCGAGCGGGATCCATCCCGCTCGCTGCCTTGCCTTCTTCCATAGCTGCGCGCAGCCCCTCCGCAAGGAGAGGCTGCACGGGGCTATGGCTTCTTTAGCCCTGCGCAGCGTCTCCCGGCAAGGAGAGGCTGCATGGGGCTAAAGGGGAAGCCAAAACTTGGCTTGCTCCATAGCTGCGCGCAACCCCTCCGGCAGGGAGAGGTTGTGCGCACCCTGTACGCTCCTCTTTGGGGCTGGGGGGGGGAAAAAGATTTTTTTCTTGATTTCCCCCCCTAAAAACTGGGTGCGCCCTATGGTCCGGTGCGCCCTATGGTGCGAAAAATACGGTAGTTTTACACAGAGTGTTCCTGTACGAAATGAGAAGTTGTATTTTCAAGCTTCCTAGTTTTCCTTCCCACTTTATTTTATTTTTTTAATGTTCTTTGTGCCTTCTAATATCTGACTAGACATTCATTTTACACTTCATAGAAGAAACTTAGAAAGCAGATGTTATCAGACCCATTTTACAAATGGTAAGTGGCCAATATTTGTTAGGTGACTCTAAACAGATCCCAAAGTAGAAGTGTGAATGTCAGCCTGAAGCAGGGATAGGCTTGGGTAATGTTTGGTAGTATATCACCCTGAGAAATTGGGTCAGTAATAAATTCCAGGGACAAAAAAAAAACGGAATGGTGAACTTTTAACACACACAACCCTCTTTTTGAACCAGAAGTGAGCTTCCATCCTAGTTCATCTCCTTTCATCCATCTCCTTTCAGCATAAGCCTTCCCAGCCAGCAGCCCTCCATCCCAGAAGCACACTCTTTTTATCCCTTTAAAGCTGATACATCCCATTTAACACAGGAATGGAGCACCTGTGGTCCTCCAGATGTTGTTGGAATACAACTACAACCATCATCAGCCATTGACCTTGTTGGCTAGGCCTGATGGGAGATGGGAGTCCAACAACAACTGGAGGACCGCAGGTTTCCCAAAATTAATTTAGCAGTTATTGCTGAACAGATCTCCATAAATTCGACTCATCTTCCTAAAAGTGATCTATGCCAGAATCCACCAGCATTTCTCTAACCGTATCAAGGTGTTCTATCTATAGATGAGACCGATATGTGAGCACAGTGATATGTGAGCACGATATGTTGATTATCCTACTCGCCTGCCCCCTCCCCCAACACCATGCGCACTTCCAACTCTATAATTCTATTGTTCATTCACTAAACTTGTGCATGGGCCTCGGGACTGTGTGCTCCTCACTTCCCACAACCATGAGGACAACAAAAGGTTTTCACTTCCATTTTTGATTGGCAACAGTTTATTGTCACATCTAGTTTATCTGAACTACGGTTTAGGGAAGAAAGCCAACTTAATACACCACAGTTTGAAATTGGATTAATAGTGTGGCTTTTTAAAAGAAATAGACTGGAAAGAGAAGCTGCTGAATTGCAACTCATTACCAAACTTAAAACCATGGAGAGACCTGGTCTGAACAGAGACATTGGATTCTTATCTCATTATACATGACTAAGCCATTTTTCACCTTCTCACCCCTTGCCTTTTCCTGTAAGACCTATTGCAGTCGTTAAGAGTCGTCAACAGGCTCATCTCAGCTATCTGCCAATCTCCCATTCCCACCACCCTTCTGAGGAATACCCCTCCCCACCTTCTCACTATATAGAAGGATCTGGCAACTTCTGTTCCAGTGTATCTGAAGAAGTCTGCATGCACACGAAAGCTCATACCAAGAACTAACTTAGTTGGTCTTTAAGGTGCTACTGGAAGGAATGCTTTTTAAAAGAATTAGACAAAGGAATGGAGGATAAGACTATCAGTGGCTATGAAACCTGATGGCTTTGTTTCACCTTCATTGTTGAAGGCAGTATGCTTTTGAATACCAGTTGCTGGAAACCACAAGAGGCGAGAGTGCTGCTTTGCTCAACTTCTTCTTGCTGGCGTCACACAGGCATCTATTTGGTGACTAGATGGGCCACTGGCCTGACCCAGCTGGTTCTGCTTATGTTCAAAAGGCCATAGCTAAGACCAGGGGTCAGCAAAGTTTTTCTGCAGGGGGGCGGTCCACTGGCCCTCAGACCTTCTGGGGGCCGCACTATATTTTGGAGAAAAAAGATTCACCACTGACTCTCCCCTCCCTTCTCCACAGCACCGGATTAGCCCTGGTGGCTGCTTACCTGTGCCTTGTGAGTGGCAGGGGATGGCGGCGGCAGCGGCAGAGGGATGGTGAGTGGCGCGAAAGGGCTGGCTCCAGAGAGGGGCTGCTCTACTTTAAATGGCACTCAGCCAGAGCAAGGCTCCTGTGCCTTGCGAGCGGCAGGGACTGGCAGTGGAGGGACGAATAACGGCATGAAAGAGGGGCTGCTTAAAATGGCGCTCAGCCAACCGCGGCTCAACAAAGCCCAGCCCCCTTCCTCCTCTAGGCAGGGCGGGGAGAAGCCAGGAGGAAGGAGGGAGGGAGGAGGTGCCAGCGTAAGGGAGAGGTAGGGGGAAATGGTGCAGCCCAAACGATCAGAATCCCCACACCGATCCACGCAGCGATTCCCGGACCATCCATGGGCCAGATCCAGAAGGCAATTGGGCTGGATCCTGCCCCAGGGCCTTAGTTTGCCGACCCATAGTTAAGACTAATTGCACTGTGTTCAGGCTCAGATGCAGTTCTCAAATGCAGTTACTTAAAAATGGTAGTGTAGCCATGCAGAATGAAAGGGGAAGAGGGAATGGATGAAGCTGAAGCTTCTTCATGTAATGCTAATCTATTGTTTAGCACTTAGTTCCAATGAGGGTAGCGTGAACCCATGACGCCACGTAGAGCCCCGTTGCTGTCCTAGCCGTATTCTGAAACACTGATTTCTGACAAAGAGCGCTCTTAGAAACAATTATCATCAGTGCTTCCGTAGCTGCTCTTTTGTGGATGGCAGAAAGACCACATTTTCCCTACATAGTTTCTATCACACATTTAAATATTTCACTGATGTTTTCCGTTGTACTCCCTTCAGCAGTTTCATGTGAAATTTACACTTTGGGGAAATTAAGAGAACCATTTTGCATAAACCCAATTTATAATAGTTGCATCAGGGCAGAGAGTTTATCTCCACCAATGAGGATTAATATGATCTTTAGAAAACACTAGTGGCCTTACCTTGCCAGGCGAGATGAATGTGTTATCCTATTGTAATCCCGTATGTATTCTAAATCTGTGTCTTACTTATGCATATTTATAAAAATGATATATTGCATTTATTAAATATTAAATGGATTACAAACTTGAAGAATCCTTCATGCATTTATTTAACATCTAGGTTTTTTTTTTTTTAAAAAAAAGGAATATAAATCTCCTTTTCCCCTTTAAATTCACAAAAGGTTTCCTCCACCAGCCTTCCAAACAGGCAAATCTGTAATGAAAAAGCTTCCAGCATTCAGTGCAGAAAGAATATAAAAATGCAGGAGGTGGGATGGGGAAAGAGATTTGACTCTTAGAGGCATTAAGGGGCAATGTTATGCAATTTTATGGACAGACTGATATCTATCCGATTCCAAACTATATAGACAAGGAGTCTAAAAAGCCTTCACTGTTCTACTCTCTACCTTCAGGAAACTCAAACAAATTTCCCCAGCCTCAACATTTAATGATAGTTGGTAACGCAGATCATAGTTAAAGCTATGGTTTTCCCAGTAGTGATGTATGGAAGTGAGAGCTGGACCATAAAGAAGGCTGATCACCGAAGAATTGATGCTTTTGAATTATGGTGCTGGAGGAGACTCTTGAGAGTCCCATGGACTGCAAGAAGATCAAACCTCTCCATTCTGAAGGAAATCAGCCCTGAGTGCTCACTGGAAGGACAGATCCTAAAGCTGAGGCTCCAATACTTTGTCCACCTCATGAGAAGAGAAGACTCCCTGGAAAAGACCCTGATGTTGGGAAAGATGGAGGGCACAAGGAGAAGGAGACGACAGAGGACGAGGTGGCTTGATAATGTTCTCGAAGCTACCAGCATGAGTTTGACCAAACTGCGGGAGGCAGTGGAAGACGGGAGTGCCTGGCGTGCTCTGGTCCATGGGGTCACGAAGAAGCGGACACGACTAAATGACTAAACTACTACAACAACGCAGATAATCACTGAGGGGTCAGTTTAAAGCTTGGACACATATAGATGTATTTAAAACACCCCACCAAGACAATACCAAGACAATTATCACTGAGCAGGTGGAGATAACATCAGCAGAATGGTTCCAGTTACAGATAGGTAGCCGTGTTGGTCTGCCATAGTCAAAATAAAAAAAATCCTTCCAGTAGCACCTTAAAGACCAACTAAGTTAGTTCTTGGTATGAGCTTTTTACAATCGTTAAGAGTCGTCAACAGGCTCATCTCAGCTATCTGCCAATCTCCCATTCCCACCACCCTTCTGAGTAATACCCCTCCCCACCTTATCTCTATATAGAAGGATCTGGCAACTTCTGTTTCAGTGTATCTGAAGAAGTGTGCATGCACACGAAAGCTCATACCAAGAACTAACTTAGTTGGTCTTTAAGGTGCTACTGGAAGGAATTTTTTTTATTTTGATCAGCAGAATGATCAGTCACAGCTGAATGAGCAGTTGGTCCAGTGTTAGCATCATTAAAGCCTTTGTATGGGAGCTTTCAGCAGCGAGCAAGAGACGTTGGCCACTGTGAGAACAGAATGATGGGCTAGGTGAACTCTACTCACTTGTATCTTTACTCGCTTGGTCAAGCTGCACGCACGCCATAGATTTAAAGCACACACTCACCCCCCTCCCCAAGAATTGTGGGAGCTGTAGATTACTCAGCTCACAGTTACAATTCCCAGCATCCTTAACAGACCACAGTTCCTAATATTCTTTCTCTGGGGGGAGGATGCTTTAAATGCATGGTGTACACACAGCCTTCTTCTATTCCTCAGTTGTGCCAGTTTTGCATGGGCCATTTCCACATTAATTTGATCTTTTAAAAAAATAGTGTCATGAATCATCACATTTAAATATGTGTTTTATCACAAAATAATCTTTATTCTAAATGTAAACGTTTCTAAATGTATTTGTCCCAATATAGCATTTTAATATACTATGAAACTTCCTTCTTCTTTGGAGTTGAGAGCTGTATTGCAACATTCAAAGAAGTTCAAAATCCAAAGGAAATTCAAGGGATTCCTGAATGCTGTTCAGGGAAGTTTTTAACGTGTGATATTTTATTGTATTTTTGGTTTTTATGGAAGCCGCCCAGAGTGGCTGGGGAGGCCCAGCCAGATGGGCGGGGTATAAATAATAAATTATTATTATTATTATTATTATTATAATGCTCTGGGCGACTTTTGCGTTAACAGAGCTGACATCCTTTCAAGACCCTCCTCTCAGTGTGGAATGGTGAGATGGAAAGGTCAATATGATTGCTTCTAATAGACCATGGGTAGGTAAACTAAGGCCCGGGGGCTGAATCTGGCCCAATCGCCTTCTCAATCTGGCCCGCAGACGATCCGGGAATCAGTGTGTTTTTACATGAGTAGAATGTGTAATTTTATTTAAAATGCATCTCTGGGTTATTTTGGGGTCATAGGAATTCATTCATCCCCCCAAAAAAATATAGTCCAGCCCCCCACAAGGTCTGAGGGACAGTGGACCGGCCCCCTGCTGAAAAAGTTTACTGACCCCTGTAGTAGACCTTTGCAGAACTGCAGAGGTCAGATAGCTTCCCCTGCCAAACCAGTTTTCTGGGAGCCAAGGGCAATAAAACAGACCGGACTGTGGCTAGAGCGTAGATAGCACAGCTTTAGGACTGTGGCAAGTCCTAATTGTGCCTCCTATTCAGCACTGCAACTTCAAGAAGTCATCCAGCTGTGCTGCTCCAAGTTGTGACATGCCTGCATGAAATCAACTTTAGGCAAAAGATCCACTGAACCCCCAGTAGCCAGCTGTGACACGTAAGCAAGGCAATTTGAGGATAAAACGGTTCTCTGTGTGCGGAATGCCCTCGCTGGTGAGGTGGATCTTGTTGGTTTCTGCTCTCTTCACTGTGCAGCAGAAGTGCTTGTCACAAGACAATGTTTACATTCCACAGTCAGAGCACTGTTGGGTTTTCCCACGGGAATGGGAAGCTGGATGTGACGTACACTGGTTTCCTGTTTTTCACTGTTTCTCTCGGTGTTCGTTATTCCGAGAAGAAGGATGGTTGCTTCTCTGCTCCCGCAGAGGCAAGATGCATGTTTGTAATTTCTCAACAATGAACTGAAAATAAAGCAACTTTAAGCATGTGGCACGTACTGTTCATCATTCCGTTGTGCAAAAGACTCTGCAATATCAACATTTTGGTTATGGGCCCAGAAAGACGTAAATCAAACTGAAGAATGCCGGCAGAGGTACAGAGGAACGGATCGCGTTATCTGCTCTGCGCGTCAAGTTTGATTGATTAAGGTATGTGCTCATGCTCCGGGAAGCCTGCCAGCTTCTAGTTTATGGCTTTATGGCTGGACTTTGTACTTTTAAAGCCGCGTTTTGCCGTGATACAGGCTTTAAGGCACAAGCTCACAGGCTTGGATGGCTGGGGAAAACGAAAGTACTTTTTAAAAGTGCTTTTAGAAGAAGTTGTACTGTGACGCAGTTTGATTAAAGCAGCAATAATGGCTAATGCAAAGCTGGTTGAAGCTTTTGGGATTCCTAAGCTCAATAAGAAAAATTACACGGAGTGGGTGCAGTATGCAGAGGCAATTCTGCGGAAAGAAGGTCTGTTTAAGGTTATTACAGACAACCCCCCAGCTCCAATTACAGCTGAATGGACTGCTAAGGATTCCAAAGCACGGGGAACGCTTACGTTGATAGTATCCCCAGAAGAGCTCTGTCTGTTGCGTGGAAAGACCACAGCCAGAGAAATTTGGGACTCTTTAAGAGAAGCTCACTTGAGGACAGAAGCTGGTTCCTCAATGTACTACTATGCCAAGCTGCATGGTATGGCTCTTGCTGAAGGTGGAGATGTGCGTAAACACCTGATGGAGATGCAGAATCTGAGACATGAGCTGCAACAGAGAGGACTCAACTTTCCAGAGGCTGTGTATTCCTTCATGATACTACATTCTTTGGGTCCAAGTTGGGAGTCCGTTGCCACTCAGATTGCTGTTCAACCAACTGCTCAGCTCACAGTAGCCTATGTTACTGCCGTGATCCAGAATGAAGCAGATCGTCGGGGTGCTAGCTGCATGGGTAAGGGGGAGTCTTCACAGACGTCATCCCAGAGTGCAGTGGAACCACCAGAGGGCGCCAAAGCTTTGAAGGCAGTGAAATGCTACTCGTGTGGACGTCTAGGCCATATGAAGAGGGAATGCAAATATCCCAGGGCCAAGACAGAGCAGCGCAGCGGAAGCTCATCGCGTGGAAAAGGCCAAAGCAAAGGCAAAGGTCCAGTGTCCAGGACAACGCAGCACAAGGCAATGGTCTCACGCTTCACTCCAAACGTCGCAAAGGTCCAGAAGACGTCTAGATCTTTCTTCGTTGTTGATTCAGCAGCTACCCACCACATGTGCAACGACAAGAGACTGTTCGTGTCTTTTACACCGCAGGAAGGTGCGATTCACCAGGCGGATGACCACACGATCCCCAGTCAAGGCTACGGAACTGTTGTTCTTCACAGTTTGGACTTAGAGATACATGATGTACTTTATGTTCCAGATGCCACACACAATCTTCTCAGTGTGATGCAGCTGAATGAACGGAACATTGACGTTTCCTTCAAGAACAAGAAATGCACCATCACAAAGAAAGACGATTATGTATTGCATGCTGAATGTGTTGATCGTTTGTTTGTTTTGTATTATGATGATGTTGTGCAGAATGAGACTTGTTGCATTGCAGGTTCTAACAAAGGTTTGCATGCAGGATGTATTCATGATTTTCACAGGAAATTTGGTCATTTGCATTTTGAGGCAGTATCTAAAATGCCTACCTTGGTTGAAGGTATGACTATTAAACCCTGCAGGTACCACATGAAGTGCAAGGCATGCGCAGCAAACAAGGTGAAAATGGCTGCAAAAGGTAAGGTGTCTAATAGGCAAGCTACAGAACCATACCAGATTGTTCATACTGATTTAGTTGGTCCACTATCGCCCTCTTTGGGTGGCAATAGGTTCTTCATGGTTCTCATTGATGCATTTTCCAGGTATATTTACGTGTACAATCTCAAGCAGAAATCAGAGGCTTTTCCAAGGTTCAAGGAATTCTGTGCTTGGTTGGAAAATGTGCATGGTAAGAAGATAAAAATTCTTTTCACAGATCGCGGGGGAGAATTCACTTCTCAGCAGTTTGAAGATTTTCTGACTGAGAAAGGAATTCAACACGATTTGTCCAGTCCTCGCTCGCCATGGCAGAATGGACTTTGCGAAAGGGCAAATCAAACATTGCTTCAAGGGTTAAAAACCTTGCTGCATGATGCAAATCTTCCAGAGAGTTATTGGGCCGAATCTCTCTCGTGTTTTATTTACAGTTACAATCGCAGGTTATCTTCAGCAATTGGTTGTACCCCGTATGAGAAGATGTTTGGCAAGAAACCGTACATCAAACACATGAAAATTTTTGGTTCTGACATGTGGATTCACTCGCCACAAAGCTCCAAGTTAGGCAAGCGTGGTTTGCATGGTATCTTTCTAGGTTATCAGAAAGGTTCTTACAGAATAATGATGACTGACTCTAACACAATTAAGCTCACAAGAAGTGTTGAGTACAATGCCAAGTGGGGGGAGAATGTGGGAATTTTCCAATGTTATCCTGATGACAGTGATGAGACTGAGGATAAGCAACAGCAACCCACACCCACTGATGAAGGTTCTGATTCTGAGTCTGAAACTGAATCGGATAATTCAGAGGATTTCAAGAGTGCGAAAGCCTCTATGCGACCCTCTGAAAGCTCTGATCAGGAATTGGAAGAACCATTGTTCACAATAGGTCACTTTTCTCCTAAGAAGGAAGAGGAGAGTGTTGAAGATCAAAGGCTAATTCGCAGGTCACAAAGAGCCACAAAAGGCAGACCTCCAAAGAGATTTGCTGATGAATTTGCTAAGACAGCAGTAGCAGCTGTTAAAAGCTCCAAGAAGGTATTTGAACCTTCAAGTTTCCAAGAAATCCAGGATTTGGATTCTAAGGAAGCTGAGCCATGGTTAAATGCTATGAAGGCTGAGCTTGATTCCTTAGAAAGGAACAAAACTTGGGAGCTAGTTCCAGTAGTTCCAGGAATGAAACTGCTTGGAAGCAAATGGGTCTTCAAAGCGAAGACTGATCAAAATGGCAAGATAGTCAGACACAAAGCCAGATTGGTAGCCAGAGGTTTTGCACAGGTACCAGGTGAAGACTATCACGAGACCTACTCACCCATGGTGAGATATGAGAGCATAAGGCTTATGCTCAAGCTAGCTGCAGAGGAGAATCTACACATTAGTCACCACGATGTGAATACAGCATTTTTGTACGGATCTCTAGGTGAATCACTTTATATGCTTCCACCTGATGGCGTACAGGTAAAACAGGGATTTGTTTGTGCTCTGAAGAAGTCCCTTTATGGTCTCAAACAAAGTGCACGGTGTTGGCACACAAAACTCACTGAAGCATTGTTTTCTCTAGGTTTTCAGCAAGGGAAAGCTGATCCATGTGTGTTTGTCAAAGAGGAGGGGCAAAAGAAACTGTATTGTTTGTTTTATGTTGATGATATTTTATTCTTTTGGAAAGATGTCACAATGTACAATAACGCCCTAGCTCAACTGAAAGAGCACTTTGACATGAAAGATCTTGGTGAGGTAAACAACTACCTATCTCTGGAAATAGAGAAAGATCAAAGTGGTAACATTCTAGTACACCAGTCACGGAAAATTGCTGATGTGTTAAGCAAACTAAACCTGATGGATGCTAACCCTGTAGACACACCGATGACAACAGGTTATCAGGTAGAAGACACTGAAGAAGCATTTTCTGACACCACACTGTACAGAAGTGTGCTAGGCAAGCTAAACTTCATTGCCAGATGTTCAAGACCTGATATTGCTGTTAGCTGTAATTTGCTAAGCAGACAAGTCAACAATCCTACTGTTAAGGATTGGAAAGCTCTGAAACGCATAGCACGCTATTTGAAAGGCACTATGCATTACAGACTGAGATTTAACAATCAGAAGTCTGGTGGTCTTGAGATTTTTGCAGATGCAAGTTTTGGAAGTGACACTACAGACAGGAAAAGTACGTCTGGAGTTTGCTACATGTACAATCAGGGTCTATTTGATTGGTCATGCAAGAAGCAAACAACAATTAGCTTAAGTACTTGTGAAGCTGAACTAAATGCACTGTCTTATTCACTTAAGGATTGTGAATGGTTGTTACAATTGTGCAAAGACATGAAAATTCCTGTCAAATGTCCAATCCAGGTTTACCAGGACAACAAAGCATGTTTGGCTTTGCTGAATTCGGAAGGTTGTAAGCAAAGCACGAAGCACTTGCAGTTGAAGGTGCAACATGCTAGGGAACATATTCAGAAGGGACTCGTAACGGTGTCCTATATGCCAGGTAATGAAATTCCTGCTGATGTATTGTCCAAGATTGTATCAAGGGATCAACACTGTACCTATGTACAGAAGTTGGGTTTGTACTGATATTGTACGAACACGCTGCCCAGTGATGTTCACGGAAAGGGGGAGGATGTTGGTTTCTGCTCTCTTCACTGTGCAGCAGAAGTGCTTGTCACAAGACAATGTTTACATTCCACAGTCAGAGCACTGTTGGGTTTTCCCACGGGAATGGGAAGCTGGATGTGACGTACACTGGTTTCCTGTTTTTCACTGTTTCTCTCGGTGTTCGTTATTCCGAGAAGAAGGATGGTTGCTTCTCTGCTCCCGCAGAGGCAAGATGCATGTTTGTAATTTCTCAACAATGAACTGAAAATAAAGCAACTTTAAGCATGTGGCACGTACTGTTCATCATTCCGTTGTGCAAAAGACTCTGCAATATCAACAGATCTGTCTCCTTCATTATTAACTTCCCAGAGTGATTTAAAAACATTTTTTATTTACCCAGCTGAAAGATACTCTTCCTGGCAATCTTGAAAGTATAACTTGTGCACCTGCAAATGCTTTTAATCGTTTTAAAATAATATTTATTACTTTTTCCAACAGCATTAACTTTTCCATGTTGCCACCCTAGGATCCTTTGCGAGGAACAGTGGGTTATTAATTTGCCAAACAGATATCCACTCTAGTGTACATGCTACATTTGATAAAATTCCTGTGAATGTTTTTCAAAGCACGTGCATCTGGTCACGGATTGTGAAATTTCAATATATACAGCCTGGGGATCTGAACGAACCCTTGTGGTGGTTGAGTATAGCATCCGTACTCTTAACTAGGAAATGGAGCAAAGGTACCCAATTGAAACAGTTTCATGGAAGTCCCCTGCACAGGAATGATCAAAAATATAGAGGCAACCCTAGTGTAAATCTTCAAGCAAATGGATGAATTTCCTCTCCCCAGTCCACCATAATGTTACAATTTGTCTCGAGGAAAGTCACATTGGAGAAAAGCAAAACCTTGGTGAATATATTGAATTGCTTAACTGCACTATTTAGTTTGGAAATGTACATTCATATTAATGCTTAAATTGACTCCCCCCCCTCCAATCCCGCAAAAAAAGAAGGATCTCTATAAATATTATATTTGCATAATGACAGTGCTGTAAACTTATTCTGCTAAGGAGCAGCAGTGCAATCTGTTTACTTGTTTTCCAAATTGATATTTCCCTCTCACACAATCCAATTACAGTGTCAGCTTTTGATTTTGTGTTTTGCTTTTTCCTTCTATATGTCTTCTGACCAAACTACGCACAATGTTAAAAACACGGTTTAGCATTGTGTATATCAGGCTTCCTCAATCTTGACCCTCCAGATGTTTTGAGACTACAATTCCCAGCATCCCTGACCACTGATCCTGCTAGCTAGGGATCATGGGGGTTGCAGGCCAAAAACATCTGGAGGGCCGAGGTTGAGAAAGCCTGTATACATATAATTATTTTAATGGTGAACAGCAGCTGCAAGGAGGTAGATCAGGATTTAGACCATAGCATGCTGTTGAAACCTTCCCTCCTATGCTGCAATCCTTATGAAATTTATCCCCAAAGCCACAATTTAGGGCAGAAGCTCCCATTAATGCCAAAGGAAGCTTCTCCTTCTAGCCTAATATCATATTTTTATTTTTGAGGGGGTTTTTGGGGGGGCATTGGGACTGTGGCACAGGAGACATTATTTTCCCCCTCCCACATGCCACGGTCCTGATCTTGATCACCCCATCCTAAGCTGCTATTTTTTAAAAACAAAACAAAAACAAAACATTAAGTATTGCCAAACCACAAATCTTTAATATCACATGATAATAGATATAATAATAATTTATTATTTATATCTGCCCATCTGGCTGGGTTTTCCCAGCCACTCTGGTTGGCTCCCAACCGAATATTAAAAACACAATACAGCATTAAACATTAAGAACATCCCTAAACAGTTTGGTCTATAGACTGGGATTTTGTGTGTGTGAAATGGAAGCAGTAAGGAGAAGAGGAGATATAAATAAACTACAACCTGATCCTATGCATCAGAAATAAGGAACCTGTAGCCCTCCAGAAGCTGTTGGGCTGTAGCACCCATTGAAAGATCAGGCAAATGGCCCCATCTAGTCCAGCAGTCTCTTCCCACAGGGGCCAACCAGAGGCCTATGGGAAGCCCCAAAGCAGGACCTTACCATTGGGCCATGCTGCCTGGGGCTGATGGAAGTTAAAATCCAATAGCATCTGGAGGGCCAGAGGTTTACCGCCCCTGCTACTGTATACATAGTTAACCTGACCCTTGGTATCTTATTTATAACGCAATCATGTGGAATTTATAATGCAATCATGTGTTCCAACTCTCCCTAGTGACTATTTACTGACATCTATACCTGGAATTGTCACTGCCTCAATTTATTCTGCTGGGACAGGCATTAGGCATGTTGTTAATATTTTGTTAAGTGTGCCCACAGATTCAACACAATCCTTGTAGACTCAACACACTACCACCTGTCCCTTACCGAGGAATGTCTAAGTGTATCTCCCCCTTGCAATGTGCACCCATGTGAATGGGGACAAAGGGTTGTATCTAACTAAGTTTTACTCAGAATGAATGGGCCCAAGCTAGTCCTGTTCATTAATTTCAGTATTACTGAACACTGGAGACAACCAACTACATTCACTGCTTCCCTGCCATCCCAACGCTCCTTATTTGGGTATTTTCTTCCAAAGAAGAATGTGCATCCTAGGCAAAAGTGTGTTTAACTAACCAAATGTCTAACTATATTTAAGACTCAAAAGATTAGAAACTGATAGAAGCCAAAACTGGAAGAAGATTTATTCAGAAGCTTTATTCAGCCTTATGGAAGTGTTGTACGCAACACCTCCAAAATATGAGAGGCCATGGGAAGCAGTTGGCCTTTGCACAGCCTTTGCTAGAAATAATGCTGTTAAGAGAGATGGACCTTCACAAGAAGGAAAATGTCTGAGAGATCCCATTTGACTGAAAACAATGAGTGGAAAGTAACTTGCCTTTCAGGTTCCATTATCGACTTAGCATAGTAGCTTATCTGACATTGGACCCAAACTGCTTTGCTGATGCAAGCGGTTGCATGTAGCGACAGGGCAATAATAAATATAATAGCTGTACTCAGCTCATAATTGCACCTTGTGCGACACTGCTTACTCTTCGCTAAAGTAGCATTTTATTTACTGAACTCATTGGTGAGAATGAGCCAGAGAAGGCTTTCACCCCTCCTCCCGCCAACTGGATTCACAAATCAATTGTCGTGATTAAGGTTTAAAGGCTTTGATGGGGCTAACTGCTGATTCAACGGCTGGAGGAGATGCTTACCGCTGAGTTATTGGACTCCAGAATGGACTGGAGAGATAGAGCATGCTGTAGAAAACAGAAGCCATTATTACAGATAGTGGGAAGGAGGGACAGCTAAGTTAAGGACAGACAAGAGAATCATCAACACATTCTAAAGAGACAGAAGCCACCAGGTGGATTTAAAAGGGTGAGAGCTCTGGAGTGACATGTTTTCAAATGCCATCCCAAAGTTATTGTAGGATTCATAAAGGTGTACATGTTTATACCCATACAGTCGTGCCTTGGTTTTCGAAAAGCTTAGTTCTCTTAACGTTTTGGCTCCCGAATGCCGGTTTGTGACCTATTTTTGGAAGCCGAACATCTGATACGGCTTCCATGGCTTCTGATTGGCTATAGGAGCTTCCTGCAGCCAATAAGAAGCCATGCTCTGGTTTCCAAATGTTTTGGAAGTCGAAAGATAGCTGAAGAAGCACTGGTCTTCAGACTGGCAAAGAAACAAGAAGAACTGAAATTGACAGATTTGTCCATCGCTAGCCTGAGTCTCCCCAGCTCTAATCTAACCAGGACCACACTGAAAGCTATATATGACAAAGAAGAAACCAAGTAAGGTCATCACTGTATGATTTTGAGCCTTTCATCCAATCTAAAGGCATTGTGGGTAACATCTGTTGTAAACTGATTCATTCAGGAGCCTGATACTAATTCTTAGAACATACCATGAGATTTGAGAACTTTATCTACTCTGTCATCGACCACCCGACATTTCATCGTTGTTATTGTTGCTGTTGTTCTTATTTTGCATGTTTGCATTCAAGTGCCCCAAAGCAAACTTACACAGCAGACATAAAATGACAAAGACAATAAAATCAGATGAAAAATCAATAAACAAAACAAAGAACACTCACCCAACAATATTTTTAAAAAGAGCTATTTTTTAAAAAACAACAGGAGGCAGATTCAGGACAGATCATCTTCCTCACATAGATAGATAGATGATAGATAGATAGATAGATAGATAGATAGATAGATAGATAGATAATTGATTAAGGTCAGAGACCAGCTTATAAAACACACTTGGGGGTACAATCCCAGAAGGAAAACAAACATTTAAAACAATGTAGAACAATAAATTCGAAATTTATAAATGTGAAAAGCGTATAGACACTTAAAACTTTAAGATAAGCTACCACAGAGAGATGACCCGGAGTCACCCATGGAACCAAGTTTGGGGATTTTCTTAACGAACTAGTTTGGGTCGGGGGATGGTCTGTGCCTACAGATCTGTACACAGAATCTGGCAACCATCCGGGTCGTCTTATGATCTCTGCCTAACAGGAAAGGTCAAATTTTTGCTTTTCCGGGAGGTCAGCGAGCCTCACCAGCAGGGGATCAATGGTCTCACTACGTGCCTTTTCCTAAAAGGGACATCTAAAGAACCAGTGCTCTGGGCTTCCTATCTCCCCCCATGTCTCTGTCTCTGAGCATATGGGACTTTTTAAAAAGATCCTTCCAGGACCGGCGAGGTTCTGGTGCCTTCCTCACATTGCACATCGTTAAACTGTGGAACTCATTCCCACAGAAGGCAGTGATGGCCACCAGCCCAGGCAGCCTTAAAAGAGGACTGGACAAATTCATAGAGAGGGCTATCAATGGCTATTAGCCATGTGGTTTATGCTTTTCCTTATAGAAAGAGGCAATAATGTCTACCAGTTGCTGGAAACCACAGGAGGTGAGAGGGCTTTTGTGCTCAGATCCTGTTTGCTGGTTTTCCACAAGAATCACTTCAGCCACTTTGAGAACAGGATGCCACTGGCCTCATCTAGCAGGCTCTTCTTCCGTTGTTAACAAGTACAACCCATCTCAGTTCAAATGTGAGCACAATAAAGGCCACTGACATATCAAATTACCATCCCCATTAAAAACCATAAACCTAAGGAAATGAGAATGCTTTTGCCTGAGGCCTAAAACCAGTCAGCAATGGTACTAGACCAATGATTCCCCAATTCTCATTCCAAGGACCCCTGTTCAAGCCTAGAGGTATGCACAGAGGAAAAGGAGTTTTACCTCTGTGCATGTTGCAACTCTTTCTGCAATTTCTGTGCCCTGATTGACCAAGTGAGCTATTTTTGTGAAGATACACTAAAAAATAAATAAATCTTGTAATGTATTATCAGCCATATACCTCAGCAGGTGAAGCTGTGTGGAGTGTGTGCTGATGAGGGAGAGACATGTTTTGTTGCAGCTTTGGCAGATGAAGGCACACTACAGACAAGATGAATTATCCCCCCACACAATGATTTGTATTCCAGAGATACGAATCTGAACTAGAGTTCTGTCTGTCTGTCTGTCTGTCTCTCACTCTCACTTTCTCTCACACACAAAAAAAAACCACTTCACACAATTTTGTCCAAATACTCTTCAGGTTTTTTAATGTGGTGGCCGCCATTTTCTCTCCCAGAATATACTGACACAACACTATGTCCAAGGCACTGAAGGAATGTAAAATGGTGGTCAGGAAGCCTACATAATTGTTGCTCCCACCACTAGCAGCATCAACCAAGAAGGAAATACTTTAAGGTGGGGGGAGTAGATGTGCTACTTCCCCTACTGTTGGTGAGTCCCTCCCCTACCTGGAGAAATTTCGCAAAATACTTCCTCAACATTTCCTTCTCATAAATAGGAAGGATAATCCTGAGGTGCACGTTTGCACACAGCTCTGAAAATCCTTAAGAATGACAATGTTAGCAGCTCATACGAAGATCGAATTTACAGAAGGCAAAAACACGAACAAAATAAGGACATTGATTTACCAAGGACAGCTTTACTAAGCTCAGCTTTTGGCCAGGGGATGGAGGGGTAAAGGTAAAGAAAACTGAAGTTTAACTTGAGCTCCCCATTGAGGTTATCATGAGACTAGTGGAGTGATCAATACATTTTAGGGTATTCTTCTGAGGACAGACACTACATTATATCTTGGTAAAAGGTAAAGGACCCCTGACAGTTAAGTCCAATTGTGAATGACTCTGGGATTGCAGCGCTCATCTTGCTTTACTGACTGAGGGAGGCAACATTTGTCCACATACAGTTTTTCTGGGTCATGTGGCCAGCATGACTAAGCCGCTTCTGGCAAACCAGAGCAGTGCACGGAAACGCTGTTTACCTTCCTGCTGGAGCGGTACCTATTTATCTACTTGCACTTTGACGTGCTTTCAAATTGCTAGGTTGGCAGGAGCAGGGACCGAGCAACGGGAGCTCACCCCGTTGCGCGTATTCAAACTGCCAACCTTCCGATCGGCAAGCCCTAGGCTCAGTGGTTTAGACCACAGCACCACCCACATCCCCTATATCTTGGTAGGCCACACATAAAACGAATATATTTGGATGATCAAATCTTGGGAATGACAGGATGAGATACCAACAAGCTTCATGCGTCCCCTGACACACACCTGCTTTCCTTTTTCCTTCATACGAACTGGGAAACAAGCCAGGAAGCCACCATTAACCATAGCTTTCCATCACACCCAAACTAGGAAACTATGGTTAATTGCTTCCAAGCAAGCCAAGAGAAGAAGCCATGTTTTTAAATAGCCATAGTTTCCCAGTTTTAATACAGTGGTACCTCAGGTTACAAACACCTCAGGTTACAAATACTTCGGGTTACAGACTCTAACCTAGAAGTAGTACCTCAAGTTAAGAACTTTACCTCAGGATGAGAACATAAATTGTGCAGCAGCGGCACAGTGGCAGCAGGAGGCCCCATTAGCTAAAGTGGTACCTCAGGTTAAGAACGGTTTCAGGTTAAGAACGGACCTCCAGAATGAATTAAGTTCTTAACCAGAGGTACCACTGTATTAACAAGAAGCAATGGTTAAATGCAGCTTCCTGGCATGTTTCCCTGAACAGAGTAAAGTGACTGCATGTAGCTTCATGCAGTTGACATATTTCTTGTCTGCATCATGTGGGTGCATGGAGCTCATTCGTATCTCAGTTTATTAATGCCTGGTTTAATTTATGTTAAGACCATTTATCTTCCAAAATAAGGAGAGGTTAAAGAGACTGCCAATTATTAAGATCTATTGCTATCTCAGCAAGCAGACTGTTCATATTGATCTTCACCATCTCTCTATATTTGTAGTAATTTTCACTCCTAAATATCTAATCTGGTCTGGTTGCCATCTAAACTGCATTTTCTTCTATCAAATGCTAAGGGTAACCTCACCATTAAGCATCAAGTAGCTTATTTTGGGCAATATAGAAGGACACAAGATTGTGTGTGTGTGCTCAGCCTTAGGTTCTACACTAGAGATAGCCAACATGGTGCCCTGGAGATGCTACTGGACTACAACTTCCATAATCCATGACCATTGGTCTTTCTAGCACTGGTTGTAGTCCAGCAACATCTAGAAGGCACTATGTTGGCTAACCCTGTTCTATGCTATTTTGGGAGTGTCGTTATGACCATGTGCTGCTCTACTGAAGGCAACAACATGTCATGAACTGGCCCAAGTCCCAATTCCATCACTTCTGACTAGGATTGGTTAACTTTATATGCAGAAAGGTAATTTAATAATCAAGGAAAATTCTTGGTTTACTAATACAACTGGCTAAACTTTTACATTAGATGTGGGGAATCCATGGCTTTTTGGATACTGCTGAACAACTGTGAACATCTCTGGTCATTGACAATGCATGCTAAGATTAATGGGAGTGGTAGTTCCCACAGGCTTCCCACACTAACATTAAACAAGAGTTTGGCCTATGGACCATAAAGTAGGGGGTCTTCAACCTTTCTGAATCTAGGGCCATGTTTAGAAACAGTCCTGGACTCCACAAAATACCCATTTCATGGAAGAAGCACTGCCTATGCTCAGATGCACACACACTTCCAAAAAACAAAAAAACAAGAAAAAACAGGGTGAACACCTAACCTTCCCTCCACAGACAAACTAAAGCACAGGCCAAAAAATTATGCTCCCAAACAGATAGCCTCCCCTCACTACACAACCACAAGAAATAAACTACCGTATTTTTTGCACCATAACACTCACTTTTTTCCTCCTAGAAAGTAAGGGGAAATGTCTGTGCGTGTTATGGAGGGAATGCCTATGGGTGGCATGCCTACGGATTTTCCTCCTCTAAAAACTACGTGCGTGTTATGGTCGGGTGCGTGTTATAGAGCGAAAAATACGGTAATTTTAAAAATAGAAATAATAGATGGGAGGGGCATGAGGGTGCTTGGCAGGTTTTAAACAGTGGATATCTTAAGGCACTGCAGTGTCCATGACTTCCACATTGGGGACTCCAGGTTCAAATGTTCCCGTAGTTGGTTTGAGGTACATATTTACTGTATTTTTTGCTCTATAAGACTCACTTTCCCCCTTCTATCCCAGAAGCCGGAACAGCAAGAGGGATCGCTGCTTTCGCTGCACAGTGATCCCTCTTGCTGTTCTGACTTCGCTTCACTGGAGAGGTGCTGCACAGCTTTCCCTCTTTGCGCAGCGCCTCTTCAGTGCTGAAGAGGTGCTGCGCAGAGAGGGAGAGCTGTGCAGCGCCCCTTCAGCGAAGCGGCAGGAGAAACGGAGTCCCTTCCATTTCTCTTCCCGCTTTGCTGGAGAGGCGCTGCGCAGACAGCGAGAGATTTTTTTTCTAGTTCTCCTCCTCTAAAACTAGGTGCGTCTTATGGTCGGGTGCGTCTTATGGAGCGAAAAATACGGTATATCCTTAACATGATAATCTCAAATAGTTGGGATTGTATACCTATTTGTAATTTGTTAGAGCTGACAACCAAGATCCCATGCTGTTTTCAACCACGACATCACATTTTGCTTTAAACTGAAGTACTAATCCACTATATTATGCCCACAATTTATTAATTTCCAGTTTGAATAGATGAGATTGAGTAGCATCTCTACAGTAAGCACTGGGGACTCTATCCAAACCTTCCTAGAGTAAGATTACCCTACTTTCCCTATTTTATTTTATTTTTAATATGAAATAAAGAAGATAATTTCTCCTCTTAAATAGCTTTTCATTAAATCCCATAATATTTAAACATCCGTAGCTGAGGGAATTGAATCCTCCAAAACAGATGGAATTTCAACTCTTGTATTTTAAATTTCTGCATCAGTAATAGAAAGGCATAGTTTCCAATCAGTTCCATCTATACTTAGAAATACAAACTGAAATTCTACTAAAAAGTAAAGCATGATCTGAAAAAGAGTGAGAATCACCAAAGCAGCTAGAAATACAAGTCAGCATTGATGAGGGTAATGTTTTAAAAAGACTAACCTAAAATCTCTTTGTTAAGTAAGAGGCATAAAAGTAAACACGGGTGTTGCAGTCTCCCAATCGCATAACTTAATTTAACACACATATTAACTAATGTTCTGTATCTTATAAAACGGCAAGATTAAAACCATAAAATCAAAACTCCCCGATACTCTCATCTGAGGAAAGTGTCCTTACTTTTGACCACGTGGTTTTGGTACACTCAAGCTGATTCTCTAATATACCAACCATAAGAATAAGTTATGATGTTCAGGAAGGTCACATTCCTTTTTGAAACTAAATCTTACCGATGGAATACAAGTTACAGGTAGGTAGCCATGTTGGTCTGCCATAGTCGAAACAAAATTAAAAAATTCCTTCCAGTAGTACATTAGAGACCAACTAAGTTTGTTATTGGTATGAGCTTTCGTGTGCATGCACACTTCTTCAGATACACACCAACTAAGTTTGTTATTGCATGCACACGAAAGCTCATACCAATAACAAACTTAGTGCTACTGGAAGGATTTTTTTTTCTTTAATTTTGATGGAATACTAGAAAAGGAAAGAAGAAGAGGCTCCTGTTGGAAAACATTACTAGGACGGCTTGTGAATCATGCAGAGCAGGGCGGCAGGGAATGCAACCATCATTCATAGCAAAACCACACTCCTCACTTGTCTTGTTCCCTGCCCTTCTCAATAGCTTTTGCCTGGGTAGAATGCTTTCTTGAACTCTGATAATGTCACTTATCTGGAGAAAGATAGATATGGATAGCTATGGACCTGCTTTTTTAATGGTCGGAATGCTGCTTATGGTACAACGGAAAGAGTCATGTCCGTTGCCCTGCCCTCTTTTGTCTCTGACCCCAGCAATCACCTGCATGCAACCCCTGGAAGGTTACCCTTGAAGGAATGCAGACCTTGAGCTGAACAAGGTACACAAGTAGACATGGCAACGCCAGGTAAAACACACACACACACACACACACACACACACACACACACGTGTGCCTAAGGAACAACTCTCTATGCTTAAAGGAAGGGTGAGTGTTCTCCCAGCATTACAATGCCTTCTCTCCATCCAAACACACATTTCACTCAAAATCACAGAAGGACGGTACAAAGCAGAACTTGACTCAGAGGCTTTGAGGGCTGCATGTGGGTCCCTGGTTCTGACATTCCCTATCCATGCTTTAACCCTGTACCTTTAACAAACTACAATTCCTCGGGGTGCCATTTTCTTTAACCCTGTACGCTTCCCAAACTACAACTCCTGGGGGGGGGGGTGTGCCATTTTCTGGTTTACCTCAAACAGCAAAATGTCTTGGGTTGCCCTCGGCTCCTCATTTGGCCCAGCAAAATGAGATACCGGGGAGAAGGTTATCCCTCTCCACCACCGGAGAGTTCTAAATGTGTTCATAATTGCCAACTACTGCAAAGTCCCACCTAGCCTATGTTCCTATAGTCCTCCCCTGTGTTGGAACCCACTTTGCAAATCTAGCTAGGTTCCAAGAAAACAAAACTTGATTACATTTAGCAAATTTATCTAAATAATCAGTGTCAAAACATCTGGATTCAGAAGCATCTCCTGAAGACTAAGCAGGAGCATAAATTTAGGTGGACATAATCTATACTGGAAGCCCTTTAGACTATGGGAATCTGCCAGCATGTGTATATTTCAGAATTCAGCAGTATGGCCATTTACTATTGAGAAAGACTGGTAATCAACAATGCTTTCTCCCCCCCGCCCCGGATATGAGTACTCCCGGGGCCTTGCATTTTAGTTGATAGGCTTCGTGTATTTCATTTTATTTGTTAAAGAAAGAAAAGTATTGCACTTTGATTGCTAGCATCGTTTTCCCAAGTTGGCCTACAAACAACCTTGCTTTGAGTGTGATCAGTATCGACCCCAGCTTTCTCTCCCTAAAAACATCTGCCTTAAACAGAAGGCAGAGACAGACTGTCACTGTTGTCACTGATGCAAATCTTTATTTGGAAGGGAAACAAGATATGCAAAGTGTCATCATTTTTAAAAGAGCAGCAGCAAGTGACCGTTCATATTTAGCAAATCTCTCTGTAGTTGATGGGATGTAGATGCCATAAGGATTAGAAGATCAATCTAAATTTGTCAATCTGCTTAATGAAACTGACATGGACATGGTCCATGTATGTGAACAGGGCTAAGCTGTGAACATGGAAGCATGGGGCCATGCTACAACTCTGCCCACGCATCTTATCTGTCAATGGAGGAGGAGTCAGCTGCACTCATGTAGGTTTTTCCATATACATTGGTACCTTGGGTTACATACGCTTCATGTTACAGACGCTTCAGGTTACAGATGCTAACCCAGAAATAGTACCTCGGGTTAAGAATTTTGCTTCAGGATGAGAACAGAAATCACGTGGCGGTGACACAGCGGCAGCAGGTGGCCCCATTAGCTAAAGTGGTACTTCAGGTTAAGAACAGATTCAGGTTAAGAACAGACCTCCGGAATGAATTAAGTTCTTAACCCGAGGTATCACTGTAGTTCAGAGACCCATATAATAAGGGAACCCGATTGCATGTAGAAGCCAAAGGGTGACAGCCAGATCCCCACTGAGGTCTTCACTGAACATGAAAAGGTCAAGGCAGTGGCAGAGCTGGGATGTTTGGTGCAGTAATGTTGGCAGGAGACTCAGAAGACATGGCCTGCCTTTCACTCCATGCTGAATGTCTAAAATAAGAACCAGACGTTTCTGACCCAATAAAGAGATGACTCCATGGCTTCAGAGTAAGGTTACCAGATTTTACTCAATGAATCTGGGGACATTTTCAACTTCAGTCGGAAAGGATGGATTTTCTTAGGGGACTGATTGGTACAGTGGTACCCCGCAAGACGAACGCCTCACAAGACGGAAAACCCGCTAGACGAAAGGGTTTTCCATTTTGGAGGCGCTTCGCAAAACGAATTTCCCTATGGGCTTGCTTCGCAAGACGACAGCCCATAGGGAAATCTCAGGGACAGCGGGGAAGCACACCGCGTCTTCCCCACTGTCCTCGGACCTCCTCCGAAGCCTGGCGGCGGGGCGGGGACACCTCCTCCCGCCGCCGCCGGGCTTCGGAAGGCTCCTCCGAAGCCGGGCGGTGGGGCGGGAACACCTCCACCCGCCGCCGGGCTTCGGAACAGTGCTCCGAAGCCGGGCGGGGGGGAGGGAACACCTTCTGAAGGCGGGCGGGGGGGCGAAAGTCTTTGCTCCCCCCTGCCTGCCTGTCCCGGAGGGCTTTTGAAGGCAGGCGGGGGGAGCAAAGACTTTCGCCCCCCGCCCACCTTCAGAAGAGGTCCAGGACCTCTTCTGAAGGCTGGCGGGGGGCAAAAGTCTTTGTCCCCCCTGCCTGCCTTCCCAGGGGCTTTTAAATCGCCCCGGACAGCGGAGAAGTCCTCCGCTGTCCCGGGGTTTTTTAAAATGCTGGGGGTGGGAAGAAAAGCCCTTGTCCCCCCCCCAGCCTTCAGAAGAGATCCGGGGACAGACTGTCCCCGGACCTGGTCTGAAGGCGGTTTCCCTAGGAACGCATTAATTGATTTTCAATGCATTCCTATGGGAAACTGTGCATCGCAAGACGAAAAACTCGCAAGACGAAGAGACTTGCGGAACGAATTAATTTCGTCTTGCAAGGCACCACTGTACCATATTTTTTGCTCTATCAGACTCACTTTTTCCCTCCTAAAAAGTAAGGGGAAATGTGTGTGCTTCTTATGGAGCGAATGCAGACTGCACAGCTATCCCAGAAGCCAGAACAGCAAGAGGGATTGCTGCTTTCACTGTGCAGCGATCCCTCTTGCTGTTCTGGCTTCTGAGATTCAGAATATTTTTTTTCTTGTTTTCCTCCTCCAAAAACTAGGTGCGGCTTGTGGTCTGGTGCATCTTATAGAGCGAAAAATACAGTAAATCCAGGGACTGTCCCCAGGAAACGGGGACATCTGATAACCTTACTTCAGAGGTGGGGAACCTCAGACTCAGGAGCCTCCCAAGCCTCTCTGTGTCTACCTCAGGACTCTCCACATTCCACAGTCCTTCTCCCCATGCTGAATGCCCCTCATCAACTCCACTTCTTGCCCACCTAGAGAGGGATGTGCAAGTGAGTTGAAACTAGCCAAGTGTGCGAAGGCAATTCTGACAGTAGTCGCTCCACCAACTTTCACCTCTGACCCCATCCACTGTTGATATGTGGATCCTCCAAAGGTTGACCAAAAGGTCCCCCACCCCTGTTGCACTTGATTAAGCAGCATTTCCCGTGCAGCACACAGAGTCCTGTACCGTTTTCTTTGTCGAGTGTTCAAAGCCCTGAACATATTTCATGGAAAGCATTTGCTAAGTGTTTCCAAACTCAACACGCAGGCAACATCAAAGGATCATTTGGATTTCTAAAAGCACTGCAGCTGCAGTTCATGATCCCAAGCCAACGCAATGTTCTGAATCAAATAGCATGATGTGTAATCAGGCAAAGCATCCAGAGCCTTCACAGATGCTCAGTCACTTCTAACCTGTGGGAGTAGAGATGAAAGAAAAGACACCCAAGATATGTACCGAACCCATGAATAATCGAGCCCTTACAGTGCTCTGAAATAGCTGATATTCCTAACAATGTTAATTATGCGATTACCTAAAACGTTGCTCCTATTGAAAATATTGCCATTTCTCATTAATTTTCTTCACATGAGTTATACATATAACTGTGCTATGAATCAGACTTGAGTAACCACCCACTGTCACCGAAAAGCAAGCGCTGAAAGATCAAACTCTATGATTCTATGATTCTATGCATGATGTTAAAATGATTAGCACCTTGGGTACTCAAAAAGGACAGCTACAAACACAGAAGTCAAGTTGTTCCTCATGATAAAAGGAGGATTCTGCTTTATGCAAATCACCAACCCTCCTCCTCTTGAATCCAACTTCCCTATTCATAACATACTTATTTAGCAAAACCTCTGCTGAGCTCTGTTGAATAACCAAGGCTGTGTGTACATTATCCTTTCACCCAGGCTCCAGCAGACTCCTACTGCTGGTGTTTACAAATGACAGTAGTAAAAATCCATATCTATCCTGTAGAGTCTTGAGAAATACTGCTGTTTGATGCACCGCCCCCCCAAAAGAAAACCATATTCACTTCACATAGACTCATAGAATTGTAGATTTAGAAGGGACCCTGAGGGTCTTTTAGTCCAACCACCTGCAATACAGGAATCTCAACTAAGATCAGACATGGCAGGTGGCCATCCAAACTCTGCTTGAAAACCTCCGAGGAAGGAGAGTCCACCACCCCCAGTTCTCCAATCTTTCAAGCTGAGGTGTGTACATTTGAGACAGCTGTTGCACCTGCTCAGATGACAGCTTCGTAAGTAGAAATTTGGGGTGGGTTGCAGGAGCAGGGAAACCAAACGGGTAATGCATATTACCGTATTTTTCGCTCTATAGGACACACTTTTTCCCCTTCAAAAATGAAGGGGAAATGTGTGTGCGTCCTATGGAGCGAAGATGCCATAGCCCCGCGACCCTCTCCCGGCTGGAGAGGTGACGCACGGCTATGGCAGGAGCCTCTATAGCCGCGTGTCACCTCTGCAGCCGGGAGAGAGAGCGCGGGGCTAAAGAAGCCATAGCCCCGCGACCCTCTCCCGGCTGGAGAGGTGACGCGCGGCTATGGCAGGAGCCTCTCCGCTGCGTCTTTCTGCTGCTCCCTGACCTGCTCTTCGGGGCTGGTGGTGGGCTTCCCCCTGCCAGCCCCAAAGAGCAGGTCGAAAGGAACCTGAAGCCTGGAGAGCGAGAGGGGTCAGTGCACACCGACCCCTCTTGCTCTCCAGGCTTCCAAGGTAGCCGCCTGAATGCACCTTAAACGGCACCTTGTTTTAGAGCGGGAAAACAAGAGAGGGAAAGTTCTCCCCCTCTCTGTGCAGCGCCTCCTGCCGCTTCACTGAAGGGGTGCTGGGCAGAGAGGGGGAGATTTTTTTTTCTTGTTCTCCCCCCTCTAAAACAAAGTGTGTCCTACTGTCCGGTGCGTCCTATGGTGCGAAAAATACGGTAAGTGAAGACATCCTTTCTCCCTCTCTGGTGAGTACCGCAAATGGGACTTGAAAAACAAGGGGCAGGGGGGGGGGAGACAACCTCACTGCATTTCAAGATGCTATTGTGTACATAGCCCTTGTCTTAACCAATTATGACAATTCAGATGAAACAGATGAGATCAATAATCTAGTCACATAAACAATCACACAGAGGGAGCATGCTGAGTAGAATGATTAACAATAGATAATGTTAGATCAAGGCTAACACTTAGCATTTGATACTAGTTTAATAGGATTGCACTCAAAAATCATCCTAGAACAGATATGTTACCTATTGTCAGCTATTGACTTTTTAATGACTTCTAGGGTCCCTCTTTTTGAATGGACTGCTGCAAGGATGCATGCAAAAGCACGTTCAGAGAAGGCTGTACAATGTCATGGTGACACTCTGATCTGATTATGGTTTAAGCATTTATTTTATTGTTCTGTGCTTATTTAACACAACGTTTTGTTCTTGTTTTAAATCTGTGATATTATCTAATGAGCTTTATATACATAGTATTTGTATTTGTGGATATAACTTTTTGTATAATGTGTTTTTGTGTTTCTTTGAAAATACTAGCAATACTAGTTTGGCCTGCCCACTTAGGGTGAGTGAAACCAAAGAGAGTTACTGCAATATGTGTTCAGGAAGTGAACTGATTATGCAGTGTTCCCTTAAAATTTAAGGGAACCAAGGGGTGGGAAACATTTTTGGCCCAGTGGGTGAGATCCTTACTGGTCCCAACCCCTGCAGGCCAATTTGACAAGTAGGTTGTCCCACCTACCTCTCCAAGTGAACGTCAAACAGTCCTATGCCTGCTAAGTTGCTTTCTGTCTGTTTGGATCAGCTGTGCAATCAATTACTCCAAATGATCCAGCAGGCTTGAAATCACTAGCCATCAACTGATGGGCAGTGACTTAAACCCTGCTTTCTGCAGACAGTGCCTGTGTGACTAAATTCCCCACAAGGAACCTGGTCACACTGATCTAGCCACATCTAGAGACATCTTCAGCTGCCCCTCACCTGTTATTACATGGGAAAATAAATCTGGTTTTGGGCTAGAGATTCCTCACCTCTGCTTTAAATAAAGTCCATCTTCCCAAATCCAAACAAAACACACAAATGTTATTTGCTCGACCTGCAAGAAACTGCTTCAGGCAGGCATTAAGTACTGTGCCAGGGAACTGTAAATACCCCTATTTTTTAATTATTGTTTTTAAGTCTAACATCTAAGTCGAATCTGAAATGGCGATAAAGGCTACACAGACAAGACACTCCATTGGCAGTTGGGTATTGGTACCCTTGGATATAGAGCAAGGTACAGTATCTGTACCTCATAGCAACTAGGAAGCTGGATTCAAAACAAATGTTGCATTATCACAAAACCCACAACCACACACCCTTCTTTAAGAAGCTGAAGTTGTATCCAATACACTCACTCCATTTGCACAAGGATTTCCACTGGTGCAAATAAACTCCCCCCCCCCTTCCTCCACCTGTGCTTCGCGCCCTCCCTAAGGGGGAAGACTTAAAACAGATTTTGGGAGAGCACGGTGGGTTGGTCGGGGGAGCGGAGGGGGGTGTTCTATTGTGCAAGCAGAAATCCTTTGTCACACAACACTACTTTGGATTCAACCCTACATTTTTAATTTCCAAGTTTCATGGAAGAACTACTGATTTTATGAGTCAATCAAAAGCATATTGGTTACAAATCAAAGTGGATGTAAGTAGGAGTCTTTGCAAGGAAGGAGCAGATGCCTGGTTGGAGTTGAGTAACAATTACCAGGAAGGTCCATTAGGAGGACGTTTACCATAAGAGAACATTCAGTAGACTGGAAGAGGTATGGGGTCTGTGCAACACTTGTATTAATTTCAAAGCCCCCAACAACTTTGGTCCAGGATGCTTTGGCTAGGAAAACACGTCCATCTGTATGGGGTCAAAGGTTTTGCTAATTTAAGGATCTGCCTATTCTAAGTAAAGATAAAATAAACCTACTCCTTATAGATGCTTCCTGAACGGATTCCCACGGCCTAAAGCCCTCCAAAAAGTTGCCTTTCATTTCCATTCAATTAATTTATTTTAAATACCTTGTGTAATGTTTGGTTTGGAGGGGAGAGGGGAAACTACTCAAATAAACTCAATAGTCAAGACTGAGGTACCACAGCTTAAGTCAAGCAAGAGAACAATTAATCCCTAATGATCTAATTAAAACCAAGTCAAAGAAGGCTGCATGTAATTTCGGCTTCCTCAGGTATCTGAAGCTTAACAAGGACAACAATAATTCCATTATTAACAACTTGGTTATTAACAACAACAACAATAGTGAAAATAATGATTTAATAACAATAACCAACTCAGGAGGGGCAAATCCCAAGCCACAGTGTATGACATGGTACTTGAGAGAAATGCAACTGTTCATAATTAGAATTATATGCAACACAGCAGGATCAAAATTACAGGAGTTGATCTCAATTAAAATGCAGAACATAAGTCTTGAGAGTCACAGACTGTCCGACCTTAGGCCGCAAATCTGCTGAGCTATTTTAAATCAATATGTGCAAGTCAAACAACTCTCCAAGCTTCTTTTCAGTAATAACACACAATTTTGCCGTGTGTTAGGGTTTCCCCCCTACACACACACTTCTTTCTCTTTTGCTTCCTGCCAGCCAGAGATCTGTCCCTCTGCCACCTTTCCCTAGCTGACTCCAACGCAGTTCATTTGTCATATGGGCAACTCAATCCCTATATGTTTTCACCAGTTTTCACTTACTTTGTAGAAGGTGCATGGATGCTTCTGGGTTTACCCCAAATAAATGCTGGGTTTCAAATCCTCGGGGCACCACCAGGTTCAGACCCGTATGTGTACAAAGCACTTAGGTGTGAAGATCATGGCATGATTGTGTTCTTCTTCTCCAGTGTGGGGGCTTGGAGAGGAGCTGGTGCATGGGCTGGTGAAAGCAATGGGGAGGAGAGCCAGTAAGGGGTTGGTGAGGCAGAGGGGAGCTAGTTGAATGAGAGCAGTGCTGGGATTGAGAACCAGCATGGGGAGCCACTATGGCTGAGAGAGCTAACGCCGAGCACAGCAGCCACCTATTTTGCTTGTGGGGCCCAGTGCTTTGGAACTTTTGTATCTGTTAACAGTGTGGATTTTGTGTGGGGTGGAACTTTTAGGTGTAGTTTTATAGGTGACTGCTTTGTGTTTCCACAGTGTGAGCATTTTACGTCTTATTATGTGGCTGTAATGTATGATCAGTGTGTTTGTGTCTGGTTTGTGTTGGCTTTTGGAAAAGAAAGGGTGTGTGTGTGTGTCTACTTTCATGTTTATCTGATGTCAGGCATGTTATTTGGCATTTGGGGCAGAAGTCCCAAACTCTGCCTTGGACTCTTGGCCAAGTTATTTGTCCTTTGTGACTTGCTAGGCCAACACTGGCCGCCATTTTGTGACTAGCTAGGCCCTACAGTGGTCATTTTGTGATGGTTCCCATAATGTTTTTTCCCCGATTTCCAAATGTGCCCAGTTTCTCCTCAGAAAATTGGAGGTCCTGTTTTACGCCTATACTCTCTGTTGAGGCTTTCAGATGAATGCATGGAAAGTGGGAAAGGGGCCAGATAACTGAAGTTAGAAAAGCTTACACAACGGAATAAGAGAAAAGAAAGAAAAGCAAAGGATTCTGGAGGGGAAAGGGGTGATAAATTATCAGCAATGGTGCAAGCTAATGTGCCAAAAGCATCCTTGGAAAATTCACACTACACACACAAAGGCCTGGCAAGTTTACTACGTCCATTGTTACAATGCAGTTGGCTCCCAGCAACTTTGGGCAGCTTTTGTTGTTATTTTTACTTCATATGCCAAATCACATAGTATCTATTATCCTCACAGTCTTATTTGCAGATTTTAAAGGGAGTGTGTCAGCTAGTACTGTACTGGTCTTTGTATGGCATATCTGAGCCTTAAGGTGTTATCTCCTCCCCTCCTCCTTAACATTTTCAAAGTGCTATTGTTCTATTTTTTGTTGCTGTTAAATCTGAGTGTTCAATTATGATGCTGGAGACAAGAACAACCCTCCCCTCCAAAACATGCCTCTGTTTACTCATGGGTATCTTGTAATTTTCTGAAGGTCATCTTAAATCAATCCTTTTATTACTATTATTCTGTTTATCGGTTCCTATGGCTTTATTGACTCATTCTGATCAATCTAATAAATTTGCAATTTCCTAGTCTCCATTAAAATTATATATTGCAATGAATATTTGTGTGTGTGTGGTTTAATACCTTGCTTGAAAATTGGAAAATAGAACTGCAAGAGGCTGATTCAAATTTGCACATAAACTACTCAGTACTTGTTCCTCAGTTTTACAATGCACAGGCATAAAAAAAAATCCATTTTGTTTTCTACATGCCATACTTTCATTCAAACATCAAACCAATCCATGGTTGTATTAAACCTAACCATGATTAGAGTTCCAAGAGAGGTAAACTATAGTTTAGAGTCGCTTTCCAGCTTTCATTTTCCACCAGCTCAACACCATGGTCTCGGGATGTGGAATTTTCCAGGGGTAGAAGAACAGCTGTAAATAGACTTTTGTCATTTTAGCCATCACAGAAAACCGTAGTTAGTACAAATTACAGTCTGCTTGTCATTACCAGATTGTTATTAATATACAGTAAACTTAAAATATAAAATACAAAAGGAATCAGCAGATATAAGCATTAAATCAACTTACACCTGCAGTAAGTTAAAATTCCTATGGATTTCAATGCAAAGACACCTTCGTATCAGAAAGTTTTTGTTTGTCAAACTGTTTTCTTCTGTATGTATGGGTTTTTCTGAGAGTTCTGCTTAGAGTATTTTCTGTGTGTTTTATACAGTGGTACCTCGGTTTATTAACTTAATCCATTCCTGAAGTCCATTCTTAAACCAAATCTGTTCTTAAACCAAGACACGCTTTCCCTAATGAGGCCCTTCCACCGTTCTGCTTCTGTTTGTAGACCAAGGTAAAGTTTGCAAACTGGGACACTACTTCCGGTTTTGCGGAGTTCATAAACCGAATAGTTCGTTAACAGGGCTGTTTGTAAACTGAGGTACCCCTGTATTAATTTCTTGCTTTTCCTCCCAGGATCTCAAAGTTATGAAGTTGTGCACATTATCCTCCCTGCCCTGCTTCTATCTATCATGTATCTGTCTGTCTGTCTGTCTGTCTGTCTATATCATCTATCTATCCATCCATCCATCTATCTATCTATCTATCTATCTATCTATCTATCTATCCAGGAAATCCTGATGCGTCCCAGACTTCAGGTAAAATCAGTGCAAGAATGTGATGGAAGCCAAATCACACCCACCAGCACAGCTAACTGTAAGGTCTGGGGCTTAGATTTGGTTAGGTTGGCAGAGAATCTGGGGGTGGCATAGGTAAGGCGATAGTCATGTGGACCAGAAGGAAGAGGCATTGTCATGAACAAGCTAGAGGTCAAATAATGAATTGGAAAGATGAAGCAAAGTAGGTGCTCTGTTACTTGGTGATATGAGATGTTCAGACTCTCCAGCTGGCCTAGAAGGAAGACATTTGTTGGGCTTTCTGACTCTCCATTGTGTTGGAGGGTCATCTAGCCATCTTCAGGCCGCAGGGTCCACTAACAAAGGCCAGAAACACAGTGCAGAGAGGGGCTCTTGCCCAACAGGACCTAGCATGGCAGACTAATTCTGGCTTTCCTCCACAGGGTACCTTCCAGATGTGTTGGGCTACATGGTCACAGATTATGGTCACTAGCACCCAGAGTGCTGGTGGCACAGGACATTAAGGTGCTGAAGTTTTGGCATGAAGGCCCCAGTTTAAGATTTCTCTGGGCACTTTATACTGCACGGCCATGCAATAATCCAAAAAGTGTGCGCAAATAATATGAATATATGGTATTTTTGCATGTTGGCTCTATACAGATGTTTGAATCAATTAGTGAAGGTTAGGGAGCGGGATTAAGAAGCAATTCCTTTCCTCCCATCCACACATTGAGTAGGGTTTATGTGCTTACTTTAACATGCATGCAGTTACAAGAGTTAGCTAACAGTTCTATTACATTTCTGGATTTCATTCTGAAGATTTCATTCAAACACAGATCCGCCCTCCCTCCCCCAGTTTACACACAAACTGATAAAGCATATCAAATCAAATCCTAAAATTTAGGCCTATATTTACACATTAAACATTCATGATTATTTATTTAATCCACCATCAATATGCTTATCACATCGCAGATGTTCCAAAATTAACAGTGCTGTAAAGATTTAAGGTTAAGCACAGTTCAGAGTCATTTCAAATACCCCTGTATTTTAGTTTCTGCTCTGTTCATTTTATGTTATTAAATTGTAATTTCAAATATTTAACTTAATGAGGTATGTACGGGAGAGGGAATGGACACACACGCAAAAAATGTGGGGGCGATTCAGATGACAGGTGGAAACGACGGAAATATTAGAGAGGCAGGGAAGTGCAACAGTACTTCTATTCAGATTAATGTTGCTATACTACCATTCATGCTGTTTAAGTCAAAACAACACATTTTGCACATTTTATTATACAGAAAGTTTTATTATGTGAGAAGTTATGTTATGTTGTTGTTTTCCATAGATTTTTTTTTATTTGAGGAAAAAAAAGATAATCCTTCTGCAATGCCCTCCAGTTAATTGTTTCAGCAGATACAAATTGTTCTTTGCAAATCTGTTCCTTTCCCTGTTTTTCTCATCTAAGTAGCAGAGAGCTATTACTTAGCTCTGCAAAAGCAAGGAACTCCTGCCAAGATGAAGAGGCCAGGAGGAATTCTTTCATCTCCCCCCTCCTTTTCTTCTTCTAGTGCAACAATAGATCTTTACAACCCACTTCAGAGTATATTGTGGTTCAGCCAGTATTTGCTATGCTCAAGGAATTTCTAATTTACTCACAGACCTAAACACCAAGGAAAGGAAAAGCTAAAATGCAAAAGTGGCATTCCCAACAGAGAACTGTTTTGACCAAGGCAATTGTGAGCAAATTAGGATAGAAGAGGTATTATTATTATTATTATTATTATTATTATTATTATCATCATCATCTCACATTTGTATTCTGCATTCTTAGGTAAAAGGTAAAGGACCCCTGGACAGGTAAAAGGTAAAGGACCCCTGGCGCTCATCTCGCTTTCAGGCCAAGGGAGCCGGCGTTTGTCCACAGACAGCTTTCCGGGTCATGTGGCCAGCAGGACTAAACCACTACTGGCACATGGAGGACCGTGACAAGTGCCAGAGCACACAAAAACACTGTTTAACTTCCCACCGCAGCGGTACCTATTTATCTAAAACCTCAGTACCTAGGGCTTGCTGATCGCATGGTCGGCGGTTCGAATCCCCACGGCAGGCTGAGCTCCCGTCTTTTGGTCCCAGCTCCTGCCCACCTAGCAGTTCGAAAGCACCCCTAAGTGCAAGTAGATAAATAGGTACCGCTTTATAGTGGGAAGGTAAACGGTGTTTCCGTGTGCTGCGCTGGTGCTGGCTCGCCAGAGCAGCTTCGTCACGCTGGCCACGTGACCCAGAAGTGTCTCCGGACGGCGCTGGCCCCCGGCCTCTTAAGTGAGATGGGCGCACAACCCTAGAGTCGGACACGACTAGCTCATACGGGCAGGGGTACCTTTACCTTTATGTTCTTTATACTGTTTAACCTACTGCTAATTTCCACCACAGACATAATGTGGGTCACACTGGGGAGTAGTGTTACAGGAGTCTCTGTTGTTTCACTGGATTCACTAGAAGCCTAGCCAAACAGTGGGGCATTGTAGTGTCTGCGCAATGAGCATTCTGTATTTTTGTATTAGCGAAAATCTTGCGGTGTTAATTGTTTGGCAACAAAGCTCCTGCATGAACACTAATGGATGGAAGGTACTGCCCATGCAACTTCAAAGCTACAAGTCTCATCATCCAGTGTGGCATTGATAGAAAAACATATAGAGCATATAACCAGAGGGATCTTTATCAGAGACATAGCTGGGCAAAACAAATTAAATCAAATCTGAAAAGGCAAATGGATTTTCTGCAGGGGCAATTTCAAACAGTAATTCACCCTGTGTGTTTTACCACCAGCACCTGCCTAAATAGATGTAGCTCTCATCTCCCAGATAATGATATTTTAAAATATTTAACACTGTATGCATTTTTCTTCCATAATATTGTTTTTTTTCTATAATGCCTCCTGTTTTTAGTACTAGCTACAGAAGAAAACCCCTCATTCCTCTTGCATTTACAGTCATTCCTTAATTGTACAACACAAGCAAGATTGGATAGCTGAGATCATCTCTGAGTGTCACAACTAGATATGTTCATTTGGCCTGCATTTTAAAAGGAACAAACAGATTTGTGCTTCCTGGACAAACACATAGATCAGAATGTCATTATCCTTCACATTTTGCAATACGGTTCTTAGATTTTTTTTCCCTTTTCTTTTTTTAAGTACCAAAATGTGTAATGCCCACAAAAATAAGTATGTTAAAGTAAAATGCTTGTGAAAATGTGTATTTTATGAAATAATGCCATTTTAGTGCATTAAAAAAAAAACCTGGAAAGAAAGCACATAAATTGATGTGGGACAAAATGTGAATGAATGCATGTGAGACAGACCTGGACCAGAAATAGAATAATCTGCCCATCTCTGTTTCCTCTTGGCTAGATGGACACATTTCAAGATTGCTCTGTATTTAATGATTTGATCAAAGTTGTAAAATTTGCTGTCTCTTTTTGAAAGACTGCACAACACTTTTATGTACCATGCTGCAGAAATGTTTTCTGTAGATGAATTTTAATAATAAAGTTGAATGACACACAAACACACAGTGTCTCTGAAATAATGTGTTCTAACACAGGTTATCAAGAGACAAGGTCAGGAATGGTGCTTCACATTTGCTGCTCGGCTGCTGCAAGGGACCGGGAAGCAATAACTTAGAAAAAAGCAACACACACAAAACTGCTTCCGCCACTGCCACCCATCAAGGTAAGCCCTCTCCAGGGACGGGGGCGGGGGGGGGGGAAGGAATTTATCTTCCCTCTCTGAAAATTCTTCTCTTGTTCTCTGTCCCTTCCCCCCATATTCGGGGGGACGGGACAGATGTACCTAGGCTAAAGCCTAATTAATCTAGCAGTTTAGTTAAACAGAAGTATGGGAAGCTGATCACTCCTGTCTCCAGTTTCATGCTTGTTTTACACAGAAGCAACATTCAGGCCCCGCTTTACACCAGAACTGCAGGTAATATTTTGAAAAGTTAAGGCACTTCTGTAAGGTCTCTGGAAGGGATAGGATACAGGGCAACATGTTCCAGAACCGGGAAAAGTGAACCAGAACTTGACACTTTGTCCAATACACTGCTTGACTTCCAGAAAATGAGCAGAAAATGAGGAGCGACAACTGTAGACAAAACCAGGCAAGGGTCAAGTTCCAAGGCAATGAGGGGGAAGTGAACAAGGGCTTAGGCATTATCATCACACCAGAGTCACATTGCTTAGACTACGGGTGCTTTCTAGCTACAAGGCTGAGTGGTTTTGTCTTTGCCCCATCGCTTCCCCCCCCAAAACCCCACTCTTTAGTGCTAAATCGGAACAAATGGCAAACCATGGGATTTCTCAGGGAAAAGCAATGGGGCAAATCAAATTTGCAGATGACACCAAACTGGGAGGGGTGGCTAACACCCCAGAGGACAGGATCACACTTCAAAACGACCTTGACAGATTAGAGAACTGGGCAAAAACAAACAAGATGAATTTTAACAGGGAGAAATGTAAAGTATTGCACTTGGGCAAAAAAAAATGAGAGGTGCAAATACAAGATGGGGGACACCTGGCTTGAGAGCAGTACATGTGAAAAAGATCTAGGAGTCGTGGTTGACCACAAACTTGACATGAGCCAACAGTGTGACGCGGCAGCTAAAAAAGCCAATGCAATTCTGGGCTGCATCAATAGGAGTATAGCATCTAGATCAAGGGAAGTAATAGTGCCACTGTATTCTGCTCTGGTCAGACCTCACCTGGAGTACTGTGTCCAGTTCTGGGCACCACAGTTCAAGAAGGACACTGACAAACTGGAACGTGTCCAGAGGAGGGCAACCAAAATGGTCAAAGGCCTGGAAACAATGCCTTATGAGGAACGGCTAAGGGAGCTGGGCATGTTTAGCCTGGAGAAGAGGAGGTTAAGGGGTGATATGATAGCCATGTTCAAATATAGAAAAGGATGTCACATAGAGGAGGGAGAAAGGTTGTTTTCTGCTGCTCCAGAGAAGCGGACACGGAGCAATGGATCCAAACTACAAAAAAGAAGATTCCACCTAAACATTAGGAAGAACTTCCTGACAGTAAGAGCTGTTTGACAGTGGAATTTGCTGCCAAGGAGTGTGGTGGAGTCTCCTACTTTGGAGGTCTTTAAGCAGAGGCTTGACAACCATATGTCAGGAGTGCTCTGATGGTGTTTCCTGCTTGGCAGGGGGTTGGACTCGATGGCCCTTGTGGTCTCTTCCAACTCTATGATTCTATGATTCTATGATTCAAATAGAAGGGCTTAATAGATAAGTCCTAAGGTGCAGGGTCTAAGGCAGCCTTCCCTAGCCTTGCATTCCCAGATGTTGCTGAAGTATAAATCCCATAATTTATGGCCTGGTGGCTATGCTGGCTGGGGATGTTGTGGGTTGCAGTTGTAACAGCATCAGGGAATCCTCCAAGGCTAGAGCTTTATAGGACTTTGCACTTGTCAAGATTGCCCTGAGGAAGGTCAGCTGGTTGGATGCTCAGGCAGGCTGGTTCTGCAACTGATCTCGCATCCCCAGGCCATGGATGGCATATGAGGTAAGATGTCAGGGCCTGACTGCTGGATGTCTGGGTTCGAGACAACACCCTTCTCCAGTTCTTTACAATTTCTCTGTTTTTGTTTTATGCAAAATTGGCGTTATGCAGGGCTAGTTTGACTTGCAGCCTCAAAATCCCACAGCAGGCATGGTGTTTATACGTGGACTATAAAAGGTGGAGAAGAAATCAGTTTGCAGGCATTGTTCAGCTTATATTTGACCAAATGTCTACATGTTAAGCTACTATATTTGAAATTTAAGAATAGTATGATTTATAGGCGTAATAAATAATACATAACTTCTCCCCCAGAATCAATGAATAAAAAAAAATAGATGTTGCGGTCTAGCCCATGCATTAGCTTCATTACACTGGTGTCGACCTAAGCTTGAAGATTGGAAGTAGCTGGCATAGGCAGACACAATTCAGTGACCTCCCGTGCCACAAAACAAACCTACAAGGCACACTCACACCCCATTCTCACACAATGCACTGTGCAATCAAAATGATTAACCACCATGGAATCCAATGTAACTGGCATGTGGGATGGTAAGGAAACCACAAATCCCGCCAGTCTAGCACTTTTCACTGACAGACTATCCTCCCAAGAGAGGATTAAACCTCTCCCCTAGCAAGCCTGGAGACAGCTTTCTGATAAAAGAATTTTTCCTTCTCCTTCCCCCCCTTTTTTTCTGCTGGTTTTGCATAGGCGTCAGCTAAATCACAGTCTGCAAGCCTACTGGCCAATTAACAATATGAGATTCCCCCCTCTTTTCCCCCTTGAGCAGATGCTTCCTGAATAGCTACCTCAGCCTGACAGTTGCATTTCTTTTCTGTAGGAATGACAGTTTTAAAAAAGTGAAGAAACACAGCTTGGAGCAATCTTCCCCCAACTTCCCCCAAGTATGAAGATATAAAGCCATTTAGAATGTAGAGATTTGACTTAATTTCACCCTCTTCCCAACTGGTTGAGAAGGGAAGGTGCAAGTGTGAAATTGCTGTTTTTGTTTGAGAGAATGTTCATCTTTAGCATCTCTTGCCAACTGAAAATACCAATTAACTGTCAGATGGGGAGATGTCTTTAATGTGCTTATTCAACCAGGTTAGGGCTTTTGGGGGCTATTCCAGATTCGCGAATGGAATTTGGAACAGGGAAAACTTACTCTGACTTAAGACAGAATTAATTCTGCAGGCTCCTGATACTTAGAATTCCTCTGCTCAACGCTTTACTTAATGGGCTTATGGGGAAAGCTCTTTAGGTGCTAAAGTGTATAATTTTATAGTGATGTATTTGAAGGTTCTCCTCATTCTGTTGGGTGGAGCCCTGGACCTTGATGCCACCATTAGTACATTGGCTTAGTTCCAAGGCTCACATAGCTCTTTGGTAAATATAAGAGCATCCCTGCTGCTTCAGAACAAAGGCCCATATAGTCCAGCATCTTGTTTGCCACAGTAGCCAAAAAGACGCCTCTGGGAAGCCCAAAACCAGGACACCAAATTGCAATAGCCCTCTCCTGCTGTTGTCCTGCAGTGTTGAGTCAGTTGGAAACTGTGAACACAATGCTATCAAATTCAACACATATGTAAAGTGGGAAAGTGCTAGGGAAGTACAACAAAGTCATTTTAACTTCAAAAGAGGAAACTTTTTTTTAAAAAAGTGAGGTGATGTAAAAGGGCTGAAAAGGAAAGTCAGGAAGGTAAAATCTCTCCAGAACGCTTGAGGGTTGTTCAAAGCCCTCAAACTTAATAAGAGCTCACACAGAATATATACACTGATCAGCAATGTACCAGAAGATACCAGCATAGAGTAAAAGAAATAAAAAGTAGTTTTACTTCTATCCATGTTTAATTATGGGTGTGTGTGTGTGTGTTTTTAAAAATGTTTCCCCCTCTATATTTTTAGCTATTATTTTTATCTGTAAGCTGCCTTGTGCCCCTGTCAGGGAAAAAGGTGGGACTTTGTGCAGAGAACACATAAGAAAATCAAAAAGCTGTAAAGGTTCCTATGCAGTCAATATCTAATGAAAATACCACTCACTTGGGGAGTATTCACTTTCATTCTGGTTGCAACAATAAGCAGTATTTGGATGGCTTTTCATAAATGCTTCGAGCACTCCACAAATAATATTTTATTAATAACCGCAACAACCTTGTAATTTAAGGTCAGTATTATCGCCCCTGTGTTACAGAGGAGGAGAGCAAGTTTGATAGGCTGTGTTTGCGTGCCAGTTCATTTCGTCTTCACAACTTTCTCCTAACTGTTAAGTAGTTCTGTGTTATATTTTGGAGAAGCCGCTTTTGGAACTGTAGTGGAGTACAGTGCAAGTTCCATGCTCATCTCTATGTTATATGATTCGGGGGGGGGGGAGGAATCAATTAGGAAATAATATGGAATTGAGTACCAAACCTGCACCAGAGTTGTTTTTCAGGCAGCTTGGTCAAATCTATGGTACAGTGGGCGATCAGGTTGCGAACGTGATCCGTGCGGGAGGCATGTTTGCTACCCGCAGCATTCACAACCCGCGTCTGTGCACGTGCGGGTTGCAATTCAGTGCTTCTGCGCAAGCGAAAAGCACAATTTATCACTTCTGTGCATGCGTGACCGCCAAAACCCAGAAGTAACCCGTTCCGGTACTTCTGTGTTTTTTTTGGAAAAGATATTTATTAAAGTTTTTAAAATATAACAATGAAAATGAAAAATAAAAAGAAACAAAATACAAAATACAACATAAAAACAAATAATTTTCCATAACATATCTTCCTTACGCTTATTTCCCCAGACCTCCTCATACCTCCCTTCTTTGTATTCCACTTCAATTTGTTAATTCAGCAAATCCTTACCATTAAACTTTTACCCATTTGTACACCTTTTTTTTTTCGTATCTCCTAAAGCATTACAGCTGGAAACCCCTTAGTTTCTTTCCAACATCCTTCTAACATTCATCAATTTTACAATATTTCTGTAAATAGTCTTTAAATTTCTTCCAGTCTTCTTTCACCAGCTCTTCTCCCTGGTCTTGGATTCTGCCAGTCATTTCTGCCAATTTCATGTAGCCGATCACCTTCATCTGCCATTCTTCCAGAGTGGGTAACTCTTGTGTCTTCCAATACTTTGCAATGAGTATTCTTGCTGCTGTTGTAGCATACATAAAAAAAGTTCTGTCCTTCTTTGGCACCAATTGGCCGACAATGCCCAGGAGAAAGGCCTTTGGTTTCTTCAGGAAGGTATATTTAAATACCTTTTTCAGTTCATTATATATCATTTCCCAGAAAGCCTTAATCTTTGGGCACGTCCACCAAAGGTGAAAGAATGTACCTTCCGTTTCTTTACATTTCCAACATTTATTATCGGGCAAATGATAGATTTTTGCAAGCTTGACTGGGGTCCCGTTCCAGTACTTCTGAGTTTCGGTGGTCCACCAAAAAAAAAATGCAACCAGAAGCGCCTGTAACCCAAGGTATGACTTTATTGGATTGGAACCTCAAACAGAATAGAGGTCCCACCAGGCCTCAGGTGGATCAGTCCAAAGGCCCATGAAGCGCAGCATCCTATTCTCAGAATGGGCAGCCATATGCCTATGGGATGCCTGCAAGCAGAGCTAAAGTTCAACAGCACATTCCCCCTCCTGAAATTTCCAGCAACTGGTACTCCTAGGCATACTGCCACCAACAGTGGAGGTAGGACACCACTATTGTTTCCCAACAGATTTTGAACAAGATGCTCAACCAAGCCTTGAATAATGCCTGAGATAAGATGACTTTTTCCCTCATCAAAATGGATTAGTATTGTGCGTGGAGACAGTGGCGGGTGAAATCTAAAGATTGTTGCTGTAGCCGAAACGGGAAAAAGTGGTTTTCCATCACTTTTCATCTTCCCTTCAATACACAGCCTGACCTTCAAATTTCAGCATCAACAGCGTCAACCTCCAGGGTCAAGAGGGCTTGTGCAGCCATGCCCAGCACAATTTCAATTTAATGGAAATTCATTGAGGAGTGTATACTTCAATAAAGGCTCAACCTAAAGAAATAGTGGCCAGGGGATTAAGGAAATCAAGCTTTCTTAAAAACAGCTGAGAACACGTCCAAGAAAAAGGGATGGTGATGTCACCTGAGATCCCTTGAGAACGTCCTCTGGCACCAGTGAAGCCTCTTAGCCCACTTCTCACTGCCTTATTTGTCATGGGGTGGTGAGGGTGGTACATTCTGCCTGGAAAAGTACATAGAGCTGCTTTCTTCTCACCTATATGTGCTTCTCAAAGCTCAGATAGGAGCCAGAGCTGCCAAGCTACACTTTGAAAGCATGTAAAGAGGTAGAGTGAAACTCTTTCCCACTTACTCTTTCAGCTTTTAGGGATGGAGGAGAAATTTGATTCAGTAAAGCCTGAGAGACAAGTGGAAGGGGCCAACAAAGGCGGTTGGATTCAGTTAAGGGATCAGGCTCAATACACATTCATATTGGCTTGGAAATAAAGGAAGGTTTCTAAATATGGAACCTAACTAGAAGCTAGCAAAGTTCCTCAAAACAAAACCTACCTTTGGTCTGAAAGATATCATTGAGTAATGGGATGAAAGGGCAACAGAAGACACAAGGCAATTATAAAAAGAGGTCAGTTGGAAGTGAAACATCAATGCTTTGACATTCCCTAGCCACAGATATGAAAAGTGGGGGGAAAATTAATATAATTTTCACGCCTACTTAATTAATGATTTCTCATTAGCAGACTTCCTTCGTAAGATAGTAAAGCATTGCTCCAATGCTCTGCCCAGTTCGACACCATTGAGCCTTCAATAGGGGAAAGGATGATTGCTTGCAAGGATGCATAACAAAGATGACATTTCAAACCCTTGGGGTTGGAAAGGGTCAATGACAAGCAGTGAGAAGAATGTTTTTTGCTAGGGAAACCTCAGGCCTGGGGACCAAATGCAGCTCTCTGGGTCTCTTTGGCCTTCAGGAGTCGACTCTACCCAGACGACATGTCTCATCATCCCTGCTCCATTATCTGCTTGAGAGCTTGCACCTTGTTAGAATGTGTCCTAGAATTCTGATCACGTCTCTTGGTTGTCTGAATGGAGGACAGAGAGGGTTGTGTGTAGAAACAGTGTACAGAGGTGAAATTTGCATCCGTTGTTCCTCCCACTTTTGACTCTGACACCGCTGATGGCCCCCAGAAGATTACCTAGAAGGAAATATGACCCTTGGACTGAAAAAGACATCCTGTCACTGCACTATGGGTTCAGTTTCAGGTGGGAAAGTCATTCACAGTAGATTGCCAATACTACCAGTCATTTCTGTAGGGTTGTCATAGTTTGAATGCCGACTTCTACTTTTAACTATGGATTGCTATGACGACTCTACCCATGAAAAAGAGGACATGTCCTGGAAAAAGAGGACATATGGCAACCCTACATTTCTGACAACAAAACAGAAAATGCAGAGGTTTGTGTGAGAAGGTTCATGGCGCAGAGCTTAGCAGTTTCAGAACTTGCCACTTTATGAGGAAATTGAAGAAAGGGGCTCACAGGCACTAGTGAGCATGAAAAGCTTGGCAAGAGGAAGCCATTTTGGAAAAATAGAAGCCCTTTGTTAAACTAGTAAGGAAGACTAAGGCGCACCTCCATTCCACAGCCTCTCATCTTGTGCACACTGCTGTAGGAGTGAGGTCCTATGAGAGAAATTTAGTTTCTCAAGAGAAAACTGCTGTCAGGGTCTTGGCTTAGGCCCTACAGGCTCTGGGGTGTACAGGAGGTTTTTTGGGTGCTTCTGTCTCACAGCCTCAGGCACCATGGTTTCCTGATTTCCAGCAACTAGCTCAATGCTCTGAACTTGGACTGGATTCAGGGACTGTGATGGTGAACATATTTTGAACACGTCAAGATCCCTCTCACAGGACATTTGATGGTAGATTCAGGGAGGAGGTTTAGTATAGCTGAAGAAAGCTAGCCTCCCACTCTTTCTTGGAATCTTTCCCACCAGACAGTTGATGGTAGACCACCCTGTAGGGGATGGGGAGCTAATGTAGGCCCTGAGGTGGCTTTCCAAATGCTTTCACGTTCCCTCACATTCTTCTCCAAGCCAAACATACCCAGTTCATTCAACCGTTTCTCACAAGACTTATTTTCCCATGCAGCTGCTGACCGTTTTCATCAACCTCCTCTCAGTTGCCCCCCATTGGTTTACATCCTTCTTAATTTGAAGTACTCAGAATGGCACCCACATGAGGTCAATTACATCCACGTGTCATGTGTGCCCCATAGTTCCTTGTCGAGCTGCAATAGGTAAACCAGATCTGAAATGCATCCCCCAGGGAAGAAATACAACTGCTTTAAGTAAGCCAGGATAAATATGGAATTAGTTGAGGATTTTCATGGTAGTGAATGAGAAAGACAGTGTCGATGTACATAATTGTGACATTTTCCCAAGCAGTGAAAAGCTGGCTGGTGACATCAGCCATCAACAGAAAGAGACGTCAACATAGCTGGCATCATGTCTGTCAAATTCTCTCTAAAAGTTGGCACTTGTTACAGCTAATAAAGCCCAGCACCTCTAAACAAAGATGGAACTTGACTGAAACATTATGCCTGTGAAGCTAACCAGGATCTGAATGACATAGTTGGTCATTTTCCTTGCCACGCTGAGGAAAAATGGATTCTTGAAAGGTGTCTGAGGTTTACAGTGTGAATCATTGCCATGGAAGCTGATACCAATGATCAGAAGAGATGTTAAATTGTCAGCTCAGAGACTTCTTTTTGACATGGCTGACATTCACTTGTTATCCCTTCACTGCTGTCTTCCACACAATTGGAGTCCTTAGCAGAAAAACATTTGTTGTTCCCAATCCCAAACACCTATCCGAGAGCCACTGACCAGGTCCAGACGTACCGTATTTTTTGCCCCATAGGACGCACTTTTCCCCCTCCAAAAATGAAGGGGAAATGTGTGTGTGTCCTATGGGGCGAATGCTGGCTTTCGCTGAAGCCTGGAGAGCGAGAGGCATCGGTGTGCAGCAAACCCTCTCGCTCTGCAGGCTTCAGGAAGCTATCCACAAGCCTTGCAAGCCTGGTGGGAGTTCCTGCGGGCTCACAAGGCTTGCGGGCAGCAGCCTGCAGCCCCGGCGAGTGTCCGCAAGCCTTGTGCGCCCGGCAGGAGGTCCCACCGGGTGCGCGAGGCTTGGGGCGGCAGCCTGTCACCCGAAGCACGGGAAGCCCTTCGGAGGGCTCCCCTTGCTTTGGGCGAGTGTCTGCAAGCCTCACGCGCCCGGCAGGAGGTCCCGCCGGGTGCGCGAGGCTTGGGGTGGCAGCCTGTCGCCCGAAGCACGGGGAGCCCTCCGGAGGGCTCCCCCTGCTTCGGGCGAGTGTCTGCAAGCCTCGCGCACCCGGCAGGAGGTCCCGCCGGGTGCGCAAGGCTTGGGGCGGCATCCTGTCGCCCCGAAGCACGAGGAGCCCTCCGGAGGGCTCCCCCTGCTTCGGGCAGGTGAGCGCAAGGCTTGGGGCGGCAGCCAGGGCTGGGGGGGGAATTTTTTAAAAAAATTCATTTCCCCCCCCCCAAAAAAAATGAGGTGCGTCCTATGGGCTGGTGCGCCTTATAGGACGAAAAATACGGTACTTAGTACCAAGAAAGTTGCATTATTATGTGCCTTCAGACTATACTAAGGTCTAGTTAAATATAAATGCTTGCATTTAAGTGAATTACAGTCAGCAGGGGACTGAGTGGTGACACTATTGGCGGTTGCCCACACAGAAGAGGAGACCCAGGGCAGCAAAGTGTCTGGAATCAGATCCTACAATAAATGGATGAAAGAGCCGCATGCATTTTACCTCAAGAAAATTAACAGTAGGCACAACCTTCAAAGATCTCAGGAGCTGTCTCAGGGAAGATGGAGCAAACTTGCTTACTGTTGCTCCACAGAGTAAGTTCTAGACCCAGTGGGTGAAATCTTCAGGGAAGCAGATTCAACAGTGGAACAGACTGCCTTTAGGAGGTGTCACTGGAGGTATTAAATAGAGGTGGGATGGCCACTGGTCAGTGATGTTGTTACTGCATCCCACATGGGAGATCTTGCATTGAGATTAGATTTGACCTCCAGGGTACCAACTCTAAAATTCTACAGTTCTGCAAAACATTTTCTTCACAGAGCCTAAGCACATGCACCTTGTTATAGGCATAGTCACTCTCACCATGCAATGAGTAAAAAAGGGGGGGTTAAAGGGGGGCATTGTTAACCCTGGGGCCGAAAGGTCATGAAATGTAAGTGGTACAGTCTGTAATTTTCCTACCGAAAACCAGGGCGAATGCAGGCTAAGGACAGTGACCATTAAAAAAAGCAATAATTTGTGATAACAAATCTCCCTGGTTTTGCTATGATAATTTAACACCTGAAGTGGCAGACACCCATGACAATCACAGCTGCTGATGATGATGGGCACTCTGTTTATCTCATGTACAGTTGAGAACTGCATAGAAATGTTGCAGGTTGCATCTCTTGCACTACATGACGTGGGGTGTGTGCGTGTCCTGACTGTTGTATTTCTAGGCAAGGCTGGGACAAACTCCCATATGGAAATCCTGGAGAGCTGCTGCAAGTTAGTGAACTAGATCGAACTGAACTAGATAGAGCAATGATCTAACTCAGAATAAGGCAGCTCTCAGTCTCCCTGTGCACTCCCCCATTCATATACAGTGGTACCTCTAGTTACGAACTTAATTTGTTCCAGAAGTCCATTTTTAACCTGAAACTGTTCTTAACTAGAGGCGTGCTTTCGCTAATGGGGCCTCATGCTGCCGCTGCACCACCAGCACACAATTTCCATTCTCATCCTGGGGCAAAGTTCTCAACTCGAGGTAACTCTTCCAGGTTACTGGAGTTTGTAACCTGAAGCATTTGTAACCTGGCTCATTTGTAACTCGAGGTACCACTGTATTATAAAATAAACACACTCCAGGGAAACAATGTAGCAACGTGCTAGCAGGTTCCACCCATGACCTATGCACCTGTGTAGAGTCCCCACATGTCAAAAAGGGAGTGGAGTTCAGTGGTCGAACATCTCTCTCTCTCTCTCTCTCTCTCGGCTTCAGGTTCAATCCCTTGCATCACCAGATGCATGTGAAAAGATCACATGACCAACAGGGGCAAAGGAAGGCTCTCTGTCACCCGGTGTGGGGTGTTGAGGGGCAGGGTGAACTGCCCACAGGGGCGGGGCAAACCACCCAGTGGCGCATGTGCAGCACCGCTACGTATGGCGTCACTCGAGCACCATACAGACAGTGGTGGAATCCTCTGCTCATGGCTGCGGCGGTTCAATGGCAGTGGCTCGCGCCGCCGCGCCTGGGGGCAGCAGGGTGAGCCCCCCGCGGGGTGATGTCTTGTCACCCCCCTCAGAGATGGCACCTGGGGTGGACTGCCCACCTGCCCCCTTCCTCCGCCACTGGTGATGGGAAAGACCTCAGCTTAAGACCCTGGAGAGATGTTGCCACAATGGACTATTTGTTGGTGGACAAATAGTCCAAGCTGATAGGATGCCATTTCCTCTGTAGAGCTGGGGTCCTTTGCAATCTGCCTGGAATGCTACACCACAACAATATGCCTTACAACACAAGACTCTGCTGCAATTAACAAAAGGCATATATTTGCGGCTAGCAGAATGGTTGATAGCCAGGAACCTGATACCTAAGTTAGAGGCACATCTGCACTTTCAAACATATCAGTGTTACACCAGTTTAATGGCCTCTCCAAAGACATCCGGGAATTAAGGTTTGGTGAGTGTGTGGAAAATTTCCAACTAGAGATCCCAAGCCTCAACCCTGCCCCCCGTCCTCATAGGATCCTCGGGAGGGGGGTGGAGAGAGAAAGAGTGCTCGTTCCAGGACAGACTAAAGAAAGGACTTCTTCACATAGTGAAGTCACTCACACAGGAGGCAATGATAGCCAAAAAAGAGAAGACAAATTCATGGTGAATTTGCTTTGCCTGCACAGTCAGAGGCAGGATACTTCTGAATGCTAGTTGCTGGAAGCTCTTGTGCTTCGGTCCTGTTTGAGGGTTTCGTAGAAGGATGTGGTTGGCCACTGTGAAGACAGGATGCTGGACTGTAGATGGGTCATTGGCCTGATTCAGCAAGCTCTTAGGTTCTTATGACTTTGCATAAGGCCTATGCTGTGTTAAATACTGTGAGCTGTGGTGGAGCTACTTGAGCGTTTGCGATGGCTGTTGTCTTTCCTATTTACATTCTCATCTGAATTCTGCATTTAATGTGAATCATTGTTCCATTTGTATTCCTCCCCTCCACCTCCACCTCTTTTTATGCAATGGCCTATAACTAGACCAAATGAGAATGCAATAAAGTATAATAAGGAGACACCCCCCAAAAACACATTTGGGTAAAAAGTCAGGATAAATGAGAGTATTATCTCTTTGTCTAAGGCGGCGCCTCCATGAGACATCATAGGTGAATCACAGTGCATATGGATAAATCAGGAGATTTGAATAATAGGGGTTCTGCTATGCATAGAAATGTCACATTCCATGATCATGTAGTTTCTGTGGAGGAGGTCAGTTAACTGAAGGCATGCTCTGATTCTTAATCACTTTTGCTATGACAAGCAAATGTTGCTGCGCTCAGTAGACCAAATTTAAAGCTAATTACCAGTGCTTCTCGGATAAGCTGGCATTTAAAGCACCTTCCTACATCAATTATGTGTGTCACTTGGAAGATATTCAGGAGAAAAGCAGGTGGCCAGACAAGGCTTTTCCTTTCACCCATGTAAAATCTACCTTATGCTGTCAGAAAATAATTGATCTCTTCAAAGTCAGTGGAAATTGGAGGGAGATGGCCTCCTACTACAGACTAAGGTCCAACACAAAACAGAGTTTTCTCTGTCTATGAAGTAAGACCTCTGAAGAAGACACCCCACCCTGGTTTCTTCCAGATGTTGTTGGGCAACAAATCTCAACATCGCTGAACATTGGCCATTCTGGTCGGCCTGATGAGAAGTGAAGTCCAACAACACCTGAAGCATAAAAAATATTTGCATCAGATGATAACTAACAATAGTCAACACACAGCTGTAAATTGCTAGTTACTTTATGTCAGGGAACTGCCATCGGAGCCAAGAGTGGAGGTAAGGCTCTCCGACGATGCGGGAGAAGGGACCAGCAGAGGGAGAGAGAACACTTCCCTTGGGGAAGGAAATCAGCGTGACACCTGGGAGGAAGGGGAGCAGGGAAGGACTTCGGAGAGAGGGCTCCAGGATGGTTACGTGGGAGCCGGTTGAAGTTTAATCCTTCGAAGACAGAGGTCCTCTGGCTGGGGCGGGATGATATGGGATCGAGGGGGCAACTCCCATCTCTTGCGGGGGTGCAATTAGTGCCAGCACCGTCCATTAAGAGTTTGGGTGTAATCTTCGATACCTCCCTCTCTATGGAGGCGCAGATTATAGCTATAACAAAGGCGGCATTTTTCCATCTCCGCCAAGCTAAGCAGTTGGCCCCTTATCTCTCTCACCCTGACCTAGCCACTGTGATCCATGCGACGGTCACCTCCAGACTGGATTATTGTAACTCGCTCTACGTGGGGCTGCCCTTGAGACTGACCCAGAAACTCCAGCGGGTGCAGAATGCCGCAGCGAGACTCCTTACGGGGTCTTCGCTGCGGGATCACATTCATCCGGTGCTATACCAGCTGCACTGGCTCCCGGTGGAGTACAGGATCAGGTTTAAGGTGCTGGTTTTAACCTTTAAAGCCCTATACGGCCTAGGACCCTCGTACCTACGGGACCGCCTCTCCTGGTATGCCCCACAGAGAAACCTACGGTCTACAAATAATAACACCCTCAAGGTCCCAGGCCTCAGAGAGGTTAGGCTGGCCTCAACTAGAGCCAGGGCCTTCTCGGCTGCAGCTCCAACCTGGTGGAATACTCTGTCACAAGAGACTAGGGCCCTGCGGGACTTGACATCTTTCCGCAGGGCCTGCAAGACAGAGTTGTTCCGCCAGGCCTTTGGTCAGGGCGCAGCCTGACTCCCTCCTCTGGCAACCTGCACAGAATTTTGTTTAATCGGTTGCCATCAATTTGATTTTAACTAATTTTTATAATGAAATATTTTTAGAATGTGTTATTATTTGATTGTTTATTTGATTGTTGTTAGCCGCCCTGAGCCTGGCTCAGCTGGGGAGGGCGGGATATAAATAAAATTTATTATTATTATTATTATTATTATTATTATTCCACAGAGACCAGCAGGGAGAGTCCAGGACCTCCGCTGGCTACGCCTACTCTGCGCAGAAGACTTCCGTGCAGGGAGTCTAGGCGGAGACTTGGTGTCAATGAGTTTTTATGTTGGAAGAAGTTCAGGAAACGCCCACTGACGGATTCTGCCAGTGACTGACACAGCCACGGAGTAAAGGCTGTCCAGCCAGGGAAAGGTTTAGCCAGGGAACGTTGCCTAGAGCATCCGCACACTCTACGCACAAGCAACCCCCAATTCCCTTTGCACTTTACATAATTTGAAAGATTATTTACCAACAAGGCTTAGTTTAATAATTACAATCATACCTGTTTCATATCTCAGAGACACATACCCACATATTCAAGGAGGGTAGTTAACCTCCTAGTTTGACCACATTGACATCTGTCGCCAAGACCGATTACAATCTGCTGATTAGCAAGGTTCTATCTTCATGTTAAGTATCTGCACTATTAAGTTACACAGAAACAATAGCTTTCGATTATATCAGGACGGATGGATTAAGACTATCTTTACACAAATTGGAATATGATAGGGGAAGCTTGTTCAGCAGAAGAACAGCGTTTTATTTACAAGCCGGTGAAATGCCATTAGAATGTAGCTTGTATTTGTAGTGGGAAGTCATTGAGAATAATTAAGTTCTTTGGGAGAATGGAAAACAGCTGGAGTCAGGGTGAGTGCTGAGTAGAGGGAAGCCATGCCTCACATTTTAGGGACTGGTAACCCCAGGGAAATTTGAAGAGTTTGATTTTTGACAAATTCTGACCCAAACTGATTTTATCCACACTAGGGACAAATCAGCAGATACTAATCAATCAATTTTTCAGGGCTCAAAAAATAAAAATCTATTTAAAATGTGTATTTTGAGAAAATACATTCAGTGTCATGTGTGTAGCCAAGGGGGGACAGGAAGGGGCAGTCCCCCCTCTTCCAATCAATAAAAATACATAGCTAACTGAGGTTCTGACCCCACCCCAACAAAAGGCCTGTGCCCCACTAACCAGTGCTGTTTGAATCAATCTGGGCAGATTTATTTTGTTTTGGTTTGTTTTGGTTTTTGGTTTGTTTGTTTTTTTGCCTAATCTGCCTTAGATTTTGGCCCCGTAGAATGTTCTGTGTGCCCAGAGGGAAGTTGTACTGTTGGTTTGGACAGTCATCTATAGTGGTCTCCTTATTATGTTTGATATGTTTCTAAATTCCCCTAAGTTTAGGGCTTTCTTCCTGGATGTAGTTCTTGCGAACAAATCATGGGTTCTATAAGCATCCAAACTGGGCGGGGGTGTGTGTGATTATCTGGCATGGGGAATACTGCTGAAGCTGTCCTACCCAACATTTTGGACAAGGCAACCACCAGTATTTCCCATGATGGGTTGAAGCTTCTCAAGACTGCAAAAGAAAGCCCCTGTGAACACACATACAAATGTAGAATTAAACTGAGCATGTGGGAACACTGAGAATTAAGAAGAACATATGTAGAAGGCTGCTTATATTTTAGGCCTTAAAAAAAACACCTCTCCAGAATACTAGGGTCAAGATGAATATCATATACATTATTTTTGTGGTGGGAACAAGCAGGGGCATATGAAGTGGGGGGCGGAGAGGGTGGGGTGCCACTCTGGGGGTGGGTGACAAGATGGCCCTTGCCTCCCCCCAGCTGTAGAGTAGCCGAGGGCATGCGGCGTCTGTACGGGCTGCCGCTCTCATGCACTGTCCATGCGGGCATCCGTATGGGCTGCCTCTCGCACGGCCATCCATATGGGCTGCCACACGTGTGCACTCCGTATGGGATGCCCCACATGGTCAGTACATACAGACATCACACGTGCAACACCGGGCAGTTCTCCCTGCCCCTCAGCGTTCCTCCACCACTGGGAACAGGGCTGGCCTTACCATGATGCCAATGAGATTCCTGTCTCTGGTGGGACATACGGGGGGGGGGGGAGTCAGGAAGACAAAATAAGTCTCCACTGTGCCCACTAAGATAACCTGCAGTGGAAAACACTGACCTGTCAGCAAAGTTGAAGAGAAATTCAATTTCCAGGCCCTTTGGATTTTCTGCATGCAGTGGCAGATGGCACCAACTCAGCATTCACCTCAGGCAGCACAATGTCTTGGGCCGGCCCTGCTTGGGGTTGGGAGATTGGCGGCTACTGAAAAATGAGCGCTGACCTTGCTGCTGTTTCAAGTGGTGATGGAGAACAGGAAAGTGGGGGAGCTTGCCTACCACTGTTTCTAATGGTGAGGTAAGCATCCCTCCAAAATTCAACCCCCCCCCAAAAAAACAACCCATCACCACCCCAAGTTAAGAACTAAAGAAAAGCACCTCCCCAAGTTCAAATACAATAAATAGAGCTGGGAAGGGGGGGGATTTGGCAAGAACAAAGGAATATATTCATTCACACCATTAGTCATTTAACTCAGTACTGTCTACCCTGACTGGCACTGACTCTCCAGGGTTTCCGACAGAGGTCTCTTCCCAGCCCTACCCGGAGGTACCAGGTATTAAATCATGGGGCATTCTGCACCCAAAGCAGATGTCTACTGCTAAGCTATGGTCTTCCCCCTACCCTTAGAAAAGCGGCAACATCTCCAAAACTGAATTCGATGTTTTCACAGCTTGCACTGATATTCTAGATAGCCTCGATCCCAAAAGCCACACAACAAAAACACCAGGAAATTGAAGAGTCATGGGGGAGAGAGAAGTGGTGATAAAATTCAAAACTGCCTTAGAACTTGCTTATATGCTCCTAATAGGGGCACAGGCATTCTACACACTTCTAAAATGCTAAACCCCCAGATGTCAACATGCTTTGCAAGGATAGCAAAAAAAAATAATACTCCGAATGCCATTTTCTCATGAATAATTGACCAAACCTGTGCACTGGATCTATAGTCTGCCTGAGACAAAGACAGCTCAACTGAAATGAAAAGCAATGCTCTCTTCACCAAATGCAACCTGATCCTAAAATGAGCTCTCTGATGGCCGTGGCTGGTTCTGTTCTTGGCTTCTCACTTTCCCAAGAAAGTTACCCTTTAGAATCAGCCTTTCCTGGGTAAGCTGGGATTCTTTTTTTGGCTGCTGCAGGTACACAAGTCAGCTATCAAATAAATCTCCCTGTTTCAGGATGCTTTGATGAGCAAAGCAAACCCTCTTCAGCAGGGAAGCCAACTTGGCTGCAGGTTATGGGGATGCTGTCCGAGGCCTTGCGAGACCTTAGAAGTTGTGTGAAGGCCCTGCAGTGTGGGTGTTGAGCACCCGCAACAAATGTTTTGTGGTTGCCCAGGCACCCAGAGCCCCCCATACTTGGTGTCCCTGCTGTCCAGGCATTCTAGTCCTCATGCAATGTAGGAAGAGCAAGGACACGCTTTCTAACTCCTGTTCCTACTGCTGTACACATGAGGGATTCTAAACAGCACAAGGAGCTTCCTTGTTTATAGGGGCAGCTTCTCCACTGCATACGCGTTTCTTCTAACATGTGGAAGGTGGTGGGGCTTGGTGAAGGCAATACAAGCGAGGGCGTGGGGCCAGGGAGCACAGCCCAGCTCTCCTCTCACAATTCTAGTCATGCAAGGACTAGAACTCCTGAACAAAACTACAGAGAAGGGTACAATTTTTGGCAGTCTTACTAAGGAGCAGGTCCCAATGACCTCAATGGAACTTGCTTCTGAGAACTGTGGTTCATGTTTGGTTCTCTCGTTTTGACTTCTCAACTTCCTGCTGCCTGATCTTCTACAGTTGCTGCTTTGTACCAAGTCAGATATCAGCCCCAATGGCTCAGTATTGTCTACAACTGACTGGAAGCAGCTCTCCAGGTTTCTGGACTGGGACATTCCCAGCCCTACCTGGAGATATCATGAATTACACCTAGGACCTTCTGCGTGCAAGTCTACTATAGAGATACACACAAAACCTTTGGCATTATGATATCTCACAATGGTAGTGCTGTTTGTGGGAGTTTGGGGACCAGCACACTAAACTCTGCTTCCTCTATCCCCCTTCACAAGTTGAAGATCAATTTTCTGAACTGGGCAGCCCCCTGTACTCCAGGAAACTCCTCACCTGATTCAGAATCCATCATGCAGGAAGCTTGCACGAGTACAGGAAATGTTCAACTTGTGGAGGGTGACCGGGATGGTGACCAAGAGGATAGGTTTTTAGCATGCCCACCCCCACTTTCTCCCATAACATTTGAAGAGGCATGTTGCATCTGGATGCATGCGTGTGTTCATCCTAATGCGTTTTTTTCTGCTGTTTGACTCATTCTCGCCAGCTCTCCTTAGAAAAACAACATTATTAATCTGGTATGTTTATCATTGACTATGGAGTGATTGAAAAGACTTTTGTTCCCAGACTGAGAGACTTATTTGTCAAGCCAGACAGTTTAGTGGTAGCCTTGCAGCTAGCACCAGTGTCTGAAAAGAAGAAGAAGAAGAATTTATAGCAGGAAAGCACAAGCAATTGGTAACAATAGAACAGAACTGGGAGGTAGGGAACAGAACGGGGAGAAGAGTAAATTAAATTCTCAGTTCCTTACCCGTATGATCATCTGTCACTATACAAGTCACATAGAGAATTTTATTATTCTTTACATTCTGTTCTATTGGAGTACATTGCATTCTCAGGACATAATCTAAGGATGAGGAACATGTGGCCTTCCAGATGCTGTTTCACTCCCAACTCTCATCTTCCTCAGACAGAGTGGCCAATGGCCAGGGATGATGGGAATTGTAACCCAAAACATCTGGAGAGCTATAGTTTAGCTGCCCCTAACATAGTTATATAAGGGTTGGTGTTATGGACTGGCTGGATGCAAAACAGTGATGGGAGGCACCAGCTGGGGAACCCCCCAAGGCAATCCTCATGGCAAGAAGGCTCAAAACCAGGGGGTTGGTGGTCAGATGACGGTCAGAGAGAGCAGACTGGGCAGAGGAAATGTCAGAAACTGGGGAGGCAACAGGGTTTAGTGAGCAGGAGGAGCCTGTGGCAGAGAATAGCCCAGACTCAGAGGGGGGTCAAGAGGCAGAGTGGAGGTAGGCTGTTGAAGATGCCAGGGAAATAAAGATGGCAGAACAACGAGAGACAAGATGAAGGAGCCTTAGGCTGCTGGGGAAGGAACCAGGGGAAGTGCCTTAGAGAGCAGTTGGAAAGTGGGGACCTTCAATCCTTGCCACTGCCTCATTGGGGCAAGGACTACTGGGAAAAGTTGCTGTGACAGTTCAGTCATTGTCTGGTCTGTGACAAGACAATATGACTGCACATGTGTTCATTCTTAAATCTGTTCTATCCTTTTATTTTCTCATAAATATTGGGGGGGGTTGAAATAAGAAATTTATATTTAAATATGTATTTCATCAATACTGTTTGCACTTTTGGAGGAAACAACTTAGGCTGAGAACTCTACCACAAAATTCAGAGAAGTGCAAAATCCATGTATTGCTCTATGAGGTGCTAATTAGGTTGGTTTGCTTAAAAACATGACCACGGCCGAACAAATTCTCTTTCTGTAGTTATGTATTTACTTTGCTTTTCATATAACCACTTGATTTATGAAAAACCTCAAAGTTCACAAAAAGGTAAAACAATTATCAAGAAAAATTTGCAACAATAGTTTCAAACTTACAAAAAGGGAATGAGATTTAATTTGGTTTCACTCTTGCATTAACTTCGGACTGACATCATGTTCCAGCTAAAACAAAATACGATCAAATGTTCAGATTCTGCTCTTATTAAATCAAAGCACAGTTGCAGGCTGTATATATTTTTTCATGCAGCAAGGTCCCATGCCCACTGGTGGAGGAACAGAGTGGGTGGGGGGAGAGCACCGCCCCCGGCACCATCGGGGAGGGGGTACCACTGCAGCACACACACCCCGGACATGCACCGTGCACCCACCACCACCACCCTGGGTGCCACACCCCTGTGGGCGGCATACCAGCCATGCCCCCCTGCTCTTCGCCCCCGGTGCCTGAGCATGCAGCTTCGCCACTGCCCATGCCCAGTCCAAGGCATCTCCATTTTAAAGGGTCTGGCAGCAGGTGACTGGAAAGTCCTTTGTCTGCCTGAGACCCTGGAGATACAGTTCTCTACTCTAGAGGGGGAAAGAGCCATTGTGCAATGGTAGGGTTCCAGGTTCACCCCTGGCACCTCCAAGAAATATTGAGAGAGAGCCCTGCCTGAAACCTCAGAGAAAATAAGCACTTCTTCATGCAGCGCATCATTAGACTATGGAACTCACTCCCACTGGAGGCAGTGACAGCCACCCACTGGGAGATTGCTTTAAAAGAGGATTAGATGCATTCACAGAGGACAAGACTATCAATGGCTACTTGCCACAATGGCTGTATTCTACCATCACTGTCAGAAGCATTCAGCTGCTGAATACCAGCTGCTCAGAATCACAGCTGGGCAGAGTGCTATTTTGCGCCTGTCCTGCTTTCAGTCTTCCCAAAAAACATCTGGTCAGAACAGGGTGCTGGACGAGACAGGGCCACTGGCCTGATCCAGCAGGGCCATCTTATGGTCTTCAAGCTGCTGCCAGTCGGTATAAATGATGGACCACTGGTCTGACTATCAGGCAGCTTCCTATGTTCCTATCTACCACCCCAGATGTAGAAATTGTCTGACCTGTCATAGGGATGTCTCCTTATTGTGGGAGATTTGCCAACATCTGTGTTCTTTTTTATACATTGCTTTTCTATACAATGCAACTGAGAATAATGGAAGGCGAAAAAGAAGCCACAAAGAAAATTGCCATAAAATAGTTTGCTGGGGAAACTGCTCCATATATACATATGTTTGAAATGTAAACTCCTTCCTCGGGGGAATTCTCCCTTTTAAAAATTCCTATAGTGATACATCTTATGTTTTCTGCTAGAAAATGTTGGGTTTCCTTGAATGAAGTGTATCTGAGTTCCTGTTGTACTCCCATTCCCCTGGGTTCTCTCTTTTTGCTTTGGATGCCAGGGCAAAAAGGAGTGACTCAAAAACATCCATAAATTAGCTGGTTAGTTTGGAATAGAAACTTGCCCAGCTCAAAACCAAACCTTCCTTCCCTCAAAGTTCCTCTCTAGCTCAGAATGGGGGTGGGGAGGGGGGAAATAGACATGTGCAAAAAGTATTGTTGTTTGCATGTGTGTTTTGCTTTTCAGCTTTTCCTTTCCACTCCCACATTTAGATTTGGCATTTTCCGCTTCTGTTTCCCTTGCTTTTTGCCCTGCATGTAATTTATGTTGAAGAAGCAAATGTCCTTTTTATCCCCTTGTTCCCATCAACAATTAAGGGGATATAGATTTGTTAAGGAGTAGCACAGCATCTCTGTATAACAAAGCACGATTTGGGATGCTCAAAACTATGCATTTTCTTCCAGCTATGATACGATTTAATTTAATAACCAAATGCATTTTATATTCTGCAGGCTCAGAATCTAACCCAGAACTGTCATGGGCAAATAGTAAACCTGAGCGTGCTGTAAGGTCAACCGGCAGTAAACGAACAGCACAAGATAAGGGCAATATATTAGTGAGGCAAAACTCCATCTGAATCAATTGATACTACTGGACTATTTCCAGCTCAATATAACTGGCATATTCCATCTGCAACCAGGCCTATGTACCTGCCCTTGTGTGGCAGGGCACATGTGTGCATATGTAACAGGTACATGCGCTTAAAATTACACGCATAAAAAGAGACAAGACAGGCAGGTGCAACAGTGACAGCTCTCAGATTCGACACTGAACACCGAACCTGTCAGAATCTCCCTTATGTGATTTAAAGCCATTTAATAGAGTGCAATAAAGTACAGAGTCTTCTGCCCAGTCTCTACATATCTCACTGGAGCTGGAGCACCTCCAATTATACCAAAAGCTGTTTTGTCAATGCAAGAGGAATAAATCACGGAAGATGCATTTCAGCTTTAGGAGAGCCAAGCAATCAGCCAATCCATCATCTTCCATCAGTAAGAAATTTAGCAAATAGCAGCGGAACAGGAGTCGATAAAAAGCGCTTAAATACTGCCCTGGCTTTTACTTGCTGTGCTTTTAATTTGGCAAATGAATGCCTTCCGTTGGGCTCACACCCCTGGAGTCTCTGCAATGACGTGGATTAAGTGCTCTGTTAGCTCCACGGTGCTGAATGGATCTCCAAGGTACAGCAAGCTATAATGGCTTTGAAACATTCAGCCTAAATCTCCCTGCTGTTTAATTTCAAGCATTAAAAGGTGATGGGGGGGTTGGGGGAGAGAAGTAACAAAACTCTAGAGATAAAAAATAGACCTTTTTTAAAGGGTTTTTATTTAGTCTGTTTACAGTACAAATAAGAAATGTGTTTCTTGCCAACAAGAAATATGGTTCTAATAATATCTGGTACCTTATAGACCACCCTGCAGATTAAATCAAGTTTAGCCTTAGAATATTCCACTCCCCACTTTCTTAATTAAAAATCATAGTTTGGGAGGAGGGACTGTGCATGTAGGGGGTGTTGTGCAGCAAAGAGTAAATAAAGTTTGCTTATGGGTTACTCAACTGAAAGGTTTAATATTAATCTTCAGTAATTTACAGAGAATGCAGCTGTGATATCAACATTTGTAGATACAAAGAGCAGCCTTCAGTGGAACCAGTGGTCTGCTAGTATTGTTTACCCAAATGGGTATCAGCTACAAGTAGGAGTCTTTTCAGCTACAGTAGTAACTGGACATAAACATGTATTGTGGGCATACAAGAATTCAAGATATCACTGTGATGTAGTCATGCTCCTAGAGAAAGTAAGGTAGCAATCCTAATCTTGAAATAAATGACACTAAATGCATTAGGACTTACTTCTGAATAAGGATGGGCAAATCTGTACACTTCAGTCTCTCTCAGTTTCTCATTTTTCCAATCTTGAGTTCATTTTAACACATTTCAGTAACAGTTTCTGATATATATAGGTTTCTTTTTCAATGTCCTCATGAAAAATCATCAGTAAATTTCTCCAAATATACCTTGCCTAATGTACAAATTTTCACAAAGCAATTGTCCCTGACATAATGCCTTTTTAATGCTTATTTTTGTGGATATATATATTCATCATTATACACAGTTTCCCTTAGTACATGCATTTTTGTACATGTTACTTGGTTGGAAAATGGCATTTCAAAATTCAGAGAAGTGTGAATTTCGAAGGACGGCTGTGTTTCAGTTCATGCATTATTTCGAAAAGTGAAAATTAGCAATTTACCTTTAAATGTGAATTGCATTGAACATGCTCTCACACACAAACCATAGTTCTGGGTAGACACAGGATTACAGTGTAAAATGCTATTTAGTAACAGATGAATTCTCAGTACAGATGAATTCCGAGATGCTTGGTTTTCGATCATCTCGGAAGCCAAACGTTTCAGAAGCCGAACAACAAAAACCCGGAAGTAATTGCTTCCATTTTCGAGCGTGCCTCGGAAGTTGAACGGCTTCCGCTGCGTGTTTTTCTTTTTTCTCAATGGATTTTGCTGATGGCCCCTTGCTCCTTGGTTTTCAGACATTTCAGATGTCGAACGGTCTTCCTGAACAGATTACGTTCAAAGACCAAGGTTCCATTTTACTGCCAAGATGCACGTATGGGGCAATACGGCTATTAACTTAACAAACTGGGCTCCAGAGAATCACAGGGCCTCTTCATGCTAAGAAATCCCTATCTCAAAGGCACTTCTATATAGGCCTTCTTGGCGGCTGCTTCCAGACTTTGGAACTCTCTCCCTGGAGAAGTTAGCCTGGCTCCCTCCTTGTCCTTCCACCAGAAGCTGAAGACCTTGTCCCAACAAGCTTTTGGGAAGCTGCTTTTAATGAGGGGGCTGGTGCTGTTCTGTTTTTGTTGTGAATGTCTGTATGTTTTTAATACACACACAAACACACACGTATATAAGTCTATTAATCCTGAATTGTTTTTAGTAATGCTTTCCAACCTTTTTAAGCTTTGCTTATTTTATCTGTAAGCAGCCTTAAATCCTTGTCAAGGCAAAAAGTGGGGTATAAATAAATATATACAGTGGTACCTCTGGTTATGAACTTAATTCGTTTCGGAGGTCCATTCTTAAACTGAAACCATTCTTAACCTGAGGTACCACTTTAGCTAATGGGGCCTCCTGCTGCCGCCGCACGATTTCTGTTCTCATCCTGAAGCAAAGTTCTTAACCTGAAGCACTATTTCTGGGTTAACGGAGTCTGTAACCTGAAGCATATGTAATCTGAAGCGTATGTAACCTGAGGTACCACTGTACTGCTAATAGAAATTGTTCTGAATGCTTCTGTAGGCAATTGCATACATTTTTACAACCCCGCCCCTCAACTTTCATGATAACAGCTACTACACAGAAGTACACAAGCCAAGTGCGCACTTTAAGAACACAAACAAAAGCTGTTTAGATCAGTTCAAAGGTCTGTGTGGGCACTTTCTGGTTAACACATGGAGGCTGAGGTATGGCCGGGGGTGGATTGAGTAACATCAAGGCTTGGGACCAATGGTGTGAGGGATTCTGCACATGTTTACTGCACAGCCAAAAGCATCTCTGCTCCAACCTTCTGTTCCCCATGGCAACCAGAGCACAGGGAATTAAAACAAGTCTTGCAAAACATCCTTCAGTCACCTTCCTAAGGTTAAACAAAACACCCCAAAACTGGCCTAGAAAGCCTCCTTACATTGAAACCTCTCCCAGCCTGAAGGGTCAGCAAGAAAGAAAGGGAAAATAAAAGTGGTTCTTATTACCTCAGCTTATCATCAAGCTATGTAAGAAAGCAAGGGTGGGCACACTCAGGCTTCAATGTGTGTGGCTGAAGAAACCATGCCAGATATGTGGGACCAAAAGGCTTGTCTTTGCTCTCCAGCCTTGTATGATGGTAGTGACATGGGGAGGTGGGGACAACTGAATAGGGCTGTTGTTGACGGCAGGAGTGATTAGAATTTTGAGAAAACGTCACAAAATCACAACAGCCATTTTCACAGAATTGCAGAGTTGGAAGGTACCACTAAATGTCACTCGTGATCTCTTCCAACTCTGCAATTCTATGATACCATGAAAATGGGCCGCCGTGGGGGTGTGGCATGACACAAAATGGCTGCTTAGAGGGGGTGCCGCAATATAAAATGGCCGCCACATTTAAAGGAGAAGAGGAACACATGTCTCCATCACCCCCATCAATGGAAAAAGGCACCTCTTTGTGGCTCACATCGGCTCAGAACGGTTGGGAGTTTGGGCAGCCACCCAATAAAATGTTATTTTCTGGGGGGTGGCAGGATATGATATCAAGCCAGCACAAACAACACCTGAGCAAGAAGAGCAAAGTCTTTTGTGTATTGTGGATCTTTGAAGAGACCCTTATTGAGACCTTTCCTGGGCACCACAGGAGATATAAGGGGTAAACTGGCACCCATGGGGGCCAGATTGACAGCCTCTGTTGTAGACTCTACAACAAAAACTAAAATGCAGAGACAGGGTATAAAATATTATCCAGGGGCACTCCACCTCGTGCTTATTTCAGACTTCACATTTTCACACAATGTTGCGTGTGGGCGTTTTCTTCTTATAATTTCCATTTCTGTATGTGGTACTTTTTTTCTTGCATATTACATTCCCTATTGTGTGACATGCAATCCGAGAATAGGATGAACATGTGTCCTGCTTTGCAGAAGACAATCCTTTATTTGGATGCATCCTCTAATTGAAGGATGTCTGGTTGGAACCACATGAGGAGAGAGCAGGGATCTTAAAGTTGCCCATCAAGAGTCAAATGCCTGGACATCAGCCTGTCTTCACAATAATGAAATCTATTTGACATCTATACATATAAATCAGCACATGCAAATGTTATGCAAATCAGGATTGCTTTCTGTTTCCTTTCTCAGCAGTGCGAAGGTAACCGCAGTGCCCTGGAAACAGATACAGTGCCATTTGCGCTGACTTTACTTTGCGTGGTTAAATGTTACGTCCTGTTTTGCCCACTGTTATTAATACAAAACTCCTGCTTGCTGCTCTGTGACCCCCCCAGTTTATTCTCATTTCCTACTCCCTGCCCTTATAGAAGTAGTTACATGCTAAAGAGCCAATGACCTGGTGAAAGTTAAGCAATTTTAACCCTGATTTGATTGCAAGAGATTTATGCAGAGGCCGAATGCTCTCACTGAATTCAACAGGATTTGAAAGTGCTTCACTTTGACCAGATCATGCCCTAAGGCACTTTAACAATATTTTTAGAAAGGCAATGAGACTCCCCCCCCCCTTTTTACCATTCCCCAAACACTTGTATAAATCAGAAAAGCTAAACGTAAATGCTCTTAAGTTAAGCAAGCCAGAGAGCCCCAGTTTGTTCCTTAAAAGACACGTTTTATGGCCATGACAGCAAGGTTGTGAAATATCACCTAATGGAGATTGGAGGTGATACAGAGTGGGTTGTAAAAAAAAAACCTCAGAAAAAACCCCAACAACCTCCAAATCCCAGGGTAACAGTTACAGAGCCTTTTCATTAAACACACACAAACACACACACACTGCTGCAGGGGAGGGAGGGAGGGAGGGAGGGAGGGAGGGAGGGAGGGGGAGAAAGAGAATTACTGCCTTTTACTAATACAGTGGTACCTCAGGTTAAGAACTTAATTTGTTCTGGAGATCCGTTCTTAACCTGAAACCGTTCTTAACCTGAGGTACCACTTTAGCTAATGGGGCCTCCCACCGCCACCACGTGATTTCTGTTCTCATCCTGAAGCAAAGTTCTTAACCTGAGGTACTATTTCTGGGTTAGCGGAGTCTGTAACCTGAAGCGTCTGTAACCCGAGGTACCACTATATCCATTCATACACAGTCAAATGAAGTTGTTATTTTCTTTCTCCATTTTCATTTGAATCTCCAAAGAATGCACTATTCCATCTCTGTGTCAGAATTAAGACGTGGATTCAGGTTGAAGTCTTTAGAATTAATTGTTTCTCCAGGGGCCAGTCAGTTCTGTGAGCAAATACATCAGGTCGGAGGGTCATTCTAATAAAACTTTGGTATCAGTTAAGCCGTGCTAATGTGCATCCTCTCCCTCCCTGAGCAGGCAATGAACCAAAACACAACAGCTGGAAATTGCATCCATCTTGTCATCTGTCACTTTGCCTGCTTACCACAGCTGGTTATAGAGTAGCCATGTGTCCTACTATGCAAGAGAAACGTCTGCATCTGGAGGTCTGATAGAGGACAGTCTCCTATTTGAAAGTGCCCCAGGAACCTGTGGTCCTCCAGATGTTGTTGAACTGCAACTCCCATCATCCTCAGCCAGTATGGCCAATGCCAGGGCTGCCTTAAGCATATGCGGCACCGGGGTGCACAGATCTGCCCGGCACACCCCCCCCTCCGTTGCCCAGAATTGCCAACCTTTTTTTTAAGCAGAGGAGCCCAGCGCAACAAACCAGCCCAACAGGCTGTCAAGGTGCACACAGCAGAGGTGGCCAAGTGCCTCAGCAGCAGAGGAGCCCAAGGTGGCAGTGGCGGCAGAGCAAGGCCAGGGTCAGGTGCCGGGGGGGGGAGCCAGCGAGCAAGCAGAGCCCACAACAGTTGAGCCCGAGGTAGCGGCGAAGCCAGCGCCTCATGTGAGCAGTGTGCATGCACTGGGCAGGCCTCTTGACGGCCCACCAATCCCAGGCGCGCAGGCGGGTGGAGCCGGCCGGCTGCCTCAGTGCCCACAGCAGTGTACCAAAGGTTATTGGCATAACACTAATTATTGCTCCGTCTGTGCCTTCAAACTTGTGGTGGGAGCAGCCCGTGAATCTTCCTGTAAGCTCTTCGCAATGTGATAAGATAGTCAGTGCAGCTTTAAAATTCCAAGAAGAGTCAGGAGTACAAAACGTGGGATAGAATGGGGTAAGGTGCTTAAATTTATCTGAGCTCAATATTCATTAAAATAGTCTTTAAAAGGAGTAAGAGAAAATAAAAAGATAAAATCAACGGGCTCACATTAGTAGAGTGCTGTCCGCCATCATTACCGGAAGGGCATTGTCTCTCCACAGCAGAAAAACCTGTGGCGCTCTGACGGGCTCTGCTGCACTCGGCAGCAGCTGTTGGCTGGCCGGGCTCTCTTCAAACCCCAGACTCCAAAACTTGGCCTCGGACTCTCGGCCTGGCGCCCCTGGGAGCCCAGAGCCCGGGTGCCCCACACCCCTAAGGCCTGTGGTTAAGACGGCCCTGAATCAGGCAATATCTGGAGCACCACAGGTTCCGGAGCACATAATTGTAAGAAGGAAGAACAAAGGCTGGGCATTGCTCACCAACAGCCATTCATTCAAGTTATTTCAGAGTTAAGCCTTCATAAAGCAATGGGTGAAGGGCAGGGCCAACTCAAGCCATTTTGTTGACTGGGGCAAAGGACAAGACTGTGCCCCTTCCTGGCAGTTGAATCTTACTTCTGTAATACCAATGGGATAGTGTCCTTCCAAGGGCAGTAGGTTAAAGAGGAATGGCTAGGGGCAGAGGAGTGCAACTGCTGCCCCTTGACACCTGTCACCTGAAGCAATTTATACTGACAGTGCAATGTAAATATATATAAAAACAGAAAGTCAGATAGAGCAGAAGAACTATAGATAAAAACAAATATATTCCATGAGAGATAATATATTCCATGAGAGATACTGAAATTGATAGTCAACATGCTCCTAAGGAAAGGTAAGAGTAAAGATGTAAAGATTGCAGTTACAGATAGGTAGCCGTGTTGGTCTGCCATAGTCAAAATAAAAAAATTCCTTCCAGTAGCACCTTAAAGACCAACTAAGTTAGTTCTTAGTATGAGCTTTCGTGTGCATGCACAGGAAAGCTCATACCAAGAACTAACTTAGTTGGTCTTTAAGGTGCTACTGGATGTAAAGATTGTAAAGGTCTTGTTGAATGGCGTAATTTACAACATCAAATGAATGTAACTTGAAGAGGGTTCCACAAGGAAGGGGTCAACACCACTGAGTCCCTGTCTCATGCGCTGGTCAACCAAACCCATTTCAGGAGTGGACACACAAGCAGGATCTCAAAACGCAGATAACAGATTGTGGGCAAATATAGTTAGCACTATCTGGGCAGCAGACTGAGCAGCCATGAAGGTCATCTGGCCACAATCTTCCCTGCTGTAGTGAAATGTGTTGTATTTCTATTTATAATAATTATTCCTAATCTGTATGAAAATATAACAATAGCCATATGCAATTTTTATGCAAAAGTGTCCTCTTTGGTTATTTTTTTGTTATGTTTACTTTGTGCTGATGTGTAAATGATCACCCTAAATCATTAGCAATTGTCTCCTCATTGCAATAGGGCTTCTCATGTCCTTTTCAGATTTTTGCTCTATTCATTCAAAGAACATTCTGCTCTCCTATATTCATATTCTTTAAACATGGGGAGCAAATGAATGAAGGGGCTTCTCTTTCCCTTAGATGGGAATAATGCAACCAATATAGATGGGTTATGCAAGAAGCAGTGTCTTAAAGGACAATTTTGTTATGTTAGACCCACTTCTAGCTAAGCCTAAAACAGAACAAAAACAACAAGCAGGTCCTTCAGTTTAATTCCTATGTGCTCCCCGGAATTAGCTTACCAACCATCTCACAGTTGATGTGAGCATCTGCCGCATCTAAGTGAAGTATGAAACTGCCCCCTGTACAGTTATCAGAATAATATTGCATTGTAAAAGACAACAACAACAAGGAGGGCACTGTTCTAGTTTTATATGGTTTATTAAACATAATGGATGGACTACCAATGAGTAAAACAGTGACATTAAAAAGTTACTGGTAAAAGTAAAATACAAAATCACAAAGACAGAACAAAACATGCACTTAATAGGTCAGCTGCCCTTTCCTCCAAATGATTTTTTTTTTTGGGGGGGTGCAATTAAGAAACAGCTGCTATTGTTCTTCCATCACAGTATAGAAGAGAAAGATTGCTCAGGTACTTTGCACAAAAAAATCATTGGTTTAAGGTGAGAGGTGTACATGATGTATATTACTTATATGCGTGTAACAAGATCAAACACGTACCATGCTCTAACCAATGGGAGCTATCTTCCTGATGTAGAATGCAATGTCCCCATTTTCATCAGAGAAATGAATGAATGAATTATTTACATTAGCCATCGGCCATAGCAATAAAACAACAATATGATATACAAAAAATAGAAATAAAAAGTCAATTATATAAAATACATTTCAGGGTTTTGAATCAATAGTCAAATAGTGGATCTTATTCTAATTGCCTCAGCTGAAAACCTTGCTACCTTTGCTGTCATCTGCTCATCTTGATCTGCCAAGAGAAAGGACACTGTGGCAGTGGTTGGGCGACCTGGAATGGACAATAAAAGAAGGGTGATAACTTCATCCCTCAAACCTTTATAAAGAGTGCAAGCCAGAAGGGCATGCGCCACCAGAGAAAATGTTGGAGGGTATGCATAGCAACATACAAAGAGCTTCTTGGATCAGGCCCATGACCCTTTGTGCTCCAGCATCCTATGCTCACAGTGGCCAACCAGATGTCTGTGGTAAACCTGCAAGCATGATCAGAGCATGTGCGCGCGCTCTTCCTGTAGTTCCTAGCAACTGGTATTCAGAAGCAAACTGCCTCTTTCCTGAGGATTTCTCCCCCATCCCTATCTACAAGCAAGCAGAACCTTCGAAGGCACCCTGGAAGGAGACCATTGCATGGGGAGACATTGGTCATGTGGCTGGCATGTGTGCCCTCACCCCTCTGCAGAGGTTTAGCCCTCACCTATGCAAGCAAATGCCTGAAAAGCCTTTTAGATGTGGCCCATCCCCCCCATCCCAGCCTTGTAAGAAACTCTCAAAAACAGAAATTATCTACTCTGGCCAGCACTGGATCACCAGACTCTCTTGCAGGAGTCTTCCGCACTTACTGGAAAATACTGGGGGTTGAATTTAAGATCTTATACATGCAAAGCTCGTCCTCTTCCACTGAGCTATGGCCCCCTCTTTGGCTCCTAGGCAGAGCTTTAAGTCTGTAACTCTGCTGCAGTGAGGCAGGCTGGCTCCCTTTAGTATCAGCTGAAAAGCTCTGCTGTGCAGTGTTTACCATGAACTCATTTAAATTCCACTTTGTTTATATTTGATGGGAAATTAGCATTTGCTCATACAAAGGAAAAGTGTTCCCTACCTTGAATACTGTCTCATTCAGCACTTTATTCAGACCCAAATTAAATCCCCAAAGCCTTTAGAGTTTCTAAGGGATTAATAGCACTGATATTATGCTATTAAACGTTTTATTGGAGAGGGGGGGAAATCTGTACTCCTAGCATTTGTTAATTAGCTGGTATTTGCAGAGGTAACAGCACGTAGCTCTATATAAATTAGGCTTGTCAACCAATTATAGTGTTTTCAGTTTATTAAGCATCTTCCTTTTAAATGATCAATCAGTTAATAATTAAATTGATATACATTTGTATATTGTCAAAAGATCAATATAAGGGCTTTTTGGAGATAATCTCCCTCCATCAAGGAAACAGAAATAATGTGACTGATTATTAGCAAGAAAGGTCATCTTCAATATCTTCTTTCATTCCCTATTGCAACAACACACCTGAACTGAAATAGCTTTTAAATTTTAAATGCTGTATTTAACTCAGTGCTCCTCTGGGCAAAAACGGACTTCGCCAACTAAGGCTTTAGTTGATTAACCTATCCATTAATAATATATAGCCCTAATATAAATACTTTGTTTCATTTAATTTGAATATTTACATCCTACTTTTTCTTTTCTGTAGAAGGAACAACATGCAGAACAACATCAAAAGTAGCAATACACAGAGTTCCTAAACTTACCTACCTACCTATTAGACACATTAAGATGCAAAGCTGTCCTGGCATACCAGAGGGCCTAACTTTGTTCCCAAGGCCATTTCCCCAAAGCCACACCCACCTGTCAATCAGATGGTGTTGCTGGTAGATGCCAGCTTAAAGGCAGGTTACAGCAGACACCTGCAGAGAGCATCACTGAACCCTGAACAGGCGGTCAGAATGGGAGGCTGCTCAACTGCACATCACACCAACCATAGGCTCAAAATGCCCCTTTCTTATCCTAAGACAAACCCTCAGAACAGCCGTGGAGTCAAAGAGGGCAAGCTAACACACCAGCTTTCCACCATGAGTCTTTTATGGTTGGGCAGGAGGACTTGATCAGATTCTGTTCCCAAACATTTTCCAAAAACACCCTTGCATAAAAGACAATGCAGGATACCCAGCACCCCACGTTTCACACGCAGCAGGTCGAACCCTCAACCTTTTCAGAAAGACTTGTATCTGAAACTCTGGAGAGCTGGCAGTCCATAGAGGCAACACCAAGCAAGATGGAGCAATAATCTGATGGTTTAAGGCACCTTCCCATGTTTCTACATTTACACACAGTGGTCGAAAAAGTGCTCTCTGGGATGGATGCCACCTCATCTCCTATGCCAACTAAATGCAGCCTCACCCTTGCAGAAACATCAGTGTTAAACTGCAATATTCCTGTAAATATAATGCAGTCGGGAGTGATTTAAAATGCACGCGGGTGATTTATTAGGATAATAATGAGGAAGACCCACACAAACCACGGAAGCAAAAGTTAATGCTTTTAAAATTATCCTTAATCCACCCCGATGTTGTCAGTTTATTAGAGTGGCTGGCCTTCCCTCTGCCCCCCAATTGACCCTCCAAGCCTTGATGATTTAAAAAAAGAAAAAGGTTGCAAGCTTGCCAGTGATCAATGCTTCAAACCTCTTTCAACCCAGGATTTTACAGCTTTAACTGGAGAGTGCAAAAGGGCAATAGGCTTCCTCAAGACAAAGTCTTCTTCAAGCCAGGCCCTTTGTTCCTCCAACCAACCTTCCCACCCAAAAGGCAGAATGGGACTCCATCAGTTTCAGCCAGCAAGACCAATGGCCACAGATGATGGGTGATCATCAAAGCTGACACAGGAGTCCTGCAACATCTGGAGGACCACAGGTTCCCCTTTCCTGCCCTAGTCTAAAATTATTAGTTAGGCTGCCCCACTTTCCCACAGCTGCTGCTGCCTTGATTTCCCCTGAATGGAATGGAATAACTTGCCTAACTATACTAAGAAGGGGTACAACAGTTATTTATTTCCTTCTTGGATTCAGGAAAAGCAACCAGATTTCAGGACAGAGTGAGGCCGGGGTGGGACAAAACCTAGCCATGAAGACTTGGAGATATTTTCAGATATGACCTTGTTTGCTGCATTAGCTTTTGGCAATACGAACCAGGTTAGTTTAGGAACAAAGGAAGCTGCATTATAATGAGTGAGACTCTTAGTCCATCTAGCTCACTACTATCTACATTATCTGGCAGGGGCTCTCCATGCCTAACTGGAGATGCCAGGGTTTGAACCTAGGACCTTCTGTGTGCAAAACTTTATGGCTGCGTTTGTTGCTATCCTTCTACAGTCCTGACTCTAGCTTTGTCTAGATGCAGGAAACAACTGATAGTCACTATATTTTGCAAAGAAAAGACATTGGCTTTGCAGCATCAAGACACAGTCAGTTTCTAAAGTTTCACTGAACAACTGAATTTATGGGAGAACTGGAAAAGGAAAAACTCACTTTCCTTCCATCTAGTACCATCCAAGAGGTGTACTAGCATCAATTTAAATCATGGGTGAGAAACCTTCTTCAGCCTGGGGGTGACATTCCCTCATGGAGAACTTTCCAGGGGCTGCATGCCAGTCAGTAGTGGGCAGGGGAAGAGGCAAAAATGTGATACTTATTTTTATATGGAAGCCTATATTCCAGCCACAGAAAAGTAAAGCAGTTCTTCTTATCACACCCCTTCTCTCCATCCAGGCAGGTGACATGCAATGTTATGGTTCAAGGACACATTTCAGCCTGGCAAAAACACCCAAGGAGTGTGCATAACAGAGCTGGTATGGGGCATGTCCTGGGAGAATCATGAGGGTTGGTCTGGATATTTGCCCTCCCCCCCCCCAGCTCGGCCTGAGATTACACACGCAATTTAAACTTTATGCACATGGCCTTTATACCGTCACAGCGCCACAAGAAATGGATATCACATTTCATACTCCTTATCATGGGCACCATCACAGTGATGACGGCACCAACATTCATATCCTTTGTGGCAGTTCCAACAGTCTACAGATGGTTCACTTAACTGAAACAATAGACGTTGTGAGGAGTTTTTCAATATTACGCTTGCTGTTCAGAGTACCGCAAACGTAAAGGAGCATCTCTCAGTAACTTCTCTTTGTACACTTGGGCTGGGGAGAACAGCCTTGCTGAAAAGGAAGCAGGTTCACTAGCTGAATAGTACCAGGGTTTCTCTTTTGCAACCCTCAGCAGCAAAACATCAGATTTCTAAAGGCATAAGCATGGAGACAAAGTCTTCCTTTGTCTTTTTGCTTTCCTGTGATTCATTGCATCAGCCCCAGTGATTGTTCCTGTGTGAAGCCTTCTTCAAGAGTTAAAAACACTTACAATGAATATGTCATAGTCAAAATGCTAGTTATTCGTGATTCATCTCCTCCTACACTATCATAGTGCACACAAGTTATGAGCCTGAGACATTACCGTAGAATCATATCATTATAGAACTGGAAGGAGCTCCGAGGGTCAAGGGAATTTACTTTTGTCCTCATAATTTGTGCAGGTTTCTTAATTTATGTATTAATTACCTGCCCTCCAATCATCAATCCCAGAGCACAAGGTATGTAGAAAAGTCACTAATTTCATACAAGTCAATTGAAACAATAAAAAACTATCAAATCGCCAGCAGTGCACATTCAGAGCAATTAAGACAGAATGACTACCACTATGGATTGGCTACACCCAATTCAAGCTAGCAGCTTCACTCTGGCCCTCAGCCAGCCAACATCTGCCAAACTTCTTACATACAATCCATCCAGACCTGTCAGCCTCCTCACTTCTACCCCATGGAGGCAAAACCTGATGAAAGGAGACTGCCTGTCTTTGGCTCAGGATCCATCCTTCTCATGACCCTTTTTTCTTTAAATCTAACTTTGATGAGACCACCCTTCAAACAGGCAACTTGTTCAAAAAGAGTCCTTCAAGACAGAGAAAGTAGGATTGTCTCCAGATGATCCTTCAAACAGAGGGCTGTACTCCATTAAACAGGGAAAATGGACTGAGCCAACCCTTGTTTTACCATGCCAAACATGTTGTATGAATCAGCCCTCACCATGATCATTGTGGGTTTTGCAAGTCTACCCATTTTCAGACAGATTATTCCCAATGCAGTCCTAATGCGCTATACTGTGAAACGTTCAACCTTTTCAATGTTTAGCAGATGAGAACAGGGACTCTCTTGGTGATGCACTTAGTGAATTTTAGACTCTGGTCATAACCATCTTACTGGGGTGGGGCCAGCGCCCTTCAGATGGAAATGTGTGATACTTCACTTCCTCAAAATGGTCTTAGATCCTCACTTCTCTTGAGGTGGTAATTTGCGTCTTACTTAGCTAAATGCAATGAGCTAGCCCAGTTTCATTTGAGGGGCTTCCTGCATATTCTTCTGTGTGGGGTCCTAGATCTCCTCCCCCAAAGCCCTTCTCTGGGAAACCCAGCCAGATGGGCGGGGTATTATTATTATTATTATTATTATTATTATTATTATTATTCCCCTGGAATTATTCTTTGTGAGCCCAACCTCCATTCTCAAAGCAAAGATCACAACAATAAGACACACAGAATTGTTGAAATCCTTTCACCACTTCTTGGATTTTAAATTGACCATAAGAGTTTCCTTAATAAAAACAACTGAATAATGTTTTAACAGAGCCTGTGTGAAATTGCCTATTGAATTGCTGCAAGTCCAATGACATTCAGTGACATTTACTAGAGATAAGCAATGATGGAGCTGGATATTTTTTTTTTTTTTAAAAAAAGGAAGACTGCTTTAACGGAAGAGTCATGAAGACTGGGTCGGCACATCCCTCCCTGTATTTTTTTTCTGAACCGCCAAACTCCTAAAGCTTTAGTTCAGTTTATCCACTGCTCCTTGGACTTACATTGACTCTCATTTGAAGACTCCCTGAAGTTGTTTCTGTAGGAGTGGCTTAGATTGGACATTGGGCTCCTTTGCATCTTCATTTTTCCTCCACCCCAACTTAGCCAATCAAGATTCCCCCAGGAGAGCATTGAATTAACCACAGGATTTTAGCAACCTCCCCAACCAATTTCAAAGTGGGTCAATCAGAGGCATGCATTTGCAATCTGTCTGTTACTTTTCTGAGCCTACACCGATTCTTCCCTCAATTCTGTGCACAGGTATTAGTGCATAACAACTGACCCTAGCAAATAGGGTCATTTAGACCATCTGCAAATTCATTCCACACTCTGAAATGTCAAAGGTGTCCTTATATAAACTAAGCAAGACTGTGCAGAATCTGAGTCTGTATCTGTGGCAAACTACAAAGTCAACCTATATTGAGTTAAACTAGACAATAAGTACATGCTAAAGTGTGTCTGGTTTTTTGTTTTTGTTTTAACCAAGAACAAGCAGTGGGGTTCATGATTAGAACTGTAGGGCATGAGAGAGCTGTTAATCCTTTCCTTCATGACAAGGTTCTGGCGGCAATCAGCCCCTAGCTGCTACTCACCTCAAGATGCCAACTTTCCTGCCAGGATGGATAGCAGTTGCCAGAGGCATCAGCTTATGAGGACAATTTGGGGTGGGGGAGTCACACGCATCAGAACATTGTGAGGAGCCAGGGGAGGAACCCATTGCAGCAGCTGCTTGGCTTCGATGGCCACTGGATTCTCCAGCAGGAGGTTGCTTTGACCCTCCTTCCCCTCTACAGCAGCAGGAAGAAGACAAGGAACCTCCAGGCTTTCCAGACATTGTGGGGGGCCAGCCCCAACTCCCAAAACATAGGGGGAGCCAAATGGGTCTGCCCCCTAGAGCTGGCACCCTGACAGTTGGCAAAGAGAGAGAAATATAGGCACACAGGAAACTGCCTTAGTCTATTTAGCTCAGTAATGGCAGCACTGAGTGGAGATGGTTCTCCTAGCGTTTTAGGCAGGAGTCTAGCAATTGGACCTGGGGCCTTCTGCATGCAAAGAAGATGTTCCACCACTGAGCCACAGACCCTCCTGTGATACATAAGTAGCAGTCAAGTACAACATTCCTTGTTTTCCTACAGTAGACATGCAAGGGAATGTTGGGTCCAGTCAGTCGAAAACTTCCTGTTTCCTCCTGGCTGGGACATACTTCCTTTGCATGCGACTAGAGGTGGGTGTGACCTTACCTGTCCAGGTAAAACAAAAGGACAAGGCATGCAGCACACTCTCTCTCTTTGACTTCCTCCATCGTTCGAGCAGCTTTTTAGCTAGAATTGCTCTGTTAGCTTTCAGCCAACAGAGGACACTGGGATTACCTCCATATGGGATAGATCCACATGTATATACTTTGTAACTAAGTCTGCCTTCAGGGATCCAACTGTGAACTGATGATGTGAGTAAACTCCTTTTACTGACTTTAAATAAGGTTGCCATGTGTTTATTCTTTTAAGAGGGATATAAGGGAACTTACCAGGAACCTAATAGTGAGAGGCTTACACAAGCCTGCAACCAGCTATCCACTGTGCGTTTAAAAGGGGAATGTACCGTATTTTTTGCACCATAACACTCACTTTTTTCCTCCTAGAAAGTAAGGGGAAATGTCTGTGCGTGTTATGGAGGGAATGCCTACGGGTGGCATGCCTACGGATTTTCCTCCTCTAAAAACTACGTGCGTGTTATGGTCGGGTGCGTGTTATAGAGCGAAAAATACGGTAAATTCTGCTAAGTAAAGGAATTTGCAAACGCAAGTTAGGAAGGATATTAATAAACAATATATCCTCTCCTGCCTCCCTGAACATTCCCACACCTCCCAATCAAGACCATGATTTGTCAAGAGCATGGCCCACAGGGTGGGAAGACAAATCCCCTCCATGTGAGTTGTGGTCAAAATCCAGATCAAGAGTGATTTGTGTGTGATTTGTGCATCATTTAACGTACCATATACTTTTGGCTTAAGACTATTTGACATCAGACAGATACGCATCAGCTACTTGGTAAGACAGCCTGGCCAGCCTTTTGCAAGCAGTAACTATGTGCCAACGTTTTTATTCAGAGCTGTACTTAATAAAAACAAAATAAAATGCCCTGCACTGGTGGCATTGCAATTTATCTGTAACTAACATGCACTCCGTGACTCAGACTTTGCCAGTCCATTTTGTTCAGCTCTAAATGAGACCAAGATTGTGTTGCTTGCACTTCTAATCTCGCAAAACCCCACGGGCGATACCATACGTGCCATGAGGGAAGGATTGCTAATTTATGTAAAATATTACAGAAAATGATCTATATGACAGGTTTGATATAAAATGTTAAATGCAAGCCATTACTCACTGAAGATAATTTGAAACAGTACCATGTCAAGGGAGTCATTAGATTAGAGGATAAAAAGTAGGAATAGGTATTCAGATATTTAGACATATTTGCATAATCATCTGAAGGAGATAACAGATGCTCTCCTGGGCCCAACTAGCACACAATGAATAGAACAACAGTTTGAAAACTTTGCATTTTCTTCACATAGTGTCATAACACAGATCATGCTCCCCTCCCATCTTTGTGCTTTCAAGTGTGCTAGTAGAATCTGTTGTTAGGGAGAAAAGACAGCGGCAAAGGAAGCAGGGGAAGATAGTTTGGGGGAGCAATGGGGTGGCAGAGAATGGATTTTATTCAGGAGTGGGGAACCTTTGGCCTCTGAGCCAATCTTGGGCCACCAGGGAATCCAATTTGGTCTGTGAGCCCATGTTCCGCAAACCACACCCATTTGTCAGCAGCCAATCAGGATGGTGGAGATCACAGATAGAATCATAGAATTGTAAAGTTGGAAGGAACCCCAAGGGTCATCCAGTCCAACCCTCTGCAATGCAGAAATCTCAACTAAAGCATCCCTGACAGATGGCCATCCAACCTCTGCTTGAAAACCTCCGAGGAAGGAGAGTCCAGCAGCTTCCAAGGGAGTCCATTCCAATGCCAAACAGCTCTTACTATCAGGTTTGCATTGGCTGCTCCCAACACATTATTTAACTGCCATTCACCAGCGTAAAAGTGGGTGTTAAATCCCATTAACTTTGGCTGTGTGCACCTGTTCCAGAGAAAAGCACAAATAGCCAAAGAAAGCCTGTAAAATACAGGCTTCTTCCTTTATCCTGCCCAAGGTGGAGGAGAGAGAGAGGCACTTTGCAAGCCCAGGGCTCAGCACCCCCCAAAGTGCCAAGCAAAGGGCTAGAAGCACCCGTTTGTGCTGTGCTTCCCAAGCACACAACAACCAGATGGCTGCCAGGCTCATGGGAACCCTGCTCAAATGATCTTGTCATGTGGGCAGGAGAAAGCACCTGACAAATTTGGCCCACAAGGCTGATCCTGATTAGAATCTGGCCCACTGAGCCACAAAGGTCCATCCCCCCCCCCTGTTTATTCCATGCTATACAGCAGGGGAAGGGATGCGGGTGGCAATGTGGTCTAAACCACTGATCCTAGGGCTTGCCAATCAGAAGGTCGGCGGTTTGAATCCCCGCGGCGGGGTGAGCTCCCGTTGTTTGAAAGCATGTCAAAGTGCAAGTAGATAAATAGGTATCTCGCCGGCGGGCAGGTAAACGGCGTTTCCGTGCGCTGCTCTGGTTCTCCAGAAGCTGCTTAGTAATGCTGACCACATGACCCAGAAGCTGTACACCGGCTGCCTCAGCCTATAGAGCGAGATGAGTGCCACAACCCCAGAATCGTCCACAACTGGACCTAATGGTCAGGGGTACCTTTACCTTTATAAAGCAGGGGAGGGCATTCTGTGGTGTGGGTCCACCTGCAAATCCTGGGCCTGGTCAATGAAGGCCCCAGAGTTACCTGATTTGGCTTTCTTTCATTTCTCATTCTTGCATCAACACTGGAAAATCACAAGAGAGAATCCCATCCAAGCATTCAGAGTGCGGCTTACGTAAACGTGACGGTGGGGGAGAGTGTGTTTCGGCATGCTAACTCCACCGCCACAACCCATCCCTAGGGACAGGCAAAGATGTCAATTTTGGTTTCTCTCAGTTTCTCCTCCCCCCCCCCCAAAAAAAAATGCAAATTCTGTTCTTCACATTTCCCATCAGTTTGTGATTTATGTTTGCATTTTAGTGCAAACCTCTCCTACTATGCATAATTTTGCATGCTATTTTGCTTTATATGCTTTTTTTTTGGAGGCGCAAATCACTTTCCCCTAATGTAATGTATTATTAGCATGTTATTTTCATGGATACATGCATTTACATGCAAACATTACCCTGGTATATGCCATTTTGTACACATCACTTGCCTGTAGCACACAAGTCACCTGTTCACATAATTATATACAATTTTTTGGACGCACATTTGGACGAGGAGGAGATACTATCTTACCAGTGATTAAAGTTTATACCCTATGCTTGTGGCTAGTGACTGTGGGTTGTATCCAAAGTACTGCTGAGCAACATGTCCCAAATCGCATAATGATTGCTCCTTGCACAATGGAACTCTCTCAACTCTCCTCCCTTAGGTACCTCCCTAAATGTGTCCTGGGGTCCCTCAACCCTCCAGAGGGTGCAAGGAACATGGAAGGGTGGGGCAGAGAGGAGAAAGCCCCCTTGTGCAAGAGGATATGTTCATTGGTTACCGCCCAAAATTTCTTGTTTATGCCCTTTGATGTCGTAAAGCACCCCTCCAACCTTAAGGTTAGTAAATAAAAATAAAATAAAGTTTCACCTGCCCATTGGTAAACTTGGGAGAAATTTGGTCAAGGATTAAAGAACTTTCAGAGCATCATCAGCATACTCGAAAGGTATTCTCAGAGAAGGTTTTCCGGAATAACCAAAAGAAACTAATGGAGCGTTAAAAAATAATAATTAGGTTGAATGTGGCTTCCACACCTTGAAGGCTGACATCTCTGCACTTCTCGTATTGTGCATTCTATGGCAACTATGTGCTTACCCAAGACCTTTGGAATGGCTCTGTCTGGAGCAGGGAGGCTGGCATTCAAGACAGCTCTTTATCTGTCTGAATAGCTGTGTGTGCGCGCCTCTGATTATCCCAGATAGTAGACTAACACTGTCTCAGACAGATAAGCAGCTCAATATTATCCAGCACTCCATTAAGGAATTTAACTGAATCTGCAATATATTGCAGTCCCCTACCTTGGAAAGTAAATTGGTATTTGAAGTCAGGAGGACAGCTGCTGCTGCTGCTGCCATACATGGAGAAATACAATATTAGCTTTTAAACAAGGGAGAGCATTTTTTTTTTAAAGTAAAGAAAGAAAGAAAAAGAAATGGTTGTTTAATAAGAAATGTTTGCTGTCGAGTGCAGATTTGTAAAAGCCTTATATAGGCATATTCATACAGCCCAAGCTGAACTGCGTCTGCAAAAAATTACAAGAGCGTCCACGACATTGCCTGTTTTGTGTGCCCTAGTCTCATGCAGGCAACACCAGATGGTAAGGACAAGGGGCCAGTGGGTGAGAACAAAGTTCTCCAGGAGAAATCTAAGAGGCAATCTGCACACATTTGGATATCACCATTAAATCATTACCGTCAACAGACCAGAAAGAAGGCAAAAAATAAAACTGTGCAATGCACCACACTCTAAAGTACAGAGCGAAACACAAAAGAGTTACCGGTATTTATTTATTCTGTTTATCCCACCTTGGTTCTCTTCCTCCCCATTTTATCTTCACAACAACCATGTGAGGTACATTATGCTTAGACACTGTGACTGGCCCAAGGTCACACAGTGAGTTGCATGACTCGAGTGGGGATTTGAACCCAGGTCTTCCAGGCCAACACTATAACCACTATACCATACTGATGCTCCATGTGCAACCTAAATGGCATCAGCTCAAGTATACACATCTACAAGAGAACAAATGGCCTAAGTAACCTTAAAAAGCGACCCTTCCAGCTTCAGATGGCTACTTCCCTTTCTAAGATTGCACCTAACTCCTAGGGGCCAAGGTCCCTTTGCAGCCGCCCCTCAATAAAACATTTGAGGGGGCCGGGGCCCCACAAAGTTTACGGATGGAAATTGCCATTTGGGTGTTGTGTGTGTGTCATGTCTTGTGATCAGTTCTGTGGGACAGGGCTTACCTGCCCCCCCCAAGTTCTGTGGGGCAGGGCTTACCTGCCCCCCCCCATATTTTATTCAATTTATCACCTCTGCTTCCGAACATTTCAATATCAGCCACTCTCATGCATTCCAACTGTCTCACAGTGCAATCCTATGTGAGTCTAATCTCTTGTGGCAGTTTTTGCTACCTGGTGCCCTTCACTTCCATCAGTCCCAGACAACATAGCTGTGTTGGTTGGTGTCAGGGAGAATCCAGAAGAGCAAGTGGCAGAAGAGGTGGAGCAGGGGCTCAGGGATGCTGTGGAACCCTTCAACCACCCAGAGACAGAGGAACCTGTCTTTCTCAACCTGTGGGTCCCCAGATGTTGTTGAACTACAACTCCCATCACCCCTAGCTAGCAAGGCCAGAGCTCAGGGATGATGGGAGCTGTAGTCTGGCAACGTCTGGTTGAGAACCGCTGGCCCAGAGGCTCGGGAACAGAGCTCAGACTCTGGAAGGGAGGGGGGCTTTCACATCAGCACAGACAAGGAGGGAATTCCCACGCCTACTTTGTTGGCACGGGAATCAAAGGAAGCCACTCCCTGAATCTGACTCAACGGGTTCGGATGCATAATCCTGAACTGTAGCTGTTTCTTGTACATATGTAATAAAGACTGTCAATACCCATCTGACTGTGCCGGAGTGTTAATGCGAAGGGGAAACCCCAAGTTAGTGAAGGTTGCTCTATGCCGTTTCAACAAATTTACTGCCAAGGTTGAGTGTGTATAGCTTTGCAGCCTTATTTACTGGGAACTGGTGATTTCTTTTTTTCTGGTACCTGTTCCTGATAAGTCATGGTCCCTATTTCTGCTTTTGGGAAATCCTATTTTGTGATGTTATAATCACGATGCCCTCCAGAGGTTGTTGAACTACAGCTCCCTTCATCCCATTAGAAATGCTCACTGGGGCTGATGGGAGTTAGGAGTCCGGCAAAACCTGGAGGCAGCACATCAGCCATCGTTCTTCCAAAAGATACATTTCAGAGGGGAGGGTGGAGAGATCCTCTTCCTCTTATTCCTGTTACTACTTTCATTTGTGCATCCTTTTCCCACACTGATATTGGACCCAAGTCAGCTCACAATGTAAGAACAGGGATGCACAGCAATGCATTGCTACACTAAATAACCTATTGCCAATTTATTTCAAAACATAAAATAGCAATCCAAGCAAACAACAGTTCACCTCAACCTTAGCGCAAATGTATGTAAACATAAATGCACCATGGCACACTATAGCACAGCACATAAGGGATGGGCAAACATCTCCATTTCACTTTCTCTCTCATTTTTCCAATCCTAAATTCAATTTCCCACGTTTCTACATAAGTTTGTGATTTCACTTTAAAGTCCTCATGAAAATTTGTCATCATTTCCTTATGATTTTCTCCTACTCTGCACATTATTATTTTTTTACTTTCCCCTAGTATCCACATTTTTTCAAATCATTTCACCCTATTTCCCCAAAATTATTCATTCATAGGCACCCTTTACAATAGTCAATGCATATCTGCGCACGCTACCTTGGCATTGCAAAATGTTGATGAATTAAGATTTTGAAGGGTAGCTGTGTTTGGGTAAGTTCACTTTTCAATGTGAACTGAATCATATTTCTCCCCTTACACAGCCTACTATTTCACACACTGCAGCTGCTGGGATGTTGGCGGAGGGGTAGGTACCTCTGGTGGGGGACACATAAGTTGAATGCCATCTTGTACTCCTCCTTCTGGCAACTTTTGCAATCAAGCTGGTGCCAAATGTATTGCTCGGTTTTCCTTTGTATCACACCAGCAAGGCTGATCATTTGGGAAGCCCAGGACCTCTACACCCACTGCCCAGTCTTGTGCCCTGGAACACTGGCAGAGGAAGGTAGGTTTGGGGGGACACCACCCTGGGTGTCATCCCTGGGGAGGGGGTGACAATCGGCATGCCGCCCACCCGCGACTTGGACTCCCACGCCTACCGCAAGACGTTGGGGGAAGGGGGCGAGCGGCTGCTCCGCTTTGCTGCTTTGCTCACGGTAGGCGTGGGAGTCTGATTCGCGGGCAGGTGGCAGGCCAAATGTTGCCCCCCCTTTGTGCCAGCGGCACAGCAGCTCCCCCCTTCCCCTGACAGCTCACAGTAGGTGTGGGAGTCACGGGAGGGCACCCTCCAAGCCCCGCCCCACCTCGGGAGTGCGCCCGCCCTGGGCAGCGCGGGCATAAGCTCTGCCACTGCCCTGGAGAAGTCACTTCAGTGCTGCTAATGCAGCAAAAACAACACAGGAGGCAGCAGTTACATGATACACATCTCTGCAGCCATTGCAGGTGCTATGATTCTCCAGCAGTTAAACTTCACCCCGAGAGGCATACTCCATTGACTCTCAAGACAGGCGGATACCAACTAAGCTGCTGAAGTGGATTTTGAAATGTTGGTATCATTCCAATGCTTCATCTAAGACACACATGGATCTCAATTGAAATGGTCTGGACTCTTGTTCAACATGTTATGGGAGTAGTGTGGCATCTGTGACCCTCCAGATGTTACTGGACTCCAAATCCCATCATCCCTGACCATTGGCATTCTGTATTCAAATTGAAGGCCTGCGGAAAACAGTTGAGAAAGCCAGACAGATACTTTTATGCAATTTATGTTGTACACTTCAAATAAAGGGGGTGGGTATACGAAAGTATTTTCATATGCAGGGAAAAGTGCCTCAGTGTAGAATATAGTTTTCAACCTGATTAGGAAGGATACAAATTTGAACTCAGATGAGCCAACCAAGTCTCTATAAACAAGTAAGATTTTGCTAACAGAAGCAGGTGTTTTTGCACACAAAAACATATGGTATCTTCAACTGCAATTGGGATTTGCACTGCTGCGTTTCTGTTTTTTACCATTAACTCTGTGTTTGCATTTGGATGTAGTGAGGCTGTAATAAGCATTTTCAGCCACTGTTCTGTTGTTTTATTATTATTATTACCTCTGTGAAAATAACCTATCCAGATAGGAAGGAAAGGAGTCTGTCCCCAATGACATGCCTCAAATGTCTGTGAAGTTTTCTGCCTTGGATATAATAGAAAGCACATGGAAGCTGGATAATTTTAAAAGCAGGAACATATTTTGCTGAGAAGCCATCTTGCATCCAAGATTGATGGGGCCTGGCACACTTCACATGTGTGTGACATCATACGTGATGTCACATTGTTGGGAGTCAACCAAGCGTTGAGCTGGCACAGTTTGGCTTCAGTGGCCAGTGGCTCCTCCCCTCTCAAGCTCAGGGGGAGCCTACGGTGCGCTCTGCTCCGCACTCAACCTCCTCTTCCCCCTCAACATTACGGGATCCTGGCCCCCTGCCAGCAGTTACTGAGGGGGCTGAAGACACCTCAGCCCTATAGAGTTGGTGTGTCTGTATTACAGCATTTTATATGTTATAGGTGTCCATGTAAGGAGGAGAATCAAGATGGTGGGTGATACTTGCACGTCTCTCTATAAGGGCACAGGGGAACATGTGGCAAGTATAGTGTTGTATATGTGTAGGGCACTCTTCACATGATCAGCTCTGCTCTTGCCCAGGGCAACCCAAAGCGACTGACAACCAACCAATCATTCTTACTGGATTAAGATGTTCATTGTCTCTTTTTAAACACAGGAGGAAGGAAGGAAGGAAGGAAGGAAGGAAGGAAGGAAGGAAGGAAGGACCCTTTGATACTCCCAGTACTCTTGTTCACTGGCTGCACCTGACATTAGTCAGAGTAGAAATTAGCAGACATGACTCACTTAGGTCCAGTGATTTCGGTTAGTCTGCTCTGAGTACAACTTAGTACAATAACAACCCCGTGATTGCAGACATGCTACTACGCTGAAGAAACAGGGGGGTTATACAAAGATCAGCTACAAAGACCAAAAGAAAAATGAAAGCATCAAAACCTAAAGGAAAAATTCAGAGAGAAATCAATAGCCTATTGCTCGAACCATTTAAAATTTATTGGATGCACCTAGGAAAAGTAGAAGGGGAGCCGAGTGAAAAAGTCATCATCCTGCAGCCTGGAGGGCAGGAATGCATCCGTGGCTTAACACACATTTCCAGGCTACCACCTCACAGCTTTGTCTCCTGAACGGTTTCCTTCTTTGAGCCGAAATAAAAGGAGGTGAATCACTCATTATGGATAACTGTCAGACAGCTCAGGATTGGAATCTATGGTTTCCTTAGTAAAGGGTCCGATTGTGTGTTCGCGTGTGATGAATTTTCTGCATGAGATATCAAGGTTGGCATAACCGAAGAGAGGGATTCTTCCCATAATAAGATGCCACAGAGTTGAGTAATTTCCCTACAACAAAAGGCAATACTTCGAAGTCCTGAACAGGCAAAGGACCCCATTCCAAAAACTGCTGGCTTGGCAGTCAACTTCTGAATGAAAACAGTGTCTTTGTCTGATCACCTGGATTCACTTTCAGTAGTCTGACATAGCAGACAAGCTCCAATTCCCCCCAAAAAAGCCTCAAAGCAGATGTGAGGAAGGTTTGGCCCACCAGTTATTACTGAACTATAATATCCATCAGTCCCAGCCAGCATGACCAATGGGCAGGGCAGGGGCAGAGCAAGGAGGTGTGATGGGGGTGGTCTGCACCAGGTGTCACCCTGAAGGGGGGGTGACATTCGGCACGCCCTCTGCCTGCGATTCCCAAGCCTGCAGAGAGCGACGGCCCAGGCGGCCCATAGGGACCGCCAGCAAAGCAGCAAAGCTCCCCCACTTCCACCCCTGGTTTGCTGTAGGCTTGGGAGTCATGGGCAGGCACCATTGCCCTGGTGTCCGCACTCCCAGCTGGAGGAGGAAGGCAGGCAGGCAGAGGAGAAGACGGGTGTCTTCCCTGAAGGGGGGTGACTTTTGACTCCCAAGCCTACAGCAAGCGGTGGCTCCAGCAGCCCATAATAATAATAATAATAATAATAATAATAATAATAATAAATAAATAAATAATACATTTTATTTATACCCTGCCCTCCCCAGCCAAGACCGGGCTCAGGGTGGCTAACAACCGGTAATAAAAACAAGTTGATTGAAATACAATTTAAAAACAAGATTAAAATACAACATTAAAGCATTAAAATACAGCCTCATCACAGGAGGAGAAATGAAAAAAGAAAGAAAGAGGGGGGAGGGGATCAAAATGATTCCAAGCCAAAGGCCAGGCAGAACAACTCTGTCTTACAGGCCCTGCAGAAAGAAATTAGATCCCACAGGGCCCTGGTTTCATGAGGCAGAGCGTTCCACCAGGCTGGAGCCAGTGTTGAAAAGGCCCTGGCTCTGGCTTGCCGCCGGCCAAGCTGCAAATCTCCCCCCCTTCCCCCAGCTCACTGTAGGCCTGGGAGTCGCGGGTAGGGGGGTGACAAAAAAAATTTCTGCGTCGGGTACCACCTGACCTTGCTATGCCTCTGGGTCAGGGGTGATGGGAGTTGTAGTCCAGAAACATCTGGAGAATCCCAGGTTACCAGTCCCTGGGGTAAAGACTCCAAGGCTGCTCTTAGCATCTGGGGAGGTTATAAAGCAGGAAAGAGTTCCTTTAAACATCCTGGTTCTGGAACTGAATCCAGGTGTTGAGACAAATAACTTTTTTTTCAATTTCAAGGGACACTGATTCCCTTTTTCTATCATGCCACCTGTGTGCTATAAATGGCTAATAAAGTTATGATGGCTGCTAAAATGATTGTGGGCTACTATATTTCAGTCAAATTATCACCTGTAAGGTCAAGTTTTTAGGTATCTATATTTATTCATATTAAACAAAAGTCCTTCATACCCATGAAGATGAAAATCATATACAGCAACAAATGTTCTTGCAACCTCTGAAGAACTCGTGAAGGTCATTTACGAGTCTCTGGAGTCGTTGCTTTTTTCTTCAATAAAAAAAAACAGAATTACTTCTTGATAAAACTTTGGGATTATCTCTCATTGAAGTACTCAAAAGGAATCCCAAAGGCATTGAAAACGTCTTCAAAAATATGATAATAATCCTTTGTAAGTATTGTTTGTTAAACACACCTGGCACACAAAAGTGTTGGCTCACCTTTAAAAGCTCTTCCTACTCATCTTGTTTGCTAAAAAGCAAAAGGAAATCAGCAGCAAAAAAGGCACCTCTTCCTTCACTTCTGGGGTTACCACTTGCATCAAGCTAGGAACATCATAAGCTGCCCAATATTGAGTCACAGCCCTGGTCCACCCTGATTAATTTTGCCTATACTTTATCTCTCCATGTTCTACCTAAAGATGCTGGAAGCTCAACCTGTGACCCTCTGCATCCAAAGCAGATGTTCTACCACTGAGCTACAGCCCTTCCCCAAAGTTTAGGTTGTACATCTTGAGACAAGAGTTAACATAGTGTTGTTGGTATTAAATAGCAGGTGCAACAAGATAGCTCATACCAATAATTTAGTTGGCCTCTAAGGTGCTACTGGAAGGAATTTTTTATATTGTTTTGACTACGGCAGACCAACACAGCTACTTGCCTGTAACTAGTTTTCTTCTGCAACTCCTTTGGCCAGTGAGGCTGCAAACCCTCACACCATACTCCAGAGAGCATCTCTAATCTCCCAACCCAATGTTTCTGGCAAGGAAATGTCTCTAAATCATTAAAATCACCACACCTCCTATGAACTGGTTCATGCCATCTCTTTTCTGGTTGTTGATGCCTGACTAAAAGTGACTTGGTCTTTCCTCTCATACAGAGCAGTGTTAGAAGCTGGGGTACAAAAGCTAGGAGCCAAATGGCTTCTGGGACCTGGGTTGTGGGCGCCAAAATAAGACTGTCTAGTCACCAGTGTGTGTGTTTGTGTGTGTGTGTTTCAGCATCACTTTATTTAGTATTCTGATAAGCATGAGTTAATATGCAATTCACATAAGTGATGCAATGTTAATACATGTTTAATTTGGTGTTTACAATAAAAAATTTGTTGCCATACTTCAGTTTTCAAAGCACTTTATTCTTTATTGTTAAACTCAATGACATATTGTCTATTCTTTGTCTATTCGTATTGTCTATTCGTATTGTCTATTCTATATACTTTGGGGCTTCAAAACACCTTGAGTGTCAGCCAGATGCAAAAAGTGGTACCCAGACTTTTTTGGGGCGCTCGCAAATAGAGAATCTTTAGGCGCAAAATGCACCTGGCATCCTGCTAATTTCAAACCCTGATTCAGAGCAGCTATGAAACTACAGTTAGCTCAGTATGTTGCATCACAGTTGCTCAAAGAAGTGGAAATCTGTCAGCATATTCTTGGCTTGCTCAGAGATCTGCACTGCCTGCCAATTTGTTACTGGGCTAAATCCAGTGTGTTATAAAGGACTATATAAAGCCCTCAGCAGCTTGGGACCAATTTACTTGAAGGATTGCTTTACCCTATATGTACCCACTCAACTGCTTTGATCTGTAGAACATGATGCTCATTCCACACTTGTAAGGAACTGACCTTTTAGCATGGCAGCTCCTATAATCTGGAACTCCGTGCCCAGTGACATGAGGCAGGCACCTTTGCTGTCCTGTTTTTGGTGCCTGCCTGATTTGGCAAGCCTACCAAGGCATTAAAAAAATGCTGGTTTTACTTATGTTCTGAGAACCGCTTATGTCACCATGTTTTTGAGCATTGCTCTGACTGGTATTTCGCAAGAGATGCTGTAGGTAGTGCTTGATAAATTGCTTAGAAGTTTTCTGTTGAGAATATGCATTTTGTTAAGTAAAAGAATTGTGTCAGAGCTCTTAGCCTTGCCTAGACATGTGTCAAGGGTTCTCCTCATCCAAAAGAAAGCACACACAGACAGATGACTCCTTATTGTCAATGAAAAAGGAGTCGTTTCCGCAACTCTGGATACCGACGCACATCAATCTAGCATCTAGTCAGCTACAGTGGTACCTTGGGTTAAGAACTTAATTCGTTCTGGAGGTCCGTTCTTAACCTGAAACTGCTCTTAACCTGAGGTACCACTTTAGCTATTGGGGCCTCCTGCTGCCGCCATGCTCCCACTGCGCAATTTCTGTTCTCATCCTGAAGCAAAGTTCTTAACCCGAGGTACTATTTCTGGGTTACCGGAGTCTGTAACCTGAAGCATCTGTAACCTGAGGTACCACTATATTCCCAGGTCCGTGCTCCACTGAAGGGACCAGTTTATGTATCTTCCCCCAATGAGCTGCATGCATGCAGCCTGAGACTACACCACATGGAAACTTCCTCTGCTCATCCCTTTTCAACTTGCTCCTGGATCTGGGAGACAGTGGTGCAGGAGAGGGTGGGAAAACACCTGGCCTTTTGCTTGCCTGACTTTTCTCTTCCTCCTCTTCTTCTGACCCATCCTGTGTTCCACCCTCCAGTTCTGAAGCTACTCCTGCCTCCAGCTTTTGCCTCTTGGCAGGCACAATTCTCCACAAATCACTGGCCCTCTCTCTCCGCAGTTCCCCCTTCCCCCAGTGCACACTCATTGGTGACCTGCCAGCCACTGGCACCCACGTGCTACTCTCATGTAGGGCATATACAGTATATGATTATGGTAGAGTGGGGCAAGGCTAGATCTTCTTTCTTCAATAACCACAAGTTGGGCGTGATTCTTGGAAGAGAAATTTGAACATGCAATCTCCTACTTGTGTGCAGGGTCTCTGCACAATCCAGACACCCACACAACCTGATCATGCAGAACCCCTCCATGTGAATAGATATTTGTCAGTTTGGTTTTCTCTGCAGGCAGATGCTCCCAACACATGGTTGTTGCAGAAAGGCCACCCAGGGGTGAGGCTAGAAGCACAATCTGCTCCCCCATCATTACAGGTTTGCCCTGCACATGAGTAGTGCATGACTAGGGCTTACACTGTATACACATTCTTGCTGTGCACATGCGTTTGCAAAAGTGGTCGCTAGAATGAATAGGTAAGTGTTCCTATCCAACAGGGCTAGAGCCAGAACACAACAGTAATGGACACCTGTTGAAACTCACAACTCTGGAGGGAGCAAACTGCCAGCAGGATGAGTCCAGCAACATCCTTGTTCCTCCTCCTTATTCTCAGTGCCAGTTCATTTCCAAAATCCAGGTGAATGACCAATGGCCTCTGTTCACCTTGTCCTCTTTTTCTCTGAACAGCTGCATGCTTTTGACCAAAAGGGAAAGAACAACAGGAAATTGTGTCACTTGTGGAAAATTATGCCCTGCTACGGATATCCCGTTCCCCCAAACCTGGAACCCGCAGTGATACTCAAAGCGAATATCCTCATGAAAGGATACCATGCGCTAAATCTGGGGGAACGGCATTATTACTTCTGTACGCCCGCTTGCTACATGGCTGTGGGAGTAGCTGAATGAGTGGCACCTGCTTTCTGTGTACCAAATCATCTGCCAAACCACAGAGATAGCAACAGAGAGCAACGCTGTTTGTCTATTGAGCATATGTTGTTGATCATTAGCCCTTGGTAATATTTCCTGCATGCCTGTTTACTACTTCATTTCTGCTGGCCTACTAAGCAAGATGCCATCGAGGAACCAGCTTACATCAGCATGCATAATTTGGTCAGCCAAATTCAGATATGATTCACAAACAAGCTCCACCGTCAGAGGCAGCATGTCTCTGTATACCAGATGCAGGGACTCACAAGTGGGGAGAAGGCTCTTGACCTCAGGTCTTGCTTGTGGGCTTCCCAAAGGCATTGGCTGGGCACTGTGAGAAATTGGACCAGATGGGCCTTTGGCCTGATGATGACTATTTTCTAACTCTACTCCTCAGAGGCACCATGCCTCTTAATACCAGGGAATCACATGTGGGCAGAAGAAGAAGAAGAGTTTGGATTTGATATCCCGCTTTACCACTACCCGAAGGAGTCTCAAAGCGGCTAACATTCTCCTTTCCCTTCCTCCCCCACAACAAACACTCTGTGAGGTGAGTGGGGCTGAGAGACTTCAAAGAAGTGTGACTGGCCCAAGGTCACCCAGCAGCTGCATGTGGAGGAGCGGAGACGCGAACCCGGTTCCCCAGATTACGAGACTACCGCTCTTAACCACTACACCACACTGGCGGGTGTGTTCATGTCCAGCTTGCAGGCTTCCCACAGGTCAGCCAGTGTGAGAAAAGGGTGGTGAGCAGCATGCCACAGACCTGATCAAGCAGGCTCATCTTATGTCTGGAGGAGTGTCCCAGGAAATAGGGAATGTCAGAACATATGGTGCCACAACCATGAAGAAATTTAGTATCACAGAAACCAAAGCATATAAAGAATGCAAGACACACACACACACATACCAATTTCATGAACTGAGACTCTGTCATGTATTAAACACCGAAGATTGAGCACCTTGAATCAGATGCAGATGACAAACCCTAATAGATCCTTTGAGCTCTACAGCAAAGTAAAAAGGCAAAATGAGGGACACCAGGAGGGAAATTAAACAGGAAAATATAGGCCATCTGTATACAGCTCCAACTTTACTGGGTTAATTGGTATTTAAGGGTTTCCATAATGCTACTTATGTCCCAGTCTCAGCTTCACAAAGCTGCTCTAACATGCCATCTAATTAAAGATTACTCATAACAACACATTTAATAATCCTTCCAACCCCCTTGAACTTGACAAAAAAATGCAAGCGTGTCACCCAAGACGCAACCTATGAGCCAAGAAATTATTGTTTTGCCAGAACCTTTGCTCAGGCTTCATTTGTAGACCTAGTTGAATCATTTGGAAACTTTAAATCATGCCTCTTGTTAACATCAGGCAAATATAAAACATTTATAGCAATTACACTTCAGTACTGGCATATGGGACTAACACCAAAAAGCCAGAAGTGCTGAACAGGCCTACCAGAACCTCAAGACTCTATTCGCAGGCATTGTTCTGCATGCTTCCATCAAGTGTTGTGAGATGGCTGGCCATTTATTACACTTCACAGATGCAGATCACAGTCCTCTCTCAGAAGGGCTGAAGTCCTAAATTATAATCTGGTTTAAAGATAAAGAATTCAAAGATGACCAGGGGACTTGACATTCCCCATCAAAGTCAGTAACACGTGGGCAGTAGGCTGAGCAAGACCATAGGTCACCTAGCCACAGTCTTCCCCTCTGTGGTGAGATGTACCGTATTTCTATTTAAATTATAGGAGTGATTTCTAAATTTCCATGCATGCAAATAAATTAGCTCATGCAAATTTTCTCTTTTTTTTTTCTTTTTTCTTTACTTTTTAGCAATGCATAAGTGGCCTCCCTTGAAGAGAGCCTTCTTAGTGGTGGGACCTTGTCTATGCAACAGCCTCCTGAGAGAAGGTCACCTGGCACTTTCTCAATGGCTTTTGTTGTGGCAAGCAAAGACTTTTTATTTTATTCCTGGCTTTCTAAACAAATTTACATTTTAAACAAACCTTTAGTTCTCCGTGTTTTTATGTGTGTTTTTAATTAATCTGAACTGCTAATTGTTTTATTCTGCTCTCAGTAGAAGGAAAGCTTTGACTATTTTTTTTTGTTTTCTTTTTTAATTAGTGCACATGGTATTTTTAATATTGTAACTTGTTTCGCCTGTTGTTTTTTTCCTGTTTGCTCCGTAAACAAATACTATTTGTTGATTGGCCATATAAATTTAATAAATAACTAAGAACAATAAGAGTGATCACCTGCTGTAAAATGTTTGCTTTACAATAAGTGTTTGTTTAGAGAGTCTCATCACAAAGCCCTCCAGCCAGCCTGCTACAAATCCTTTACGTTTGATTTACACAATTCATTATTTTAAGTGTATAGCACATGCTATATGCTGCAGGCACGGACTATAGGAAACCATAAGTTAAAAGCAAGTATAAAAGTATCTCATTAAAATTCAATTAAAATCTAATTAAACTGCTCAAAATGTAATAAATGTTACAAGTCCCAGTCCTCCGGAGGATTAACCTCACTCCCCTCCCCACCCCTAGTCAGCCTGAAGATCTCCCAAGATGCCAAAAGAAAGGGAATTCTGGGCTTGAATATATGAAGCTGCCTGATCATTTTTCCACAAAGCTCAGTGTTCTCTGCTCTGGATGTTAGGGCCGGAATGCTGGAGAGCAGCTGCCAGTCAGTGTAGACCAGGGGTTGTCAACCTGCCCACTACCGCCCACTAGTGGGCGTTTCAGGAATCTAGGTGGGTGGGTGGTGGGGGTTCTATGACACAAGCTGAATCCTCCTTCCATCGAGTACTGGTGGGCATTAAAGAAAGTTTACCATCAAGAAAGATGCATTAGTGGGCGGTAGGTATAATAAGGGTTGACTACCCCTGGTTTAGACAATACTGCTCTAGGCCAGTGGTCTGACTCAGTTCAGTCATACCTCATGTTGCGTCTGCTTCAGGTTGCGCATTTTCATCTTGCGTCCCACGGCAACCTGGAAGTACCAGAACGTGTTACTTCCGGGTTTCTCTGCTCGCACACGCGCAGAAGCGCTAAAACGTGCTTTGCACATGTGCAAAAACGCTAAATTGCACCCCGCGTGTGCGCAGACGCGGCACTTCAGCTTACATCACTTCCATGTTTACAAACAGGACTCTGGAACAGATCCCATCCATAACACGAGTTTCCACTGTATAAGGCACCTTCCTAGGTTCCTGCATAGTTATCCTATTTAAGAGCCATAAAACTAATTATCAGCCACTGAACCCGCAGCCTCCTAAGCGATGGCCAGGCAAACCTATCTGGTCAGCCACATGACTGCTATCTACCAGGAGGCAGAGGAGGTGGGCTAAGGAGGTTGTGAGTTCAAGCACAGTGCGCACACACCAGCTGAACCAATCTGGTCTCTCACCAGTGCGTTTGCACTGCACTAACCCTACTTCTATCTCCCACTAAGCAGCAGTGACACAACTGATCAGAGGGCGGGTGATCACCACTACCCCACCAAAATATCCACTGCTGCCCACGCCCAGTGCAGGTACTCATGAAGTTGTTACAGTAAGTGTCACACTTGAGAGGGGGAGAAGCTCTATCGTACTGGCCTGAATATAAGCGGCACTTTCCCCCCCCAATTCCAACCGTGAAAAGTGAAAAGTGTGGCTTAGATTTGCAACCTTATGGTATGCAGCCAGGAGCGTGGGGCAAACAGCACCAGGAGCATGACGAAGTGGCGCCCACCCTGCGCTTAATCCCCCGTCGTCTCCTCCAAGGTCGCGAAGGGAGAGTGTGTGGAAGGGGAAAGGCCATCGGCAAGGCAGCGTGTGTAAGCCACCCCAGTATGCAGCCAGGAGCAGCGAGGAAGGGAGAGGCTTATATTCAGGTTTTTTTTCTCTCCCCCCCTTCCAATTTTAAAGCTGCGGCTTATATTTGGGTACGGCTTATATTCGGGCCAATACGGTATTTCCCGCTCTCTGTTTCAGTGCCCTGTTTTTGCATGTTATGGTGTAGGGTTTTTTTTAATATTGTGTTTGTGCTTATTCTTGATAAATGACTTGCCAATCATTTTCCTTGGGAGTTCAGTGACAAAACAGTACAAGGCAGGTTCTTTGATGTGCAAATTCATAGCAAAGAAGTAGTGGATTGGCAGACTGGTGGGAACAAAAGACAGGGCCTTTTCAGTGGTGGCCTTCATGCCTATGGAGCTCCCTCCTTAGGTCAATATGTATGGCCCTTATGCTGGTGAATAATTCTTTTTCATGGCCTTGAATAATTCTTTTTCATACCAATCTGCTGTTAATTGATATTTAATGTTGGTTGTTTTATGCTGCTGGGTTCTAAATGTACTATTTTTGCTTTCTTACACTTGCATTATTTTAGTCTGCTGAGATTCTTTATATTTTCCGATGTGACAGTTTTAGAAGTCTTCTTGTGTTTCAGACAATGTTTGAAACACAAGACAATAATAATTGTTTGAAACAATTATTTTATTGTTTACAGTGTTATGGTTTTTGTTGTTGCTGTAGTTGTTTCAAATGCTGGTAGAGGTCAAACGTTCATCTGACGCATCTCTACCCCATAATCTCCCCACAACTCCCAAATGGAAACAAGTGCGTCTTTACTATTTTATTTTATTTTTGCAGCAAAATGGCAAAGTCATTTTCATTGCAGCTACTTGGGTTATAAGCAATTTCAACTCGAACGACAAGAGTTATGAACCAGAAACTGAATATCATTTTCAATATAATTAAACAACATAATTAACTGAGGGGGACCAAATATATTCAGCCAAATGTACATTTTGGTTTGAAATGAAGTTTCAGTATTACAGATCTCCCAGCAGAAAGAATGGAATTCAAAGCATGCATAAGAGGCATACCATGTCTAAATCTTTTTTGGTTGCTGTTAAGCCTATTTCCCCAAAGGTAAAGGGATCAAAGTATATTATTCATTTTTATTTCTTCCCCTTACATGGCTTCCTGAACTTCCAACCACCAATTGCTGCCTGGTAGGGGAGAGGGAAAGGAATTGAATCAATCTGTGACTCCCATAGCCCAACCAGGGTGGGCAATATTATTTCCCCCAGAATATTTATATTCTGCCTTTTGGCTCCACACAGGCCCCCAAAGGCAGCTCAAAATATAAGTTAAGAAAAATATATAGTCAAACCCTAACCAATAAAACAGGAACAGGGAGTCAAACACAGCCGTAGTATATCCACTCAAAATAGAAATGCAGGACATACAAAAAAAAAAAAAAAAAAAAGAATTCACAATGCCCCAGACTGCCAGTGAAGGGGAAGCCAATTTGGCTTCATAAAAGAATGCTATAGTCTTGTTGATGTAACTGAAAAAGGCCCAGTCCTGTGCTAGCCAGATGCCCAGTGGCAGTGGCCCACAGAGCTATTAGCAACAGAAGGAGTCCGGAGAGAAAAGAGTCCTGGTGACACTTCACTGTGGAAGCTGAACAAAAACAATGCACAGTTTGAGAAGAAAGGAATAGGGAGGGTTTGTATTTTTTGCTTCAGGCCTTGTACATAGCAGGGTGACATTCAACCAAACATCCAGAGGAAAAACTCCCTCAGAACTACACATCCAATCAGATCATACGCCAGCTCCATAGAGATCATACCACTCTGCTTGGTTGCTAAGGAACATCTCCACGAGCTCCCTCTTGGCTTGTGGACTTCAACAATAATAGAATTAACCCTTAAGTTACACACAGAGTGATCCTTGCTGTTGCACTTTAAGCAGTACCTTAGACGACCACAATTGGTGGGTGGATTTGTGTAGAAAAAGATAGCCTTTCAAATATCCCAGTTCAAATCCATTTAGGGTCTTTGGGTCTTTTTGTACAGTAGGCTAGTGTTTATGTGCACACTCTCCAGCTTCCAACCAAACAAGAGGCATGATAAGTACAAAGAAACATTTCAGGCAAAACCAGTCAGGATGTGAAGGATGGATAGTGAAGTACATGGTCTGGGGAGAGTTTCAAAGGGCAGAAAGAGACACCTGGAGGGCCACATCCAACCCCTAAACCACTGGTGTTAATGGGAGAATGAAAGCTTAGGGTTCAATCTGCTGATTGCACTGACATGCTCTGTGGTTGAACCAAAGAGACTTCTTGTCTTTTTTTCAGCACTGTGCCCACAAATGCAGTGGAAGGAGCCCAACCCCAACAGCTGAAATACAGTCAGTTGTACCACATGAGAGCCAATGTGGTCACAGGACTAGGGTGCTGGAGTAAGGCCAAAAGAGTCTTAGGTTCAAATCTGTGTTTGCACATGAAGCTTGCTAAGTGTATCTCTCAGCCTAAAAATACTTCACAGAGTTGTCACAATGATTCAATGGGTGCAGGAATGACAATATTTGTTGTTTAATCATTTAGTCATGTCCGACTCTTTGTGACCCCATGGACCAGAGCACACCAGGCACTCCTGTCTTCCACTGCCTCCCACACTAGCTTCGAGAACACTGTCCAACCATCTCGTCCTCCTCCCCTTCTCCTTGTGCCCTCCAACTTTCCCAACATCAGGGTCTTTTCCAGGTAGTCTTCTCTTCTCATGAGGTGGCCAAAGTATTGGAGCCTCAGCTTCAGGATCTGTCCTTCCAGTGAGCACTCAGGGCTGATTTCCTTCAGAATGGATAGTTTGTTCTTCTTGCAGTCCATGGGACTCTCAAGAGTCTCCTCCAGCACCATAATTCAAAAGAATCAATTCTTCGGTGATTAGCCTTCTTTATGGTCCAGCTCTCACTTCCATACATCACTATTGGGAAAACCACAGCTTTAACTATACAGACCTTTGTTGCAAAGGTGATAAATGTAATAAATAAAACTATATCTGTAACTCCATAGGTCATGTCCCCTAGGGAGTAATCCTTAAGGATGTTTGAAGAGCCTACCTAATACAGCATTCTGTTCTCACGGTGGCCAATCAAAGGCCTATGGGAAACCCACAAACAGGAGCTGGGTACAACAGCACTCTCTGCATTTAGGATTTCCAGCAAAAGGCATGCATTCTCTGATAGCAGTGCCCCTTATGGCCTTATCCCCCTTACTTGGAGGTTTTGACTCCTGGGCTGCACCGTAAATGATGAAAAACTGTGCGAGCACCATTTTTAAATTTCCCCATGTCAGCATTACCAAGAGAGGGTTATTCTCTTACAGGCTTTGGTCATGCAGTGAGAAGGATTAAAATCTCATATGATACGTACGGCAACTTTTCCCAGTTTGCCCTGTGTTCATCACACGCAGCACTGTTTCCATTAGAAGAAGAAGAAGAAGAGTTTGGATTTGATATCCCGCCTTTCACTCCCCTTCAGGAGTCTCAAAGCGGCTAACATTCTCCTTTCCCTTCCTCCCCCACAACAAACACTCTGTGAGGTGAGTGGGGCTGAGAGACTTCAGAGAAGTGTGACTGGCCCAAGGTCACCCAGCAGCTGCAGGTGGAGGAGCGGAGACAAGAACCCGGTTTCCCAGATTACGTGACTACCGCTCTTAACCACTACACCACACTGGCTCTCGTCCAACCAACTGCATTACACTGCAGTTCATTTTCTGCCCAAAACTACATTATTCATCTCACCTCTTGCTGTGGCGATTTTACATAACTTGCCTAACTTATGTAGATTATGTCTCCCCACTCCCATCATTTCATTGCAAACACAATGCAAACATAATCAGGTCCGTATTGTTTGCACACTGAAAGCAAAAACAGCTAAAATCAACCAGATTTTCATTCTGCATATGAGACAAATAAGCAAACACTTCCTGTTTTTGCCAGAACTCTCTAACATCTCTAGTGATAAGTCAGGGGCTATAAGGATACGGTAATTGTAATGGCTCATCACTACACCACACCGAAACAAGCAGCTTTCCGCACCATTAAAAACAACTTGGTGGGTGTTTGAAAGTAGATCTGACCAATTGTTTCCACCCACACTTTTCAAGCTGGTGTACATCATCATCCTGTGAAATATGGGCTCAGCTAATCCAGGGATTCCGTGAGAGTCGAGGCTGTGCATCAATTTGAACCTGAATTTCCTATGCTCAAACCCTTTAGATTGTGTTTCTGTGTGCATTTAAGAAAAAGAATGAGAGCAACATGGTGCCATTACTCAAGTCCCTCTTTGGTTGTCTGGCTGACTTGTATGTCAATATTAATCATAACCAATGCTTTATGCATTTGTGATTGAAGTTGTTTCCCCCCCCTTCATTATTTGATATTGTAACATGCTCAATTTTTTAATTAAAAATGTAGGCAGTTCAAGCAATTATTTTTTTCCGATGCTCAAATATTGAATGCACATTAGCAAAGAAATAGCAAGGAGTAAAATCTTTGTTTCCTCATTTTTCAACCCCCTTCCACCGCACATGCAAAAGTGGCAGAAACACAAATGTGACGGATCCATTCATCCCTAGCAATAACGTGGCCACAGAAACATAATCTCAGTGCAAGCACTGTAAGTCTGGTAAAAAAGATGTGGTATATTCTTCCTGGGACTTTACCACTTCAAACATGTTGTTAGAAAACTCATTGACTGAAGGCTTGCACCCCACCTCATCTCTGGAGACATCTGAATACAGATTCCGCATGAGTTCACAACTTACAAAGATACTATAAGGCAGCTTCCTATGTTCCCAACTATCCTGAGTCAGACCATTGGCAGCGGCTGTCAGATGTTTTCAGGCAGAAGTTTCTCCCAGCCCTACCTGGAGTTTTCTGGGATTCAACCCAGGATCTCTTGCATACAACCTGGATGATCTACCACTGAGCTACAGATCTCACGCAGTTAATGTGCTATTGGGATGGAAAACCAAGTCCAACACATACTAGAGCCAGGATCGAATGAACTTTCAGAAATAGGCCAGTGCCAGATATACGTATAAGCTAAACAAACTATAGCTTAGGGCCCCACTCTCGGGGGGGGGGGGGAGAAAATGTAAAGGGGGAAAAACTGGAAGTAAATTTCCAAAATATAAGATAAAAAACAAATAAAATAAAACCTGTGTTGTGTAGGCTGCTATGATATAAGTAATGGGTACTGCCTGCTCGCCTGCTCCCTAAAATATATAGGGTGCCTACATTCTGAAAGGACAGGTTGCATGGCAACATGTGCAAATGGCTTTAGATATCTATTGGGTCATAAATTCTTGAGTTTCAGTGTCTTCAATGCCACAACACCTTTGGTAAATGCTGTTCTCCAACTGGAGTGCTTGCAGGCCAGTGTTTCCCAGTTGTCGGTGTTTATACTACATTTTTTTTTAGATTTGCCTTTAAACCTCTTTTGTTGACCACCGGCATTACACTTTCCATTCAGAATACAGTAGTTGCTTTGGAAGATGATAATCAGGCATCTGCTCAACATGACCTGTCCAACGAAGTTGATGTTGAAGAATCAACACTGGTGATCTTTGCTTCTTCTAGTACACTGGTATTAGTTTGCCTGTCTTCCCAAGTGATGTGTAAAAAATTTCGGAGACACATTATAACATATATTCAGCACAAAAATCAGTGACAATCTGTTGTTGACAAAGGACAGCTGGACATATAAAGGGCCCCATTACCTTTAGTAGCTTAGGGCCTCATCAAACCTAAATCCGGCCTTGGAAAATGCAGAGGTAGAGCAGGCATAGGCAAAATCCAGCCATCCAGATGTTTGGGACTACAATTCCCATCATCCCTAGCTAACAGGATCAGTGGTCAGGGATGATGGAACTTGTAGTCCCAAACATCAGGAGGGCAGGAGTTTGCCTATGCCTGAGGAAGAGGAATAAGTTTGAAGTGGGAATAAGGTTACATAAAAGCTTAGCCTATTGAAAGCATCTATTTCACTTGGGAAGGGAAATCTGGAAGGGAACATATGACTGGGGGATGGGGTGGTGGTGAAAGAGAGTGGTTTTTTTAAGGCAGGCTTCCTCAACCTCAGCCCTCCAGATGTTTTGAGGCTACAATTCCCATCATCCCTGACCACTGGTCCTGCTACCGAGGAATCATGGGAGTTGTAGGCCAAAAACATCTGGAGGGCCAAGGTTGAGGAAGCCTGGTCTAAGGGTTCATGGTGTAACAGGAACCCCCCCCCCAATCATTCAGTTTGTACAACCTTCACACACACTCACACACTACATACACTACGCTTCTGTTATAAATTCATAGAAAATCAACCATACATTGGATTTGCAATGTTCCACTTTTATTTTACTCCATGAAGGAAGGACTACAAAATGGGGAAGGTTTGATACAGGGCAGCCATAATCCCTTCAGCATACCAGCACATCCACAGGAGCCCTGCCCAGTTGCTATGCCAACTCTGATGGTCCTAGACAGAAGACCATCAAGATCACAAAGAACTTGCATATGGGAGTGGATTCAGCACGGACTGGAACAAAGGACAATAATCAGCTCTTTCCTCTCAGGGCAGGAAACTGCAAACTCCCCTCTGTCACCTGGAAAGTATTCATGGGGAGGGGGAAAGGGGGAACCAGCCAGGTGACAGGACACTCAGGTTACCACCACAACTCCTCCCTCAACCCCTCCTTTCTGTGATGTATGTAGGATGTTTCTGGGGGTGGTCTTGATCTATAGGATGGGAATTTCAAAAGTCTTTATAAGACCTTGCACACCATTTTTCTGAATCCTTCCTCTCTCCTGCAAGTGAGGGGAACACCCTGTTGCAACAGTTCAATAAAGGCCAAGCCTACAGGCTGCTGTTTTGCTCCAAGTTATCCTGGTTGGTGTCTTTGTTTTTGTACAAGGGAGCCCTCGGATTTTTCCGTTAACAATGGTGCAGAGGACACTTGAACCCAAAACTTCCTAGCTTGCAGCTTAGCTTCTTGGCAACTAGGTTGCATTGCCTTGACCCGAGCTGTATTTCACTCTTGCATTTTACATGGTTATCATTACTTTTCTTCTTTAGATAATCTTTGGGTCAAACAAGATGAAGGGTGAAAGGGTGTGTGTGTGCAGATCAGAATTTAAGCAAGGAGATTAAACATTTTCTCCTATGTGCTGCCATCTTGATGACCTTCCCCCCATCAAAAACACACACAAAAGACTGCTGGCAGTACCTTCTCTCCTAGGGTAATTATGAGCTTTGAGGGGATCTTCAATCAAGGCAACAGCACAGGGGACAGACCCAAGGCCCTCCCAAGACTGATTGCCCCAACCCGATGGCTGCCATTTATTTATATATGTGATCTCATTTACAGATTCCTTGCCATGAAATATCCCGCAGAGTTTCAGTCATCATACAAAATCATTGCACAAACATCAATAAAAACTTCAGCAAAAGAAAAATATTTTTAAATAGTTGAAGTAGTAGATCCATGCAATTCATTCGTGCATTCCATATATAATCTCGTTTGACCCTTCATCTGTGGAAAAAAACATTCTCTTTTCACATGCCTAAAAGGGGAAAGAAAATGGAATCGCCCTTTCAACATTTTCATACCCCCCCCCCAATAAACAAATTTAGCAGAAAGGTGATCCTTTGAAACTTATTGTGATGAAACCACAGCATAATACAAACCAGGGGGTGGGGAGAGTCACTCAGTGCTAGCAGAAATATTTGGGTACCATGACTACCTCCTGCACTGAAGTTATTTTGCCTCATCTCTTTCTCCTCCCTTCTTAGGAAAAAGAAAATGTTTTCTTTTTAAGGATGACATTCCAAACTCAGCAAACATCTGAACCGTAAACTTTATGTGAGATTACGTTCCCTCCTCCCATAATCCAGCGCCTGTTTAATTTTAACCATTCAATATTCATACAAAATCACTTAGACAATTATACAGAAGAGGCATCACATTAAGAAAGGCTATGACAGAACACTTAGTTAAATGTTCTATTAAAGATTCATGGTAAATTAAATATTTATAAGCATTCAACAGATCCTAGCATAGTTCAAATCCATCTGTTACTATCAACTACACTTTTCCCTTTATCTTAATGTATCCATATGCCACAGTGTAATAACCAAATCATTTGCTTGTAATCCTCAGAAGGGAAGGTCATACTGAAATCTGAGATGCAATGTTTGCCTAAAGGGGATAAAGAGATTGGGGAGTTTAGGATGACTCTTATAATAGGATAATGTTCCAACAATTTGTTGCATACAGACTCTTGAGGGAGGCTGTTAAAATTGTTCCTTTGCGTTCCACTGTTCCTTTGAGTTTGGCACACAATGATGTAGATGCAGGTATCGCATGCGACGCCTCGCAATCTGGTCTGTGCCGGAATTGTTAGATACTCATTAATACGGCAGTATGCCAAATTGGATTTATGACTGGCATTCTGTTGAGTCAGCATGAATCCTTTCCCAGCAATCATGTCAATTTTTGTGTGTGTGGTGTGTGTGTGTGTGTGTGTGTGTGTGTGTGTATGATTGGAACTAAGGGAACCTTTGGGCTTGCAAGCTCATCTTTTCCTATTCAAGATTGGCAATAGCTCTGAAATATTATGCTGGGCTGTTGTTATTGTGTGGCTTATACAGACTTGTAATCGTATTTAAGAAGAAACTGATGTTTTAAATGTTTTGAACAGTTTTAATTCTATTCCACTTGTTCATTATACGGTCAAGGACCTGTTAAAACAATTCTACTATTAATTCTATAGTTTATTGTATATGTGTTTATTGCATATATGTGTGTTTAATAGAGAGAGAATTTGTAAAAGTAAAAGGTAAAGGTAAAGGAATCCTGGACGGTTAAGTCCAGTCAAAGGAGACTATGGGCTTCCAGCGCTCATCTCTCTTTCAGGCCGAGGGAGCCGGCGTTTGTCCATAGACAGCTTTCCAGGTCATGTGGCCAGCATGACTAAACAGCTTCTGGCACAATGGGACACCGTGACGGAAGCCAGAGCACACGGAAATGCTGTTTGCCTTCCTGCCGCAGTGGTACTGGCATGCTTTAGAACTGCTAGGTTGGCAGGAGGTTTTATATCTTTTATACAGTTTGTATTCTGATTTGGGAGGCATATTTTGTCTGAAAAGTGGTTTTATATTATATCTATGTAGACCGCGCTTTTTTCTTTTTTAAAAAAAATGTTTAGGGGTACTTTCATTTTGACTCAAGAAAATCACCATTTTATAGTTCAAATCAGGAAAAATAAATACAGTAAATTTACAAAGTACAAAGATTCACAAAACGTTTAGGGGTATGTGTAGCCCTGCGTACCCCCAGAAAAAAGGATTGTATATATAGTTACAGAAACAGTGCTACCTTGGGTTAAGAACTTAATTTGTTCTGGAGGTCCGTTCTTAACCTGAAACTGTTCTTAACCTGAGGTACCACTTTAACTAATGGGGCCTCCTGCTGCCGCTATGCTGCCACCGCATGATTTCTGTTCCTCTCCTGAAGCAAAGTTCTTCACCCGAGGTAATATTTCTGGGTTAGTGGAGTCTGTAACCTGAAGCATATGTAACCTGAAGTGTATGTAACCCAAGGTACCACTGTATATAGTCTCTCTCTCTCTCTCTCTCTCTCTCTCTCTCTTATTTACTGTAGCACATATGCAAATTAATGGATAGATAAAGCATTTTAATGGGGCTTAAAGCGGTGTACATGGAGAGGATCTCATGGAGGCAGTCACCAGATCCAGACCTACCGTATTTTTTGCACCATAACACTCACTTTTTTCCTCCTAAAAAGTAAGGGGAAATGCGTGTTATGGAGGGAATGCCTACGGGTGGCATGCCTACGGATTTTCCTCCTCTAAAAACTACGTGCGTGTTATGGTCGGGTGCGTGTTATAGAGTGAAAAATACGGTACTTTGCTTCAGCAAGATTGTTATACCGTGCACCTTCAGACTATCCCTTGGGACCTTTTCATCTACTGAAAAGAATGGCATGATAAACCAGACCTAAGTGGTAACCAGTAGATTTTTTTCTAATGGTACAAATCCATCTGTAGAAGACAACTCCTTTGTCTAAACATATTCCCTCTGAAGGAAATGCCTCTTCTGAGATTGCTTTACACTGATGTATTTGTAAAATTCAATTGATTAACAGCACAATCCTATCATTCTCATTGAGTTCAATGGGGTTCACCCCCAGGTAAAACAGGAGACTGTCCTCTACTGAGTCAAACCACTGGTTCATCCAACACTGTGCTGTCTGTAGCAGGGGTAGTCAACATGATGGTGCCCTCTAGATGCTTTGGCCTCTTAACACTCATCAAACCACCATAGCCTATAGTCAGGGATGATGGAAGTTGTAGTCCAAATATCTGGACACTGCATTGGTTACGCTTAGTCTATGATCCTAGGCTGACTGGCAGGGGTTCTTCAGACTGTCAAACAGGAATGTCTCCCGGCCCTGGAGATAGCAGGGATTGAATCTTGATCATAGAAACAGAACTGTAGAGTTGGAAGGGACCTTGAGGGTCATCCAGTCCAACCTCCTGTAATTCAGAAATCTTTTGCCCAATGTGGGGCTCAGACCTATGACCCTAAGATTAAGAGTCTCATGCTCTACCAAATGAGCTGTTCCTTCTATATACCATGCTGTCTACCACTGAATGAGCTCTACCCCTTAAAGATTGCAGCCTACGTAAAACATACAATGAACAGTAAAATCCTATGCATTGCTGCTCAGAGGTAAGCTTCATTGAGTTCAATGCAAATTGCAAATTACAGGTAAGCATGCAGAGGATAACCCTATATGTCAGGCATAGGCAAACGTGGCCCTCCAGATGTTTTTGGCCTACAACTCCCATCATCCCTAACTAGCAGGACCAGTGGTCAGGGATGATGGGAATTCTAGTCTCAAACCATCTGGAGGGCCAAGTTTGCCTATGCCTGTTCTATGTACTAACCTGGAAGTCGTTCCCATTGAACTCAATGAGCATTACAGATTTGCATTAAATGAGTGACAGTTTATTTACCTCCATTCGTTATGGACTGATGATTGGGTGAATTTTGCATTATGAGCTTTCTAACTGCATTTTGCATCATGTCTTTATATACTCAATGAAGATTGATTTGTAAATGTTTATGTAAATGATGATATATGTGCGCTTTGTGCACTGAGAAATTCATCATATCACGCATTATAATTTACAAGTTTGGTTTTTGAGGGTTTACTCAAACTGTCTTTGTGGCTTCAGTACTCACAATAAATCTTGATTGCAGAGACGTGAACACAACACATATAAGTTCATCATCAATTCATTCTCCAATAAGCACAGTGGAAAGTCTTGCACAATTGCAGCAACAGAACAGAAAGTTCCTCTGTATAACCCACTACTTAGAATAAAAGGCTACTCGTTCACATCAAAAGTTGGAAATGGGGCCCAAGACATTTAGCTGTCTGAAATGAAGGACAAAATGGCACCCCACAATACCATGCATGGAAGCCAGTTGGACAGACGGCTGAATCTAATTTCAATATTGGCAACAGGATAGGGTTCTCCACCGCACATGAAGGCAGTTGGCTAGTTATGGAGTTGCAAGGCAGGACAGGTAGCACACACAGTTATGTCCTCCATCAGAAGGATGAAAATGGTAGAAAGAGGTAGTGAGACCAAACATACCCCTGGCCCCATTACTGTGGTTAAGCTGTTCTTGTTTTTTTAGACCTGCACTTGAGACCAAGAAGAAGAAGAAGAGTTTGGATTTGATATCCTGCTTTATCACTACCCGAAGGAGTCTCAAAGCGGCTAACATTCTCCTTTCCCTTCCTCCCCCACAACAAACACTCTGTGAGGTGAGTGGGGCTGAGAGACTTCAAAGAAGTGTGACTGGCCCAAGGTCACCCAGCAGCTGCATGTGGAGGAGCAGAGACGCGAACACGATTCACCAGATTACGAGTCCACTGCTCTTAACCACTACAGCACACTGGCTCTCATTCAGAGAGGATGCCAATGTAGACTTTAAACAGACTTCCTCTTCTCAGACATCCCTGTTGAACACAAGGACATTAGTGAGCGGAGTGATGAGGCTTACTTCAGGTTCCACCAAGTTCTACCCAGAGAAGAAACCTTGAGATCAATCAACCTAAATTAGCCATGCCCATTACATTCAATTAATCTACTCTGAGTGTAACAAGCATTGGAGTCGACCCAATGGGATATTTGCCAATGTGAATGAAGCACAGGGGGTCCATTTTATTTAGCTATTTGCATTTTTAAACAATTGGTCCTATTCTTATATTGCCCATGTACCACATACACCTCCACAAATAAGTTTGCTGGATAAGAATTATTGTGGAACACCAGAAGTGGATTTGCATGTCAAAGGACTTGTGAGCTACTTGCGGAGTCCCAGGATGAGCATGAACCCAGTTCCTTGCTTCTTGGGCTGCAAAAACACCATACATTTGAAGGATACACACCCCTCTAAAGAATCCTGGAACTGTAGTTCATCCCTCAGACAGCTACAATTCTTAGCATCCTCAACAACCTACTGTTCACAGGATTCTTTTTCGAGGGGGCTTGCTTTAAATGTATGGCATTATCTGAAGCATTAGCATACATCTAAACAGAGCCCATATTTTTCACCTAGTTGTGAAAAACAGGGGAAGCCAACACTATAACCCTGAAATCTTCCACCCCTGTCATAGAATAATAGTTTAGAATAAGGCATTTGTTTGTCTGATAACAAGAATCATAGAATTGTAGAGTTGGATGGGACCCTGAGGGTCACCTAGTTTTTTGGTGCCAGCAATATGAAGTATTAGTCTCTCCACCCACAGCAGCTAGCTTGATAAGAAAGAATATCTGAGCACATTCATCCTTGTAGGAACCTGCTACAGAGAGAATGCCTGATTACTAGTGTTCTCTATTGTGACAGAAGCTGAGAAAATAATTTCCATTAATCTGCTGTTATTAGATATGATTGCTTCGCAGTCTGCCACGCACCGGAGAAGAATGTTATAATGGATCTGAAGTTGCAGCAACATCCATTAATAAATCTGTTTTCAGACCCTGATGTTTTAAGGTTACTAAAAAAAGCCTTAATGGCTACAGATGGCAGAGAGCCTGATTCCCAAGTGTAACGTATCTTGAAATACTTAAGCCAACATTCTCTGTGTTAACTTTTCAAAATCACCATACTATGAACGGAGAAATCAGACTATCTCCTTCCAGTCCATCTCACCTGCATACATGTCAAACCCATCCTGTTCTGTTCTGCATTTATCTACTTTTTAAATTTTAGGTCTTAAAAAGTCCCCCATTAAACAACTTTAAAATCTGTTTCCTCTCAAAATACACATCTTAAATTGCATTCCCATGTGATTTTGGGGGAGCCAATAACTAAGAACAAGCCTACATCCAAGCTCATAGTTAGTGAGGAGAGAGCCCTGGTTCAGACAACCCACTAAGCCAAACAATTCATGAAAACCTAGACACTGAGTTAAAAGGTTTCATGAAGCTTTATTGGAAACACCCATCCTGTTTCCCAGGAGCATTAAAATGAATAGAGAGAGTACAATCAGTCAAGCATGGATAAAAGAATACAGATAAATGTATTGTACAATTCCAGTGGACCCAATGTTCTACTAGTAGAAAAGACCTTTCAGCCTGGCCAAGGCAAGTCAAGAAACCAAAGCCTTCTACTCCTCTTTATACAGTTCTTAAAGTACAGGGGTTCCATGAGAAGTAATGGGCCACATTCCAGGACTCCATTGGTTCTCGGACCTTCTCCCTTTCATCACATGAGACTTGGGCCTACATCCTTCAAGTCTCCCACATGAACCCCCAATATGTACGTTCCAGTATGTACGTTCCAGCAAATCCCTGGCTCTTTACTTCCCGTCTCTGTGTTTGCATGTGCCGTGCAGTACACATCATGCACAGGCTACCTTCACGCACCCCTGTTCCCTAACATTTCCCTTTGTGCTGCTTGTTCCCTATTTTCTGTGTTTTCACAAGTCTAACCACAAGCCTCTCATGGCAAAGTTGGATTACGTGTTGAGAAAGCGTTCTCCCTGCCCGCCCACCTGTGTGCCTATGTGCTTGTGGTTTCATGCTCTTGAAAGAAATGCATTGATATACATTTTTCCTACAGGTTCCTGATTGCACCAAGGTTTCTAACCACATTCATCCGAAAGCACTTAGAAGCCTCTTCAGAGCATCCCGATCAAAGTGAAAAGGACAGGGAAGCGAACACTATGCATCGCCCACATGCCCAAATATAGCTCCACCGAGGACATAACAATGAATCGCAACTCAACAAAGCCTAGAATAGTGTAGATGGTTTTTAAAAACCCAAGAAAATGGGACTTCTGAAAAACACCATTAATATACGTGGAGGGGTGAGCCTTAGCTCTATAGATAACATGGACTCTGACAGTAAACAAAGAAATTTCCCTGTGTCCCTTTCAGTACTTTAATATTTTGAGGCATTTGTCATAGCTGCATTGGGCATAAATGATAGAATGGGATGTCATTTTCATTTAAAGCTATGTACGTCTTACTCAAGAACAAAGAAGAAAAGGGAGAGAGTGGGGCGGGTGGAGGGAACGAACACAAGGTCATCTCCATGGAGTTCCTCCATCCATTCTCATTACCCAACACAACAACAATACAATATCTTCGTACGAGAGCCTTTTGATTAGAAATACTAAATTAAGATTTACTGTTTCTTGCCAGTGGGAACGGTATACTCAACTAAAGAGAAAGCCATTTAAACCCTTGCTTGAATCCTTTTGGAAGAGCCTATTTCTTCAAAAAGGCTGGAGATTTACAATAATTGCCTCCAAACCCTTTGGCTAAAGCAAACAGCATTAACAGGAAGGTGCAGAAGCATTTAAGTTTAAAGACTGAAATTAAATGCACAAATCTTGTTTAACTTCATATTGGGCTGGCAAATCCGTTTTCACAAACAGTTGAATGTGCCATTTGAAGCCCAATTCTTTGAGAGGAAGATGGGTGGGGGAAAGGAAGAGAGGTGAATTAGAGGCATAAATTTCTAGTACTGTTGATGTATTACTTTTATTAGACAGTTTTACATTCAACATATTTTAGACAAAGAAGTGTAATGCATATTTCATATTCCCTTTGTTTTTGAGAGGGCTCAAGAGGACATTTAAATAAAACTTTATAGGGCAGACCCAGAAACACACTGTGTTGCTAAATCTCTAATCTAGGTCTAAACTGGATTTATGGTGTTCCATATCAGAGGACAGAGGAGAAGGTGTAAAAGGGACAAGGCAAAGAAGGCTTTTTCTTACAGGAAGAAATCTAGCAATGGTAACATTTCCTTACATGGAAAACTACCTTTTCTGGGGTGAAGGATCTGTGCAGAATAAGCTCATACATTTTTGAAAAACCTGTGTCTAAAGAACCTCACATCAAGCAATAAATACGGATGAATGCAGCAAATTGCAAACAGCAGCTTTGGATCTATCGCTGCATTCAGAAGCATTGTAAGAATATTGCTGAAACACCAGGGAATGTGCTAAGACAGGGATGGGGGAACATTGGGTCCCTCAGGTGTTGCTGAACTACCCAGCATGCATGGTCAAGGGGCCAGGGATATTGGGAGTTATAGATCAGCAACATCTGGGGGGAGACAAAAGTTCCTGCTCCTGTGATAGCAGCAGAACTTGGAAAGCGCATTTTCAAAAGGAACCAGTGCTGGGTCAAAGAGCTCAACATGTCCCAAAAGGAACTAATTCCTGTCCATGTTTGTCCCTTTACAAGAAAGTACAGTGGTACCTTGGGTTACAAACACTTCGGGTTACAGACTCCGCTAACCCAGAAGTAGTACCTCCGGTTAAGAACTTTACCTCAGGATGAGAACAGAAGTTCATAACCAGAGGTACCACTGTAGTTTTGGTCACATTCAGTTCACAGTTCAAGATCATCTGTATGATCCTCTGGATTTTGTTTTCCAGCATTCATAATGTCACAAGCTGTTGTGCTGAAGTATAAAATATACTTAAGATTAAGAAGGCATAAACCCAAGCAAGGCACGTGCACACGAACACACGAGAATTGTTTGATTCCACACAGACCCCACAAAAATGATATTTAAGCTTAAAGGCCCAAAGAGTCTAATGAGTTAAGACAAAGCACGTGCAAGAGAATTAACTTGAAGGTGAACTATCCCCAAATGAGTTTGATTTGCTTTCAGTTCACTCAGCAATTATGACATTTACTTTCAGGCACAGAGCAAAGGGGTTGTTTTTGTTTTAACTAAGTTGGTGAACTTTGCTAAACCAAACGTATTTCCAAGTAAGGATATGCACTGTTTCAGTGCTTAAAAACCCAACCATTGGCCCAGTATACCTGAAGGAGTGTCTCCACCCGCTCAGCTCACTGTCCTCCTCTGAGGATCTTCTGTTGGTTCTCTCACTGCAAAAAGTGAAGTTACTAGGCAGAGAGTCTTCTAGGTAGTGGTGCCCTCCCTGTGGAATGCCCTCCCACCGGATGTCAAGGAGATAAAAGAACTGCACAACTTTTAAAAGACATCTGAAGGCAGCCCTGTATCGGGAGGTTTTTAACGTTTGATGTTTTATGATTTTAGATATGCTGTAAGCCACCCAGAGTGACTGGGGATCCCAACCAGATGTGTGGGGTATAAATAATGTGTGTGTGTGTTCATTCCAAACACTGGTTAGGAGCAAATCAATTCACATTCTTATGATGTGTTTAGATTAGTGCTGTGTACAAATAAACTCCTGAAATTTTCTATCTAACCTGTGAGCAGAGAAAACTGGGGTGAGGGTTTTTACACAACTTCTCCATGAATGCAAGCAGCACAACTTATTTCTTTCCCCCTAATTTTTTTATGAAGGTTTGACAATGTAGAATCCAATGTGCCTTTCCTCTGCCCCCAGGATTCCCTCCCCATTTTGAAAATAGGTTTGAAAAAAACATTACGTTGCAGTCAAAATGACTGGTTGGGGGGGTGTTTGTGTGTGATGCCCACCATCAGTTATCAGTTTACAAATGTGCCCATAGGTTTTAAACGGCTGATGACCCCCCCCCCCTCTGCATGTATGTGTGTTTTAGAAAATACATTGAATTTTCCATAAGGCTCACCATCGCCATCTAGTGTCACATCGTACATTGCACTTAAAACGTTTTATTTGCAGTTGTATAGCTGAGTCCCTAGTGTCATTCCATAGCATTGTGGCCATATAATGGCAGCCATTACAAAAAAAACAACAAAAAAAACAAAGCAGAGTCAAGAATATTCTATTTAAAGTGACCCTTTTCTAAGAGGGTAAGCGAAAAAAGAATACAGTGGTACCTTGGTTTAAGAACAGCTTAGTTTATGAACAACTTGGAATAAGAACACTGCAAACAGAACACAATAGGTGTTTTGGTTTGTGAACTTTGCCTTGGAATCAGAAAATGTTCCACTTCCTGTTGAGTGTGTTCCATTTGTAATATGAGTCCCCTGCTGCTATGGGAAAGCACGCCTTGGTTTAAGAACACTTTGGTTTAAGAACAGACTTCCAGAACAGATTGGGTTCATAAACCAAGGTACCACTGTATATCAGGGAAAAAAATTATTGGGGAAGTTTGGGTTACAGTGGTACCTCGGGTTAAGAACTTACAGTGGTACCCCGCAAGACGAATGCCTCGCAAGACGGAAAACCCGCAAGATGAAAGGGTTTTCTGTTTTGGAGGCGCTTCGCAAGACGAATTTCCCTATGGGCTTGCATCGCAAGACAAAAGCCCATAGAGAAATGCTGGCGGTCGGGACCAAAGACTTTCGCCCACAGCCGGCCTTCAGAAGAGGACCTCTTCTGAAGGCCGGCGGGGGGCAAAAGTCTTTGTCCCCCCCACCTGCCTTCCCCCCCGCCTGCCTTCCCCCCCCCGCCTGCCCCGGGCGATCTTAAAATGCTGGCGGGCGGGAGCGAAGCGTTAGCTGCCGACCCCCAGCATTTTAAAATCTCCCCCTGTCCCGGGGAGATGTTAAAATGCTGGGGGTCGGGAGCGAAGCGCTGCCGACCCCCAGCATTTTAAAATCTCCCCGTGTCCCGGGGAGGTTTTAAAATGCTGGGGGTCGGGAGCGAAGCGCTGCCGAACCCCAGCATTTTAAAATCTCCCCGTGTCCCGGGGAGGTTTTAAAATGCTGGGGGTCGGGAGTGAACGCTTCGCTCCCGACCCCCAGCATTTTAAAACGCTGTTCCGAAGCGGGGAGGGGGGGCAAGAACACCTGCCCCAGCCGCCCCACTTCGGAACGCTGTTCCGAAGCGGGGAGGGGGGGCGGGAACACCTGCCCCAGCTGCCCCACTTCGGAACGCTGTTCCGAAGCGGGGAGGGGGGGCGGGAACACCTGCCCCAGCCGCCCCACTTCGGAATGCTGTTCCGAAGCGGGGAGGGGGGCGGGAACATCTGCCCCAGCCGCCCCACTTCGGAACGCTGTTCCGAAGCGGGGAGGGGGGCGGGAACAACTGCCCCAGCCGCCCCACTTCGGAACGCTGTTCCGAAGCGGAGAGGGGGGGCGGGAACACCTGCCCCAGCCGCCCCACTTCGGAACGCTGTTCCGAAGCGGGGAGGGGGGTGGGAACACCTTCTGAAGGCGGGCGGGGGCGAAAGTCTTTGTCCCCCCTGCCTGCCTTCCCAGGGGCTTTTAAATCGCCCCGGACAGCGGAGAAGTCCTCCGCTGTCCCAGGGTTTTTTAAAATGCTGGGGGTGGGAAGAAAAGCCCTTGTCCCCCCCCCCGCCCCCAGCCTTCAGAAGAGGTCCGGGGACAGACTGTCCCCGGACCTGGTCTGAAGGCGGTTTCCCTAGGAACGCATTAATTGATTTTCAATGCATTCCTATGGGAAACCGTGCATCGCAAGACGAAAAAACCGCAAGACGAAGAGACTTGCGGAACGAATTAATTTCGTCTTGCGAGGCACCACTGTAATTTGTTCTGGAGGTCCGTTCTTAACCTGAAACTGTTCTTAACCTGAGATACTACTTTAACTAGCCTCTCGCTGTCGCCGCGATTTCTGTTCTCATCCTGTTCTCATCCTGAAGCAAAGTTCTTAACCCGAGGTACTAGCGGAGTCTGTAACCTGAAGTGTCTGTAACCTGAAGCGTCTGTAACCTGAGGTACCACTGTACTAGCAATACATAATATCAGAATGGCATCTCTACTGGGTAAAAAGTTTCTGAAGTTAGCTCCACCACATATTAACACCCTGTGAAGGAATGGGTGCAAGTATGTTTCTAGTTGCTCTGCCCCTAGTCTCAGGCTCCTGCAGAGGCAGAAGATTTGGGTCAGAAGGTGCATTTCTGTTAACGCAAACACTTCTGTACACAAAGAAAGTTATTGTCAAGTTTGTTTCAGCTCTTGTGGCATAAAAGATGAGATCAAGACCAAAAATGCCTATCAGGCAGAATGAACCTGTTTGCAAGTGACACAGAAACAGCAGGAAGGTTGAGGTGCAATTCTGTCTTCCTGTACAGCCAACCAAGTATCTGAATATACAAACACATTAAAAACTGTGTTTCAGCTTTCACACATGCACACCTAATGAAATAGAGGCTCAAAAGCATTTCAACAGCGCAATCTGAAGTGTGTTTTCTTGGAAGTAAAGCCTACTGTGTTCAATGGAACTTACTCCCTAGTAAGTGCATTTAAGGGTTATGATTCCAGCACAATCCTTCACATGCTTACACAGAAATGTGTCTTTTGTGGCCATAATGCTCAAGTAAATGGATCTAGGATGCAGGTGAAAGTGGTCTCCAGCTGTGTTTCCTAGAAAGTGAATCCTGCTGAAATTCAGTGGGACAATTTCTGAGTAAGTATATCTATGATCACTGTGGATGGAGGAGTCTTACCAATTTCTGTCCATCTCTTTCTCGTTTGGCCAGTCTTAAATTCAGTTCTTCAGATTTCCTCAGCAGTTTGCAAAGGGTGAGGCTTAAAGAAAGACAGCCACTTAAGAACTTGGCAGCACCAGTGGATTTCTCAATGTAGTTTTGACCATTGGCCTTTTCTGCTGGGGCTTCTGGGAGTCGTTGTTCAGCAACTTCTGACAGAGTCCCTCACCTGCTATAGGCAAATGGGCAAAGGTGAGGCAGGGTAGGGCTGGATGTCCTGATGAGCAGTCAAGAAAAGAGGACCATATTCTGACAGGTACCAAGGTGGACTGCAGCCGTCTCCCGTATTGGCAGCAGCAGCAAGCCCTGGAGGTTACATGGGGTAAAGCAAAAGGTGTTTCTCTCCACCATTGTTCCCCAACTCCCTGCTCAGGATGATTCTGCTAAGAGATTTCTGCTTTGTTGTTGTTTAGTTGTTTAGTCGTGTCCAGCTCTTCGTGACCCCATGGACCAGAGCACGCCAGGCACTCCTGTCTTCCACTGCCTCCCGCAGTTTGGTCAAACCCATGTTAGTAGCTTCGAAAACACTGTCCAACCATCTCGTCCTCTGTCTTCCCCTTCTCCTTGTGCCCTCAATCTTTTCCAACATCAGGGTCTTTTCCAGGGAGCCTTCTCTTCTCATGAGGTGGCCAAAGTAAGATTTCTGCTTAGCCAACCTGAAACTCCTGCAGCTCCTTTCTCTAATCAGCTGACCCAGTGATGCCATGAATAAAGGACAAGTCTACCTCAAGACTACAGTGGACGCTCGGGTTGCAAACGTGATCCGTGCGGGATGCACGTTCACAACCTGCAGCGTTCGCAACCCGCAGCGGCACATCTGCACATGCGCGGGTTGCGATTTGGCGCTTCTGCGCTTGCGCAAAAGTGCAATTTAGCGCTTCTGCACATGCGCAACCACCGAAACCCAGAAACCTGTTCCGGTACTTCCGGGTTTTGGCGGGTGCGTAACCCAAAAAAACGCAACCTGAAGCATCGGTAACCCAAGGCTGTACTGGGTAGAGGCCAACAGTACCTGATATATTGCAACCTTTTAAAATTTGTTCCATTCAAAGGTCAATATAATCTAATAATTTGGCGTGGGGTTATCTGATTGTCATGCACAGGGTGGGTAGCCTTGGACGGTCATTTGAAAAATGCCTGTCTTTCAGATGAAAGGCCCCCACGATAGGAGGAAGCTATGTGATACCCTGAGGAGAATGGTCCCTGCGTCCCATGGCAGCAGCTGCCCCACCCTACAAGCCAATTTTAGCTTTGATTCCTCACCAGGCCAGTGTTTATGTAGCTCTTCATCATCCTTAAGGAAACAAAAAGACAAGCTGCAGCTCAGGCGGCAATGGAGAAGAAGACAGAGAGCTAAGATTGGGCTCTGTGCACATATTAGGTTGCCAGCTATCTACTTCAGAGAATTGACTTGGGAACAGTGGACTTTGGTTGTCAGTTACAAATATTACAAAACACCAACAAGCCCCCAGTGAATCTGTTCCAGAGGCAACTAAACCCAGTTAGGCACTGCACTCCTGGAATTTCTCACCCCTCAGAGATTAGGATAAATTCTCACTAAAAACACTCATGAATCTTCATGAGGCTTTTTAAAAAAATAAAAATAAAAATGCAAATTGATGCAGAAATGTAGAGATTTGAATTTAAAACTGGACATAGGAAAAAACTGTATATCAGCCAACAAAGTTCCACTCATGTTGACTTCAACACCTAATATCTTTGCTGAGGAGTAAATGGTAGCGTTTTTGTAGAGACAGCAGCCTCCCAGCCGCCACTGAGCAAAACCGCAAGGACTGCAGTTATTAATTTTGCAGCAACATCTTGCTATTAATATCTGACAATTACCTGGGGCATTTAGTATTGTTTTTAAAAAGGCTTAGAAGCATGGTTTTTGAGCATGTGCAATTTCAAATGCATTCAGCTTCGGTTAATGATGATATCTTATTTCTACATGCAAGACGCCGGCATAAAACAAAAACGAAAAGACACACACGAAACCTACGGCATAATTTCAAAGGTAAAACGTTCAAATGGTTTGAAGCTAATGCCAGAGAATCTAAGTATTCAATAGCGGTTCATAGATGCTAAAGATTCCGCCTTGTAAGCCATTTATGAGAAGTGTAGTAGTTAGAGACAAAATTGCAAATGGGGAAGTGTAGATTGCTTTGATTCAGAAAATTGTTGCCATTAAGTGGTTTACAAATAGCCCAGTGTTTCTGCATCATTATCCCCAATGTGTCAAAGTCAGTGGTTTCACAATATTTAAAGCACTCCCAAATTCCTCATAAATATCATTTATATTCTGGTGCAGCTATTCAGCATATCAAGGAATATAATTTACATTCCTCTATAGTTATACAGTGCGACTGCCCGAACTGATATATGCTAACTCGACATCAATAATGACAACATAAAGGGCAAAAGATTGTTTAAAAGGTTTAACGTATAATATAGCTCAATGTGAGCGGTGAGCCACAGCTTGGGGTTTATTGTTGTTGCGGCATGCCTGCAAATGTGGAACAAATTTCAGGTTGTGTTGCTATTAGAGAAGGATATAAAGACATTTTGTGCACCTTTAGCACAACGAGATGTGAGGTGCTGGGAGGGTGGTGAAATATCAAATCCTGGGTCAAGTGGTCTTCCAAGGGTAGATTGGGCCAAAGGGTGAGGGATCTCAAGCCTGGAATTTGACTGGTCAGTTTTAAGCACCTTCACCCTTGTGCCACCAATGCGCCAGCCAAAAGCAAACAAGATAGACTAGGCCAGTCTTTAGAAAGCTGGGGACCTTCAGATGTTTCAAACAACGACTCCCATCAGCTCCACAGCTGGGTTGGGTCAATGATCTGCAAGGCATGAGGTTGATGAAGCTGGACTGGGCTCTGTGGATTAAGGGTGCTCTTTAAGCTGCAGTTCCAACCTGAACACACAATGCCATTGAGCTGAATGTGCAATGCTACTGGGTGTCCTAGGCCAGGGGTCTGCAACCCGTGACTCCGGAGCCACATGTGGCTCTTTTACACCTTTGTCGCGGCTCCGGGGCGGATACTAGCGAGGGGAGGAGGTGCATTGTGTGCCCCAACACTCCCCACTGTGGCGGGCGCTGTACTGGCTGTGACATCGCATGGGGGCGGTGCGTGTGTTAGTCACGCACCGTCCCGACGTCACCTTCCCGCCCGCCCACCCGCCCACTACATTGTAAGGGGCATGTACGCTGGTCACTGCATTGAAAGGGGGCATGTACGCTGGTCACTGTTTTGAAGGGAAGTGAAGAACACACACACAAAAAAAAGGTAACTTGTTAATTTAACGTTTATTTCTATGAGGAGTAATTCTGAGGGGTCAAACAAAGAAATAATAAAAAAGTGACAAAAAAGTTATTTTTATAATGACAAGTTTTACGGCTCCCAGTTTTTTCCCCCTTCGGAAACGGGTCCAAGTGGCTCTTTTTGTCTTAAAGGTTGCAGACCCCTGGCCTAGGCCATCCATGCAAGTCATATCCTACATCTGAGCCCCTTATCATATCAAGTAACTGTGTAGATTCCTTTCCCCTTGGCTTCATTGCACCTGAGATACAAACCTGCCCTGAGTCATTTGAATTTAGGGCTGAGCTGAAATTTCTCAGAAAATAAATTTATTTATTGGATCAGGTTTAGACTTTTCCAGGTTACCTGTTTGTTTAGCATTATCCAGATCCATTTTTGCAGAAGTTATATGATGATCACTGTTTATTGAGCATCGATTTGTTTGCATGGAAGTTACAGACACGGTGTCAATCAATTGTTATTGTACATATGCCCGGGGTTTACCCCTGTCATTTCCTTACTGAATAAGTATTATTGGGGGGGGGGAGTGGTTTTGTTGCATAAATCCACGTTAACTGTGCAACCCTAAATTTGTTGATAAATGATTGCATTCAACCCCCAAAATGACAATCTAGAAGCAGCCAATATTTAATTGGGTGCCCCCAGAATTTTTGGGAGAAATTCAGTCCTCCCCTAAAGAATATTTTATGAAATGCCCTCCCCAGTTTCATCATCCATGAATTGAGCAGTACAACCATATACAGTCATACCTCGGGATGAATACGCTTCGGGTTAGGCAAATTCGGGTTGCGCTCTGCAGCAACCCGGAAGTAACCGAGCGCATTACTTCCAGGTTTCGCTGCATGCGCAGACCGTCAAAATGACGTCGTGCGCATGCACAGAAGTGCAGAAACATGACCCGCGCACAAGCAGACACACAGACACGGGTTAAGTTCGCTTCGGGATGTGAACGGGGATCCGGAACGGATCCTGTTCGCATCCCAAGGTACCACTGTATCTGGTCTTAATATTGTTCTATATTCTTAATGTTGAATGAAGCAATGGGCTTGGCCCCTACTCCTTCCAGCCCTCCCCTTTTAGCCAACAAGATGAGCTAACTATAGTGTTATTGAACATAAAATGAGCCCAAACTTATGTCTCTTGACCATACTGTAACACAGTGGGGGGGTTTTGGAAGAAAAATAAGAGCCACTATGCACTATGCCTCCCCTACTCACCCCCTCCCTTTGCCACTTTCTCCATCACTCCCGGAGTCGCTTTGGCACGGCCCTTACAATTGCCGGTGCACCTTCCAGGAAGATGCCTGACAATCGTAAAGCTCTGGCATGCCCTTTTCACTACCATTCCAGAAGGTGATTTAGGGATTGTAAGGGCAAAGCAAAGCAACTCCAGGAGGCTGTGCCTGCAGCCACAGGAAGCAACAGTGATGGTAAAGGTGGTGGTGGGGGGAGGAAGCGGCGATGGCAGGGGTGGTGGCGGGGGGGGGGGTGGTACGCCATACCAACAGAAATACAGTGGTACCTCAGGTTACAGACGCTTCAGGTTACAGACTCCGCTAACCCAGAAATAGTACCTTGGGTTAAGAACGTTGCTTCAGGATAAGAACAGAAACCATGCGGAGTGGCGGCAGCGGGAGGCCCCATTAGCTAAAGTGGTGCTTCAGGTTAAGAACAGTTTCAGGTTAAGAACAGACCTCCATAATGAGTTAAGTTCTTAACCCGAGGTAACTGCAGTATAACAGCACCCAGGCACTACTTCAAGAATTTGCTTGTTGTGTCTGGTTTTGATGAAAAAGTAAAACATAGCTGGTTAGCATACAGAACAGGGAGACTTCCGGGGAGGCGCCTCTGGCAATGACGGAATTCCTCTGACCGGGAGGAATCTGCTCCGTGGGAATCTGGGTCTGGCCGCCACGGCGAAGGCGGAGACCCGTTAAAATCACAGGCGGGAGAAGCCTGTGAACGTGGGATTCGGCGGGCACCTTTTGCGCCTCCCCCACTCGCGGGGAACCCCGGTTTTTGGGGCTCCGGAGCGACGTGGGTTGAGCGGCGCGTTGCATCGAATCGTCTGCTTCTTCCACGGAGCGAAGCCGCATAGCTGTTGCCGGAGAGCACTGACCTTTTCCTGTGGACAATTTGACTTTAAAGTAATTACCCATGAGTAGAGCTGAAGCAGAAGAATTGGATTTCTAAATGTTTAATTTGGTACCGTAACGGGGAGGTTCAAAACAGGAAGTCCGCCTTCCCCTTTTGTAAATAGACTGAGGCAATGAAGTTGCAAGCTGGAGTCCTGGAAGGTCTTTTGTAAAAGATCAAATTTCCAACGGTAAAGAACATTAAACCCCCTCTTGGAGGCAGGAGAAGAGAGGGGGAAGTTGCAGATTGAGTATGCCTGTGGGAGAGAGCGAAGAGACTTATAACACCGCCGCTCTGACCCTGGAAACGGGCTGCTAGTAGGACTGACGTCTTTTGGAATGTTCATTGACAGCATTTAGAATGTTCATTGACAGCTAGCTAAATAAGAGAAATACATTTTCTACTGTCTCCGGCTGCTTTAAACTGAAAATTGAAATTAATTTGAAACTAATTTTGGATTGTTTAAAAGTCATTTTAAGAGTCATTAAAAATACTATTGACTATTACAAATAGAAACTGTTTCCCCCTAGTGGAAGCCTTTGAAACCGCTTGCTTTACAAGAGCTGGACTAGGGGAATTTCCAGATACAAGTTAAAAACCGTGAGACCTTGGGACTGACCTTGAATCTTTTAAGTGTTATGGTAAATGGAAGAGGAAAAACAGACCAGTCAACTGCTGACAAAACATTAAGGTCTGGGAGGACTTGGTAACAATCCAGGAGAAGTCTATCATTAGGCCCTCCTGTTCTTTCTGTTGCTGTCTTTATACTAGTATATTTGAAACCAAGAGGAATGTCGACAGAAGAAGCTTTAGTGGCTGCATTATATAAGATAAATGACTCATTGGATCAGCTTCACAGGAAAATGGACATGATAAATGCGAAAGTGGATGTTTCAATTACTAAAATTAACTTAAATACAGAAAGTATAAATAATACCAATACAGAAACCATCCAGAAATTGATACAAGAACCTATTTTGATATGGCAAACTGTGGAGGAAGTCAGGGGAGAAGCTGTTGCTGCTGAAGGTAAAGTAACACAACTGGAGAGAAAGAGAAAGAGAGCCCCAGCCCTACAGAGGCAATTTGATGAACATGTTGACGCTTGCTATGACTGAACTTAAAGAAAAACAGATGAATTTGAGGATTAGAGTTCACCTTTGGTGGACATGCCCAAGGATTAAGACACTCTGGGAGATGATTCATAATGAAATGAAAAAAAGGTATTTAAATATACCCTTTTGAAGAAACCAGAGGCCTTTCTCCTGGGCATGGTCGGCCAATTGGTGTTAAAGAAGGATAGAATTTGTTTCATGTATGCAACAATAGCAGCAAGAATACTCATTGTGAAGTACTGGAAGACACAAGATTTATCCATTCGAGAAGAATGGCAGATGAAGTTGATGGACTATATGGAATTGGCGGAAACGACTGGCAGAAATCCAAGACCAGGGAGAAGAGCTGGTGGAAGAAGACTGGAAAAAGTTTAAGACTATTTATAGAAATACTGTAAAAATAATGAATGTTAGAAAAATGTTGGAATGAAGTTATATGGCTTTAGTAGAAATGCTATAAGGAATCAAGTATAAATAGATTAATAGTGTATTAAAGGGAAAATAAGGCTAGAATATGTTAAGATAATTATAGGATAGAAAACAGAGGAAGATGGAAAGGAATTGCTGAAATAATTAATAGAAGTGGAAAACAAAAAGGGAGGTGTGAGGAGGTCGTGGAAATAAGGGAATGAAAAATAAGACATTGAAATTGTTCTGTGTTTGAAATGGTTTGTGTTTTGCTTTGTTAGTTTTATGTTTTTCTTTTTTTCTTTTTTCTTTCTTTCTTTTTTTTGTCTTTCTGTTTTGTTGTGTTTAAATGGTTGAAAATTAATAAATATTATTTAAAAAAAACACAAAACAGAACAGGGGTCAGCAAACTTTTTCAGCAGGGGGCCGGTCCACTGTCCCTCAGATGTTGTGGGGGGCCCGAACTATATTTTGAAAAATAATAATGAACAAATTCCTATGCCCCACAAATAACCCAGAAATGCATTTTAAATAAAATCACACATTCTACTCATGTAAAAACACCAGTCAGGCCCCACAAATAATCCAGAGATACATTTTATATAAAAGGACACATTCTACTCATATATAAACAAGCTGAATGTCCATAGGCCGGATTTAAAAGGCAGTTGAGCCGGATCCGGCCCCCAGGCCTTAGTTTGCCTACCCATGATATAGAATCAAGGCCATCTTCAACTCTGAGAAGGCCCTGGGTGTTTTTAATACTTTGGGGGGAGCTGCCCAGGGTGGCTGGGGCACCCAAGTCAATTGCGTGGCATATAAATAATAATAAAATATTAATTAACATCATAATCACTCCCTCTTGTTTTGTTTTGTGTCTATCCCACCTCCCAAAGGAGTCCATTCTAACAAACAACAAAGCAGTAAGACAGCACAATTAAAAACATTTAAAAGTGAAAAGTACGTGGAGCATTGTAAAACAATAAGAACATCTGAAAACCCATAAAGACAGTCACACACCCTTACAGCTAATAATTTCAAACTTGCCAGGAACAGCATCTTACAGCCATCAAATGTTTTTGAAGTGAGTGGGGGAGAGCAAACTTGATAATCACAGGGTTGGGGTTCCTTCCTTAGGAAGAAAGGAGTTTTAGGTGGGAGAAAAATGACTTAAGTGGTGCTGCCGGCGGCGGCAGTAAGAAAACAGATTTATATGATTATGAATTCCAAGAAAAACGCATACCATTATCTTATACTACTTGCACTCAGAAGCCTTATTCTGTAGTTTACACACACACACAAAATTAGAATCGCATGAGGGGCAGAGCAGGACCAAGTCTGTTGGCCACATACACACATACCATTGCAGTGGTCCTTCTCGACCAGTCCACTGTACTTTTAGGCAGAGTGACACAGCTGAGGAGTGAGGTGTTAAGAAGTTAAAGCTGTGTGTGTCACAAAGCATGCCCTGTGCCTTTCAAGCCAGCTTATTGTTCTCAGGTGAAGCAGAGAACACTCTGCTATCATCACCAGTCTTGAATTAAGATTCAACTGCCAATCTAGTTGGCTTTTATGCATGGGAGAGAAGGAGGGATCCATCCTGTACTTTGCCCTGCCTGCTGCCATCCACCTATTAGAGGGGCAACTTCCACAGAAAGGAGACTGTCACACCATTTCAAAGTCCCTACATGGTTCCATGCGTTAGCAAAATCACTTAAATCAGTGATGGCCAAACTCGGCCCTCCAGCTGTTCTGGGACTACAACTCCCATCATCCCTAGCTAACAGGACCAGTGGCCGGGATGATGGGAACTGTACTCTCAAAACAGCTGGAGGGCCAAGTTTGGCCATCACTGACTTAAATAATGCAGACAGAGCACAAAGGAAAAATAAATCCTGATAATGCTTTACTGAGGAAGTTTGAACAAAAACAGTTGCATCATTTAAGGAGAAAGGATGTCAGGCCCTGTACACAGCAAAAAGACATTCAACCAAGCATACAGAGGAAAGACTCCATCAGAACAACAAGCCAACCAGAGCAAAAGATCATTGCTACTCTGCCTGGTTGCTAAGCAACACTTACAACTCGCCCCTCTTCGTTAGCTGACTTGCTGAAAACAGAATTAACCCATAAGTTACAAGCTGAATCATTCCTGCGGTTGCAAATGAACATTCAGAACCTTGCAAAGATAGAAGTTTCACCTATGGGTTTGCTATGGCTAGAATGACGAGTATAATGTTTACAGAGAGAAGACAGAAATTTTGAAAATATATAAACAAATCACTAAAGCTCTGGGATGAAAACTGCCAAACAAAGGCAGAGGTAATCGCAAGAGCCAGTCAGCATCACGGAATAGCGCTTCCCGCTTTAAGATGGAGCCACAGCAAAAGCATGTTATATGTTAGCATCAGAGGAGTTCACTGCTGGAGTACATGCTCTGAATGAGCAACGTCCTAATTTTGATCTCTGCAATCTCTGCTCCCTGGTAGCTGTATTAGAAAAAGCTTAACTAGAGACCCCTGAGAAGTGCTGACAGTTTTCTCTCTTTCTGTCTCTCTCACAATACAAGGTAGTCTCTTATATTCTTCAGATCCAGACTTAATTTTACACAGCATGCTCCAGAGCAGAAATTAAATTTTCACACACCACCTTCAGTTACTATTCTTTTGTTGTTTGAAATGCTGCAATTCAGAGAATCCAGTCAAGTCAATAAAGTTTCTGGTGGATTTCTTTAGGTTCCCTTCTTTCACCCCAGCCCTTCATTAAACACTAGCCAGAAGAACCTGGATGGAAACAACCATCACTCAAGTACAGTTTTACTGTCTATCTTCATGCACACATAGCTGTGTCTTTTAACTTATATTGCAGATATTTCCTGTGTGTATATATACTTTAATTCTTTCCAAGCATAGCTGTCAACCGTCCCTTATTTGGCGGGAAACTCCCTTATCCCAGCACCGTGTCCCGCTCCTGTCCCTTATTGATGATGTCCCTTAAATTTCCCAGGTTTCAAAGGAAGCAGCTCCTCTCCCTCCCTCCCTGCTGGCCAGGGAGGACAGAGGCTCCAGCTATGTTGCTTGGCTGCGTTGCTCACCCAATAAGGAATCTAAGAACGACTGGGGGGGTGGAGTTTGCATGCCTTGTGCCGATCAAATCGGCTGCGTTGCCTTTGCTCAGTGCTTCCCAGCGGAGAGGTGATGGTGGTTTCCCTTGTTTCATCCCCTTTGCTGGGTTGCTGTGCTGTGGGAACCACCGCTTAAGGCTTCGTTTGGCTGCTGGCTGGGCTTTCTGCCTTTGGCTCGGAGGGGCTCAGAAGTTGAACATACCTGTGCTCTGAAAATCCCTTATTTTGGCTGCTGGTCCCTTATTTTCAAATCTGTAAGTTGATAGCTATGTTTCCAAGGGTAGAGAGGCCCGATGCCCAGTGATGGAGCTTCATGCATCTGGGGGCGTGGCACTCCACCCACAGGGGTGTGGCATGTGTCCTGGGGGGATGGTGCACCGCCTGCGGGGGCATGGCACCCCACTGGGATTGCACTGCCAGGGGCAGTACGCTCTCCCCACACCCCTCTTCCTCCGCCAGTGCCCATACCCATTGGTGGGCTCTTTGCTACATCAGTGGACCATGGCTGTTTTTGCAGCAGGCCACAGTGGAGGCAGGTCTGTTAGGGTGAAGAGAGCACTGGACCATCAACCTCAGTCTGCCCTTAGGTAGTCCTGGCCAACCCACCTGCCCCCTTACAACCTGCCCAGAAGGTGGCACTGCCTGCCAGCTTCCTTGCTGCATCAGTGATACAGTTGTAGAACTCACCAGGGTGGGTGATGGGGGGTGGAATGGGAATTAGTCAGATCCACACACCATTGTTTCTGACTACACCTGTTGCTGGCCTCCTGCCATATCCCTACCCATCACAACGAACATCAGCCACCACTGACAGGCCATTAAAACTTCCCACAATACTCAAACTAACGCATAAATTGAGGGTACAGTGGTACCTCAGGTTAAGAACTTAATTCATTCTGGAGGTCCATTCTTAACCTGAAACTGTTCTTAACCTCCTGCTGTCGCTGTGCCGCTGATGCGTGATTTCTGTTCTCATCCTGAAGCAAAGTTCTTACCCGAGGTACTATTTCTGGGTTAGTGGAGTCTGTAACCTGAAGCGTCTGTAACCCAAGGTACCCCTGTAATGTAAGAAATGGTCCCAAGTAACCCAGGTATCACTGCTTGTGTGCCCTGCCAGGGCATTGAACCGCATGCAGGTGACCAAATGTGCTGAAAGTGCCCCTCTTTGCATGCATATAGGATTAGGCTCTATAATTTCTCCACTCATTGGGTCACCCCTGATCTATGCACAGGGAGTGGACCACCATAAGCTATGAGAGAGATCTATTTCCTTCTCCCTCCTCCAGCCAACTCCCGAGTATGTGCAGATTGCCAAGAGTATTTACAGAAAGGAAGGTGTGGCACTCTTCCCATTGAACCGTTTATCTGGGTTTTTGTATGCATAACACACATACACGTTGAACATTTTACATCTCTTATTATATTCAGATTACGAAGTCTTTATTATGCAGTCATACAGCTGAACATTAGTACAGTCAAATTCATTGTATTAGATAAATGACAGGCATATGTGATTATTTCAATGGCTTTGTGTCGGTTACACTGAAGTGCATGAGGCATTAGGTGCTCCTTAGGTTATTTATTCCTGCCAACCTAGCAGCTCGAAAGCACGTCCAAGTGCAAGTAGATAAATAGGTACCACTCCGGCGGGAAGGTAAACAGCATTTCCGTGCGCTGCTCTGGTTTGCCAGAAACGGCTTAGTCATGCTGGCCACATGACCCGGAAGCTGTACGCCAGCTCCCTCGGCCAATAAAGCAAGATGAGCGCCACAACCCCAGAGTCGTCTGTGACTGGACCTAATGGTCAGGGGTCCCTTTACCTTTACTAGGTTATTTATCTGCAGTTCTCAGGAGGTCTCCAAATGAGGCACTGAGCAAACCAAGACCTGCTTAGCTTGAGCAGGCAGCTTTAGTACCTGCCTTCACCCAGCTTCTTTCCTCAGGTATTATTTTAATCAACATTTCTTCCTTCCCACCCTCCCCTTTGGTTCATTCCTAAAGTTAGCTATTTATAAATATATACACCCTTCAAAAGGTTCCTGGACAGTGTGCAAAATTGTAAATAGAAATTAATTAAACAGCATGTAAATACAATATGGAACCAGCACATACATACAACACAATATAAGATAAAATAAAAACCCAACATAATTAGAAAGAAAGAAAGAAACCAAGTAGGTTACAGAACAATAATAAGGATCTATTACTGCATATAATTCAGCTTGCACAAACACAGATTGTGGTTTTGCTTTGCTCCTTTTTGGTGTGTGTGTGTGGGGGGGTAAATACTCAAGTGTGTGTGTGTGTGTTTATTAGCAACATCCCATTTACCTTAATACTGTGTTCAAGTCAGAGGTAGGGAACCTACTGCGGAATGGCAGAGTTTACATTTCTCTGCCCCCTTTTGCCTCTGGCCCCCCACACCACTGGCATGTAACCCCTGAAAAATTGCTTCAGAATAATATGGCCATATAGCTAAAAGGTCCCCCATCCCTGGTGTAACTATGAACATTGCACTAGTGACCAAGAGAGAGGCACCAATGCCTAGAAGCAACAACTCTGGGTGGGTGACAATGCTGCAGTCACTTCAGTTACTTAGAGCAGTGTTTCCCAACCTTTTTTGGGCAAAGGCACACTTGTTTCATGAAAAAAATCTCGAGGCACACCACCATTACAGCCCCGTGACGTCAGGGCGCAGCGTCACGCCGGGAGGGACATGAATTGCTAGCAAATTACATAATCACCTCCTTGAGGGCTGGCTCATCTTCTCCGAAGGCAGAACCCCATTAATTAACAGCACAGACTCACACCATAGCCAAGACGAGGGGGGAAAACCTCAGTCATGCACAGTCATGCACATGTGGGGGCTAAATGAGGACAAAGACCGGGCAGAGAGCAGGGTTCAAATCACCCCACCTGGCCAGGACAATCCCTGGGTGCTCCCTTGGGCCACATGTGGGGGCTAAATGAGGACGAAGACCGGGCAGAGAGCAGGGTTCAAATCACCCCACCTGGCCAGGACAATCCCTGGGTGCTCCCTTGGGCCACTCGCCTGACCCACCTCGCAGGGCTGTTGTTGCGAGGATAACACGGGGAGAACCACGCGCGCCCCCGGGAGCTCCTTGGAGGAGAAAGCGGGCGATGAATGCAATGCACGAAATATATGAGAGGCGACCAGGTTTTGCAGGTGAGGGGGCCCCGCCAGCCTCCGCTTCCAACACCCGGCGCAACGACGACGAAGTTTCCCCCCGGGCTCGGCTCGGGGAGCAGCGCTGCTCCCCCCCGGCTCCCCTTCGCCCTCCCGGCTCTATCTGCCACCCACTGGGGACCCCCCTCACCTGCCAAGTCCGGAGCGCCGGTGGAAGTTGCATGCATGCATGCATGCAGGGCGCCGCGTTGCCATTGCATTGCACTGCACTCCATGCAACGCCTGCATGCATGCATTGCCTTGCACGCCCACCAAGGGGTCTCCCCGTGGTCCGATGCGTCCCCTCCGGCGCGGATGCAGCATTGCAAAAATAAAACCCCCCCGACGCAGCCCTACCTGGGGGGCAGCCTCCGCCTCCGCCGCTCCGCCTCCGCGGGGATCCCCGGGCTCCATCCTGCCGCCCGATCTCCGCGGGGGCGCAGGCAGGCTGCGCGGGGTCTGCGCGGAAGAGCCCCTGCCCGCCCGGCCGCCGCCGCTGCACTCATTCCATGGCCGGGAGAAGAGCACTTCAAACAAAACGCCCGGCCCGCCAGGCCACGCTGGGAAACGTAGTTTGCACACCCCGTGCGGGCGCGGAGCCCAAGGGCGAGGGGACTACGGATCCCGGCAGCCCCCGTGCCGGGGACGGAGGGGGAGAGGCCGGGTGCAGGGATGGAGGGACGGGTGGGCGAGCGAGTGAGTGAGTGGCAGCCGCCAAGCCTTGGCCGAGAGCCAGGAAGGGCCTCCCCGGAGGAGGAGGAGGAGGGAGGCGCAGAGCGGGAGGGAGGGAGGGAACCCCAGGGGTCATCTAGTGACGGCGCCCCAATTGAAAATTTGACTTTTTTAAAAAAAAATCTTTCAATTTTTTTAATTTTTCCCGCGGCACACCAGGCAACATCTCGCGGCACACTAGTGTGCCGCGGAACAGTGGTTGGGAAACACTGACTTAGAGTGTAGACTTCTGCAAACTTATCCACAAGTCGTTTCCACTGGACTTAGCTGTGAACACATATACAGCAGGGGTGCGGACAATTTTAATCCCAGTCACTTCATTCCCTCATTACCAGCCGTTCAAGTACCCCATATCAACAATGAATGGGTCCAAAAAGGTGGGTGGGATAAGATTCTCACACACTCATCACGTCTCCCACTTACACTCACACATTATAGACACAGGAAAAGGAGGAGATTCCAACTACCATATTTTTTGCTCTATAAGACTCACTTTTTCCCTCCTAAAAAGTAAGGGGAAATGTGTGTGCATGTTATGGAACGAATGCAGGCTGCACAGCTATCCCAGAAGCCAGAACAGCAAGAGGGAATCCTGCTTTCGCTGCGCAGCGATCCCTCTTGCTGTTCTGGCCCCTGGGATTCAGAATATATTTTTTTTCTTGTTTTCCTCCTCCAAAAACTAGGTGCATCTTGTGGTCTAGTGCGTAAACATCAGGAAGAACTTTCTAACAGTAAGAGCTGTTAGACAGCAGAACGGACTCCCTTGGGAGGTGGTGGACTTCGCTTCCTGGCAGGTTTTTAAGCAGAGACTGGGTGGCCATCTGTCATGGATGCTTGAGCTGAGATTCCTGCATTGCAGGGGATTGGACTAAATGACTCTTGGGGTCCATTCCAACTCTACAAGTCTATGCTTCTATGGCAGCAGGCACATAGCTTCCCTCTTCAGCTCATTTGTGGTTGGGGAGGGGCATTTTCACCCTCACTGCAGCACTGTGAAAGGCAGGGAGGCTCAAGCCTCTCTGAACAGTGGAGATGAAAACTGTGCTGTCCCCACTCAAGCTCATAGAGTCCTTCCTGCCCACCCCCAGCGGTGATGCCACTGTCAGGAAACTGAAGTAGGACCTGGTGGACCACTCCAGAAGACTTGGTGGGCCAGCTGAAGCACATAGTCCAGAGATTCCCTCTCTCTGAGATAAAGGATTTTCAGCACAAACCTCACTTAAAGGTAAAGGGACCCCTGACCATTAGGTCCAGTCATGGACGACTCTGGGGTTGCGGCACTCATCTCACTTTACTGGCTGAGGGAGCTGGCGTACAACTTCCGGGTCATGTGACCAGCATGACTAAGCCGCTTCTAACAAATCAGAGCAGTGCACGGAAATGCTGTTTACCTTCCCGCCGGAACGGTACCTATTTATCTACATGCACTTCATGCTGTCAAACTGCTAGGTTGGCAGGAGCAGGGACCGAGCAACGGGAGCTCACCCCATCACGGGGATTCGAACCGCCGACCTTCTGATCAGGAAGCCCTAGGCTCTGTGGTTTAACCCACAGCACCACTTTAAATATTGACAGTGTTGCCTATTTCATCATTGAGAAAAGGAATCTATTTTGATGAGCAGAAAAGGGATATCAATCCAATCTCTATACACTCAATTGTGCACATAAAGAACTATACAATCTGTACCATTGATACTTAAAAAAAAAAGAACTAGATTGTAACACATTTTTCTAAAATTACAGTATGGAATTCCCATCAAACACTCTACTACTGTCAATAGTGGTGCCTCCTCTGTGGACCCTCAGCAGCCAGCTTGCAGAAATCCCTTTGCTTGCTCAACCAATAAATTGGAAGCATTTCATCTTGGCGCACTGTTTGATGTTTTGCTGGAAGACCACTCTGGTGACACTGCTTCCAACTGTTACTGAAGACTTATTTGCAGAACAGCCTGTTTCTAAGCTCCTCCGTGGGACATAGGCCGTCATCAAAATGTCTTGTACACACAGCCCAGGGCCTTGAAATCCGAGGAGAAAACATCTGATTATGGGCCAATGGCTTCTATATCAACAAAAGAGACAAAACACGGGCAGTCTGCCTTGAAATAATTTGTGGGGATTGCACACCTCTAACATCAACATTTACTTTTCCATGGATTGAACGTTATTTTCAATCTCATGTGACTGGTACACAATTCTCATTTTGAGGGATAGAGAGTCCTTTTTTTCTGAGTGGTTAACACTAGGGCTGCAACAGTTACCATTAAATTAATCAGACACAAACATATTACTTTATCTATTACTTACTGTGAATACTTATATCCCACTTTATAGCTCAGAGAAGCTCTTAAAGCAATCAGAAAAGGTTCTAACCAAACAAGCAAATGTAGCATAGAAAGAAAATTTGCACAAGATCCATAAAGGAGCAGGATTATTCAGACAGCAATTTCTGCCCTCAGCCCTGTTCTGCCCTGATGTCGTACAAGGCAGTAAACCCCAACGAGCTCTTCTTAAGTAAGAGAGTGGGGCTGAGAAGCAGGGACGGGCTGAGCCTGTGATGGAAACAATCTTTCCTTACTGGTCCTTGGCACTTGCATTTGTGTATGTGTGTTCCTATATACATAAAAGTGTAATGCTCTCGGCATGCTGCTGTTCATATGGCCACCAATAGGTGGCAACACCAACTCTAGTTTGATGACAGAGCCTTAGACAGGGAAGTGAGTGGTGGAGGTGGCAGGTGGCCTGGACAAGCTGTTTAATGGAGGGGGGCAGACTTCAGAACACTCTCTTAAGTGCTGACACATATACTTTACCACCCCCTTCTCCTTCTCTTAGCCGTGGGGGGAGATTAAAAATGGCTTTCACATTCAAGAGTCAGAGATCTCTCTCCCCCCCCCATTAAAATAACATAAGCTACACTCATCGTGAGCCATTAACTAGTAATCTACTTGACAAAAACAAAAAATAAAAATGGTCAGCTTTGCTATGCAGCATTCATAACACTATGAAATTACAGAAAGATTCTGCCAAAACGTTCTTCCTTAGAGGGAAAACAAATAAAAACATGACAGAGGAATGTATAACCCAAGCAGAATTCTGGCTGTTGGCTTATTTTACGTTCCTATAAATCCCTTTCCAGGGGGTCAGATCCATTAACATTCTGCTGTCAGCTGGTCCTTCTTCAGATCATCTGGCTAAGTACAAAATGAAAGATAGAATTACAGCCTATGGCTCATAAACTTCCAATACAGGAAGTGTGTAAAATTCAAGAAAGGAGACAACGAACTTGAAGTAAACCTGTATTTTGCAGACTCTCATGAGTCCGGTGGAGGTGAGTTGTGGAGTGGGGTAGAGTGAGAGCAACTGAGGGAAGCTGGGACTAGAAGATCCTGGTCACTGATTCTGATATCAGGGAGAAACTTAGCCCTCTTGCAGGAGGACAGCTGGACACCAGGGAAGGCTCCAGTGGGCTGGCAGAAAAGTCCCCCCAGCTCTTCCCCCGTTGAATGTAATATATGAACAACTGTACAGTTTTTACAAGAGGATGTGGGTTAATGCTTCTATGAATGGTCACTGTTGCTTGAGAAGTAATGTCACAGACATTATTGTGACAGTTCTTTTTTTAAAAAATAATATTTATTAGCTTTCCAACAAATTAAACACAACACTACAAAAAACAAAAAAGACAACAATACAATACAAAAAACACTACAAAACACTCACACATACAACTAACAAAACAAAACAAAAACCATTTAAAACACAGTCCAATTTCAATATCTTATCTTTCTTTCACTTATTTCCACGACCTCCTCACGCCTCCCTTTTTGTATTCCACTTCTATTAATTGTTTCAGCACTTCCTTTCCATCTTCCTCTGTTTTCTATCCTATAATTGTCTTAACACATTCTAACCTTATTTTTCCCTTTAATACTCTATTAATCTATTTATACTTAATTCCTTATAACATTTCTACTAAAGCCATATAACTTCATTCCAACATTTTGCTAACATTCATTAATTTTACAGTATTTCTGTAAACAGTCTTTAAACTTTTTCCAGTCTTCTTCCACCGACTCTTCTCCCTGGTCTCAGATTCTGCCAGTCATTTCTGCCAATTCCATGTAGTCCATCAACTTCATCTGCCATTCTTCCCTGGTGGGTAAATCTTGTGTCTTCCAATATTTCGCGATGAGTATTCTTGCTGCTGTTGTTGCATACATAAAGAAAGTTCTATCCTTTTTTACATTATTATGACATTTCATGGCCTTTTAGCTTCGTATTTGCCAACAAAGGAGGAAAGTTCACATATCTGACAACCCAAACTCCCAGACTAGGGAAGTAAAACTCTTCTGGTTTAAAATGTTGTAGTGTTATTGTTGTTATTGTTTCACTGATAGTTTGGTTCATTTAGTGAGTGTCCAGTCATTTTATTATTAGAGCAGAGGTGCAGAGCAGGATTGGAGAGCAGGATTGGGAATCTTTTTCATCCCAAGAGTCACTTTCCCTCCTGATTGGGCAGTTCCAGGGGTAAAAGTGGGTTAGAGCAGAACATGTAAATTCTACCTCTGAACAGTAGGGTAGTTTCTCCACAAACACACCACTGTCTACACTTCACCCAGAGTTTTTTGTAAGAATTAAACAGGGCAGGGGAGAACAGTGTACATCACCCTGGGCTCTTTGAAGGAAAGGTGATAAAGGTGATTTACAGGGAACCAGGCAGAGGGCCTTCTTGGTAGTGGCGCCCGCCCTGTGAAACGCCTTCCCAGCAGATGTCAAAGAAATAAACAACTATTGGAACTTTTAGAAGACATCTGAACACAGCCCTGTTTAGGGAAGCTTTTAATATTTGATGAATCATTGATGAATCATTGTATTTTCATATTCTGCTGGAAACCGCCCAGAGTGGTTGGGCAAACCCAGCCAGATAGGTGAGGTATAAATAAATTATTATTATTATTATTTCCGTGATTTTAATAATGAATACATAAATCAAAATGAGGATCCAACCTTTGCAGAACATCCCATGCAGGTTTGTCCTGATTATTCCTTACTTGGCAGGTCTGTCTCAAATGATATCCATTTCCAGTCCCTGCTTGGAGGTGACATTTCCCCTCCCATCTGCTACTTGGCCATCACATTTTAAAGAAACTTTGGAAGATGCTAAAGTGCCCCCCAATACTCTTGCATAGTTTTCTAGATAACGAAAGTTCACATTGACTTCTCCATTAGTATCTCTACAGAGATTGCTTAGGTCCATCAGGCCTCCCCATTTGGTCTGCAGGGCTGTTTTGGTCAAGCTACACCAACCTGCCCTACAAGTGATATCGGATGTGAGCCAAAAGAGGATTTGCAGCCATCCTGATCAGCAACGCCCTGTGCAAAGCTCTGGCTGTCAATATATATTTTTATTGTTTATAGCCAATGGCCATCACAATACAATATAAGAACAAGTCACACAACTACAGAATGAAAGACATTACATGCACCAGACCAAGACAAATCTACACACACACACACACACACACACACAAACACACACACACATTCTTTACCATCAGAGGAGCTGCAGTGCTTTGTGGGGCCCATTTTTGGCATGGCTCTGGAATGACACCCTCATTCACCAATGGAATGAATACACAAATACACACACACACACACACACACACACACAAACAGCTGTGCTCTGGCTGCCATTCAGCAGAAATTCATCCATTCTGCTCTCATGAATCTACAGAGAGGCTTCATCAGTACAATGTCCCAAGGCAATTTCAATTTATGTTCAACTGTTATAGATTAGAGGAGTCTGTTTCATGGCAGCTTCTAATGCAAATTGCCTTTGTGCCGTTCTGTTTCTTTTTTGTTGCGGGGGGGGGTGTTGCAACTTTCTGGCTCGTTTCTCCTTCCCACATCTTCAAAGCCATCCTGTCCACCAAGGAAGGCTAGAATTTAACTCAATGGCTTTGCACGCACAAGAACAAGGGATGTCTAAGCTTTGTTTGAAACTCGACCACTTAAGAAAGGGGGGGAACAGTCCATCCTTCAAGTAGATGCTTCTTTTCATTTCTTACACAGATCTTACACTGTCTGTTAATATTATTCCCCAAGGTGGCATTCAGCCGTAAACTCAACACAATGAGAACTATAGACAGATTAAAGGAATTTTAATAGTCTAGTGCTGCGATGAAGTTTGGCCCCCAGTTTCTCCAAAGTTTTCTCTCCCTACGGAAGAGGCTTCCTCTTTCCCCCCAAATGTCTTAGCATTTCTCGGAACACATTCCTCAAGTTGCCCAGCTGATCTGAAAGAAGCCACAAAGGGGGAGAGTTATCTTGAGATGTCCTCCCCTGGGCTTTAATTGGTTCACATACAGCCATGCAGACAGCAAATAATGATTTGTGCAGTGAAAGACAAGATGCTCACAAGCACCCTTCAGCCACCTTCAAAGTAAAGTAAGCACAGCAAAAACTGTGCAACCCACCCATGAGAATTTCAACAAAAAAAATTCTCTCCCCTTTGATAATGTTCAAACACAAAGTTTCTCCCCTTGTTAATCGATGGAGAATGCTAGAAAAAAGTGAGTTAATTTTTTTTGGCATACCACTAATTAATTCATCATATGAGTTTTAGTCCCATCACTCAACCTGAGGCTCCCATCCCTGTTATAAGTGAATGTTTATTCATCTTCAGTACATAATAAATCATCACTACTTTTCTTTCTTTTAAAAAAAAAGAGTGTGTCCAAGTGAATGGTGGATCCAAACTTTATTCCAGAAAGCATTTTCTATTCTCTGACCAACAGCAAGCAAGGGAGTGCTTAGGGTTTTGTGAACTTGGATCTTCGCCCACAATATTAACAAGCTGTTTTAAGTGTTCTGCATAAATAGAGCTGAAGAGCAAGGATCTGATGACCATTAATGGGTAGGTGGTGACTGATCTGTAAAATGAGGCATAATGCATTTAGAAGCAAAGGTTTGTGATGCATGCAACTCATTTGCACTGTATACAGAGGCCAAGAGTTCACTGGGCTGTGAGTTTTGTGAGAACTATACTGCAACTGCTCTATAGAGGAACATCATTGCACAAGACAGAGAGGACCCATTTCCAGATGGTTTGGTTGAAGTCCAAACAGCAACCAGATTCCCAGCGTCCTTCTGCAGAGGAACTCTTTAGGGTAAGAAATCAGTTGAAAGTACCCTGAATCCCAGCCAGAGAGCAGAGATACATCTGGCTTGCACCCATCAAATTGTTATGAAATGAGAGCAATAGCTCTAATCTTCTGGGCACTGGGACCAAGGAAGGAAGACTCTTCTCTCCCCACTGGAGGAGCACTGAATAGCCATTTGAATACAAAATAATTGCACACCTGGATGCCAAGAGCTACCAGGGTTCGAAAAGGAACCCTCATATCTGGAGAGTCCTGCTCCATGTTGGCGGCATGCCATATAGGCTGAGGGTCCAGAGCTGCAGAAAAAAAATGGCCCTGCCAGCTTAACTATTGATTCCTGTTACTCAGAAAAGCTTATACTGGTGCACTCTGCCAATGCTTTCAAAGTACTTACTAAGTCTGGAGAACTTATATAGGTCAGGGGTGGAGAAGCAGCCATTCTCCAGATGCAGTTGGACTCCAACTCCCATAATCATAGAATCATAGAGTTGGAAGAGACCACAAGGGCCATCGAGTCCAACCCCCTGCCAAGCAGGAAACACCATCAGAGCACTCCTGACATATGGTTGTCAAGCCTCTGCTTAAAGACCTCCAAAGAAGGAGACTCCACCACACTCCTTGGCAGCAAATTCCACTGTCGAACAGCTCTTACTGTCAGGAAGTTCTTCCTAATGTTTAGGTGGAATTTTCTTTCTTGTAGTTTGGATCCATTGCTCCGCGTCCGCTTCTCTGGAGCAGCAGAAAACAACCTTTCTCCCTCCTCTATGTGACATCCTTTTATATATTTGAACATGGTTATCATATCACCCCTTAACCTCCTCTTCTCCAGGCTAAACATGCCCAGCTCCCTTAGCCGTTCCTCATTGGCCAGGAGGGCCAATGCCCAAGGATGATGGGAGTTGTAATCTAGCAGCACCTGGAGGGCCACAGGTTCACCACCCTCAATATCAACATTTGACAGTGGCCTCATGTGCACTCTACATTTAAAGCAGCATCGTGCCACTTTGAGCAGTCATGGCTTCTCCACTGCCAATAAAATAAAATAAACAAATCCTTGGAACTGTCGCTTGTTCAGGGTGCTGAGAGTGGTTAGAAGAACCCTATTCCCATCACAGAGCTACAATTCCCAGAGTTTCCTGGGAAGAGGGATTGATGGTTAAACCATGCTGAGAACTGTAGCTCTGTAAGGGTCTCCTGACAACTATAAGCAGCCTGAACAAGCTGCACCTCCCAGGAATCTTTGGAGGAATACTTGACTGTTTAAAATGGCATGATAATGCTTTAAATGTGTACTGCAAATGGGGCCTGTGACTATGTCAAGACACTGAGTGTTGTCTTTTAGAATGCTTAATTTGATCAAAATGCATTTGGCGTTTTAAATGAAGTTTAATTTTGGCAGCTCTACTGATAAGCTGATGTACTAGAGCGGACCAATTTGCAATTTCCCTTTGGAGATGTTGCGTGACAGATAAGACAGGCCCAACTTGTTAATTTCACTAAACATATTGTGAGCAACATATAGGAATTAATTGTTTTATGTGTCGTTAAAAGGGTTTGGGTGCTAATTGTTAGAGACCAATCATCGGTGGTTCATTTTATAGGCAAAAGGTATGTGAGGAGACTGTAGGGGTGAGCAACCAGTGGCCCTCCAAATATTGTGGAACTAGAGCTCCCATCAGTCCCAGCCAGCATAGCCAATAGTCAGAAATGCTGGAAATTGTAGTTCAGAAACAACTGGAGAGCTACAGGGTAGCAACACCTGCCTTAACACTTGAAAGCATTCAAGGGGATTGTTTCATATCCAAAGGCCAAGTTACTAGGAATGCTGATACACTTTGCAAACATAGTAGATTAAAGAAAATCCCTTTGCTCAACAAATCTCACAGATATGCATGAGCAAGGCACATTAAAACAAAGAAGAATAGACTCTAGCGCTTGTCTGCAAGGGTGCCAATCATCCCATGGTAGGGCTCTTATCCACAGAATGGAGAAAGAAGAAATTTTTGATGCAGCTCGCCTGCCCTCTAAATATCAGTGAAGGCTGGTCAGTTTGCAAAAGTGGGGCACAGCCCCACCATCCGGTCAGCCATCAGCAGCCAGCCTTAGAACGTGAGAATATAAGAACATAATAAGAGTCTGGTAGATCAGGCCAATGGCCCATTCAGCCCAGCATCCTGTTCTCACAGTGGCCAGGAAGATGCTTGTGGGAAACCCACTAGCAGAAATCAAGCACAAGAGTGCTCTCCCCTCCTGTGGTTTCCAGCATCTGGCATTCAGAAGCATTACAGTCTCCAGCTGTAATTAGATGGCTCTGCTTGTCATTGGCTCTGTCTCAGCCAATCATTGGATTCGGTGCCACCTAACTGTTGGGCGGTGGCGGGACGCAGGTGGCGCTGTGGGTTAAACCACAGAGCCTAGGACTTGCTGATCAGAAGGTCGGCGGTTCGAATCCCCATGACGGGGTGAGGTCCTATTGCTCGGTCCCTGCTCCTGCCAACCTAACAGTTTGAAAGCACATAAAAGTGCAAGTAGATAAATAGGTACCGCTCCGGCGGAAAGGTAAACTGCGTTTCCATGTGCTGCTCTGGTTCGCCAGAAGTGGCTTAGTCATGCTGGCCACATGACCCGGAAGCTGTACGCCGGCTCCCTCGGCCAATAAAGCGAGATGAGCGCCGCAACTCCAGAGTCGGTCACGACTGGACCTAATGGTCAGGGGGCCCCTTTACCTTTTTAACTGTTGGGCAGAGACATCACCTTGCCAACAATGGTCCATATAGTTAAAGCTATGGTTTTCCCAGTAGTGATGTATGGAAGTGAGAGCTGGACCATAAAGAAGGCTGATCGCCAAAGAATTGATGCTTTTGAATTATGGTGCTGGAGGAGACTCTTGAGAGTCCCATGGACTGCAAGACGATCAAACCTATCCATTCTTAAGGAAATCAGCCCTGAGTGCTCACTGGAAGAACAGATTGTGAAGCTAAGGCTCCAATACTTTGGCCACCTCATGAGAAGAGAAAACTCCCTGGAAAAGACCCTGATGTTGGGAAAGATTGAGGGCAAAAGGAGAAAGGGACGACAGAGGATGAGATGGCTGGACAGTGTTCTCGAAGCTACCAGCATGAGTTTGACCAAACTGTGGGAGGCAGTGGAAGACAGGAGTGCCTGGCGTGCTCTGGTCCAGGGGGTCACGATGAGTCTGGACACGACTAAATGGCTAAACAACAACTGTTGGGCTCTTTGCCTTTTGTTCCACTGGTCCCAACAGCTGGCAAACCTGCTAAATATGCTCTAGAGATTCCCCATAACCCTCTGAAGTGAATCTTAGCAGAATGGCACGGTTACACAGGGGAGGTGAAAACACCAAAATTTGTTTCATTTCTCATTCTCCTAACTGAAGCCTCACTACCAGCTGAGTGAGACCACTGGATATAATGCAGCATGTGGATTTAAATGCTTATTTTGGTCAGTGGATGCTGGTTGAACATTCAGCTATGTTCCGATTTGTACATTAGTCTGAGAGGTGCAGATCAGTCCATTACATATTGGGATTAACAAAAGAGGGATGTTAAAGGTGATACAACTTTGGGCAGTAACTCCTAGGGCTGTGCACAACCCCCTCCTCAACCTGGATTTCACCCCAAATTAGTTTGGTGGGTGGGACTAATGTTTAATTAGTTTTTCATAAAACCCTAATTAAACATAGCTCAGTGTGAAGAGCATGAGACTCTTAATCTCCGGGTCGTGGGTTCAAGCGCCACATTGGGAAAGTGCTATAATTCTTGAATTGCATGGGGTTGGTCTAGATCAGGGATGTCCAACAGGTTGATATTGTTAGGATATTTCCGTTCCACCTTAAAAGGGGAGTAGGTTGTTGTGTCACAGCCTGCGTATTTCCTGTTCACAGGAAGTTTCTGTTTTTGTATATAGCTGTTGTTTTCTCTCTCTCTGTGCCTGGACATCGAAGCAGGCAGTCATGTTTTTTCTTTGTTCTGACCAACGCTGAATAAAGTTGTAAACAATGCTCTCCTGAGTGCATCTTTCGTTGTGCGAACTCTGCAAAGGGCGTGCCCAAGTCCTTGGAATGTGGGACAGCTGTTTCTGAGGCTTGTGTCACTAATTGACTGATACTGCGTTTCTATGGGAGATCGATGGATCGTCCGGAGACGGCGTGGCGGCATGATGGCCTTTGTCTCCCTGGCAGTATCCCAACAGATATATCTCCGGGAGGTTTTGGTAGATCGCCGTGGATCGCTGTGCCCCTTTCCTTAGCGTTGGTAAAATCGAATCCGGCCCCGACCCCTCACCCCACTCTCCATTGTTGCACAATCTGCAGAATGGAAGATGGAGTTTATTCAGTGAGGCTGTTTGTTTCCCCAGTGATTTGTTGGTGAGTGGCTGTTCCTCTCCCCCCCCCAAAAAAAAACCCTTTAAAATGGGGCTTTTCCCCTCCTCCCCCCAAAAAGCTCAACAACTTTGACCTGAACCTCCAAAAATTGGGACTCTCCTCCTCCCTAAAAAATGCTCAACAACTTTGACCTGAACCCCCCCAAAACAGGAGTAGATCACTTCAAGTTTTTAATTCTGTAAGTAGATCACAGTCTCTTGGGAGTTGGCCACTCACGGTCCCTTCCAATTCTATTACTCTATGAAGGGGAAGGAGGAGAGAATGCATCTCCTTCCCCTGCTCTTTACCAAGAGCAGAAAGGTTCAATCCTGGCAGGTTCTGCTTTGCAAAGGCCTTTCCTCCCGCAGGGTGCCGTTTTGCAAGGATCTTTTCTGCAATGAAGAAAAGATGTTGGCAAAACAACCCCCTGCAGCCTTCTTGCTCAATGTCCCTCCCCCTGACAACCCTGGATTATTCCAAGCAGCCCAACGCAGGACTTTCCTGACCCAATTCATCCAAGCCCAGATCCCTGCAAATCAGCCTGCTTGGTTCAGGATCCAGCCAAATCTGGTGCACAACCCTAGTAACTGCAAAATCTTGGTTTGACACAACATTTGGGGTTTGTGGCACAAAATGGCACCAGGCGAGTACAAAACTTTGGCATCAGTTTGGAGGGAGTTACAAGTGTGAGAGTTTGTAACTAATAAGCCTATTAGAAAGGGTTCCTTTTGCAGCATAGGGTTACAGTAACTATCCCTTTAACTGTAGATTTACACCAATGCTAGTTTTTGTCCTCAAAGTTATAAAGAGAAGGAAAGAGATGTGCTGAAGGAACCAAACATTCACCTTGCCAAGTCTTTACTATTCTGTTCCAATTGTGCCCAGATTCAATTTCATCATTTAATCTTCAAGCACATAATTGGCTCACAGGCTGCAGATAAAATATTAAATGAAAGGTTGTACAAGTGGCCCATTTCTAAACACTCGGCCCATCTTACAATTTTGCAAGAGTGACAAGCATTTTCTATAGACAGACCTGCATTTATCTCCCCCTATTCCAGCACACAATATCACACCATTTTGAAAACCAAAAATTTAATAAAAATAGGAATTAAATTAGAGAGAGTGAGAGACAGAGAGCACTCAGAAACTGCGGAAAAGGAAGCTAACAGGCACTTCTTAAAGGACTAAAAATGATGGTGTTTCATTTTGTTCCCTCGGGGTGAAATGCTTTACTGTATCACAATACACTCCACTTATGCTATCATTTTTACGTTTGCTTATCACTTTATCCACATTTTTTGTATAATGCAAAAGCAGGAGAATACACTCAAAAGCTAACACATCAGCACATTAAAGAGGGTTGTCATGGTTTGTGTCATGTGCAATTTCAAAAACTTCTATAGCACTGCCCCCAGCTTTGCCACTCGGTTCTAATCAAAGCTGGAATGAGGGCAACTTCCTTCAGTCCAACATCTTCAAAACACCAAAGAGTTAAGAATATGATTATATCTTCCCTTTCATCCTAGATCATCTCCTCAGCCAAGGAGGACCTCAGCATCAGGATATCTCTGCCTCCTCCATCACTCTCAGTAATTTCTTTTGGCCTTCTGTTCTGCAATCAACACCCTCCCACACAGCTACAAATACTGTTTGTGCACTGACTGGAAAACAAGAATTAAAAAGGTGAAGCGTCTTGGAAACTTCTGTAAGGATCATATAAGAACAGCCAAGGTAAACTAGGCCACTATCAGGCACAACTCTTCTCAGAAAGAAAAGGAGAACTAGCACAGAGTAGATACACAGCCTCATGAGAAAAGGCCACCTCATGAGAAGAGAAGACTCCCTGGAAAAAACCCTGATGTTGGGAAAGATTGAGGGCACAAGGAGAAGGGGACGACAGAGGATGAGATGGTTAGACAGTGTTCTGGAAGCTGCCAGCATGAGTTTGACCAAACTGTGGGAGGCAGTGGAAGACAGGAGTGCCTGGCATGCTCTGGTCCATGGGGTCACGAAGAGTCGGATACGACTAAACGACAAAGCAACAACAACAACAACAGATACACAGCCTACCCCTCCAAGGGGGAAAAAAGCAATTGCAAGGTTATGAGACGCTGAGGCTGGTTCCATAGCTGTGCATGGACTGAGGCTAGATGAATATTGGGTTTGCACACACCTCCTCCTTCTCTGGCACAAATGCAAGAAGGGGTGGGAAAGTCTTTGCTCCCATTTTTTTAAAAAAATAATTTTATTTTATATATATATACACACACACACACACACACACATATATATATATATATATACACACACACACACACACACACACGACTTAATACTCCAGAAAGTCTCTACACAGTTTACAAAGTAACTAATGCAAAATGCATGTGTGAGTGTGAGTTTGCAAACTTATATTTTACCAAATTTTTATCAAACCCTTTCTCCCAAGGGATCCCAAACAAGGAAACAAACTATGAAACTGAGGAACTACAATATAATACAATACAATAAAACAACCCCCCCTCCCAAAAAAAATAGCAGCACATTTTGAAACATCTTTAGAGTCAAGGATTAACTTTGTTGGATACAAACCCATCTACGTGGGGCTACCTTTGAAGGTGACTCGGAAACCACAACTAATCCAGAATGCGGCAGCTAAAATGGTGACTGGGGGCAGCAGCCAGGACCATATAACACCGGCCCTTTAAAGGCTACATTGGTTCCCAATATGTTTCCAAGCTGGTTGGTGCTGACCTTTAAAAACCCTAAATGGCCTTGGCCCACAGTAACTGAAGGAACTCCCATCATTCAGCTGGACACTGAGATCCAACACCTAGGACCTTTTGGCTATTCCCACACTGTGAAAAGTGAAGCTACAGGGAACCAGGTAAAGGGCCTTATCGGTAGTGGCACCCACCCTGTGGAATGCCCTTCCATCAGATGTTAAGGAGATGAGTAATTAGATAGGAAACATACAGGCAGACCTGTATAGGGAAGCTTTTTATGGTTATTGTTTTACTATGCTTTTATATATGCTGGAAGCTGCTCAGAGTGGCTGGGGCACACACAAATAAATAAATAAATACATAAATATCAATCAATAATAATTTAAAACCAGTGAATGGCATCAATTAACAACAGGCTACCAATAATTCAAAATATACTTCAACATATTAGCACAGAGATAGCCTATGTGGTGATCTCCAGATGTAGTTGTACTACAACTCCCAGCTTCCCTGGCCATATTGGCTGGGGCTGATGGGAGTTACAGGCAAGCAACATCTGCAGGGAACAGTGTTCTAAACTCCCATTGTTCCAGACACATTTTGTGACAGAGAATCTCCTTAGCGTGAGCAGTTTCTGAGCTCTTGGCACAGTACTGAGCCTAAGATTTCAGATTAAAACTGCAGAGCGGAAGGAAAGAAGGACCTTTTTCTGCCTCCACACTTCCAGCTACTCTCTGAAGACTGGAGAAGAGACCCTCTTAAGGCTATTAGGGGGTTGGGCAGGAGAAGGACTAGACCATGTGAAAAATGAACATACCAGTAATATTTTAGCTGCAGTTTATTAATTCTCAGCTTTGTATTCTTGTTATTAAAAAGGTGCACCTAGACATTCCGTTGTTGTGCCCATAGCCTAGGTTTAAAGTGCCATTTAGCTTCTAGCTTCCGTAGCTCAGTTTCTAACACTGGGAGGGAACTATGTTGCCTGACCTGATATTAGTGTTTGCATACATGCATCGACACCAGCTATGATGCATCTCCTCTACACTCAGAGCGTCAGCCTCTAGAGATCCATGGGGAGGGAGCTGGGTGCTGAAAAATGACAATTCTAGCAACCAACACATTACATATTTTAGCAAAGCTAGGACAAGAATGAAAGGCAAAACAGGTTCTGGTAATAGCTAGATCCTATGTTTATGTCCAAAATCCTGTAATAAGTGCATCTGTCTTATGGTCTTCATAATCAAAGAAGGATGCTTTATAAGGCAGTGTCCCATGTTCCTTGATTATTCAGGAATTCCCAGCTTTGGTTTTTCTTCTTCAGTCCCGAATTATTCTCTCCTGCTAGAAAAATTCCCTTTTCATGTACAATGGTACCTCGGGTTAAGAACTTAATTTGTTCTGGAGGTCCGTTCTTAACCTGAAACTGTTCTTAACCTGAGGTTCCACTTTAGCTAATGGGGCATCCCGCTGCCGCCGCGCGATTTCTGTTCTCATCCTGAAGTAAAGTTCTTAACTCGAGGTACGACGTCTGGGTTAGCAGAGTCCATAACCTGAAACGTCTGTAACCCAAGGTACCACTGTATTAACAAGTGACTTCTAGCTTGCCTGCTGATAAACTTGGGCTAGCCAACCTGGGGTCATTGAATTGTTGGATGCCAAGCTGCCATCAGCCCCTAGATAGCAAGGACAATGGTCAAGGACGATGCAAGTTATAGTTCTGGCAACATTTGGAGGGCACCCCATTGGCTACCCTTGCCACAGAAGTGGCCTCATGTGAAACTGACTAGTATATCAATTTCAGGTCACTTCCAGCCCTTTGGCAACACCTTTCATAGATACAGACACTGTCTTCCCATTTTGGAATGAAAAGAGTATAGGTGATGTAATTGAGCAAGTGTATTTAATTTTCACATCTTCATGTGGGGAAATTTTCACCTACATATACCCCTTATATAGTACATACATTTTGTTCCAAGAGTCTATATTTGTAATTTTCAAGTTTGCAGTATTATTCAGTTTATTTCTTCTTCTTTTTAAAGGCTTCAGTCATTTGATAGATCTGCACCTGTGCTCTGATAAAAAGAATCAGAAATCTAATTTCCAATCCCAGCTACTCTAAATTGTATGATTGGTCTGACGCAGAGACAGACCGCAAGCTTCACAAACACCGCAAGTCAATAGAAAGCCTTCAACGGTACACAAAACATTAAATTTTGAACAGCGCTGAAGAAATGGATTGGTTCTGATCACAGCGGAGAATGCCTTTTTGGACAGCTCTTGAAATGACTGCCTAGCTTAGACTCGTACTTGCTGTCATTTCAAGTGACAGTTAACGTTACCGGCATTCAGGACACAAATACATATTTGACAATTATGCCATCACGGTTAAGTGGTTTGGATGTTATTGTAAACATCTGAAAAAGCTATGCAGAGCATAGGTCATGATTGCTAGTGCTCTGGGCTGACAGGAATCCATCTCAAAAGATTTATTACACATGTAATTATGCGCAATTATATGGCACACGGAACTAGAGATGAAACAACGCTGCAAACAGAAAACTCGACCACATCTAACCCCCTGGGATGTGATACTGGTTTGGGTTTCAGGAACATGGCAGCAGCTTAATGTCTGCACTTCAGATAATTGCACACTCAAGCACAGATGTGCAGCCACTATCTTCTGCTGTGTCAACCAATGCTCAGGTTTTGGAACGCCTGACTTCATTCATTTTGCAAAGTAGGGAGAAACAGAGCTCAACCGTGATACCTAGCATGTCTGGGTTTTTTTTAAGGATCTCAGTTAGCAGCGCTGGTCTCTGCCCAAGACCTTGCAGAGTTGATGCCAATCTGGATAGACAATGCTAGACTAGATGGACTAATGGTCTGATTCAGAATAAGATAGTGCTGTATGTTTAGCTTCTTGTCTTTTGCTATTTGTCTTTGTGGTACTGTGATGGGCCACCATGTCATTTCCTTCCAACCTGGAGATTTGTCCTTAAAGGGAAGCAAGATAAAGGTGTAGAGCGGGGATGGGTAATCTAGGGCCCCAAGACCACATAACAGCCTAAACCTACTTGGCCTATTTTCACATGGGTGGAAAGAAGCAGGGAAATGGGGGAGGTCAGATAGATTAGAAAAGCTACTTATAACTCTGGCCTCACCCACCCCCAATATTCAGCTCCCATGAACTTACTCCCAAGAGAATATAGCCCTTGATAGGAGGAGGAGGAGGAGGAGGAGGAGGGGAAGAAGTTGTTGTCCACCCCTGAAGTGAACTATTTTCTGCCTTTCTTTTAGACCACAGACAATGTGTGTGGCGGGAGGGGATAAGGTATTGAGTGTCCAGTGGCGTAGCGTGGGTTGTCAGCACCCGGGGCAGGGCAAGTAATTTGCGCCCCCTAACCCGTGGATTTTAGCACTCGAGTGCGAGCGCCCCCCCGATGTTGCGCCCGGCCCCCCTGCACCCCCCACGCTACGCCACTGGGGCTGGGGGAGAGCGAAGGAGCCAAGGACCCCCCCCCCAAAGGCTCAGCAGGAATTTATTAAATTTATTATTTGCGGAGTCCCCGCGGGCCGAGGCAGCCGAAGCCCCCTCCCCTCGGGCGCCTCCCCGCCCCCTCCTCTCCTTGGGCCTCCTCCCCCCAGATGTTGCACCCGGTGCGGCCGGCACCCCTGGCACCCCCATGCTACGCCACTGTGAGTGTCCAACAGCCACCAGCACTCTCCCTCCATCCAAGCAACTTATCTATTTTGTGAAAGCCTCCATGGTGCTCTGGAAACTCAACTTGTGTGACTCTGCCCCTTCAATTGACAATCACGTCCTGGAACCAGACTGTGTGGATATAGCTGTACATGGCTAGGAGAGCTAGTAAATGGATACATGGACTAGCAACTCTGCTCACATCATCTTCAGCTATTCTCCATCTGAGATCAGGGAGAGCTTTCTTGGCTGTGATCCTGTTTACAGAAAGCTCTCCCCAGGAAAGGCTCAGGGTCAAACTACATGTTACACCTAATGGCAGCCACAGCTTCATTTTTATTTACTTAATTACAAGCACAGGGTGGGACCATTTTTATTTAGACCACAACATGTAGAGAGAATTCCCTCTCCCTCCATCCGCCTCCCTCCATCAGCCCTTGAAAAAAAAATCCATCTCAGTGCAACTGTTAGTATAAAAGAAATGATAAGAACGAAATTGTGATTTAGATGGAATTTTTGTACCTTGCCCTGAAATTGATGTGATATAGGAGGGTGGCCCAACATGCAGCCTGAGGGACATATACAGCCCTCCCTGCCCACAACTGAGAGAGCCTGGACCATGTTCCTGCTTGCACATGAGTAAGAGCGGGATCACGGCTGCTCAGCTGGTGAGCACAATAAGACATGCCATATCAATAAATTATCCCATCCTAAAATAGTGAACTGTCCTAACAATTCATATTAAAGCCTAGCAATAATAATAAAAAATACCAGCACAGTTTTTTATATGCTAGGAGCAAACTGATTCTCCAAGTGCTTCTTCTTGTGTAGCCGAAACATTGCTATCCAGGCACAAGAGGAGATGGAACAGTAGGCTCTGGGTAAATTGCAGTCCTACAGACAGACTATGGAGGGATCTAAGAGAGGGACCCCCAAAACAGCCCAATGAGGACTGAGTATGCTCAGTGGCTCCAGAATACTGATTGAGTTGGAGAAAAATGAAACCAGACAGACTGATCAGAGGACATTATAAAAGAGCACGGCTGGCTGGAAGTATGGGCACTAAAATGTGTTGCAAGTCACATTGCTACAAAATAAGAGCAAAATAATAGGTCAACCCAAACTAAACAATATGACAATAATAGGAAGTAAAATGTAAAGCCGGTAAAATCGGAATAGGATTTCCCTAAGCCATGTTTCCACAGTTGGCCTAGCTGTACTCGTTTTAGGATTGCAGTAGCTTCATTCTTCTTACCCCTAGTTCAATGAGGTCAGCCTTGAGAAGTTATGGGGCTGGGCAGCGGAAGGGATACAATGGTAGATGTTCCATGTGTACATTTGCAAGGTTTCAACATTTAACATTAGAATGCCGTGTTGAAGGTTAAGGCACAGCCCCTCCCTAGGGTCTCTTGTGCTTCATTAACCTTGCAAATCTCATCTCAGGCTCTTTGTAAAAAACACAGATTTATTTATTTATTTTGGAACAACGCTGACCTTCATTCTCCTACATAGCACATGAACACACAAATGCAGTGCTGTGACTTTACAATTGATTCAATGTCGCAGCTGAAACCCTGATCGCATGGGAGAAATGCCCCCATTACTAGTATTATTACTATTTCTTCAGACATTTCAAAATATGCTCTCCAATGATTGGCTGGTGCTCCTGATTCCAGAAGAAGAAAATCATTCATCAGACATTTTTTGCTCAGCTGCAAAGTTTTAATACTTCCTCTGGCACATGTTTGCAGCATTGGTGGTTCAGCGGTAGAATTTTTGCCCGACATGTGGGAGGCCCAGGTTTGATTCCCATCCAATGCAGCAACATGTCTTTGGTCTACTGGAACAGCTCAATTGGTTAGAGCAAGGTGCTGACAATGCCAAGGTTGCAGGTTCGATCCCCATAAGGGGCAGTTGCATATTCCTGCATTGCAGGGGGTTGGACTAGACAATCCTCAGGATTCCTTCCAATTCTATGACTCTATGAGATGACAGAGCAGCTATAGGTTCAACTTAATAGAGGACACGCCTGTATTTGAAGGGCTGTCAAATCTACATTGTGTTTAAAGGCAAGGGGTCTTAGCCAACCAACTTCTACTCAGAGTAGACGCACTGAAATTAATGGGTCTAGGCTAGCCATGTCTATTAATTTCAATGGATCTACTTTGAGTAGGACCAGCACTGATGCAACCCACAGAACTCCTTGAATTGGGTCAACATTTGGTACCAGACTTAGCAGGTATACAGGTCACCTAGTAACAGTCTTCATGACTAAGATGAGATGGATTGTATTTTTATTTTCCTGTAGCAATTACTTCTAAATTTGAATTTGTAAACTGTCAAATGCATTTTATTTATTTTTAATTTTTAAAAAAGAAATGTAAATTTGAACCTTCAATCCCCTTTTGCTAATGCGTAACAGGCAAACAAGCCACCTTGCAGCTTAGGAATGGACAAAATCCAGACAAGCAAAGACAAAATTGAGGGCTTTTCCTTCACCCCCATCTGCCTAATGTGGTGAACTGGTTAGACTGTAGGTTTGTTCAAGGTGCTACAGGAATTGTACCCTGGTTCACATGAACTAACTACATGAAAAAGGGTTCAAATTCTGTGCTGAATTGACCAACTCCAGCCAAGTGAACAGCCAACAGGACAGGCCTGTCTGAAGCTGGAAAGTATAATCAGCATCCAGAAAATCTCAGCCTAATGAATTCAAGCAGTGTCTATTCATTTGAAGTGTTGTATTTTGTACCACCCACACCTGCAGTTAAGCACATATTGCACATATCCTGCCGTCAGCAGAACAAGTGGCATCGCTGGCGTGTTGACCTGGAAAATGATCTAGTGAAGATTCTCTATCAGCTCAAGAGAACATCCTGATGAAATATTCATTGCACTTAGTAATTTGCAAATCCTCAAATGTGTGTTGGACAAGTTATAGCAAAAATGTTCGGGGACAGAAGACATGGCACAGAAATGTCACAGATCCGTTACCAACTTCAGCCACCCTATATTTTGTACTTGCATTCATCTATTGCTCAGCCCAGCAGGAAGTGTCTTGGGTCCACCCTGAAAACACACAATGCAGGTCAAATACGGTAGTCACATTTATACCCTAAATCAGGGTATGGGGAACTGGTGGTCCTTGCTGGAATCCAATTCCCATCATTCCTGACCACTGGCCATGTTGGCCGATGGGGCTGATGGGAGCTGTCATCCAAGAACTGCTGGACAGCCTGCTAGTCATTCCAGACGGTATTTCACCATAATCTATAGGAGAAGGATTAATGCTGCTTGCAGAGTTTCTGGAAATCTTTCTGGTTTTCATGCTATATTCACTGGGCACAGTTCAAGAGAAGTCCACATCACCACTGAGTCCTATCCATGCTGCATATATTGTTCCTTTTTAGAGGGCTGCAGGATTAATACCAGGTTATCTTTGCAATGCAGCGGGATCCTGCAACAGATTCCATCACCCCCATTATAGAATCATAGAATCATAGAGTTGGAAGAGACCACAAGGGCCATCGAGTCCAACCCCCTGCCAAGCAGGAAACACCATCAGAGCACTCCTGACATATGGTTGTCAAGCCTCTGCTTAAAGACCTCCAAAGTAGGAGACTCCACCACACTCCTTGGCAGCAAATTCCACTGTCAAACAGCTCTTACTGTCAGGAAGTTCTTCCTAATGTTTAGGTGGAATCTTCTTTCTTGTAGTTTGGATCCATTGCTCCGTGTCCGCTTCTCTGGAGCAGCAGAAAACAACCTTTCTCCCTCCTCTATGTGACATCCTTTTATATATTGGAACATGGCTATCATATCACCCCTTAACCTCCTCTTCTCCAGGCTAAACATGCCCAGCTCCCTTAGCCGTTCCTCATAAGGCATCATTTCTAGACCTTTGACCATTTTGGTTGCCCTCCTCTGGACACATTCCAGTTTGTCAGTGTCCTTCTTGAACTGTGGTGCCCAGCATAGGCGCCGACTCCATGGGGCTTGAGGGGGCTTGAGCCCCCTCAAAAAATTTTTTTGGGGGGCTCAGCCCCCCCAATAATCTCGGGCGCCCTTGCCGCCGTCCCCCACCTCCTCCCCACCTGCTCCCTCCCCAGCCAGCCAGCCAGCCGCGCGCCCTAGCCGGAGAGCCCCGGCCATCCCCCGCGAGAACAGGGGAATCCCCGGGGGCGGGGGCTTCTGCCTCTAGCCCCAGGTTTCCCGCATATCAGCTGTTCCGGAGCTGATTAATAGGCAGCAGCACGCTCTCCCCTATTCGCTCACGAGGGGGCGGCGCCACTTTATTTGCATATTCATGAGCTTATTTGCATATTCATGAGCTTATTTACATTTCACGAGCTTTCCCGGGCCCCCCCAATATTTTTTATAAGTCCGCGTCCCTGGTGCCCAGAACTGGACACAGTACTCCAGGTGAGGTCTGACCAGAGCAGAATATGTCAGAAACACTGCACTGTGCCCAACATGGTACCTTTCCACAGTCTAAGCCAGCCTTTCCCAAACTGGTGCCCCCTCCAGATGTTTTGGGTGGCAGCTTTGCTTTCTAGGGCCTGGTGGGAGCTGTAGTCCAAAAACATTTGGAGAGAACCAGGTTGGAGAAGGGTGATCTAAAGAGCATCTTTAGAGGGAAAGATGAGGAAACAGACTGAAAGAACGAAAGAAACACAATGCCAACATGCCATGCCTAAGGAAAAATGTCAAGACTACTTCAACAACAACAAAAAATTGATGACGTTACACCATCAATATATAGAGTTGTCTCTCTCTGTGGTGGTTTCTACAGAAACACAGCAGACTTTAATGTGCACACTGTTATGTGGGTGCTTTCTTCCCCAGCTGTTTTTTCTTCTTCAAGATATGCTCTGGTGTGATACTTTTGATACTTATAAATTGACACTAGGTGGTGATGTAGTGCTATTCTCATAAGAAATATTAGCTCAAAGAAGAAACAGGGAAAGTTCTTATATTTAAAAAAGGGTTGCTATTCTTCACCCCACCTCCACCTCTTTAGTACGGATAACAAACTTATTTAGTTGAGTAACAGGACTGCACCCATTTTATGCCAGTTGACAGAGCCTACTAAGGCTACTAAGGGAAATATCATGTGATTCTGTCTGGGCACACTCAATGGTGCTGAGCAAGACTCAAGGATGGGAAGCGACTTCACAGAGGAAGGCACATCACTGTGAAATATTTGAGGCCCTTCTTCTTGACCTGACATTCAAACCCATATGAGGGTCATGAAGCCATGACTGATTCAAGTGGCATGATACTGCTTTAATTGTACAGTGCGGATAAGATCTTGATCTTGCAGATAGAGAACTGCCATCTGAAAGCCAGTATGCTACATCTCTCCAGAACATTAAAATCCCAGTTTTCGGTTTCAGTTCGTAACTGAACAGTTCATAACATAACAATTGGCTTACTTGAAAATTGTCCTTTCTTGCACACATAGATTTATACTTCATCTGAATCAAGCATGTGGGTAAGAACAAGAGAAGCAAGAACCTCATAGTGATGTGGGAAAGTGACGGCTTCTGTTGCTGACAGATATCACCTTATATTTGTAACGTAGGGAAGAAGTCTGCTGTCAAACATGCAAATTGTCTCACAAAGAAGTGCTTTCCCCAGAGGGCACAGTAAGAAAGCAGTAATTGGGAGTACCGCAAGTTTTGTTTCCTGCTAATATTAAAAAGAAAAAAGAAATCACAAAGCAGCATCACATCCAGTCTCTGGTGAAGCTACTGTTAGGGGAGTCAAATGCAATGCAATCAAAGGATTTCCATTAGCTTTAGAATGTGCCAAACTCCTCAGAAGCTCAACACAGAGATGTACTCCACAAAAAACCAGAAACAGTCTAGAGTAATCGCTGCTAGTTTCAAGACCAAAGAGCCCAGGCACAAGGCAATCTCCTCACATGAAGTGCAGCTGAAAATAGCTACGTGTTGCCCCAAACCTGCAACAGAGTTACGTAAATGCATGTGTAAAGGTAAAGGTAAAGGACCCCTGACAGTTAAGTCCAGTTGCAAATGACTCTGGGGTTGTGGCGCTCATCTCGCTTTACTGGCTGAGGGAACCGACGTTTGTCCACAGACAGTTTTTCCAGGTCATGTGGCCAGCATGACTAAGCCGCTTCTGGCAAAACCAGAGCAGCGAATGGAAACATAATCATCATCCCTTTATTGTCAATGTACAATGAAATCAACCAAGCCTCCCTCCCCCACAAACACTCAATCTCATTGCACTCTGTGTGCTTGTCGCACAACACATCAACCCAAAAAGTCAGCTGCACTATATTATTTTCCGTTCAGCAGCCTAACAGCCCACGGATAGAAACTGTTTGTTAGTCTGTTGGTACGACTGATTATACTTCTATATCTCCTGCCCGAGGGTAGAAGATTAAAGATTTGCTGACTGGGGTGTGAATCGTCGTTTACCTTCCCGCCAGAGCGGTACCTATTTATCTACTTGCACTTTGGCGTGCTTTCGAACTGCTAGGTTGGCAGGAGCTGGGACAGAGCAACAGGAGCTCACCCCATCACAGGGATTCGAACCGCTGACCTTCCGATCGGCAAGCCCTAGGCTCTGTGGTTTAACCCACAGTGCCACCAGCGTCCCAATGCATGTGTAGGAGACCAATATAAATTCCACTGCCAAAAGGAAACAAGGGAACACCACTGGGACCTGCAACGAAATGTTGCAGTGTGAAGTGCTCTTATTTAGTGTTCCAGTCAGCCAGCATACTATGCCCACTGAATATACACAGTCCTCATATTTGAGGCTCTTTCCTCTCTCCTCCAACAAATAAAGGTTTTCTGTGCCTGTTGAGATTCTCCCAACCTTCTAAGACCAATCTTTCCTGTGTGGATGAAACCATTTTGGCTGTGAGTAATGGCACTCATAGCCTGAACATTGGAAATAGAGGGAGTGACTGTAAACCAAATTCTCAGCTCATATGGGAAAGCCCTGCCTCAAATATTGTGGCCTGAGCGCCTCTTCTGGGCACATTCACAATGAAGTTAGTCTGATACTACAGTGGTACCTCAGGTTAAGAACTTAATTCGTTCTGGAGGTCCGTTCTTAACCTGAAACTGTTCTTAACCTGAGGTACCACTTTAGTTAATGAGGCCTCCTGCTGCCGCCGCACTATTTCTGTTCTCATCCTGAAGCAAAGTTCTTAACTCAATGTACTATTTCTGGGTTAGTGGAGTCTGTAACCTGAAGCGTCTGTAACCCAAGGTACCACTGTATTGTGTTATCCAGCACAGGCCATAGAAAAACAAGCCCCATCTGCACTCTACAGTTAAAGCAGTATCGTACCACTTCAAACATGGCTTCCCCCCAAAGAACCCTGGGAAGTGTAGTTTGCTATGAGTGCTGAGAGTGCCAAGAAGATGCCTATTCCCATCACAGGGGACTTTCCCGGGAAAGAGGCAGTGATTGTTAAACCACTCTGGAAACTGTCTCTCTGTGACAGGAACTGTGGTCTACTATCCAAATTCTCAAGGGCCAAGAACCTGTGTGACCTCTGGTTCCTAAAAGGTTTGCAGAGCAAAGCGTAGGCAGGCAGCTCTTCCTCTATTGCAGCAGAGGCTGCTCTCTGACTACACAGTGCTTCTGGTTTGGCTAGGAGGTGGGTGATAAACCTGCGGACTACAGCCGAGGAGCAGAACTGGCTCCCACCCCATTTCCAGTCACACACACTCTGCCAGCCACAGATTCCCCACTTCTGAAGGCAAAGTCTCCCACACTCAAGTCAGAAGATAGAGGCTATATGGGAGAAGCCGACCCTATAGCACAAAAGTGACAGCTTTACTTCTCTGTCTAGGAAGGATGATGCTGGCATAGGAAAGAGACACCGTCTAGCTCTTGATAATGATAATAATAATAATAATAATAATAATAATAATAATAATAATTTTATTTATACCCTGTCCTCCCAGGCCAGAGCCAGGCTCAGGGCGGCTAACACCAGTAAAATTGCAGTAAAAACATAATGGGGGTGACCCAATTTAAAATACAGGTTAAAATGCAATTTAAAATGCAGCCTCATTTTAAAAGTAGCCCATAGATCAAAACCATAAGGGGAGGGAAAACATAAGGGTCAGACTGAGTCCAAACCAAAGGCCAGGCGGAACAGCTCTGTCTTGCAGGCCCTGCAGAAAGATGTCAAGGGCCCTAGTCTCTTGCGATGGAGCGTTCCACCAAGTCGGGGCCAGTACTGAAAAAGCCCTGGCCCTGGTTGAGACCAATCTAACCACCTTGTGACTTGGGACCTCCAAAATGTGGTCCGAATCTTCCTAATAGCAAGGACTCTTGCAATAAGGGTGGTTTTCACACCTTAAAATGGGGGTTGCCAACGTAGCACCCATGGGTAACAGTAAAGCTCTTAAGTAAATATTCTCTTTAAAATCCCCAGTGTATGAGATGGGTGTTTTTCTGCTCTTTTAAATACGACAGTCATTTTTTGTTGCACCACGCACTCCACAGTAGCCATTTTGCATCGCGCCACATACCTTGCGACCTCCATTTTGTGACTGCCCCCCCAAAAAAACTTCCTCAAAATTCAAAATGTGCCCATTACCCAAAAAATGTTGGTGACCCCTGCGTTAAAGAAGTTAACATCAAAAGGGGCTACTAGCTAAGCTTGCACCAACCAGGTAGTAAATTCAACACAAAAAACCAGGAAACCCTGAAAGTTGTTGAGCTTGTGTTAGACAAACCCCAAAGTTTTAAAGCCTTTTTACAAAAACGCCAAGAGAACGTGATGTGATTGCCTTGCCTAAGATCCAGGACAATGCACCAACTTTCGGAAATTACCCCAAGACATCAATTTCGGTAATCCCGGTAACGTCTAGGAAAATCCAGACATATAGCAGCCCTAAACACAATCATTTTTCCCTACTGCCTTTGGTATCCAGCCTACTATTCCATCCAAAGTCCTGTTCAGTCAAGCTTTAGCTCATTCCTACAGGCAAGGGAGTGCTGCTCTCAACAGTAATGTTTTTCCTCGTGTTACTAAAGCCTGACCCTCCCAGCCCTTCACCCCACAATTTCTCCTATGCAATGTTAAGATGCACACTGACGTCACGTCAAGCTGCCAGTGATTCGAAAGTGAACAGTGAAGTTGTGTGGAAGCCCTGCTTGTGATGATAATACCATTTAACAGTTGTCAAGATAGATTTGAGGGAAGACAGGGGTTTAAACTCCTACAAAGTGTTTTTCATCTCTTTGTAGAATCCTAGGGAATCCATAAGATAAACTTATTCTTTTGAAGTTGCTGTTTTAAAAAGTCAAGATACCAAAATGTGACATTCATATTTCTGAATACAGATTATTAGTTGGCAGGATTATGAAGAATTTCTTAGCAGTGAAAGCATCCGCAAAGCTTGGGGATTTCTGCCAGCCCTCCATGCATGAAAGGCCAACCTGGTCGGGTTCTATTCCAGACACTCCTAAGTGTAAAGACTATTTGGGTTACTGGCTTAGTTTCCCGGTTGGTGTTGAAATATTTCTTAATACTCCATTCTTAGCTTCTCTGCAGAGGGTACTGAAACTTACAATCAACACTGCTAAGTACAGTGGTGCCCCGCAAGACGAATGCCTCGCAAGACGGAAAACTTGCCAGACAAAAGAGTTTTCCATTTTGGAGGTGCTTCGCAAAACGAATTTCCTATGGGCTTGCTTCGCAAGACGACAATGCCTTGCGAGTTCCTGCGGGTTTTTTTCCCCTCCCCCCCTTTTTCTAAGCCGCTAAGCCGCTTATCAGCTGATCCGATCAGCAGATAAGCCACTAAAAGCCGCTAATAGCGCTAATCCGCTAATCCTTCAATGGGCTTGCTTCGTAAGATGAAAAAACCGCTAGAGGAAGAGAATCACAGAACGGATTCTTTTCGTCTTGCGAGGCACCACTCTATAATTTTTCTTCCTTCCAGAAATTTTGTGCTCTTTCTTTCAGCAAAGCATCATCATGGTAAAAGTGAAAAGCACAATTTGACCCCACGGTTTAGTTCAGCACTACCAGTATGATTGGCAGCAGCTCAGATAGGACCTGTTACAGAAATGACAAGGGGGGGCACATCTTTAAGATCGGGTTTCCGCCTCCCCCTTTTACTCTTAAGCCACGGGATGATGAGCCCAAGCCCTTCTCCCCATCAGTCGCACAAGCACAACACACACATCTTTTGATTGCCTAAAGTTGTTACAAGGTTACAACTATTATGCCTGAACATATCCTTTTGATTTGACAGATCAGGGAAGATACCTAGCTTTATAATTTTGTAGAGAATCCATACTTTAACCGATTCTCTTCATTCTAATGCCATTTTAACCCTTAAAAAAAAGATGAATTTGGGCTCCACCTCCCTCCATGAACCAAGAAGTGGGAAGTCACATAGGCAGCAGGAGAAGGGCATCCCGCCATAATTCCCCAAGCGTGAGAATTCCCCCAAGGGAAATTCCCCAAGGAGACAACAACAGACATCCACAGAGGCAGTTTAGCAGCTCAGGTGTTCTGAAAGCCCATCTTCTGGAAGGCTGGAGGGCAAGGATATGCATAGATAGTTTTATTGTTCTTTGGGTGTCAGGTACTTAAGGTGTCTGTGACTAAATCTGATAAGAGGAGCAAGCTGTTGAACTTGGGTAACCATAAAGAAGGCTGATCACCTACAAATTGATGCTTTTGAATTATGGTGCTGGAGGAGACTCTTGAGAGTCCCATGGACTGCAAGAAGATCAAACCTATCCATTCTGAAGGAAATCAGCCCTGAGTGCTCACTGGAAGGACAGATCCTGAAGCTGAGACTCCAATACTTTGGGCCACCTCATGAGAAGAGAAGACTCCCTGGAAAAGACCCTGATGTTAGGAAAGATGGAGGGCACTAGGAGAAGGGGATGACAGAGGACGAGATGGTTGGACACTGTTCTCAAAGCTACCAACAGGAGTTTGACCAGGAGGTGGAAGACAGGAGTGCCTGGCGTGTTCTGGTCCATGGGGTCACGACGAGTCTGGGCATGACTAAACAAATAAACAACAACAACAAACCTCAAGATCCCCCTCCCTCTTTATGACATGTCGATGATGTATCAGTGATTTATCAATGATGCTTCTGGAAAGATATTATGGGCGTGGGGTTTAAAAGAGCTTGCAACCTATGTTCGCGGTTCTTACTCCATGTGGAAACCTGTTGCACAACAATAAAGATTGTGGTCTACTGACCGCTGTTTTGCTCCAAATTACTTGGCTGGAACTTCCTTCTTTTACTGACCACATGGACCCGCAGGATGACCTGGGCTGTTGAGTAGTCTCTCACCCCAGAATTTTTCTGTAACAGGACCTGATCTTTTTAATTGGAGATTCCAGAGATTTATCTGGGACCAGCTACATGCAGCTCTTGAGGTCTTTCACTAAGTTCTGGCTACATGTGTTCAGTTGTACATATTCCCTTCCCAAGGATTTTAACGCTTTCCTTAAAAAAGAAAGAAAGAAAACTAGTTCTGAGTTTGAACTTTCTGGGGAGTTCTATGCAATTTACCCATCAAATCTACCTTTTCAAATCTGCAGATTGGAAAAAAAGTATTTCCATTTGCAAAGCACCATCACATTCTTTCTTTTTGGCTCCTGGGCAATCAAGTGTAGGATTTTTCCTGCCTTCCAGCTCCTGTTCTTGTAGCAGCAGATAAGAGCAGCAGCATTGTCACTGGAAGACAGTAAACCTAAAAATAGACTGTGGGCTGCAAATGGAAAGCAACCAGAATACATTGGTTCTTGCCAGAAGTTGTGACCAAATAAATGAGAAATATTCTGTCTTTGAAGAGAGGGGTGCTACATATTGGCATGTATTTATTTAAGACATTTCTATGCTGCCTTTCAGAGAAAAGCCCTCTCTGGGCAGCTTACAAGGATAACTAAATGTATCTTTGAAAAGTAAAATATAAGGGTTGCATCCAATATAGTAATAAGTTGAAGTCACTTGCAAAAGAGAAAGCATAAGCATGTTGCTACTAACTTTGTTGCACAATCCATTGCATTCCCACTAGCACAACTGTTGCCTTTGTTGTGCAACATTAAAAACTCACCCATCTGCTGCTGCAACAGCCCTTGCACTAGCAGAGACTGTTGGATTCTGTTGTAAAACCCAACTCACAGCACTTGTAATAAAAAGTAGATTGAATGTCCATTTAAGAATGAGTAAGTATGGGGGTAACACAACTTTTTGGAGAAAGCTCCAGAGCTATGGGGAAAATACTGAAAAGGCCCCGTTAGTGCTCCCCTGTTTGATAAATCTAGACACAGATATCAGAGAGCATCTGAACTACTCATTCATAATTATTACCAGTTCTCTTTCTAATGGCTACTCTTAGGAGAACACAAACTGGATCTGAATCCATACTTCTTTTTCTCCTTTCCTCAAAACCATCACCCTTCTGGCTTTGACTGGCTGGCTAAACCAGGTGAGAGTAGTCAATGGGTCTCAAACCCTCAGTATGTTATGGACTTCCCCTGCAGGCATAGACAGGCTCCTGCGGATTGAGCAGATGAGACCTAGATGCAGAGATATCTTGTCCCTACTTCTTGGTCAGAACTCCTTCACACACCTAAGTTCACAAAGCCACATTAAATTGTTCAATGTTGAGACAGGACAGGTAACATTTGCCATCTATCACTACTTCTGGAAGTTTTCATGTTACAGTTTCATGCTCCCACCCCTCTCAAATTTCCTCTCATAGTACCAAGGCCAGATTAAGACTTTAGAAGCCATAAACACTGAAAAGATTATGTTGCCGCCACCCCCAAATATAATTCAAAATACAGTGGATGCTCGGGTGGCGAACGTGATCCATGTGGGATGCGGGATGTTTGCAACCTGCAGAGTTCGCAAACCACAGCGGTACATCTGCACACGCGTGGGTTGGGATTCTGTACATGCGCAAAGCACAACTTAGTGCTTCTGCGCATTTGCAACCGCCGAAACCTGGACGTAACCCGTTCCAGTACTTCCAGATTTCAGTGGGTCCATAACCCGAAAAAACACAATCTGAAGCGTCTGTAACCCAAGGTATGACTGTAAGTAGAAAGAGAACAGGAAAATGGGGTAGGGTGTAGTAGAGCATAAGAACTCTAACAAAGTTCTGCTTTTTCCCAGGACTACTTCAATGCTTAAAAAAAAATGCCAAAATGCTTTGCCGGTGCCCTAAACATATGCTTCATCTGCCTATTGGGTAATTCAGCACTGCATAGCACAGGGATCTTTATATCTTAGTTCAGAGGTATGAATATATTAGATATTAATCAAACATTGCTGTGGTTATGCTGCAACATTCCAAATATTCATTAATGGCACAGTGATTTTATGCCTTTTATCTCTGCCTCCCACAAACACAACAACAACAAATACTGTATTGAAATAGCTTTCTTCTGGATATACTTTCTTGGGTTGCATACTGTTCAGGTCTGTTCCCAGGGAAGCACTCTGTTATCCCCAGCAAAAGATCTCACACCTCTCTAGGAGGTATGTTTCAGGGTGTTGTGTGTGTGCTGGATACACACAGAGGTGCAGACAGACACATGTAACACCGTCTGAGACAAAGGGGCTTTCCGGTTCCAATCATTGGCATCGTCAGCTTCCAGTTCCTTCGTGTCTGACACCAACACAGGCCCCAAAATGTATACAAATACTTAAAAGTCACAACTTTCCTTGATTTTCCAGATGAATTATTTTCCAGGTTACAAAACAGAGGAGGGTGTTTTTTTATCTGGTCTGGAGCGGGGAACCTCAAGCCTGGAGCGGGGGGGGGGGAGGGAGTGAAAGTGGCCCTCCAAGCTTCTCTGTCTGGTGCCCAAGACACAAACTCCTCTGCCACAACCTCTGATCTCCCGCTTTGTATGGAAGGGTTGTCATATTACGAAGTGCAAGAAAAAAAAAAGTACACATTTGGGGATGGGCGGGGGGGGAGAGGAAAACGGTAGTAATCGTTTTTGTGCAGTAAATGACAAAAAGGTGTATTGATGAGGTGTATTTTTCAAAAAGACTTTTTGCTTCCTGAAATTATTTGATTGCGCAGAAAAATGTAACTGATAGAATTCTACAGGATGCGTTGTTGGTGTGTGAAAGCAGTCAAGATCCAAGGATCCCCAGGCATGCACCTCTAGATGGTGGAGACACCAGGTGTGATCCTGCCGCCCGGGCATCTTCACTTGGCTGTAAGTGGCCAATAGCCAGGTGCAAAATGTGCCTGGTGAATTGCTAACAGTGCTTGTGGAACACATGTGTAAGATCTAGTCTTGCCTACTTGTGGATTCCCACATGCCCATGAGCCTGTGTCTAACACAGATACTAATTTAATGATCTTTACTGGAGACGATTGTTTGCTTTAGATGATAGTGTTTACTATGTCGGGCACAGAAGGACTGCTTCATTTTGGAAAGAGATGGTATTATTGACATCATTACAGTGGTGCCCCGCAAGACGAATGCCTCGCAAGACGGAAAACTCGCTAGACGAAAGAGTTTTCCGTTTTGGAGGTGCTTCGCAAAACGAATCTCCTATGGGCTTGCTTCGCAAGACGACGATGTCTTGCGAGTTCCTGCTGGTTTTTTTCCCCTCCCCCCTTTTTTCTAAGCCACTAAGCCGCTTATCAGCTGATCCGATCAGCAGATAAGCCACTAAAAGCAGCTAATAGCGCTAATAGCGCTAAGCCGCTTATCAGCTGATCCGATCAGCAGATAAGCCGCTAATAGCGCTAAGCCGCTTATCAGCTGATCCAATCAGCAGATAAGCCGCTAAAAGCCTCTAAAAGCCTCTAATAGCGCTAATAGCGCTAATCCGCTAATCCTTCAATGGGCTTGCTTTGCAAGACGAAAAAAAACGCTAGACGAAGAGAATCACAGAACGGATTCTTTTCGTCTTGCGAGGCACCACTGTACTTCAGAAACACTAGCCGTGACCAATAGATACCACTATAGTCTTGCTTGCTTACGAGAATTAAGAGAGAACCACCCAGGTTACTATGCTTAAAATATTTATTTAAACAAAATAACTAATAGAGAGAGAAAATGGCTTGTGCGGTTTGAACTGTCAATACAGAGAAAGAGTCAGCTGATTAGTTGCTGCGCAAGCAACCCCCCCCCCCAAATATTGCCTGGACTTTAGGGACTAGACTCTAGGCTAATTGAAATCCAAGGTTATCTGCATATTCATTCTAAGGGTATTCCAGGCACAGAGAGACTGAAATCCACAGATATGCATGAACCTGAAGTTCATCTTATTTATTTAGATATGGATTAAGGAGTCTCTAAGAACATATTCAAGGCAACTAGCAATATTAACAAGCATGAAATATATATGAGATAAATAAACGCAGGCCTGCTGAGAACGCATTGATGTTTCAGAAAAGGCAAAAGGAAAATAAAATGTGTCAAAAGCAGCGAAGTCGTTGCAATTTTGTGAGCCTATTCAAACTACGAAGGTGCACATTAGTGAGATGAGTTAGCATAGGGTAAAGCATTCAAGCCTTGCACAGAGTGATTTAACAAGGTTCTTTCTTGGCAGCTCTTGGAAGGAAGAAAGACTTTTGATTTGGAGCCAGCAATGCACAATTAAGTGAGAGTTAAAAAAACAGAAAAATAAAATGAGGAGGCATCTGGTGAAATATTAATAGCCAGGCACATCGTGTGTCTGGTTTAAACACCCAGCAGTAGTATTATAAACTCAATGAAAAGTTTCCAGACAACTGTCCCCTCCCCCTGTTGCACATGCACACCAAAGATCAGATAGATTTGCCATGTATTTGGGGTCCACTGTGAATAGAGACTCTGTCTATTTCTAGTGCTTAGAATTCTTACACATTTTAATCATAATTTCATTTCATTCTGCTGCAGGAAACTAACAGAAGAAGTGCTACGGAGCACCTGATTTACATGCAGGATGTCCCAGGTTCAATCCCAGCATCTCCAGGTGGGGCTGGGAAAGACTTCTTGACTTAAACTTTGGAGAGCTGCTGCCAACCAGTGTAGAAAACACTGAGCTGGGTAAACCAATGGTCTGTTTTGGTAAAAGGGAGCTTTCCATGTTCCAACAGGTACCCGTCTGGAAGTATTTAAACGTGAAGTTCCCACACCCACTAAGTTTATTTAGATTCATCATTTTCTGGAATGCATTTAAAAACACCCCACAAAAGATGTGTGAATATTATTTTCATGAGGACTGTCACTGATGTACACAAATACTATCAGTAATGGTCGTGTCCAGCAGGTGATAATGGGTAGTCGTGAGATTTGACCCATGGTGTCTCACAAAACTCAATTTTTCCACCCTTGCTATTCATGAAGCCACAAGGAGATTTCTTCAGTATTCATCTATACTCAGCTCTCTCCCTCCCTCCCTCCCTCCCTCCCTCCCTCCCTCCCTCCCTCCCCCCCCCTCTCTCTCTCATCAAGGTTCTGGACAGGTTCCTGAAAGTAGCAGTGTAACTGGTTCAAAGAAAAAGAACCTGAACGAACCTGAATCCATTCAGAAAGTAGACTTGGACAGAGTCCCACTCTGATGGAAAGGGCAGATTCAGAGATCCTGAACCCAGAGCTATTGCTTGGAGTGCCTGTTTTCAATTACAGTGGTACCTCTGGATGTGAACAGGATCCGTTCCGGAGCCCCGTTCACATCCAGAAGCAAACACAACCCACGTCTGTGCATGCGCGGGTTGCGATTCACCGCTTCCGTGCATGCGCGGGTTGCGATTCACCGCTTCCGTGCATGCGCGTGATGTCATTTTGACGATCTGCACATGTGCGAGCGGCAAAACCCAGAAGTAACGCGCTCTGTTACTTCCAGGTCGCCACAGCACTCAACCCAAAAATACTTATCCCAAAGCTACTTCAACCTGAGGTATGACTGTACAGTTGGTTCACCACCTACAGTCCTTCTTGGAGAAAGGGTGACCTGGTAACAGTGATCCATTGCTCTGGCAACCTCCAGAGTCGTGGGGGTAGGAGAGCAAGAAGCAAAAAAGGTTTTTTTAAAAGTTGATCGTGATATATAACAGAGTGTGCACAGAGTTTTTTGGACTTCTATGCACAGTTTTGTAATCGTAAAATATATATTTAGTTGTAGAACTCCCTGGTGACTGACCTCTGAATTCCACAATGTATTGAACATTACAAATTTCCCCCTACCTCTTTTTCCTGTGCTCGCTATGACCACCACCACCTGGGTTCCCCCCCCCCTCTCTTTGCTATCCTAACCACCGAAGACAGCAGGATATAAAGGAGATGGGTCAGCTGCCTCCTACAGTTAGGAGCACCCACTGGAGAAGCTTGAGGAGGAGTCACCAGTCTAAACATTTGAAGTCATGCACCTGCAATCAAACAGGAAAGACATCTGATGCCCGAAGACGCATCAGATTCAGTCTGCTCAAGCATGGTGCCTTAAAGGGTTGTGTCTCTATAAGAGACCGTCTCAGAAAACAAACAAATGCACCACGGTACTCCCGTTTCAGACTGCAGATGGCTAATTTACTAAGAGCTGCATACATAGGATTTCTCCTTAAATGCAGATTGAATTAAGTGAATAAGCAAATGGTGTGCTCTCCAGGCAATGGCTCAGGTATCACTCAGCAACTACTGCTAATGAACCTTTGCTCAAGTTTCCTCTAAGAGCCAAGGACACTGAGTAATTAACGCAGGCTCCCAGACTGAACTGCTCCAGATTATGGCACTTTATAGATCTACGGCTTTCGGATTATTGGCTGTGTATCACACAGTTCTGGGGCCTAAAGGTCAAAGCAAATAAATTGTCTCCAAGGCATGTGGCTCCAACCATGGGCATAGCTAGGATTTTTGGTGGGGAGGGGCAGCCAAAGTTGTTGAGCTTTTCTTGGGAAATCACAGGTAAATGGGACATTGCTGGGCAGGCAGAACCTCAGTTAATTGAGTACTTTCAATGATTTTCAATATTATTTGTGGATGTAGGGGGGACAGCTGCCCCCTCTGGCTACACCCATGGCTTTCACCAACCATTCGCTGGATGGCATCCTCACACTCGCAAGTTCCATGCATTCTGCGGTGATGGATTTGGGTTAATTTAAAAAGAGAAACACTGAGGCAAACAAACAATAACCTTTTGATTTGTTTCACTGATACCAAGAGTGGCGAACTTTATTTAGACCCATTTAGCCTTTATTCCCTTGTGTGCAACCTTCTGAGGGCCACATGCTAAAGGTGAGCAGGGCAAGAAGCAAAGGTGGGTATGGCAAAGGATGTGGCTCTCACCTTTGTGCACTCCCACCCGGTGAAAGCCAGAGGTCTTTCACATCCATCTCACCATCCATATGGCATGCCGTAGTTCATGAGTGCAGTACAGACAGGCAAAAGGACTCAAGGAGGGTGTACAGCAGGGCCAGTGAGGGGTGTGGCCTAGTGGGGTGTGTGGCCTAAGGAGAGTCCCGAGGGACAGAGAAAGAGGTGTGGAGGACCACTTTCAAGCCTGAGATCCCAACCCCTATTTTATGCACGTTGTTATTAAACTACTATGTGGAATAAGAGATTGCCAGAGAACACTAAGGGTGCATTCATAGCACTGCATCCCATAGCTACTGCAAATAGAAGTGCTACAAGCTAGCAGAGGCAGGAGGCAGAACTGTATTACTATGCTCAGTCCAGAGGAGAGAGCTTGCATTCTCTGGCAGCTCACTTAGTTTCTGTGCTGGGTGCAGGGCCTGGGATCACTCCACCACTGACTCACCTACTGCATGCAGTGACTACCAGGTTTGGGCCTGGATACAACCAGTAACCAGCACAGCCATCACAATATAGGTGCCATATGGTCACAAAAGAGGACAATGGCCAGCATCCCTGCTGATGCATTCTTGTTCAAATAAAGTTTCCAGAGACCCTTTGAGGGCAACACATGTAGAACACTTTGCAATAATCTAATTGGGATGTGACCACTAATATATTTCATATGCCATATTATTACATTCTAGTAAAAACACCCATTCGAATGAAGGGAGGTATAAAATTTTAATTAATAATAATAATAATAATAATAATAATAATAATAATAATAATATTGATGAAGATGATATACCTACTATTTTGTACCTAACGGACAAAAATAAGAAGTGCAGGCTTTGCTTGTAAGCTTACAGACATAAGCATGGAAGCTTCTAGGACACAATTCTGGAAATTATGCAGCCCAGATGACAATTGCTTCCAGTCAGGCTGAAGGCCTTGCTAACTCACCTTTTCCATCGCATGCAGCTAGGCTGAGTCAAACAGAGTCACTTCTCTCCCTGCTGCAGCCAACTGCTTAACTCCTCATTACAATATCCTGGGATATGCAAATCCTTGCCACGGTCTCAAGAAGCACCGCCACATGTCCAAGGCATTAATTCATAAAAGTATATATTTTGTTCATGTGTGTTCGTTCAGACACAGATTCCTATCCTAACAGTGCAAACTGTACCCTGTAAGTTTAAAGACACATCTACTCTTTACTTCTTTGCAAAATGCATATGTGCAAATTCTTCCCTTAAGCCTAGAATGAGAGAGAAGTGGCTTAATTGCACATTGTTCCTCAAACTGCTGACCAGCTTACTATGCTCATCTGGTTCCTCATTCAAATCCCCAGCTGACTGGCACACAATTATCTAGTTCCCCAGTCAAAGCACTGATCAGCTTGCTATTATTATTATTATGCAGGGAGCTGACTACTGCTCCAACAGACCAGGCTTATATGTGCAACACCTTCCACAAGAAGGCATCACTTTCCTTTTTTGTGAGACATCTGGGATTTAACCTGGGGCATTCACATGCAAGATGGTCTATCTCTGAGCTCATCAAGTGGCTTTTAATATATATATTTTAAGTCCACCCAAACGTCAACAGTACCAAGAATGAAAGGTTGGGAAGTTGGGAAAGGTTGGAAAAGTTGGGAAGCTATTCCATGATTTAGGTCCCGCAAATGAAAAGGCCCTCTTGCCTGTCCCCATCATGGATGAAGAGGGGAAAAAACTTTTCTTTTTTGAATTTATTTCTTTTATTACATATTAAGGGGGAAATCCTATTGCACCTAGGACGATGGCTGAATGGTCACAGGATGCTACAGACCTCCATGGGGGTGGGGGAGAGCGGGAGGTCTGCAGGCACAGTGTGGTACCATAAACCCCCATTGCTCCACAGCTAAAATGCCCCCTCCCTGAATTTGCTATAATACATCACAGTGTGGAGGATGACACAGAATTTTCAGAGAGTGGATAAGTCAGACAGAATGGAAGAACAGCATGGGAAGAGTTGCTTCCCCCATTCTCTGTAGCCAGCCACTGCTCTGATTCAAGTGAGGGCTACTCGCTGCAACTTATTTTAAGTACGAAATAAAATAAAATCAATGGGAGATCCACTCATCTATACGTGGTCTCTCACATCACCTATGCATCAGACCCTAGAGTCTTGTTTGGGGTGGTTAGCCTTCTCTTAGAGTGCACCGATCAGTTTCAAAAGCTATCATTTTGTAAATGCTACAGAATCTATTCCCCGATTAGATGAATGTGATATGATGGCACTGAAGAGGTTGTAGTAAGTGACTCATGGTTTTAAGGAATCTGTGTATCTCGTGCCAAGGCCCAAAATAGTAACAGTGCTTAGGTAACCTCTATTCGTCTCTACCTCTTTTCTCAAGGGAGAAGAGAATGCTAGCAAATGCTTGTTCAGTAACAGAATACTATGTCAACACCCTTTCTGTGCCTAAGAATCTGATATGAATGTGCATATATAGGAAGCTGCCTCTGGGTCCATCTCGCTCAGTATTGTCTACACAATGACTAGCAGTGACTCTTCAGGTTTCCGGACACACCTGGAAATGTCAGGGATTTAACCTGGCACCTTCTGCATGCAAAGCAAACCTTTGAGCTATGGCCCTTTCCATATATAGATATACAGTGGTACCTCGCAAGACGAATGCCTCGCAAGACAAAAAACTCGCTAGACGAAAGGTCTTTCCGTTTTCGATTTGCCTCGCAAGACAAATTTCACCTATGGGCTTGCTTCGCAAGACGAAAACGTCTCGCGACTTTGTTTCCTTTGTCTAAAAACAAAGACATGTTTTGTTTATAAAGTTAATTTATTTTTCCTTCAATTTTTGAACTGCTCTTCACAGTATGTGTGACTTTAAAGAGCAGTTAATAAACTGTTGTTGTACCAAATTTGGCTTTGTTTGGACTTTTTTTGACCATAGGAACGCATTAATTGATTTTCAATGCATTCCTATGGGATTTCGTGATTCGCAAGACGAAAAATTCGCTAGACGACAAAACTTGCGGAACGAATTAATTTCGTCTTGCGGGGCACCACTGTATAGATATATGCAATTACTACAGTTGCATTTCCATCACCAAAGGTGGACAGTGTTAAGTATTTAACACTTGTTACATCTTCATGCCACCCTTCTTCCAAGAAGCTAAGGGAGGCACTTTCCTCACTCATTTAATCTTCATAACAACCCTGTTATTTAGCTGGGAGATGGTGACCGGCCCATAGTCATTCAGTAAGCTTTGATCAGGGCCAGCATGGCCATTGGGCAAAGGGGGGCAACCATTTCGGACAACAGAAGTTGAGGGACAGAAGCACCACCTCCTTGACTGTTCGCCTCTGTTGGATGGCAGCTATCAAAGCCAGAGCTCGCTCAAGACATTTTTCTGCCTGAAGCAAAGGACAAGATGGTGCTTCCTAATCTAGCCAGCAGCTTTCAGGTGTGCTGGGAGATGCTGCTATCCTGCTGCCAGCACTGAAGTTTGACTCAGCTCTCAGTCCAGTCACCTTTTGAACATGGAAGGGGAACACCATCTTGCCCTTTGCTTCAGGCAGCAAAATGTCTTGAGCGAGCTCTGGCATTGATAGCTACTTGCTAACTAGCTAGCTAGCTAGCTACCTACAGGAAGTCGTAAGAGACCATGCAAGAAGTTACCTAGTTGGAAACATATAAGTAATTGGATTGCTTCCTACTTGCATCCCCTCTGTTGCTTTCTGTTTAGACTAGGAGCAAACAACCATGGCCGCTAGGCAAACAGCAGGGCAGTGAATAACCCAGGCACTGTTTAATATAGGATGTCAGCTGTCTCTTATGGAAGGAAAAATATTATTACATGGGAGCAGTAATGGTTTACTACCTGACTGTAGCCTAGCGCTGTCTTTCCTCAACATGGCAACCTCCAGGTAGACTCCAGTTCTCATCAGTTCCAGTCACCAGGGTCAATGATCAGGGATGATGAAAGTTCTATAATCTACAATACCTGGAGGGCATCAGTTTGGAAAGACAAGACCAATTTTGATTTGATATTTGCATTCCACTTTTCCAACATTGAGCTCAAAACAGCTCACAATAAGCACAATAGCAGCAGCAGCATCAACAACAATAGCAAACCCAATAACAAAAAAGCAACAAAAAAATGCAACAAATTAATCAAAACAATTAATACAATTCAATGACGTCATCGTCTCCATGATCCCAGGCTCACCTGCCACCGAACATCTAATATGACTATTTGTGCTCAGCAAACTGTGGCTGCAACTTTCCCAACAGCCTGATCTGTTTTGTGTGCTGTCATCTTAATGAGCGGCCAGACTTTATCCAGCCACTCCGGTTTAAATACTCTCCAGACTGTCTAGTGACATGCTAATCTAGCTGAAACAAGCATATTGAGGAGTTGACAACCTATCTTGCAACCAAGGCTCTTTTTAAAACACAGGTGTTTTAAAGAACTTAATTAATGGTTTCAGTTACCATATCCCAGGAAGCTACTGCAATAGTTGTGCGTACAATGAGATTTTGTGCAAATTCCAGGGTGTTCAGTGCCACTGCATTAACATCTTAAAATGGTTTCCTCTAATATTCAGACATACGGATAATTTTGAACCCCATATGATTAAAAAAAGAAATACTTCTGCTGATCTTTTGTTATAAATCCTTCTACTTTACCATGAAAGGATCAGTTGGTGTGCATTTGTTGCTTAATGGAACACAGTCTAGTTTCGGAAAGCTTAAGGTTTATTGTAACCAGATGTTCTGATTTTTTCAAAAGATCTCTCAAACTGTAATATAATCTCTTGAACATTATAAAGGTTCTGACCTCTTGCCTCCTCCTATCTATGGGAACATGAGCTGCTTTCCTGTTCATTCCAAAAGCTGTTGGGTGTCTTCCATAGGCATGGATTACCTTTCTATCCAACAACTTCTTGATAGTTGTATTCTTCATAAAAAGAGTTTTGCTGGAACAAGCCAAAGGCCCATCTAATCCATCTTCTTGTTTTTACAGTAGTCAACCAGATGCCTTTGGCAGAGGTGGAGGACCAGTTGTGACCTTCTACATGCAGCACAGATCCCTCATCACTGAACTCTGACCCATCACCTCATAGGAAGCTACCTTATTGCCCAGTCATTGGTCCATCTAGCACACTGGTCTTCATCTGGTGGGTTGGGACCCACTAGTGGGTGGTGGCCTGATCCAAGGTGGGTCATAGCAGCAGCACTATCACCCTGCAAATATATGCTAAAAGATTAAGGGTCCCCAAATGCATGTTTTTGTTAATGGGTCCTAGGTCTGAGAAGGTTGAAGATATCTGTTCTAGCTCATTACAGTTTACTCCAGGGTTTCATTCCCAGCTGTACCAGGAGATGCTACAGATTGGACCTGGGACCATCTGCATGCAAAGCAGATGCTCAATTTTTGACCCATTTCTCTTGCCGCACAGACTCAATGTAATATACAGAGCAAGAGGCTGTGATTTTCCTTCTACTTCTAGAGATGCCCCTTCCCTCTCACCAGAACTGAAGAGACTGTAATGATAAGCGACACTGGGAGGCAGAAATTCACTCAGGAATAGCTCTGCCAAGCTACTGATAGTTGTGATTTCATCCCTGAGGGTTATAGGTTGGCAAATTGCTAGCAAAGAGGATGGAGGCTGCCTCCCGAACCCTCTGCTCTGTGCATTCATTTGTAAGAATCTAAGTGAGCTTCAGGGAGGCACAGAAGTAAGAAAAAGTGGATGGCAAAGTTCATGCCACATTTGCAGAGGGGAAATTAAGTTTGGCCTTCAGAAGAAAGCGCTTGCCTCTCACCGTGGCAACTGCGCGTCCTTTCCCCAATGCAGAAAGCAGCCCAGAATATTTATGGCCCGTATTTTCATGAAGCCACTTTAGAAAGAAAGGACAAAGAAAGAAAGAGAGAGAGAGAGAGAAAGTAAGAAATGTAAAAAGGTAGAGCTGTCTGTTTTGCTGCATTCTACTCTTTTGCTGAAGTTGCTATTGCCCTTTGAAAGTCTGAAAGCTCTTGGGCACTTTCATATTTTTTCAAAGGGTAAAAGGAGCTAAAGAACACTCTGAATTTCAAAACACATTGCACACTGGGAAGGCAGCGAGTGTCTGCAGAAGTTGCTTCCTTAGAAAATGCAAAAAGGAAAAAAAAAACACAGCAAGAAGAAAAGTGTAGTACAGTGGTTAGGGTGTCAGACTAGGGCACAAGAAATATGGGTTCAAATCCCCACTCTGCCAAGACGCTCACTGGATGACCCTGGGCCACAAGGTTCTTGTGAGAGTAATATGGAGAAGGGGAGAACTCTACATGTCAGCTAAAGCTCATTGGAGGGAAGATAGGCTATAAATGAAGTATTGGATTTTTTTTTAGAAAAAAACCCCACACAACTCTGCTTACCTCGCCTCTTGGTAGCTTTGGACCCTAACTGCAGCATCAACTTTTGAAACTTCAGAAGCACCAGCCAGCTTTCAAAAACTTCCCAAGCTGAATACACGACCAATAGCTCATTCTATGGATCATTACGTGAGGGAGAGACTAATCTGTGTTCTCTGCATGTAGAAGGTCCCAGGTTTAATTCCAAGGATCTTCAGTCTAAAAGGATCGTGCAGCAGGTGATTGGAAGGGCATACCTATGCCCAAGATCAGGGCAAACTTATCACAATCTCGGGCCGGTCTCTCCAGCGCTGATCGTCCAGAGGGCGGGGGAGCTCATGCCCATATGTGTGCGCGCACGCTATTTCCAGCGCACTTCTGGGTTGGAGGAGCACCGGAAACAGCTTGCGCGCATGTGCGCGGGCCTCCTCTGACCTGAATGTGCGCTGGAAATAACGCATGTGCATGCGCACAAGCTATTTCCGGTGCTCCTCCGACCCGGAAGTGGCCAGCCGTGCAGCGCAACACCGGTAAGAGCGGGCGGCAGCAGGCATCGCCGTGGGCTAGATAAACAAGTCCCTTGGGCCTTATCCGGCCTGCAGGCCTTAGTTTGGAGACCTCTGCCCAAGATCCTGGAGAGATGCTGCCAGCCAGTAGGAAATGTTGGGCCAAATTGACATGACTGAGGTTCCTGTGTTTCAAGATAGGTCTATGTACACAGCAGGAGAAGAAGGTGGTTGAATCCTGAGGTAGTTGTGGACATTGCTTCTGAATACCAGTTGCTATAAACCATCGGGGGGTGAGGTTGCCGGGGACCTGATTGAAGGTTTCCTGAAGGCATCTGGTTGGCTGCTGTGAGAACAGGATGCTGGACTAAGTGGCCCATGGCCCTGATCTAGCAGGCTCTTATGTTCTTGCAAGTAAGACAGGGATGAGGAATTTGCAATTATGCTCATAAAACTGACTGTTTTATTCCAGTCCTCAGAGTACACATGCAAAGCAGTGGGAGCAGGGAGGGGGAAGCATACAAGTGTAAGGAGGAGAAATCTATGGCTAATTGAGTTGCTAAACAGACTTTGGCAAAAAGTGGAACTTGTCCACTACTACCGCAACAAATTACCACAAGAAGCAATAGAAGCAGCACTCAGAACATTAAACCAAGGCTATTCCTCTTTGAGCTAAAAGTAGGGAGCGAGAAACAAGAAAGGTGGCCTATTAACAAGCCCAGGGATTCAATTGGAATGGAGCAGGAATATTTAAATGATACACATAAATTAGATTCGTAACAGTCTTTATAGGAATAGGCAAGTCAAGTAGCAAAGTTATCTTTGGAAAAAATCTATTAGCGGTAATGGAATGATAATCCTCTTAGATTCATTGATGCTGACAGATTAAATTCGCTCAATTCATTTTTTATTTGGTTAGCTCATTTGACACAAGATAAGACCCAGATTCTCTCTTTCAGAGCTCAGCTATTCCTGCTGGAAACTGTGGGAGCCAGCTGGAATTGCCAACATTAGGTGCTGCTGTCAAATGGCCATTGGGGAAGGGGAACTTTGTTTAAAACAGGGGTCAGCAAACATTTTCAGCAGGGGGCCAGTCCGCTGTCCCTCAGACCTTGTGGGGGGGCAGACTATATTTTGGAGAGAGAACATGAACAAATTCCTATGCCCCACAAATAACCCAGAAATGCATTTTAAATAAAAGCACACATTCTACTCATGTAAAAACACACTGATTCCCGGACCGTCTGTGGGCCAGATTTAGAAGGCAATTGGGCCAGATCCAACCCCCGGGCCTTAGTTTGCCTACCCATGGTTTAAAACAACAACACACACATATCCAGTACATCTAAAGTTGCATACATACAAGATTTTATTCTACAATCAATAGAGAATACCCCCTTTTTCCTTCTTCTGAAAAGCACTTCTTGGAAAATTGGCTTCATTACAAAATTAAAAGTTCATTATAGATATGGGTGGTCCCAGCAACAGAACTGCATCTACACCTGTCCAAATACATTGTAAGTGGCTGTATACCGAGATTGTGATTGCCACTTCCTTCTTCATTCACGTGGGGCATGTGAAATGAGGGAAAGGTGTGGTTGTCCTAATCAAGGGGAGGGTTTTCAAATATGCTTCAGGTAAAAAAAAGCCCACCCTTGTGTACAGCAGGACCTAGAATCAATATCGATTAAAAGTTTGGGCTACCCAGCTATCAAAATCCCTTTCCCTCCAATCTTAAAAGGGAAGCAGGGAAGAGACTCATAAAGGCTTTTGCAAGCCTTCTCCTCCTCTAAGTTTCCGGTTACAGAGCAAGTTGTAGACTGCTAACTTCTGTGAATTTATTCACAAAACTGCAATAAACTGCCTGTTGTGGTATTGCTGCTAACTATATACCAAATAGGAGCAATACTTCAGAAGAAGAAAATAATTCAGAACCAACATGTGATGCTGCCTTCTATCAAGTGAGACCACCGATCCTATCTATCCCAGCTCAGATTAGCAACACTTCTCCTTTATCTGGAGCAGAGGTCAGCAAAATTTTTCAGCAGGGGGCTGGTCCCCTGTCCCTCAGACCTTATGGGGGGCCGGACTATAGGTGGGGGGGAATGAACGAATTCCTGTGCCCCACAAATAACCCAGAGATGCATTTTAAATGAAATCACACATTCTACTCATGTAAAAACACACTGATTCCCCGACCATCCACGGGCCGGATTGAGAAGGCGATTTGGCTGGATCCGGGCCTTAGTTTGCCTACCCATGATCTGGAGTCTACTTACATGCACAATATGTGCTCTTCCCTTGAGCTATAGCTTCTTGGAAACACTAAAATATGGGTAGGCAAACTAAGGCCCAGGGGCCGGATCTGGCTCAATCACCTTCTAAATCTGTCCCACAAACGGTCTGGGAATCAGTGTGTTTTCACATAAGTAGAATGAGTGCTTTTATTTAAAATGCATCTCTGGGTTATTTGTGGGGCATAGGAATTCATTCATCCCCCCCACTTCAAAATATAGTCTGGCCGCCCACAAGGTCTGAGGGACAGTGCTGAAAAAGTTTGCTGACCCCTGCACTAAAACACTTTATATAGGAGGGCATCTCTACACTAAAAAGGTCCATATGTGCATCTTCAGTGGATTCCACCCAAAAGCTTCATGAATTGTACTCATGGAAAAGAGGATGGCTTTGAAGTGGAAGGTTAGACAAATTGAGTGGGGGTAAGGCTTTCAGTGGCTACTAGCCATGATGGTTGAGTACGTCCTCCAAGATTTGAAGAACTATGCTCTGAATACCAGCTGCTGGAACTGATAAGTCGGGAGACTGCTTCTGAACTCAAGTCCTGGTTGTGGGCTTCCCATAGGCATATGTTTGTTCAGTGTGGGCTGGATGGGCCATTGCTCTGATCTAGCAGGGCTCTTCTTAGGTTATGTTCTTATATTAACTGAGTGACAATACTGTCTGTTAAGTGGGGTGTGTCATCTCACATTCCTCCTCAACACAGGAGCAATGGCAGGTAAGCCAGTTGGTTGGTTGCATCAACATGGCACAATCTGCAGAGACAGTTTGCACCGCCACCATGTTCATGGGGTGCGCACATGACATGCACCGGAAATTCACACACATCATAGGGAAGACAAGGAACAACTCTCAGTGCGCACATCTGAACCGCCCAAGTGTGCAAAGCAGCTAGTGCATCAGAAAAGAATCCTTAGAATTTAACTCACCCTGGCACAAATTCCCACTAGACTGGATTGCCAGAGCAAGCACTAAGGGACCACAAAACCAGCTAGCATGCTATGCAATGATGCAGACAGTATTAAATACTTGCTGGGGCATAATTCAGGTCTAGAATTAGACAGCCATCTGCTTACCATAAATCCATCCAGTAATGATGTACACAATAGTATTTATTGCTGTACACAGAAGTAGTCAGAGTACCCCCTAAAGCGGAGGGTAGTTGATCTTGGGAAGGGTACAAGGTACCGATATGCAAAGAAAGCCAAAGCCATAGAGTTCTCCCAAGAAACCATAAGCTGAAGTGAAAGAAAATGTGAGCACATTCACACATTATGTTAATTATATGCTAATCAGTGGTTGCTAGCTGAAGCTATGTTCCTGTTGCTCAAATCTCACCAGGCCTTCCGTACATGCATTCAGCTTGTTTTTTAGTATACTGACAGTCACTGATGCTCAGAGAAATCTTGAATCTGTCATCTTAACTGGGAGCCCCTTCTCTCTCAAACTGCCATTTGTGAAAGCTCGTTGACATTGCTGTTCCGAAAGTCTGTTGGAAACATGCACAGAGAAATTGTGCCAAGAAATAGAGATGGACTATTCTGTCAATTTTGGTTGCTCATTTTGCAAGCCTTTAATTCAGTTCTCCACATTTCCAGATCAGTTTGTGATTTATTTTTTTTAAGCTCCATGAAAATATGCCGGGCTTTTAATTTTGCCTAATATATGCGTTTTTGTATGCATTTTTGCAAAGTAATTTCCCCAAATATAATGCATTTTTGTACAAGTTGCTTGGCTGAAGAACTTCACTGCAAAACTCTGCAGAGAAGTAAGAATTTAAAATGGTGAAATGGTGAAGATTATAAATAGCAGCAGCAACCAGCCATGGCTAGAATGCTACCGTCACCATTGTGCAGCCTCCATTAATCACAATAATCTACAATAATCACAAAAATAATCCTCCTCCCTATTTTTCTCCTATGAATGGGGTGATGAACAAGGGGTGACATTTCATGATAACCCTAAACATGACACTTGCTAAAGATAAACCACCTTCCATATGGTAATGGCTTTATGCAGTAGAGCAAATCATTTGTAGCCCCTCAAGGGGATCAGGATCTGACCTGAAATACCTGCACCAACCACCTCCCTCGCAATTGGGACAAATCACCTCATAATCACCTTGCAAATCCGATGGCTCCGCTTGATGGAGTTCCCCGCCTGGACATATTTGTCAGTGGCTACCATCTGGGAGCTATAATAGCTTGAATCAACAACTCCGAAGGGTTAAATAGGGACTGCAAGTTGACAAGGAGAAACTTGATTGCTTTAGCTTCCCTGCAGCAGTGGAACCCTTCTTTATTGAGGGCAAAGACCCCTGCCAACTTGCCTTCTCTCCCTTCCTAAAATCCATATCATTTCCTCCCATGGCAGATACCATGCATTCCAAATAAATTCCAGGGCTTAAGCCTGCTTCAAGTGAAGTTGAACAACTGGTGGAAGGTGGAGCAAGAAGGGCATTTGATTCAGGAGTTTCTACTCTGGCTGTAAGGAAATTGATCATTCCTTTCTAGCTGTCTGCATTGCTTTCCCAAACCTCAAACAATTGGGTGGCAGAGGCACAGAGAATGATTACATGAATAAGATTGAGCTGTGAATCTGATGCCCTGCTCCCACCTGCAGAGAAACTAGACTAAAACTCCATTTGGCTTCTCTTCTTTCGGAACTGATTCCATTCCAGATGGTCACCTTAAGAATAATCACATAACTTTAAAAACTGCTGCCCGGGTGTGTTTGTTGTCCTCTTCCCTGCTCATCCCATTTTCCTTTCATGTTGCATCTTCTATAATGGCATATAGCCGACTGCACACTACTCTGGGAGCATTTTCAGCTGAGGTGTTGGCTAAAACTGGTTCTAAATGAATAAATAGAAAACTTTCAGAAACATCAGTACCATCTTTGTGGACATGTTGCTGTTTGATCATTATTTATTATTCATATAATGAATCCAGAAGGAATTATTTTCTATTGTTATTATTATTATAAATTATTATTATCATTAATTGAATTTAAATTTTGCCCTATACCCACAGGTCTCAGGAACATTGAAAACTGTCTTACACCGAGTTGGACCATTGGGCCATCTATTTCAGCATTGCCTACACTGACAGCAGCACTCTGTTTTTTTTATATACATTTTTATTAAAGTTTCACAAATTTTAAACAAACACAAAAACACAAACAAACACAACACAAATAACAAGTATAGTTTCAGATCCTTATTTTCTTAACATCTTTCCCTGACTTCCCCACACCTCTCCTTCTTGTATTCCAATTCCAATAGTTAGCTCAGCAAGTTCTTGTCCCCAACTTTTACCTTATTATTATTATACTTAATTCATCTTAATTAACCAATTTTAACTTATAGACCTCAATTTAAACAACAATACTCATTCTTTACACCCTTTCCTAAGGTCGACCCAAATTCCCTTCCACGAATTTCCCAATTTTTATATTAATTACAAAACAAAATAACAGAGAGACAACATATAATTATACACCCTTTGGATTCCAAAACTCTCACCCCCCTTTCTCGGTTTCGATCCCCCAAAAATGTCCATCAGTCCATCAACTATCAGCCTGGAGATCTCACGTCCGAGGCCCTCAAATCTCTCTCAGTCCCTCTCTGCCGGTTTTTTTGGTAGTCCTTTATATTAGACATCAAGTCTCGGAGAAGCTCTATCCCAATAGGGTCTATGTTCCTTCCAACCAGACCTCCATGTTCAAAAGTGGAGCCCAAATCTTGTTTCTTATTGACAGCAGCACTCTGGGTTTCATAATAATATTATAATTTATTATTTATACCCCACCCATCTGGCTGGATTTCCCCAGCCACTCTGGGTAGCTCCCAACAGAATATTATTAAAGAGATAAAACATCAAACATTAAAAACTTCCCTAAACAGGGCTGCCTTCAGATGTCTTCTAAAAGTCAGATAGTTGTTTATTTCCTTGACGTCTGATGGGAGGGCCTTCCACAGAGCGGGTGCCACTACCGAGAAGGCCCTATGCCTAGTTCCCTGTAACTTCATTTCTTGCAAGGAGGGAACCGCCAGAAAGCCCTCGGAGGTGGACCTCAGTGTCTGGGCTGAACGATAGGAGTGGACATGCTCCTTTCAGGCAGCCTTCTATCTCAGCCCTACCTGGAGATGGCAGGGAAGGAACCAGGGACCTTCTGTACACAAGGAAGATTCTCTACCACTGAGCAGCAGCCCTTCCCTGTCACTTCCAGAGATAGCCTCTCTCAATGTAAATAAAGCCCACATTCAGACTGACAGCCAAACAGAGCTTAGTATGCACTTTCTCCACTTCAAAAGGAGTTTTGCTCCAAGTGTTTTATGGATTGTGAAAATGCCCCCAGGATATGGGAGGTGATAAGCACTAGAGAATAGGTGGATTTGTGTTGTATCACAAAGAGTTCTTGTCAAGAACAAGTTGGAAGACTTTAATCTCTTGCTATGATAATATCCCAAAGTTTCAGTAGCAAAATATGATGACGATGATGATAAGGTATAAAGCACACTAATAATTATTTTTAAGGAAACTATTCCCCCCACTTTAACAGCTTGTCATTGAAAAACAAATGCTTAGAAATTTCTCTTTTGTCAGTCATGACCCTGCTTATTTCTCTTACGATTCCACATGACAAGATAGATTGCAATTTTTAAGTTGATGAAAGACTGGGGCATTATTCGCTTTTTTGCAGGTTATATTTGAATGAAGAAAAACAACTAGTTTCTCTGAACACTATATTTTGCAACCATTCATTTTGACAGAAGCTTTTGAATGAAAGGTTCATCAGTACATTAGCTACAGAACTGTAAGATTAAGACTGTGCATTTCAAAAAACAAAACAAAAAAATGAATCTTGCGTTCTTTCTTCACTGAATACTGAGCAACCATTTGCATGGAGGTTTGCTTGCTTTTTTCAGATGTAGGGTTAAGAAATGCAGTCCTTCACCAGAACTCTGACATGGTCCATTCTACCAGCTCAGAGCTCTACTGTCTCACTGTTTTTTTATGGACCATGTCCTAGAGACCACTCCCTTTCCTCTGTTTCATGAGAGAATGGGCCCAAGAAGTGATGGGGAACATCTGGCCCTCCAGATGTTGTTGAACTCTCATCTCCCATCATCCATGAGTCTGTGACAATGCCAAATGTGGTTGATGGAAGTTAGAATCCAACTACATCAGGAGGGCAACATAGCGGCTACCAAGATATACACCTGAGGCAGGGAACCTCAAAGCCTGGGCGCCAGATGTGGCCTTCCAACGCTCTCTAAATGGTCATTGAGACACTCTCTCTAGCCAGGGGTGTCCAAACTTTTTCCAAAGAGGGCCAAATTTGATGAAGTGAACATGCATGAGGGCCAACCAAAGTTGTTGACCTTTATTATTATTATTATTATTATTATTATTATTATTATTATTAAAGATTTACAGAAGTATGTGTAATGTCTCTCGTATTTTTTCCATGCAACATTTTTACAAACCAGTTTCATTTGTTGAGACATTGGGGGGGGTGAGATGGGGTGGGGGGTCGGGTGGCGATGTTTCTATTTTGCTTAATGTATGTAGGGTTTGGTGTCAGCGTTGCTCGTGCTGTTCATTTGTGTTCCTTTGGTGGTGAGAGAGGTTGGCGTTGGCCTAGGGTGTGGTTGTTTGTTTGTGATTGGCTGTGGTGATCTCTGATTTTGTGTGTGAGTGGGGTGAGTGGGTGTTTTGGATCAGGTTAGCCATATTGATTTGTATGCTGTTGGTGGATTATTGCCATTGTCTTGTTGGGCTGTGTATGCGATAAAGGGGAGCCATCTTAAAGGTGTCTTATTCTGTTTGTCCCCGTGTCAGTTTCAGTTTATTGGTTAATTTTTCTAGTAGGGCTGTTTCCCATGCTATTTGGTACCATTGGTCCATGCTTACTCCCGACAGGTCTCTCCAGTATCTGGTTATAGTGTTTCTGGCTGCTGAAAGTAGGTGGGTTACCTTTTTAAGGATTGAGGTTGTTGAGCTTTTTTAAGGATTTTACCCCAGGAAATAAACTGCCACAGGGGTCAGATTAGGCCCCTGAAACGGACTTTGGACATGCCTGCTCTAGGCCATGCCTCCTCCCTAAGCCACACCCTGGTGAGTCTTGATCCTTAAGTGCTTTTGCCTTCCTGGAATTGACCTTGAAATGTATTGCCTCTCTGTTTTTTCTCTGCCTCTGGCTGGTGGGATCTGGTATTCAAGAGCATCAAGTTGGCTATCCTATCCTTGATGCAGCACCTAAAGGTCTCCAGGATCACCTGTTGCAAAACAATTTCCCTCAAAATTCACCTACAAACATTTGGATGTTTAAATATTCTGCTGCCAAACTCAAATTATTTGCAGAATACTCTGACATTTGATCTCTTTATGTGCCATCCAACAGCACTTGATTTCAACATTTGACAGTTGGTACTTGGCAGCTGACATGCAGCAGCGTTTAGTATTGACAGTCTTTTATGGCTGATGGCTTATGAGATTTCACATCTGAAGCCTGCCAGAAACCAATCAGGATATGCCGGCAAGTATAAGGCACTCAATTTTTAAGGTAACATTTTCTCACTCAAACTGAAGCATAATCACAGAGATATCAAGATCAGTAGAAATAAAAACTAACACTAATAACAGGGAGAAATGGAACAGCTCCTTCTAAGTGTCTATCTTCCTCCAGGTTTCCTTGCAGATTTCCATGGAGAAGTTGACTAATAACAGGAGAAGCAAACATTGTTGAGCCTTAGGGTCACATTTCTTTCTGGGTAACCTTTTGGACAGCAGGAGGTGTGGCCAAAGGCAACAGTGGGTGGAGCTATGAATATTAATATTAACTTTGTACAGTAGCTAGTTTTTGCACATGCTGACACACAGTCATTCTACCTGCAAAGATTTCCAAGGGCCAAATACCAAGGCCTGGAGGGCCAAATTATAGTGAAGTATGTGATGAAGGAAACTGGCAACCACAACATCTCCACCTTCTACGGAAGATAGAAACATGTCATCATTAACTTTGTTTGATAGGATACTCTACCAAGTGTCACTACAGCTTGCCCTTGTGGTCCCTGGTTCAGTTGCAAATACCGTATTTTTCACTCTATAGGACACACTTTTTCCCCTCCAAAAATTAAGGGGAAATGTGTGTGCGTCCTATGGAGTGAATGCAGGCTCCTTGGCTTCAGCAATAGCAACGCGAAGCCTCCGAAGCGCAGAGGGAGCACTTTGTGTTGCTTTCACTGAAGCCTGGAGAGCGCTGCTTTCGTGCGCAGCAACCCCTCTTGCTCTCCAGGCTTCAGGGATAGCCGCCTGAAGGCTTTGGAGCACAGCGGGAACTCGCGCTGTGCTCCCAAGGCTTCGGGTTCCTTTTGCTGAAGCTGGGAGAGCAAGACTCTACTGGCTTCAGCAGAGAGGGAGAGCTGCGCAGCGCGCCTTCAGCCAAGCGGGAGGAGAAATGGAAGGGGCTCCGTTCCTCCTGCCGCTTCGCTGAAGGGGCGCTGAGCAGAGAGGGGGAGAATTTTTTCCCCCTGTTCTCCCCCTCCTATGGTCCGGTGCGTCCTATAGAGAGAAAAATGCAGTAATTTGCATTGCAGGTGCTTTTAGTGCTATCACACAGCAGTCAGGTGGACATCCAGCACCCATGGGAAGCCTGCGGGGGAACCACCTCTCATTGCTTCTAAAACAAGAAGTCAGCAAATTTATACTTTTTATATAGCAAAGGAAGCAAACTCCCCACTCAGTTTGAGATCGCCATTTAATTTGCCAAGTCAGGCTGTCAAAAGAAAACAAAAACATATTTGTGCATCCTTCCTCCTACTTTCTATGTCCAGGCTGTGAGTACTGTTCCTCACACAGACCTCAGGGAAACAGCAAGCTTTGCTGAGGTGCCAAAAAGGAGAGCGGAGGAGGAAAGGTGTTGGTTAGAACACAGAAACTCTCACCTATCCCCCAAGCAAAAGAACTGGACATTGAATGCAAACTGACTCCGGGAAGGGAAACAGAAATGGGGAGAGTGTGGGTGGGACCCTCATCAGAAGCCTGGCACATGGCAAGGTGGTGTTCCAGGCCACGCAGTTCCCATTTGTTTTTAGTGACAGTGTGTCCTTTAATTAGTTCTACCCGACCAAATGTCTAAGATCACTCAAACCTTTCAGGACACAGGTACCTTTCTGGCAAAGATAAAATCCACCCCTTTATGTTTTGACCCTTGGCAAGATCAATGCCTCCATTATGATCACATGTTCTTCCCTTCCTCAGCCCCAGTAAAAGTATTTTTGAAAATTTTGAAAAGACTGATATGGCTTTGTTCATTAGAAGGCCTCAACTGGAGAGTGACACTCACCCTGCGGTATGGAGAATCCCCTTGGTGACACATCACAGAGGTTATAAAGCCATGCAGAAATGGACTGTTGGTGGCCTTTCATCTAGAGCCGAGTACTGCTTCATAAACTGTGCCATTTGATTCTCTTGTTCAATTTTCTCTGTCCACAACTTTGTGTTCTCAGCAATATATAAATACCTGGAATATTAGAATGATTGCTACCACTAGCTGGAGGGCTTTAAAAATGATTTTTTTAAAAAAATACCACTAACAACACACTCACTTTCATGCTTATGTACTTCCAAAAGGAATTTGTTTGGCCACTCTGGGACAAAGGGCACAGGAACTAAAAGCTGTGTATATGTACGGGACTGCATCTGTACTGGACTTGAAATTGTTCTTATTTAAGAATGTAAAGGCCCTTGGCCCATCTGTTTGAGCATCCTCTTCTCACAGTGGACAACAAGGTGCCCATGGGAAGCCTCAAAGCAGTACCTGAGCACAACAACATTCAGCTTTCTTGTGGCTTCCAAATCATAGAATCATAGAGTTGGAAGAGACCACAAGGGCCATCGAGTCCAACCCCCTGCCAAGCAGGAAACACCATCAGAGCACTCCTGACATATGGTTGTCAAGCCTCTGCTTAAAGACCTCCAAAGAAGGAGACTCCACCACACTCCTTGGCAGCAAATTCCACTGTCAAACAGCTCTTACTGTCAGGAAGTTCTTCCTAATGTTTAGGTGGAATCTTCTTTAATGCCGGTATTCCAAAGCATCCCTGCCTCCGGCAGTGGACATACAGGATACCCATCAAGGTTGGTAGCCACTGATGGCTTCAGCCTCCACAAATTTGTCTATTCCTCTTTTCACGCCATCCAACACTGTTTTAAAGCCATACAAAAATGCTGATGTTGTTATTTTTAAATAAATGTCAGCGGAATGTTTTATGGGAAGCGATTCATAACTGAAACCAATTAAATAAACGATAACCTTTGGTGTGATCAAGAAGGGCTCTTCTCATCTTCTTTTAAGCAGGTCTTGTTTTTAAAGTCACCTCCAAATCTATTCTGCCAAATAAACATACATCAGTATGGAAGCCATCTCAGCATTTCTCAGTCAATGGGGTTCAGCCTTGTGATTCATAAGAAACATGCAAGTTTCTGTGCTCTAACCAACCCTCAAGACCTCCCATGTGATGCAACCTTGGGTACCAGAAGTCTGATGGGAGTATTTTTCATTGCTTTGATACCTCATCTTCTTCTCAAGGAGTTCAAAGCAGCATACATGTGTCTTCCAAACTCCACAACAACCCTGTGAGATTTACTAGCCCAGGGACACCCAGTGAGATGCACTGGCTGAGTGGGGATGTGAACCTTGGTCTCCCAAGTTCCCGGTCTGATACTTTAACCACTATACCAGACTGGCTCTAAACATGGGAGGGATGGCAGGAGTGATTGTTTGTAAAGGAATAAGCAGATATATATGCGTATCATAATCATTAGGTAAGGCTACATTACACCATATACAATATGCTGATGTTCTAACTGGGTGCTTTGCTCATGTGGAAAACCTATATGCAGGGCTCTAAGTTGCACATGGAGATTCCAAGAGAAGAACAGCCCCCCACCTTCAGCCTTCAAAGGTTGGAAGGTGGCAAGTACGTGTCAGAGATTAGCACAGCACACAACACAAAGCTCTCCACATTCATGTGTCGATGTTGCATGCGATCAGAACACCCAACAGGGTTTTAAAGGTAAAGGTAAAGGTACCCCTGCCCGAACGGGCCAGTCTTGACAGACTGTGGGGTTTGTGCGCCCATCTCACATTTATTGGCCGGGGGCCAGCGCTGTCCGGGGACACTTCCGGGTCACGTGGCCAGCGTGACATCGCTGCTCTGGCGAGCCAGAGCCGCACACGGAACGCCGTTTACCTTCCCGCTGGTAAGCGGTACCTATTTATCTACTTGCACCCGGGGGTGCTTTCGAACTGCTAGGTGGGCAGGCGCTGGGACCGAACAGCGGGAGCGCACCCCGCCGCGGGGATTCGAACCGCCGACCTTTCGATCGGCAAGCCCTAGGCGTTGAGGCTTTAGCCCACAGCTAAAGGGTTTTAAAGAGCTTTAAAAGTTGAAATGGGGTGGGAAAGAATGAAATAAATTCCTATTTGCTATAAATGAATCTGGCCATCTGCTCCACTAAAAGTAGTGACAGTCGGCAAAGCAAAAGAAACAGCAGCCTCTGGTGTCAAGATTCTACTCTTAAGCTCAAACCCCACACTTCCTCAGCAAGCCAGGCTAAAAATATAGAGGGGAGGAGGGAAGAGAGAGGGAGAGGACAGCATCAAGTTTCCTCAAGGGAACCCTTGTACCACAAGTAATTTTCCATCTTAGTGTACGACAGAATGGAGGGGGTTTTTTTTGCTTGCATGCTGCAGTTAGCTATGGAAGTTATTATATTAGCCAACATTCTGCCAGTTGAACATTCATCCTGGGAAAAATCCTTGCCTCTAGGAAACCAGGAATATAAAAAAGCTGACTTACACCAGACCAGTTGGTTCACCTAGTTCAGAACTGTCTACTCTGGCTGGCAGTGATGCTCCTAAGTTAAAGGCAGCCGTCTTTCTCAGCCCTACACTGTGGTCTCATGGATAACCCAGCAGTTAATGTCATACTTCACTAATATTATAAGCCCAGCCACAGCAGAAGGTGATTGAGCACTATGATACGAGGTTGTCACCTCATGCTTTTCTTGAACAGTAATTGTTCGGGGACAACATCACAAAGGGAAGAAAAGTCAAAGCTGCTATGAAGCCAGCCATGTGCTGGCTTCAAAACTTTGCCAATCTGTCTCTGAAGAAGAAAAATATATGTGGGGAGAAACGTTAACAATATCACCCATTCAATGGTTCTGTCAGCAGTTAAAAGTGATGAGGATCATGAGGTTCGCGCCCTGCCAACACAGGACAGCAAACCTGTATCCAGTTTGCCTGTGTTGCTACATAAACACAATGTCTATTTCCCTTACTGGATGTCACACAGAGAGAAAGGAAAACTGGATGCCAGGCTGCTGTTTTCCGTAGCAGCCCAGTGGTCCAACATGACTTTCCCTTCCAAGAATGACAGGCATTGTAAGCTTGCAAGACAGCAATACCTTTCCATCTGCTTGGCATGTGGACCATCTAATTCTGTATTTTCTCTTCTTCTTAAGACTGCCTAACAAATTCACAAAGGAATCCCATCTGCAGCAGAGAGCCAGACACATTGACTGGTTTCCAACAGCCTGTGCTGTTGCTCGTTGTTCCTTTAAGCAAAGTAACCACAGATAATATCACGCCTGATGAGAAACAATGAAAAGCAAATAAAACTGGCATGTTGGAACATGTGCAAACTTGACATTAATTCCAGCGACAGGCTCCAGTCCCTTCAAGACCTTCATGGTGGGCAAATCTTTATATTTGTAACTATGTACTACTGTTCAGCATACAAATACCTTTAGCATTTTAACCCATTCAGTTTTACAATAGGACTGTGAGCTAAAATAGATTGATCACTCACATATACAAAAACTGACTCATTCAAGGCTTCACAGCAAAGATTTGGTTGAGCTGGAATGATTTCCTTAAGCATGTTGTTCCCAGATAGACACATCTTAGTCTGCCATGTCACATCTAATCATATGGTTGCCACCAACCCCAAGGGGAGACCCTCTGAGGACCCCATTTAAGGCAGGTTTTTTGTCTAGTGATCCAATTTAGATTTATGGGGTATGGCAGGCAGGTCAGCATTTTCACCCCTCATTCTGTTTGTGGATGGGAACAAAAGTTGCATACCTCAAGATTGGTGCATGGCCAGACCAACTAGAAGTCACAAAGCACTTTTTCACAAAGTGTGAAGGAGATATTAAATAGCTCTGTCTGCCCTTGGTACTATTTAATCAGGACTTTGAGAGAGAGAAAAGAAATTGCACTCCAGTACCTGGTTGGCCTCACAGACCCTGACATATGCCACTGAATGAGTTTGTTGGGTGTGTATAATCATAAATCAGAAGCCATGCAAAGGACTATCAGGCAGTGTTGTGGATACAAAGGCATCGTGCAAAGTCACAGGAAGAAATATTTTAGCTGTTACTTAGAACTAAGGCTGTCACCTGATAAAAGATCTTAAGTTGATGAATCATATGAATATTAATGGAGTGAATTGTCATAAGTTTGCATATGAATAAAGTAGTTATGGAGAAAAAAGCACACAGGTTTTAAGGATGTTCTGGCCTAACATCCTAATGTTTCTTAGATCATTAAAAACCCATTGTGCATGTGTGCTTAACTGTTTTATTTCTTTTTCAGGCATGCAATGATTTTGATAAAGGAAAACATTGCAACAATCACAATCAGCTACAGCATTTGCTTAAACTAGAAAAAAAAAAAACAAGATCAACCTGCCCTAAAATGACACCCCCTTTTCATCTGAAAATTTCATAGAGAAAGGAGAACACAGAGCAGGCCTAGGACATTTACAAAAGACCAGGTGCACAGAGGGGCATCGTTTTCTACTTGTCTTCCTTTCCTTAAGGTGGTGCCACTTTCAGCCAGCAAAACAAATCCAACACAGATCCCTCCCTTGAGTGCTAAATGAGGATTTGAATGGGGTGGGGAGATGAGCCACATGTAAGGGAATGGCATGCTAAGGACTTGACTGGGTGTGAGGAGAGAAAAATCATAGCTCAGTGGTACAGTTTATGCTTTGCATGTGAAATGCCGCAGGTTCAATCTGTAGCTTCTCCAGGTAAAAAGGGAACAGGAAGCAGATCATGGGAAAGTCTCTGGGCTGAACATACTAGTTATCTGACCTGGCTTAAAGGAAGCTTCCTATGGCCTTATGAATTGGTGACACTGTTTAGGGAAGCTTTTAATATCTGAAGGACTATTGTATTTTAATATTTTGTTGGAAGCTGCCCAGAGTGGCTGGGGAAGCCCAGCCAGATAGATGGGATATAAATTATTATTATTAATTATTATTATTATTCTATAACCAGATGAATTGGTTAATCTGGCCCATCAAACCAACTTAAGGCTGTAGCCCTAGTTAGAACAAGACACACTTGGAACCCCATTCTAATCTTGGGGCCGGCAAGGGGGTGGGGATGGAGGAAGAGAAAAGAGAAAGGAAAAAAGAAAACATAATTTTCACATGGCAAGAGAACTTAGGAATGTCACAAACAGTCCTTCAAGATTGGTTTCGCTGCCATCAAAAAGTTGTTGTTGTTTTTTTAAAAAAAAACCTCAGGTCAAATTATTAGCTTCCTAGGTTCTATATTCAATTTATTTTAGATTGCCTATAAAAGGTGTGTTGTAGGAAAGAAGGCAAATCTTGTGTACACATGCATACTAATAGGCTAAGATGCAGACTGGCAATGATTAAAAAAAAACCAAACCAAAACATCATCTCACCCTCCCCAATCTGTTACATACACTCTTTGGAACACTCCATAAAGAACTGTGATGGGATTGCAATCTCTCTTCAAGGTGGCCCCAGACAACTTCCCAAACTGTAGCATTATCACTCAGTGGGTAGCTTCTGGGGTTAAGTGCTCCAGCTACAGCTACATCTAAACACTGTGCAGGATCAAAACAATGAAAACAAAGGAAAAGACCACAATAAAGCTAAAAATACTATTCTCTCCCATTAATGCCTAAGAACAAACCCACAGCAAATCAGGTACCTAAGCATCCAGTGGGATCATAAACAGAAATTAAGGTGCTTCTAAAGATTGCAGAGAAGTGCAGCATTACTACACATGGGTTGGGGGTGATTTCAGATGCTAACTATGGCCCACCCTGCTGCATTCATCTCCAAGTGTTCTTGATGTGTAGAGCAGGGTCAAAACCCTTAGCCTTCCCATGAACCACATTTTGCTTTGCGGTATATTTAATATGCACAGCTGCTTTCCATAAACCCAATATAAAGAGCCACCCTATTGGCTGGGAAGGAGGAAACGGAGGCTGCCCTCTGCTCCCTTGATACAGTCAAAGTTCACATTTCATGGAGCAAAGCTGCTGTCCAAGGTACCTAAAAATAACAACTCTGTTGTAATTAGACGGATCCCGGAATGTCTTGTGCCTCCTGCAAGCTTTTCTTTCCCATAAGCCAGGCAAAGCAAGTGGGTTTTATTGTGAAATTACAGACAAGGGTGGTGGTCAGACAAGGAGAGTCTCAGAAGCTGACAAGACTTTACAATCAGCTACCTGCCGAAGGCTTAATTTTAGACATTGAAGGTGTAACCCTGAATTGACTGAAGATAAGGGTGAAGCCCTGGGGTGGGAAGGGGCGGATACACTTTGAGGTTACCAATTTTAAAAATGCTGGGGCTCACAGATGTATGCGAGGGTGAAAACGATTCTTGTTAAAAGATGGCAAATACTTTGATGACATATTTTTAACCATTTCCCTCCATATTTACTTAACTACAGACAATGGAGATGGCTAGCAAGTCAGCTCCCTTCAGGACGGAGGCAGAAGCATACATGCAACACACCCAAGCCCAGTGGTCTGGGAGAACTCCAAAATGTCGCTGTAGTCAATGGGGAGACTGTGGCATCTCAGAACCGAGAGCGGCCGTACGGGGAAAGCAGCGGAAATAAGAAACGGACCAGCGCAACAAGAAACTGACTCGCACAATTACAACGACAAGCTTGCAGCACAATCCGATGCATGTTTACCCAGCAGCTCAACAGGGCTTATTCCGGAGCTCGGCGTGCGCAGAGGATTGCAGCTTCAAGCGGCGATCAACGGGACTTGCTCCCAAGTACGAAGAGGCACAGGATTGCACCGGCAAGCACTTTTGCCAAGTCCCGAGGATCCAGCCACTGTTCTAGGACTGACGGCCGACCGAAACCGTTTGGAGAGCATCTTGCACGCACATGCACACCCCCGAAAAGATGTTCACTCTCAAGCGAGCACACGCATGCACACGATGCCTCAAGCCAGCCCAGCTTCTTCTGAACCCGTTCCCTAGCACTCCGCGTCTCTCCAAGCGCCGCTGCTCTCTGCTGCAGAACCCAATCCGTCCAGAAACCCGTATTTCAAAACCGGATAGGCCCCATAAAGCAGCCCAACAGAGAGAGAAGGCGAGGGAGTCTCGAGGGCAGAGGAGTTCCGGAGAGGATGCCTCCCCCTTTCCCTTCACCGAGCAGGGAAGAAGAGGGTGGGAGGGAGGCGGCGTGCATTGCACCAGCTCCTCTCTCCGCCTGCCTCCCTTAGCAAACTCGCTTCCACATGCAAAGACACCCAAAATAAAATTGGGGGTGGGAAGGTATCCATTCTCCTACTCCAGCAGAAGACAACCTGTGGACTCCGATCAAGAAAAGAAAAGAAGGAAGCGGCAAGGGGGGGGCTGGCTGACCAGGCAAAGTTGCCAGCCCTGGAGCCCCTCCCCATTCCTTTCTATGGGGGGGGAGACAGAGGTTGATCCCACTCACCTCGCAGCGCCCCAGTCCCGGCGAGCAGATCCGGCAGGAGCAAGAGCATCAGGGCCAGCCCGAAGAAGGGCGGGGTCTCCATGCTGCAGGATCCTCAGGGCCACGAAAGGAGGCTCAACTCCGCGCGGCTACTCCAGCCGAGGCAGCGCGGGGCTGCTGACTGCCCCTCGGCTCGCTCGCTGGCTTTCCCACGCGCCCGCAGCAGCAGCAGCGTCTCCCCGCCTGCCGCCCGGCTCCAGACTAAAGGCGAGCAGCCGCGCGCCTGCATCCCAATCAGACCCCCTCCTCCCCGGCAGCCAATTAGGCGAGGGCGGGGCGGGGCCAGCGGCCGAAAGGGGCGGGGCAAGGCGCCCGGGGTTCCGTCGGCGAGCCGCGGGGCGGGGCTTCTGCTGCTGCTGCTGCCGAGAGCCAAGTGGGCGCGCGCTCGTCCCGGACAGCTCCTGGTCCGGATGGTGTCGATCAGAGGTGCGGGTGGTGCTGAGCTGGGCGCGGAGCGGAGGAACCGCGGATGCCTCGGCTTGCAGGTCCCGGCCGGGCTTTGCTTGGGAACTAACCGTGCGATGCTGAGCGTTAGTCCCATGGAAGCTCGTGGGATTTACTCCCAGGCAGGCGGGGTTGGGATGAAGGCAGCACTCCTAGCAGCGTTGACCTAGGACCGGTGCCGCATTTACCTACAAGCTAAACAAGCTATAGTTTAGGGCCCCTCCCCCAAAAAAAATCACTATTAATATACTTATTAATTGTATTTCAGTTCAACAATTACTTTGATAAAATACATATTTTGTTATGTGCAAATGGATTTGGAATAGATACCTATTAGGTCCATAAATTGTTGTTGTTTAGTCGTTTAGTCGTGTCCGACTCTTCGTGACCCCATGGACCAGAGCACGCCAGGCACTCCTGTCCTCCACTGCCTCCCGCAGTTTGATCAAACTCATGCTGGTAGCTTCAAGAACACCATCCAACCATCTCGTCCTCTGTCGTCCCCTTCTCCTTGTGCCCTCCATCTTTCCCAACATCAGGGTCTTTTCCAGGGAGTCTTCTCTTCTCATGAGGTGGCCAAAGTATTGGAGCCTCAGCTTCAGGCTCCATCCTTCCAGTGAGCGCTCAGGGCTGATTTCCTTCAGAATGGAGAGGTTTGATCTTCTTGCAGTCCATGGGACTCTCAAGAGTCTCCTCCAGCACCATAATTCAAAAGCATCAATTCTTCGGCGATCAGCCTTCTTTATGGTCCAGCTCTCACTTCCATACATCATAAATTACCATATAGCATATATTCAACACAAAAAGCAGCAACAATTTGTTGTTGACAAAGGACCGCTGGACATATAAAGGGCCCCATTATGTTGAGTAGCTTAGGGCATGGGTAGGCAAACTAAGGCCCCGGGGGCTGGATCTGGCCCAATTGCCTTCTAAATCTGGCCCACGGACGGTCTGGGAATCAACATATTTTTACATGAGTAGAATTTGTGCTTTTATTTAAAATGCATCTCTGGGTTATTTGTGGGGCATAGGAATTCATTCTCCCCCCCCCAAAAAAAATAGTCTGGCCCCCCTCAAGGTTTGCTGACCTCTGGTTTAGGGCCTCATCAATCCAGCCCTAAGGGACGTGGGTGGCGCTGTGGGTAAAACCTCAGTGGCTAGGACTTGCCGATCGTATGGTCGGTGGTTCGAATCCCCGCGGCAGGGTGAGCTCCCGTCTTTTGGTCCCAGCTCCTTCCCACCTAGCAGTTCAAAAGCACCCCTAAGTGCAAGTAGATAAATAGGTACCGTTTTATAGCGGGAAGGTAAACGGTGTTTCCGTGTGCTGCGCTGGTGCTGGCTCGCCAGAGCAGCTTTGTCATGCTGGCCACGTGACCTGGAAGTGTCTCCGGACAGCGCTGGCCCCCGGCCTCTAGAGTGAGATGGGCACACAACGTACGGGCAGGGGTACCTTTACCTTTAATCCAGCCCTGCCTAGGACCATATACCCCATCAACTCCATAGGATTTACTGTACTGTACTGTACTGAGTAGTTAGGATTAGGCATGTGCCACGAGGGCAACTTCACTGGAGTAAATATGCACAAGGTTCTTCTGTAACTCCCCTTAATGGAATTTACATCTGAGTAAAAGGGGGGGGGGCTTCTGGCTTCTAGGCTGCCTTCTTAGTCCACCTCCCTGAAAGGAAGCACCATGGAACCCCATGGGAATTGATTATTCTTTTAGCAATGTGCTGTTTAGGGACTGTCTGAACATATGGTTTTCAATTTGGGACCCCTCCAGACTCCCGCCTACCCTTGTATTCTCCAGCATGTCATTGATACAAACACAGTGTGTTAGTCATGGGTTTCTTGTTTATTTCATTAAAAAACATATACAGCTTGTTTGAAAAAAAAAAACCCACACACACCTCCAAGTGGTTTACAAAAGAACAAAACAATAAAATTCTTTATAAGAACTATCAAAACAATTAAAAACATTCAAGAAATTAAAACCAGCACTAAATTTAAAGCATCTGCATCCTAGATATCTGCATAGGCTTATCTAAACAGAAATATTTTTAGCAGCTGCTGAAAATAGAGGTGCCTGCCTAGTATCAATAGGCTGGGAGTTCCAATGTGTGGCTGCTGCCGCACTAAAAAAATTGATTTCTTACAAATGTGGAATGTGGAACCTGCAACACTCAGTTCCTCAGTTCTACACCTCATGAGTTGTTTTTTAGTTGTTCTGGAATGCTTTCCCAATGTTGCCACATTATTGCTTTCTGGGATGCAACCAAAGTGGTATAAAAAACCATATTGGAACATTTGTGGTAGAAAAAGTTGCAACATTCCAGTGGAAAGAGATGGGACATTACACCACTGGAAAAGCAGTATGTGCAGCCTGGAACTTTTGCATGCACAAAGCGTATTGAAAGTAGATTTGCTCATTACTGCCCTGATACCATCATGAACAAAAATCATGAATGCACAATAAAAAGGAAATATTGTGCGGGGGTGGGTTTTTTTTGGGGGGGGGGACTTATTTATTCCCCTTCTTCCCCCACAGTTTTCTCTCTTTTCCTTATTCATTTCTTTCCTCTTCTGCTGTTTACCTTTCTTGCCTCTCTTTTCCAGTTGAATTTACCTTTGATGCTTCCCCCACCCTTTGTTAGTGATTCCTTTTTCCTCTCTTTCATCCCTCTCTTTCATTTATTTTCTTTCCTATTCACATCCTCACTTATATGATGGACTGACTGGCCCAGAGTTACCCGGTGCATTTACTAGCTGTGTGGAGTTTTAACCCTGTTCCCCTCAGTTCTAGTCCAATACTGTAACCACGACCTTACTCTTTCAATTCAGACTACAGTCATATTATGTTTTTCACCTTGTCCTTTGAACATAAAACTTTTGAAGCTGCCTTATACCACACATCTGACTCAGTACTTTCTACTCTGGCTGAGGCTGTGTGCACACCTTACATTTAAAACTCATCCAACATTTAGTTTAGGGGGAAGACAGGACGCGGGTGGCGCTGTGGGTTAAACCACAGAGCCTAGGGCTTGCCGATCAGAAGGTCAACGGTTCGAATCCCTGTGACAGGGTGAGCGCCCATTGCTCGGCCCCTGCTCCTGCCCACCTAGCAGTTCGAAAGCATGTCAATGTGCAAGTAGCGGGAATGTAAACGGTGTTTCTGTGCACTGCTCTGGTTCGCCAGAAGCGGCTTAGTCATGCTGGCCACATGACCCGGAAGCTGTACATTGGCTCCCTCGGTCAATAAAGCAAGATGAGCGCTGCAACCCCAGAGTTGGCCACGACTGGACCCTTTACCTTTACCTAAATGGGTATGCACCACCAAGCTCTCAGGTAGAGGCTTTTTCCAGCAATGCTACTAATGCCATTTGAATGGTGTTTGTGGCCCAAGCATGTGTATAACTTGAAATATATATCCAATGTCGTTTCCCCCCAACATTTTTCTATTGTTGAGGGAGGGGGCCCCACCTATTTGTTTTCTGGCACAGAACCACTTTATTTGTTACATTAATGACCCATACTTAGGGGGTCATTCATTACCAATAAACTTGTCTGGCTACTCCAGCAATTGGATCCTTGTTAGATCCAGGAATTACAAGGGACTCAGACATACAGCCTGTACCCCCCAGACTCACAGCAATATATTTTAAGTAAGATTAAATATAAATTAAATAAAAGTTAGTTTTTATACCACTTTCATGTATGGCGTTTATTAGTTACTTCTGAGTATGTTTCATGGAAAAGCAGGGAGTGAATGTATTGAATTTAATCAATCAGTTAATTTTCTTCTGTCATTGTTGTTTTATTTATAATGGCCTTTCTATGTATATTATGTTCAAAGTGATATGCATCAATAAAATTACAGAAATAATAGCAATAAAACAAATAGACCCATAGCAATATATCCAGTTCATAAAAGTGATCTAAGATGACTTTTAGTTGTATCCAACTAAGCTCTATCAGACACACTGAAATTAATGAGCCTATATTAGACATATCCATTAACTTCATTGGGTCTACTCTGAGTAGAAGTAACATTGGGTGCAAGCCACTGTGTCTGTGGACAATTCCCACGCTTCTGAATGTACACAAGAATCATCTCTCTGTGCTTTTTTTATTTTCTTCCTAGAGAGGTAAAAGTGAGTTGGTCAGGTCAATTATATGCCACAGCCCTAAGCTAACTCAGAAGTAAATTCCATTGGATTTACTTCTACATAAATATGCTTAGGATTGGGAGTGAGGATTCAATCAAAAGGCTGAAGACAGCAGCTTCCCATAATATTGGCTGAGTGTAATTTAGTTACTAAAGCACCAAAGGAGGAAAAAAAGTCTTAAGGTTATGTGGGATTTTGTGCAATGATCTCTTCAAAGTCCCTCGTTCAGGTTGTGCCAATTGTACTGAACCACTAACTCCTTGATCTTCAGTCTGAACTCGCAGGGATTAGCACAGCCTTATGTGTGGGTCTGCTGAATTAGTTCCCATGTAAGCACACGGTGTGTAGTACGTTATGTTATGATTTATTTATATACCACTGTTTGGCCCAAAGGTCCCCCAAAGCAGTGGACAGAATATTAATACAAAACAAAAATGCGAAAGAAGTACAATGAATAAATCAAAACAATAGAAAATTGGGGAGAAATAACATTGGATATATATTTGGGAACTACACTCATGATTGAGCCGCAAACACCGTTTCTAGGTATCCCTCCTTTCACTTGGAATCCAGGTTAGTATGCCAAATCAGTGCTGCTAACACCCAAGAAAGGCAGACATAGACACGCAGGAGCCATTTCTTCTGTGACTGAATTCCACAAAGGCTGCATTCAGATGTAAGGTTTGTTGCATTCGGTGTCCTGGATTTAATGCCAGCACTTTGTATGCAATTTTTATTTTTATTTTTATTTATTATTATTATTATTATTATTATTATTATTATTATTATTATTACTAGTATTATTATTATTATTCCCATCTTTCACAGAATGGGGCAATGGCAAGGCAGTAGAGAGCTCTTTGCATGCCATACCAGTGTATTGGAAGAAGCAAAGATCACCAGTGTTGAAGCAATGATTTTTCAACATCAACTTCATTGGACTGGTTAATGTTGTGCAGATGCCTGATTATCGTCTTCCAAATCAATTACAGTGGTGCCCCGCAAGACGAATGCCTCGCAAGACGAAAAACTCGCTAGACGAAAGAGTTTTCCGTTTTGGAGGTGCTTCGCAAAACGAATTTCCTATGGGCTTGCTTCGCAAGATGACAATGTCTTGCGAGTTCCTGCTGGTTTTTTTCCTCCCCCCCTTTTTCTAAGCCGCTAAGCCGCTTATCAGCTGATCCGATCAGCAGATAAGCCGCTAAAAGCCAATAAAAGCCGCTAATAGCGCTAATCTGCTAATCCGCCAATGGGCTTGCTTCGCAAGACGAAAAAAACGCTAGATGAAGAGAATCACAGAACGGATTCTTTTCGTCTTACGAGGCACCACTGTACTCTATTCCGAACTTAAAAATGGAAAGGAAAGCATAATGCTGGTGGTCAACATAAGAGGTTTAAAGCTTACAAAGCTTTTAAAAGTGTAGTGTAAACACCAACAATTGGGAAACACTTGCCTGCGAGCACTCCGATTGGAGAACAGCCTTTAATGGGCTTTGAAGACACTTGAACTCAGGACGCAAGGGATAAACATGCTAAGAGGAAGGCACGCTTGGCAAATACACACCGTGATCAACTCCCGCCTGGTAACCAATGTCCCCACTGTGGAAAGACAAGTGGATCCAGAATTGGCCTCCACAGTCACTTATGGACTCATTGTTAAAACCATATTTATGAAAGACAATCTTACTCGGCTACGAGTGATCACCAAAGAAGAAGAAGAAAATACAGAATTGTCCCATATTTCAATGTAAAATGCTACCTCCTGTATTGATACAGTTTTCTGCTGTATTTCAGGCCTTCTCTCTCTCTCTGCCAAGCAGGCACGCCAACTTGCGCCCCAGGTTATGCGTACCCCACCACGCGCAATGTGACATCATGACATCAAACGCCTTGCGGCCTCAGAACCTGACTTCCGGTGGCACCTGAAGTCAAGTTCTGAGACCTCACAAGGCCTCAGACAGCATCTCCAAGGTCTCGTGGGGCCTTGGACGTGACTTCTGGTGTTTCACGAGGCACCAGAAGTTGCATTGGGAGCCCTGTGGTGTGGGTGCTGAGCACCCACAAAATTTTTTTGCGGATGCTCAGGCCCCCCTAGAGATGGCGCCCCTGGTGCCAAGTTAAGGATCTTCTCAAGATGCAGGTGTTTGAAAAGGTCTGTGAAAGGTCATATATTTAAGCTCTGGGTAGCCAAGCACAGATAGATTTATGTGTGTGTGTGAGAGAGAGACAAATTCCAGAGGGCGCCTCCTGTTAGGCTGCAATAGATTGTAATGGATTGCTTTGAAGTCACTTCAGCACAGATGGGGGGGAGGGATAACCCCCCAGCCACTCTGCCCCATCCCACCTTGTCCTATATTTTGCTAAAACAAATGTGGCAATCCTAAATGGGAGTATCAGCTTGGCTCTGCTGTGGCACCGACAATGTGCAGATTGCCTTGCCCCTTTCCCATTCAGTAACCAGCTGCGATGTGCAGCATTGGAAAACCAGGACAGTGACTCCATACCCTCCAACATTCCACAGATGAAAATAGGGACATTCTATTCTGCATCAGGAATCTTCTCCCACATTTGCTCTCCAACACAGATATATGTCATATAGACATATCCACCCTGTATAGGGAAGCTTTTTAATGTTTAATGCTTTATTGTGTTTTTACATTATGTTGGAAGCCACCTAGAGTTTCTGGGGCATCTCATTCAGATGGGCGGGGTACAAATAATAAGTTATTATTAGTATATGCATCTGTCAGCTTGAGCCAATTACAACCTCTCGATCTAACCAACTTCACAGGTTTGCTGTAAACAAAAAATGATCAAGGGGAGGGGTCATGTATAACACCTTCACCTGTAAATTGGGAAATCCGTGGAAGGGAATTTTGGTCGACCTTAGGGGAAAAAATGCTTCAAGAATAGGAACCGATGTATAAGATTGATGTTTAAGTTTGGATAATGTAAAGTTGGGTTTTTTTTTATAAAAAAGGAATTATATTAAATGAAAATAAGGTTGTCAAAATACAAATTTAGAAGTTTAAAAGTCAAATGGTTTTCAGCAGTAATGTTTAAGTTAAAAGAAAAGAAAGGGCAAAAACTAAATGAAATTAAGGGAGAGGACTTGCTGAATAAATAATTGGAAATTGGAATACAGAAAGGGGAGGTAGGAGGAGGTCAGCAAACTAAGGTATAAGAAAATAAGGGATTGAAATTATACTTGTTTTTTGTCTGTGTTTTGTTTGTGTGTATATATAATCCTTGAAAATCTCAATAAATATCTATTTAAAAAAAACACACCTTCACCTTCAAGATAAAGGGAATGAAATAAAATTTTAGCTGTAAGCTTCCTTGTGTCCCTGACAAGAAAAAAGTGGGTAATAATAATAATAATAATAATAATAATAATAATAATAGAAATGGAGAATGATCAGGAACATACCAGAGGGTGCTTTTTTTCTGGGGGGACGCAGGGGTACACATACCCCTAAACATTTTGTGAAGCTAAGTTTGGCCTCATTGAGGGGCAGCAGTTCAATATGAATAGGAAATCGAGAGTACCCCTAAACATTTTTTTAAAGAAAAAAAGCACTGGTAAATCCTATTGAACTCAGTTGGACTGAATAAAAATGCTTAGGACACTGCACAGTCTTTACCCAGTTACCTGAGAGTAAGCTCCAGACACCTCGACTTCTAAAGAAGTGAAGCTTTGGAGTCAGACTTGAAAGAAACCTTCAATTACAGTCAGTAGGAGGCTTCTTTAAAGACTAGTTGCATTTTGATGTGGAAGAGTCCTCCCCACTCCCTTGGGACTCTACTACCACATTCTTGTGCATGGGAAGACTAAGCCTGACATTTCTTTATTCAAAGAAATGATCCAAGTTTGCATAACATGAAGAAATAATCCAAGTGGCACTTGATGTCCCAGGAAGTCTGTATCACATCTTTTATTATCTGTCTATACAGGTCAAGGGATGCGGGTGGTGCTGTGGGTTAAACCACAGAGCTTAGGACTTGCCGACCAGAAGGTCGGCGGTTCGAATCCCCGCAATGGGGTGAGCTCCTGTTGCTCGGTCCCTGCTCCTGCCAACCTAGCAGTTCGAAAGCACCTCAAAGTGCAAGTAGATAAATAGGTACCGCTCCGGTGGGAAGGTAAATGGCGTTTCCGTGCACTGCTCTGGTTCGCCAGAAGCGGCTTAGTCATGCTGGCCACATGACCCAGAAGCTGTACGCCGGCTCCCTCGGCCAATAAAGTGAGATGAGCGTCGCCACCCCAGAGTCGGTCACGAGTGGACCTAATGGTCAGGGGTCCCTTTACCTTTACCTTTATACAGGTCAAATACTTGGAAGGGGATTGCTACTTAGCCCCCCACCTTCCATCTTCCAGCCTGCTTATTGTGTGCTTATGAAATTTCAGTGGCCTACAGTAGGCCTGATGCAAGGAATTTTCAAGGGATAAAATGCAACCTGCCCTTTCTCAAAGGAACAGAGGTCACCTATACTGCAAGCTCATTCCAAAATTTTCAGCGTGGAGCAGAGTGCCAGCCCTGCTTTAAACAAACAAACAAAAAAGTCTGCTTTGCTGAGGCAGTTGGATGAAATTTAAAAACTCACCCCAAGCACTTTTTTTTTGGTAATAGACATGGGCGCATCACCACGGCTAGCCAATTGTCTACATAAGGAAGCAAACTTTGCTGCAAGATATTACACGTCAGCAAAAACAGAGAAAGGAAGAGAGATGGTGCTTAGAATTCTGCCTTCAGAGCCTTGGGGTCTTGACACTGCAGCACTTTCTCTCTCTCGATCTACATACTCAACTAGATTTGCAGTGAGCCCACCTAATTATGCACTCTTGGATAGGTCTCTTAGTGAATATTTTATCCGAGACATCAAAGTACTACCCAGCTCCTTGTTGTTCATATAGTTATGGCAGAGGAAGGAAAGGGAAACAACATTTGAAAGGGAGGGAGAGGAACAGCTGGTGGCTGTAATCAATGCACCAGGAGCATGGAGTATTCAGAAGTAACCAATGGGGTATGGGAAAGCAGCGGCAATTCCCACAAAAATCTGATTCCACTGCTTAATCTGACCCAAGACTGAACAAAAGAATCTATGCAGGATTTCTTATAATACATGAATGGAGACATTTTCCCCACCCAGGAGGCTGGAGCGGGGCAAGGGTGCTTCTGAGTATGTGCCAATTGCTCTTCTCATTTCTGATGTTACACATGAAAGATAAGAAACTAGGGATTCCTTTGCACGGCAGGAAAATAAAAGAGCCAAGGGAGAAATGGGTTGGGATCTTCTGTTTGTGGCAGAAAGGTCTACAGATGGAAGCTAGACTCTTCAAAAGTGTTATGGGTGGCATGCATGTCACACACAGAGAGAGGGAGAGGGAGAGTGGGAGGGAGAGGGAGAGTGGGAGGGATGGAGAATTGCAGAAGGAAGACTCAGGTTTGGGACAGGGAATGCGAACCATACTCAACCAGCATCCCCATTTCACAGGTGTGGGGAATATTTGGCCCTCCTGATGTTGCTGAACTACAACTCCCATCATGCCGTGGTTGGCAGGGGTGATTAGAGTTGTTGTTCAGCAACATCTGGAGGTCCCATACCTGCCATACTATCTCACAAAGGTACCAAACATCCACCAAGTAAGGCACATAGTCCCCCTCTCAACACAGGTCCACCATCTCTGCATAGAAAGGAGGCCTCCAAACTCCAGGAGATAGCAAGCAAAAGTGGAAGTCAGAGTAACAGTACTCTAAATGAGACACAGGCAAACTCGGCCCTCCAGATGTTTTAAGAATACATTTCCCATCATCCCTGACCACTGGTCCTGTTAGCTAGGGATGATGGGAGTTGTAGTCCCAAAACATCTGGAGGGCCAGGTTTCCCGATGCCTGCTCTAAATGATAACCATAGTTGCCTTAAACAGAGGTCTGGCAGCAGTAGGAAATTCATTAGAAGCTATACAGGTGGCAGAATGCCGAAGCCCAACTGCAGCTGATTAGTGGACATTCAGTCATGAGTGGGGAACTTCCAACCCAAACCTCAATTTAGGAGGAGGTGGATAGCTCAGCTGGTTAGAGTGTGATGCTGACAACAACAAGGTTGCACGTTCAAACCCTGTAAGGGACAACTGCATATTCCTGCATTGCAGATAATTTAATTAGATGATCCCCAGCATAGCTATCAACTTTTCCCTTTTCTTGCAAGGAATCTTATTGGGAATAAGGGAATTTACCTTAAAAAAGGAAAACGTTGACAGCTATGATCCCCAGGGTCCCTTCCAACTCTGTGATTATACGAGAAGCACATTTCTATGAGAAGCCTGCCTGTTTGGTCAACTTAGCCTGCATGACTAGGCTGCACCCATCTTCCACTCACTTGACATCATATGATTTGGGTACAGGACAAGTAATGCCAGGAAAGATTTGTGTGAATTGAGAAAAGGGAGCAAACAAACCCCCAGGGGCCACCCCGGTGCTTCTAGGAAGCCCTCCAAGCAAGCGATGAATGGCAGAGTAAAGGTAAAGGTAAAGGGACCCCTGACCATTAGGTTCAGTTGTGGCCGACTCTGGGGTTGCGGCACTCATCTTGCTTTACTGGCCTAGGGAGCCGGCGTACAGCTTCTGGGTCATGTGGCCAGCTTAACTAAGCCACTTCTGGTGAACCAGAGCAGCGCACGGAAATGCTGTTTACTTTCCCGCTGGAGTGATACCTATTTATCTACTTGCACTTTGACGTGCTTTCGAACTGCTAGGTTGGCAAGAGCAGGGACCGAGCAACGGGAGCTCACCCCACAATGGGGATTCGAACTGCCGACCTTCTGATCGGCAAGCCCTAGGCTCTGTGGTTTAACCCAC